>NC_141695.1:208353634-209553634 GCF_964263255.1 Lissotriton vulgaris
TTAGGCGAACTTGTTGTTTCTACATGTCCAGCTGTTTGGGACACACTCTTCTCATCACTGCCCACTCTCTGTCACCACTGCCACTCTCTGACTACTCATGCCACCCCTCTGGCCCCACCCATGCCACCCTCTGTTTCATCACCACACCCTCTGGTTGTCCAGTGTACATTATTTTCGGCAAAGCAAAGCACACCTTCCCTGCCTCAAGTGACCTGAATTAATTTGGGGCTGATTAATGTGTCACAGAATATTTTTTTAGCTGGCACCTGCTGTCCTTAGGTGCGCCCTGATTAGTGATCTTTTGCACTTGCTAAGTGCTTTCATTGTTGCAAAATTAGTTACAACACCTGCCCTGCCCAACTGACAATAATGAATTAGGGGCTAATTAATGTGTCACTGAAAGAATTTAAAGTTCCAGCCTGGCACCTGCTTGTCTGCTCCTTTAGCTGTAAATCAGGACCTTTGTGGCATACAGTTAAGGTCAGAGCAGGGTCACACAATAGTTGCAAGCAGGCAACCGAATTCTGGAGGGCCCCCTCAGGAAGCAATACAAAGAATCGTTACAAATCATGAGGTTGACCTTTTGCACCTGGCTCATTGCTTTTGCTTTGCTGAAATCGTTTTGCGGTTTTTTTCGCGCTATTCGCGGGGCGCGGCGTCGTGCGAAACCGACCGCGGAAGCCGCCAATTCGTGCGAATGAGCATTTTATTTTTTGCGGCTTGTTGTTTCGCGAGTTTTTTTGCAGTATTCGCGAGCCGCTTGCAGCGCAACACGCGAATTTACCCCAAGGTCGAGTACGGGCGCGGCCATTTTGTTTGCGTGACGTATTTCCGTTTCCGCCCGCTATGTATAATCTCGCGCAGTAAGCGCATTGCAGAGTAGAGGTTCGCACGAGATCGCGCGGGAAATCTAGAGGTTCGCACGAGATCGCGAGGAAAATCTCGCGCGAACTGACTTTCGCGCTCGGAAACGGGCGCCGGCCATCTTGTTTTTCATTCATTTCCTGTGTCTGGGCATGGTGTTTAATCCTCTTGATATCTTTCCATCCTTTGCTTGTTTTCAGTTTTTTTTTTACGATTTTGCTTCTTATCTATCCCTCTCTTTTCCTAGCTGTATATTTTTGTCTTTTCTGCTATTTTTCTTTACTTTTAAACTACTTTTGTAAACTCTTTTCTTTTCTTCTTCCCTATCCTATTCTTTCTTAATTTTCTACTTCTTCCTACCTTACCTGCCCAGACCATGGTCAAGCCAGGCGCCGTGAAGCTGCCCAGGCACTTGAGGGCCGCAGCGGCGGCGGGGAGTAGTGCTGGACCCAGTGGCAGGACAGCAGGCGTGAGATCGAGGGGGGAGCAGGTGACGCGCCGGGAGATATTCAGCCCGGAGGAAGTGGGCGCGCTGGTGTACTTTGTCCAGCGCCGCCTGCCCAGGACCATCGCGGGAGGCGGCAGGATCGCGGCCGGCGGCTATAACATGCGGGAGCGCCGGAAGCGGTGGGAGAAGGTGTGCTGGGCCATATCCCACCTCTACGGGGTCCAGCGCACCTACAGCCAGGTCACCCATCGCTGGACGGACCTCCTGGACCGCGAGCGCGACCTGCTGGACCAGCTCGGCTTGGAGATCCCCGGCCTTGGTGAGTAGTAGTAGCCATTGGCATTTAATCACTCACTACTATGATGTTTTCTCCTGCTCTGTGTTGTTGTATTGCAAATATTTGTTTTTTACATGGAGCAAGCCAATAATGCCGCTGATGACGATTACATTGTAGTTAAATTATATTTCAAAATCTTCTGTGCATTTCAGGTGCACTGCTCTCCTTCTCAGTGGGGTTGCTACTATGCTTATTTGTTTTCTATTTCGTGGTCTCATTGGCCTGAGTAACTATTATGTATGAGTGTACTTAACAGAACTGCGTAATGCTAGACACTAGGGGGCAGATTACATTTACAAGCCCCTTGCGCCACGTTTACGTTGCCTTGCGTGACGCAACAGCGGCGTAAACGTGCCGCATCCCTGCAAGTCATTTACAGCATGACGCATCTAGGGAGATGCGTCACGTTATAAAGCCATGGGCCTGCACCACAATGGGTGCGTTCCTAGTACGCAGGGTGGGCGGTCCAGCGGCTGTGCGCCTCGCAAAATTGCCTGCGTGAAATCTACAAGATTTAACGCAGGCACTTCTGCGCCGCTGCTACGTCAATTCAATTCCTTATGTCTGCTCGAAGCAGGCGAAAGGACTGACACAGCATGTAAAGTATTGGGTGGCCCTGAGCATTACTGGAGTTGCATTGCGTTGGCGACGTGACTCCAGCGATGCGCCGCTCTTACGTGACGAGATGCGTCACGCAAGTGCCTACCCTTGCGCCAGGGCGCGCCGCATTGTAAATGAGGCACATCTGCCGTGTCGCAAGGGTAGTTTTGCGTGACGCATTTGATCTGGCGCATCTCTGGAGATGCGCCAGAACGCGTAAGTAAGTATGCCCCTAAGGGGCAGAATTGCAATTACCGTCGCATCCCTGCAAAGTAGCAGGGATGCGCCATTAATTGTGCGGCCCGCTACCACCACCAAACATGGTGCGCCGTATTTGCAATGCGGCGGCGGCGCCCCATGGGCCCAAAACGTCACCGAAGCTTTACTGCTGGAGTTGCGTCGCAACGATGGCGCAGCTCCATCAATGCTCTGGGGTACCCTATCTCCCCAATGCTGGGTCAAGCCGTACGTCTGCTTCAAGCAGGTGCAGGGTTTGTGTGACGCATCATTGTCCTAAAGGTGACTGATTGATATTTTGTAGATTTCCCTCAGCCACTATTAGGATGTGTTCCAGCGCAGGAATGCCCTCCCTTGCGCCGGAACGCCCCCTGATGGCGCAGGGCTTTATAACGGGATGCATCTCCCAAATGCGTCACGTTGTTATAATATTATACGCCGCACCATGGCGCCCTTTTTTGTTTAGCTGCTGCGTCACAAAAGTCACGCAAGAACGGCGCAAAAGAGCCGCAAGGGCTTAAATCTGCCCCTTCCTTTGTAACCCTGACAATAAGAAAAATAGTGGCGGTGGATTGATAGTTTGACTATTTAAATGACTGGTAATGTAGCAGGCAACTGTTAGTGTTGTCACTGATCTGACTGAAATCACAATGGAGTTTGTCTGTCACTTTGCGTCTTGCCTGCGGACTGCTGCCTGCCAGTCCTAGGTGAACGTTTCAGTACTTTGTTTAGTGAGTTACGTGACTTTCGAAGTCACAGGTCCGCATATAAATGAAAAGTAACCATAATCAATATAATTTCGCAGAAATATTTTGTTATTGTTCTTTTGAAATGTTTGATTTGGTTGACATTGACAAGCAACAATCATCCATGTTTTCTGTTCTTTCTTTCATGTTGTACGTCAGCTCCCCCCAGGGGCGAGAGGAGGACACAGGAGCAGCAGGCGGCGGATGCTGTTCATCAACAGGGCCAGGATCGGGCAGGCGAGGGCTCCTCTGCTGGCCCCAGTAAGTTTTCATTTTAGACTAGTACCTATTTTTCCTAGCGTTCCTCATTTGACTTTTTTCAAAATTGTCTTTGCTCTTCTTGTAGACTGTATCTAAATTCTTATCCTGCCTCTACTATGACTCCCTGTGGTATTACTAGATTATTCTTATTAGTCTGTCTGTGTAGCTAACTAAGATTGCACGGTTGGCGAAACTCCCATGATTCTAGTCAGCAATAGCTCTATCAACTTAGTGCAGTCCTCTGGGATTGTCCATAATGTCTTTTGAAGTGTTCTATCTGGACTCATGCTTGCAAAAATTGCAAAACCTTTCGCTCAGTCACTCTAGTCTGGACCAAAAAACACAGATTGTATTTAAGTTTAAAAGCTTTATTAAAAGTAAACACATTTATTAAAATGAAGTCATAATAAAACTAAACGTTTAACTGATAATGGAAAAGTGGTTAGTGCTGACGATTAATTGAAGACATTTCTTGTGGTCGAGCCGAGCTCTCACCTGGTTTCAACTTGATCTTGTTGTTAGAAGTCCATCTTCTGTCTGTGTGGAGAAAAATGGTGCGTGTTAAAAAAACAGCCTTCATCAGTTGTGCCAAAAAGTGCAGCAAGACAACCTTCCCTGGAAAAAGGGACATTTTTTTTTTAACTTTAACGACAGTCACAAATTACATTGTTTTCACATGTCTTCATTCCTAGACCAAATACTAGTGACTGCTTTATTCTAACATTCTTAAATGTACTTTGTAGGTGGAACATCTGGTGGCGGGGCCAGTGTGGAGGTGGTGGTGCTCGACACCGAGGCGGAGGGCGAATCGGGCGATGCTTCAGGGGAGGAGGCGGCGGCGGCAGCTGTGAGAGTTGAGACGGTGGTGGTGGCGGCCAGAGGTAAGCTCTTATATATTCCTTACTTATTGAGATTGAAGACTAGCTGGGAAGGCAAGAATATGAGATGCATGGCTGGGTGAATGATGAAGCAATGATGGGTGGAAGGACAACAGCCTGGGTGGGTGACACAGAAACTGTATGTGTCCATATACCTGGATCATGCTACTATCTGACTCTTAGATAGCATATGTGTATCTAGAGCAGGGGTACTCCTAGTACGGCCCGCGGGCCGGTGGTGGCCCGGCAAGCCTTCGTTGGCGGTGCGCTGACCTTGCAGACAATCACTGCTCCCCCGGCCCCCACAGAGCAGAGGCTTTTTTGTATTTCACCTGTTAGCGCCCCTGCATCTCCACTCTGACAATCACTGCTCCCCCGGCCCCCACAGAGCAGAGTGGAGATGCAAGGCCACAAAGAGGTGAAATAGAACTAAGCCTCTGCTCTGTGGGGCCGGGCAAGCAGTGATTGTCAGGGTGGAGAAGCAGGGGCGCTAAAACAAACAAAGCCTCAATAATATGTTAATGGTCTTTTAAAGACCTGTTAAGTACTTTGGTGTTGTTGTCTGTGTGTGCGCGTTGAGGAAGCGGTCTCAACCCGGGCTGAAGGCTGACACAGATAGACACACACACAGTGAGATGACAGAGGGAGAGGGAGGGCAGGAGGGAGAGAGAGATGGAGGGAGGGCAGGAGGGACAGCAGGAGGGAGAGAGATGTATGTAAATGCTGGGTCTGGTGGCTCAGTGGATGAGGGCATCTGCTGCAGGGACCTGTGTGCAACCTCATGGTCACAAGTTATCGTTTTGCTTTAGCCCCGCCCCCTCTGACTCCGCCCCCACCAGTGCGGCCCTCGGCCCCAAACTACACTGTAAATGTAGCCCCTGAGAGAAAGTTTGTGAGTACCCATGATCTAGAGAGAGTAGACGGTCAGTGGATGAAGTAAGTGTAACTTTGAAGAGCATGTAACACTAACACTGCACCCGCACGTCCGTTCCAGTGTAGGAAAGGCAAGGAAAAGAACTTTTAATTTTGTCCAAATACTACCATAAATAGTAGCAGTAGTTTGTATTGCAAGCACTGCATAGATCCGGTTATTATGGTGGCCACTCCCTACCTCTCTTAATAAGTTTAGTAGTACTCAGTCATTCATGTGTGGATGTATCACTGCCTGTCACTCAATAAAAAGCAAAGCACCTAAAGTCATCCCATATATAAGCAAAAACATCCCATGTGAAGTGATAGATAATCAGATTATTTATCTTCTTCAATTTTCCATTTCTAGTACTCATTTCCACTGTAGGGTGAAAGTTAAATTAATTAAGCAGTAGCCCTTGAGTTGTAACAGAGTATTCTCAGTGCCACCCGTAATAGAAAAGTAAGAGATTCACCACCTGCATGTACTGGACGGGTACAGTAACGCAACGGCAACGCAAGTCTAGGTCACTCCTCATGGCGTGCGTCTCTTTTTCTCGGGTGCAAGTTTACCGCGCTGGCATTATGCCGGCTTGCAGAAAATAACGTACCAATTTTCCAAAACAAGAGACAAGAAGAAGAATAAGACTGGTGTACTTTCATAGTCGACTCCAATGGAAGTCCACAGTGCTCATAGAATTTGTTCCTTAAACTCCCACTAATGTTAGAGCAAGGATGAAGAAGTGTGAGGTTAGATAGATACTGGCCTCAATAGTTATGTAATGCGCTTGCAAGTTGCTAGTTGTACTGCAGCACACATTTCTGCTGAATGATTGAGTTAATCTTAAAGAGCATTGGTTACAGACTATGTCTTTCTTTCTTCATATAGGTTCTCCTTCCAAACGAACAAGGAGGAAGGAGCTGGCTAGAGCGGCCCGGCAACGGAGAATCGAGGCCACTGTTGCGGAATATCGGCGGCTGGTGGCCCTGGAGGACGTGGAAAGTGTGCGGTCGACAACAACGACAACGTCGTCCTCCGTGGCCTCACCGGCTGCCACCGTGACCCAGCACAGTGGTCCACCGAGACTGAGCCGGGCTGCCAAAGGCAAACGCCACCGCCGAGCAGCAAGGCCAACAGCTGCTTCTCACAGGCCTTGCACCTGCAAGGCAGTGAAGGCACGCCTGCGCCGCACCACCCTGATGGTGTCCCGCCTTCAGCAGGAGCTCGCCTTGCTCCGCGAGGAGCATGATGCCCTGGCCCAAAAAGTGAACAGCATCCACCCCTAGTGTCCCTTGCCCCTTTTTTAGAGACTTTTGGGGGGTGGGAATTGGGAGTTGGGTTTTTGGGGACTTTTGAAGGACAATCGTTGGGGTTAGGGAGGGTCTTGCGGGAGATTATTTTGTTAGGGATATAAATATACTTTTTCAAACTTTATCTGAGCATACCTGTTTTTTACTGCTTGCCTGGTGGGTGGGGGTTTAACGTTGACTGTTTTCCTGAAAGTTTAGTTCCATTTTCTTCCTTTAAGTGTAAATGCCCAAATGTTTTCAACACTAAGTGCCTCTCACAGACTAAGTGAAGTGAATCCAAGAGTCCTAGGACTTTAGTAGTACTACCTTCAGGCTCTCGTCTCTCGTACTAATACTCCATTATACCCCCAAACCACCAAACGCTTATCTTACCTGTAATTTGTGTTTGAAAGTAGGGCTAGGCCCAGGGCTGGCTCCACGGGAAACACCGAATAACGTTGGCAATCTTGGTCGGATAAAATTTCCTCATAGCGGTGGTAGTAGTGGTGTGCCACAGTGGCAGTTGCATGCCTATGAAAAAAAAGAAAATGAAATCTGGTTTGTCCTCCTGAGCAATTCAACGGTACAACTGAGAATATAGCAGGTGACAGAAGTACAGTAGAGCAGTGCCACATTGTAGCCTAACAAATGGTAAAGTATAACTACTAATTCGGTTGAAGTTCTTTCACATTAGCAATGGTTCTTTGTCAAGCAGAGTAAGAATATATCATCGACAACTGTGGAAAGAAAGAATGCGACAGTACAGGGCCTGTGTGGAATTATTGATAACTATATTCAACATAAGGTCTCTGTAGCCAGATACCCGAGAGCCTTGCTGGTCACTATAAATCCATTCACAACAACACTCAATGGGGTTGGTCTGGAAGGTGTCACGTTTACTCCCCGTGATCCAGTCGATGCAAATATGGTTCCACCTCCAAATGTCACCAACACCCAGAAGTGTAAACACAGGGTGTTCGAGGCATTAGGCGAGGGAGAAAAATAACAAACTAAAATAAAAAATGTGGGATGGGTAAAGGTAGGGTCAGCAGGGAAAGGATACCTGTAAGAGAAGACAAGACAGGCATCAGTGAAGTGATGTCCTAACATACAAGGGTACTCTCATATAGTCTCACTAAATAGTCTGCAAGTCTCCCGCCTACTCATGGGAAATGTAGTTTCATAGTACGGTAGGCGCTTAGGGGCTGCGTAACCTGACAGAAGGTATAGTAGATAGAAAAGGAGAAATTGCTTTTTTTCTAGGTGTCCCCTCACTCACCAGGGTTGCCCCTTGGTGACATGCTTCATCATTGGGGCCATCCCAGTCCTCTACGGCCTGGGGCGTGCTGCGACTTGCGAATTACGTAGGAGCACTTACAAATGACTATGTGTGGTGCAGATAGTGGAGTGGACTAAGTGATGTGTTAAGGGATCAATGTAGAAGCCGAGAGAGAGCAAAGAAATGCAGTCACAGTCAGAGAAAAAGGCAAGGGATACTGTATCTATGTGTGGTTGTAGTGGTCCTGTTGGAAGTGGTAAGTAAGTTGCCCGCAGAAAAAAAATCCTCCTATTAGCGGCACTCCTCCATTGCAGCCGACGCTTCGTCCACCGATGTTGGTCACCAGAAGACACCCTGTCCACTGCCTGCCTGATGCTGAATTGTGGCTCGCTACTGTGAAGCCTGACTCCATCCTTTTTTCCCCATTGCAGAGACTGAAACCCGGCCTGTAATTATTCAACGAAAAACAGGAAGTGATATAATATTACAACACCACTGATAAATAAATATAAGGTATGTAGGCTGTGGAGTGCAAAAAGTCACAATTTGTTTTTCCTAGTAGACAGACAGTACAATGTTTTTGAAAGTGCGTACTCTGAGTCACCTTTTGAAGGATAAGTAAGTATGGGCAAATTAATGTAGCGGATCTTGCCCCTCAAGCTAGGTGTACTGTAAACTGTGTTTTAGAACAAAAATAGATCTTCCTAGCAGTGCTCCCACCCAAAAAACGAGGCCTAGCAGAAAACTGGAGACAAAACTTACTTTGAAAGTAAAAGTAGGCCGAAGTACCCTAATTACCCATTACCCCCCGTGGATTGTATTCAAACCACTTGCAAGCAACCAAGCAAAAGTAGCCATAGCCAGCATCGCTCCAAGACTCGAAATCCCCCCCACTCAAACACATGCAATAGAAATACTGCTAACCCTAACGAACCCTAAGTTAAGAATAGTGGCAAAGGCTTTCTTTAACTATGCCAAATCCCCCCTTTCCCACCATGGATTTTCTTCAAATGACTTGCAACCAAAATTACACATTCTCACGAGTGCTCTAAGACCCCAGAACTCAGTTTGAAAAATCTAGAACACCCCGATACACATGCAATCCTGGTGCTAGGGCTAACCCTAACGAACCCTAAGTTACAAAAAGTGCCAAAACTAAAGGCTTTTCCGCGCGGATTTTGTCCCAACCACTTCTACCCGGTATTAGACCTTCCCAGGAATGCCCCAAGACCCGGCAACCCACCCGCCAAGAAGCATAACACCCCCAAACAGGCCAAAAGAAAAATCTCATACTTGCAATATTTCTGGGCCTTCGGTCCAAACGCGCTGCGTAGCTAGGCCATAAGTCGGGGTTGGCACGACGGATTTCCTGAAAAGCAAATGCAATCAAGATTAGAGTGTCCCAGCAGTGCTCCCAGACCACGAAACTCACCCGCAAACAGACGGAACCCCCCCTAAGAGCACCTCAAAGGCAAGCAAGTCATCAAAAACACAAAAAAAATTCCGCCTGGGATTTGGTCCAAAACACTTTTATCCGGTATTAGAGCTTCCCAGCAATGGCCCCAGAGCCGTCAACCCAGGAGAAAACGAGTAGAAGACCCCCAAACAGCCAAAGAGCAAAAGTACAAAAATGGGGACTTAGTCACTTTTTCACAAATTTCCCAAATCACTCCGCGCGCGCTCTGCAGCTAGGCCCTAAGTCCCCTCAGCCACCATGGATTTGCTTCAAACCTCTTGCAAAGTAAAGTATATATAGCCAGCAGTGCTCCCAGACCACGAAACTCACCCGCAAACACCAGCAAGCCCCCCAAACAGGCCCCCGAAAACGCTACATAGAGCAAAATGTCTGAAATAGCCCAAAAAAAAATCGGCCTGGATTTTGTCCCAACCACTTCTACCCGGTATTAGACCTTCCCAGGAATGCCCCAAGACCCGGCAACCCACCCGCCAAGAAGCATAACACCCCCAAACAGGCCAAAAGCAAAATCTCATACTTGCAATATTTCTGGGCCTTCGGTCCAAACGCGCTGCGTAGCTAGGCCATAAGTCGGGGTTGGCACGACGGATTTCCTGAAAAGCAAATGCAATCAAGATTAGAGTGTCCCAGCAGTGCTCCCAGACCACGAAACTCACCCGCAAACACCAGCAAGCCCCCCAAACAGGCCCCCGAAAACGCTACATAGAGCAAAATGTCTGAAATAGCCCAAAAAAAAATCGGCCTGGATTTTGTCCCAACCACTTCTACCCGGTATTAGACCTTCCCAGGAATGCCCCAAGACCCGGCAACCCACCCGCCAAGAAGCATAACACCCCCAAACAGGCCAAAAGCAAAATCTCATACTTGCAATATTTCTGGGCCTTCGGTCCAAACGCGCTGCGTAGCTAGGCCATAAGTCGGGGTTGGCACGACGGATTTCCTGAAAAGCAAATGCAATCAAGATTAGAGTGTCCCAGCAGTGCTCCCAGACCACGAAACTCACCCGCAAACACCAGCAAGCCCCCCAAACAGGCCCCCGAAAACGCTACATAGAGCAAAATGTCTGAAATAGCCCAAAAAAAAATCGGCCTGGATTTTGTCCCAACCACTTCTACCCGGTATTAGACCTTCCCAGGAATGCCCCAAGACCCGGCAACCCACCCGCCAAGAAGCATAACACCCCCAAACAGGCCAAAAGCAAAATCTCATACTTGCAATATTTCTGGGCCTTCGGTCCAAACGCGCTGCGTAGCTAGGCCATAAGTCGGGGTTGGCACGACGGATTTCCTGAAAAGCAAATGCAATCAAGATTAGAGTGTCCCAGCAGTGCTCCCAGACCACGAAACTCACCCGCAAACACCAGCAAGCCCCCCAAACAGGCCCCCGAAAACGCTACATAGAGCAAAATGTCTGAAATAGCCCAAAAAAAAATCGGCCTGGATTTTGTCCCAACCACTTCTACCCGGTATTAGACCTTCCCAGGAATGCCCCAAGACCCGGCAACCCACCCGCCAAGAAGCATAACACCCCCAAACAGGCCAAAAGCAAAATCTCATACTTGCAATATTTCTGGGCCTTCGGTCCAAACGCGCTGCGTAGCTAGGCCATAAGTCGGGGTTGGCACGACGGATTTCCTGAAAAGCAAATGCAATCAAGATTAGAGTGTCCCAGCAATGCTCTCAGACCATGAAACTCACCCACAAACAGACGGAACCCCCCCTAAGAGCACCTCAAAGGCAAGCAAGTCATCAAAAACACAAAAAAATTTCCGCCTCGGATTTGGCACAAACCACTTTTAGTGCTTCCCAGCAATGGCCCCAGACCCGTCAACTCACCTGCAAAGAGGTAGAACAACACCCCCACAAGTGCTGAGTCTTTCTTCATTGGGCGTAAACCAGCCCTCTGCTTTGATGGAAATAGGAGTCTGGAGGAGGAGGATAGAGGAGCATGTTCTTCTGAACTTGTGAACCTGAGGAATGCAGACTGCGGCACCTTCAAATAAATTAGCAAACAAGTGAAGACAGTTCTGCTGATGGGCTTGTCTTTGTGATAATCTGATTAAAGTTTGAATTATATTAACTGTGCACAACAAAGAAAGACAGACACACAGGAATAAAAGTGAATAAGGATGAAAAAGAAAGTTATTGATTCGTTGTCTCATTTTCAGGGCTCGAAGTCGGAATCACGGTCCAGGAATAAGAATAAGGCTTCGTCATCATACTCTGCGAATTCAGCCCGGGTGAGGTCAGTGCCACCTGACAGAGTAGAAATTCCCTCATCTATGGTGCTGGCCACCTCCTCTTCATCCGGCACGCTCTCTCGTACTCTTATATCTGGTGGTATGAGGTGCTGATTCATCTTGATCATTGTTAACCTCTCCACATTTTTGGGCGAGAGGCGGCTCCGTTTGGGAGTTACAATCCCACCAGCCGCACTGAAAACCCGTTCAGAAGACACACTTGCGAGTGGGCAAGACAAGTAGTTTAAAGCCAGGTTGGTGAGCTGTGGCCACAATTCTTTTTTCCCATGCCAATACGCCAATGGGTCAGAATTAACATAGACCTCTGTGGAGTCATTCAGATAGTCCTTCACCATCGACTCAAGGTCCTCCTCCAAGGTTCCTCCACTTTGCGTAGCTCTTGCTGTGCCTCTGGCCTTTTGAGAACCAAACCCACGCAGAGCTAGCCAATCCTCTTCAGCCTCCAATGTTTCTGCTGTCTTTCGTGCAGATGATGCGGTTGCCGGTGTCTTTAACGGCTGAGAGGTCACTTGTGCCACAGCCACAGGTGCAGAAGTGGATTGTTTTGACTGGGGATGGCCTGCTGATGTACTGCCATTTCCTTCAATTTCCAGCCGTTCTGTTTCAAACTTCTTGGCTGACAAGGCTAGCCAACGTTTGTACTTTGTAACATCTTCATCAGCAAAAGCAAAGAATGCTCTGCCTGCCAGCGCCTTTTTGTAGCGTGGATCCAGAATAGTAGCACAAATGTAATGCTGTTCTGAGTGGATCTTTTGAAGACGTTCATCACCTTGTAGGAGCTCTAATAATTGCTCAGCCAGAAGCAAAGAAGAGCCTTTCTTTTTGTCATCTTTTCGAAACACAGAACACACCTCCTTCAGTTGGTCCTCCAGCATGTACAACAATGGGATAGCTTTTCCCAAATTAGAGTCCTCCTTGCTGACTGCACGCGTGAAGACCTCAAAAGGACGAAGCATGCGTGTTAGGCTTTCAACTATGTTCCATTGCGGCCCACCCATCCTCAGCTCCTCTATACCCTCTTTCAAGAAATATTGATCGAGTTGCGTATACTGCTCATACAGACGCTCAAGCATGTAGAAGGTTGAGTTCCAACGTGTTACCACCTCCTGGATGAGTGCTTTCACTGGCATTTGACATTGATATAGCATGCTCCTCAGCTGCTTGCGGGCCTTAAAAGAATGCCTGAAATGCTTGCAAATTTTTCGGCAGTTCTCCAATACACTGCACGCTGCACTGTCTTTATTACCCAAGAATTTTTGGACAACCAGGTTTATACAGTGCGCCAAACACGGCACTCTGAAATAGTAACCGTCCCTCATGGCCTTAACTATATTGGAGCCATTGTCCGTGGAAACATAACCAACCTTGCGTTTTAGTGGGGACAGACAGTTAAGGACCTTTGTGTTAAAGACATCCAAAATGTTTTCTGCTGTGTGACGTTTCTCCAAACCAAACATGGCTAGTGTTGCATGTTTCCGAGCACCTTTAAAAACAGTGTTAGTGTCAACACCTGAGTTTAGCTTTGCTTTAGCCCCTGAAAAAGAGACCCAGTGTGCAGTGATGCACATGTAATCAGCGCCTGCGCCACTGGTCCACATGTCTGTTGTCAGATGTATAGTGTGAACAGCACTCTTCTGCAAAGCTGCCCCAATCGCCTTCAGAACATCTTCATGTAGTGCTGGAACCGCAACTCGGGCAAAATAGAACCGGCTAGGAACCTTCCATTTAGGGCAGAGCACTGCCACTAATTCTAGAAAACCAACCCCTTCGACAAAAGAAAAAGGGAGAAGGTCCAGAGCTAGCATTTTAGCCAGCTTAGTGTTATACAGACGGGTCATTGGGTGGTTGCGTTCATATTGCGCTTCTGTAAACAACATCTTTTTAATGTTGCCCTGGACCAATGATTTACGGGATGATGATCTCTTCGACCCAGTTACGCTCGCTGATGAACTTTTCCGCATTGATGTCTCACTCTCTCCCACACTCTTAGTGTGGCTCCCATGGGGTGTGCTGCTGACATGGGAACTGGGTGTAAGTGAAGTGTTTGGATCGTCTTCTTCTACCTCCTCGTCATCAGCAGATGACAAATCAACGTTTTCATTACGTGCAATTCCGGCTTTCTTGACCGCCTCTAGGTGCGGAAACCATTCGAGAGGGTGCCTTCTCTCAAGATGACCTCTCTGGCCTCCGGTACCATAGTTAGAACCAAGCTTACCACGACTATATCGAAGCTTACAAAGGCTACAAATGGCTACGTTTGCCTTTTTTGGGCAAACACTAAAGAAGTCCCAAACTGGAGACTTGAAATGTCTTCGGGGGCCGCCGCCGGAGGAGGCGTCGATACTGGTGGTGGTGGTCCTGCTGCTAATGACAGATGAAGTGGAGGATGTGGATTGCCGAACTTCAGTACGTTTTGCACTTTCACCACCACGAATTGAGGTCGAGGACGAGGTGGGTACCTTCTTGCGAGGAAGAAATATGGAAGCGGTAGGTTTTGGTGTACTACTTAACTCCAAATCTAATGATTCCATTTCCATTGCCTCCTCGCCGACATCATCATCACGCTCAGCAGCTTCTCGGGATAGGGTCAAAATGTCTCTTTGCTGCATGCCCGGTGGGGCTGCAGTGACCTTTGTGATGACTGCCTCGTCGTCATCGTGAGAGGCTTCATCACCAGCAGTATCTGTCACTTCTTGTTGAGCCTCATCACACTCCATAGGTTTGAGTTTTTGGACGACCTTCCTTTTACGCTTAGGTACCGGTGGCAGATCATGGTGTGCCTCTGCCTCACTGTCAGACCGCAGTTGTCGTGGTTCCCAAGACAGATCACTTGCACCAGAACGAGGTGGGCTTGAAGAAGATGTAGACACCCCCCTTGATCTTTTCCTTGCTAGGGATGTGGAAGACAATGAATGATCATCAGGAGGAGTGGCTTCCAATGATACCTCAGCTTCATTGTCGATTTCCAAATGTGCCCCTACTTCGGGAGGAACAACTATTGTGGGCACTTGTGAACGTCCATGCACCTTTGCTTGCGCATCTCCTTTTGCTGCCTCTCCTTCCACATGTACTTGGGCGTGTACTTGCACATGGTGTTGTTGTTGCGGCTGTGGTTGTTCAACACTTGTCAGATGAGTTACAACAACCTGTGTTGATTCAGGGACATTGCTGCTACTTTCTTGCGATGAGCCAACATCACTGGTCGATGGTGATTGGAGAAGTACACTGACTGCCTCTGAAGCACTCAAGGGCTTTGACTTAAGTTGGCGTGGTGGTGGAGGCACTGAACCCAATGGAGCAGGGGTGCTGCTCTCAGGTTGGTCCCCAGCAGATCCTGCTGCTGCAGGCGTACTTTTTCTTTTGCTCCCAAAAAAAGTGGCGGGTGACACACCAGCCTCCTTGGTAACTTGCTTCTTCTGCTCCTTACTAGCAACTTTCTTGCTAGAGGAGCTACGGAGAACTTTCTTTGGGGGCGGGGCCATCTTCTTCAGAGCAGGTCAGACAGCAGGCCGCAGTTGCACGAATTGTAGAGTTGTCTGAGGCCAGACGTGACGTCGCGTGACGTTATGCTGCACACACACACCGCTGCAGGACTTCTTCCTGGCACTGGTGGTTCTCTTGAGTCTTGTGCACCTAAAAAAAATGGAAGACAGAGGAACATCAGTTCAGTTATAGAGCACAAAAAAATCGAAAAACACTGCAAAATCAGCACAATCCCAATCCATCCATGCCCTCCATAATGTTTAAATTCAAGACAACCCACAGAAAGACTAGGCCCATGCAAGACTCACTACCCCTGGGCATAAATAAAGGTTGAAAAGTAGGCAAAATGGTTGGAGGCCTAACAACAAAGCCTGCATTCAAAATGGCCACTTGCCTGCCAAGCACATGGCCAGTGCCTGTAGCTGCACTCAAAATGGCCACCAGCCACATGGCATGTCCCTCCCCATGAACACCCCCAAAAATCGAAAAACACTGCTAAATCAGCACAATCCTATTCCATCCATGGCCTCCATGATGTTTAAATTCAAGACAGCCCACAGAAAGACTAGGCCCCATGCACCACTCACTACCCCTGGTCAAGGCCCCAACAACAGGTCAAAAATCGAAAAACACAAAATTTTACACAAAAAAAAATCGAAAAACACAGAAAAATCAGCACAATCCCAATTCATCTATGGCCTCCATGATGTTTAAATTCAAGACAACCCACAGAAATACTAGGCCCATGCAAGACTCACTACCCCTGGCATAAATAAAGGTTGAAAAGTAGGCAAAATGGTTGGAGGCCTAACAACAAAGCCTGCATTCAAAATGGCCACTTGCCTGCCAGCACATGGCCAGTGCCTGTAGCTGCACTCAAAATGGCCACCAGCCACATGGCATGTCCCTCCCCATGAACACCCCCAAAAATCGAAAAACACTGCAAAATCAGCACAATCCCATTCCATCCATGATGTTTAAATTCAAGACAGCCCACAGAAAGACTAGGCCCCATGCACCACTCACTACCCCTGGTCAAGGCCCCAACAACAGGTCAAAAATCGAAAAACACAAAATTTTACACAAAAAAAAATCGAAAAACACAGAAAAATCAGCACAATCCCAATTCATCTATGGCCTCCATGATGTTTAAATTCAAGACAACCCACAGAAATACTAGGCCCATGCAAGACTCACTACCCCTGGCATAAATAAAGGTTGAAAAGTAGGCAAAATGGTTGGAGGCCTAACAACAAAGCCTGCATTCAAAATGGCCACTTGCCTGCCAGCACATGGCCAGTGCCTGTAGCTGCACTCAAAATGGCCACCAGCCACATGGCATGTCCCTCCCCATGAACACCCCCAAAAATCGAAAAACACTGCAAAATCAGCACAATCCCATTCCATCCATGATGTTTAAATTCAAGACAGCCCACAGAAAGACTAGGCCCCATGCACCACTCACTACCCCTGGTCAAGGCCCCAACAACAGGTCAAAAATCGAAAAACACAAAATTGTACAAAAAAAAAAAATCGAAAAACACAGAAAAATCAGCACAATCCCAATTCATCTATGGCCTCCATGATGTTTAAATTCAAGACAACCCACAGAAATACTAGGCCCATGCAAGACTCACTACCCCTGGCATAAATAAAGGTTGAAAAGTAGGCAAAATGGTTGGAGGCCTAACAACAAAGCCTGCATTCAAAATGGCCACTTGCCTGCCAGCACATGGCAAGTGCCTGTAGCTGCACTCAAAATGGCCACCAGCCACATGGCATGTCCCTCCCCATGAACACCCCCAAAAATCGAAAAACACTGCAAAATCAGCACAATCCCATTCCATCCATGATGTTTAAATTCAAGACAGCCCACAGAAAGACTAGGCCCCATGCACCACTCACTACCCCTGGTCAAGGCCCCAACAACAGGTCAAAAATCGAAAAACACAAAATTTTACAAAAAAAAAAAATCGAAAAACACAGAAAAATCAGCACAATCCCAATTCATCTATGGCCTCCATGATGTTTAAATTCAAGACAACCCACAGAAATACTAGGCCCATGCAAGACTCACTACCCCTGGCATAAATAAAGGTTGAAAAGTAGGCAAAATGGTTGGAGGCCTAACAACAAAGCCTGCATTTAAAATGGCCACTTGCCTGCCAGCACATGGCCAGTGCCTGTAGCTGCACTCAAAATGGCCACCAGCCACATGGCATGTCCCTCCCCATGAACACCCCCAAAAATCGAAAAACACTGCAAAATCAGCACAATCCCATTCCATCCATGATGTTTAAATTCAAGACAGCCCACAGAAAGACTAGGCCCCATGCACCACTCACTACCCCTGGTCAAGGCCCCAACAACAGGTCAAAAATCGAAAAACACAAAATTTTACAAAAAAAAAAAATCGAAAAACACAGAAAAATCAGCACAATCCCAATTCATCTATGGCCTCCATGATGTTTAAATTCAAGACAACCCACAGAAAGAATCAGTCCACCCACCACTGAGTACCCCTGGGAAAAGGCCCCAAAACAGCAAAAAAATCGAAAATCCCAAAATTTTAGTTGCAGCAACTGTAATGCCCCAAACAAACTTACTTGTAAAATTTCTAATCCAACAGTGATCCAAAGAAAGTCAAAAAGGCCTCAAATCCAAAGATCCAGCAGCATCCACAAAAGGTAATCCTTCCAGGTCCACATCCGAATGAAAAGTGACCAGGAGATGGACAAAGCACTGGGAGGAGCCTGCTGAACAGGAACAGGAAGTTGAAGACTATGGGGCACTTCCTTCCTCCCACCCCCCTGCCCCCCTCCCCAAAATGGACTCCTCGCTAAAAAAGTGCAGGCAAATGTCAAACTAAGGAGTTATTCACATAAAAATCATCATTTCTAGAAGGTTTATGCTGCTTGCTGGTGGATTTCTTGTGCAGAATTGCAAATTTATATTTTCGCGCGCCGCATCTCAAATCTCGCAATTTGCGAAGTACCGCGAGACGTGATCTCGCCGTACTCGCGTTGACAAACTGTCGCTGGCAAGCCGCGATGACGTAATCGCGCTCGCCAATTCCCGCGGGATCACACAGCAAGATCCAAAATGGCGCAGCACTCGCAAACTATCGAAAAAAACAACTCGGCAAACGATGATAAACGCCGCGCGCCGCAAAAATTGTATCACCAACGCCGCGCGCCGCCAAAAAAATCCGCTGCGTGCGAATTTGCGGATTTTGCGGGAAATCCGCAAATCTCGCGGATTGCGGATTTCCCGAAAATCCGCAAAATCCGCGAGCGGAACGGATTTTCCGCCCACGCTTAAACCAGACCCGGGCCTAGGATGCTTGATTCCTGTCCAGGGAAGACATGGCTTGGCAGTTGGGGCTGGACTGTTCCCATGAGGCACCAGGTCATTACTGATTGGCATATGGCCATGTCTGAACTGGGGTGCTGTGGTGAGCACAATAACGATGGAATAAACCCAGATCTGTGACTGGGGGTGAATGTTTGCTGTTGTGCAGCATTCCATCCATCAATTGTTGTTTTTGCATTTGTCACCCCGAGTGGGACCGGTAAGCTCAGACGTGAGTCCCGTGCTCTCCATGCCACTGGACTCTAGCTATTCTGGCTGATGACGGCTGATAGCCAGAAACCGGTCCTAGGATGCTTGATTCCGGTCCAGGGAAGACATGGCTTGGCAGTTCGGGCTTGACTGTTCCCATGAGGCACAGGGTCATGACTGATTTGCATATGGCTATGTCTGAACTGGGGTGCTGTGGTGAGCAAAATAACAATGGATTAAACCCAGATCTGTGACTGGGGGTGAATGTTTTGCCATTGTGCAGCATTCCGTCCATCAATTGTTGTTTTTTGAAATGTTTGAAAGACCAGCAAAGAGGGACATTGTCTCAAGATAAGCAGAGAATAAGTAGAGAATTCTGTGTTACTCCCAGCCATTTGTGCTGACATACCATGTGCATGTATGTGTGATGGATTTGTAGCAAGTGTGTAGAAAGACTGTGCTTTTGGTGAATACATACACCAGCGGGATCCATTTTGTATTGCATGATGGAGACTGGATGCAGATTTTCCTTACAGTTGAAGTGTGCTAGGAAGGAGGGTGGAGACCAGGGGTGAAGGACTGGGTTCTTTAAGACCCAGCGGTGCCAGGGCACAACACCTGAAACCTTCGTGGGTAACCTGCTCCGGCGTACAAATCACAGAGACACGGGACACTTCCTTCGGCGTCAAAGATTCAAGGTTTATTTGCTGCAGGGAACACAGAAGTCACGACAAGTACACCACGTGCAACTTGGGGAGACTGCTTCAAATTGGTTCTGTGGATCGCTCCTTTTATACAGTTTTTACCCATAAGACAACATGATACACAAAGGTTTACAACCCGGTTCCCACCATCATCCCCCAGAGGGGTCGCTTTGGTCACTTTGAAACACATGAGGTCCGGAACATTAGTGCGGAAACATTTGGCGGTTCCCAACTGTAAAAACCCATCTTCCCAACATTAGTGCATTCCAATCGGTAGTAAAACAGATTGAAGTAGGAACAAAGACAGGTGCAGAGGAAGACGGAGACAGTGGGGAGATCGGAAAGGGTGTAAAAGGGGAGGTATCGGGAAACACGAGATACAGGCATCAAAGGGACGTGCCTAATGAGATGCACGGCTGAGGCAATAAGTCCGTGCGGCAAGATGAGCCTTGAGCGGCGCCATCTGCCTTACAGTAACATCCCCCTCGTCATAAAGACATTTACAAAGGACATGTGTCTTCCGCACATATCTTGGGAGTCCCAGGGTCGCGAAGCGGACAACGTCCGTTCGCTGGCTACTTGAGGGCAAGAGACAAAATGGATGCCGTATCTAAGATGGAACCCGTGGGTACAGATAGCAAATACCTACGTTACGTAACAGACGAACGGTTTAGGTTAGCACAGCGAAACTGCGCACACCCACCAAACTCGTCATTTGCGGTTCATAGATACCAGACTCGACCATATTCGTGTGAGTCAAATGCACCACTTACAATTGTCACGGAACCTCAGACGCTCCTTTTGCCCTCATGTAGGCAAGCACTAGTCGGAATCATACTCGATATTCATCAGACCATCGAGATGTTGCTGTAGCATAGCTCTGTCCAACCGAGTCCCATTGGTAACAGGCGGCTGCCTCATACACGTTGTAGCACAGAGGCCACATAAGGCAGGACCACACTGCACACAAAGGCAACACGTGAACAGGAACACTACAACGACTCCGATGATCATCAGAATTTTCCAACCCCAAGTCGACATCAGGCCCCAGAACCATCCTAGCAGCGTCCAATCCCCTACATCCACGTGTATGGATTCGGAGATCTTATGCAACCTCGAGATGGCTTGATAGACAGTTGGAGCATTATCTGGAATAAAAATGCAGCAACTCGAATGGATCACCTTACATACCCCACCGCGATCTGCTAAAATGACATCTAAAACCATACGGTTTTGTAACGTCATAAGTCTCTCCGCCTGAAGTTCTGTGGTGATATTACCAAGGGCACTGGCTGTAATATTAGCTGTCGATTCTACCACTCGAGTCAACTGTCTCAGGTTCCTACTATTAGCCATAGGTCCCCAAAACGGGAGGAAACCCTTGAAAAAGTCTCCTGCCTCTTGACCGGCAGTGTCCTCTTCGCTAATTACGCCTCTCACAACTCTAGTCTTGTGATAATCGGCATCTACAGTGAACGTCGGAGGCAACAGATTTGCAATGAAGCATGAGCCCATGAAGTCAGCGGGCAACCATGCATATGCACGATCATAGCAGATAAAGTATGTACCCTTGGCAGCCAGAAACACAGGGGACGAGAACATCGGCAGAATGTAATTTTCAGTGCAAGCACTTGCTCCAAGTCGGGCTTGCGATCTTCGGCCACGACCCATAAGACAGAAATTACCAGTGTGGGGTACGACCCATATCGGAGGCGAGCTCTTAAGCTGCTTTTCGCTAGTGAACGCACTATATTCACCTCTACTTAGGACCCTATTGGCTTGTATCTCTTCTTCGGGAATAAGCGAAGGATCATAGATATCGCTATCTAAATCCTCTATTGCTATCGACAAAGGCTTCTGATACGAAGTAGGACCAGAGTAGGGGGAACGTGGTTCTCGAATGGGGTGGAAACCCAGTGCGCTTCAAAACATTGTTTGGAATGCTCGAGCTGACCCTTGGGAACTATACGGTAACACCAGATATGGAATTCCCTTATCCGTAGTATGTGGCATCAACCCACACACCCAACAATTAGTAGTGTTAACCACTAACTGATGCTGATGAAGGAGCTGAATAAAGGAATTGTTGCGGAATTCTACACGTCTAGCCTGTTCGTGTTCCGGTAACATGTGAAAGGAATGAGGAGAAGCAGTAGAGGTAAGATTAGGGTAAGGAGTAGGAGTAGGTGTAGCAGGTAAGAAGTAAGACATCGTGTAATACACCCCACCCGCCAATAATGCAGAAGCAGTCAAAAACAATACAAACAGTTGGAATATAAAACATTTGGTACGACTAAGTTGCTGCAGCTTGAATCGATGAACCTGAGCTCCCTCCAAATCATTCAGCTTCGAGAATGCCATTCCCTACGACCGTCCGCAACGTTTCTTGACGCACTTCATTCTGTGTAGCAATAGTCAATCCCTAGGAGTTCCCAGGAACCTACGGCCTTTAACCTAGCGTCAAGACCTACTATCCAGAAGGAAGTACGCGCGCGGCCCTACGGCCTTCAATACACAATATGTATGTATGCAAAAACAAAGTCTCTCAGCTGTGGAAGCAAAAAGTACAAGGAATGAAGCTCAATATATATACATACAGGAATAATTACAGTAATACGAATGTACAAAACTGATCACGGAAAACGGGATAATGCAGTTGTCAATTCAGCAAGGCAAAATATTTTATTTGTCCTTAGTGTGAGATCGCAAAGAGTATCGGTGTTTCCCAGGACGTGTCTGCTCGTCGAACAAAGGATCCGTTGAAGAGACAGCGTCCTGCTGATCAGTTGATTGTTCTGGTCTTGAGTCTTTTGATGACAATTGTTCAACAGTGCCTTTCTGCTGCGCTGAGGATTCTCCAACAGGCTGTGCGTCGCTGAAAGGTACGAACGCCGGCAATGTTTCTGTTTCTGTAGACGCAATGCCTCTCCTTACCCACGGGTCTGCCGGCAAAGGAATGGGGACTCGTTTAGTGTGGGTGGCGTGCACCCAATTTTTACGCCCCTCAAGACGAACGGCAGTCCTCGTGGCCAGGAGCACTTGGTAAGGTCCGGTGAACCTCGGGTCCAGATTGTTTTTACGTGAAAAGTTTCTTGTCACCACCCAGTCTCCGGGCTGGAGCTGGTGGCCTGGACCCTCCGTCTGCGTCGGCAATGCGTCGTAAACCTGTTGGTGAATTAACCTCAGTTTAGCAGTCAAGTCATGTAAATAGTCAATCAACATTGGGTACTCAAGATCAGAAAACATTCCTGGCCTAGGAACCCCCCACACATTTGCAGGACGGCCGAACACTATTTCATAGGGACTAAGCCCTACTCGGGAGTGTACAGTCGCCCTAGTTGACAGTAATGCTAAAGGTAAAGCGTCAGGCCACGAAAGACCAGTCGTAGCCTGAATCTTTGCTAGCTTTAGTTTAAGGGTGCCGTTATACCCCTCAACTAATCCAGCTGACTGGGGATGATTGGCGCTGTGGAATTTCTGATTAATTCCAAGGCCCTTGCACACACTCTTCATCACACTTCCAACAAACTCACTTCCGTTATCTGACCACACGACTCTAGGCATTCCATACCGAGGAAAATATTCCTTCAGTAGGATTTTCGCAGTCGACAAAGCAGTATTGTCTTTGAGAGGATAGGCCTCGATCCATCGGGAGAATGCGCAAACCACAACTAAAACGTATTTCATGTTATTGCATCGCTCCATATGGATGAAGTCCAATTGAATCACCTCAAAGGGATACGAAGGGGGAGCAAAACTGCCAGGAGGAGTTGGGGTTCCTTTGCCAGGATTGTACATCATACACACCATACAATTCTTCACCAAACGTTCAGTACATTTCGTAATGCCATCATTCTTCCACACAGGCGCCAACAATTTACAAATGCCTTTCACGCTGATATGTGCTAACCCATGTGCCATTGTCACAACGGCCAGCACATACGCATCGGGCAACAACCATCTTTTCTGATCTGACAAATCAATCCAACAACCACTCGCATCCAGCTTTCCCGTACTTTCTTTCCACTTCGCCTTTTCAGTCTCGGTGGCCTCATTCTGAATGTTCTTCACGCTTTCAATAGTGTCTTCACACATACTCGACTCC
This sequence comes from Lissotriton vulgaris, assembly GCF_964263255.1. NCBI lineage: Eukaryota > Metazoa > Chordata > Amphibia > Caudata > Salamandridae > Lissotriton > Lissotriton vulgaris. Next base: position 208,377,074 of record NC_141695.1, read on the forward strand.
GTAGGCCACCTAACCGAACTCGTCACATACATTCGAGTGCTAAGGTTCCGTGCAGTCTCCTTAGCAACCTCATCCGCAAACGCGTTACCACGACCAACATCATCCGTCACCTTACGATGTGCACTACATTTAACAATCGCAACTTGCGTAGGCAAAGTCAATGCATCCAAAAGATCATTCACCAACTGGCCATGCTGAATCTTCGTACCGTGCGACGTCAAGAAACCTCTCTCTCGCCACAATCGTCCAAAACTGTGCGCGACGCCAAAAGCGTATTGGCTGTCGGTGAACACATTCACACGTTTCCCTTTCGCTAACACACATGCTCTAGTAAGAGCAATCAATTCTGCAGCTTGGGCAGAATTTTGATTCAACCTCGCAGTCTCAACAACAGTATTCAACGTTACAACAGCATAAGCAGTAGTCACATCACCATTCGGCAACTTAAAACATGACCCATCCACATACAAAGTACCATCCGGGTCTTCCAATGGGGTGTTTTTAAGGTCCACTCGACCTTTCGTTTCCTCTTCAGTCCTCAAGTAGCAATCATGTTCTGCTACTTCATCTGACTCTGTGCTAATCGGTAACAAAGTTGCCGGGTTCAGAACGTTACAACGTTTTATCTGAATGTGGCTTGCCAGCAGTGTCAACTCGTACCCAGACAACCTCGCACTCGTCAAGTGCTGAGTTTTCGTACGATTCAAAAGAGTATCGACTGCATGCGGAACCATCACCGTAAGCATATTATCCATGACCAATCCTGCTGATTGTCGGATGGAGACCGCAGCTGCCGCAGTTGCTCTCAAACAACTCGGCAATGCTCTAGCTACTGGGTCCAAGGTCGAGGAAAAATATGCGCATGGACGCTGCTTACCACCAAAAGGTTGCGTCAAGACACTCAAAGCACAACCTTCCCTCTCGTGAACATATAATGTAAACGGCTTACTGTAGTCAGGGGTACCTAACACAGGTGCCGAACACAATGAATCACGCAGTTCAGAAAAACTTTTCTGACATTCTTCCGTCCATGGTAAAGGAGTTGAAACATCCTTGCACGTAAGAGCCACCAATGGTTTCGCTAGCAATGAAAAATTAGGAATCCATTGCCTGCAGTACGATGTGATACCTAGAAAGGCACACACATCTCTTTGGGTTTTTGGCACAGCCATTCGTGCAATCGCTGCAATTCTCTCTGGGGTCAACCTCCTTCCCTCCTTTGACAATAAGTGACCTAGATAGGTTACTTCTTGACAACAATATTGGAGTTTAGTAGGTGACACCTTGTGATTCAACTCACAGAGATGTTGCAGCAACGACACCGTAGCAATTTTGCAAATGTCCTGAGTATCGGCAGCCACCAATAAGTCGTCGACGTAGTGGATCAAGGCCGCACCGACCGGCAACCTAAACGCATCCAGTTGACCCTTCAAGGCTTGACTGTAAATCGATGGACTTTCACAGTAGCCCTGAGGAGCGCGTTTGAACCGGAAGCTACGTCCACCGAGAGAGAAACCGAAAAGGTCCCTGCTCTCTTCGGCAATCGGGATGCTGAAAAACGCATTTTTCAAGTCAATCACCGAAAACCAGGATGCAGAAGCTGGAATCAGAGTCAGTAGCGCCGTGATGTCAGGCACGACGGGAAATTGAGGAACAACAATTTTATTCACCTCCCGTAAATCGATAACAAAACGATAAACAGGTGGTTTTGAAGGATCAGTACGTTTTAGAATGGGCAGTACAGGACTATTGCACATGTTTCCTCTAGTCTCTTCAATAACATCTTTCTCGATCAAATCATAAATGATCGCTAACAATGCTCGTTCACCATCAAGAGAGATACGATACTGGGGAATACGTGGCAATCGCACATTAGCTTTCAACTGAACAACATAGGGAGAGATATCCAGTAGGCCCACGTCATTTGGACCTGTCGCCCACAAAGACGCAGGAAGAGAACTCAATTCCGGTGGAAGCCTATCGAGAGACAAATACATAGGAGAGACAACCCTCTCTCCTAACGTAAGCTTTACACCCGCAGGAGAACAATACAAAGTTGCATACAAACGTTTAAGCAAATCCAGACCCAAAAGATTTTCACCACAACCAGTAGTCAAAATCAACGGAGCTTGGAGCTCACGTGGCCCTATTGTAAGGGGCAAAGGGCGCGAAACTGGATTGCTAACGGGGGCGCCAGAGAATCCAACGGAAACATTTGTTAAGCCGGACAAAGGTGCGCCAGGGAGTTTCGAATGCATGATAGAACTTTTCGCTGCACCAGTGTCCAACAGAAAAGGCTCAACGACGCCCGATGTAGCAACTGCGACGTAAGGCCCTCTCTGATCAACCGGAACTGATACCACTCCCTCTCCTTGTCTTAGGCTGTCCTAGTAATTACTGTCGTAAGTTCCCTGATCGACGTAGTAATCGTCCACATTGTACTGCGCAGATCGTCCTTGCGACGATCCACGTTGATCGAAACAATTATTAGAATTAGATGAGTTGTCTGAGCGATCGTTCTGAGCACCACGACCCCTACCACGTGATGCCTGCTGCGAACCACCACGGCCTCCTCTAGACGGATTACCACTATTACGTTCGTTTAAAACAGGGCAATTGAATTTAATGTGTCCCTCCTGTCTACAATAAGCACATTGATTGTACCCCAACGATGATCTTTGGGAGGAGGAATCGTTTCGCGGCTGTGACCGATTCGATTGCGACTGCGATCTATTCTGTTGGGGCGCATTCTGATTAGAACGCGGCGGATACGCTTGTTGCAACAACACTTTAGTTTTCAGCTCTTTCGTCTTTTTGTCAGCACGGTCATTCTCCTCTTTCTCCCTGTTTTCATAATATTGTGCCGTAGCCAATATCTGAGCTGAGGTAGAAACGGCCCATGCACTTTCCGAATTCTTTAATTTGTTGCTCAAATCGGGCAATAAGTTCGAAACAAATTTATCCACAAACAACCTTTGTCCACCCTCGGTACCCATATCCTGTCCACTATGGTCAATGAATGCTTCCTCAAACCTCGTAAAGAAGTCGGAAACACTCTCATCTTTCTTCTGCTTACAGGCTGACAATTTGTCCCAATTTACCCTCATAGCTGGCATAAGAGTCTTCATTAGCGTAATAATTCTTTGAGGAAGGTCAAGAATCAACTGATCGGGTTTAGTAGCAGCTACTTGTCCGGCGTCTGCCGCTACAATGGCAGCCCAAGCACCACCTAATGCAGCCGGGTGATTTTCATGACGAATCTCAGCCCATACCGGTTGCGGTACAACATTGCCGAACAACATGTCGATATCGGAAAGATTCATTACCGTAGCATCTACGAGCTGCGATAATTCCTTGTAATACCCTGTAGGATTTTTGCGCGGATCAGGCAAAGATTGCTTCACCTGTAACACTTCCGAGCGTTTCCATGGGAGATGTATCCATACTCTCTGGAAATGCCCCACTGTTGTCGGAGGTTGAGCATTAGGATTAGGTGGTATCCAAACCGGTGGAACTTCTCGCATGGGGTATTGGCCAGACTCATCTGGTTGTTTCTCAATATCCTCGACAAACAATGCATGAGGTATTGGAGCGGGACGGAAAGATAGTAACCGCTCAATAGCACGTCGAACGTTAGTATCTACTATCAGTCCATTTGCGAACTGAAGCCGAAGTTCAGACAGGGCGGTCAGCACCTCGTCAGGCGCATCGGCCGCTATCTGATCATGAAGGAACTTACACATTTCGTCAAACACATATCTCTGGGTTGGTATATTAAATTGACAAAATGTCTCGAGGACAACACGGGGTGGATTTCTAAGAGGGTTTACCATCCAACCCATCGCCATATTATAGAGCGCAACACGCTCTCTGTTTCCAGGAAGCTGACTACGTCTCTGAGGACCATCAGAACCAGCGGACCCATGCACAGGTCCGAGCGAATGAAAGAAACTAGCCGCAAGGGGAGAGTTACGACTACGAGTAGAAGGAGAAAGATACGACACAGGACTAACAAGAGAAGGAGTAGAGACCGTAGCAACAGCAGGAGTTAGCAAAACAGGAGCAGTAGCGGGAGCAGGAGTATGTGGAAGCGGAGGAGCAGTAGGGATAGCAACAGACAAAGGAGCAGGAACAGTCGGAAGAGCGGGTGCAGGTTGAGGAACAAGCGGAGGCGGAATAGGCGGAAGAAGAGGTACGGCAGGGACCACAGGAGCTGCGGTACCCTGTACGTACGGAGGTGGCGACTTCATAAGATAGGACATTAAGGGATCCTCAACTGCCTCTTCCTTCTTTTCCGACTCCGTAGGCAAAGCAGGATAACATTTATCTATAGTCATACGCTGTAATCTATCAAACACTTCCTTATCCTTAACCTCCTTATCACGCTGGAACTGCTCAGCTTTCTTAACTATGGTAGCAACATTATCTCGCTGACTACGTTTATTCTGTCTGATCTCTTTCTGCCGGGCCTCTTTGCGCCACAACCGGAAGGCATCAAACATGGCCGGCCTTGATTTTCGTTCGAACAACTTAATTTCTAGATTATCTAAGATCGGCGCCTCGAAGCTACCGTGAGGTGGCCAACGAAGGTCGCCGTCCTTCTTTGTATATTTAATCCAATAATCGTTAAAGGTAATCGGGCCTAGCCCATGTTTGCTATACAGGTCATAAGTAGGAGTTCCAACCGGAGGTATCGAACACGAATCCTCCAGTCGGGAATCCACACCACAAGGTCTGAAACAACTAAACAAAGTACTACGACCAGGCATCTTGCACGCTAGCCGAGTTTCACAAACTTCAAGGGTTACGGGATTTACCAAGTCCCAGCAAAGAACAAAACCCTCGGTTTTTGGCGGCTGCAGTCGTCAAACAACACAACAAAGTACCAAGAACCACAAATGCAATGGAACCATGCAACCACTAAGTAACCACAACCAAGAACTCTGGGAGCGACCCACAAATACTTAACTCAAAGATCGATGGCGTCACCAGGAAGGCCCGTCTGTCGTCTCGCTATACCAAGGTCTACGCCAGGCGCCAAAACAGGTCTACAGTCAGGGCAGCAGTCCGTCGCAGCCGTCAGGAGGCGGGAATCTTCGCGGGAAAAGTCTTCGGGCCACTTATTTCGACAACAGGATCGATGAAGCGGAGTGCACCTTCCCTCGGAGATTTCACACGAAGTTCCTCACGATCGTCGGGCTTGGACCGGTACCACTGATGCAGCCCCACGTTGGGCGCCAACTGAAGGACTGGGTTCTTTAAGACCCAGCGGTGCCAGGGCACAACACCTGAAACCTTCGTGGGTAACCTGCTCCGGCGTACAAATCACAGAGACACGGGACACTTCCTTCGGCGTCAAAGATTCAAGGTTTATTTGCTGCAGGGAACACAGAAGTCACGACAAGTACACCACGTGCAACTTGGGGAGACTGCTTCAAATTGGTTCTGTGGATCGCTCCTTTTATACAGTTTTTACCCATAAGACAACATGATACACAAAGGTTTACAACCCGGTTCCCACCATCATCCCCCAGAGGGGTCGCTTTGGTCACTTTGAAACACATGAGGTCCGGAACATTAGTGCGGAAACATTTGGCGGTTCCCAACTGTAAAAACCCATCTTCCCAACATTAGTGCATTCCAATCGGTAGTAAAACAGATTGAAGTAGGAACAAAGACAGGTGCAGAGGAAGACGGAGACAGTGGGGAGATCGGAAAGGGTGTAAAAGGGGAGGTATCGGGAAACACGAGATACAGGCATCAAAGGGACGTGCCTAATGAGATGCACGGCTGAGGCAATAAGTCCGTGCGGCAAGATGAGCCTTGAGCGGCGCCATCTGCCTTACAGTAACATCCCCCTCGTCATAAAGACATTTACAAAGGACATGTGTCTTCCGCACATATCTTGGGAGTCCCAGGGTCGCGAAGCGGACAACGTCCGTTCGCTGGCTACTTGAGGGCAAGAGACAAAATGGATGCCGTATCTAAGATGGAACCCGTGGGTACAGATAGCAAATACCTACGTAACAGACGAACGGTTTAGGTTAGCACAGCGAAACTGCGCACACCCACCAAACTCGTCATTTGCGGTTCATAGATACCAGACTCGACCATATTCGTGTGAGTCAAATGCACCACTTACAATTGTCACGGAACCTCAGGGGTTGCTCCCCCGCAATGGTGGAGGAGCGTTACCTCACTGGCAGAGCCAGTAGCTAAAAATTAAAACAATATTTGATTATGTTTTATTTTTAGGTAGCTGACTCACGCAGCGTGTACAGGGAGTGGCAGGGCTAGGGCCTGGGTGGGGGTAGTCGGAGGAGTGCTATTTGCACTCTCCAAGTGCGCATGTCTGTTTGGCAGAATCAATCTCAGGCAGTCTCAGGCAGACCAAAACACACATGTGCACTTAGGTTTCTCCAGCCCAACTGCAATGAGCAATCGGGCTATGAGAAACCCCACAGAATCCCTGGTCTGAGCAGGGCATCTTTCTAGCCCGCACAGACCAATTCCTCCTCAGCTCTGCAGTGCGAGCATTGGACAGAGAGTCTGTCTACTGGGACATGAAGAGGAAGCACCTGGTGCGACTTGAGATGTGGGCGTCACCTAAATGTAAGTTTTATTTTATTTCTAATTCCCCCCTGCACTCCTACTCCTACAGCCCCCTCCTCCCCCACTCCACTACTTTTGAATGTGGCAGCCACCACTGGTGGAAACCCAGAACTGAAGTGATGAAAGAGGTTAAAGATTAGTTCTTCCTGAGTAACGACATAGGAATATGTGAGTAGTTCAAATATTTCCCTTGTTAAACGTGACAACGTTGCTAAGTGGGGCTGCACTTTTGTCTGTGTCTGATGACTCGAAGGCTGATGACACACAAGTGTTAAGCTCTCACACTTCTTTGTGCCCTTATTTTGGATACTCATGCTTGGAGCCTGCATTATTGCTACGGTTGTGAGAACTGTGAAAGGTCCTCGACACATACCACAAAACGTCTACTTTCAACTTATACATTTCTACATACTACACAGGGACTATCTTACCCCTGCTATCATTAGCAGGTACTATCGCAAAACAGATACTGCATGCCTCAGATGCTTGTGAATTGATGTGGACCTAGTACACATGTTATGGGCCTGCCCATCGTTGCACACGTATTGGCGCGGTTTCACAATGGCCTTCCTAACTTGCACTGAGCCCCCAGACCTACAACACTGGGAGACATGCCTACTGGGCCTCTATCACAGGTCTAATAAAACACAGACTGACCTCACATTTCCTGGACCCGGGGTTCATAATCGCCAAATGCATTATTACAAAGCGTTCAATTGGCAACTGGGCGCAGGCCGAAAGTGTGACCCATCACATGGCAAACACACTGGGTCTCCGGAACTATCCCACTGCCGCATATTGGGAAACCATCGTCCTAGCTCTAGATATGCACTGTGTATGATTTTTTTTTGTCCTCATTTGCCTCAGACCCCATTGAACGCACAAGCTACCCATACCATAACTCCTCAAACTGGGAGAAGTAGGCTTTACATCAAGTTCTCACAATGCCTACTGCCTATACGGTACCTTAGCAGACAGGATCATGTTACTTTCCCCAACCAAGGGGAGAGGTTTCTCTCCAACTAGGCCACAAGACCCTGATGGACATCTCTCGTTGGCAGAAGGATGGGGTGCCCAATGTTGTCTAAAGAGTTTCAAAAAGGAATAATCGTAGGACTCACTGTTCTTAGGTACAAGAAATAGCTCGAAAATTAAAACAAGGGTGTTCCTCCCTATATTCATGTCCTAACCCAATTCAACAACAGATCCCAAAATGCTGTCTTTTTTCTGCTGCAGGCTCTTGACAGATCTATCTCAGAAGTCTCAAACATCGATGCCAACTGCTGAGAATGTATAGGAGGGGCAGGATCAATCCAGTGTTTACAAATTTGTCTCCTGGCTAACAAAATAGCGTGGAAAACAAGAGAGGTAGCTAGACCAGTAACTTGATTTGTAAGGCCAAAAATTATCAAGGCCATGTCCATTTTAATTGGGGCTTTTAAAATACTTTACAATGACTTCTGAACTTCATCCCAATACAAAGCAATAGCAGGTCAGTCTTTGAACATATGAATGTCGGAGGCTTCGGCAAGACCACACTTTTACAATATACTTGCGTCCACCTTGAGAACTTAGACGGCCTCAGAGGGGAAAAATAGGGCCTGTGTACGGTGAATATATAATTTTTTTTCAACCAAGCAGGTTTCACAATGTCAAAAAGAGTCTTAAATGAGTTCTGCCACAGTTGCTCGCTATGTACATTTGGAAGATGTTCACTCCATATTTAATCTGCAAGGTTGAATTCATCACCATCCACAGCCTCTTCAATTGCCCAGTACCAGTAGGAGACCTCTCTCCTTCCCAGTAGCCTGGCTATCAGCTGTTGTTCTAGACTATTGCACCCAGCTATAGGTTTCTTCTGGTTTTTCTCGGTTTTAATCCAGCTCTTAAGTTGGATGTACTTGAACTTTGAGAGGCCAACTCCCACTTTCTCTCTTGTTGTTCCCATGAAAATAGAGTGCCCTCATAAGCCAAGCCCCCCCAAACCTTCAAACCTGCTTCTCTAAGTGGTAAAGCTAGCCTATCTTGCAGACATACAGGCGAGCCTGATGAGTCCCAGAGTGGTGCTAGATTTGAAAAATAAATAAGGCCCACCAGGTGTTTTACTCAAGCCCATGCTCTTACCATTGATTGGAGGACTTTGAGTTTAACCTTTTTGAAAAAGGTTGGATTCCCAAACTTGAACATAAAGCCCTCAATGGGTAAACTGGCCCCACTTAACATGGCCAAAAACATACTTTCTGCCCCAGTATTTACTGGCAGTTTTAACAATGTGTGAAAACAGAAAGGCCCAAGCATAATACTGTATATCAGGTAACACAAGAGCCCCCTTCTCTCTCCGACGCCTTAACTTTTTCCAGGCTATCCTAGTGGCTTTATAGGCCCAGACGAAAGAATTTACTGCCTGCTGTATTTTATCTATGGCTAATTTATCAAAGTGTAGGGGGATTGAATTAAAGAGAAAGGTTGTTTTGGGTAATATCACCACCTTAACTAAGTTCACCCTCCCTATTATGGTTAAAGGGAGGTGAGCCCAAGATTTCATCTGCTTTTGACATTCCCTTGAGACTTGTGCTAAGGTAACATCTGCTATCTTAGCTATATCTTGGATAATTCTTACTCCCAACTACCGCATGCTGGTTCTGGCCTGCTGTTTGTATGTCTCAAGATTCCACGTCATAATGTCAGTTTTCGCGGCATTCACCTCATACCCTGAGACCTGCCCAAATTCTTGTGCCAGTCTAATCACTGCCGGGAATGTTGTTTCTGAATCTGCAGAAAAGACCAACATGTTGTCTGCATATAGGGCCACCTTTCTCTCCCACTCGCCAAATCTAAAAGGAACAATGCTAGAATCTTCTCTAAGCCTCTGAGCAAGGGGTTCTATGCTAGGAAGAGAGTGCATGTCTGCCTAGCATCCCTGGTGATCTTAAAGGGTTTAGTCAATTTCCCACTGACCAACAATCTAACAGATAGATCTTGATATAGCATCTGAATAGCAAGACAGAACTTTCGGCCACAATTGAATTTTTCCAAGACTTCCGACAGGTAAACCCAATTGACCCTGTCGAAGGCCTTGGAGGCATCCAGGGTCAGGGCTGCCAGAGGGAGTGAGTAATCTGGGTGGAGGATATCCACGGCCACCAACTCCAACCTTGCTGCCAGAATTGAGGTGAAGATTTTATAATTCGCATTTAAGAGTGTAATAGGCCGGAATGATCTGCAGCTCGCTGGGTTTTTACCAGGTTTCAAGATCAAAATCACTGTTGCGTCATTCCAAGACTTCAGGGGCCTTACACCCTCTACTAATATCATGTTAAAAAACTGTGCCAATACTGGTACTATCGTCTTGCCCAAGGATCTATATCGTTCAATAGTTCCATCGGGCCTCGTGGCTTTGCCTTGCTTACTGGCAGCTAGACCCTTCTTCACTTCTTGAGTGATATCTTGTCCTAAATCCTCTTGTTGTTTGAGACTCATAGGTGTCAATGTGGTTTTATCCAACCAGTTCTTGGTTTTAGATCTACTCTCTACCCGATCTTCCTGATAGATGTCCTGATAATATTCAAAGAAGGCCTTGCCAATTTCTTCATCAGAAGAAAGAGTTATCCCTCATCCCTTGCCATGAAAAACCTTATTCTGGTTTCGAAGTCTGTCTGTCTTCCATGGCAATCATTACCCAGCTCTTTCTCCATATTCAAAATGGGCAATTTTACTTGCCTCCCATCTGCCCAGCAGCCTTGTTTGAAGGATATTCTCTAACTGTTCTTTTAATCCATTGAGTTTACCCAAGTCTGCCTGCCTATCCAGTATTGCCTCCACTGCAAACAGTTCCGCTTCCAGAGACGCAATCTCCTCCCTATACTTTTTATTCATACAGATCACCCTGCTAGTAATAGTGCCCCTTAGAAAAGCCTTGAGGGAGTCCCAGACCTAGGTGATATTTGCTGTGCCCAAATTAATCCTCAGAAAGAATTCTGCCTCACAAGATAAAAAAGCAATTTCTTCATCTTCGAGGAGCAACGTACGGTCAAAAGACCACGTTCCGGTCTCCCGATCCTGAGCCCAATCAAGATCTAATAATATTCCTGAGTGGTCGGACAAATTTGACGTCAAGCAGAGTATACCTTTAACCTTGCCCCTTAGGCTATTACCAACCAAGATATATTCAATTCTTGATTTGTGTTTGTACTTAAAGTTTCTATATGAAACTCCCAGTTGCTGACTTGATCTTTCCCTCCATATGTCTCATAGACCACTTTGGGCCATCATGTTCTGAAGACACATTCTAGATCTTGAGGGGACAGCAGCCCTGCTACTCACATATTTATCAAGTTTGGGGTTAAGAACGATGTTGAAGTCTCCGGCCATAATGACTGGGTCCGGGTAATCTAGCAAGTGCGAAAAAATTGTTTTGAGGAAAGAAAAGACATCTTGATTCGAGCTATAATAGACAATTAAAGTGAGAAGAGTCCCTGTTAGAATAACCTTCAGTATTACCCATCTGCCACATGGGTCTGCTATATGTGGTAAAATCTGGGCATTAGCTTGTTTTTTAAAAAGAATCAAGACCTCTATAATATTGGCAGTATGATTAGTGCAGACAAAAGAGTCAACCCATTTCTGCTTTTTTACATTTCTTGATCTCTTCCTTAAGTAGGTGTGTCATCTGGATGACAATGACCTGCGCTGGAGAGTCTCCCAAATATTGTAAAATTCTAGCTCTTCTAGACCTCACGTGCAGACCATTGACATTCCAAGATAGTATCTGAAGTTATTTCATGGTGGCTCAGAACTAGAGCTCTGGGCCCATTTTAGGACTAGGAAAAAGCAATGCATATCTCCTTAAAACCCAGCTGCAGCTACCTGGGCTAAATTAAATGCAGTTGCGACAAATGAGGTATTTTTGCAAATTTATTACCCATTGCTCTCCCCCCACACCCATTCCTCTCCCCCTTGGAGAATCCTTCCCCCATGTTACTGGACCGGTGTTTTCCAGATTTTACCCCCCCCCGGAGCTACCCTACCCATCCCATCAAAATCATGTGTGATTAATCAAGATTTTCCCCCTACCAATAGAGAAATGCCAAATAATACAAAAGAATAAATAATTTCCCTAAAGAGAAGAAAGCCCTAGTGAATAAGTGAGCGGATTAAATTTCAAGTCATCCTCTCTTCATCCTTTCTTGTTTCACAATTCGATGTATACAAGATCAAGGGTAAAGAGAAAGGATACTAATAAAGTTAGAGATAAAACAAATGGTGAGACTGACCCCTAGCTCAATCTAGAATTAAATGCAAAAAATAAGAAAACTATCTTTACTGGGACCTTCTTCCCAATAGTATTAAGCAACTAATTTGCCTCCTGCATGGATCTTATGTTATGCATTTTATTGTTTTGCATAACTTTCAGGAAGGCAGGACATTTCAACTGTATCACTTTGCCAGTTTTCTTAAAGTCTTCCATCCGCCCACCAAGTTCCCATTGCCTTTCGAGGGTCACCCTGGCCAAATCAGAGCGTATATCAAAAGAGAAAACTCTAACCCTAAATGTTTTTACTTTTAAACTTAAGGATTTTCCCCTTCAATTAATACGTGAGGATGTTAATCAGAATCTTTCTGGGCTTCGTTGGTTTGGGTCCCTATGAAACGGGTCTCTATGAGCTCTCTGTATGTCGTTTCTTAGGGCCTCATCTGACTCGTCAAGCTGCAGCGCCTCTTTAGGCAGTAAGATAATGTAGACTTTAAGAGCAGAACCTTCGTTCCCTTCAGGAATATTCAGAAATCAGAGGTTATTTCTACTGGAGGTATTCCCCAAAGTTTCCATTCTGTCGCGAAGAACGGCTTCTTCCCTTTTTACGTTTGTGGATCTCATCCTCTGCCACCCCAAGATTATTTTTAAGTACTTTAACTGATTTCTCCAGGAATTCCGTCCTAGACTTTAGGAGGTCCACCTTACTCTCTAGAGACTCACAACACTCCCTGATCTCACCTTGATTTGTTGCAGAAATAGTAAATCCCTTCTTAATATCCTCTGTTAGTGTGGCAAAAAGAGTTTCCATTGAGATGGCTAGGGGCCCCCCATGTTCTTGAAAGTTGAACCCTTTTTCCAAGCCATCTTAATTTGGCACTGTTTCAGGTGCCTTAGCTCTCTCAAGTATCTTATCGGTTTCGGTGGCTATCATCAGTGATTCAGCTTGGGGTGGGTAAAGATCTATCTGACTCTATGTTGACAGTAATTAAACTGGCCAGAGCATACCCAATGGTCTCCTCTGCGGTCTCCCCTCTTTGGGTCTTCCCCCTCTTTGTAATATAAAGAACTTCAGGTTGTATTCTAAAGAAAGACCGTAAGGAGGGTCTAACCCTGATTTTGCATTCTGAAGGATTACTTTTATTTCTCCCGTTTTTTTGCTCCTAACTTTAACCTGGTAGATTTGGAACGCTGTGCTTGTTGTGGAAATTAAATCATTAGTTGAGCTTTCACAACCTTGGATTTTGTTTAATTTGTCAACTAGTTGGTTATTCGCCTTTCCCTTGTCTTTTGTCCTTGCCAATCCTATGGTGGCTCCTTGCTCCTTTTTTTCTTGCTTCCCTCCCTCACAGCCACCACGAGGCCCCAAGACCATCCAAGCTCCTTCTCACCTGCGACGGCATGCAAACCTGCAGAACTTGAGATCCCTCAGACTTATTCGACTCCAGCCGTTGTTCTGTCTCCGCCTCTAGAAACGACCCCCCTCGCTTATCCATGCAGGAGGGGCTGAAATGGCAGAAAAAACACAATCTCTGAACATCGGAATAGATTCCTCCTCCAGCCGGCTTCTCACAATGAAAAACTGGCTGATGCTGCCCCTGCCACCTACGTTGACCCGAAGGAGTCCGCAAGCCGCCACTCTGCAGCCCCTCCTAAGCAGCAAGAACAGAGCGCACCAACAGTTTCCACACACATCCCCGGGAAATCCCCAACAAGACCAGCAAATTCAACAAACTCCTCGGCGCTTCATCGAGTGAAAAAAATGAGGTAAGGCGGCAAACATGCTGCGGGACAGAAGAGCAGCGCTCTTGGGTGTACGCGGCTGCTCACGTAGCAGACGCCATGTTCTCCCACGTCACTGATGGCTTCCGATCATTGGGGGTCATTATGATGGAGGACGGACCTGCGTCCGTCCGCCACCCCAGAGGTGGAGGGACCATCCGTAGTGGCAGTCACATCCTGTATTTTTAACGTTGCGGCGGGTGATGCTTGAAGCAGCACCTGCCGCAATGTTAAAACTGCATGCAGTGCAATTGCATGCACAGAGCGGCAGGCATCGCGCGGTGCCTGCCGCTATGTGCAAGCAAATGCAGGGAGGTACCATATGTACCCCCCATGTGCACCCCCCCTTCACCCTGGCGGCCCACAACGGGCCCCCAAAGAAAAGACTGTATGCCTTTTCGTGGCGGCATTGCCGCCGCGGAAAGGCATGTCACAAGGCTAATCCTAATAGGGCTGGCGGTGTCTGACAGACACCGCCACCATATTAGAGCTGTTCCGCTGCGGGACTGCGGCGGAAAAGCTGCGGACGGTCTTCACGACCCCCCTGCTATCCTAATCTGGCGGGGGGTCTTTTAAATCACCGCAGCGGTGAATCCGCATCCTCCGGGCCGGCGGTGGCTTCCGCCGGCCCGGAGGATGCGGATTCACCACAATCCTAATCGGCCCCTTTGTAGGGTTCCGTGCACTGTATATGATGTACTGGTGCCCACTGTTGTGGCTGAGAGCCTGTCGCAATAAGCCACGGAAAGCCTTGGACACTTTCCCTCCCCTGCCTCTTTTATCACTAACATGATGACAAGTTGTCCCCGAAGTTTGCTGACCGCCTACGAGACTCCCACTGCCTTTTTATTTATCACGTGCAGCCATTACACATGGCTTGTGATTAATATGTGGGATGACTCATGGGTCTTTGTAGCAGCTAGGTGTAGTGGTTCACTATGTTTTTGGTTAAAAAATATATTTTTTTATGAGTATTTTTGGAACAAAAGTAAAGCTCTGTATTACACCTTCCATGAAAATTGCTTGCATTGGAAATTGCCTGGTTGTAAGCATCTTCTTGAAACATTATTGATGCCCAATGTCTAGGTGCTCACCTCCTATATCATATCACCTTTTGTGTTCCAACACAGAAATTTCATTGTGTTTGCTACGTGCTTGTTAGAATTGCATACAACATGGGTTGCCCTCACAATACCCCACTGTCTGAATCTAACACATTATGTACCCCACTGTATAACATATTATTGAACACATATGTTTATTGTAATGTAAGCTTAAGAAAAACTGGTCATAAACAGGAAGGAGATGTTAACCATAAAACCTATTCTCAGTAAACAGATTCAAACAAATAAATTAATTGGAACTGTGAAATAATCGATTCGTCACAACAATGAAGGTATCAAAACACCTCTGTTTATTCAGTGTCTTATTTCTTACAATCCTTGTAATGAAGGCAATGCATAAAAATATCTATGTCAGTTTCTTGCGATCTGTATCTTTGATGCCTATATGTCTTTCTCTGATTTGATGGGAATATTCCAATGTCATTCATTTCAATTAATTAAAGTCCTAATCCATTGCTCATATCTTCATCAACTGAATCGCAAGAATAAGGGTCATTGGAGGGATGAATATTGATTTAATCACCCCAACACCCTGGGAGAAAACTCCCAGCTGCTGGGGGCCATTTGTTTTTGTTTTGTTTTCAAAACAAACTCCAGCCTTGGAAGCTTGTTTTTGAAGAACAAAACACTTTTAAAAAGTTTGCCGGACAGCCAACTTGTCTGACCATATTGTGCATCAAAGCTTTTCTGCATAGGAAGTAACTGCCATAACAGTGGTCCCATTCAACATAGGAAGTTGTCTACAGTTTTGGCGGACAACTCTAAATCTGGTGAAAGGAAGTCTATCTGGATGGTGGAGGCATTGTCCTCCTTCATCCTGACGGTGTTAAGTTCATCCGCCAAACTCTAATTCAGACCCATTGCTCTCCTTCCTCTGTAATAAGAATGGAATGAAGCCTCTCAATTATACTGTGTTAGTGAGTTCATAAGCAGCCCAATGCATTTATTTCCATTTTGATAAGATCACCCTAAAAATCAGGTGGCACTATTTTACTGGGATACACCATTTCCAGTAATCATTATTTTCAGATGTTTTGTCTGATTTGTTTAATTCAACAGAACCAGAATTAATACATCCAAAATGCTCTGATTTCCTGCAGAAAAAGAGTGCTCTGATAACATGGAACCTTTTAGGGGAATCCTATATCTGGCTCTGGTACATTTCTGCGGCGTTGTGAGTGATATTGAGTACGGATCACTGACAAAATATAGAATACAAAAATATAGAAGAAAAAAATATTGAGGTAAAAATATAGAAAGCAAAAATATCGAATTCCTATCTACAAACAGGTAAATACAAAAATATTGAATCAAAAATATCGAAAAAAATATATAGTTAGCCAAAATATCGATTTTTTTTAAATGTCTTAAAAGTAATTTAAAATAATGAAATAATAACTATAATTAACTAAAACATACTTAAAAATACTTAACTTTAAAAGTATTAAATAATTAATTTAAGTAAAAAAAAATACAATTTAATTTTTTAACCCATATATATATATTAACATAATATTAATTAATAATCTACAATATTTTTACTGTAGGATAGCAGGAGAGTAAAATTTACTATTACCACTCCAGCAACTGCAACAGTAGGGTAAACGTTGGATAGCGTAGGGGTAAAAATGACTATTCCCACTCCAGTGAGTGCAACAGTAGGAAAAGCGTTGGATAGCATAGGGGTAAAAATTACTATTCCCACTCCAGAGAGTACAACAGTAGGGAAAGCATTGGACAGCGAGAGGGTAAAAATGACTAGTCCCACTTCAGAGAGTACAACAGTAGGGAAAACATTGGACAGCGGGAGGGTAAAAATGGCTAGTCCCTCTCTAGTGAGTGCAACAGTAGGGAAAGCGTTGGATAGCGTAGGGGTAAAAATTACTTTTCCCACTCCAGTGAGTGCAACATTACAAATTAAACATTAATTAACAATTAATTATAAACTAATACCAATAAATAAATTTACATATTTAATTAATTATAATTAAATTACTTCCCACCCTATTTCCCTATAAACCCACAACCCGCTACAGAATTAAATCACGCAAAATTTAAATAACATTAAATTCATTAATTAAATTACATTATAACATAAAAAAACACTTTTAATACATAAAATACACTATAAATAATTCGATATTATTAAAATTTCGATATTTTTC
The DNA here is from genome assembly GCF_964263255.1 of Lissotriton vulgaris. NCBI lineage: Eukaryota > Metazoa > Chordata > Amphibia > Caudata > Salamandridae > Lissotriton > Lissotriton vulgaris. The sequence goes on from NC_141695.1 coordinate 208,394,008, forward strand.
TTAACCTATATTATGTACTTCGATATTTTGACTATCTATATTTTAAAATACGCTATTACATTACTTACCTTCAAAACGGATATTTTTGATGTCTATATTCTGTCCATTCGATATTCTGTCCAGCCTATATTTTGTACTCGATATTATGTCCATTTAATATTTTGTAATCGATATTTTGTCTGTTTATTGATGCGGAACACATTTCTCTTAAACAGATGAAATAATGAAAAAAAAAGGAAGACATTTCTTCTTGTTACGCCTCTGTTGGGGTGGCATAGCAATTTGTTCACATTCCCAGGTTTAGAACTCTTTCTAAATCTGCAAATGCAGCAAACACCATAGGAACACCCATAAAACACCTTTCCAATGCAGAGTAAAACTAGGCAGCAATTTGTGATAGCTTGCATTACCCTGGATTGACTAAACTATGCAGAGCCACGCAAAGTGGCATTGCATAGCTTAGTAAATCGAAATATGGGGCTTGCATTACCTTGTATCATGCTGCACAATGCAAGGGCAATGGATGCCCCTGAGTCTTGGTTTTCAATATGTGCAGTATTACAGAGTACTGCTAACAGTGGCATCTGGTAAGGAATGGGGATAGCGGGGCGGTGGCATAGAAATAAATATATATAAAAACACATCTCTTCACGGCTGCAGTCTCTCCTCCGTCGTCTCTCCTACCCTTCACTTCCTGCTTCCGAGTCCCAGAAGCAGGAAGCACACATCTCCACTAAGCCAATCACGACACTGCTGTCACAAGCATGGCAGCAGGGTCGTAATTGGTCTGAGTGTTGTGGTTCGGTGCTCAGACAGGGAGTGTGAGCCTGTGCTTGTTTATCACCCAGGCTGTGGAATACAGCCCTGTGGAGAACATGCAAAGTGAGCATGACTGTATGGCCGTCCGAAACGGCCGGTCAAACGGTCAAGCGCACTTTTGGTGCACAAACCACTCCCCCCTATGACCCTAGCTCTGCACCAGCTAAGTCCCTGTGACCCCAGCGTATCATTTTATTTTTATTTTTCCCCTGCTCTGAGAGCAGTGGAGCAACGAACAGCCACCTTAGCCGAGCAGTAGCCCCAACTGTTAATGGTGTTTTTAGATCCGGCATTCCTCTTTTTACCAGTTAGCGATGTGTCAGAATATGAGGAAACATTGCGATGCAGGACCTGACACTGCAACATAGCACACTCACACTGTGTAATGTCGGTTAGATAGAATACTGTTCTGTGTGGGACAGAACACAGTTTAGTGGACTGGCACTTACTTTTTATCATTGGACCTTTCCCAAGAGCAAGCCAGGGAAAACACACAAAGAGGAAAGCAGGAGACCGGGAAAGACGAAAACATTGTCACAAATGGAGAAAGCAGGGATCAGTAAGAGAGAGATAAAAGGGCAGAGAATGTATTGTTGATTAAAGAGGCTTATGGTGGATTGTGTACTGCACAGCCATGGTATTTGGTGCTCTAACATGTAACAGTACAAGCCGTGGGCTTCTAAGCAGAGCTTTGGGCACCTTCACTCACTCCTTTACAAATAAAGCGCTGAAGCACACTGTGTTACAGAGCGGGCTTTAGGATAGAACAGAAGAGCATGCAGGACTGGATGTTATGTGCTGTGTGGCAGGATACGGAGTGATATGGGATTAGCATTATGTAAAGGGCGGGCCCTAGGCCCTCATGCTGTAAATGACTGAGACGCAGGACACACTGCTTACTCGGTGCAACTGGCCCAGAGCACGGGGGCTCGGCCTCTTTTATTAGTACTGTGTCACCTGACCAGTGACATCAGTGGTGGGTGGGTGTTCAGTGTAGTTACAGGCTCAGCACTAGAATGCTGACTTATGCTGGGCATTACATCCCTCCCCAAATTGGTTAAAAATTAAACCAAACGCAAGAAGTCCAAAAACCTGTGGGGGAAAGAAAACACAGAAAATAACATTGGATTTGCGCTTTCAAACGAGTCTCTTTGGCTGCTTGCAAGCCGCAGGCAGTATAGTTCTTGCATTTTCGGACTAACAGTTCTCTGTGGCACGGTTCGCAGTTGTTTGGCGGGTTCATTCTTTGTCTGTGCTGTCTGTCCATTGTTCTCAGCCCTGCTTTTTGCTTTGCCCTCCTGGAGACGAATAGTTAAAGAGAGATGGATGACATGGTTGTTGTCTGTCTTCCGGCTTCTTTTCTCCATGCTGGTTGCGTGATGTTTCCGGGGAGGCTTCAGTGTGTTTCTTGGCAGGTGAAGAGAGTAGGTGCGAACATCCCTCTCACTAGGATGTCCCTCTCGCCGGTTTTCTTCTGCCACAAGATGTCCGGGAGGACCTCTTTGCCAGGTTTCCACTGGACTGGTGTTTTTGGTCGCGTCGCTCTACCATAGCCTTCGGGCTGTGAGCAGGGCGCGCCACGAGCCTCACCGTCGTGTCCTAGTTCTACCTGAAGGTTGAGTTGTCAACTCTCTTCATTGCTTGCGAGGCTTTCATCCCCTCGGGTCCTGCAGACGTGCTTCTGTAGATCTGTCTCCCGTGCGGGACTTGCTGCCACCAGAGTCCCTTGAGGCCTCTGCTTCTTGGGTTGCCACGGGTCGGTGTGGAGTGGTCAGTTCATCAGCCGGATGTGTGAGCACTCTCGCCATCCAATCTTCCGCTCAACCCCAGAGGTAGATGTCGCCAACAGTCTATCTTGCTCTCTTCTGCGATCGCCATGTGGATGGATGGCTCGTAGGTGGTTGTCTTTGGTCTGCGCTGCCGGTGCTCTTGCCAGGCTTGTCTTCCATTGCACTCAGGTGTTCCAGTGCCTGTCACTTTTCTTCTTTCCACAGGGGTGGCTTCTTTCTTCCTTCTTCTTAACCTGACAGTCGTGTCACTCTGATTACTTCTTCTTGAAGTGGCAGTCGTGCCACTCTGATTGCTTCTTCCTTCTTTTCTTCTTAGTGGCGGTGGCCACTTAGATCTTTCTTCCTTCTCCTTCTTCTTGCGACGTACCCTGGCCCAATCTTCTTCATCTTCTCTGGCCAGGCTTCCCCATGCAGCGCGCGCACTCTGCACGTGTCTTCCTGGTCTTGTCCTAGTCCTAGGACACTGTCTTCTAGTCACTCACTTCCAGGGTTAGCGTCGTGACCTTCACATCTTCTTTCTGTCGCTTCCGTTAATTTGTGTGGTTGAAGTTCATGGGTCCAGGTCCTCGGACCGCGCCTTGTCTGAACTTCTTGGACCTTGTGCTGGTCCCTTCTGCTGATGTCCGGCAGGTAGGCTTCGTGGTGCGACCATCTGGCTGGTCGGATTCGTGCTTTGTGACCAAGCTGAGTGGTCAGGTTGCTTCTGTGTTGAAACTTCAATGCTGCGGGTTGTCTGCACAGCCATTTTCTTTTCATCGCAGTTGAGTTGCTTTGGTGCGTATCTGGGTGCGCTCTTCATGTCTTCTCTTGTGACTTGCTGCTTTGGGCTAGTGCTATCTGCACTGCTGCGCATTTGCATCATGCGCTTTCGCACTTTCTGTTGCTGGGTATCGAGGTCATCATCAGTTCGTGTGGGGGTGCTCCTACTTTCGCCCTACTGCTGCAGCGATGACCTGTGGCCACTAGGCATCGCTGTCTTCTCTTCTGGCGTGGCGTAGATGTTTCCTGGGTGTTTGCTTCTGGAGGGTTGCGTCACCACTCCATGGATCTTCTTCTGGTCGTGCCTCTTCTTTGCGTTGTTAGTTGTGATTCTTTTGAATGTCCTGCGTGGAGTTGCTGCACTCCTGACGCGCTTTTGGGGCTTCAGGCGCTTTTCTGGGATTCTGTTTGCGCTCTTTTGTGCTTCTGGCGCGCTGCTGTGCATTTACCTTTTCTCTTCCTCGGCGGTGTGATGGCTTGTTTACTTCTTTGGACGTGGCGGCGGGCAGGTTGCTGCCCTTCGTAGTCTTTTACTGCAAACCTTCCTTGTGCTTTGTGGCGCGTTCCTCTCTTCTTGCGAGTAGCCACCTGCCAGCAGGTGGTTCTCTATCACTCTCTGTGCGTCACTTTCGGGGTCACATAGTTTTGGCTGTGTGTTTGTTTTCCTTGTTGTAGGCACTACTTGAGAATACACGTCTGGGCAAACCTCACTGTGTAGGGATTACGTGTGGTTGTATCTTGTTCCCTTTGCTATCCTGCTTAGCTAGTGTTATCCTGCATGGGTCTTTTGATTGCGTGCTGCCAACACCTTTCCCTGTCCTCCATCAAAATCACGACCAGCATCGACGATAATCTTGCAACCGCCGAACACCTCCACTTCCAGATCCACACCGACCCCAGAACCACATTTAGAGGCACCCTCATCTACAGGCCTCCAGGAACCCGCACTCAATTCAGCGATGACATCACTGACTTCGTCAGCCCACATGCCCTAGCCTCCGAGAACTACATTCTATTAGGCGACCTCAACTTCCACCTTGAAAACAAACACAACAGCAACACCAACTCCCTTCTGGACAACCTGGCCAATCTCGGACTCAAACAACTTGTGGACACCCCCACCCATGTAGCCGGACACACGCTCGACCCTATCGTCACCTCCAGAAAGCACATCTCCTTCGACCGCACCACAGCTCCCCATTGGACGGACCACAGCTGTGTTCACTTCAGCTACAAAACCACCTTGACCCACAACCGCCCACAATCTATTCCTCGAAGAAACTGGAACAAAATCACCTCCGAACAACTCCTCACTTCACTCAACCAAAACCCTTCCACCCTCTCATTGGACCCAAACCAAGCGGCCATCAACCTCAAACTATGGATCACCCACAGCGCTGACGAATTAGCACCCCTGAAAAAGCACCAGATCAATTCGGCCAGCAAAAAGGCCCCCTCCCCTGGTTCAATGATGACCTTAAAATATCCAAGAAGCTAGGCAGCACCCTAGAGAATACTTGGAGAAAAAACCCAACCATCGACGACATGGCCACCCTCAAGGCGGCCACCCGCAAACACCACCAACTGATCCGATCCACCAAGAAATCAGCTCTCAAGGATCGTCTCGACAACAACGCCCACAACAGCAAGGAACTTTTCAACATTGTCAAAGAATTCACCAACCCTGCCGCAGCATCTAACGACATCACACCTTCCCAAGACCTCTGCGACGCGTTATCCTCCTTATTCTACAACAAAATTGCCGACATTCACAACAGCTTCGAGAACTCTCCCTGCGAACAACCCTCCCCACCCCCTCAGATCCTACACCGCCAACTAACAACCTCTGCGCCTGGAACCCAATCACCACCGAAGACACCATCCGCCTAATGAACTCAATCCACTCTGGCTCGCCAACCGACCCCTGCCCCCACCACATCTTCAACAAAGCTGACTCCGTCATCGCACCCCATCTCCGTGATGTCATCAACTGCTCGTTCAACTCTGCCACCTTCCCAGAGAGCTGGAAACACGCCGAACTCAGCGCCCTCCTGAAGAAACCCACAGCAGACCCCTCTGAACTTAAAAACTACCGACCCATATCCCTCCTCCCCTTCCCCGCCAAAGTCATCGAGAAAGCCGTCAACAGCCAGCTCGCCGCCTTCCTCGAATCCAACAACTCCCTTGACCCCTCACAGTCCGGCTTCCGTGCCAAACAAAGCACCGAAACCGCCCTCATCGCAGCTACAGACGACATCCGAACGCTACTGGACAATGGAGAAACAGTGGCCCTCATCCTACTCGACCTCTCCGCTGCCTTCGACACAGTTTGCCACAACACCCTTATACAACGCCTCAGCAACATCGGCATACAAGGAAAAGCCTTGGACTGGATCATCTCATTCCTCGCTGGGAGAACTCAAAGAGTACGACTTCCCCCATTCAACTCAGAGGCTACTGAAGTCATCTGTGGAGTACCACAAGGATCTTCACTCAGTCCCACCCTCTTCAACGTCTACATGAGTCCTCTCGCCTCCATCGCGCGTCAACACAACCTTAACATCATCTCTTACGCCGAAGACACCCAGTTGATCCTTTCCCTAACCAAAGACCCTAACACCGCCAAAACCAATCTTCACGAAGGCATGAAAGAAGTAGCCGAATGGATGAAACATAGCCGCCTAAAACTCAACTCAGACAAAACGGAGATACTCATCCTAGGAACCTCCCCCTCGGCCTGGGACGACTCTTGGTGGCCTTCTGCCCTGGGCACCGCTCCCACACCCACAGACCACGCACGCAACTTGGGGTTCATCCTAGACTCCTCTCTCTCGATGTCCAGATAAGTCAACGCAGTCTCATCCTCCTGCTTCAACCTACTTCGTACTCTCAAAAAGATCTTCCGCTGGATCCCCATCGAAACAAGAAAGACTGTAACCCACGCAATGGGCACTAGCCGACTGGATTATGGTAACACACTATACGCCGGAATCACAGCAAAATTACAAAAAAAACTCCAACGCATCCAAAACGCATCAGCGAGACTCATATTGGACATCCCTCGCCAAGATCACATCACCGGACACCTAAAAGACCTCCACTGGCTTCCCGTCAACAAGAGAATTACATTCCGCCTTCTCACCCACGCACACAAGGCCCTCTACAAACTTGGACCCGAATGCCTCAACACTCGACTGTCCTTCTACACACCCTCCCGCCAACTTAGATCGGCCTATCAAGCCCTCGCCACAGTCCCGCGCATCCGAAAATCCACCATGGGTGGCAGGTCCTTCTCCTTCCTGGCTGCCAAGACCTGGAACTCACTCCACACTCACCTCCGCCTCACTCAAAACCACATCCCCTTCAGAAAAGAACTCAAAACCTGGCTTTTCGACAAAGATTGATCCCCCCTTCCCCAAGCGCCTTGAGACCCTCTGGGTGAGTAGTGCGCTATATAAATCCCTGAACTTGAACTTGAACTTGAACTGCTGCTGCTGTGACTGTTTGGCTTATCCAGGCTTGTTTGTTTCCTTATTGTGTCAGAGTGTGTCCACCAGGTGGCAGTGCAGGGTTAGCTTGCGGTGGTTCCTAGCTGGTTTCCTTGCTCGTGGGATTTGGATCCATTTCCAGACTCTGCCTCTGTCTTCCTCTACACGATCGTCATTGGAGTAGATGGGGGGTGGTTTTGACGCTTCCTGGACCCTCTGCATGTCTGGTGAGTGTCTTTCGAATTTCTCCTGCTTCTGGGCGGCACTGAGCGTTCACTGTCCTTTGAGCCTTGATTTCTCACCTCCCCTTGCTCTTCTCTTAGTTGTGCTGGGGCTAGAGCGGGCACTGAGGATCTCTGACTCGATGAGGGCATTTACACTTTGTGCTTCTGATTGCGAGGCGGGGCTGCCTCACTGCCTCTTGTCTCGGCCTTCCCCTCCCAGCGGCAGCTTTTCCTCATTTGCACGCTGCGGGGAGGGGGGGGACGGGGGTTGCGTTTACAGGTGCCGCTCTGCACTGCGGTATGCCGCCCGTGGTTTCTTCACTTTTAAGCCCCGCTGCCGCAGCCTCATACTTCACATGCTGCGCGGCGGGGAAAGGAGGTGATGGTACTGCTCGGATTAGCCGCGGGTGGGGTCCGCTGGCTCTGGCTCACTGGGGGTCGCTTCTCTGGGCACAGGCTGGGCAGCGTTTCTCCCTACAGCGGGTGGGCTCCGCTTTCTGTGCACTTCATGGCGGCGCTAGCCGGCGGCCGCCATCACTTCTCCTCCGGCTACGGCGGGTGGGCTCCGCTTTCAGTGTCTCTGCGCCCAGCAGCTCCCCTCACGCTGCAGGCGCTCTACGGTAAAGCTTTTCACCCCGCCGCCGCACTTCAGACACGCAGCGGGGGACTCTGCAGGCAGGCCGCGGGTGGGCTCCGCAAGCCTTGCTTCAAGGACGGGGCAATAGCGGCCGACGCCGCGTCGCTGCAGGCAGGCCGCGGGTGGGCCCCGCGGGCCTCGCTTGATTACTTGTACATAGCTGGCGCCGCTCGCACTTTAGTGGGCACAGTCAGTGTTTATGTATTATAGCGGGTGGGCTCCGCTTTTTGGTGCTTTGCAGTCCGGACTCACCTTCCGCCGACAGGCCTGTTCTTCCGCGGGTGAGCACCGCGATGGCTCCCCTTGTCTTTTCAGGGCACCGCCACGGCAGGGCGGGCCACGGCAGGCTGGAGAGGTGCGGGTGGGCTCTTGGTCACCTTCTCCTTTTCCTCCAGGCCCGGGGCTCTTCACACGCCTCGTGGGCCTCTCGGCTTCCGGCTTATGTCGCAGGGGATGTGCTCTCAGGGGGGCAGCATTCTCTTCCCCTTTTCCTCGATGTTTTTGAGAGCTGTGGCACGCATGGACACAGCTACCCTCGTCGCCATTGTTAAGGGCGGGCCCTAGGCCCTCATGCTGGAAATAACTGAGACGCAGGACACACTGTTTACTCGGTGCAACTGGCCCAGAGCACGTGGGCTCGGCCTCTTTTATTAGTGCTGTGTCACCTGACCAGTGACATCAGTGGTGGGTGGGTGTTCAGTGTAGTTACAGGCTCAGCACTACAATGCTGACTTATGCTGGGCATTACACATTGGATACTGTGGGGTGGGATTGAGTACTGTATGGTGTACAGTAGATAATTGTGCTATGTAGGCAAGAATGTTGTAGGAAGTGACGCAGGATGCTGAGTGCAGTGTAGGACAGGATATTGTGTGATGTGGCATAGGAGAGTTCAGGGTGTGAAGCATTCCACTCTGTGATATGAGACAGAACACTGGGGTGTGGGAAAGTTCACTATGGCCCTGATTATCAGTTTAACAGTGCTCGCCTGAGACACCATAAATGTGCATGAAAACTGTCCATTACTGTTCAGTAAATCTGACCCAGTACCGCCCGATCATGAGTTAAACCCTATGGGATGGGGAATTACCTTGTGGAATCGATTTGTGCGATGGTAAATACACATGGAATTTCCAATTATGTGGGATTTATTTATGCATTCACCAATGGTTCTGAGCAGGTGCTAAATGCATGCTACAGCCCTCTGTGTGGGGTGATTGAGCAAAGAAGGGACTGTGGAAAGTACAGGAGTGAAGGGAAAACACAGGGGCATATTTACAAGTGCTTTATCTCCGCTTTTTTGGGTTCAAAAAGTAAAAAAAAAGCGTTAAAACTATCACCCTATTTACAAGAGGGTGCTAACATGTATAACCGCATGTTAGCACCCTTTTTCCCAATGCCTCCCTTTGCATCTCTAATGAGATGCAAAGTCGGTGTCACTGGGCGTACCCCGGATGGACAACCTTGCAAATATCGCTGATGTTCACATCACGATATTTACATGGCTGCTCCAGCATTTTAGCACACGTTAGTTTTTGGAGCAAAACACTGTTTTAGTGTTTTCTCCAAAAACTAACGTCTGCTAAAATGCAGACTTACCTATCCCTAACATTGGGGTGGATTATGCTGATACGACCCTCTGGGTCGTTTCAGCAAGGTTATCGCTGTTTTGCAGGGAACATCGCTGGAAAACCAGCGATGTTCCCTGCAAAACAGCAATAACCTCGCTATTTCTGGAATTTTGTATCGCCCTGGAGAAACGTATTGTTAATAGCGCGCTACCAGGGCGATGAATTCCGGATATAGCATGTGATAGTAAAATTATTGCTAAGCACGCCCAGCGATAATTATCGCTGGCCGTTGATAATATGCCCCTAAGTTCTGAAAGGGGGAGCATTGCCACCCAACACAAACCACAGACCTGGCTGCTACTACACAGTAAAATCGAGTCCAGTGTTCCAGCATCCAAGAAAAACAGCTGCACAAACACCAACCCACTCATGATCATAGGGACAAATGCCCAAAATGCGATTCCACTCTTACCAACTCATAATTAGGGCCAATGTGATGAAGAAAAAGATAATATGGGGAGGGGGGCAAAAGCATCCTATATAATTTGCCAAAATAGAATATAGGTTGGGACATAGTAAACAGTGGAACATGATACACTACTGTGGGTAGTGGGATAGCACACTTTGATGAGTACACTGCGGGATGTGGGATAGTATACCATGATGGAAGGGAGGATACTGTGGGGTGCTTTGGCAGTATGGGCGCGTGAGGAATGGACCGCTGTTGCTGAATCAGCGTGGGAGCTATCGAGAGAGCCCCTCCACTGTGACGTCATCTTTTGGAGTTGTTATTGCACGTGAACCATAAAGTTTCTGACACGGCAAAGGCAGCCTTGTGAGGCCATATCTGAATGGGACTGACGCCTTATTTTGAGCTGACAAATAGTGGACCTTAGCGGTCCTTGACCTTTAGATGTGAGGAATCGAGTTATACACCCCAAGAAATACGAGTACGAATATCTCCCTGTATTCTTCTTTCATCTTTAACCAGATTCAATGGGAGGATTGTTCAAAGCACTACTTTGACTACAGATTGAAACCCCTTGAGACCATTAAGTTGGATTGAAAACAGTATATTATAAAGTCAAGCTAAAGACTGTCAGACATGAAAATAATGATTTAATGCGCCCTGATGAAGGAATCCAGGACCAAGAGTTCCTTTCCGAAACACGCGTCGGCGCTTTCTTTGCTGTTTGGTTTTTTTTTTGTTCATGTATATATTGTATTTTTTTACAGTATTGACCTGTCCATGTTGTTGAGTTTGAAAAGACTGGTGAGACTGTTGGTCCGTATGAGCTGTGTGAATGGGTTGACTGTGCTGGTGTGTGTGAATGGTTTGTCTTTTGGGGGTGTATGTATATAATATAAATATGTATATAGAGAACGTTTTTTTTAATATTTGTGTTATGATTTTTTGATTGTGCTATTATGCTTTAATTTACCAGAAAATTATACAAATAAAAAAAACAATGTTTTTCTAATATTTCTGTTTTTGGGACAATGTCATTATTTGAATTGATGTAGGATATATTACCTGAGTTTAAATTAATTGTAGTGAGAGGTTTTTGTTCTTGTAATTGGGTGTAGGATAGCACACTGTGTGATAAATGACAGCATAATGTGTGGACAGGGTACTGTGTATTATGGTAAAGGTTATTGTACAGTGTGGGATAGCACACTACAGTGGAAGGCAGGCAGGATACTGTGGGATGTGTATCAGAACATGATGCGGGTGGCATACAGTATAGTGTAGACTAGGACACCACCGGAAAATGGCCCTCTCTCTGAAGGTCACCCAAAAGCTTCCTTTCACCAATTCTAGCACTGGAGGGATGAAGATCCAGCCTTGGCAATGCCCATTACCGCAACATCACTACTCCTCTCCTGGTCTGTCTCATTCATGCGATCCTCTGTCCTGGACACGGGCCTACGAACTGAAGGAAAACCATCTGGACAAGTTGAGGACTTAATTTGAGCCAGTGTTTGCCACCAGCACTTATCTTTGGGGACCAGCCCTTATTTGTCCACATAGGATATTTACTGGGAGCAAGTAATGGAAAAAAACCACGCAAATTCTAAAGATGGAGGCAAAGAAGGAAGGAAATCTACTGCACAGGTAGGAAGCCGGAAGGTGCAAGAGTGGCATAAAGAGGCAGGGAGTGTCTGGTGATGAATCGAAGAGGTCTGAGCTGGGGGCGTGGCTTGGTGCCCAAGGGTGATGGCGGCGTCCGTGTGAGGCTCCGCTGCGGCGCTCGGAAGATCCCCCTTTGCTATCACCTTTTCCTGCCCTGAGGCGATATTTCATTGACGGAACATTTACAGACTACTTTGAGGTGCTGGAATGTCTCCTGAACGCTACAGCGACGAAGTATAATACCGAAGTGAGTCCCTGTGAGCCGCTGTAACCGCGGCTGCCATTTTGTGCACCTTTACGAGCTGCAGTTTTTTTTCCTTTTTTCTTATTTGCTCTGTGCTGGGTTCTTTTTTGTTCACCGGGATACCACCAGAAGATCCTCCGACATCTAGAAGCCCCACACGAGCCCCGCAGCACATTTATATGTCGCAGTGAGTCTTTAGCGGTTCCGTTGTTTGGATGACAGCCATTTTGTAATTTACACTGCATGCACATTTTCTTCAGCTTGCTGGCTCACGGACTTATCTATCTGCAACAGCCTGTCCGTTTGTCTGCTCCATCAATGCCTCATGAGCATAAGACTGTACTTTAGAGATGCCTCCTAGTTCCACCTACTTTCATCTTGCTTTATAAATGCATGGTGCTATTTGGTCATTACCACTGCCAACATGTCTCACTTCAAATGCTTTCTTTTTGCATTACCTATATATTTTTGGGAGATGGAGGCTTCTCTCTTCTGATTCTCTTCCGTCAGCTGATGCTGCTGTGGACCTGCTGTGGACATCGTGATCTATGACGCTGTCCCTCAACATTTCATTGTGTGGCTCCATGTGGATTTTTGAGGCCGAGCTCGCTTCAGTTTGTAAAGGCTGTGGTTCTTACAGGTTTTTTCTTTTTTTTTATCCTGATGTGCTCTCCTACTTATGGTTGGTTCTTTTCACCTCCAAAGAGCTTGTAGCCAACTCATTTGATGGCTTCCTCTTACATATCATGCAAGACCTCTATCTGCTGATGAATTCCCCATTAGCTCTTGCTTTAGCAGCTGCAAGTTATGGTTTTTGTTCCTCTCAACTCTGCTGCATGATTAAGCTTGCGCTGCCTGTTCAATACGCTCAGCACACTCTCTACTGACTGCGCTCTCTCTGGGATACAGTTTGCTTCATCCTTTTTCAAGTATTCTTTGTGCTCCTGCTGCAATCCCTATTGAACAGTCCCTTACTCTTCCGCGCATTTTTCTTCCACAACTGTTTTGACTGGGCCACTACAATCTGCGATATATGGGTAGACTCAAATCTCTGTCACACCTGTCTCACTCAACAAAGACTGCTTTTGTTAAGAATTCTAAAGTAGTTTCTGCCTTCTCAAAGTTAGAGGACTCTCTCACCTCATCAGGCTCAGGCACCGTAATGGAGTCCTCACAACCTGCACCGGGGAAATAAAATGTTAAAAGACTGAAAAAAGACCCTCCTTCACCTCCCAAAGATTCTACACCTGTCTCCATGGAGATCTTACTGTAGGAAATTAGATCCCTTCGCCCTTTCATGTAAGAAACCAATGTCAAACTTCAGGTTCTAACGGACAACTGGTCAACGATGGAAACGAGGGTATCTTCAGTTGAGCACTCAGTCACATCCCTTCAAGAGACTTGTTCCACTGTATCTCATCTGCATTCCCAAGTGTCTTTTCTTCAGCGATAGGTGGAGGAGTTGGAGAACAGAAATAGGCAGAACAACCTCCGCATTTACGGTCTGGTGGAGGGACTTGAGGGATCAGACTCGCTCTCCTTTTTCAAGTCGTTCTTGCCCAAACTGCTTCGTCTCCCAGAGGGCACAATTCTTAACATCCAGCATGCACATCGCTTGGGCCGACCTTCTACTTCTGTCTCCCCTTCACAGAGACCCAGAGGCGTCATTCTTTACTTTCTAGAATGCACGGATATTCTGAAGGTCTTGACAGCTGCCAAATCGTCTCTAAAGTTGACATGGTCTGGATCCACATTGTCTTTTGCCCAGGACTATGCAAAGGCTACTGCCAATCGACGTAAGGCCTTCTTGGGTATGAGAGATGACCTTCGTTCAATGGGAGCAAGATATTGCCTTTATCATCCTTGGTTGTTCAAAGTCACCTATAATAACAAGACGACCACCTACGAAGACCCAATTCGCCTCGAGAGTTTTATCAATGCGCACAAGACTTCCACCATGGACTCCTCTGGACCTTCGTCTTCTTTTCCTGGCTGAGTTGTAGTCTTATCAGTTGTTGCTATGATGTTGCATCTTGTTTGTTCTACTTTTTTGAGAAGCTTTCATACAATGCCTCTGACCTTCTTTGAATTCTGTTGATGTTCATTGTTGGTTATATTTCGGATTCACTTTTGTTTGTACCTAACCCCTATTTTCCTTCTTCGTCTTCGCAGGAATCTCTCCTCATCTGATGATGTCTTCCTGGCTCCCCGCCTAGCCGACCTTGGATGTGTTGCCTTACCTGTGTGGCCCCATCTCCCCCCAGCTCTTTCTCATCCTCTCCTCTCGTAGGCATGTTCTCCTCTTGTCTTTCCCTTTTGTTTTGCGTCTTTTCCATTATGCTTCTTTTTCCCCACCTATACTTATGTGAGGGTTTTACTCTCTCAGGATTTGCTTGTTCTTTGTACTCCTTCCTTTTCCCTGTTTGTTCTTTTATACTCTTTCTTTTCCTATCATATTTTCCCCCCTCTTTCCTCTTTCTGCATATTTCCTTCTCTTACCTTCACTCTTTTTCTTGGGCTTTCGTCTTCAATTTTACTACTTTGTTTCTCATAGGTTATTGTGTATGATATGTCATTGAACATAGTTACATGGAATGTTAAGGGTATCAATTCTCCCATCAGACGCCAACGCATTCTGTCTCACTTAGCTCAGTTGATGTAGCTTTCTTACAGGAGACTCATCTTTCTGACATCGAATCTGCAAAACTTAAGAGAGGATGGGTGGGTGAGGTTTTCAACTCACAGGGCGATGGCAAACGTAATGGTGTAGCAATTTTGTGCCGCAAATCTATTCCCCTCTCGATTATTTCTCAAGAATCTGATGACAATGGTAGAAGGACTTTTGCAAAGTTATCAATTAGAGGTGTTCCAGTCTCTTTTCTCAATGTCTATGCTCCTACCATGGGTGAGCCTCTTTTTTGGGCCGAACTCTCTCAACATGTTACTCGTTTTGTGGACGATAATTTCATCCTCGCTGGTGATTGCAACCATCCCTTAGATCCCTTTGTTGATAGAAAATCTTCTGCTCATTACATACCTAAAAAGTCCCACAAACTATTCACCCAAACCATTTCTCAACATAAACTCATTGATGCATGGCATCTGTGCAATCTGACTTCAAAAGAATTTACTTTTTATTCTCCATCTCACCATTCCCAATCACGTATTGACTATATTTTTGTCTCTCAAGACATTGCCCAAACCCTCCATACCGCTGAAATTGGCCCGATTTTGCTTTCGGACCATGCTCCTGTCTTGATCAGTATAGATGTTCTCCCCAAATCTGTTGGACCCAAGAGATGGCGCTTTAATAATGCTCTGCTATTAGATCCCAAGTTCACATCCTCCTTTCATGCCTTTTTTGATGAATTTTTCTCACTTAATGACACTCCCTCCATTCCACAACACACTATTTGGGACGCTTTTAAGCCTGCAGCTCGGGACTTTATTATTAATTTTGTGGCCAAGAAGCGTAAGGTTGCTCGTAAATTTACCAGAGACCTCCTTTGTGACATTAAGAGACTGGAACACGCCTACTTTACCTCAGACTCACAAGACAACTTGACTGCTCTTGTTGATGCCAAAATGAGTTTTAACAAAAAATCTACGGAGGATGCCTCATTGTTTTTGCTGAAGTCTTGTGCCAAGTTTTATGGAGGAAGAAATAAGGCTGAAAGATTCTTGCCAACTATCTGAAGGTGAAACATAACAAATTAAACATTGAATCCATATATGATGCTAACTCTGTTCTCAAACATCAAGATGCTGACATTCTTACTGAGTTTTCCCTTTTTTATAAGACTTCGTACTCCTCTTAAACCCAGCACCCTCCCCAATCCCTTACACATTTATTTTCCACCATCCAGAAACCTGAACACTTTCCTCTTGACCTTTCTCATTTAGAATCGGACATTTCTCAGCAGGAACTACTCACTGCACTTCAACACCTTAAACTAAATAAAGCCCCTGGGCCAGATGGCTTCACTGTTAAATTTTTCCTCCATTTCTCCAAGCTACTTATTCCAAAATTGCACTCTCTTCTAGGGTCGTTTAATGCCCTTGGACATTCCTCTGGATCCTTTTTCGATGCTCACATTTGCTTAATTCCCAAAGACGGAAAGGATGTAAAGTACTGTAAGAACTACAGACTAATCTCCCTAGTGAATATCTACTATAAAATATTTGCTAAATCGTTGGCGATGCGCCTAGATCTCTTGCTACCCAACCTTTTGGGCGAAGAACAGTCTGGGTTTGTGAAGGGCCGCTGTATAACTGACAACACTAGACTACTGTTCAATATCTTGTCAAAGTCCACACGTTTACAGCACCCTCTTGCAGCGATAGCCCTGGATGCCGAAAAGGCGTTTGAAAGGGTCGAATGGTCCTACCTTTTCCACACTCTCAAATGGGTTGGTTTCGGTCCCAATTTTATCTCCCTGGTTTCACTTCAATATTCCCGCCCACGTGCAGCAGTTTGTGTGAACGGCCAGGTCTCTTCTGTTTTTGACCTTGGCAGAGGAGTATGCCAGGGGTGTCCCCTTTCCCCTTTCCTTTTCAATTTGGCCTTGGAAACCTTTTTATCCAAACTACGCCAAAACCCTAACATCCATGGTTTTCAGACTGGGAACTCCCATATTAAACTTGCTGCATATGCGGACAATATTTTACTCTTCCTCTCTAACCCCACAGTCTCAATTCCAGCTTTCCTGGAGGAAGTACGGAGTTACTCCCTGATATCTGGCTACAAGATTAACAATGACAAGTGTGAGATCCTGCCTCTAATGAAATTTACCTTCAAAGCCGACTTCAGTACCTCCAATTTCTCTTGGAGCCCCACGCATATTAAATACTTAGGTTTACACATCACCCCTTCCATTTCTGGTACCGTTTCCCTCTGCCTGACTAAATGTATTCAAAAGTTATCGGATTTAACCACCAGATGGCATCCTCTTTACCTGTCTTGGTGGGGTCGTCTTGACACCATTAAGATGATGCTTTCTCCTGTAGTCCTTTACACCATTTCCAATATCCCTTTGCCTATTCCCTCCAAATATTTTAAGAAAATTAACAACGTCTTAACTTACTTTTTATGGCACAACAAGAAACCCCGGATGTCCCTTGCTAGATTGATTCATCCTGCATCTGAGGGCGGAGTAAATTTCCCTGATTTACCAGCTTACCAAAAAGCCTTTCTGCTGCGCCAAGCTTCCTATTGGTTACAATACCCTATTTCTCCCTGTCCTCTGTGGGCTAGGATTGAGCGCCTTTTTCTCTCTCCCTTCTCGTTTGCGGAGTATTCATCCTTTTCCCGTAAACCTTCTTCGATTCCCACTCTCATTCACAAATTTACCACTAAGCTCCTTCTCTTCTCCAAACCACCCCCCCTCCAAATTCCATTGCTCATCTCCTCTCTTTCACAATTTGGCATAATACACATCTCCTGATTCATGATAAACCCTTTTACTGGAAGTCCTGGAGACAAAAAGGCTTAGTTTGGGTATCGCAACTATTTTCACAAACCACCTTTTTGCCTTTCTCGACTTTCTGTTCTTCCTTTGGTCTACCTGCATCGTTTGCCCCTAAGTACCTTTTACTCAAAGCAGTAGTGATGGCTCCATACACACGGCTAGTCCAAGCACAGACGCCTCCCTCTCTCCCCACATGCGCAACACAACTTCACACTCTCCTTCGCACTACTCCCAAAGCTTCAACTCTCTACATATACCTTCATGCTCATGAATCCATTAGACCCAAGTCCAGAGTAGAGGAACAGTGGGAACAGGATTTCGGCACTACTTGGGTTGTTCCCGTGTGGGACAAAATATGGACCAAGATCCGCAAATCGTCTAGAGCGGCAACCCTAACACAATCTCTGTTCTTCATTTACAACAGGTTGCTTCACACACCCTTTACCCTCAATAAGAGGTTTTCCGCCATCCCGGATGTATGTTGGTCTTGCTCTTCCCCGCATGCTCCCCTATTCCATATGCTGTTCCTTTGCAAACCTGTACACGAGTTCTGGATACAGGTGTGGGCTCAAATTAATGTATTTTTTTGCACTCAAATTCCCTTCTCTTACATTCACATCCTGGGAAGCCTTTCACCTTGTTGGGAAAATGTTGACCTTGACACTCGCATTGTTGACTTATTGCTAGCTGTTGCGTTTCAGCAGATTACTAATAATTGGAAGGCTTCATCCAACATTTCCTTTAAAGCATGGTGGTATAATGTTTGCCATAACCATAGATTAGACACTACTTTTGTCTTCCCTATTAGCATGGCTGATATCTAGATACGTGTGCTCTCTGTTCTTTTCGTCCACAGCCCACCCAACAAGAAGTCCTCAAACCGCCTTGAATACCCTTCGCATTTCCTTTATTTACCTTCGCTTTTACCTGTGATTTGAATATTTCTACTTGATTTTATGTACAACCATGTATTATTTATGATTCCTTTTATTGCCCATGATTTGTTTGTGCCATTGACTTTATTGTGATATTTTTCATGAGTGTCTCCCCTTTTCTTTTTCCTTCCCTTTGATTCCCCTTCACTTTCATATATTGTTGATGATACCTTGTATTTCCACCAATACAATCTTTCTTGAACTTAAAAAAAGAGGTCTGAGCTGGAACCATGACTACCAACCTTGGTATTCAGCACACCCACGTTTAATTGCACCGACCACCGGCTTCTGAACAGAGATTGGGCACCAGCTCTCTCTTTCACAAATTAAGAACTGGTCCAGGTTAACTTTCAAGCACCCTCAACAAAGACCAACGTTAGACCAACGTAGAAAGCTTTGCTGAAAAAAAATCCTTTTATTCGATGTTTATGGTACTTATATTAAATAGAGTCAGTGTTACTAAGAAAAGCTATGTCCTCCAGGCTTCCTTGAAACTGAATGTGGGATCTGATTACTACCCCCTGACTCCAACTCCTATCCTGGTGTACAATAGGAGTAGCCATAATAAAAAGTGTTGTAGTGGCCGCTACTTTAGGTGACTCATCTCGAATAGTAGTAGATCACAACAATGACCCAAGCCAGGTGCATCAGAACTCCGAGGCCAAAAGAGATCAGGTTCAGATTCAGGGCGGTCCTTGAATTCTCCTGGGCACCAGCCACATCCCCACGTAGGTTACAGCTGCGGGTCTGTAGGGAGAGAGGAGAACCTGTTAATCACCTCCATTAGAAACTGCAAAAGTGTGGTATGAAGACAAGGTATATTTATTAATATAAATACTAATGTAATTACTTGTTATCATTATTACTATTTACATTTGTATTCAATTATTTTTGTTAATAATATTTAATAACATCATAGTAATAAGGATAATAGTAATACTTATTTTTATTGATACTGTTACTGAATAATATAATAATGATAATAACAACATTATATATCATCATCTTGAGTAATTGCAAAATTCTATCTGGTATTCCTGCCACATTAACACACCATTGCAAACCACAGTACACCTAGACTGCTAGGGTATCCAAAACATTCCCTGTAGGATGGCATTGACTATAATGCTGCATGTTATTCCATTTATTTTCGAATCAATTTAATTTTACAGATAAATGTGCATCACTGTTGAAAAGTGGATTATAAATTGAGATGGATGAAAGTCCACCACAAGTAATAATGGCAATATTTTTCTTCGGTACAGTGAGGGTTTCGGTGTTTTAAACCTGGTTGCTATGGCACAGAGCAGATAGATTTAACTGAAGACAATGTGTAAAGCATTTTAAAGAACCAAAACAGTTAAAAAGTCAAAAACATAACCCAATAAAAATTCCACTCTAGTTTATAAAAATATAGAATATTTTGATGAGCAAAGTTAGATCAAACAGTAAGAATCCGATATGGGGGATCAGAATGTGAATTTTTAAAGTTTTAAATAAAAATAACAACATAAAGCATGTAGTGCCAACCACGGGCAACTGATTGCACTAGACCGGGTCAAAGGGAAGGTTTGAGTATGGCTGCAATGGGCACGGGTCCGATACAAGAACTAGGTTGATCCTAGCCAAAGAGTTTACCTTTGTACTTTTATGGAGAAATAGGTGCTGGCAACAAGTCTTTGGTGGGGCAAGCTGTACGCTGAAGCTTGGTTTGATGACAGCACATTTCTGAAGCACAACATCCTTAAGTGGTCTTCAGCGAAGTTGAGAGAGTGAGTAATCAAAGCCCTTGCTTAGGAGCTCGGATGCCACTCATCGTTAGTTCCAGCAAAAGGGGTCCACATTCAGAATTAGAAACTTTTCTTGAACGCAGATTTACTTCAGTGGGGAAAACAAGCAAGTCGAGGCCGACCGGTGGTTTGATGTCAACTGCAGCTTCACTTGTGATTCCGTTCTCCACTGGTTTTCAAGGCAGAGATTTGGCAAAAAGTCCCGCCTTTTGCAATTTGGGCAGGAGAAGTACACTAACTATAGCCAAGGCTTCTAGGGTCTTAGAAATAGCACTTTGGTGTCAGGACTCCAACACAAACCACAAGCAGGGTTCAGGGCAGTTCCAGTTGAAACTGGTCAACTGGGATCCTTCAGGAAAGTGGCCTCATTGCAGTATCTGTGTTCCTGTAGCTTAACAGGTCAGCCAACTGAACTTGAAAGTCCAATTCTTTGTGCTGGGTAAACGTAGGAGCAAGTCCAGCTCTTGGGGTTCACCTCACAAGTTATAACAGCAGATGTAGTGCTTCTTCTGTCTTCCACAGGTCCAGTAGTGTTCAGAAGAAAGTAACCAGGGGTGCACATTTATGACTGAAACTAGCCTTTTTGTGGGGTGAAGCCTGTGCTCTCCCTGACCAGGAGGAACTTTATGCCTGAAACTAGCCATTTAGTGGGGTGACACCTGTGCTCTCTCTGACCAGAGGGAACAGAATTCTCAGAGGTAACCCTGTGCACTTTTGCAGCAGTTGCTGTGTGCCCTAATTAAAAAAAAATACCCCTCTCTACCTTAAACCAATATAGCAGAACCATTCTTTCCCTGTGCAGTGCTCCAGTGCCAAGCCTCGAAACGTGACAAGGATAAGGGGACACCTCCCGTGGTCAACAAAACCAAATCTGGGGAAGATATTCTCCCAGGTTTGGAAGAATGGCACAGACATTTAAGAATGTAGTTTGCACCCATGCGATAAGAAAGTAGTGTGGAGAAGTAAAATTCCCATCTGCACATCTCTTTACCATGTTTCCCGCCGCTGCTGCCCCCATGGCCCCTCCCCCCGCCTGTCACTCCCGCTTCTGAATCTCAGCTGACCGCCCTCCCCTGACCCCTACTTAATGAAGGCCACTGAGCGACAGGAAGAGCAAGACCACAGACCTTCCATGTCAGTGTCACTGTTCTCTCCCTGTGCAGCTCTACCGTTGAGGGACTGCCCTTGAGCCCGAGATTCTTTGTCAGGTAGGTGTTTGAGGCTCTCCTTCACCCACAAGCTCCTGCCTGCACCTCATCCTTGGAGGAATTGTGGAAGCGCACTTTGCTTTTCTCCTATTCTGCTCTGTTTTCTGTGTCAGTTTTCCTCTTTTTGCCCTTCTCTGTTGCTCTACTGTTTTAACCTTTCTCTTTGCTCTTTCTGTATTGCTTTTCTTTCTCTATTTTGTCTGTTCTGTCCTTTTCCCATGATAACCACCACTGCTGCCCCCACGCCACACCCCCAGCATCTTACTCCCACTCCTGCCTCCCAGCTGACTGCCCTCCCCCTGACCCCTACCTAATGGTGGATGCTGCCCGGCAGGAAGAGCTGTCACTGCACTCCCCTCACGCAGCTCCACCATTGATGGAATGCCCTTGAGCCCGAGCTCCGTGGCAGGTAGGTGTTCAAGGCCCTCCTCCACCCACAGGCTCCTGTCTGGGCCTCATCCCTGGTGGTCTAGTGGAAGAGCACTCTACTGTGCTGCTATTCCGCTCTGTTTTCTGTGCCCTTTTTCCTCTTTTTGCTCTTTCTGTTTTTGCCCTTCTCTTTTGCTCTTCTGTTTTGCCCTTTCTCTTTGCTCTCTCTGCATTGCTTTTCGCTCTCATTTTTGTACCTTTGCTGCGATCTCCATTGCTGCGGCCTCCACAGCCCCTCCACCCCTGGCGTGTCACTTCTGCTCCCGCCTCCCAGCTGACTGCCCCCACCGACCCCTACTTAATGGCGACCACTGTGCGGCTGTGCCCAGTGGGTGCGCCGCTGAAGAGCCGCTGGTGCCCCAAAGGGAAGCCCATCTGTGTCCGTCTCTGACCCTACTACAGCCAGAGTCTGTGTCCCCCGAGCCACAGCCGGAACAACCCCAGCACACTCCATGCTCTTTACACCAAATGCAGCAACAACTGCCAGCTCTTGACACCGAGGAACACCTCCTGCCAACACTGCCCCTGCACCTTCACCCACCTCCGGCCCTCAGTAGTAGCCCCCAGTCCGCTGGCCGCCGGCACACACAAAGCTCTGAACTACATCCTCCTCAACATGAGCTCCTTGCACACCATAAAAATCTGGGACCTCCTCAACACTCACACGCCTGATGTTGCCTTCCTCACAGTCACTTCGACCAACGTCATGTCTGGACACGGCATCGCAACTGCCATCCCCCGAGGAAAGACCGCCCCACCCACCCAGGATGAGGCATCGCCATCATCCACAAAAACTCCTTCCGCATAACAACCACTGACCCTGACGATGCCTCGCCCACCATGGAACTTTTCCAGATCCAGAACTTCTCCAAAACGATGCTCCACGGAACCCTCATCTACAGACTTCCTGGCTCTTGCGCTCCGTTCACCAACACCATCAATGACTACATCGCACCCTATGCCCTTGCCTCCACAGACTACAAACTACTCGAAGACCGTAACTTCCACGTGGACAACCACAATGACCCAACACCACCACCCTTCTAGAGAATCTCACCAACATAGGACTGAAGCAACTTGTCTCCAACCCCACTCACACATCAGGACATACACTGGACCCCGTCTTCACAGGAGGAAACGGTATCTGCTTCAGCCACACTATGGAACTGCTCTGGACTGACCACCACTGCATCCATTTCTCCTTTATAAAATCCACTGCACACAAGCACGCCTCCTACCCAGAGGTTTGAACAAAATCACAGAACACCTCACATTCACCCTCAATAGCACTCTACCACTAACCACGTCAGACGCCAACACCACAGCAAGCAGCCTCTATTGATGGATCGCCAACTGCGTCAGTATACTTGCCCCACTGCGGAAGGCCACAGGACGACACAAAAAGAAAGCAAGATGGTTCCCCATGGCATTCCAAGTATTTACGCGCTCCTGCAGACGTCTTGGAAAGACTTGGAGAAACAGAAACCCCCCGGAAACATGCACCGTCTACAGATCAGCCACCACAGCACACCACCACCTCATCAAAGCCACAAAGAAGAGTATCCTCTAAGATAGAAACACTGACAACTCCAAGGAACTCCTCTCTGTCATACAGGAATTAGCAAAACCAGACAGCGAAACAACAGATGTTGCACTCTCCCAAGACCTCTGCAACACACTCAGCTTCTTCTTTCACCTCAAGATCTATACACTACGACAACTTCGATGACCAAGACATATTCACCGCCCCAACTCTCACCCCCCGTGAAGTCACCCAACAGACCCTACTCAACTGGACCCCGCTCACAACAGAAGACACCATAAAGATCATAAAGAGCATTCACTCAGCAGCACCCTCATACCCCTGTCTGCCCCACATGTTCCACATGCCCGCCACCGCCATTGCACCCGAGCTACGTCGAATGATCAACTGCTCCCTTGAGACCGCCACATTCCCCGATGACTGAAAGCATGCCAAAGTTAACCCCCTCCTCAAGTAACTCCCCGTAGACCCGACAGACATCAAGAGCATCAGACGCATCTTGCTGCTTCCATTCGCAGCCAAAGTCATCGAAAAGGCCGTCAACACCCAGCTTTCATGCTTCATCGAAACCAACAACGTTCTATACATCTCCCAATCCGGATTCTGAAGCAACCACAACACCGAGACCGCCCTCCATGGGAGGAGTTGAAATATCCATGTGGAACGGATCCTAAATCAGTAGAAGATGAAAGTCCAGATAAATCATTTGGAGGAGGAAGCACCAGTAGAGGGTGCTGGAACTGCAGAAAAACAAAACAGGGTGGGTTAAATCCAGTGGTGGGATAATACTCGCCTCCGTATCTTTAATAAATTCTAGCCTTTCTGACACCAAGGCTAGGAAAATCTCGATTTTATTACAAGACCAAAGGCTAATGTTATGCTTGTTCAAAGCATTGAAATAACAAAATTAGATACATGTGCAATAGGTTTACAATAAAAAGTTTTGAACCAGTTAACCTTTGACCAATCTGCAGATTTGAGGATGTTGTGCAAACATGAACCACACAAAAGGTTCGAGAGGCCATAGCCCCTCTCGCCAAATTGGCACCAAAGGGGTCAGTATCAATAGTGGGCAGGGACATAATCCACTTGACCCAACAGGCTGAAGAGGGAGAGGAAACAGCGTTATTGGGTTTCTGAAAAGAAAGAAATAACTGAGTAAAAGAGGGGGACCTCAAACGTGAAGTTTGAGAAACGTAAGGTCTTAGGCAATTTCCAACACATAATTTATGTTGGGAAGGGGAAAATGGATAATGTACTGTAGACAAATTAGTCTTGGTGCGTGTATGAACCTGAAAAGTAACACCAAGGGGAGAATGTTGAAAAGAGGAGACATCAAAAGCTTTCACATCAGAAACCCGTTTCAGAGATATTAAACACAATAACATTGTTAATTTTGCAGATAGCTGTTTGAGAGAGGAACATGTCCATGCCATGCAACAAACAAATTCAATACCAAATTGACATCCCATAAAGTCATGTCCTTAGGTAGATAAGGATTCACATAGCCAACTCCTGTACAAAGGGTGTTCTCCAATGGGCCTTCCATCAACTTGGATATGCTCAGCAGAAATGGCGGACCGATAGGTGTTGCTTTTGGGGTAGAGCTTTCCTTGCGAATCGGAAGAGAGGCTAAAGAATTAACCACAAGAGTTGCAAACGCTGAAATGGGATCTGAATTACTGTCTAAACACCAGCTATTCCAGACCAACCAGGCTGATTTATAGAGTCTGGACTCTAGATTGTTTTATAAGATGAATAGATTCTTGCAACATTACTGTGGTTTTCCAGGAAGACCATGAAAGGAAGATGGCGGACTCAAGCACTGCTGCGAAGGTCACATACAGAGATGCTCCCATGCCAGGGCGTTATGCGGGCAGTAGATTTTGAATAGCAGCATTATGGTGAAAAGAAAGAGACTAAGGATTACTGCAGGGAAAAAGAAGGAAAGGAATATTTTTCACTAAAAGGAAAGAAGAAGTATTGTGAACCTACCTACATGAATTCAACGATTGTTTGGGCGCCGCCTCAGGTTTGGCTTTCTGTATGGTGAGCCTGGGCGGGTTCACAGCGTTTACCGCTTCATTGGTTTTCCTGTGATTGTTAGTTTTTTGAAGCACAGAATTCAACACAGGTGTGTGCAATGGGGCCACCAAAATTAACTACCCAGAGAGGCGGACGCGCTGGATAATGCACCGCTGCTGGGATCACTGAAGCAGTTGGCATAACCAGAGTAGAGGTAGATTTACACTCCTCTTCATCTAAAGGTAATCAGTTGCAGTCCACATCTAGAGTTGGTCGCCCTTTTATGAAGATTTTACAACCAGCAACAGCCTTGGAAGGTATTAATCTAGCGGGGCTGCTACCTTCCTTCCCGAGACTGTAATGGTTGATGCACTGATGGGGGCAGTATTATCAGACACTGGGGGTAATGAAATGGTGAGGGCTGAAACTAAAACTTCTATGGGATTACTGACATTACACTCCCCGGTTGACAATGGACAAGATTTGCCGTTACTTGATGCAGTAATATCTCCTGGGGGCATAGTTGTTGGGGGTAATGACCTGATTGGAGATTCCTCAAAAATGCAACCTAACAACCAGATAGCAGCACAGTTCAATATTAGTCAAACTTTGCATGATCAACAGGATGAGGTATTGCTGCAGGGGCCCGTGTGATCTGGCCTGTCTGACAGGCTGGAGGGGGGCCCTCTGGAGAAATCGAGCCCCTCCCCTCTCCTTGGCGTGTCTGCTGTTCTCCGCTGGGGGCCCCCGATGGCGTGGGAGTGTATCGGCGGCGCCCGGCGTGCCTGAAGCATTGTGGTGCGGCCCTCTGGGTCGGGTGGCACCGGTGGTACAGCTGGGTGTGCTGTAGGACTCCTGCCCCACCCTGATTGGCTACTGGGGTCCCTCACCTTTCTGCTGCCAGAGGGGAGCCACATCTTGGCAACGCGGAGGGGTGGCGGCCCCATCTCCTCTTTCTTGTCCCTCCTTGACAACCCGGCCCTGCCAACTGTACTGGAGAGGAGGCCGGTGGGGCGTGGGCCTACTGGGGAGTGGCCCAGGCTGGAGCCGGACCTGAGGTTCTCCCCAAGACGCTGGGGGTCCTGAACTTGTGGCCGGGGCCTGAGGGGCGGTCGCCCTTTCCTGCTGCCGCTGCCTCTTCCGTTGGAGCCATGGGCCAGAACCGTAGCACCCAGACCCCGGTCCCCTCGACCCAGATGAAGATGGATCGCTTCACCAGACCGGACCCTGACTCTGGTGCCAGCCCTCCATCTGTGCAGGGAGCCGCCGAGGGAGATCTATCCACCATTCTCCAGGCAATAAGTGCATCCCAAGCCTCGATCGAAAGTAAGAATGGGGAGGTAAAGGTGGATGTGGCCCTCCTTTGACAGGCCCTCAGAAATGCCACAGTACGGATAACAGCAACGGAATCCCGTATCTCCACGGTGGAGGACGATCTAGGCACCCTCAAAACGCAAGTGGCCCGCCTTCAGACACTGACGTCGGAGCTCCACAGCCGGGCGGAGGATGCTGAAAACAGGGCGCGATGGAACAACTTGCGCCTCCTGGGCTTTCCGGAGGGAGTGGAGCAGGGCTTCCTCGAAACCTGGATCCGTTCATGGCTGCCCGCTGAGAAGCTTTACCCCTGGTTTTCAGTGGAGAGGGCCCACCGGTTACTCTCGCCCAATCCGCGCCAGCGGCCCCAGCCCGTCCCATTATCCTTCGGATCTAAAATGTCCAGGATAGAGACACCATCCTGGGGGCTGTCAGGGAGTTGGGCCCGTTGCTCTTCCAAAAATCCAGGATAATGATCTTCCCTGACCACTCCAGAGAGGTCCAGTCTCAATGCCGGTCCTATGATGAAGTCAAGCAAAAGCTTGGCTCGGCTGAAGGTCTTCTTCCAAGACAGGACCTTTTTATTCGATACTCCCCAGGCGGCGTGGCCCTGGGTGATGGAGGAGCGCCCCTCCTGCCCGGGGGCCGGCTCCCCTGCCCGGAGGCAGTCACCACAGCAGAGCCTTGAGGTGCCCAAGATGCAGCGGTGCCGGACCAGGTCTCATAGGGAGGACCACCGTCAGGGAGGGGCCTCCCACTCTCCAGGGACGCGGTCCTCGGGGCCTCTACCTTCTTGATTGACCTGGGGAGTGTCCCTGAACCAGATACCAGCCTAGGGAAGGCACGATCGGATTTGGACCTGTCCAGCAGCCCTGTAATCCACGGATATGTTGGGGAAGAGAGAGGGTGATTGACTCGACGAACTGAACGTCTGATCTTCCTCGGCTGGGGCCCGACACACTCGACCTGTTCTGACTGGTCGTGTGGGGCTCCGCTCGACTCCTTGGGTAAAGCCCTCATAGGCCGCCTTCCAGGGGGAGTTATCCCTGCTCATGCTCCTGCTTCCTTCCTACCTCCTTCCCACATTTTATATCCCTTGCAGGAAGGACTATGCAGTATTAAGCCGATTCCACGCTCATGGTGCTTCTGTGTATAGCTTCAGGTACTCAACCTATGAGACGGAGGGGGGTCCTCCTTAGCCAAGCTCTTGACTGCTTCCCTCCCTCCCTGCTAACCGTTTTAGTTTAGCGCCTCGCCTTAGTGGGGTAATTGTTAGGTTGGGGATTGGGGCGACAGATGCTTCCTGTTTCGAAGTGTAGGGTGGGGGTGTTGGGGTGGTGGGTGTGGAGTCTGTTGGCTCCCGTTGGTTTGTTAGTCTTAGCTGCCTACGGGCAGCTCTTTGGTTCTGTTCCGCTTGGCCGTTCATAGTCCCATGTTGGTGCTACCTATGGGTGGCTGGTGCAGCTCTCTTTCTTGGCAATATACCGCGGGTGGATCCACACTTGCTTTGTAGCTCTTGGTGTCCCCTACCTTGTTGTTTTCGGCCAACCACGGGCCGCCACTGGGGTTTGCTGTGGGCAGTCACCCCCTCCTTTCCTGGGATCTCCGACACTGCTAGTCCGCTCACTGACCCCAATCCTTCCCCTCTGACCCTGCCTGAAGATGTTGGTCCTTACCTACTGGGGTGCCCCCCCCTGGCGTTCCCCCGTCCCCACCACATCTCCTCCTCCCTGATGGCGTACACACTAACTAGACCCCTTCACATCCTCTCCTGGAACGCCAGTGGCCTCCTCTATCGCATTAAACGCACGGCCATCCTCCGAGCGGCACATCGACATGCGGCGGATGTCCTCCTCCTCCAGGAGAGGCACCTCCTAGGCACACAGGGTAAATTCTTAGCCTGTTACGGCTTTACGTCGGTTTAGCACTCCGGCTTCGCGCGAGGGTCCCGAGGAGTGGCAGTCTTACTTCGGAAGGGTATCCCCTTCACCCTGACCGCGGCTGAAACTGATCCACTGGGTCGGTATGTAGTGATATCAGGTGTTGTGGACGGATGCTCCCTAAACCTTCTGAGTCTCAATACCCCCCCACTCGCCTGTCCCCGACACTTCGGCATCTTACTCAAGTCATTTTCTCCCTCACGCAAGGTCTTACGGTGGTTGGCGGAGACTTTAACGCCGTCATGCAGCCTCAGTGTGACACCACCAGGACTCCATCTATGACCCGGATCTCCTCACTAGTGCTTTGTCGGGCTGGGCCTCTGCTGTGGGACTCAGTGGGCCCGATTCACAGAACAAACTTAAGACAAAATCCTAAACTTACTACTTTTGGTATTCACAGAAGTTAGGATTTTGTCTTAAGACAAACTTAAGACAGACTTAAGTAAGGATTTTGTCTTAAGTTTGTCTTAAGTCTGTCCTAAGTCTGTCTTAAGTGTGTCTTATGACAAAATCCTAACTTCTGTGAATACCAAAAGCAGTAATTTTAGGATTTAGTCTTAAGTCAGTTCTGTGAATCGGGCCCTGTGATTTGTGGCGAGTCTGGAACCACTGCACGAGACAGTACACCCATACATCCGCCGCCCATCATACCCACTCCTGTATCGACCTCATCCTGCTTCCGGCCGCGGACTGTCCACTGGTCTCCGGCGCCGCTGTCCTGCCTAGGGGTTTGTCCGACCACTCCCCTGTCTCCCTCCGGTTCGGGTGATCCCCAATGGGTCCCCGAGTGGTCTGGCGTCTCAACGCCTGGTTCCTGCAAGACTTTGTCCTGGTGGAGTCCCTTGGCCAGGAACTCAGCCAATACTTCTCTGCCAACGAGGGTTCGGTCCCCTCCCAGGGGACGCTGTGGGAGGCGGGCAAGGCAGTGATCCGTGGAGTGGCCAGGGGGCTGGTCCATGCGAAGCGCTTGGACCAGATGGCCGAGCTCGCACAGCTGGAGTCCCAGGCCACGCGAATGGAGGAGGCACAAACCCTCGCTAGGCGCCCGGACCCCTCCCGCCAGCTGGCAGTAGTGCGAGAGGAGATCTGTCGGATCTTGCTGGACTCGGCCAAGTTGTTGTGGTGCTCGCTGGTGGTGCGAGTATATGGGTGGGGGGGAAAAAACGGCAAGCTCCTCCATAATCTGGTCTCCTACCCCAAAATCACCTGCATTGTTCCGGAGGTCCGAGCGCCTGATGGTACTCTCCAGGTGACCTCTGCGGCCATTGCCAGAATTTTTGCACACTTCTATAAGCGCCTCTACGCTGCCCGACCTCAGACTCGCCCCTGGCCGCCCTGCTGGATGGGGCCGGCGCCCGGCTTCCCTCTCTCCCTCCGGACACAACGGAGGCCGTGGACCGGCCCTTCACCCTGGAGGAGGTACAGGACATCATTCCCCTCCTACACCCTGGGAGGATGCCAGGTCCCGACGGGTACCCGCAGGAATACTACGCTGCCTTTCGTGACATCCTGAAACATCGACTGCTGAACCTTTTCCGACACGTGGCGGAGAACGGCTCCTTCCCCCCTGAGTCGGACCTGGCCACGATAGTGGTCATTCCGAAAACCCAGCCGCCTACCCTGAGCTGTGCAGACTACCTCCTGATGTCGTTGATCAACACTTAAGATCAAGTTTTTTGCCACGTATTGGCCCAGCGGCTCCGACCTCTCCTGCAGGAGTTGGTTCACCCCGACCAATGCAGGTTCAAGCTGGCTAGGGGTACCCATCACTGCATTTGCCGCCTCCACATGGCACTAGCTCACCGTGCCCGCCTGACTCCATACCTGGCCCTCCTATTCCTTGACTTCGAAAAGGCCTTCGACACAGTAAACTGGGATTACTTGCAGGACGTGTTGGAGGTGATGAGCTTCGGCTCCCTGTTTCGGCGTCTCATCAAGGTCCTTTACACCAATCCCGAGCTCGGGTGCTTATTAATGGAGAGCTTTCCGAGGCCTTCCCGATCTGCAGGGGCACGCGACAGGGGTACCCCCAAACGCCACTCCTGTTTGCATTAGCGATGGAGCCCCTGGCAACGCTTATCTGGTAGGATCCCCTTATTCGGGTTTGGACCCGAAGCGTGAGCCATGTGGACACGATAGCCCTGTACGCAGACGACGTGCTTCTCTACCTGGCAGATCAGGCCCCAGGTGTTTGCCGGTCCTCTCGGCCTTTGAGGAGGTATCCGGGCTCCGTCTCAATGCGGCCAAGTCCACGTTGGCCCCGCTACATCCCTCCGCTGCTACGACTGGCAATCGACTATTCCTCTCCGGCACCACTCGGTTAAGTACCTTGGGGTGTGGGTAGCTCTTTTAGCTCTTTTACCGGAGCTTGAGTGGGCCCTGAACATCACCCCCTTGGTCGTCCGGATGAGGGTGGATTTAAAGAAGTGGCATACTCTCCCTCTTAACCCCCTGGGCAGAAGCGCCCTCTTCAAAATGATGGTCCTCCCTCGCTTCCTTTATATACTGTAAAACATCACCATCCCTTCCTTCGCTCCTGGTTCCGTGAACTTGACGGGGCTCTGTCCCACTTTCTTTGGGGAGGTAAGCGACCGCGTATATCCCTCGTGCACAGTCGTATCCCCCCCTTTGACAGAGGCATGGGGGTGACCCACCTCCACCTTTATTACCTTGCCACTAAACTCGTAGTCAACTACGACTGGTACGCGGGCGGCTCGTCCGACCCAGCTTATCGAGTGGAGCTTGAAGTGATGGATTTCCCGCAGGTCCAAGCAGGTCGCGAACCAAAGCGCCAACTGTGCAGGTTGATTAATATAGAACTTTTTGGTTGGGTTTAGATGCACTTGTGAGAGATTAACGCGGGGCACGCAAGGGAGTTTATGTTGATTGGGATGGGCACTTGACACATGTTTATAGGATGGGTGGGAGTATGGTGTCAGCACTTCGTATTTGTGTTGCAGCTTGGGTGGATGAATTACAAAAAACATAGTACTGATACATGTATTTTTATAAAATTGCAGATACCCCTGAGGAAGATTTAATAAGAATCGAAATGCATTGGGTGCGATATGTTCGTAATTCGGATGGATCTGAAAGTTCTAATGTTCACGAATAGGCCTGGACGGGCAATTCTAGAATTATAAAATGCAAAAATGTTATGGAGCTTCATCCCTTTGTCGTGAAAGATGAATTTGGGAAAGAGTTTGTGGAATAAAAAGGATAAAATTGGACTCCAATGGTTGAAGTGTATTAAATGAATACCTATGTGAATAAGTCTGTGCAACCCGTTCATGACTTGCATACTGCAAGTCATTAATTGGTCTTTGTCAAATGTTTCAGTGCTAAAGGAATGGAGCCCTGTCGGATGAATGCACGCCAAATTTGATAAGAATTAAACGGAACATCAAGAGTGAAAATGAAGGGTGTACGCCAGGCTACAGCAGATTGCACCTGGATAATGGGCCATTTTGCCCATGCCTTAAAATTCTTTGCCTATACCATCAGGGGAAATCTTCTCATGCGCTACACTACCCAGCTCCAGTGGCTCTGCCCACTTGGGACACTTGGCATCCCCCTTGTAGTGCCCAAACGGTTCGCACTCACTACACTTGAGGGGTACATTTCCTGACAACTTAATATCAGGGAACCACTTTTTCCTTCTGTTGAGGTGGGATTGATAGTCCTGAACCTAGAACTTGTGTAGAACTGATGGAGACCCTACTCAACCTTGAGGTGACCACCCCTATACCTTCTTGTAGACCCTGATGCTGAGCCAGTGTTCTGTCTCCTTAGCAAGTCCCCCTGGATCGCAAGCCCTCGTCGAGGATTCTGTCAACAAGTGTTTGAAACATGTAGTCTGGTGTTGAGGCTGCATCTTGCAGTCAAGGAGATGTGTTGGTTCCAAAGAGCTACAAGGTTATAATGCAAGAATCTGCATAACTTTTGAGGCTGCCGTCAATGAGAGATTTGCAATGTGAGGACTTGTGTCAGAGAAGCTTAACACCGTAGCAGTTCTGGCGCAGGCTACGAGGTTGATGCAGAGTCCTTATGCTGGGAGAATCCTTGCACCAGAGGCAATGTGCCAGTTCTGCTCCGGTTTGTGCTTTCAGCAGAGGAGATGTGTTTGTTCTGCTGGATCTGCAGATGGACTTCCAAAGCATCTTTAGGCCCACTTCCAAAGGTCAAGGGCTGTGGTGGCAACTCTTGGCAGAGTAGGGCTTACAGATAGCAACATTTGGGCTCTGGGGTCAAGGTTCTTGGATCCTTCTGTCCCTGAAGCTCAAGCTAGATGGCCAGGCAACTAGCATTTGAGTCAGTTTGGAGGTTTGGGTTCAACAGATGCTGGTTCAGTCCTTCTCACTCAAGCAGGAGGGCAGCAGGCAGGGGGTCAGCCCAGCAAGACAGCAGTCCTTCAGAGCAGCTGTCTAGCAGAGTGGGGCAGTCCATTCAGCAGCACAGCAGTCCTTCTTCTTGGCAGAGTGTCCACATGCCCAGAAGTGCACCGAAGACCTGGTATCTGTGGTCCAATATTTATAACTGGGCTTCCCTTTGAAGTGGGAGAAACTTCTAGAGGTTTATCTTTGAAGTCACCAGGCATCCTGCATTCCCAGGACTGGCTCCAAACTAACAACATGGGATATGCGGTCCTTTTTGTGGAAGCAGGACACAGCCTATTTAAGTGTATGTAGGGCTGTGCCCAACTCCACCCTCTCATCCTGCCAATGATGGCCCATCCAGGCACAGATAACCTCTCTAATTTATATAGCTGTCTGGGGGGAATACACAAAGTACAACTGTCAGCTGCACCCAGTCATGTGACCTGGAGCCGGATCTACAGACACTAAATGGCTAAGGCAGGAAAATACCAACTTTCTAAAAGTGTAATTTTCAAAATTGTAATTCAAAATCTGACTTCACCATGAGAGAAAATGTTTTTATTACAATTCCAATGTTATCAAATATGAACTGGTTACCTGCTCCCATTTGGAAACTACAGCTTATTAAATGTGATAAAGTAACTCCAATGTTAGGTGAAAGCCAGGCCATGGATGCCAGGTCTAATACCATACAATCTGGATATCTATAACCAAGTCAAATATGTCTAATTACCACTTAGTCCATTGTGTGTATTTATAGACTAGTGGTCTCTGGGTGACAGTAAGCCAGTCAGTTCTGTAAATTCTAGTTATTCCCAACCCAATCATTTCTAGGTTTAATAGTTTTCCTGACTTATTTATTTATGGTTATTCCTAAACCAGACATTTATGGATATTCGTATCCAGCCAATTCTTTGTAGCCACAACCCTTCTAATTCTGCTTATTTACAATTACTTGGGCTTGGTAACCTAGCCATTTCTGGGGAATAACCCCTGATATTTCTGTACATTTCTGTACATTCCTAAACCAGCCATTTTCTACTACACACAGCCCTATAAATTCTGGGTCCCCATTACCCAGCCAATTCTGGCTATCCATAGTCTTCCCACTTTTGGGTATTCATAACCCTGCGGTTTTAGGTTATTCATAACCTTTCTATTTCTGGTTACTCCCTATTTCTGGTTGTTAGAAATTGGGTTTCTGGTTGGCAGAGGTATGCACCTTGTCTAAGCAGGAACCACAGTCCTAGTCAGGGTAGGTCAGTATCACACTCTAAATTAACATGTGCTCACCTTGTAATAGCTTGGCACAGAGCAGTCAGGCTTAACTTTAGAGACGATGTGTAGAGTATTGTGCACACAGAAGACAGTAACACAATAAAAGCACCACAAAAAGACCCCGCACTAGTTTATAAAAATTGAGAATTTTTAATAAATAAAACATGACCAAAATGCCAAAAATTCAACAGAAGAAGTTGGTATATGAATTTCTAATATTAAATGCAAAAATGGCTTTAGAAGCAAATAGCATTTAAAGAGATCCCGACCACTACAGATGAGCCCTGAATCCATCATAGAGGCATCACAACAGGACAAGTGCCTCCTACATGACTGCCGATGCGGTCCGGTAAGGCAACTGGCACCCCATCCAAGAATCTCTGGCAGTTTAGATGGTGCGGCCGAACTTGGCCCCGCCCATCGTCTGCTGGTACAAGTCCGAGTCCAGCTCCCCCCATTGCGCCTCTGGATCGACTGCCATGCGCTCCCGGAACTCCTCGTCATAATGTGACCACGTGAAACCGCCGTAGGTCACCTGGGCCCTCCGCACCACGTCCATGTATTTGAAAAGCGCGACGGACCGATCCGGAAACTTCTCACAATTCACACTTGCGTATATGAGGAAAGCCGCTGACCAATTGTCCAGCGTCAGAGGCACCTTCGGGCGTCTAGCTAATTCCTGCTCCTCCTCTTTCGACCCCTCCTTTGACGTCAACTCCCTGTGGAGTAGCTTCAGGATGTCAATGTACTCCCCTTTCCATATATTCTCCTTCGTTGCTAGTGAAAGTTGCGCCCCCAGCGGCTTAGTTAGCCCCATGTACGGAAACTTACGCACCGGCACAACACAGCTCTCCTTCCCCCCTCCCGTCGCGTCTTTAGCGCCACCAGCCGCCGCACCGTCCGTACCCACTCCTGCATCCTGAACATACCTCCCGCGCACCAACCGCCACCCGTCTTCCCCCCCGAACCAGTCCCCACCGGCACCTGCAGCTGCACGCAGCGCCGCTTGCCACTCCCCGCTCCGTTTTCCACCTTACCTGGCGTCAAGGTCGGCGTCCTCGCCGGATCCCGCCGCCTAACCAGTGGAGCGGAGGGGTCCGTCACTCTGGTCGCATCTTGCCTTGCCGTAACCTGTAACACACTGCCAACAACATTACTCGCCCCCCCTCCTCCCGAATCTCCACCTCCTCCTCAGACTCCCCGTCACCAACATCCACACCCCCCCCCGGCCAACCCCTAGGGGTTCCAGCCGGCTTAATCCTGCCTTCCCCCTACACACTTGCCTCAAGTCCACCAAATCCACGCCCCCC
Source organism: Lissotriton vulgaris (assembly GCF_964263255.1). Classification (NCBI taxonomy): domain Eukaryota; kingdom Metazoa; phylum Chordata; class Amphibia; order Caudata; family Salamandridae; genus Lissotriton; species Lissotriton vulgaris. Next base: position 208,429,290 of record NC_141695.1, read on the forward strand.
CCATGCCCCGCTGCCACACTCGCACCAAGAGCAGAAGTATGTGCATCCACAATCACCCCGGGCGGCCGTAGCGACCCTTCGGGGGGCCGGTGGAGACGTCTCCCGCCTCCATTCGTTGCGGTCACCTGCCAGGTCCCTCGCTGGAGCTTGACTGCCCATACTAGACAGAGCCGGCCCATCCTCTCGGTGGTGCGGAGCCGCATGCTGCTCACCCGGGCGCCTCCCTAACAGCTCCTGCCAAGGAAAAAAGGTGGAGTCCAGCAGGCCGGGGTGGAAAAACCCGCCTCCCCCCGACACCACACGCCATCCCTCCCCCATCCCCGCGGTGCCTCCCAGTCCCAGCCCACCGGCCCCCCCAGCCTCCAAACCCCTAACTTGGCCCCATACCCCCCGCGCCCCCCAGTCCACCTCCTTCACTCTCCCGCCTCCCCACCCGTCTCTGCCACTCCCCCCCCACACCCCCCGGCCTGTCCCCTTCCACCACCCCTCCCCCGCAGAGCCGGCCCCGGCGACTGAGACCTGCTGGGGCCCACCACGCCCCCTCCCTCCTCTGATGAGGACGAACCCTAGTCCAGCTCTGTGTCCCCCCCACCTCCTCCACCTCAGATTCCTCAATTAACAGAGGGGAGCCCGCCCCCCCAGCTACCTCCCCCCTTGCCGTTGGCCCTCCCCCCTGCTCCTCCCTGGGGGCCACTGCACCCCCCTCCACCACTATCGCCTGACACCCAGCACTCGCATCTCCACCCCCGGATCCTGCTCTCGGGCAGTCCTCTCATCTCTGGTGCCCACCTGCGCCTCCCCCCTCCCTCCCACCCCCTCCACAAAATCAAGCACCTTCTTACTCACCCTGCGCCTGGCCCCCCCCACCCCCTCCGCGCGCCTTCTTCCGTGGCGCCTCTGCCCCGCGCTTCCCCCGCCTCTCGCTCCTCCGACCCCCCTCCCGCTCCTCACGCTAGCACTGCTGCTGCGCCGGCGTTTGCAGCACGCCGCGGCGGCCTTACCTGGAGATCGGGCCGCACCAAATCCATGCGGCCCATCTCTCCCAACAACCGCAACGCCTCAGCCACTCTGGGGTCCCTCAAAGCCACCATTTTGCTGGAAAAAAACACCGTACCTCACCAGCTACTGCCAACCACCGAGCCCTGTCCCAGCCTCACACTCCCGCTGCCGCACTCCTCAGGCCTATGCAGACAAAATTGAAAGGCAAGGACCCGGCTGCTGTGTCACCGCACCACAAACGGTAGGCAGTGACACAAAAAGTCCGGTTATAAACCGGACCTGCCCAAATGTAGCCCAAAAGGAGCCCAGCCAGCCCAACCAGCCCAAAAGCGTCATGCCCACAGTGCTCTCCTGCCCCCCCCCTACTGCCCCAAACTTCCCCGGGGAGGCGAGCCTCCCGTTGGTCGCCCCCCCCACCCAAATCCCCATTATGGCAACTGGTTCTGGTGAATTAGAACTCCTAAGCTCTTAGCAGGGTGTTGATATGTCAGTAAAGCGCCCATCTTTGGAGGCCAATAAGGTTGGACCAGTTTTTTCTGCATTCAATTTTAAGTGGATTGTGGCTCATCCAATCACTTATTAACCACACAATACTTGAGAAACAGACCTGAGATCCATATGTCCAACCTTAGCAGTATCTGGCAGTCAACCGCATAATTAAAATCCGACAAACTATCTTAACAAATGCCTTAACAATGGGTTGGATGAATATATTAAAGAGGTGAGGAGATCAGAATAACCCCTACGAGATGCCACATTCAATGTATTATTCTGAGGCCCTAAAGGAGAAATACTGGACTGTTTGTCACCTGTTTTCCAAAAAGGAGCTAAGCCATGTAAAGGCCGTCCCACTAAAATATGTGGCTTGCCTACGATCAAGTAATATCAGATGGTTCGCCATATTAAAGGCTGCAGACAGGTCACGTAGGACAAAGGGTGGAGTGTGGCTGTCATCTAGGACCATCTTTAGATCATTAATGACTGCCAATATAACCAATTTTGAATTGTGTTTTGGGTGAAATCCTGCTTGGTATGTGTCGAAAATATTAGCTTTGAGCAAATCTGTATTTTCCTCCTGGGCAATAGGAGCTTCTAGAAGCTTTGTCCAACAAGGCAGCTGTGAAATTGGTTGATAATTCTTTGTATGGTGCCTTGTGCCTTGGAGGTCAGCCTGATGCCTGAGTGTCTCGCCCGATGCCAAAACCATTACTTTTGTCCTCACCAGGACCCTAACTGTGCATTCTGCTCAGATTAGGCCTATGGTTAGTTTACCTTACACCCCTTTTGTGTTAGCCATACATGCTCCTCGTACCACTACCTGAAAAGGCTTCCACTCTGTTATGTACAAGGAGATTGTGCCCTACTTTTTCCAAAAGTAATTGCAGGTTACTTGCTTGAATTCCTCTTTGATCATCTGCTGTTGGGACAGGAAAGACCTTTCCATGGTAATAGATGGACACCCCTGCCCTGCTTATCCAACTCTACTGGTGTGTGCAACCCAAATGCTGATTTTTATTGCTATAGGCAAGCACGGATCATGTGTGTGCTCCACTATAACATAGGCTTGTCACATGGATTGTGGTCTTGTTGGACCGGGAGGGGCACTAAAGGTGCTACCCTTCTTTTACCAAGAGTTAAGCAGCTTAAGCCCAGTAGTGGCAGTATACCATGCAGTGATAAGTAGGAGGAAACAGGTATGTAGGGAGGCCTACAGACTCATTCATTTTTAAACGTTCAGCTGATGTGAAGTTTTGCACAGCAAATGAGTGGTGTATCTGCACTGCGTGTATGTGTGCGGACGTACTTGGATTACCAGCATCCAGGTAAGGGATCAAGGACATCATTGTCATATCCACCCCTATGAGGGAGCCGAACAAACACTTACCCTGCTGGAGAAGCCACAGTATGTCTCTGGTCGGCACAGGAGCACAACCACAAGTGGGAGATCCTGCACCTGCTAAGTACAGCCACCTAGTCCGCATGTGGCCGACTTACCTGACCTCAGCTGCAACAGCTTCAAGTGCACTTCCCTCCTGCTTGTGCGGTTAACACTGCTTTCGGGTCTGTTGTTTTTCAGTAGGATGTGCAGGTAGTAGTGCTATGGTGTTAGAATACTGTTGACTTTAATTAAAAGTCAAAGTCGACAATACAAAATGTTCAAGTGGCTCTGAATAAGAAGAATGATTTTCAATTGGAAGTAAAAGAATGACACAACTGCAACACCAATATCAGACCAATGGAATTGCCATCATGATCATCATTTTGGCTGTGTTCCTAAACTGATTCCCAAATGCATCTGGCTAGCATCTAGTAATAGGTGCTCTTCGAGATGCTTAGCATGTCAGTGAGTAAGAGCTTCTCAAAAGGTTTGGTGGCTACTGCCAAAATAAAGATAAGCCTATAGTTAGATTTTTTTCAGGCGTCTACTAGGGATACTGACAGATGAAAACAGGTGTTATGGAGGGACCTAAAACAAAGCAGGGGTAACAATTTCAGACTCTTGACTGGACATATAGCTGGGGAGTATAACTTAAGGGAGGTAAGCAACGAGGAAACCCCCTGCTCTTCTTTAATCATTGTGAGAACTGTAATAAGAGTAACAGAAAGGGGGAAGGCTTGTAATTATGCTGCAGAAGATATCATGAAACTGGAAGCTGTACAGTACAATTATAAATGGCTTGATCTTCTCATGGAACGAAAGAGGATTTTACATGCAAAGATGGAGGATGTGCAGTTCTGTTTCTCTTCCCCTGATCTCAGCCTGAATTGTGTAAACTCCTCCAACCTTTCCTATTCTTTAACGAAGATTGCTTTGCTGTTTATCAGACCACTACTGGTATTCTTTAGCACTATATACAGCTTGTTGGCAGGTTAAAAGGACAAGGAGCAAAGACAGAAATTAAAATTAGAGCCTGATTTAGAGTTTGGCAGAGCAGGAGCAGCACCATACCTCTGTTGTAATTCCAACCCAACAAACTTGCTATTCCCCCTCTATTTAGGGTTGGCGAAAGGTCATACTTACACCAGTGGAGCCTCTGCTGGCTTTGCCAGTGTAAACCTTAGATCTGGCCACAGGCTTAGAGAAACATCCAGGTAACATGTAGAATGACCCCCCATACAAACGGAAAGCTCCCTTTGCATCACACCATCCAAGATTTATATTGAGTAAAAACAAACTCTTGCTTTGAGAGTTTATCTCTCAATGTAAGGCAGTTTAAAGAATAGTTACTTTTATAGTGCCTTCTGAGCAAGCCTGTAGTGTCTGAAGGAGGCACTATATCTGCCCTGGCAGATATAGTGCAGGTGGGGATCTCTAAATACAGTGGACGGTCATCTGTCTGAGTGGCAGTGGCCATGAGTTTATTCTCAACTGGAAAACTGCCTTATTGTTTTCACTAGGCTGTAAATGGCCCCCAAAGCATAGTCTATATGGATATATCGGCAGGGCAGTTACACATCAAGTGAGTCTGACGGTCTTTTTGTATCATCAATATCTATGCATGATCTTGATAGCTATCCTCTATGATGTTATCATGAGGCAGGTGACCTGAAACCTGAGTAAGATGGTGACGTTTGAGTGACACTGCTGGGGACGGCGGATAGGACATGTGGCACGGCCGTGGCTCAATTCTATAAAATCTCTCAGTTTCACAGCTTATTGCTCTAATAATTGTTAGGCATCTTTTCAAACTTTCAAACGGGTACAGGGAGATGTGCATGCCATGTTTCCTGCATTTGCGCGTCTCCTCACATCAAAGCTACCACTGTTTTAGGTTTACAGAGCGGGGGTGGAACCAGAGCGTCACTTCTGAAGTCATTATCCACAGGTTTGAAATGGTTCTCTTAATCCTTTTCGATGACCTGGACCAGTGAACCCATTAAAAACCTTTCCTTACCATTGAGAGCACTTACAACATGAACTATTCATGCATAGCTTTGTATGAGCAGAGTCAAGCATCATGTTTTTGCATTAGCGCATTTAATCTCCTCATAATTTCCTGCCCTTTATGACAATTGTGTAGTGTGAAGGTAGAACATCACTCTCAACAGATACTATTTCAGGATTGTCTGCCCATCTTATCCATCTTATTTTTGGGTAGACTTAAAAAAAACAAATCTCCAATGAAGTATCCCTCACATCAGTTTATTAAGAACTCCTCCTTATTCTCTCAACTCTCGAAGATGGAAGAAACTGTTGCTCCTCTACATAGACAAAATAACTCTTCCTGTGATGCCGCCATAGCTTCTTCATCACTTGTAGCAGGGAAGGCATCTACTAAATGTCTAAAAATCCACAATCCCATTACTTGGGTAAATTTACAAGAGGATAGCACCACCAGAACGTCACTTTTACTGACATTCTGGTGTCGCTATGTGCTTCCCCATATTTGCAAAGCAGCGCTAAGTCCCTTTGAGTGGCTTAATGCGCCTTGTAAATACGACCCCTTTACATGCATCACCATGCATGAAAGGGGTGTGCAATTGGTGTTGCTGTGGGGGTCCCACCGCAACACTAATTGCTTTTTGACACTCTCCCAGATTTGCAAGGATGTGTAAAAATGATGCAGTGCCCAAAAGTAACCCCATGCAATAGCAAGTATTAAAATGGTGCAGCGAGGAGAAATCCTTTTCTTTCTCCTCTTCTTTGCATTTTCTATAGAAAGAGCGAAACGCCAGCACTAGGGAAAACACAGAGGTGCACCTTATTTCTTTAAATATGGTGCATCCCTTCATTTTGGAAATGGCAGAGCTTAGAGCTGCAAAATTTGCCACAGATCTGCTCCATTTTCTTGTAAATATACCCCTAAATCTCTTCCAAATGTTTCAATAGACATTTTGTTGTCAGAGATCCATACTCTATGCTCCTTCATGAGGGAGACAAATGCTAAACTACAGACTCTAAGTGACAGGTGATCTCGGGTAGAAGAGAGATGTTTCACAGCTGAACGATACATTACCTCCTTCACCAATACGACCATCTTAGTAACCACCCTTCGGAAACAAGTTCCTACGTTACAGAGGCAGGTCAAAGACCTTGAAAACAGAAAACAGAGAAATAATCTACATATGTATGGCTTGCCGGAAGTAACGGAAGGCCCGATTCTATTATGTTCTTCAAATCCTTCCTTCCTAAATTACTAAAGTTATCCGTTGAGAATTAACTTGATATTTAATGTGCACACAGATTAGGTCATCAACCTCTGTTGCTTCCACTTCTAAAAAAGCCAAGATTAGTTATTCTTTACTTCCTGGTAATATATAGATTTTCTGGAAGTCCTTTCTGCTGCTAAAATGATGAAACCTATTTCCTGGTCAGGAAACGTTTTATACTTCTCACAACACTAAGCCAAAGCCACTGCAGATAGGTGCAAAGGATTTCTTAATATGAGACCCGTGTTTCGCTTTCTGGGAGCTCATTTTGGATTATTTCATCCATGCTCTTTCAAAGTTACCTATAACAAAAGAAAAACAACATATGACGATCCTGCCCATTTAAAGACCTTCCTTGAGAGTTGCAAAGTGGTGAATATGGAGACTTCAAGACCCTTTAATACTTCACTTGTTCATGCTGAAAAAAAAATCATTTATTTATTTATTTATAAAGTTTTATATAGCGTAAACACGATCCCGCAGGATATCAGAGCACTTTACAAAAGGAAGGCATGAAGGTAATATAACTATAAATGCAATGTTGACGCAAAATAATAATAACAAACGAGTAATTCCAGGAGAAAGGGATCAGGAAGAAAAATACAGAAATTGGTGCATAGCGGGTTACTAGGGGGGAAAAACGATGAGGTAAAGGAGAGTAGCAAGCAATGGAAGTCTAACGGTTGTAGGCTCAGTGACTTAGAGCATATGATCCTAACCCTTTTTACAGTAAGAACTTGTTCATAAGGAATCTTTTTGCTTCCAATTTGAAAGCAACCGTGAAGGAGTTTCTGCGTACTTCCGGTGGAAGAGAGTTCCAGATCTTCGGAGCAGCACCAGAGAAGGTTCTATGGCAGGTTCTTTTTTTGCTAAAGATGTGTGGTTTGAAGAGGAAAGTGTTAGCACTTCTTGAAGGTCCACAACCGCCGGATAATTCAAGCTTATGCAGTAGGTAACTGTGGGTTTTGAAGTGGGCAGCTATTTAAGGGACTGGGGATAGGTGTACCTTTCTTTTGATACCTGTAACCAGGCTAGCCGCAGCGCTCAATGATGCCCTTAGTGGGGCCAAGGTATATTTGGGGAGGCCACATAGCGTAGCGCTGCCATTGTCTAGTCTCGGCAACACAAGCGCTTGGACCACCTGCTTGAAATCATTTAGTGGAAGGAAAGGTTTGATATTTCTGAGTACCCTCATCAAGTGATTAGCTCCCTTACATACTTTGCTGATGTGATTCTTCATGTTCAGTTGGTTGTCCCGGGTGATTCAGAGAGATTTGACAGAGTCTATGATGAGGGGGGAGCAGTTGAAGGCAGTGAGGTGATTCAGCCAGAGGTCTAGCTGGGGGATGTGGTTTGGAGAGGAGACGAGAAGGAATTCAGTTTTGGAGGAGTTGAGCAGTAGTTGGTTCTCAATTATCCATTTTTGAGTAGACGTTAGGGTCATGCTGAGAGAGATGATGTTATCCGAGGAGGAGATTTTCAGATATAGTTACCTATCGTCCGCATACAAATGGAAGAGAATGTTTGTGGAATTTAATGAATTTAATGAATTAGCTAAAGGTTCCAAGACAGGTTGAAGAGTATAGGAGATAGGGCGGCTCCTTGGGGAACCCCCATGAATTCTGGAGAGGGCTGGGAGAGAGAGTGGTTAGCCTTGACTCTTTGTGAGCTGTGGCGGAGGACGGACGAGAGCCATTGTAACACCCGAACAGAGAAGCCCATCCTGTTCTTCAGAATGGATGGGAGGTTGTTGTGATTGACCGGGTCGAAGGCAGAGGAAAGGTCAAGGAGGATTAGGAGGCAGGATTAATTTTGGTAAAGCATTTTTAAAATGTGATCCATCACGTGAGTGAGAGACGATTCAGTGCTGTGTACCCTCAAAAGCCAGCTTGATGCTGGTCAAGGAGTTGGAAATTCTCTATGTGAGCACAGAGTTGCGATTGGACACATTTTTCTAGGAGTTTGGCTAGGGTGGGGATATTGGAGATGGGGCGGATGTTGTTCAAGTCATCCCTATCTGCATTAGTTTTTTTTAATATATGTGTTGCCTGAGCTGCTTTTAGGCAGTCTGGGATAGTGCCTTGAGACAGTGATGTGTTTACAATCTTAGTCCAGGTAAGTATGAGGACATTCTTTATTTCATTTGCTTAATAGTTTTAGTTAACTAAATTTCGCTTATCCTTGAATAGCATAATTTTTCTTTTGCAGGTAGTGTCTCCATGTTTATACCTGTGCTCGCTACTTGTTTAATGTTGCGCAGTCCTTCTTGTATCCTTCCCCATGGAGTTTCGGATGCGTCATCTTTTCTACGTGGTTTAACTCCCTCCAAACATTTTGAAACCTTAAGTATGTTTTTTTTTCTCTCCACTTACCTTCTGTATGATATTTTTTCTTCTATATGCCCAAAAGTGCCTCATTTTACTTTTCTCTCCTTTCCCTCTTTTCCCTCTCCTTTTCAAAACCTCACATCCTCATTTCACATTTAGCTCTCTCATTTGTTCCGCTCATATTATCATTTCCACTGGTTGTTACATGGTTCCTGTTTAATCTCCCCTTCACCGGGTCTGATCTTTCTTTTTAGCGTATTACTTCCTCATGGATTGTTTTGGCGAAGTATGCAGCATAGATATATATATCCACAGTTTCTGTTTTCTCCGTCGAGGCTGCCCACTGCTAGCGCCTGCCCCAAACAGCACAGACACAGACCTTAGTTCCAGTGCAATTATTTATTCGTGCATTTGCGTGCTAGTCGCCATAACGTTTCGGCTCAACCCTGAGCCTTGTTCACATGCCAACGTGAAAACATTAAACACACCCTTTTGTAGGTCACAGAACCCCTTGCACGTGATACTAGAGTTAGCATAGACAAGGTAAACAGACTACAAAGGATCAAACATATCCAAACACAGTGTTTGTACATTAATTTTGTATACGTAGTCGGTCTTAGTGTTCAATCCAGGTACAAAATTAAAAACATCTCCTCACTATGTACTGTTAATAATTTGTAATAGACGCAATATCAAGTATTCTGGCTTGATATTTATCCGGAATCACTATAATAGATTGAATGTCCAGATATTGCTCATGTATCTGTATGTATATATTCAAATCTCTTACATATAGATGCAAATAATGCCACTTCATGTGTAACAGACATAGAATAATCTCTGTACTGTGTAATCAAACCTGGGTACAACCAATGTATTTTACCTTATAAAAAACATGTATGCATAGAACGGCTCAATTTAAAAATAACCGGATAAATCCCCAATAGCCCTGTCCTATTTGTACAGTACCAAATATCCGCTGCAGGTCCCTGCAGCTGTGCAATCAGAAGGGAGTGCAAAAAAGTGCCATAAAAAGTGCATTGTGCCTAAGTAGTGTAACATCAATAAATGTATAAAAACAGGGAAGCAGCAGTTCTCAATTCAATCCTGTATTGAGTTGGCGGACTGAGCCCAGTGACGCTCCAAACAACTAAATCGTAAACGCTGGCAGCGAAAATGAGTACTGCCATATTCATCATTGTGCTCATGGAGTATATAGGTGAGGCATCTGTTTTGGAATCCATCATATTAAAGTACAGAGAAATTAAAGTGCATCTGTGCCTAGGTTCAGATAGTAGCAAGATTGTATGGGTCACATCTTAATTACATATATTAAAGTGCAAAACATAGTAATTCACAGTTATAGTATTTGATAACATTGCTAAAAACACTGTAAGATAGTAAATAGTACATAAGATGATTAAAACCATGACCTTAAGATGATAAAAACCATTTAAAAATCATTGGAAAACCCAAATTCATTTATGTACAGAAACGTATAATGTCCATCTGATATCAAATAAGAATTGTAATGTAAATACGAAAATTCAATCAGAAACCTATCCTAAAATGGTATGTAAATCTTCAGTGACATTCAGGGCCCCAGGGGACTTGGAATCTAGGCAGAGTATATACTTTGTTTCTAATCTATGAAGCGCAACCTCCCTGTTGCCTCCACGCCTACTTGCTGGTACAGCGTCAATAACAAAAAATGTTAGTTCCGTGTTATTGCTATGGTGTACTTCCTTGAAATGACGCGCCACCGGGTAGGTATTGTCCTGATTTGAAATCGCCCTTAGGTGTTGCAGGATGCGTTTATGCACCTCCAACTTGGTGCTACCCACATACCTGAGGGCGCAAGGACACTGAAGCACATAAATAGCATATTCTGTTTTGCATGTTAAAACCTTTTCTATTTTGGGCTTTCTGTCACTGAAACCATCTTTGTAGGTTTTAGTGTTGACCCCATGTGTGCAAGATTTACATACTTTGCATTTGAAAAATTCGCCATTTGTTTGCAACCAGGTCGACTTTTCCATAATTTCGGGGTTCGTATTGACAAGACAGTCCCTCATTGAAGGTGCTTAACTGAAAGTAGGGGTAGCCCTGCGTGGCAGTGTTGGGCTTATAATAGGGTCACTTTTTAGAGTAGGCCAATTGCGATTAAAAATGCGATATAAATCACAATGTTGTTTATTAAACCCTGTAATAATTCTGAACTCATTTTTTAATTCAGGGATTTCAACAGACATCGGATTATTGGTAATGGAATGGTCATATTTATCCAATAAATCCTGTCTCTTCCTCACTCGTGACTTCATTATGGCTTTGTCAATCACTGCTTCAGAATACCCACGCTGCAAAAATCTGTTCTTACTAGATGCTTGCGCCTCTTCTAGTTCTACCTCAGTACTACACACTCTTCGTAAGCGCAACATCTCACCAAAGGGAATACTGGCAATTAGATGGTGTGGATGGGCACTAGCCGCATGCAAAATTGCTTTTTCCGGCCTTTTCCTTTCTAAATAGCCTAGTTTCTATTTTGCCATTGTCTATGTACACTTCCGTGTCCAAAAAGGTGACAATCTTTTGGCTCATGGTGACCGTGAATTTCAGGTTGAGCTCGTTAACATTGATGGCCCTGACAAACTTCACAGCTGACTCTCTGTCACCCCGCCACACTACAAATAGATCGTCTATTTAATGATACCAGGCAATAATGTTTGTTTTCATCTCTTCGCTGTATTCTGTTTTGAGGACCAGTTCCTCCCAAACTCCCATGTGTAAACATGCGTAGCTTGGGGAGAAACTGGCTCCCATAGCGACTCCCTGCAGCTGACGATATATCAAGTTGTTGTACATGAATACATTATTGTTTAAACATGTTTTGAGTATTTCTAATAACATAGCAGTATGATCCTTAAATTGTTCCTCACGTTGAGATAGATAGTGTTCTACTGCCACCATGCCATCTTCATGTAGTATGCTTGTGTACAATGCTGAAACATCTAAGGCTAACATCCAATATTCTTCCTTCCACTAAACTGCTTGTAATTTGAACAAAAAGTCCCCAGTGTCCTGAACATAGGACTCTAGTGATTTTACTGCCCCTTGTAAAAAATAATCAATATACACTGAGGTTTTCCCCAACAGACCACCCCTGGCCAAGATGATAGGCCTGCCAGGGGGGTTCTCCAAATCTTTGTGGACTTTTGGGATGAAATAGACGAGTGGAATTGTCGGATGATCATTCCTTAAAAACTTGTATTCCTTGTCAGTCAACATAGCTTTATTTCTCCATTTCAATAGTCTTTTATGGTATTCCGCCTGCATTGTTTTCCCCATTGCCATGTTGCTCCGCTCATAGTGCTCTCTATTGTTTAGTTGGGAATAGGCCTCCTTGTCATACATTGCCCTTGTCATCAATACGATGTTACCACCTTTATCACTGCCCCGTACAATGGTTTTTATATCCTTGCTTAGTTTGTGGATTAGTGACTCATATTGCTTGCTCCTCATATCAAACCTAGGTTTTAAATGGCTGTTTTTTTTATTTAGCTCTTTAACCTGAGAGATGACATTCTCATTAAATATGTCTATGGAATCTCGTAGCATTGTGGGACTGAAGGTTGAAATCGGTTTGAATGGGGTAATAGGTGATATTTGTTTAGTAATACCCTGGCTGCTCTTATCACTCACATTTCCAACTGTTTTAGCCTGAGAGTCCATTCCTTCAGTTACCCATAAATCAACGATACCGCTGGGCATAGGTGTTCCAGATTCAGTGATATTGTCAACATTCTCAGGTACTGTTGCCACTGTCAAATCTTTATTTTTCATTAAGTGGAACTTCCGGAGTTTTAACTTACGTATATCTTATATATGTGTAATTCATGTTAGTTTGTGGGGCATAGGAGAGACCAAGTTTTAAAATGTTTTCCTCCTCCTTAGTTAGTATTATTGGGGTCAGATTAATGATTGTGGTTTCATCAGCTGTTGTATCTTCTAATTCTTGGCTTTCCACTGTACCCTGCCTCTCTTTTTGAAGGATGCGCCTCCTCCTCGCCCTGTGCCTCCGCCTGCGCCTGTAGTTTGCGTATTTCCTCCGTAGTTCCTTTGGACCCAGGGCTGCAGAGATTGCATTTGTTCCTGGCACAAAAAATGTATGTCCTGTCCCGGATGTGGTTTGGCCATGTTGCCTGTTGCCAATACTCTCCGTTGGTCTGAATCCTACTCACTGCCTGTTCCTGAACTGATGTCGGAAATAGTTGATTCTGTTTGGTCCTTGTTCCTTGTTGCCACCTTGGTCTGGCCCTGGGATTTGTTCCTAATACCCCGATATGCATCATATTTTTGGGAAAAAGTAAAAATTTGTCCCAACTCGTAGTCGATGCGGTCGCGTTGAAAGTTATACGCTTTCCTGTCCATGATTTTAGTTTGTTCCTTTTTGAGTCTGTCCTTCATTTCCTCAATTAGCTTTTTCTTCTCCTTGTTATCTTCCATGGCTTCTAATTCTACCTGTATGGTGGCTATCTCCTTAAGTAATTGTTCCCTATCGATTTCCGCATATTTGACTAATATTTGTACTAATCTTCGTGACGCCTCGAGATTGCTCTCAGCCCACTCTTACATAAGCTCTGGGTTGGGATTCTGGTAACTTGGCGCTGTCAAAATGCGTAAGCCTCTCGGTATCCGATTCACATCGAGATAGCTTTGTAAGGACTTTGCTTCCCACCATTTGCTTTGTTCGTTACTTAGCTTTTATTCTAGTATTTGAATTTTATCTTTTAATGTGCTGTTTCTGATAGTGGGTTCACTGCTGCCTTTGTCCCGTTTTGTCGATGGTAAGGGGAGACCGTCCGAGAACATTTTACTTCGAGCTGCCTCGCGTTCATCCACGTTGTCGGTCGACATTTCCTTGATGCAATGTTATGTATTAATTTAGAGTCAAGGGATTGGTGGTCCGAAATAGCTTGATTCTTGGATCAGAATATCCCCGACTGCACTTAAACTCTCCTCCCCCTGCAAATCGGAACGCTACCTGGAAACAAGCTCGTAAGAGAAATTACCTCCGGTGTGGCGTGTCCTCCTACTCGGCACCTGCCGAGGGCTTCTCCTCCTCAATGCTCGTTCAGGTTTGCAGATCCGTCGCTCTAGGGGGGTCAAACGCCGTTCATCTTCCAAGGATTTGTACTGCCCAGTAAACGGGGAAATGGCTTCGTTTCTGGCGTTGTCCGTTGCGGAGAGGGTCTCGTGTAATGGCCGTACGTCTCCACCAGGTCAATAATATCCACAGTTTCTGTTTTCTCCGTCGAGGCTGCCCACTGCTAGCGCCTGCTCCAAACAGCACAGACACGGACCTTAGTTCCAGTGCAATTCTTTATTTGTACATTTGCGTGCTAGTCGCCATAACGTTTCGGCTCAACCCTGAGCCTTGTTCACATGACAACGTGAAAACATTAAACACACCCTTTTGTAGGTCACAGAACCCCTTGCACGTGATACTGGAGTTAGCATAGACAAGGTAATATATATATGTATGATATTAAACACACACCATTATTACAAAATGTCAATTCTGTTCTTCCCAACCCTCCAGTGGGCTGCGATAAAAGGTGTGTGGCTTTAATTTGCTATCCTTCTGTGCGAGAATCGGGCTGGCTTTTGCAACCCCACAGACCCCAATTCAATTGTAGGGCGGTGCATCTCCCACGTCCGAGGCCGCCGTGTAATATTTTCTCCAAAATTACCCCAGAAGCTTAGAGACGCCACTCCAACAGATGGACAGTTCATCCGAACCTTTATTTTCTTACTTAATTTTCGAGAATATATATATATATATATATATATATATATATTACCTACTGGCGGTCGCCAGTAGGTAGTTATAGTTAGGATTTTTTTCAATGTTAAATCTGAAAATTCTATTTGGAATAACTTTGGCACCGGTTGACGAATCTGCCTGAAAATTTCCTGAAAATGGCCTCGTCGAGCTCCGGTCCTTCCTTGAAAGTTTGGGGGGGATTCGTCAAGCGGGGGCCGAGATAAAAGGGGGGTCCCAAAACGCGTTTTCCCCATGTAAATTTCCATAGGGCGGTCGATTTCACTTTTAGCCCGAACGGCTGAATGGATTTCCAGCAAACTTGGCAAAATTGAAGGGACTGGTAGCCCGATGTGCCTTTGCTATGTCTCAAGATATGTGCTGCAGTGGATTTTGAGTAATTTAGGTTCAAAAAAATATATATATCTATAGGCGCTCTCCGGTGCGCGCACCGGAGTGCGCTCCAGGCGCGACACGCGACTTGCGCGCAGGAAGCTGATTGGCTCTTGGGTGTCTGTAAACATTCTAAACAGTCTGGAGCGGCCGCCATCTTGTGTCTCGGTAAAATCGAGACACAAGGGGTTTGAAAAAAAAAGGGGCAAATGACCATAAGGGGGAAGAGTAGACCCCCTCTGACCCCCTAGGTTTGATGTAGGGGCTAAAATAGGGTCCTGCAGGGCATTACATTTTTTATTTTTTTTTTCGTTTTGCGCGGGGGAAGCGCATGGTACGCGCACCGGCGAAGCACGGGGAAAATCCAGGACCATATTTATGAAGGCCTTGCGCTGCTAGTTTTGCGCCTCCTGTGCGTCAATTTTTGTGACGCACCAGCAGTGTAAAAAAATGCGCATTGTTATGCAATATTTAAAAAGTGACGCATCTATCTAGATGCGTCACTTTTTAAATATAGTGCAACGAGGCACATTTTTTTACACTGCTGTTGTGATGCGTCACTTTTCTGTGCGCACTCCTTATGACATTCCAGATGTGTCATATTTAATGTATGACGAATCATGTTGCAAGGAGTTACAGATACATCAGTATTTCTGACATATCTGTAAACATAAAAGTGATGCGAGGCAGGTGCAAGATTTTGACGCAACAGCATCCTTTACTTTTTGGAATCTTTATTTCGACCAATGAGATCATGTAAATGTACATGTATTTATATAGCGCAAATCGCCCACATCGCAGGCATCTATGCGCTTGCTTAGGGAACCTGTCCTGGTATTCCCCTGTGAGATACCCCGGCAGGGTATCCACAAGGTGAAAGCCAGGCATCCCGCCGCAAGGGGCCGTTGTGGAGATTAAGCAAGCTATTGCCCAGAGTCGCAGAGTGTGAACCCGTGAGTTGAGTAGGCACCGGAGCGAGAATTATCGAGTCCGTGGAATTATTGAGCCCAACCCCCGTCGGGGCGGGGAATTGAACCCTGGTCCAAGGCCGATCTCAGCTTCCGGGTCTGCCGCCTCTAACCCCTGAGCCACATCCTAAAAGTGACGCAGAGAAATCTTATAGATTTCAGTACGTCGTTATTACCAAGCTTTTTGCGGGGGAATGCCCCCTTTGCATACATTATACCTGACGCAGATATAATGTGGCGCAGAGTTTTAAAAAGTGACCCATGTACCTAGATGCGTCACTTTTTAAAAATAGCGTCAGGTATAATGCATGCAGAGGGGGTGTTCTCCCGCAAAAAGCTTTGTAATAGCGACGCAGTGAAATCTTTGAGATTTCACTGCGTCACTTTTAGGATGCTGTTGCGTCAAAATCTTGTGCCTGCTTTACAGCAGGTGTTAGACTGACGCAAGACCTTTCACATGGTGCTTTTTCCATGTGAAAGGACACATTACTGGAGTTGCGTCACTTTTGTGACGCACTCCAGCAATGCGTTACTTGGAATGTCATAAGGAGTGCGCACAGAAAAGTGACGCATCGCACCAGTGGTGTAAAAAAATGTGCCTCGTTGCGTTATATTTAAAAAGTGACGTATCTAGGTAGATGGGTCACTTTTTAAAATCAAGCGCCACATTATATCTGCGTGAGGTATAATGCATGCAGAGGGGGTGTTCCCCCGCAAAAAGCTTTGTAATAGCGACGCAGTGAAATGTTTGAGATTTCACTGCGTCACTTTTAGGATGCTGTTGCATCCTTTAAATATAGTGCAACAAGGCACATTTTATTACACTGCTGGTGTGATGCGTCACTTTTCTGTGCGCACTCCTTATGACATTCCAGATGTGTCATATTTAATGTATGACGAATCATGTTGCAAGGAGTTACAGATACGTCAGTATTTCTCACATATCTGTAAACATGAAAGTGACGCGAGGCAGGCGCAAGATTTTGATGCAACAGCATCCTAAAAGTGACGCAGAGAAATCTCATAGATTTCAGTACGTCGTTATTACCAAGCTTTTTGCGAGGGATTGCCCCCTCTGCATACATTATACCTGATGCAGATATAACGTGGCGCAGAGTTTTAAAAAGTGACCCATGTACCTAGATGCGTCACTTTTTAAAAATAGTGTCAGGTATAATGCATGCAGAGGGGGTGTTCCCCTGCAAAAAGCTTGGTAATAATGACGCAGTGCGTCACTTTTAGGATGCTGTTGCGCCAAAATCTTGCGCCTGCTTCACAGCAAACCTTTCACATGGTGCTTTTTCCATGTGAAAGGACACATTACTGGAGTTGCGTCACTTTTGTGACGCACTCCAGCAATGCGTTACTTTTGTGTTTACAGATACGTCAGAAATACTGACATATCTGTAACTCCTTGCGAATTGATTAGTCATATATTAAATATGACATATCTGGAATGTCATAAGGAGTGCGTCCAGAAAAGTGACGCATCGCTGTTTTCACGTAGCGATGCGTCACTTTTCAGAAATGAGGCCTCAAGTTTATTCACTGTGTCATAACTTTCTTTTCTAACACTCACCTTCTTTCATTCCTCCTACTTCACTTCCTTTCACCTCTCATACCTTTCTGTTCTTTCTTACTCATTCTCCTTTCAATTATCAATGCACTATATTTCACTTACTCTTCATTTTTTTAAGAATATAGCTCTTTGATGAGAATTGGAGGTAGTTCTGAAAAGAACTTTTGGTTTTCTTCTTTTAACTGAACAGGAACAAAAACAGGGAATGGAAACTGCTCAACAGGAGCAAAAAGAAAAGAAAAAAATTAGGGGTGGGAAGGGCAGCGATGGTTCTCCAATGCTCGAACCATGAGCAGGACACTTTGCTCCCCATAGGTGAGGATTTGATTGCAGTATCTGCATTTGACGACCCCATGGTTAAATGCAGGTTGTATGTTTGCCACCTGCTCCTGCGATTGCTCTCTCCCAGAAGAAGTTGCTCCTCCTGTTGATGTAGAGGCCCCATCTCTGGGAACCTCTTGTGCCAGAGCCCTGACACTTTCCCGGGCAAAATTCTGGGGGTGCCTCCTCTCCACATGGCGAATCATGGTGAAGTTGCCAAAAGAATACTTTTTTTGGGGGTTACCCCATGACAGGACCTGTTTGCAGATCCTGCACTCTACTTTTGGTGCATTCACCTTTTTCTGGTCTGCTGGAAACTTAAAAAATTTCCAGATGAAATGCTCTTTGACCTTCGGCTGAGGAGGCTCTTCATCAATGAAATCATTGGAGTCATCTTCACTGCTGGATGGTCTGGCAGCCATGATTATCCAAGAAATATGCAACAGCAAAAAAGGCAGGTCTTTCAGTCACAAAAGGGAAAGAAGAAGTGAAGGAAATGGGTGGGGATTTCATTCATTGTAAAAAAAAACTGTTAGCAACCAATGAAAAGTGTTATTTTAGGGTCACATGACCCGACGCGTTTACGCTGCGCGCTCCGGAGCACTTCCGGTGCGTTTACACAGCGCGATCGTAGGCGCTTCCGGGGCGCAAACGTGGCGCGATCGTAGGCGCTTTTGCGTGCGTTTATGCGCCGCGAACGTAGGCGCTTCCGAGGGCACTTACGTTGCGCGCCGAAGTGACGTCATCAAACTTTTACAGGAATGCATAATCATTTTCCTTATTAAAAAAAACTAATTTTATTTGTATGGCACGAAATGTTTTGCATTATTATTAACTTTTCATTCATATTTTTTTTCACGAACGACAGTTGCGCTCTGGGTGCGCTTTCAGATGAGCTCACGGAAAAGCTTACCGGAGAGCTTAGCTGAAAGCTTCCCGGAGCGCGCACCCAGAGCGCAAAAGAAAAAAATTATATAAAAAAAAATGAATACTTTAAAAAAAACAGCAAATTGTAAAAAAAAAAAAAAGGTTAGAAACTCGATATACAAAGGAATTAGCATTTAAAAAACCTATGAAATTCACTGAAAAAACCATAGGTTTTCCACCAGTTATAGTTAGGAATTAGCATTTAAAAAACCTATTAAATTCACTGAAAAAACCATAGGGTTCACACCAGTTATAGTTAGCTGGAAATTTTACTGATATAAAACCATTGAAATTCCCACGTTATAGTTAGATGGACTCACTATAACTTGCGCGTGCAATGCACTGCTGATGATGTCTTATTAAGCCAGTTAACCAATCAATTTTTAAAAACCATCCATTTAGACACTTATTTAAACATTTATTCTTCCATCAACTTTTACATATACATATATAAAATATATTTATTTTTCAGAAAGACACACATTCACTGGATGGTGTCATCAGTGATGTCATGAGTGATGTCACTGACCATGTCATGAGTGATGTAATATGTGATGTCATCAGCAGTGCATTGCACGCGCAAGTTATAGTGAGTCCATCTAACTATAACGTGGGAATTTCAATGGTTTTATATCAGTAAAATTTCCAGCTAACTATAACTGGTGTGAAACCTATGGTTTTTTCAGTGAATTTAATAGGTTTTTTAAATGCTAATTCCTAACTATAACTGGTGTGAAACCTATGGTTTTTTCAGTGAATATATATATATATATATATGTATATATATATATATATATATATATATATATATCAACAAAACTCGAAGGGTCTCATTTATGAGAAATGACGCATCGCTGCGTGAAAGCAGTGATGCGTCACTTCTCACAGCGCACTCCTTGCGACATGATTGTTGCGTCATATTTATAATATGACGCATCATGTCGCAAGGAGTTACAGATATGTCAGTATTTCTGACGTATCTGTAAGCGCAAAAGTGACGCATTGCTGGAGTGTGTCACAAAAGTGACGCAACACTAGCAATGCGTCCTTTCACATGAGGCAAGCCCCATGTGAAAGAGCCTGCGTCAGTCTTACGCCTGCCATGAGGCAGGCGTAAGATATTGACGCATTTACGTCCTAGAAGTGGCACAGTGAAATCTCATAGATTTCACTGCGTCACTTCCAGGACCCTTTCTTGCGTCAATACGCCCCCCTTGCATACATTATACCTGGCGCAGGTATAATGTTGTGCAGGGGTTTACAATGTGACACATCTACCTAGATGCGTCACTTTGTAAATATGGCGCAACAAGGCGCATTTTTTACGCCACTGGTGCGTCACAAAAAGTGACGCACCGGTGGCGTAAAAGTGACGCACAGCCTCATAAATGAGGCACGGAAAAATGGCGTAGACCAACTTATGTGCCAACATTATTTATTTTTGCAGTTAGTCAAGTATATATTGCCTATACTCAATTTCACTACTGTCCTTAATCTCCCTCTCATCGACCTAATCAGTTATGCAATCACTTATTAAAAACTCCTAAAGCCTCCGATATTTATTCCCAATTACTTTCTACTCCTACTGATAGAGACAAAACAGATACGGAAATATCCTGGTAAAATTATTTGGAAGCTACATGGTCAATTTTAATGTGGAACATTTTGGACAAAACTCAGAAAGTTTGCCAGAGAAGCAAATACTACACAAACACTGTTTTATATTTATAACAGACTCAGTCCCAGTAACATTATACAAGCTTTCCGATGCATGTTGGCCATGTTCCTCATCACATGCAGAATTAAGCATTTACTTTTCACATGTTCTCTCGTACATATATTCTGATTTCAAGTCTGGAATCAGACCAACTCTATCTTCCATTCTAAAGTACCTTTCTCTTATCTTAAAATGTTTTTAAGAAGTCTGTCTGATGATTGGGGCAAACATTGATTTGATTGCGATTATTAGATTTGCTATTGACCCCAGAACATCGATCCCCAAGCAGGGAACTACCCACTAGACACTAGGAAGGGGGAGCGGCCACTTGGGCAAGGGTCTTAGCTCCCCCCAAAGTTCCTAGGCAGTCAGTCTTTCTGCCTCCCCTGGTGGAGGGGGACAAAAAGCACACTAAGCACCAGGAATTTTTTTCAATGCAAATTTAGGGGTGGGGGCTGCTCAAAATGGGCAACAAACAACCTCCACACGGGGCACAAAGCCCACTAGTCACAAGTTGTTTTTAATTTCCCAGTGGGAAAGAAAGCACACTAGGCACAAGAGATTTTAAATGTACACTTAGGAGAGGGGGGCTACCCAAAATGGGCATGCCAATGCTCCCAACTGTCCAATTAAACTAGACAGTCTTTCTGCCCCCCCCCCCCCCCCCCCCAGGGAGGCACAAAACCCATTAGACACCAAGGAGTTTTCTTTTTTTAATAAAAGAAAGGCACCCCCCACCTAAATTACATTCCAAAAAGCCTTTCTGCCCCCCCAGGAAGAAGATGGGAGTCATAGCCCCAATATGCCCCCTATGGGGGCAGAAAGCCCGTTAGGCACTAGGGGATTAATATTGTTTTAATATGTAGGTGTGGGGCTGCCCTAAATGAACATACCAAAGCCCCCAACCACCAAATACAAATAGGACAGTATTTCTGCCCTTCTGGAGGACAGATGGGTATTATAACTCCCTAGACACCAGGGATTTTTTTGTTTTTATATAAAAGAGGGGTGGGGGCTGCCGACAATGTGCATGGCCATGCCTCCACCCCACATTAATGAGGACCGAAGTCTTTCTACCTTCCCTAGGGGGTAGGTGAGGCAATAGCCCCCAATACGTCCCCGGGGGGGCAGAAAGCATACTAGGCACCTGGACTATTCTTTCTTCTTAGTGTAGGGGTGGGGGCTGACCAGAATGGGCACAGGTTTTCTGCCCCCAGAGGCATATGGAAGCAATAACCCCTGATCTGGCGTGGGGGGCGGGGTTAAAAACCCACTGGACACCAGAGACTATTTCTATTTCGTAATGTAGAGGTGGCGGCTGCCCAGAATGGGCATGCAAATGACCCCACTAGGCACTTACCCTTTTTCACAATGCACCTAGCTGTGGACTTTGGGTCCTAGCTCAGCCGGCACCCAGGGAAACCTGGATAACCTGTACCTGTTTGTAACCAATCAAATATTTAAAACTTCCTAGGCCACCAAATCCCAACTGTCGTTAGGGTCGAGATATAACTGAAGGATAACCAAGAGCCTCAATATATCTACTAAGTACAAGATTCTTACTTTGATAAAAGTTATTTTTATTCATAAATGTATTTTTTTCCCACATAGAAAAAAAGGACAATGTAATTCACAGTAGATAAAAATGAAAATGAAAATAACAGGTGTTAAAATACATGTAAAACCATGCAGGCAATATAGGTACCGTTCACAGTTAAAAACTATGTCAATGTGAGAAAATTTGCAACAACATAAAAACTCTGTAACATATATGACATACAGTTGTTCGTCCCTATATATCTAATACCATCATCAATTTTGGACACGTGACAGTTTCAAACAGTTCATCAATCAGTCACTGTAAAAATAAAGGGAATACAATTATTCCTAATTATATACAGTATTTTATCGTCAGTCTCTACGCGCGTTTCGGCGGAGGTCCGCCTTCTTCAGGAGATTTTCTTGTCAAGTCTAAAAAATAAAAAACAACGAATGTTGCATATATCATAACATAGTTATATATTGAGGCTCTTATGGCTGATAATGGTCGTATGCAGGTACACTAGAACGTTAAGCTTGGTTGAGGATGACCAAGCAACTTAATTTCTAAAAGCAAAGAATACATGTGCTATTTGAGAGGAACAAAGGACTGAAGGGGCATTGAGTGCATATGATAGCACCCCAAGTGCAACCCTTATAACTCATAATGGATAGAAAGAATGCCAATATCTAGAAGGATAATATACCATCTTCTATACTTTATGTCATTTATAATGTTTGATTATGATTTAGAATTATATTCCTATTTCAGGACACACTCATGCTACACTGGTTTTATATATACAGCATTCTTACCTATTCAGGGTCTTATTATTAATAGTCCGATCAAAGTAGAAATCTACTGCATAAATAGGAGTCACTCTACTTTCTAGGAGAAGAGAAACAGAAAAAGAAAAAGGAAAAGGATAGCTGTTTGTAACCAAGACACCCAGGGGAATCCAGGATTGGGTGACATGTGTTGTGCTTACTAGGTTCTGTTACCCAGAATCCCTAGCAAACACCAACCTTTGTCAAAATATAACACATTTTCCTCAAATTTCTGTTATGGAAAGTTCTGGAATCTATGGGGAGCTAAACACTTTCACCCACCCAGCATCCCCCCAATACCCACAATAGAAATGGTACCTCACTTGTGTGGGTAGGCCTACTGCCTGCAACAAGAAACGACCAATAAACCAACTTTAACTTATCAGATTTTCCTGTAAAAACAGAATTTCTTTTGCAATGTGCCTAGCTGTGGATTTTGCACACTATCTCAGTCGGCACCTAGGGAAATCTAGAAAACCTGTACAAAACTAAAGACCAGGGGAATCCAAGATGGTGTGACATGTGTCGCTCTCACCAGGTTCTGTTAACCAGAATCCCTTGCAAACCAATTAGGTATCATTTTTATCTGGATACCATGGGGAATGCTGGGTGGTAGGATATTATTGCTGGTGTGGTGATCCTAGATAGAAAATGTATGAAAAATGTGAATGTTTTAGCTATATTTGATGTTTGCAGGGGATTTTGGGTAGAAAAACTTTGGGGAATCCAGAAATGTTGTGATTTGGTGGGTTTCCCTAGCTGGTCACCGCCCAGCGTTCCCATCAGTCTCCTGAGGAAAATGATACCTCATTTGTGAGGGTGGGCCATGGGCTTGCGACCGATAAAGGCCAAAAGACATAGGGATTGAGGGGATAGCACAGCAAGCTCTAAGTGCTTTTTTTGTTTTATATGCTCTTTAGGCTGACTTTGCATTGGCCAACCGCACAAGTGAGGTATAATTTTTATCAGGAGGCCAAGGGGAATGCTAGGTGATAGAACATTAGTGTCGGTGTGGTGATCCTAGACAGAAAGGTAGAGACAATTTGATTTTTTAGCTAAATTTGAGGTTTGCAGGGAATTCTGGGTAGGAAAACATTGGAGGATCCACGCAAGCCAAACCTCCCTGGACTCCCTGGGGTGTCTAGTTTTCAGAACTGTCTGGGTTTGATAAGCTTCCCTAGATGCCCGCAGAGCCCAGGACTATAAACGCAGGTGACACGCTTGCAAAACCAAGTTGTTTTCTGATAGATCATTTTAATGACTCCCCAACATGGCCAATATGTTTTGGGCCTTTCACTGTACATCTACTTCGGCCACCCACACAATTGAGGTACCATTTTTATCGGAAGACCTGGAGGAACGCTGGGTGATAGGAAGGTTGTGTCAGCATGGTGATCCCAGAACTTTCCCACAAAGAAACGTGAGGAAAATGTGATCAGTTTGGCTATATTTTAGGTTTGCAGGCAATTCTGGGTAGGAAAACATTGGGGGATCAACACAAGTCGCACATCCCTAGACTCCCCAGGGTATCTAGTTTTCAGAAATGTTAGAGACTGTTAGGTTTCCATTGATGGCCGCCGAACCCAGGACCAAAAACGCAGGAGCCCCCCTTGTATAACCAAGTTGTTGTATGATATATAGAGGGCACCTGTGATTTTTGTCCCGGGATTGGCAGCCATCTAGGGAAATCTACCAAACCCAGACTTTTCTGAAAACTAGACACCCTGGGAAGTCCAGGGAGGTGTAGCTTGCATGGTTCCCCTAAAGTTACCATAAGCAGAATCCACTGTAAACCTAAAATGCAGCTACAAAATAACATTTTCCTAACATTTCTATCTGTGATCACTGCACCGACACACATTTCCTACCACCCAGTGTTCTTATCAGTCTTCTGAGTAAAATGATACGTCACTTGTGTGGCTGGGCCAAGGACCTACAACTTGGAAGGGCCAAAAGTCATAGGGATTGAGGAGATAGCACAGCAAGCTCCTAGAGCAATTTTTTTTATTTGCGCTTTTAGGCTGACTTTGGATTGGACACGCACAAGTGAGGTATAATTTTTATCAGGAGGTCAAGGGGAATACTGGGTGGTAGAACATTTGTGTTGATGTGGTGATCCTAGACAGAAAGATAGAGAAAATGTGTTTTTTAGCTAAATTTGAGGTTTGCAGGGGGATCCGTGCAAGCCACACCTGGCTGGACTCCCATTGGTGTCTAGTTTTCAGAACAGTCTGCGTTTGGTAGGATTCCCTAGCCGGCTGCCAAGCCCGGGACCAAAATCCCAGGTACCGTCTCTTGCAAAACCAGGTTGTTTTGTGATAGATAATTTTGATGTCTCCACGGTACGTTTTTGGCCCTACCCTGTCATGGGCACTTGGCCCACCCACACAAGTGAGGTACCATTTTATCGGAAGCCCTGGGAGAACACTGGATGTTAGGAAATTTGTGTCAGCCCATTGATCTCTCAACTTTCCCAGATAGAAACGTAAGGAAAGTGTGATTTTCTTTTAGCTAAATTTGAGGTTTGCAGGGGATTCTGGGTGGGAAACCGTTGGGAGATCCACACAAGCCACAACTCCCTAGACTCCCCTGCATGTCTTGTTTTCAGAACTTTCTGGGTATGTAAGGTTTCCCTAGCTGTCCACCGAGCCCGGGACCAAAAACAAAGTGACTCCCTCTCAAAACCAAGTGATTGTGTGATCGATAATTTTGAAGTCTCCACTGTAAGTTTTGTGCCATTTCCTGTCGTGGGCACAAGGCCTACCAACACAAGTGAGATACCATTTTTATCAGGAGACTTGGGGAAATACTGGGTATATGGAGGTTTGTGGCTCCTCGCAGATTCCAGAACTTTCCATCACAAAAATGTGAAGAAAATATGTATCTTATCAAAAAGTTTAACATTTGCAAGGGAATCTGGTTAACATAACCAGGAGTGAGCCAGACAAGTCACCTCATCCTAAATTCCCCTGGGTGACTAGTTTACAAAAATGTACAGGTTTACTAGATTTCCCTAGGTGCCGACTGAACTAGGGTCCTAAATCCACAGCTAGGAACATTGCAAAAAAAGGGTCAGATTTACTGGAAAACATTGTTGTGTCCTTGTTGCGTTTTGGGGTGTTTCCTGTAGCGTGCACTAGCCATATCTATACAAGTGAGGTACCATTTTTATCGGGAGACTTGGAGGTATGCTGGGTGGGTGGAAGTTTGTGTCTATGCCGCAGATTCCAGAACTTTCCACCACAGGAATGTGATTAATATGTGGTTTTAATTGTTTTAACAAGGTTTGAGGTTTGCAAAGGATTCTGGGTAACAGAACTCGAGGGGAGCCACACATGTCAGTCCATTCCGGATTCGTATGGGTATTCACTTTTCAGAAATATACAGTTTTATTAGGTTTTCTTAGGTGCCAGCTGAGCTAGGGTCCAAAATCCACAGCTAGGCTCAAAAAGAGTCAGATTTCACTGGAAAAATGTAATGTGTCCATGTTGTGTTTTGGGCTGTTTCCTGTCACGGGCACTAGGCTTAGCCACACAAGTGAGGTACCATTTTTATCGAGAGACTTTGGGGACTACTGGGTCCTTTCAAGTTTGTGGTTCCCCACAGATTCCAACTCTTTTCATGACGAAATATGAGTAAAATGTGGATTTTGTTGACCAAATTTGAGGTTTACAAGATATTCTGGGTAACAGAACCTGGTGAGAACCTCACAAGTCATCCCATCCTGGATTTCCCTGGGAATCTAGTATTAAAAAATGTGCAGGTTTGCTGGGTATCCATAGGTGCTGGCTGAGCTAGGGCCCAAAATGCACAACTAGGCACATTTAAAAAAACAAGTCCGAGTTCACAGGAAACATTTCATGTTTGCATGTTGCGTTTTGGGGCATTTCCTTTCATGGGAACAAGGCCTACCCACACAAGTGAGGTAGCATTTATATAGGGAGACTTGGGGTTATGCTGGGTGGGTAGACGTTTCTGGCTCCCTACGGATTCCAGAACTTTTGATCACAGAAATGTGACGAAAATGTGTTTTTTCTTACAAAGATTGAGGTTTTCAAGGGATTCTGGGTAACAGAACATGATGACAGCCACAGAATTCACCACATCCTGGATTTCCATTGGGTGTCTAGTTTTAAAAAGTGAACAGGTTTGCTAGTTTTCCCTAGGTGCCGTTTGAGCGAGGGTCAGAAATACACAGCTAGGCATATTGCAAAAAAACTGGCAGATTTCACTGGAAAAATGTGGTGTCCAAGTTGCGTTTTGGGGCGTTTCCTGTTGCGGGCATTATGCCTACACACACAAGTGAGGTACCATTTTTATCGAGAGACTTTGGGGACTACTGAGTGCTCGAAGGTTTGTGGCTCCCCACCGAGTCCAACACTTTTCATGACAGAAATGTGAGTAAAATGTGGATTTTGTGTCTGAGCTAGGGCCCAAAATGCACAACGAGGCACATTTTAAAAAAAACGGGTCAGAATTCACTGGAAACATTTGGTGTTTCCAGGTTGCGTTTTGGGACATTTCTTGTCATGGGAACTAGGCCTACCCCCACAAATGAGGTACCATTTTTATAAGGAGACTTGGGGAAATGCTGGATGGGCAGAGGTTTGTGGCTTCCTACAGATTCCAGAACTTTCCATCACAGATATGTGAAGAAAATGTGTTTTATTTTTTACAACAATTGAGGTTTGCAAGTGATTCTGGGTAACAGAACATGATGACAGCCACAAAAATCACCACATCCTGTATTTATCTGGGTGTCTAGTTTAAAGAAATAAACAGGATTGCGAGGGTCGGGTGAAGGATCTGGCCCGCCGCAAGTTGCTCATAGTTAGAGTCCATTCGAACGTCGTAGTGGTTCCACGAGGCAGGGGGAGGCGATTGCACTGTGTCTGCATATTAGAAGCGCTAGCGATCCACAGCCTCCACGCTAGCTTCTCCTAACCTGCCCACAATACGCGATTATAGCTGGCAGCGCCCTCGCACTCTGGAGCCTCTTCCTGTGGAGCGGCCCTCGCTGGGCCGCTGCGCCATCCTATGGGACGGGCAGTAGAATTGGGCGCCGCCTGCGCCCCTGCCTTGCACCTGCCCACCATCCCACAGCCACCCCATGGCAGTGGCCGCATCTTCTCCTTGGCGGACCCGGCCACGGCCCCCTTACCGTCCCAGGAGGGCAAGAACTTCATGTGGGCACGGTCCAACGAGATGAAGTGGCTATTGCAAGTTGAGCCCCCCGTAATCACTCTTCCGGGTGGGAGAGGGCTCTGTAGGTTGGGGTGATGCGATCCCACCCCAAGAGGGTCAGGAAGCGGGGACCCCTTTCCTTTGGGGAGAGGGCGGCTGCCTTTCCTTTAGCTGGATTTTGGGGCGGAGCCGTCCATCACAGATGCTGCTCCATGGTCTGTAAGCAGGGCCAGGTACTATGCACCACCTCCGTTGGAAGAAGTCGCTTGATATGCTGTGAGTGGTGCAGGTTGAGCCTTGTGAACCTCTGAAATGCTGGGGTGGGAGTGGGGATGTTTACAGCAGGTGCTCCCTTGGAAGAGTTATACTTTCTTCTTGGGGGCATGTGGGGCATCACCTCTCTATTCCTGAAGAGAGGAGCATGGGCGTGAAAGGTGTGCCCCCAGGGCGAGGGCCCCTCTGTGCCTGCTGGAGAGGGTGTAGAGGCCGGGCATTGGGAGCCTGCGGCTTTGGCCCGGATCCCATAGGGGGTACATGACCCTCTGGTTGGCATTGGTCTCGAACCTGCATTCGCACATAACCTGCTCCATCCTTCTCTGATCTGGAGGTGGCCCTCACTCACAAACACCCATTCTACAGAGAGCCCTGAGCCTCCACCCATAAACAGATGAACCAAATGGTGTCCCCAAACTTCACTCATATCTTTCAATAAACGGTAGAGGGTGATGGTAGATGGTGGGTCCACCCGGGTGGGTCCACCCTGTATGAGGGTGCCATCCTGCAAATGCTTGTCACTAGGACGAGTCCATGTCAACATCTGCGGAGTGACACTGACTCTCAACCTGTGTGAGCAGGAACATGAAAGACCACGCTCTTGTGTGTCATTTGGCTAGGGCCCGCGATGTGCTGCTCCTGCTGCAGCCAAAGAGCTCCACTTACCACTCAGTGTGATCACTTTGAGTCAGGGGTGGTCGGAGCTTGTGTCTTGATATTATGGGCCGTAGGTCAGTGAACTCCACTGATAAGATCCAAACTGAGCTGTGGTGAAATGCTGATTGGCTGTCATTTGAACAACTCTGTATAATACCATCCTGACTACTTTGTTCGCAAGAAATGATAGTGGTCACGGGATGATCGTTTTTAGCCCAGCCTAGACTGTGCATTTGCTGTCTCTCCTAGACCATGTGTTTTTCTCGTTGCGCCTAGAGATACCATCTACTGTTTATTATTGCATGGCTTATTGTCACTCCCATTTGCTTTTTATTGATCATCTGTGTGGGCTTTCTTCCTCTTCATGTGCCCATCCCTCCCCTGGAGTATGGCTGCATTACTTTTCAGGTCTATTTACTTTGCCAATGCTTTTCATATTAAAAAAACCAGACCTTCAGGTTCACTGTTGGATTTATTGACTTAAGCTTTTGAAGTAAATTGTTGAAATGCACACGGTGTAGGATTTGGCTGCTTCTGCTCAAATAGTGCCTGTATTCAACTTTTTGCCTCATGGAATATCTATTCTCAATACAGTTGGATGTGGTGGCAAGAGAGTTAAGTCTTTGGATGCCTGGTCTGTTTATTATATAAAGTTAGATTAAAGGCAGAAGACCTGGCATATTTATTGTGAACATCGTATGTTTAAGAGGGATCAGAGGTTGGATTGTTTAACTGTATTAAATATTTAAAAGTGGTATATCACTTTGAAGTTTACAGAGTACCCTGTAGGCCAGAGTTCTGGGGCCTGTTAGCCTATCTGACAGAGCGTTCCTTATGAAAAGTTAACACAAAGGCAGTAGACCTGATTGCTTCATTGTGGACATCATTAGGTATAGCCAAAATGCATTTAATGGTGGATGTTTATTACAGTTTGCAGACCTGTTCCTTTACATGAAATTACATCTCTTTGTGGTAGGCAAGTTGGTTGGTGTTGAACAACTCCCTTTCACAAACCATGGGGTAGAAGATTGTATTCGTGTTGATCCTTCGTATGCCTTTTTCAGAGAGATATTTGTGTTTGTTTGCCAATTGCAGTACTATTGATATTTGTAATTTATAACTGTATGCCGAATGGCTGCAAGTTTATGAAACATTCTGAAAGTATACACTGGTGATAAGCCTTGGTAAAGGCTTAATGGTTCATGGGGAACGTTATGTCTGATTCTACAAGGTTGATCTGTTTAGTATGAAAAGTTGCTTGACTTGCCTATTGTTACAGGCATTAGCCTTTTATCGGTGAAATTATGTGAGATAGGCATATTTTTTAAATGTACCTCACTGATTAAAATGTAAATTTATACCTGTATAGCGCACTACTCACCTGAAAGGGTCTCAAGGTACTTGTACGAATACCGCTGTGGAACCCATCCTGGCTTTCCCTGTGAGGCCAGGCATCCTTAGCATTGTGGGGACCATTGTGGAGATTAAGCAAGTTATTGCCCAGATTGGCAGAGTGGGACTTCATGATTGGAATAGGCACCTAGGCGAGAATTATCAGGTGGAATTTTGAGCCCAAGACTCGCCGAGGCGGGGAATTGAACCCTGGGCCGGGCTAGACCTCTGCATCAGGGTCTGCTGCTCTAACCATTGAGCCACACTTCTCCACAAGCGTGTTGGTGCTGCGTACCCCCTTCACCCCGGGGGAGAATGTTTGTGATGTAATATTTCTTGCGAGAAAATCTTCAGAAGTCTGACGGGCTTAGTTGTCTGCTTGGGTCTTGTAATCAAAACCATTCATGGATAATATTCATTGACTAAAGAAAACCTAGTTAAAAGACGGTTATTGTATGGTGAAAACCAAAAAGGCTCTAAAATTTATGAATTATGGCTTGTCGCCTATGTAGCTATTCTGTGCTGTCTAAGAGCTTCAGCCAGGCCCAGCAATCACAGCCCCAGATCTATGTAGCTGTGTCAGTTATTAGTAAATACAATTTTGAACAGATTTTTCACACCACTAAATTTATTAATAAATTAATGGTTATTGCCCCTCCACCCCTTTCGCTGGATCTGCACGAATTTAAAAAAATACCAAAAGTAATCTCAACATACTACGTGGTCTGCCAAATGTGTTAATGGTAGATGTACTAAAGTACAGACTGCCAGTATTAAGTTACTGGAGGAGAGCGGTCGAGGTTTCCGACCTATCTCCCTGCTCAGGTTCCCAGCAAAGGTCATCGAGAAGACCGTCAACAGACAACTGACCTGCAACCTCGAGGAGAACAGCACCCTGGATCTGTCCCAGTCTGGGTTCCGCAGCAACCACAGCACCGAAACTGCCCTCATCGCTGCCACTGATGGCATCAGGATCCTACTGGACAACGGCTAAACCGCGGCCCTCATCCTCCTGGACCTGTCAGTCACCTTCGATACAGTCTGCCACCGCACCCTATGCACATGCCTCCACAATGCAGAATCCGAGACAAATCACTGGACTGGACCACCTCCTTCTTCTCCAGCAGAACCCAGAGTGTCCGCCTCCCCCTTTCCGATCCAAAGCCTCCGAGATCATCTGCGGCGTACCCCAACTGCAAAACCGCAACATCATCTCCTACGCCGATGACACCCAGCGGATCCTCTCCAAGGACCCCCTCACTACCAAAACCAACCTCCACGAAGAAATGAAAGCCGTCGCCGAGTGGATGAAGATCAGCTGCCTGAAGCTGAACTCAGACAAGACAGAAGTTCTCATCCTCGGCTCCACTCCCTCGGCGTGGGACGACTCCTGGTGGCCGACCGCACTGGGAGCAGCACCAACACCCACCAACCACGCACGCACACCTAGAGTTCATCCTCGACTCAACACTCTCCATGACCCAGCAAGCCAATTCCGTCTCATCCTCCTGCTTCAACACCCGCCTGCTCCACAAGATCTACAGGTGGAGTCCACTGAAACAAGAAGAACAGTCACCCAGGCCCTCATCAGCCGCAGACTGGAGTATAGTAACGCCTTCTACGCAGGAGCCTAGGCCAAACTCCTGAAACAACTACAATGCATACAGAATGCCTCCACATGCTTGATCCTCAGTATCCCTCACCGCAGCCACATCACACCCCTCCTAAAAGACATGCACTGGCTTCCCGTCAACAAGAGGATCACCTTCAAGCTCCTCACCCACGCACACAAAGCACTACACAACACCAGACCGACGTACGTCAACAGACCACTCACCTTCTACACCCTGCCAGCTCCGTTCCGCTCCGCCGACCCCTCCCTCACCACCTTCCACCACATCCAAAGAGCGACCACCGGTGGCAGAACGTTCTCCCACCTCGCCTCCAAAAACTGGAACACCCACCCCATCCTCCTATGGCAGACCCAGGACCTACTCACCTTCAGAAAGCTGCTCAAGACCTGGCTATTTGAGCCGTTGTAGCTCCCCTCACCCCAGCGCCTTGAGACCCTCACCATGGGAAATAAGGTGTAGCTTGCACCTGGCCACAGAGGGCCGATGGTTGTCAGGTTATTCTTTTTTCTCCGCGCAATACATTGATATTTTTTGTCCACCAAATAGTGGCAGACTATCAGTCACACTTAGCTCTGCGTGTTATGCTGAGCATCCCCTTTCCTCAGGCAGTAGGTATTAGGAGGGAGCTTCGTTTTGGACAAAAATTATATTTTTTTTCTGTCAACCTTCTTTCTTTTAGTCTCTTTAGATTTTTTCCATTTATGCATTTATTTAAAATTGTGGAGCTTTAATAAGTTATGCAATATGCTCCATGTTTAAACATTCTGACATGTTAGTAAATATATGCTTTATGAAATAATAACAATTTATTTCCAAATCAGGTTTTCACGTTTGCTAGTTTCACGTTTGATAGTTTCACGTTTGTCAGTTTACTGCTACAAATCAACTCGTACTGTACTAAACTAACAATTGCTCTTTTTACAGTTAGTTACAATTTCATTGCATTGGTTTTTGTTTATTGTTAAATATTCCTTTTTCTTGATGCATCATATTTGTAGAGCTCGTAACCAGTAGATTATGTGTTTTTGGTACCATCTCGTGTATACAGTTCCCCATGATTAGAGTGAATTTATTTAAAGAATCTCAAGACAATCAAAATTTGCAAAACCCTTCAACAAATCCCCTAATCCATTATGGAAACTCCATTCAACCACCTGCAAGGGAGGTTCCCCACCCAGGCTAAGAACAAAGGTAGAAAACCTCTGCCATGAGTGGCATGCCAGCAACAAAGAACACACAATTCACTGGCCTGTGGGAGGAACATTTGTTACCAACATCAAAGAACACATGACGACTCACATACAGACCAGGTATGCAGGACATAAAAAAGATAAACAGGAGACCCTTCTAGAACTATAGTCCATCTTTGAGGTGGCCATGGCCTACAAGACTAACCCTAAGGCCATAAACTAATCATCATTCTGCACCTCCTCCACCATACACAGGCAGGGTTGTGCTCTCGCTGATGCTTCACATTCTAGTCACCCATGCGCTAGGGTACACCAACCCACCGGTCAAGGAGGCTGGTTGTCCTCCCATGCATTAGCAAGCCACCAGACCAGAGGGGGGGGAACCACAGGCCCAGCCAACACCGATGCATTCAGCGCTGGTTCAGTCCAGTGCCAAGCTCCCTTTGGGTTTAACCCCCCCACCCATTGGTTGTGACCCAATAGGTCTGTGCCGAACAGGGAGTACATGCTCCTGACCACCCCATAGACCACCCTAAGATCAGAAGGCAACTTGCTGCCCTCCTGGAAGGTGATTCCACCAGTGGAGGGTAAGGCAGGGGCCCCAGTTTTTCCAAATCTGACTCAGAAAGGGAAGATGCAAGCTATACTCCCCCAAGACATGCCTATGATACATAAAAAACATCAGTCTGAGGCCAGAACATTGTCTAGGAGAGCAGCACTCAGCACTGAGCGAAGGAGGCAACCAAGCTGGGAGTTATAGGAAAGGCATGAGTTAAGGCTAGAGAGAGAGAGAGAGCTCCTACGTGAAAAGCCCAGCAGGGAGAAGGAAAAACGTCTGTTCCCCAAGAGGGCACCACAGAGGGATAAGCTTGGTGCAGAGCCAAAAGGAAGGCAGTTAAAAGGAGCACACACATTACCTGGTTGTTGCGTAGGACACCCACTTTACACCGACTACACTTCCCTTTTTTACTCACACACACCATCGGCAAGGAACAAAAGAACTCCGCCAAAAGAGTGCCTTTGGGCACTCCATCAGACATTGCAGTGCCGGTCTGACGAGGAGCAGTGAGCCGATGATGAAACTGGACATCCTACAGCCAGGGTGTGTTTCGCACCTAACGCTCTGGGTGTGTGAGGCTCTCTAGTTCCGACAAGGGAACCTTTCTAGTTCCCTGACTCTGCACCTCTACTTTCTTCTCCACACTGTAGTACTCTCCCCGGGGAACTTTGTATCCTTCTGTGTGCTCTAGACTAGGACATGTACACTGGACCCTATTAAATATCGTCCTATCTCTGTTCCTCTTGTTATTTCAAATATTTGCGTGGGTTTGCCCCACGGAACCACTTAGGTTACCTCCATCCACAATTTGCCGTGAGGTCCAACGGGTACCTAGAATTACTACTTGCATTCTAGCGTATCCCTTATCCCGTTAACCCCACCCTACGCTCCCCTCGACTCTATTCCCCTGGCTGACCATCCCCTGATGGAGGACGTCCCGGGCATCAGTTTCGATGAGGAAGCTATAGCCGAAGCCTTGAGATCAGCACCCTCGCTCCTTGGAGCATCGGAAGCAGCCGCAACAGGCTCTTCCAATGATGATTGGACAACACTCACTATCCTGAAAAAGGAATGGCTTAGAATAACCATACACGGAATAATTATGACCGAGTACCTGAGAGTTAATATCGCCCCTCAGGGACTCATAGTTAACATCTTCCCCAGAATTTTCCTTGAGGACATCCAGTTCAAGGGGGACTGGTGCCAGGTCTCCTGGAAATGTACGAAAGACCTTCTCTTTTTAATTGTCAAGACAGCTAAAAGATTGCCCGATGCTTTGCTGGATAAAATCACAGCAATAGAGACGACAATGAAGGCAGCTGTCAATAAGAACTCTAAGACAGGCTTCACTTCTAAACTTGCAGAAATCAACCAGGAGATTGCTGATAATCAAGAGTATCTCCTAAAACAGAAACTGGCCAAACTTCAAAAAGACGTGACAAGGTTTGAAAAAGAGAAAGTGTACCCTTACCTCAAGGAAGGATATACTAATAAGAAAAGCGGGTACTCTTCAGACGAGAACTCTGGCACTGACAGTCACAGAGGGTCGTCAAGCAGTGACTCTAGTGGAAGCACTACACCCAATAACAACCGCCAACAACGTCGCCCAAACTGGAACCGAGGTTACCATCAAGGACCCATGTTCCAAGGACCACCCCAAATGCTGCCCCCGTGGCAATACCCTTTCTACCCGCAGGGACCCCCACAATTCTACCCCCTGAACCCCCCTTTTCATGACAGAGGTTGTGGCAGAGGAAAAGGGCGCAAGCGGGGCGGTGTAAGAGGGTTGCAGTGGCAAGACCAGCCATCAACATCTGCCCCGATGGAAACCAGGAGTGTAACCAGGGGAAGGAGAGCCTAATAGTCAACCTCTCTAGGAGAGTACTCAATCCGACTGAAATGGGTATCCTTGAGAAGGGTTTAGGCTTTGTCCCTACCCCCACCCCGGATAACTTCACAGAAATGTGTGAGATAAAACAGCTTTTCCGCAAAGTACGCCTCAGGGCCTACTTCCAAGATCAACCAGCAACTGAAAAGACTGACACAGGGCTACGTAACCCCTCCACTTTCACCCCAACAGATGGGATGGTCCCACCCGAGGTGCTGACATTTGAGAGGGCAGTTATGAGGTCCCTGGAGGATAAACCACAGACCAGTAGCTTCAACAACCTGAGTAGAGCTGAAAGACAGGCAGTCTTAGCTTTGGGTAATGACACCTCCATCGTCATCAAACAAGCCGAGAAAGGGGGAGCAACGGTCATACAAGATGCCATTGACTATGACACGGAGTGTAAGCGCCAATTAGCCAACACTACCCATTACAGACCCCTACCGGCAGACCCGACCAGTAGGTTGACCACAGACATCTCCAGTCTGATCATTGAAGGCAAGACCAATGGCTGGATCTCGAAACATGAAGCGGAGTTCCTCCTGACAACGGACCCAGTGGTCCCATATTTCTATACCTTGCCTAAGATCCATAAGGGTACCAGTCCAGTCCCAGTGAGACCTATCGTCTCCGGAATTGGATCACTATTGGAGCCATTGTCCAAGTTCTGTGACGTATTTCTCCAGCCCATTGTAAAGAAAATACCCTCCTTTTTGCAGGACACAAGGGATGTCCTACGCCTCATTGACTCCATTGAAGGTAGAGAAGAAGTGGACCTCCTCCTCACGCTTGATGTGGAAGCTTTATACATGAATATTCACCAAGCAGCCACACTAGAAGCTGTGGAAACTGCCCTAATTCAGGAGGAGTGGTCTTCACCTACTCCAAAACCATTCATCATGGCCTGCGCGAGTATTGCCCTAACAGAAAATCTTTTTCAATACGGATCACAGATGTTCCATCAAATCAGGGGTACCTCAATGGGTTCAACCTTTGCTCCCGGCATTGCTTGTATCTACATGGCAGCCTTTGAGAACCAGTTTATCTACCCAGAATCCAACCCCTTCAGACAACATCTGACATTATGGCGTCGCTACATAGACGACATTCTGATACTATGGAAAGGTGACCGCGATAGCTGCACTCAATTCTGCACATGGATCAACCAACAGAACCCATATCTTAAATTTACAGGCTCCATGTCTGAGACAGCCCTCCCTTTTCTTGACCTCACAATACGGCTGGGCCCAGCCGGTCTGAGCACTACCCTCTTCCGCAAGGGCACGGACAGAAACAGTCTTCTCTTGTTCAATAGCCATCACCCGAGAGCACTACGCGAGAATCTACCCTTCTGCCAATTCCTGAGGGTACGTAGAAATTGCTCCTCCAGGGATGACTTTAGGCAAGAAGCTAATATCCTACAACACAAACTGCAGGATAGAGGGTACCCCACTAAACTGATACGTGACTCCAGCAAAAGAGCACTAAACAACCATAGGGAGGCCCTCCTTGAATTACACCAAAAGGAGCGTGATGACCTGATAACCTGCGTCACTAGTTTTACCAGAAACTCCAACTTTATTAAAAGAACTGTGAACAAGCATTGGGGCATCCTTAACTCAGGGGGCGCTGAGCTACCCAAACCGAGGTTCGCTTTTAAACGGACGGCCAACCTAAAAGACTCCCTGATACATACACGCCCTAAGAAACAACTTAGCAGTGGGCAGCAGACATTGTGGCACCTCCCCCCTGTTGTTGAACACTACCCTTGTGGCGGTTGTGCAGTGTGTCCCCAGTCCAGACAATGTAAAGAAATCAAGCTCACTGATTCTTTCACGTGGAAACTCAATAGACACACCAATTGTTTCAGTACTAAATGTATCTACCTCCTGATTTGTCCTTGCGACAAATTCTATGTAGGTATGACCATGAGACAGGTGAAGCTCAGAATAACGGAGCATAAAAGCAACATACGATGCTCCAGGACCCACACGAGATTGTATGAACACTACCAACTACACAATCACTCTGCAGACAGCATCCAATGGTTAGTGCTCGAGTCCCAACCAGCCATGAACAGGCAGGCACTGTTTAGGCTTGAACAGAAATGGGTGCACCACCTTCAGCTTGATATAATAGGGCTCAACGATGCAGTCCCCTGGGCTACCGTTTTCAGATGACATTTCCCAACTAGCCCCTATACCTACTTGTCCTATACATCAGAAACACCTAAGCTCGGCATAGGCCATCCCTCCACAGAGGGTTTATGTCATACCCTTGATGATTTACGAACGAGGTATCCCTACAGAAAGGCCCCCTTAGTACCTGACTGACCCCTGCTGTCTCCTAGACGAGCCTAGCAACCCGGCCACCATCAGGGCACCTTTGTCACCCCCGGGGTTGTTAACTGGTAGTAGCCCCTTCCCTCCAGCAGGTGCATGGCCCCCCGCGCGTCAGGCCAACACTATTATTTTCCTTCCCAACACCTGGATGATATTTTGTCAGCAGTAACAGCGCAGCGCTATTCCAACCCTTAGCAGACCACACATCCGTCGGCTGCCGGCATCAGCGACCTTTCCAACATGGCCGCTACGCTTGCCATCATTACCCAGTAACTGTTCTAGTTACCGCGCTCCCTGTACGCATGCGCATGACGCGCGATAGGCGCCACCATACCCGCGGCGCTCTGGCGAGGTAGCAGACAACCTACTTAAAGATGGACCCTCTCGGGATTCACTACCAGCTGCTCCGCACCCTGACCAGGTGCCGCGAGCGTGAGGGGTAGGTGTCTCCGCCGTCCCAGCGTCTGTACAGAGGTAAGCTCCGTCCCTATGCCCTGACTACCTGAGGCTCGTATCCATGTTTGCAGCCCGACATCCCGGGCGGTTACGGGGATTACTCTCAGCTCATCCCGGCCCCCCGCCCACTCGCCACATTGCGGCCAGCGGTTTAGAGGAGGGGGGAGCGCCCGCCTTTACCCAATCACACGAATGCTTTGGAGCTTGCACTCTGAGGGCTTTTACCCGCACGGTGCCCCGCCGTATTACGGCGCTATCTTCATACATGCTCACGGGTTAGCATGCAACTTTGTATTGGTGCTGACTGTGCGCGCTGGGCTCTGCTCTGGGGACTCCTTTGGCCTGTAGACACCATACACAGACGGAGTAGTCGGCTCTGCACCAACCCTATGACTGTATGTGTGGTATTAGGTGTCTTAACTCTGGAGGTCACCTTTTGAACTAGCCTTCTACCACGAGGCACTAGCAAACTACCCTGGGATTTGATACACACAAGCCAATCCTTCCCTTTCATACCCTATAGGTACACCAACCAGACAGCGCTGGCCTCACGGGATCTTGCTGCGAGGCCCGTGTTACTCTCCCTTAGGGTAAGAACCTTCCTATTATTCTCCTAGAAATGGGTGTGGCTTTGATAGATTCGGCTATACACTTTAGCTTAGTGTTTTTCTCACACTCTGGTTTCTCCATTAAGAGATAATAATCGCGCCATATCTAGACCGATTATGAAGGGAAATTCTCATCCACCCAGTGTCCGGTATGAACGGTTTCCCTGAACCCCCCTTACCCCCACACAGTGTGGAGAGCATTCACTATAAGTCACTCCATATCATCTAAATGTATAACCACAAAATTGAGATATGATTTGACCCGCTCTCTTTTATTCACTTTTTCCTCCTACCTTTAGGTCGCCTAATTAGAGCAGGACCCCTTGGCCCTCTCTGTACCCGACCCAGTGAGGTTGTATTTGCTTTTTTACTTCCTGAATGAGCATTATATCACTTGTCTTCTTGTGTAGTACCTTGTTTTAGGGCCTGATGAATCGCCGGTTGGCGAGAAACATGTTTTTTTTTATTTTTATTTTTTTTTATTTCCTTTTTTTTTGTGTCCTCATATTTGCCACCAAAAAAATGACTCCAGATGGAAACTCTCAACTCTGCCAACACAAAAACAACCTTACTGTGCGCCCTGGAATATTTGGTTATGTGTATGGCCTTCGAGAAATCTCCCAGAGGTGGGTTCTCTTCTAGTCCAACTCCCCTACTCGATGTTTCTATACCTTGTCCTGGGGAGGACCAGACCGCAAACCCCTGGCTTAATCATTGGACGTTTAGTGTCTAACTGTCCGACCATTTAAGCAACGGTGCCCAAATCTTTTCCGCCTCCTCTCCACCACATTTAAGATCTGTTTTACTAATGGCCATGATGTTCTTTAAGCATTCTGCAAACCTAGGGGGGGTTGGGGATTTCCATTCTTTGCATACCTCTCTTCTGGCGATGACAATCACAAAAAATATAAACTGGGTAATGTTATCTGTCAAATCATATTCTTCCAACAAGCCCATCAAAATCAACCTAGGGCTACCTGTGATTGTTCTAACAAGTACCTCCTCCAAAAAGATGCAGACAGCTAACCAGTAATTTTTAATCTCACTACATTCTACAAAAATATGTACATCATCTGCCTCTGCCTGTTTACATCTAGGGCATACATGTGGTGTTCCAGAGATTTTTGAAAGCTTAGAAGGGGTCCAGTATACCCTATATGCCGTAAAAAGGTGATTTCGCCTAAGATTAGCAGGTTTTATTATTTTCTGAGAGATTGCAAAAGAATCCAGCCATACCTCTAGTTGTTTCTCAGGACCTTCTCCTATTATATCTCCCCATAGTTTAGAAATCTCTGCTTCTTGACTATCATTTACCACAATCAATGCGTTATACCACGCTGAGACCTCCCCCTTCCAGCCTACTTGTCTATTTGCCAGATCTAAAAAGTCACAGTCTTCCATTTCTGACATCCAGTTTTGGCTCCCCCACCATGAGGATAACTGATAATATTTAAACCTCGCTAGAGATCCTCCTGTTATATTGGATAAGGATACCCAATCCATTAATTTATGATTCACCAGGAGATCTCCCCATCGATTAAACCCCGCTTCCCTCAGGGGGAATGAGAGTCTGTCTAGTAAACATTCTGGTGTTCCGGGGGAGTCCCAAATTGGTGCCAAAAAATTATAGTAAGGAATCTTCCATGTTTTACATGCTATTTGCCAAACTTTTAGGGCAGTCAATAATATTTTGAGGCGGACTTTTTTGTAGAATTTTTGGGCGCCGAACTTAAACAAGAAAAATTCAAGGCCCTGAGGTAGGTCAGATAGAAGAGCTCGAAACAAACGACCATGTGACGATGCATCTAGTTTATTGGCCAGGAGTCTAAAATTTTTTAAGTGAAATGCATAACAATAATTTAACAAATCGGGGAGAGCCAGTCCTCCTATTTTTAGCCCTCTCCTTAATTTCCTCCAGGCAATTCTTGGGGACTTAGATGCCCAAATAAATGAACTTATTTTCCCCTGAAGATTTAAGATGTCTTTATTGTGGAATGTTAGCGGAATACTATTGAATAAAAAGGTCACTTTTGGTAGTACTACCATTTTAATTAAGTTTACTCTTCCATAGATACTGAGAGGAAGGTTAGACCATCTCTGAAGGAGTTTAATAATATCTTTCACCACGACCTGCCAGGACACTTTAGGTAAGTCTGATAAATCTTTAGTAATATAAATACCCAAGTATCTAATCTTACTCTTTACATCAGGAATGGGAATAGGGCTATTCCAACTCATTATATCTGTTTTATTTTTGTTGATACCGTATCCTGAGACTGCTCCGTATTCTTCTGCAAGAGTAAATAACTTTGGGATTGCTTCTAGTGGGTTTGTGGTATATAATAGCAGATCGTCGGCATATAAAGCAGTTTTAAGTTCCAGCCCACCCATATTAAAAGAAAGAATTGTTGGGTCAGATCTAATTACCATAACAAAAGGCTCAATATACAAATCAAAGAGGAGAGGAGACAGGGGGCAGCCCTGCCTCGTCCCTCTCGATATCTCGAACCAGTCTGACAAGGCTCCGTTAACCAAAACCTTAGCTCGTGGATGTCCATGTAGGTTTTTAACAGCTTGAATAAATGGTAGCGGAAAACCGAACCTTGCTAGGGTGTCCCACAAAAATAACCAGTTGACTTGGTCAAAAGCTTTCGCGGCGTCAATTGCCACAATGGTAAGTGGCAGTCCCTTATATAAAGCATAATCTATTGCACCTATAACCTGAAAGGTCAACTCATTAAGCTGTCGTCCTGGAATAAAGCCCCTTTGATCCGGGTGAATGACAGATTTAATTACTTTAGATAGTCTTTCAGCCAAAATTCCAGAGAATATTTTAAGGTCCGAGTTTAGAAGAGATATGGGTCTATATGATTCTATATTCTTTGGGTCCTTGTTTGGCTTAGCGATTAGAGTGATAGTGGCCTCGAACCAGGATGGTGGGACATCCCCTTTTTGTTGATAAATGTTATTAAAAAGAGTCAGTAAATGTGGAGTAATCTCGTTCTCATAATCCTTATAGATCTCTGTCGGCAGACCGTCGGGGCCCGGGGCTTTGTTCCTGCTCATTTTCTTTAGTTGAGTTCTTATTTCCCCCTCTGTGATGTCTCTTGACAGGGTCTTCTTATCCTCTTCATTCAGTTGTGGTAATGCCCTTTGATTCCACCACTTCTCTAAGTCTTCTGTGCCAGTCTTATTGTTTTCTCGATAAAGCTCCTCCATAAATCCTCTGGCTTCCTCCCTAATTTCTTCTTCTTTAAGTAACTTACTTCCAGTGGCCCTTTGGATCAAGATGTCAATGTTATTTCTAGTCCTGTCAGCTCTTGCTTTCCATGCCAGAAGTGACCCACATTTTTCTCCGTATTCGAAGTTTTTTAATTTACTAACTTCCCATCTGTCATGAATCTGTTTATCAGCACTAACTTTAAGACTCAGCTGCAGCTCAAAGAGTTCTTTTTCTAGTACTTGGATCCTCTCCCTTTCCTCCAGAGCTGCATGTTGAAGCTCCAGCTCTTTCTTTTTAATAGAATTAAGATCTTTAATTTCTGTGTCTTTAATCTCTTTTCTTTTTAATCTCATTTGGGTTCCCAAGATACCTCTGAGGAAGGCCTTAAATGACTCCCATACTATCTGTTCTAGTGCTGAGCCCACGTTGATTAAAAAGAACTCCCTTATGCTGTTACAGATTTTTGCTTTTATATTGACATCTAAGAAAATTGTCCTGTCCAGAGTCCACCTACGTTCAATGGTAGCATTTGAAAGGTTGATATTGAGCTGTACTACTGAGTGGTCCGAAAGGCCTACAGGAATATGAGTAACCGAGATCAGGGCTGGTTCCAAAAGGTGATCTACCAAGAATAAGTCAATTCTCGAGAATTGCTTGTATTTTTTACTATAGAACGAGTATTCTCTGAGATCACCATTTTTTGTTCTCCATGCATCCAACAGATTATGTTCTTTCATTATGTTTTTCAGAGCAGAGAGGGATTTCTTTGGTGAGGTATATTTCGCTCTTGAGGTACGATCTAGTTGAGTGTCTAAGACAAGATTGAAGTCACCCCCTAAAATCAGAGGTGCCCTACTGGACATCAAAACCCCCTCAAGTTTAACCAAAAAAGTTTCATTATCCTCATTAGGACCATAATAGACTGCAACATTATAAGGTGTCCCTGCTACTAAGAGCTCAGCTGCCAACCATCTCCCTGTCTGGTCTGTATCCCACCTCTGAACTCTAATATTCCTATTTGCTCTAATAATTATTGCTACTCCCTTATTCGCTCCCTTTTGCCTGGAGCATAAAATATCCTGTACCCAATGCCTATTCCCAAAGACCTTCTTACACTCCTTTTCCTCAATATGGGTCTCCTGTAATAGGTATATACTAGCCTCAAGCTTCTTTAAAAAATCACCAACCCTCTGCTGTTTCTTTCGGTTTCCTATTCCGTTAAGATTCCAAGATATAATTTTACTGTTAATGTAGGGGTTTATAGCCATAACCAAATTTTGCTCTCCCTATTCAGCTTAATTGTAATACAAAAAATGGCAGATTGTGCGTTTCTGTTTCTGTGTTTGTCTATGTATATGAATAGCTGTCTCAGAGTTTCTATTTTTAAATGAGGACTTTTTTTCTTTTTTTTTTCCACCCGTCCCCCCCCCTCTCCCCCCCTCTCCCACCCCCCAAGGAACCCCCCCTTCACCTTGGGCGTTTGTCCTGCCCTTGTGGAGCTCTCCACCTATCGAGCCCACTCTATAGCTCTAATTCCTTATCCCGTGGCAACATCTAATGATAGAAACCCAAATTAGTTCCTCAATACCACATGCTTCCCTAAATTCAAACCTATACCTCATCTCTCTCCGTTTTGCGTGTAAAATTGATCTAACCTCATATGAAAACCCCAAGTCCTATGTGATATATATATATATATTTTTTTTTTTTTTTTTTTTTATATATATTTTTTTTTATTTTTATTTATTTATTTATTTATTTTTATTTATTTATTTATTTATTTATTTTTATTTTTTTATTTTTTTTTTTACAACACTTCGTGTAGCTTAGTGTATAAGTGATATGTCCTATAATTAATTGATATCTTATTATTAGTGGTTATCTAATGCCTCGGAATTATATACCTATCAAACACCATCTATATACAGGAATATATACCAGAGTAAGTATTTTTGATTATTCTAAATAAAGACTAACAACTTAATTATTTGAAAGTTAAAGACAGGAAGTCATCCGCCTGACCTTGCCTACTCCCTCATCCTTTTTA
Organism: Lissotriton vulgaris; assembly: GCF_964263255.1. Taxonomy (NCBI): domain Eukaryota; kingdom Metazoa; phylum Chordata; class Amphibia; order Caudata; family Salamandridae; genus Lissotriton; species Lissotriton vulgaris. The sequence continues at coordinate 208,473,313 of NC_141695.1, forward strand.
ACAGATCATCTACCTCTTCCGGCTGATTACATGTATATGTTTTATTGTTCCACATGACCTTAAGCAGGGCTGGGAATTTCATCTGCACATTTGCGCCAAAAGATCTCAGTTCTGGCATTCTTGATCCCAATTCCCATTGCCTCTGGGCTGTTCTTGCACCTATGTCTGACCTAATTTGGTATGGATTCGCTCTGTAGTGAAGAGAGGCACTAGCTAAGGCTTTGCTCAATAGCAGCTCTTTAACAGAAAAGGTCTGAAAATAAACCAGTATTTTCCTAGGCCCCTTACGGTCTTGGTGTATCCTGAAGGGATCCCTATGCACTCTTTGTATCTCCGCTTCAAGATCTATATCTGTATGGTCTTTTAATACCCCCTCTCTAAGGAGTCTGCAGACAAAGGCTTTTATATCCCCTACCTCCTCTCCTTCAGGTATTTTTAGGATACGGAGATTGTTCCGTCTTGAGTGTGTCTCCAGTCTCTCCATGTCCATCATTAATACCTTATTCTGTTTCCTTAAGGCGCCTAGTTCCTCACTGGTTTCTGTTGCAATCTCTGACAAGGTAGAGACCTCTTTCTCCAAAGTAACTGTTCGTGTTTCTATTCCATCCATTCTAGTTTCTAATAAGTCAAACCTATCGTGTAATCTTTTTTGGTTAGACTCAGAGACCTCAAACTTCTCCAATAGATCACCTCTCAGGGAGTGAAGCAGAAGCCCAATCTTTTCTATCTCCTGCGAGGATTTAGAAAACATGCCTGTATCTTCCTCTATACCCTTATCTTTTACTTTTTCTTTTTCTTTTTCTTTTTCTTTTTCCTTTTCCGGTGTGGCCAGAACTGTAGGAGCGATATCTGAGGCCAATGTACTTGTATGAATTTGCGCCAACTCACTTTGACTCAAAAGTTCATGAGGGAGTAATGAGTTATCCAAATTGCCCGAGTTAATACCAGTACCGGCACGGCTTAATGTAATATCACAGTCTATATTTACTGAACTTTCTGGGTCTGCTAGTGCTTCCACAGTTCTGGTCTCAGTCAATGGAGAATACCTATTAGAGAGAACCAGACCAGGTGCGGGGGTAGACTCTGACTCCTGCGTAGACTGCAGGGCCTCCTCTACAGCTACCCCCTCTTTTATGGAGCTCATATTCTCTAGCACCTTAAAGTAGCTTTTGAGGGAGGGGGTATTTTTTAGTGCTGGAATCTGCTGAGGGGGCTTACTGATAATAGATTTCTTTGAACCTAATTTTCTCTTGCTTTTATGTGGAGTGAGAGGAGAAGGTCTCACCCTCTCTCCGAGTTCCGTCGAATCTAGGACCCCCCTCTGCTTTAGCTCTTGTTTGGACCTCAGCTGGTATCTGTTTTTCACTACCTCTCCTCGGTTTTTAACCAACCTACTGTTAACCTGTTCCTTCCCCTTGTGCTCTGGTTTTGCTGGACTAGCGTCTGCTGTTGTAAAAGCTCCAGTGCCAGCCTCAATCTCTTGGCAACCTTCCCTCTGAAAAAGTGATGTAGGTGCTGTTACTGTTGCCTCTAGTGGGGCTGCCTCCATACGGGCTTTACCTCTATCAAGAGTCGTTAATGTGGCAGGAAAAAGATACCCACTGATAGACAGATGCCCCCAAAACACAGGACCTCTATATTGCTGTATGGAAAAAACGCTTCTTATGAGCTGGCATCTGCCCCACTTCCAGGCTCCCCCCTTTTGTGTTTTCCCACTTATCTGTACTTCTTTCCTCGTAACAGGCTTCCCCGTTGTAGCTCCGAAATCTACTCTTGCCGCTTTCGGTGCCTTGCAGTTCGGGTCCCGTATACTTCCTCCTCCAACGTCCTTCCAGCTGACGCTCTCTGTGACCATTTCCCAGCCCCGTGGTCCTAATGCCGACCTCTGCTTCTCTGTTTCTTCTGCGCCGCCTCACTGCCTTCACCGCCGCCTCACTACCGCACTGCACCGCACCGGCTTCCTCGGAGGAACAAAGAGGGAAAAAAAGCCGCTCACTCTCAAGGCATAGGCTCACAAGACTCCGACCATCGAATTCTTACCGTGTAGCTCTGTCGGGTCTGCTTAGCTCATACGCTCGGGTGGAGAGCTCCGCGACAGCCGCTAGCCTGCCGCCGCCATGTTCCTAGACTCCGCCCCCCCCAGGCGAGAAACATGTTGACCACACCAGGGGGTTGAGTTAGTTTTCTGTATACCTCCACAGTTTCTAGCTCCCCTCCCACCCCTTTTAATCAGGGAATCAGCCACGTCAATAAAACGCATTTTACACCGACTACACTTCCCTTTTTTACTCACACACACCATCGGCAAGGAACAAAAGAACTCCGCCAAAAGAGTGCCTTTGGGCACTCCGTCAGACATTGCAGTGCCGGTCTGATGAGAAGCAGTGAGCCGATGATGAAACTGGACATCCTACAGCCAGGGTGTGTTTCACACCTAACGCTCTGGGTGTGTGAGGCTCTCTAGTTCCGACAAGGGAACCTTTCTAGTTCCCTGACTCTGCACCTCTACTTTCTTCTCCACACTGTAGTACTCTCCCCGGGGAACTTTGTATCCTTCTGTGTGCCGTAGGACAGGAGCCGACCAGGAAATAAGTAGTCAAGAAAGCCTGACTGAAACTCAGTTAAGACTCAGAAGGAGCAGCATGGAACACTCTACGTGATCTTGGGGACAGTGTCGATGAGGGCGTCCACCGCTCCCCGAACGCGCCGGTCAGTCAACCAACCCCTAGAGAGTACAATAGAGCAAGTATGGTTTGGTGCCAGATGCACAGAGTTATGAGAAAGTGAATTGAAAGTATCTGGCTGCTCCAAGGATATAGGTAATGGCCATCCACCAATTACCAGAGATGTAGACAATGTCTACACTATCATAGAGAAAAAAGAAGGACATATCCTGAGCAAAATTTGTCCACAGCAATTATATATAGTTCGTTATAAACTTTGCCACAAATGTTCTTCTTTATTACTTTACAGTGCTTCAGCAGAGTCCTAGCCAACACATGTTTCGTCTTTTTGTGGTGTAAGCCACAGACTTCATCAGGGCAGTTATCTCATAAAGATCCGAAATATGTAGTTCAGTCTCAAACAATATATCAATAATATCCATAAAATTCTGTCGGCTAACAGTACTATTAGAATCCTGATAACGAGACTGTAGTCCTAATGGTAATCCACAGTCTCCTGATTTTCACCTATTCTTCTGGCCACCTCAAGTGCAAAGAAATCAGCTAGGAGGGTGCTACAGTGGACAGCATCTTTCTGTAAAGAAATAAGGAAGATAAAGAAGAACATTTGTGGCAGGGTTTATTACAACCCCTAGAGAGGTAGAATCCAGAGAAGAGGGCGAGGCCTTCATGTGGTCTTTTTGCCATCTGCTGACCTACTGGACTGAAAGGAAAGCACCAGTATGATTGTCCCTGGCTGGAGGAGGGATCTTTCAAACCAAAGACATAGCCATTGCGGAGGACTGCATTCGGCATGGAGGGAGAGATCTGAGATGGAACAACCCCATACCTGCAGGATTCCCTGAGATGATGGGAGAGCTACATCAGAGCAAAAATGACAGAGCCGCCTGAGCCAGAATTTGTCTGCTACTGCAGAAAGGTGCAGCAGGAACCATCTATGTGCTGAGGGCACAGATAGACAAAGAAAGGCTCAGGAACAAACTGCCCCCATTAACGGACGGGGCAGGAAAATGAATCTCATACTTTGAAAAGTATACTGCAGATATAAACTTAGCTATAGACGACCTCAAAAGTCTGCTCAGCAGCCTAAAAGGGTACAGACCGGCACAGTGTTCTGCTAAGCCTGCATCCCCACAGTCACGCTTATCAACACAGAGCATTAAAGGCTGCATTTAACCCATTCAGACACCAGATCTGGACAGCCCTATGGGAGATATTCCCTGACCGCCAAGACGTAGGAGGATTAATGGCAGATTGCAAAAAGCCTGTGGAGATCATGACTGAGTTCCTAGATAGAATGAGAGAATAATGAGGGCAAGAGGCAGTAGAGCCCGGAACCGAAACAGGTCCCCAGGTTCCATTCTTCTACAACATCCTCAAAAAGTGATTACCCACGGAGATCGAGACCAGGCTAGATTGTGTAGTAGGGCTAGACACCAAAGATTGATGGGAAATAAAGATCCACATACTTCACTAATTCCAGAAATGACAGGAAATTGACACAGAAAAGCAGGACCAGGCCCAGCAAGATGCTGCCAAACTGGTCCAACATAAGTTTAAAAAGACCGCACTAGAGGGAGTTGCATTGGCTGCTAACATCCAGATGGCACCAGTCTCAAGGGGAGTTAATCTGTGAACCCAAAATGGGTATCCGCCCAGTCCTAATGGCCGAGTTGAGGCAGACTAGACCCAAAACAGCCTCATATAGTGCCACTACTGTCATAGAAAGGGCTATATGGCTAACAAGGACCGTCTAAAATGTACCACAAACAGAATGGAATAATACTGGGACAACCCTCACAAAGCATCATCCCTCAAAAGCAAGTTCAAAACTGCACAAATGCATCAGATACAAGGTAATCATGCTGCAATCAACCTACCGCCACAGAGGAAGGGTGGTTGGCTGAATGCAGGGCAACCACTGAAACAGGCAGAGACCTCAGTTCAGCAGGGATGAGGCCCACATCTGCAGCAGGGTGGAGTGACTGTCTGGGGTGGTAATGCCCTAACATAATCACAGGATTGAAGCATGATGTAAATTCAAACCAATTCTGAAGTGACCTATCCCCTTCAAACTGCTCCAAGATGCACTTCCTTACCTGCCTTCATAGCCATCATGTATTATGACCATGCTATGTCAAGCTTGAATCAACGCTAGAGTTCACCATCTGGGTGCCCGTTAGGGACCTGGGGCTCCCACTGCTGTTGGTTCCCCACGACGGGGTTATCCGACCACACCCCGGGGAAGGACAGTCTGACTAGGGAGCAGGTCGGCCGCCAGCTGTTGCAAAACAACTGGCACCCAGGATCGCTCACCCAAATCTGAATTTGGGTGGGCTATGTATGTCTCACCAACCTCAGGCCTCCTTTAAATGGAGGCCCTTCTTTAGTTCCAAAATGGAGCAAAGTCTCCGGGATCAGAGTCCGGGTTCCTTAAACATGCGTAGGGAAACCATGTCAAAACTCCAAAGAAACTCAATTCGCACAACCCCAGTCCACAGTAAAATCCATCAAGTTCATTAGCATTAACCACTTAGGGCTGAGCACACAGAGTCCACAATGAGGCCCCCAAATCTTGTCAAAACGTGCATCAGACAAACATAATTCTAGCCCTATCCATGCAGGTCCCTATAGGGTTCCACAACGACCCTCAGGCCACTTTCTCTATCCCTTGTTTAAATTAGCAACCCCCAAATCATAAGCAAATTGCCTCTGAAATCCACACAACTAAGCCTAAAATAAGCCCAAAACTTTCGACCCTTCCAGAAGAAGGGCTTAAGACAGCATTATAAACCAAATTACAGAAACCCTCTGTTATATCCTTGTTCCTTTTTCCCCTTCCCTTATTTCTTGTGCCATCTCAAAGTAGAGTTTATCCATGTGCCTTATAGGCTTTCCCTCCTGCCCCCTTTCCCTCTTCCTTTGTTGGTACTTCCTGGTAGTTTGCCTACAGTTCACTTTAGAATGTTGGAGTTTGAAATGTGAAAAGGAGCCTGCAGTAGAACTCTGAGACAGACTGTATGAAGGCAGGAACGGAGGTTGCAGAGAGGACAGAGGAGATCTAATAAATACTAGAACTTGCTAACTGCGGGCAGAGAGCTCCGCTCTGCCCGCGGAGTATGCGGAAATGTGCCTACTACGCGGATTAGGCAATTCTCTGCACACTACGCGGCCCTGCAGAGTTGACCAGTCCCCACCTACACCCCCTAGTAAGAATTAAATAAAAAGACATTAAATGGAAAATAATAAGGACTTACCTTCACTGCGGCATCCCTGCGCTGCCATCCTCCTCTTCCTCGCCTTTCACAGTGATCTGCGCATTTAATTTCTTACTAGGGGGGGCGGAGGTGGGAGCGGAGTGGAGCGGAGTTGGGTCCCAACTCCGTGGACCTCCTCATAGTCCCGCTTCACCAGCTCTGCCCAGGGTTAGAACTTACCTACTTGGAGTCTATTTCTTCATTACAACACCCTCGTTCCACACCACTTACAAAGACCAAAAAGATGCGCACTTATCAGCAGAAACATTGGCCTGAAAAGGAACCTACCCCTCCCACTTCAAAAATTGCAGGCAGCACATGTAGGCCAAAAGGACCTGTTCACACCAATTAAAACATTGCACTTTTAATGGAGGAGCCCAAAGAGAAAGACTACTGTCCCCAGAAACATGGCAAGGAGGGAACGAAAATTTAAACAGCACTAAAATCAGTCTAAAATTCACCATTCTCCGAAAATCCTAGCACCTCATTTCAGCACTCCATTAGGGAAATTTACTCACAGCAGCCATCAGGTGTATTGAAAAAATATAAATGCAGGAATTTGCCAAACAGCTTCATGATAATGTGTTTTTTCCAAGCTAAAATCGTACAGCTCTTACCCTATAGGTCTATGATCGAGTTGCAAGTGCACCTCCTTGCAGCAGTCCGCCACTGATTCGACAAAAGTTTCTAAAAAAACTTTCACAAGGCCAACTGCTCAAGTACCACAGACTTTAATGTTAATATATTTATTAAGCGCACAAATACCCAGAGGCGTCTTGGCACTGAGGTCTAAAGTAAGCAAGTTCATAAAAGGCATGGGCCTCTATTTATTAAACAGCCAAGTTTTCAGGGCCTTCCCGAAAGCAAACAAGGTTAGAAGTGTTCTAATGGAGAAGTGAAGTTCATTCCCACCAAGATCATCTGCGGCGTCCCACAGGGATCCTCCCTCAGCCCGACGCTCTTCAAAATCTACATGGCACCTCTCGCCCACGTCGCACGACAACATAACCTCAACATCATCTCCTACGCCGACGACACCCAGCTGATCATATCCCTCACCGAAGACCCCCACACGCCAAAGCCAACCTCCACAGAGGAATGAAGGCCGTAGCCGACTCGATGAAGGACAGTAGACTGAAGCTGAACTCAGACAAGACGGAGGTCCTCATTCTCTGACCCACCCCATCTGTCTGGGACTACACCTGGTGGCCCACATCGCTAGGCACAGCCCCGGAACCCACAGACCACGCACGCAACCTGGGGTCATCCTCGACTCCACTTTCTCCATGACCAGGCAAGTCAACACCGTCTCCGCGTCCTGCTTAAACACCCTCCGCATGCTCTGCAGGATATTCAAATGGATCCCTTTCAACACGAGGAAAACCGTCACCCAGGCCCTCATCACCCGCAGACTTGACTACGGGAACGCCCTCTACTCAGGAACAACAACCAAGCTCCTGAGACGACTCCAAAAAATCCAGAATGCCTCGGCACGACTGATCCTCGACATCCCCGATGCAGTCACATCACTCCCCACCTGAGAGGCCTGCACTGGCTCCCCGTCAACAAGAGGATCACTTTCAAACTCCTCATCCACGCACACAAAGCCCTACACAACACCGGACCCACATACCTCAACAACCGTCTCAGCTTCCATACCCCCACCCGAAAACTTCGCTCAGCCAACCTCGCCCTCGCCACAGTTCCTCATATCCGGAAGACCACTGCCGGCGGCAGATCCTTCCCCTACCTCGCCGCCAAGACCTGGAACGCTCTCCCCACCAGCCTACGACAGACGCAGAACCTGCTGGCCTTCAGAGGACTCCTCAAGACCTGGCTCTTCGATCAGTAGCGACGCCCCCTCCCTCCTCCCCCAGCGCCTTGAGACACTCACGGGTATGTAGCGTGCTTTATAAATGCAGTGATTGATTGATTGATTGATTCCAGAGTTTAGGGGCTGTCGCCCTGAAGCTTCTAGCCCCACAGCTGGCTTTGAAAAATCTCGGAATTGCTAACAATTTAGCTCCTTCTGAGCACAGATGCCTTTTAGGGACATACCAGTATAATAGGTGTCTTAGGAACTTAGGACCATAATCATAAAGTTCCTTGTAGGTAATTCAAAGGACCGTAAGGTTAATACGGCCCTTGACTGGGAGCCAGTGCAGCTTTTGCAGGTGTTTCCAGACTGAATGGTGCTTAGGAATTCCCATTCTGAATCATTCCCAACTTATTGAGTTGTTTCTCAGGCATACCAAGATAAAGACCATTACAATAGTCTGATTTGGCAAGAATCAGTGAAGTAATCACTGTTTTCCTGCTGTCTGTGGGAATAAAAGCTAGTATTTTTTTTATTATGTATTTGTTCACACAGACAAGACAATTTGTATATCGTCTGCATAAGATGTCAGAGCCAGTCCGAAGGATCTAATAAGTGTCGCCAGTTCGGAAACATAAATATTAAAAAGAGTGGGGCTCAAGAATGAGCTCTGTGGAACTCCACAGGGGAGGACAAAAGGAGGTGACTCATAGCTGCCAAAGCTACTGATTGTATTCTACCGGACAAGAAGGAAGAAACAAGTGTAAGCGCTTTGTCGGAAATGCCAATGGAATACAGACGCTTTACTAAGAGATTGTGATCGACTGTGTCGAAAGCCGCAGACAAGTCGAGCAAAATCAAGGCAGAAGCTCCCCCTGTATCCAGAACTGGTCTAATTTAGTCAGTGGTTTTAACTAGGGCTGATTCTGTACAGTGTTCTGTCCTAAATCCAAACTGTGTATATCCAGACAGTTGTTGTAATGCAGATAGTGAGTTAGCTGTTCATTCATCACTTTTCCACCAGTTTTGCAGGTAGAGGAAGACGGGAAATAGGTCTATAAATATTCAGTTCAGTGGGATCAAGGTTGTTTTTTTTGTAGTGGCAAGATGGATGTTCTATAATAGTAGGAAATACACAATCAGCAAACATGAAATTAAAAATGGTGGTGAGACTGGGAGCCAACGTTTCAGGGGCTTGCTTGAACACAGTGGGGGAAGAGGGTTGTGGGGAGAGCCTGATTTGGCCTGCTGAATAATAGTGGTGATCTTCTTGTTGGTAATTGGTTTAAATTTGGAAAAAGTTAAGGTAGTGTAGTGTAGTTCCTATTTTCCCAATAGGCTCTGCGCATTGGAATAACATAAACAGCAGTGTAGACATAGGACTGAGGTCATCTAGGTCTCTACTGACTATGTTAGACTTAATTTAGGTTTGCCAGCTAGCTCAGAGGTCACTAGAAACTTTCTCGAATGAACAGGGAGGAGTGAACTTCCCTGATTAGACCAGAAGGGATTCAGTTTCTGACAACAGCATAAACATGACAACTTTGCTCCCTCAGAATAAAGTGTGTATCTCTAGAGTTGTGTGAAAACAATATGCAGCTATTTTACTCAGTCAATCGTGCATGCTTAGTTTCACCAGAGTGCAGAGAAATAGAGAGACGGACGTTTTCAATAAAAGGTGGTATTTTATTGAGCAGTCTTCTTTCTCATGCAAGAGAAATGAATTGCCACCATTGCAATACTTATCATAAAGTAAAGTGTGTACAGTAAAAGTAGTATTATGAAATAATACTGTAAAAGCATTGATATGGTTTCTTAGCCATATGATACTTTAAAATGGATAAAATATATACATACATAAAAACATTGACTAACAAACTCAACTGGTGCTTCTAAGATACGCCTACCCCGGTGTACCTGACCTAAGTCTAATACGTGGGAAGGAGTAAGTAATTTGCAGTTGTTAAGTTGGGTTTTTTGCCAATTATCGGAATCAAGAATTCTCTTTAAGGTTTTAATCAGCTCGGTACCTTGGTTATAGAATGAAGGAGGTCTTGTATTCCGCTTCTCAGGACTCAATATCCCAGCAACCCGCGAGGGTGACTTGGGAACACCGGAGCTGGATTTCTCAGCGTGAGAAAAGGCAGTTTCTCCAGCGCGTCAAAAGGGAGGGGCGGCTTCCTTCGGCTCTCGCATCAGCTGGGCTTCGGATAAGTAGATAGCCGCTCTGCTCCACACCACCATGTGTTTGCTTAAGGCAACGTCGGTATATTTATACCTGAAAGGTGCCGGGTTTGACGTAAGGTTGGACATAAGACGTCACTAAGAACTAACAGTTATTTCTGGACTCCAGGAGTTCTTGTGCAAATCAAAACAAAAGCAGGGGGGATTCCCGGGCTGCTGGAGGCTTGGTTTGTTTAAAGAACGTGTTGTGCTTTTTAGGAGTCTATGGGAGTAGCCTTGCCGTGCTTTGGGCTGCATGGGCTATTACTAAATATATGATATGATTCTTATGCCTTTATAAGGATACTATTTATTATAACCACATAAGGGCATGAATCGGGAATATCGAATTAGGGTCCTAAATAGAAATACAACACCCACTCCACATATTAATGACCATCATTACTAAAAATAAGCAATATTAAACATATGATGCATGTGTTTTTTCCAACCCACCCCAAAATACATATTTGCATTTGAAAATGGTGTATGGTTTATACACGAAAAATGAGTATTTGTACTGTACGTTTTTTCAAGCAAGGTTGTCATTCAGTTAAATGCATATATACCAGCTGAATAAATTGCGAAAATTGTAAATAAAATTACACATGAAATGGCTCTGTATACAGAAGAGAGGGTCGAGACCATTCCATCACATATTATTATACGATAATATACATGTGTTAGAGGCTGAGGTAAAATATTGTCTCTAGTGTCTCTAAAAATAGAAGCTCTGTTCTTTAAGAATAGTTCTACTTTAAGCAAAGTACCATGTGCCGGAAAAACTGGTAAATATTTATGATTTGAAAGAAAAAATAATTTCGCTTTCAGGGGAAAAAATAGTTCCAAATATTTTCAGTTGTAGTGAAGTTGCTTTGTTTAACAGAACTGAAGGTCAAATTCAGAGTTCAGGGAACGCTGTGTGCTTGTTGTTTTTAAAAGTTATTCCCGTTGTTCAGGGGAGAACATCATATCAAACAGGCTTGAAAAAATTGGTCTACAACATCAGGTGAAAGTTCAGCCAAGTTTTAAAATACTGCAACTGTGCAGTTCTCTGCATGATTGCTATCATCGATGTTTGGATCAGGAATGCTCACAGAAGGTTGTACCTGTTTGGTGCTGCTTTCCTCTCGTACTTCACCGCCACCTACTCGTAATGGTGAAGTCCCAACGAATGCCGTCATCAGAATAGGTAGCCGCTGGGGACAACACGTTGCATGAGTCGTTACCGGACCTAGCAAATTATCGATATCCATTGGTACTGCTGATGGTAGTGTAAGACAGACGTCCAACACGCATTCGTCCCCGCATAGCAGACATCGAAGCACAGGTAAGATGCAATCTTGCCAGATTGGTCTGAATGAAAGAAACCATGTTGCACTCAGATCTCTTAGAGGACTTTAGTGATTCTGTCCCGGTAGCGTATTGCTAGGATCGTTTCTTCCATCGTTGCTGGAGTCTTGTCTGTGGCTTTGCTTGCCATATCGGAGCAGAAGGAACAAAAATAAAATTCCTACTATGAGTCCCAAAATTAAACGTAGGCCGCCAAAGACAGAATGGACAAAATTCAGGAAGATGCCCAGAACTGTTTCAAATGGTGTTAACAGTCCCGAAAAAATTGTCTTAAATACATGTGCGATGCCGCTTGTATCAGACATGTTTAAACTTTGACTTAACATTTCTACGAAATGCACGGGGCAATTTGTCGATAAAAGGGTATGTATCTCTGCTGCTGTCCTTGCAACTTGCAGATCATACGTTTCTTTGGATGAGGTCAATTGCACAGTCATCTGTAAAAGAATAGACTTCATTCTGCTTAAAGTATCAATTCGAATAGAAGAGATATTCACATAAGGCCATATTGCCGCCTCCATGTCTGGATTGCCGTTTGGATACAATAATTGCATACAACAAACGACCCTGGAAGTAACAGTTACGAGATAGCATTCTCCTGGCACCATTCCACAACAGCTGTGGTCATTTATTAAAACATAGCTATCGTTAGAAAGTGGCCTGAAAGATGGTTCTATCTGTGTTGCAGGAGTGCCTTGTAGATGACATGAAAGGTTATTTGAGGACCCTTCGCAGGCTCCATGCAAGTTAATACCTTGACACAGAAGTGTACCGCTTAGTGATTTTTTGCAATTATTACCACTAAGGAATACCTCCTTTTTCCCTTCACTATAACATTTGTGTGTGTAAGGTAAATCCCAGGTTGATTTGATGTTTCCTTTACCCAACCTTTCATACTGGCCTGCTGGTATATATTCTTGGCAATATTTAAACTGGAAAGTTGTAATCGGAATTGTGATCATTCCATGTATTATCCATTCAATGAAAGGTCTTTCTGACATTGTCAATGGTAATCTCTCAAGTTTTTCAATGCTCAGAATTGTATAGTCTGCTCCTTTTTGTGCCAAACTGATTTGTTTATCAGTAAGGTTAAAGATAGAAAATAATGATGTTACGTTGATTAGACGCCATGGCACGTAGCCTGAACGTAGGTTTTGCAACGTCCAGCCAAGCTGTACAATAGAACGCAATTGGGACTGACCATGTTGTAACATTAGCAAGTCTTGCTCTATTATATCAAAGGCAGAAGATACAATACTGTCCAGTGAATATATTCTGGAAGACAGAGTCATTAACCCATTGTCCACAATGAAAGGAAATGAAATGAAATGAATGAAATGAAAAATGAATTTATAGAGCGCGAATTGCTGCCCTAGGGGCGTCCAAGCGCTAGTGTAGGCTAGTAGTAACAGAACACTTAAAAGGAATCAGCCAAAAGAATCAACAGGGGGTAGTGAACAGGAAGGTTTTTAATTGTTTCCGGAATGACAGCAGATTGGGATTGGATCGAAGTTGAAGAGGGAGAGAATTCCACAACTTGGCAGCGTTTAGTGCAAACATCCTGCCACCGGCTCTTGCTCTTTTTACTTTGGGTATTGAGGCTAGAAAGGCCTGAGAGGAGTGGAGATTTCTGGTCAGGTGGTAGTGAGCTATTAGATTGCGGCTGATTGCTGGTCCCGTCTGCCAGAAAGCCTGATGAGAGATGCACATTGCCTTAAAGGCAACTCTCTGTCGAACCGGTAGCCAATGCAGGTTTATAAGTCCGGATTTGACTGATTGTCTGCGAGGCAGCTGCAGCAGAGTGCGAGCTGCGCAGTTCTGTACTACCTGGAGCTTTCGCAATGTGAATTCTGGGGCACCAAGGTAAAGGACGTTGCTGATGTCCAACCGGGACTGGATCAGACCCTGGATTGTCCACAACAGAAAGTGATTTTTCCAAATTTATACGATCAATTTCTCCTATTTTTTCTGCTATTTCAATTTGCATTACTTTCCAAGCTTCGTTGTATGCAGCGTATATACCGGCCGCTATGAAACGTTTTTGACGCTGTTTGCGAGGTCCCAGTATGAAATCTCGCAAGTCAGCACCTTCTTTAAGTAAAGTCAAGTGTTGCTTAATTTCAGCCAGTGTGGATTTCTGTAGCCACTCAAGGCATAATTTCCCTACACTGTATGTTGTAACTATCTCTGGATGTTATCTCTGGGAATATCTTGGGTCGGCCTAGTCTGTTTAAACCCCTGTTCTTTATTCAGGAATCTGTCTTGACAGTTATTCGTGTCTGTGGGCCGGATCAACCATTTTTTCCAATCAGGATTTGTTCTGTTTTGGCGAAAAATATGGGATACGTCTATCTCCATATCCGTAGTACTATTACTATCAGGTATGGGCTTTGGAATAGACAGTTTATTTAAGTCTTTTATCTTAGCTAAACCAAGACAAGTAGTTTGTTGAATGGTATCATTCAGGAATATTAGTTGTTCTGGGATCATGCAGGCTCTAAATAATGATTCTAGACCTTGTACCTGCCAGTCTTTTGTTCCCCAGATGGTTTTTGTTTCAATGTTATTTTTCCAAAATTCAAAACCAAATGTTGACATTTTGTCATAAAATTTTTCAGAGTAAATCAGTTTAGTATTTGTCAACATTGTTTTCATTCCTGTCTTATTTAACATTTTAAAATAAAACGTTTCTGGATCACTGTTGTTTAACCCTGAGAAGTATGGAAATTTCTCAATTTTTTTTTCTCGAACTTCCTTTTGGTGGAGTTGGACAATTTTCCCATTGATTATGAGTAAAAACATTTCTAGGTTGTGCAGATTTATGCAAATAGTGATGACCATAGTGGTTGTAACAGTATAATTCTTCATAATTTGATGAACCCAGTAAATAATCATGTTCTGTAAATTTAGCTGACATTACTAAATCTGACATCATATTATTAATATTTTCAAAGTCCCAATCATCAGAATAAGAACTTGGTATCACAAAGTCACTTAAGGTAACCTTAAACTGGTGTGGATACTTCAGGAGCTCAATCGGGCCATAAATATCATAGCCAGTTCTGTCCCATGCTATACCACCAGGTATTGGATTGGCTTTGATGTTCACTGATGATAGTTCTCTTTTCTCGATGTGAGAGGATCTGTGTGATTTTAGAACCAAGTTGATGTTCTGACTTGCTGTGTCCATTGTACTATATTTTCCATCAATGAATCTACTCAAGCATAAAACCTTGATGCGCCCAAGCAGGAGGAAAAGTACACCTAACACAGTCCAAAATTCAATCCATGGTGAAATCAGATATGTTTCTTTTAGTTGGTGAAACAGCTCGGTCATTTTTTCTTTGAAAGTTTTTGTTGCTGGCTTGTCTCCATGTTTTACTTGGGTCATCGGAAAAGTCATCAAAGTTGATAAAATAGCCAGATGCAGTTCTGTCAATTGGTGGGATTGCTTCCGGATTTCCATTGATCTTTGCATTTTCTTTTGTTACATTTGTACATTCTGAAGCTACATCGTTGTAGACTGGTGTATCATTATGAATTGTTGCAATTTGGGTTTCAAGAGGCACAAGTTCCATGGCTTTGTTGCATAGTCCTTTTTTTTTACTGTTGGTTTATCGAATGTGATTTGTCTTTCAGTTTGAACCTCTTGGATTGTAGCAAAGTTTGGTCTTCTGCTATTTCTTGGGAGTCCACTGGGCCTACTACTTATTATCGGCCACATGATTGTGGTTTTACCAGGTCGATGGAAACGATTCTGTTTTCCTTTTTACCAGCAAGTGGCGGTAGTACTACTGATCTTGTTCCGCTGACAGCTAAGACAGGGACTGCTTTTCTGTAAGAAGGCCCAAATTCCATCTTCACCGCCATCTTTTCTCTGACCAGATCCCCAATCTTTGGAATCCAGACAGGTCTTGCTGGGACAGGTGGTTCTTCAGTGGTTGTTGGCTTAAACTTTGTGTTACTTAGACTTTTTCTTGTTTTATTCAAGTCCTGTAAAACAGCCAAACGATCTTTGATGTCAAACGTTTTTTCTTTTACCACTGAAGTCTGACGATCCAGATCCTGGATAATCATTCTAGTACCAAACAACAGTTTTTTTTTAATTAATTTATTTTTCAAGACAGCAAAATACGATATATACAGAGCTGCTCGCCTACAACCCATCTCGGGCCGGCATCATTTAAGTCAGGCTTGTGTGCTGATTAACAAAAACAGGCAAGGAGTATACAAAGTAAATTCCCAACACGTGAAGAGTAATCGAAGGCAAAATTCATCTGTTGTCAAACGTAGTTCCGCTCTGTGTATGCGTTTACAAAACAGTACATTTTAACTTTTTCTCCCCCCCGCCCTCCCCAAACAGTTATTCCGCCCCACCAACTCCCCAGTTGCTGCTCCGTGTATGTGATAGTGTGTTAGCGATGAGTGTAATGTGGATCGCGCCGCATGGCCTGTCCAGTAGCCCAACGGACCACCTCATGTACCCCCACCCTCAAGTATTCCCTGTCCCCCCGGGCCAAAGTCGAGTGAAAGAGTGGTCGCTTCCCTGACTGCTTCCACCAGAGTCTATGTCCGAGGCGTAACTTGACCTCGCCTCTCCCCACCCAACTGCCTATGGGTCCCCCTTGGGGGGCCCCGGGGGTCCCTCCCCCTCCCGTGTAGTGAGTTTGTCTTCCAAGTCTCTAGAGTTTATGAAGGTTGATACAGTGCCCAGAAGTTCCCAGGCCGACTCCGGGGTGGGAGCAACTCGCTATAGAGCTCCGATTGCGTGTTGCAATACATCATGTCGCTGGACCAGCGTCTCAGTGTCGGTAGTGGGCCCCTCATCCAACACATTGCTACCACTCTTTTGGCCAGGAGCATGCCCATGCTGACCATTTTTCTTACCGCAATGGGAACCTTTTTTATAAATCCCAGCAGGGCCAGCGCCGGGTCCATAGTCAGCTCCATCTCCACAATAGTGCTCATTTCAGCAAATACCCTATGCCAGAATCGCTGCACCCCCGGACATGTCCAGGCCATATGCAGGAAGTCAGCCACCGGGGCATGGCATCTCTCACACTCCGGCGTGTCACGAAGGCCATACCTGTGTAGCCTCTCCGGCGTGTGATAAACACGTTGCAAATATTTGAAGTGGACCAAGCGATGTCGTCCGTTTAGAGAGATTTTCCTGGAGGCCGCACAGCAGTATGCCCACATGCTGTCATCTATCTGGGCTTTCAAGTCAGTCTGCCAGGCCAAGCGCGCCCTAGTGTATTGGAAGGCAGTGTGTTCGTTTCCTATTTTGTAAAGTTTTGTTATCAGTTTTTGCGGCGCCGCGGTGGCGATTACATAAGGTAGCTCCGGGACCTCCGGCGGTTCTTCCAAGTCAGGGCCCAACAGCTCCAGGAGTGCGCTCCGCACCCTGTGAAACTGGAAGCGCTGGAGCAACGAGGGCCTCTCTCCACTCCGTGTCAGCTGCTCCCACGTCTTGACTTTCCCATGCTCGAACAGGTCTCCCAAGGTGTAGGCTCCCAGTTCTCGAAGGGCTTGCAGACCCCCAGTTCCGCCAACGTGGGGAGCCATAGTGCCCAATGGATCGGCATGTTCGGTGTGTACATCAGCTCTTTGTCTTGCCTCTGTAGTACAGAATGCCAAGCGTGATTAGTGGCCAGTAGGGAGTCTAAGGTTCCAACTCTGCGGTCCACTGGGCCACAGATTGTCGCTGGAAGTGGGACCGGGTCAGCAAAGAGCCTCTCCAGAGTCACGTGCAGAATGTCCTGGCTACCGTGAATCCAAGTGTGGAGGTGGGAGGCCTGCGCAAGCCTATAATAGCGCTCCATATCTGGGGCAGCTAAACCCCCTTGTTCATATGGTAACTTAAGGACCTCCCATTTCACTCTAGGTTGTTTGCCAGCCCATGCCAACCGTACGAGCAGTTTGTTAAGGGAGGCAAAGAAAGCCTTAGATAGGACGATCGGAATGTTATTAAAAAAAAACAGAAACCTCGGGAGGACCACCATTTTTATAATAGAGATACGTCCCATTAGTGACAGTGGCAGCTTGATCCAGAGCTCAATATCGTCTGCTAGTTTGTTATAAGCGACACCATAGTTTTCTCTAATCATAATTTTGGGATCCGTGTGGATCATTATACCCAAGTAGCGGATCGGTTCTGTGGACCATTGGAGCGGGTATTCCATTTCAGAGGGGTCAGTAACCGGGGTCAGGAGGAACGCCACTGATTTGGTCCAGTTGACCTTGAGCCCCGAGAGAGCACCAAATCGGACCACTTCCCTCAGGACCGAGGAGAGGTTAGTCGCCGGATCTCTGACATAAAGTAAGGTGTCATCAGCGTAAGTGGATATCCCTATCTTGTAGGTGGGGTAGTTGATGGCCTCATAGGAGTGATACTCTCTGATAGCGCAGGCCAAAGGTTCCGCCACCAAGGCGTAGAGTAGCGGCGAGAGGGGGCATCCCTGTCTCGTGTCTCTGCTGATTTCAAACGATTCTGAGACAGAGTCTCCTAGCCGGACTTGCGCTGTGGGTTTGTAGTAGAGGGCACCTAGTAGTTGGAGGAAGAGGTCACCCAGGCCTAGTTTCTTGAGGACCCTGCGCAGGAACGGCCACTCCACGGAGTCAAACGCTTTCTCCATGTCCAGAAAGACCGCAATAGCTTTGGAATCCTGCTTCGTGTGCTGAATGGTCCCCATC
This sequence comes from Lissotriton vulgaris, assembly GCF_964263255.1. Lineage (NCBI taxonomy): Eukaryota > Metazoa > Chordata > Amphibia > Caudata > Salamandridae > Lissotriton > Lissotriton vulgaris. Next base: position 208,491,339 of record NC_141695.1, read on the forward strand.
ACCGTCCGTATATTGTATGTGAGGTTGCGTGACGGTATAAAACCTGCCTGTTCAGGGGCAACCAGTTCAGGGGCCACCAGCGCCAACCGGGCCGCTAGTACTTTTGCGTAGAGCTTGGCATCAACATTTATGAGGGACAGCGGGCGGTACGAGCCTACAAGGTTGTGGGGCTTACCCGGTTTCAATATCGTCACTATTATGGCCTCTCTCATGGAGGGCGGCATGGTGCCTTCCTCACAAATGTCATCAAATAGGGTTGAGAGGTGCGGTAGAAGTTTATCCTTGAACGCCTTATAAAAGGCAACAGTCAGGCCGTCCGCCCCAGGAGCACTATCAGCCCTCATGCCAGCCAACGCGTCTGAGATCTCTTCTTGTTGTATAGGGGACATCAAGAAATCCCTCTGCCAATTTGCAAGGAACGGCATGTTGATATAGCTCAGGTAGTTATCGATTTGGTCCTCTACCCCAGATAACCTAGTAGTATATAGCTCCGCGTAGTATTTTCTGAATTCAGTAAGAATGTCCCTTTCCTCCACGAGCAAGACCCCCCCGTCCGAAGTCAGCTCCGTGACTACCTGCCGTCTTCTAGCACCTTTCATTATCTTGGCCACGAGTGATCCAGGCCGTTCCCCTGCCCCATACACGCATGCAGTAGCATATTTGCCCAGGTGACGGACCTCCCTGTCTGCCTCATCATGGAACTCTTTTAGGAGCTCCTGGAGAGTTCCGTCATCCACCGGCGTCGTGCCCACTGCATGTCACCTTTCCTGCTCCTCTATTTGCCCCTCTAGGTGTGTCAGTCTGTGTCTAATGGCCTTCAGGACGCTGGAGTGTTTAGCCATTGCTACCCCCCTGATGTAGACCTTAAAGGCCTCCCACACCATCCGAAAACTGTCCACTGAGCCTATGTTGGTCTCGAAGAACAGGTCTATCTCCTCACCCAGATCACCCCTGAATGACTCGTCCAGCAGTGAGTATGGTGGGAAGCGCCACGTGAATGGAGGGATCCTCGGACTATGGGTGTCTAGAACTAGCAGTATCGGGGAGTGGTCCGACAGTGTGCGGGGCAGCACGCTACAGCTTTTCACCGTCGCTAGGAGGGAGTGCGTGGCCATCCAGTAGTCAATTCTGGTGTGGATGTTGTGGTACGCCGAGTAGTGTGTGTACCCCCCCCTGTCCCGATGTCTCTCCCTCCATATATCCACTAGTCCCAATCGTACCATTTCGACTTGCATTCGCAGTGCCGCGGCCGCTGGGTGTCTGGGCGGACCATCGGAACTATCCAGATCAGTGTCAAAAATAAAATTGTAATCCCCCCCCATAGCATCCTAGCTGTGTTCCATTCTGTGCAATGTCCCGCAACTGCAGAATAGAAGTCTGGAGAGTAGTAGTTAGGCCCATACACATTGACCACTAGATTCTGCCCCTTACCCTTACATCTGCTTAGCACAAACCTCCCCTCCGGGTCAGCACATATTTGTGTGAGGCGCAGTTTGGATCTAGGGTTGACCCATGTGAGGACCCCCCGTGCATGAGTAGTGAAGCCCGCATACGTGGAGTTCCCCTGTAGTCCCTTATATGAAAGCATCTTACTAGAGTTGGGAAGGTGCGTTTCTTGGAGCAAGGCCAGATCTATCTGATGTCTTTGCGGAGCTTACGGAAATCGTTTAGTCCCCTCACATTCCATGTCAACGCTCTGAGGGTCTCAGTGTCCCCAGTCGTGTACCCAGGCGGCATGTTAGCCATCATCAATGTGGTGTTGTACCATGTGAGTTCCCAATGTCGCACCTCGCAATCCCAATAGTAACAGGACTCCAACAGCACTGTGAGTTACACCCCCCACCTCCCAGACCCTGTGTCGCGTGGCGTGGTGTACAATCTTGCATATAACCTGGAGCTTGAGAGACCCCGCTCCGTAGGCAGTGAGAAGCACATCAGGGCACCAATTATACAGTACATGCAACAGCAGCAAAACACCCATCAGCAAAGCAACAAGTCGGAGCACGCATGAATTCCCTCCCCCCGAAACACCCCACTGCAATCCTTCCAGTCCCCCCCCCCGCCCACAGCCATCCAACCCCAACCTGGTCTGGCCGAGTCCCCCAATCCACCCCCCTCCCCGACCTGCAAGAAACCCACATCGAATCCCCAAACAATGCTCAACAAGAGCCATAAGTGCTGACAGCGCTGGGGCAAGGGTAGCCAGAAAAGTTCGGTTGCTGTCCCCCTCCTGCTGGGACCACAAGGCACTATCATTGTTTTTCCCCTCCCCCATCGCCCTCCTGGTAGTAATCAACAGTGGCTGGTATATACCTCATGCTGCTGTCTGTCCAGGGTCCCCCCCCCCCCACGGACTCCGGAGAAGCATCACGTGACTTTACGCCCTCCATGCCCAGCGCCCAGATTCTGATTGCTACTTGCAACATAAACGACAAAAGAAGTGCGACCCCCCAACAGCACCGCCCCACATTGCAACACCCTCACCTACATATTATTGTCTGTGAGCAATCGCCAGAGTGTGACATCATGGTGTGAGCATCGTCCGGGCTCCCAGGGGCGAACCGTGTGGATTGTCAGGCTGTAGTCCCTCTACGAATCTCCGGTTTCCACCCCTCGGTCAGTCCTGCTCTTCCAGATCATTGTTACTCCTTGGCTCCGTCGATTGAGTCTTTGGGCTCCCTTGTCGCTCCCTCGCCCACACCTTCAGAGATTTTTGTAGTTCTTTAGGGTCAGTGAAGAAGTGCGAGTGGCCCTGTCGGTTGATGCGTAGCCTCGCCGGGTATAACATGGCATAGTCCAGACCCAGATCACGGAGCTGCTGTTTACACGGGGCAAATCGCCGTCTCTCCTGCGGAACCTTTGCCGTGAAATCAGGGTACAGTGATATGTCCATTCCCTCGAATTGTAATTTCCCTTTCTCCCGGACTGCCCTTAGGGCTGCGTCCCTGTCCCTGTAATTTAGGAGTTTCGCAATGATTGGTCTGGGATTAGCGCCCGGGGGTGGTCGCGGATCGAGGGTACGGTGGGCGCTCTATGATGAACATTGGCGAAAACATGTCTTGTCCCAGGAGCGCCACCAGGAGCTTTTCTATGAACAGTTCCATTTTACCCGTGTGGGTCGTCTCAGCCACTCCCATGACGCGGATATTAGAGCGCCGAGAGCACGCCTCCAAATCCTCGGATTTGTCTTGTATGACCTGCAGCAGTCGACCGAACTGCTTGCGGTCAGTGTCCCACTCCGTTTGAGCTTCCTCCGCCTCTGTCAAACGGCGCTCCGCCATGTCCAGCCTCTCCGCATGCTTGTCCATCCTTTCTGTCATACGGTCCATCCGGTAGGACAGCGCGTCGATCTTAGTGCCAATGGCAGACATGCCTTCCTGCAGGCCCTTTTCCATCGTCGTGAGCATCCCCTTTATCTCTGCGCATAGAGAGGCACCTGGTTCACCAGCGGCCGTCGGTGATTGAGTTCCTGGCAGTTCAGGCTCCCTTTGTCGCCGCTGGTCGAAGGATAGCTTCGTCTGTGTTCTATCCCCCATCCCCATTGCTGTGTCTGGAGGTTCTGTGGTCGTGCTGGACGCTTCCAGTCCCCGGGCCAGTACCTGCTGGTATTCCCCTCCTGTCCTCGGGGAGGGCTTAGTGCTATGTGGGGGTGCGCACCTCAATGTCCCAGCGCCCCCTCTGACCTCGTGGAGTCCCGGTGGCCACTCCGCATGGGACCTGCAGTCAAGACGATGCCTTCAGGGCTCACTGCTCAGCAACAGTTCAGGCCACGTGCGCCCCCGAGCTGGATGTGTTAAGGCTATCTCTTTGCCTGCACGCGCAGCAGGGGCTGTCAGGGCCAAGCCGGGGTACCGGCATCAGGAGAGTTCCTCGGCCCCCAGAATCACGAGTTCACCGCTGCGTTCGTGCCCCTCACCGTTTCAGGCGCAGCCACGTCTGTCAGGGCCAGCCGCGAGACAGGCGGGGGCCGACTTGGGACCAGAGTGCTGTGACGGGATAGATAAAGACCCTCACTTGGCTCCCCAGGCGGATCGCCGTCTCCGCGGGGGTTATTCCCCCCTCCGCTCCCCTCAGAGCACCTCCGGTGCCTGCTGCATAGTCCTGGGGCCAGGTCCGAGTATCTCTCCGCAGGGCTCCGTGAGTCCCCGAGGCGTGAGTTGCGCTGCGGACGCACGCGGAGTGACGCAGAGCGGCCCTCTGCTGGGGAAAGTCCGGGGTCTTAGGGCCTGGTCCGGCGCACACGGGGGAGGTCCCTGAAGTGTGTGTTTCAGGCTCGGGCGTCGTCCAACGCCACTCCGGAGTCCAAGCTAAGTGAGCGGCGGGGACCCCCGCTGTTATTTCGTGAATGCCACAGCCGAAACAGGATCAATTGCAGGATTTTAATGGGCGTCAGCGAGGAGCTTCGCTCTTACTCGTCCGCCATTGACGCCGGCTAGCTCCGCCCCCCTAGTACCAAACAACAGTTCATACGGACTGAAACCTTTTAGAGAATTTCTTGGCATGTTATTAGGACTACGTTGGACACTTATTAAATGTGTGACTTACCCATCACCCGAACCTAATACCCTCGCCGTTATAGATTCCTTTATGTCACGTTTTTTTCTTTCAACTACCGCATTTCCCTCAGGATAGAAGGGAGAAGAGTACCGCAATGCAATGCCCATGCTGGCCATGTCCTCTTTGTAAGCTCGAGAGCTAAACGCAGGACCCTGGTCAGAATGTAGCATGCCAATTGCGTATGTGCCGATAAAGACTCGCACATCTTTTATAACAGTTCTGGCGTCAGCCGAGCGCTGGGGCCACATTTTTAGTGAATTAATAATTATGGGACCGAATTTGTCCGGTCAGACGTCTGCGCAAATTGTAAATATCTACGCTCATTCCCTGCCACCAGTATTGTGATTGTAATTCGACTAGAGATTTCAATATCTCTTGGTGCCTTAGACCCAATCCCATGTGGGCGTCTTCAATCAAGAAAACTCTCCGGTTCGTGTTTGGAATTACTCTATCCCCCACTCCAGGGATTTAAGCAAAAGGAACGGAGTTTGCATCAATTATGTATGTAATACTGAGTGGATAGTTGAGAGGTAATGCTGCATAATCGCCTTTTAACAATGCTTTTACCGCTAGCATGGTTTCTCCGTCTATGTGTTTTTTTGAACGCTTTTTTGTGGCTACGGAAGCCGGTTGAACCGCTGCTGCTGTGGCTCTGTTAGCCAATGAATTCCCTGCAACGTGAACGCCATCACGTTGATGACTCAGTGTATGTATCATGTGAGTCTTTTGTAGTTCTTTCTGTAAAAGAACTACTTGTTCCCAAAGAGTTTTATGCTTTATTGTGGCACCTGTGTCATCTTTGTAACCGTTTTTGCTCCTTGTCTGCATATCATTGTTGTATGACTTGACGCAGTAATGCGAATCGCACACTATTAGTGTGGGGAATTCGCGATCAGCATTTTCAAGCGCCATCTTTAAAGATCTTATTTCAGCTCGCTGAGCTTAGCAGTTTCTGAGTGATTCAGTTTTTGTAATCATTGTTTTGAATTTACCAGAGCGCCAGCGACGTTTAACAATCGCGCACGCTGCATTGTAGGATTTTTTCTCTACATCGTAATGGTGTGCAAATCTGTCCATATAGATTACACAGGTATATTGTTCGAGAGGCAGAATTTCGATTGGCAGGGGATATTCTTGTTCGTTTTCTAGGGGCCATATGTAGGTGGCCAAATACCGGTCGGTAACGGCCGATTTTGGCCATTAGCGACCGGTATTTTGAGTTTCAGATGTAGGTGGCCAAAATATTACCGATTCTGTAAATTTACCGATTCTGTAAATTTACTGATTCTGTAAATTACCGAATCGGTAAATTTACAGAATCGGTAATATGGGATGTAGGTGGCACTGAAAACAGTGCCACAGGCCCTTAGGAATTCGTTATTTACCATGAAATACAATTGCATGGTAAATAACGAATTCCTGTGTACATGCACATCTGTGCATGTACACCTGTGCCATGTGGCACAGGTGTACATGCCCTTAGGGCATGTATGTGTGCCACATGGCACACAAGCCAGAATCAGGGGTGCAACAGGGTGTCAAAGTGACACCCTGTCCCCCTTGACAAATCAGTAATTTTACCGAATCGGTATTTACCGATTCGGTAATTGACATTGATTCCTATGTAATTACCGAATCTTACCGATTCGGTAATTGTTACCGAATAATTACCTACATGGCATTTACCGATTTGTAAATACCGAATCGGTAAAATTCGGTATTTATGATTCAGTAAATGCCATTTACCTACATATGGCCCTAGATCATCTAGTTTTTTCAATTTCGGGTCAAAATAGTATTTCACGTCTTCTGCAGCAAGAGAATTTTCCCATTGTATCCATTTTGGATCTAATGCCACTGCATTCAGATTGCATGGACATGTTAATGCCTCAAGGGCTGATTCTGCTGTATAAACAGCTATCCTCTTGCCTTGGGCTAGGGCTCTTTCTCTTGCTACAGCAGTTCGAACCGCTATCAGAATTTCTTCTGTAGAACTGAATTTCATTTCAGCTTGAGTGTACAAGTGTGATTTGTAAGCTATAGGTACCGTTTCTCCCTCATTAGAGGTCAGGTATGTGAATCTGCATCTTCCTGGGATGACTCGGATTACAAGGTTGCGTACGTTTTCGCATGTTTGCAGTTTTGTTTTAGTTAAAATTTCTGTCTGTAATGATCTCAGAATTTCTGTGTGTTTTTGAGTCCAATGTATTGGCTTGAAATCAGGTTTTATTAATTGATAGAGAGGTTTAACCCTCTCTGCGTAATTTAGAATGTATGTTCTACCGAAATTCAGCAAGCCTAGTATTGATTGTAAATTTTTCAGCGTTTTTGGTGCTTGGAGTAATGCACACTTCTCTAAGAAGTTGTCTGCCAGGCTTTTGCCTTCACTTGATAATTCATATCCTAAAAATAGGACTGTTAGATTGGCAATTCTTAACCTTTTAAAGTTGAATTTGTAACCCTCTGATGCGAACCCAAGAATTATGGTGTTCACTCTTTTTAAGTGAGTCTCCAGGTCAACGTCTGTCATCGACATATGATAATGCCTCATCATCATATATTTGTAGTAATTCTGTTACTCTTGCTGAGAATAATCCTGGGCTATTCTTGAATCCCTGTGGGAGTCGGCAAAATTGTTTTTGCGACCCCATTATTGAGAAAGCGGTCAAATACCTGCTTTCAGGTGCAATGTTTTGACAGAAGAATCCATTAGAGATATCTAATGTCTTTTTATATATTTTTGCGCACGATGTTGTTCATTAGTGCTGCACTGTGAGAGTTTTGTACTGCAAAAGTTTTGCAACAGGAGTTTAAATGTCTGTAGTCCAAAATTAGGCGATATGAATCGTCTGGCTTGGAGACAGGAAACAAAGGATTGTTCATTTGTGAGGTGCATGTTTCAATCACCCCTTGATATTCAAGTTGATCTAAGATCTCCCTGACTTGCTTTTTAACTTCTTGTTTAACTGGGTACTGCCTTTGTGCAGTTTGATGATTTTTTAACTGGAGGTGAGTCCTCATCCCATCCTACATGATTTTTGTATAATGCAGGGGCTTGGGCCACCGCCCATTTTCTTGCGAATGTGTATTTTTTATGAATCGGGATATGATTTGAGAAGGCAGGCATAATCATTTCTTCGCCATGAGGGTACTCCCTGACAAACTCTGGTGGCCAGTCTTTTTTAGCTAACCTGATGTCATAGCCTTTAGAAAGATTCTCCCAAAAGAGACCTTTTATTTTCCTAGTTTTATCTCCCTCTATACGCAATGTTATTTCATATAGTTTATGGGGCACACTAACTCTTGTGTCTGCAGTTTCCACCTGAATGTATTCATTCGTGTCCACTGTCTCCAGAAGATTCATCAGGATCTTGCGAGCTATGGTCACTTCTGCTGCGCTGTCTAGCATCGTTTGGGCCCACTCTCCGTTTTTCAGTTGTGTCCTCAGAATCCTCGGCATGTTTAATTTTTATACTTGCTACCTTCTTTCTGGGAAATTGTCATTTTTTACTTTGATGAGCAGGTTCTTTGTCTTTGGACTTGACGTGCTCTTCCTTGTGTTCTGACCGTCCTCTTCTTTCCGATTTCTGTGAGGAAGATCGAGAAGGATTGAGTGACAAGGATCGAGAGGGATATCTCTAAGATTATATATTTTTTCTGAGGTTTCCCGTTGGAGAGACTTGTCTCTTCCAACCGGTGATTTATTCCTCCGTTGGGGAGACCCCCCTCTTGACTGAAATTGTTTTTCTCTGGGAGTGGATTGTTTATTACCATCCCAGCTCTTTTTTGGAGTATATAGATTATTTTTAATAAAGGTTTTTTCAGGATTTTCAATTAGTTGAGGTTTTACTGGTTTTCCACCTAAACTATCTCTGCCTAATTCTTCATAGGATTTTTCTATGATTTTAGCAAGCTCAAAAGGTTGGTCTGTTATATCTGTTTCCTTAAATTTTTGGAGGTACTCTATATTGTTCCTTGCTAATTGAACTAATTCTCTATATGCCTTCGTTAATTCTTTTAGTTTAACCAGAAGTTCCTCACTTGACATTGTTTCAATGTCTGGGTGTGGTGAGTAGCTGGCTAGAACCGGCCACGTGGCTCCTGGTCTACTTAGTGGACGAGCCTGGTGATGTGATTTTGATGTTTTAGGGCGCCTTTAAATAAGAGCAGGTGCTCTTGATATGTTAGTTGAATTTCAACTTCCTCGAAAGGAGAGTATTCCTCTGGAGCTTCTGCTATTTTGTAGTAGTGGAACTCATGTGTTACAGGATTTGCTACTGGAAAGTTTATCCAGGTATAGAATACTTCTGTCTGCCGAAACTCATGTGCCTCTACCACAAATACGACTGTACCACCTCTTGCTGTTAATCCATTTTCTATAAGCTTTATAGTTAGGGTTTTCCTTATATTGACCGGGATGAGTATTGCATCCGGGTCGGTGTTTTGGACAAGTGTGTCGTCCGATATGAGTTGATCTGCTATTCTAGCTTGCTCCCTTTCTTCGTCACTTTCTGACATTTTTACTGACAGAAGGTTTTGTTGCAGATCAAGTTTCAAGGAAACAAAGATTAGGTGCACAATATTTTGGAACACTGTATCCTTCAACGTTGACTAAACCAAAAACTAATACATAGGATTCTCATCCTACTAAGTTCCGGCGGATATTAACCTTTCACCTGCTCCAGACGTCTATTGGAGTTTTTATGGAAAAAAGGGGTCTGTGTGAAAAGCACGACTGAGTTACTCTAGTGTCTTACGTTAGATTATCGCCTTACCGAACGTTGGGTGCCATGTAGTGTAGTTCCTATTTTCCCAATAGGCTCTGCGCATTGGAATAACATAAACAGCAGTGTAGACGTAGAACTGAGGTCATCTAGGTCTCTACTGACTATGTTAGACTTAATTTAGGTTTGCCAGCAAGCTCAGAGGTCACTAGAAACTTTCTTGAATGAACAGGGAGGAGTGAACTTCCCTGATTAGACCAGAAGGGATTCAGTTTCTGACAACCGCATAAACATGACAACTTTGCTCCCTCAGAATAAAGAGTGTATCTCTAGAGTTGTGTGAAAACAATAGACAGCTATTTTACTCAGTCAATCGTGCATGCTTAGTTTCAACAGAGTGCAGAGAAATAGAGAGACAGGCGTTTTCAATAAAAGGTGTTATTTTATTAAGCAGCCTTCTTTCTCATGCAAGAGAAATGAATTGCCACCATTCCAATACTTATCATAAAGTAAAGTGCGTACAGTAAAAGTAGTATTATGAAATAATACTGTAAAAGCTTTATTATGGTTTCTTAGCCATATGATACTTTAAAATGGATAAAATATATACATACATAAAAACATTGACTAACAAACTCAACTGGTACTAAGATACGCCTACCCCGGTGTACCTGACCTAAGCCTAATACGTGGGAAGGAGTAAGTAAGTTGCAGTTGTTAAGTTAAGTTGGGTTTTTTGCCAAGTATCGGAATCAAGAATTCTCTCTAAGGTTTTAATCAGCTCCGTACCTTGGTTATAGAATGAAGGAGGTCTTGTATCTCGCTTCTCAGGACTCAATCTCCCAGCAACCCGCGAGGGTGACTTGGGAACACTGGAGCTGGATTTCTCGGCGTGAGAAAAGGCAGTTTCTCCAGCGCGTCAAAAGGGAGGGGCGGCTTCCTTCGGCTCTCGCATCAGCTGGGCTTTGGATAAGTAGATAGCCGCTCTGCTCCACACCACCGTGTGTTTGCTTAAGGCAACGTCGGTATATTTATACCTGAAAGGTGCCGCGTTTGACGTAAGGTTGGACATAAGATGTCACTAAGAACTAACAGCTCTTTCTGGACTCCAGGAGTTCTTGTGCAAATCAAAACAAAAGCAGGGGGGATTCCCGGGCTGCTGGAGGCTTGGTTTGTTTAAAGAACGCGTTGTGCTTTCTAGGAGTCTATGGGAGTAGCCTTGCCGTGCTTTGGGCTGCATGGGCTAGTAATAAATATGGATATGATTCTTATGCCTTTATAAGGATACTATTTATTATAACCACATAAGGTCATGAATCGGGAATATTGAATTAGGGTCCTAAATAGAAATACAACAGTAGCAGAAGAGCCAACGTTGGCTAAGATGAGTTTATCTGGGTGAGTTTTAGTGTCAAATATGATCTAAATTTGCTTCACTTTCTTCAAAAAGTGTTACGCTAAGAAGTCACAAAGCTCAGTTGTATATATTTCTAGCGGTCAAGACAATTTAGAGACTTCTAGAAAAAGTTTCCTAGTAGAGTTTTTTTCCCCTCAAATATTTTAGAAAAGTAGGAGCACTTCTCTGTTATTATCAGGCTTTTACATTCAGCTAGTAGAGATTTGTAGATGGAGAGTTCACTGGTGTTATAATTGTTTCTGCAGCATCTTTCCTGTCACCTACACTCTTTTTTCTTTTAATTGGACTATGAAATAGTTTTCGCAAAAAAAAGTTTTCATATTGCACCAAGACAATTCACCTCGTGGCACCCAGATGACAGACATATCCCCTGAAGATGATCCTACCTTCTTGAAGACAATCCGATAGCCTGCAAATGTTTTTTAAGTTACGTATTTTTGTATGTTTGGATACGCTCTATTTAACCAGGATGCTCTTGAGCCCCTTCATGGCTAGAAGTATGCCTAACCCCAAAAATTCCGAAGCCCAAGACCTCTCTCACCTCACATACACCTATTTTGAACCAAACACTAGCATTCCTAACTCACTACATAACTCACTCCGACACAACACCTTGTATCAACACCTGACCGCTGTGGGCACACAAACCACTAATCGGTCATGCTACATTTGTTCACTGATTCCTCACGTTGTAGGTGCAGAAAGGCAATATTTATCCCAGGAGATAGCCCCTCAAAAAGCAAAATGCCTCATCCATCAGTAAGCCAATATTAAACCCATTTGAGTAAAACCAAGTAGGATGTAGTAAACATCACCCGGTATGAGACCAAACCCACATCACTGTACCTTTACACCGATCCTAGCAACAAATACAATGAGCTGGACAGGATGCACAGAAAGGGCACTATAGGGGAGGACACTGTTTGGCGCCACGACTTCGGAGAAAAGAGATTCTTTGAGGTAGCAAGACCAGGACACACTTCCACAAATTTAGTTTGCTCCTGCCTCCATCTACGGTCTCAGGGTGAACGTTTTTGGGGCTACATTATTCAATGACAGGTGGACCCCAGACTAGTAATTCCAGTGTAGAGCTACTCGTCTTGATCACGCTAGGGGAAATGAGACTCATGGGAGAGGGTCCAACTCCAGTATAGACTCCCCGGACCACAAAGTTTGGGACACAAAAATCAATAGGTACACATGGTTGGAGCGGAAGGGCCAATCCCTAATTGTATATAAAACATACACTGTATTCTCTGTGTTTCACAGGTAAAAGAACCATATCGCTTGGCAGCAAAGAGAATTGTGGGGTGATACTGCATATAACAGACTTGCAATAGGGCACCTTTACATTGATGGATATCTACTGGCAATGCAGCGACCTTGCCCACATCAAGCTCATCCCTGGATGGTTGGGCCTGTACGCCCTCATGACCATGCACACTCCAATGTTGCTCATCCCTAGAGAAGATCTGTGCAAATTGTTTCAACATCCGTTACAGAAGAAAACAACTCTGTTTCACCAGGCTCGAAGGAAAAGAACAGCTGAGTATTTTGGCTGGGCTCAGGACAAGAACCCTCCAGAAGAATACAGACTGTTCAGAGAGACTCAGGTAAACACAGGAGAGTCAATACCCTTCTTCACCATGCAAACGAAGGCCAACGCTCGCTGGTTGCAAATAACCAGATGGGAACTTCTCAAGCTAATAAATGATACTGAGCTCTGTCTAAATGCTGTCAAGGAAGAACTGAGAGCCATCTGCCTTATGGTGATGCAACTTCAGTACGTGTTCGACTTGATGTTTGCGATGGAGGTTGGGTTGTGTGCCAGATTGGTGCTTCCTGTTGTATTTTGATCCCTGGCAATGATTTGGATGAAGGACATTGGCTCTTGCCATCCAAGAACTGCATTATCTGCAAGTCGGCATGAAGAAGTAGGGAAGTGCCCCAGAGCAGGACTGGTTGCATTGTATCTTTTCTTGGATCCTCTATGGGTGTCTAAGCTATTCACAACACTGATTCCAGTTTTCGTGCTGCACTTATGTTGTGTGGTTTCCTACAAGTGGGAATTTCCTGCTAGGGAAACAGCAACAGACACTACAGATGTACACACAGTTTCAAATATAGCAACAGTAATAAAATATGAGGAGGATAAAGTAGTGAAACATTCAATTAGGGAGGAAATGTGGGAATGGGTGAATACAATGTCAATGTATAACATGTGTGTAGGACCGACAACGACATTACCAATACAGGCAATGTCAATGTATGCCATAACCGATGCCTGCGCAACAATGCCAGTACCTATAAATGCAATGTCAATGAATGACATGAACTACCCGCGCAACAGTGTCGTAACCAGTAGAAACAATGTCAATGTATGCCATTTTCCATGTCTGCATAGCAATATCCATACCAGTGGAGACAATGTCAATGTACGTCCTGATCAAGATACGCAAAACAACAAATTCATGTCATTGCTTTCAAATTCACCCACAGTGACTTCTCCAAAAGCTCCGAGATTCGCTCTTAGACGGGCCCTGCAACCCCAAACCGCAGTCATTGAGTGACAAGTCACAAGTGGGGCCTTGCTTAGCCCAAAGACAAACATGCTCACAGGGAAACACTGATTGATCCCCCAGATACTCAGTTGCACCACATACATGTCTGAGGAAATTGGCCCCAATATATCCTGGTTGTCAAGTGACGCGCGTTCCCCAAAAATACCACAAAGCTGGATGCCACATTTAGATAGAAACACTCAGCCAGTCAGGACACAACATGTACACAACAAGTATTGATCAGGCTCCCCCCAACACTAGATATGTGGACATACATAATGGCCCACACTACTTCTCCCCGAGGTCGAGAGCAATCTGTGTCCTTATCAGATTACCAAAATTGTTATTTTTGACTGAGATGCTTTTTCAAGAATGCATAATTGTTTTATTGTACCTCATATGTTTATATTGTCAGCCAAAAGTTTGCACACCAACTTACTTCAGATGCAACTCTGTTGGCTCGCTCTTGACCGCTGCATTTAATTAAATCAACTTGTTCCTGTTTTGCCAAATGCCTCTTGTCTTTTCATTTATTCAAGGTAAATTCATATTCGAACAACACATGTCCAGGCTTACAAGTCTTTATGAATCTGGGAATGCACCAATATCCATGGGTGGATGCATGGGAATGACCATGCTCTACCCATGGAACACCTCCCTAGTTGAAATGTAATGCAGTGTAACTGGCTGCCTTGCATTACATTTCTTTACAAAGCCATGCAAGACCATACAGACCAGGCCGTGCTTGCGTGATGCAAGGACAACACAATGGTTTCATAAATATGGGCATGAATTTATTAGTGAATTTCTATAACAGGATAAAAAAAATCCCAGAATGAATGGTCGCCAGGCACTAATCATCCTACCATTCCTAGGTATATGTCCTATACAAATATTCGAAAGTATACAATAAGAAGTGGTTGGAATGCTTTAATAAATTTCAGCTGCTGGTAATCACTCGGGTCACATCCGAGATTAGGGCCACACTGAAAATGCAAACCGGCCCTGGCAATTGAGTCAGACAGGCCACAGGCTAGGGGAACGGGGGTGCACGTGGAACACACTGCAACTGCTATGCAAAACCGGCCCGGTGACAAAAACGGCCCCCAGGGGTCCAAAACCACCCCCCACCCTGGTGGCCCACCGGGGAAATGCCTGGTGCCTGATACAGCCAGTCCATCCCTGTCCCAGTCCATCCTTTATTTTGCACACTATGCCACCTTTGTTTGGACTCAGCTATATGCAAATCTGTCTTGACCCTGCTCTAATGGGAACCCAAGCGCTCACGACTGGTTTCGCCCATGCTATGGGCTCATCAGCCAGGTATAGCTTGGTTCCATGGACAGTGTGCATGGGACCCACATCTGGACATACCCGTCCCACGTAGAGTAACATCCTAAAGCATACAAAAAATGATGGGTGGAATGCTTCAATTAATTTCAGACACTGGTAATTAATCTGGATGCATCCAAGTTCATCTTTATGTTGCACATCATGCCACGTAGGTTTATACCCAGCTACACACAAATCATTCTTGACCCTGCTCCAATGGGAGCAGTCTAGCCCAAACTGCCAAGCCAGGTCCTACCTGAAATGGAACATCAAGAAACCGAGGACTGGTTTTACCCTTGTCATGGGCTTATCAAACAGGTATAGCTTGGTTCCTGTGACACTGTGTGCCTGAGACCCACTTCTAAGAACCCACTAAGGGCAACATACTAAAGCATACAAAAAGTGATGGGTGAAATGCTTGAATTTTTCTCAGCCACTGGTAATTACTCTGGTCTCATCACAGTCCATCGTTATTGTGCACACCATGCCACCTCAGTTTGGGTCCACCTATATACGAATCAGTCTTGGCTTTGCTCCAATGGGGACAGTCCAGCCCAAACTCAGGGCTGACTTGTATATTAAGAAGCAATTTTGTGTGAACTTTTCTGGGTGCAGTGCCAACTTTGCTTTGGGCAATCTAAATAGTTGATGAAAAAAAGGCTTTTGGTACTTTTAAATCACAAGCTGTGGGCTAATCAAGTTGTCCCATTCCCTTTCCTTCTTCTTTTTTCAGTCACCATAAGATCAACATACAAGCGGCTCCTCTCACATTTGGCACAATACAATCAGAGGAACAACCAACCCAGTGAGTTTTCACTTGTCACGCCTATGTATTTATGCAAAAACAAATGCAACCTGTGATTAAAAAGTACCAAAAACCTTTTTTTCATCAACTATTTAGATTGCCCAAGACAAAGTTGGCACAGCGCCCAGAAAAGATTACACAAAATTGCTTCTCATCATACAAGTAAGTGTATTCCAGTTTTTGACAGCACTCCCACCTGCTCAGGAAGTATGCGCCAAAACCAAGCACACAGTTCAGTCCTGAGCAGCCACCAGTCTGGTGTGACTGGACATATGTTTCATTTTGCTTCTTCTTTCCTTTCTTCTTCATTACAGTATCTGGACTACAATACTAAGGCTGACTTAGGAGTCATTTAACGGAAGAGATCGGCTGATCTCGATAAGAGGTAATCTTGTAAAGCTTGATCTGAATGGAAGGTGTGGCTTGAAAAAATGTTGTGAAGAAAGTGGTAACAAAAGCACTTTTTCTCTTTTTGTTTTTTCAGCTCTTTATGAGTTCAAGGTCCTGAGGAGAACCCTTTTAATTTATGTTTGGGTTTGAAACGCGTCAACCGCTATGTGACCAAAAAAGTGTGTGAAAATACACTCTTTTTTGAAATTTTGTGAAGGACTGTTAAATAGACTTAAAGATTTTGTTGGGTACCCTGAATAGTACAATGTCTGTCGCTGCCCATATCAAGGTTGTTGTAAAATCCAATCAAAAACATATCAACCTGTTTGGGCTCTATCTTTTTGTTTCACCTATTTATTTATTATGTCTTTCTGTTTTTCAATATGCTTACTCTTTTTGAAGTAGTGAACTCGAGCTTATACATTTGTAATGTTGAATTTGTTGTCCATGTCATGTCCAGGTTTTGCCCAAAGTTATAATTATGATGTTAAATATATGTAATATTTGTCAAATCAAGAATGTGGTCTGTTGAAAAATTGTTTGATCTGATGTCCTTGTGAAAACCGATGAAACCCTCCCAAAAATTTTTTTTATGAGAAAATGAATTTTTCAAACTGAAAGAAAGGAAATAAAAACATACATTTTTCGGGCACATCAAGTGTCTCGTTTGATCTTATGAAATGGTGTGTAACCAAATATCAGTAATGACATGTGTGTTGTCTCTGAATACACGCCTGGGTTCGGTGACAGCGGGGCTTTGTGCATTCCCTCTAGACAGTTACACAAAGTGAGAAAGGGTCTGACATTTCCATCCTTATGGCCCATCACCAGGCTGAAGGGCTTTCTGAGGTAGATCACGAGGGAGGCACTGACACTTGCACCTGAATTGGACTATTCCTGTCCTCACACAAATAGCTGCACACACCCTGTAGTGAGTCTGGAGCCAGGACAGGAAAGGCAGGTACATTGTGATCTTCAAATACTTCTTTGATGTTTCCTACACTTCAAAGGCGCATTTGGAATGTACTGGACCCGTGATACCACCAAAACAGAACTTTAAATGGATAAGAACTGCTGTGCTGTAGGAAGGACTGCCACTTTGCTGCCTGCATTACTGTGTTGGCCTGCTGCCTGCTGACTGCTGTGCTACAGTAGGGACTGACACTTTTCAACTTGCTCTGCCGTGTTGGCCTGCTGCTTCTTCTTGCCTGTGAGCGAGAGGGACTGGACGTGCTCTCTACATCCTTCAACCCAAGATTCTCCAAAAGACTTCTTCAAACTCCACTGGTGCTGCTGGACTATGCAATCTGTGAGTCTTACCCTTGCCTGAGGGTCCCCTTCCAGTCCTGGGTCTCAGAAGTGGCTCCTGAAGCAGTTTTTCTGCAAAAACTGGTGCATTAACCCAACTGCATGTGAAAAACCGTGCATCATTCCTAGACCTCCACGCTGTGTTAAATCGATGATGATGCAGGTCCTGGCTGCAGGGCTCGACGGCAACGCTGCGTCGATTCTTCAACACCATGCATGAGGCTCCTTTCCGATGCAGTGACCGACTGCAGTAAAATTCCGATGCAACGTGTTCTTGACATAACACTTTGCTCCATACAAGATACTTTTTCAGTGGACCCTGCGTGGGT
The DNA here is from genome assembly GCF_964263255.1 of Lissotriton vulgaris. NCBI lineage: Eukaryota > Metazoa > Chordata > Amphibia > Caudata > Salamandridae > Lissotriton > Lissotriton vulgaris. The sequence goes on from NC_141695.1 coordinate 208,508,762, forward strand.
TCAGTAGCCAACCTGCCCTCCATTGTGGTCTGCCTGAATGATGGATTTGCACCGGTACCCAGCGACCTCAAGTAACTTTGAACCGCTAGTGACTTTTATCACTCACATTTAGGGCCAGATGTACAACCATATTTTGCAGTCGCAAACGGGGAATAGGTCTTTTTGTGACCGCAAAATTCCTCTGCCTCATGTATAAACCCTATTTTGAAAGTCAATAACCTTTTACTGACCCGCAAAATACAGTTTGGGACTCGTTATTAGGAAGGGGAATGTTGTGGGTGTCCCTTCCTAATAGCGACTCGCACTGCAATGTAGAATTGTTTTGCGACCGCAATTGCGGTCACAAAACACTTGCAGTTGACCATCTACTTCAAGGGCCCCCTTTGCCCCTTTGTGAGTGTGCGTGAAAATATTTTTTAAGAGCAGGCAGTGGTCTCACGGACCAATGCCTACTCTTAAGAAATGAAACAGAAATGTTTCTTTTTTCTTTTTTAAATGCATCCCATTTTCCTGTTTTACCTGTTCCATATGCGCCTCGGCCAACAGCCGTCGCAAGCACTACCTTGCACAGCCGTTGGGTGACTCAGCCCCACTCACTGATTAAAACTCCTGCAACGCAGCGAAATTCGTGCCACGGTTAAAGAGCTAAAAAAAAAACAGCTTTTTTATAAAAAGCAGTCACAGACAAGGTGGTCTGCTGACCCAAGCAAGCCACCATCCCTTGGAGTGCTAGCCATTCCTAACTGGGACCCCATTAGGAATCGCTAACGTTGTCTGAGACACTGTTGTAAATTACATTTTGCGACTCGCAAATTACGAGCATCGTACATCTGGACCTCAAATCATATCTCAAATTCTACTTATTGGATTGTTGTCGTTTCGGTCTTGTTTTAGACAAATACATATTCTCTATTTTTCTAAACTGGTGTGGAGTCTTTGTGTGGTGTTTTCACTGTGTTACTGTAATTAAAGTGTGCACAAATACCTTACACATTGCCTCTACGTTAAGCCTGACTGCTCTGTGCCAAGCTACTAGAGGATGAGCACAGTATAATTTAGGTGTGTCTGACTTACCGTGCCTAGGATTGTGGCTGCTGCTTGGACAGGGTGTATACTCTGCCAACCATAAACCTCAACTTCTAAGTGTGTAATATACTTTAAAAATTATTTTTTGCATATTCAGTGTTTTCACTCAAAGGATGGGGGCTCATAGCACTATAAATACAAAAAACATATGCATTGATCATATTATCAAACAGAGCTGTCATAACATTAAAAAACACATTCCCCCCTCGATTACTTTGACACCTTTCCAATACTTTTTTATTTATGCACTTTGCCCTCTGGATGAACTGCAACATACTTCGTGGAGACTGCCACTGAGGCACCATGTCCAGCAAAGTCTAGTACACATCAGTTGATGAACTGTGTGTGTCTTGGAAGCTACAGCAGCCCGAATGGTAGCAGGGGGGCCTGAAGCTCTTTTAGTGCATTAGGAATTGCTCATCTGCCTCCATACCAGGTAAAGAGGGAAAAAGCTGATAGTGAAAAGGGAGTCATTCTAAAGAAAGGGAAACACAATATGAATGTTCTTTTATGCCATTTTTTGTTCTAAAGAAATTAGGTCTTGTGCCCAAGAGGGAAAATCAAACTAAATAATCTTGCGAGTAACTACTTTGGGACTCCAGCATAGCATTTGATTTACAGACCACTGGCTAGGGTGCCCTGTCTATGAAGATATTCCATGATTCATGAAAAAGTAGGAACAACAGAGGCAGAGAGTATTTTTCCTGATTTCTTGTACACCTGGAATGCTGCACTAGACACAGGTTTCCAGGAGCAGTTCCGGGAAAGTCATGTGATTATCTATTCAGACTCCTATTTCCACTGTAAAGGAGCAATAGGATCCCCTGTCAAAATGCAATTATTTTCCCAGCGGAGAAACATTGTTTCCCATGGAGGGAGCACTACACCCACACCCATTCAGTTTCCACACTGAAAGGGGCTTTAGGTCAACCCTGTGTTGGAGTTAATGCTCTGTCTTTTTCACAGTGGGGAAGAGATAGATTTAAGTTTGGGAATGCTCACAAATGTACACTTTTGAGAGGAATCCGAAATGTTTAATGGAAACCATGCCTTGTAACGCTCACTTTCCACCTCTTGCTAGAAATGTACAGCTTTGGCGATCTCCGCACTCGTGGTGAAAATCTATGATGCCTTAAATTGGAATTATACCTGGACATTTATGGCTACATTTATCTTTGTGACTCGAGCCCATGGTGTCACTGATGAGGACCGGGAGGACAGCTGCACATTCGGGTAGAAGTCTTCCTGCCAAGAGTAGGTGTTAGATGGCTTCTCGAATGGCCCTGCAAGGTTAGCCATGTGACAAGGATGAAGGAGAAAGAGCTTACCTTGCAGGAGAAGACAAGAGCTGCTATCCCCACAGGCATGAAGCACCACAGAATGGTTTGGATGGATAATCTCATATGGTCGGGCACATAGAGAGGCAGAGAGGTTGTCACCGTCGTGGTCTGTATCGTGGTCTGTATCGTGGTCTGCATCGTGGCGGGAAGGACAGTGACTACATTTTCATAAGGTGGAGGCTGACTGGATGCTATGGCTGGTGAACTGTGGCTGTAAGCTGGAGGATGCTGACCGGTCTTAAAAGTTGCCTTTTCTTCCATCTGTTAACTCTTTTTCTCAACTTAACTCTGAGTCAGCTGATTACCTTGTGTGCCAGACTTTGCTTCTCTAGCTTCCTACCTAGACCAATGCCTTCATTCCTCCTGGCCATCAACCTGAGACAAATGTTAGCCATTGGCTTCCCTGTACACCTTTATAAGCAACAAAACCGAAAGGAAGCCATCTCTAAGGATATGTAGCTCTGTTGCCTCGGGGTTTATGAGCAAAAAAACACGAAAGGAAGCCATCTCTATGGATATGTATATCTGTTGCCTCTGGTTTTGTAAACAGCACAACTAAAAGGAAGCCATCTTTGTACATATTTAGCTCTGTTGCCACTGGCGTCAGACTGTAATCCTTGGTCTGAAGAGCTGAAACTATTGTTCATTGTAAAGGGCAAATGCTTGTTTATACTATTCCTTGGCACACTTCACAGATAACAACAGGGTGAGTGGGGTCATGATTTTATTTGCGTTTTTATAAAGTCCGGACTCGACCCAAAGGTTTTGGAGTGATTTATATGAGCATCAGTTACATTACATAAGAACACATCGATTTTTTTTAATACACGGGGAGATTGAGTAATTAGAAGTGGCTATTTACCCAGCCGCTGGCCAAATACTGCATAATCTCTGCTATTTACCCAGAGATAGGCAAATAGTACATTATCTCTGCTTTTTAGCCTGCTGCAGGTTAAATAATAGCAATGATGTACTATTTGTCTGGTGCCAAATAAATAGTGTTAAGGGGTCTTTAAATAGCTGAACATGAAGTAAAAAGGGACTCCAGGCAAAGATAGGATGTTGGCCGTGACCACCTTTTAATGGCGGTGCAGCATATGGGAAGTTTTGAAAGTAAGTGTATATGAACATGTTCAATATTGTGTACAAAGATGAGTACATGACATAAAGTGAGCTGTTTAGGATGAAAAAATAGTAAAGTTAATCTTGAATAAATACATTTATTTTAAAACTAAAATTAGAAATGTATGAATCAAACTTCAGTTTCGGGATATCGCATACAGCTATTTTGTGCTGCAGTCTAGGAATATTGGCCTGCAAACAATAATTAATATGGGTTCCAAGCATGTTACATAAATGTATTAATCACTCATGAGAATATTTTGATATTTGTAATGTTTATAATACTCTGTATGATGATTATTGAGGGGTGTGCTCCTTTTGAGCTTCTTATGGAGGACTAATGCTGAGAAATAGGTGACATCTGAGGCATAGAGGGAGGGACGCTTACTGCAGATAATTGGCACTTGGCAGCCCAGCACTTTGAGACCCTTGCAGCAGTTACATTGAGTGAGACAGAGAGAGTAATTGGGCTTCTGTAGAATGCAGATGTGAAAGCAGGAGACAGGTAAATAATGTATCTGGATAATTCAGAGGAGGATTTCACTAAGTCACCTGCTGATAAAAACTGTTTTTCATACTATTCTACGGTAGAGTGGGTTTCAGGCATAGATATTTATTGGACTGTTACTTAGAGACTTCAGGAGCCAAGAATAGATAAGTACAACATTTATTTAGTGAAGTACAAGGTTATAAATAAGGAGGCCACACGCAGCCTGTCCTCATGCATCAGACGCCCAACGAAGACTGACCAACCAATGCGGGACAGCAGGGCGGGCCTTAAAACAGTAACTTAAAAGGAAACATATCAACCGGAATAAATGTACTGTTGACAAGTGAGCTAGCTCTGCAAAGCAGTGTCACGTGGCGCATAGGGACATTGTCATCTTCACTAAGTAAACACGAGCACATTGCAGCATGCCTGCTGCTTTGCGCACGTTACTACACGTCTTTATTTTTGCAGTATTTTTTAAAGTTGCTTTCACATAACAACTCATCACTGTGTTCACTCTCTGCATGTTCCTAGGACTTTGACTGAAAATTATGTGCAAAGTCGAACAACAATGCCCCTTGTTATTTTGTTCTGGCCGGCTCTCAGCCGCCTTTGACACTATCTGCCACCACACCCTACGCACCCGCCTCCACAACGCAGGAATCTGTGACAAAACCCTGAACTGGATCACCTCCTTCCTCACTGGCAGAACCCGGAGAGTCTGTCTCCCCCATTCATATCCGAAACCACCATGATCACCTGCGGTGTGCCCCAATGATCATCCCACAGTCCGACCCTTCTCAACATCTACACGGCACCACTCGCCAACATCGTCCGAGCGCACCAACTCAACATCATCTTGTACGCCGATGACAGCCAGCTGATCCTCTCCCTCACCAAGGACCCAGCCACCGCCAAATCCAGCCTCCACAAGGGAATGAAGGCCGTTGCAGAGTGGATGAAGACCAGCCATCTGAAACTGAACTCTGACAAAACGCAGGTCCTCATCCTCAGCTCCACCCCCTCCACATTGGACAACTCCTGGTGGCCGGCAATGTTGGGAGCTGGCCAGAAACCCACCAACCACGCTTGCAACCTAGGTTTCATCCTGGACTCAACGCTCCTCATGACCCAACAAGTCAACGCTTCTCATCCTCCTGCTTCGACACCCTCCGCATCCTCCGCAAGATCCACAGATTGATCCCCACAGAAACAAGAAGGACGATCACTCAAGCCCTCGTCAGCAGCAGGCTGGACTACTGCAACGCCCTCTACGAGGAAACCACGGCCAAATTGCAGAAAAGACTCCAACGCATACAAAACGCTTCTGCACGCCTCATCCTCGGAATCTCTCACCACATTCCGCATCACCGCCCACCTGAGAGACCTGCACTGGCTCCCAGTCAACAAGAGGATCACCTTCAAACTCCTAACCCACGCCCACAAAGCACTCCACAATGCCCGACAAGCATACCTCAACAAACAACTCAATTTCTACACTCCGAACCGCCAGATTTGCTCCGCTGACCTCGCCCTCGCCAACATCCCACGCATCCACCGAACGACCAACAGCGTCAGATCATTCTTCCACCTCTCTGCCAAGACATAGAACACCCTCCGCATCCACCTGCTACAGACCCAGGACCTGCTGACCTTCAGGAGACTTCTTAAGACCTGGCTGTTGGATCAGTAGCTGCTACACCCCCCCCCCCCCCCCCCCAGTGCCTTAAGATCCTCATGGGTGAGTAGAGTGCTCTAAAAGTGATTGATTGATTGACTGATTGATTGATTGATTAGCCCTTAGCCAAAAAATGCCGATGCAGCTGCTGTTTGGACAACGTACTTTGGTTTTTAGTGGGATACACTATTAGGTAGGACACACTTGGAGAGAGTCCTTTCCCGGGAGAAGAGCGAGACAGCACCCATGATGTGGATCTAAAATCTATAGGCTAAGGTATGGGGTCTGCTGACAAAGCAAAGAGATCTTCTAATATATAATAATACTTCTTCTTAGCAAGGGGAGGGGGGTTAGACTCCATTGTCTTTTTATGATGACATCTCCCTTCACGATTTATGAACTAGCTGCTATGCTGACTGTATTTGTACTATGCATTTTCCGGCTTGTTGTGGCACGTATACTGCATGTTAGGGCAAGTTAGTTAAAATAAATATTTTAAACTGTTTTGTGTCTCTGTCAGATCTTATTGTGGACAAGTACAAGAGTGCAAGTGAAAGGGTGTGTCTTGCTTCCGCAATTCCTGAGAGATCTGGGAGTGTTGTTGTTGGACCAGGGGTCTCCAATTCACATAGGGTAGCTTGGCACAAGGTAGGTAGGCTTATCCCAAAGGTACATGTGTTAAGTTTGCGTCACACCCTTCAGCAACATAACGTCCATCCACTCAAAAAGGACACTACACCAATTCACTTTAGGAAAATAAGAGCTGTTTATAAAAATACTCTGTTTACTCTTATTTATCTTATCAATCTGCTTTGGTATTTCTTTTTAAATCACATATTTCTCCATTTGTTCAGTTACCTCAATAACAAGAAAACTTAACATCACATTGCATTTGTTATTACACTTTCTCCCTCCGGTAAATGATCCTAGTAAATCTCACATAGTGCTAAGGTTCCTAGGAAGACACCTTATAATTTTCTACAATATTCTCTAGCCTCCTCCTGTCTAGTGAACCAGGTTGGTGCCCTTACTTAGCAATACAATACTCTCACATGCTCTTTTCTGTAGTTTGGGTACAGGCAGTAATACTGTCAAAATGAGTTACAGTTAATCCCAGTGGAACAGATTATGAATCAGTCACTGCCAGAGCTCTGACCTTGAGCAGATAACCCACGATTCCCAGGTTTCTGTTCTGTGGTTTCCAGGATCGTTTTTTGCTTGGCCAGTCTCTTGCCACTGAGGTATGGTTCCTTTTATTATTCACAAACTCCTGGCACCTGCTCCCTCTTCACCAGGGATCTTCAGTCGACCTGTTAACAATTTTACCACATTGGTGTCCCGCCAAGCTCCAATCCCCCAGCTTAGTTGTGGCTTGAAGTATTGGACTTTGCTCTTTCACTGCCGCTGGGAGTCTCCGTTCTCACCACAGACTCCCAGCGGGAATACGGCCTTCCGACTAGCTCCTCACAACAGCGAGCCGCCTCCGTTGTTCACCTGATGCGTCAGCTGAGGCGGGGGCCTCCCTCAGCTCGCCGGTCAATGTTTTGTCTTTGGGCGGCACCTGCTGGGTGAAGTCAAGCCTTTCCCCTCGCCGGTCCTGCCCAGCAGGGACGACACTACAGATCAGCGCTGCCTCACTGAGAGTGCGCGGGAGAGGGGTCACTGCGGTGCAATACCGCCTACTTCGGGAGAGAGGCCTTCCCCAGCTTCTTGTCTTGCGCAGCCATCAGAACGCTACTCTCGGCAACACCCTCTCCTCCGCTACAAGACCCTCCTCCACCAGGCTTCAGCGGAAGAGCCAATCTCCCCGTACGCCAGGCGGAAGCCACAGATCTTCGAAGGGGGATGCCCCGGCCCGCTGCCACTGACAGCCTTCACTCCTCAGCAAGGCCCCCACGGAGGTGCTCCCAGGCTCGGCAACAGGACGACCTCCCAGCGCTCCCCGACACCCGGGATCCTGAGTAAGTGAATGGGGTTACCACTGAATAGAAACTCTAACAGTCCAGTTGTTGCTGGATAGTGAGGGCGGGGAATCACCTCAGACCCTACTCCTCAGACTCAACCAGACAGTGTTCCCAGGCCACACTCACCGCTACAGTTCTCTCTTCGGCTTGTGACACTGGAGTCAGTCTCAAGAGAAGCTTATCTATGCGGGCCAGAACCAGAGATAGGGAAGGGGAAATTAGCCGCTCACTCCTGAAAGAGGTCAATTTCTTCCCCCTCAGCCACTATCTCCGCTGGGCTAGATCAGCAGGAAGGGAGGCAGATTCACCGCTCTGGCAGCAGTCCTTTCAGAACCATCAACCCAGACAGGATCACCCTTTCCTAATCACAGCAGTCTGCGCTCCGGTCAGCTGCCTAAGAATGCTTCTCTACATGTCACCTTCTAAAATGGCTGCCCCACATTCCGCCTTATATAGGCTGACCTCAGAAGATCCAGAAGGGACCAGAAGGTTCTGGAATGTTCCTATTCTACCATATGGGTCCAGTCTCTGAGGTGGCAGTTGTGGCAGTTACTGGCCACCATTTTGTGGGTCTTGTGAATCCCGTCAGAAAGGCGCCTAGGCCTCAAGAAAAGACTATGAGGTCAAAGAGCACCTAACCCCTAGGTCAACACCTGAAAACCCAGTGGACATAAAAATTAAAGGTTTTGAGGAGCAAAAAGGGGACAAAAAGAAATAATTAATTAGGAGGGACTACCCAAAGGGCAGACAGGTGTAACACGCGTCCCCCCCCAGCTGAAAGTGGGGAGAGATACCCAACCCCTTGGGAGTCCTCATCACTAAGGCGGAAATACCTAGAGAGACCGTCTGCATTGACGTGGTCCACTCCAGGCCGATGTTCCACCCGGAAGTCCATTCGTGTAGGGAGATGGACCATCTCAACAGCTTGGGATTCTCCCCCTTCATTTGCATCAGCCAACGAAGAGGTCGATGGTCAGTCTGAACCCGGAAGTGCGATTCAAACAGGTATGGCCGCAACTTCTTCAGAGCCCATACCACCGCAAAAGCTTCCCGCTCAATTGCATTCCACTTCTGCTCCCGGGGAAGCAGTCTCCTGGACAGGAAGACTACAGGCTGATCCAGACCCTCTTCATTGAGTTGCGATAACACTGCCCCAATGCCATGCTCTGATGCGTCTGTCTGGACAATGAACTCCTTGGAGAAGTCTGGGGCCTTCAGGACCGGTGCTGCACACATTGCCTGCTTCAATTTCACAAAGGCTTGCTGACAAGCCTCTGTCCAGACTACCCGTCGAGGTTGTTTCTTGGATGTGAGCTCTGTGAGGGGCGCTACAATAGCCCCTTCACAAAGCAACGGTAGTAACCTGTGAGGCCCAGGAAAGCTCGGACCTCAGTCTGGGTCTTGGGGGGGTTCCCAGGCCATGATTGCCTCAATCTTTGCCTGGAGCGGCTGCACTGTTCCCCTACCCACCAAGTGGCCTAGGTACACAACCGACCCCTGCCCAATCTGACATTTACTGGCCTTGATTGTCAAGCCAGCCTGTTTCAGGGCCTGGAGAACAGCTTGCAAGTGACACAAGTGGTCCTCCCAACTGCTGCTGAAGACGGCAATGTCATCCAGATAAGCAGCGGAGAAAGCCTCCATTCCAGAGAGGACCTGGTTCACCAGCCGCTGAAAAGTGGCAGGGGCGTTCTTGAGCCCAAAGGGCATCACACAGAACGGGTAGTGGCCCTCAGGCGTGGAGAAGGCTGACCTTTCCTTTGCTCCATCTGCAAGTCAAGTCAAGTCAGAGAATTTATATAGCGCACTACATACCCAGAGGGTCTCAAGGCGCTTAGGAAGGGGAGGAGGATTACTTGTCAAATATCCACGTTTTAAGTTGCTTTCTGAATGCTAGGTGGTTCTGGGTGAGGCGAAGGTGAGCGGGGAGTGAGTTCCATGTTTTAGCAGCCAGGTATGAGAAGGATCTGCCTCCCATGGTGGTCTTGTTGATGCGAGGTACGGTGGCGAGGGCTTGGTTGGAAGAACGTAGTTGGCGGGAGGGGGTGTAGAAGGACAGTCGTGAGTTGAGGCATTCCGGTCCGATGTCGTAGAGTGATTTGTGTGCGTGGGTTAGCAGTCGGAAAGTGATTCTCTTATTGACGGGTAGCTAGTGGAGGTTTTTCAGGTGACCAGAGATGTGTTCGTTGCGCGGGATGTCTAATATGATCCTGGCTGAGGCGTTTTGGATTCGTTGGAGTTTCTTCTGGAGTTTAGCGGTAGTACCTGCGTAGAGGGTGTTTCCGTAGTCCAGTCGGCTTGTGACCAGAGCATGGGTGACTGTTTTCCTGGTTTCGGTGGGGATCCAGCGAAATGTTTTTTTGAGCATGCGAAGAATGTTGAAGCAGGATGAGGTGGGCGCCGACTTGTTTGTTCATTGAGAGTGAAGAATCCAGGATGACGCCTAGGTTCCGTGCGTGGTCAGTCGGGATGGGTGCTTTTCCAAGGGCTTCCGGCCACCAAGAGTCGTCCCATGCAGAGGGGGATGTACCTAAGATGAGGACTTCTGTTTTGTCTGAGTTCAGTTTCAGACGGCTTTGTTTCATCCATTCGGCAACTTCTTTCATTCCTTCGTGTAGGTTAGTTTTGGCGGTGCTGGGGTCATTGGTGAGAGAAAGGATTAGTTGAGTGTCATCCGCGTAAGAGATGATGTTGAGGTTGTGTTGGCGGGCGATGGCCGCGAGGGGGCTCATGTATACGTTGAAGAGGGTGGGGCTGAGTGAGGATCCTTGTGGTACGCCACAGATGACTTCAGTGGCCTCGGACTTGAATGGTGGAAGGCGGACTCTCTGGGTTCTTCCGGTGAGGAACGAGGTGATCCATTCAAGTGCTTTTCCTTTTATTCCGATGTTATTGAGGCGTTGTAAAAGGGTGCTGTGGCAGACTGTGTCGAATGCTGCAGAGAGGTCGAGGAGGATGAGGGCGACTGTGTCTCCATTGTCCAGTAGAGTTCGAATGTCGTCTGTTGCTGCGATGAGGGCGGTCTCAGTGCTGTGTTTTGCTCGGAAGCCAGATTGTGAGGAGTCGAGGGATTTGTTGGCTTCGAGGAAAGCGGCGAGCTGGTTGTTGACGGCTTTCTCGATGACTTTGGCCGGGAATGGAAGGAGCGAAATGGGGCGGTAATTTTTGAGTTCGGTGGGGTCCGCTGTGGGTTTCTTCAGAAGGGCGGTGAGTTCAGCGTGTTTCCAGTGTTCTGGGAAGGTGGCGGAGTTGAAGGAGCAGTTGATGACGTGTCGGAGGTGCGGTGCTATGATGGAGTCTGCTTTGTTGAAGATGTGGTGAGGACATGGGTCTGTGGGGGATCCTGAGTGGATGGAATTCATCAGGCGGATGGTGTTCTCAGTGGAGATTGGATTCCAGTCGTTAAGGGTGTTCACGGGGGAAGAATGTTCAGCAAATGGTTGGGTGGGATGGTCTCCGGGTTGGTTGTCGAAGCTGTTGTGGATGTCTGCAATGTTGTTGTGGAAGAATGAGGCTAGGGAGTCGCAGAGGGCTTGAGAGGGGGTGATGTCATTGGAGTTGGCCGAGGGATTGGAAAATTCCTTGACGATGTTGAAAAGTTCCTTGCTGTTGTGGGCGTTGTTGTCGAGTCGATCCTTGAATGCTGTTTTCTTGGCCTTTCGGATAAGTTGGTGGTGAGTGCGGGTGGCGTTTTTGAAGGCGTCCTTGGTGCTAGTGGTTGGGTCTTTTTTCCAGGCCTTTTCAAGGGAGCGGCAGAGTTTCTTGGACTTCTTAAGATCATCATTGAACCATGAGGCCTTCTTGTTGCCAGGTTTGCTTTGACGTTTTTTCAGTGGTGCTAAGGTGTCGGCGGTGTTGGATAACCATAGGGTGAGGTTGGCGGCGGCTTGGTTTGGGTTAGAAGAGTGGGCTGGGGTGTTTAGAAGGAGCGATGCGGAGATCTGGTCAGTGGTCACCCTGAAGTGAGGTCAAAGGTACTCAGGTATTGGGCAGCTCCCAGCTGGTCAATAAGTTCATCCGCCCTAGGGATCGGATGTGCATCAGTCTTGGTTACCGAGTTCAGTCCCCAGGAATCCACACAGAACCTCAGTTCTGGAGTGGTGCCCGATGGGGCAGCTTTTGGTACTAGAACGACCGGACTGGACCAGGGGCTATTGGAAGGTTCAATGACTCCTAGCTCCAGCATCTTGGTAACCTCACCGTGGATGCTGGCCTTCAACTTGTCTGCCACCCGGTAGGTCTTAGACTCACTGGTGGGCTGTCTCCTGTGTCCACATCATGGGTACACATGTGGGTCCTTCCCGGGACGAGGGAGAACAACGAAGAGTACTGCTCCAATATCTGGCGGCAATCCTCTCGTTGTTCAGGAGTTAGGGTTGGAGAGAGAATCACTCCCTCCACCGACTCATCCTTTTCCTGAGACGAAAAAAGATCCGGAGAGGCTCGCTTTCCGCTTCCTCTGCACCATCAGTCACCACCATCAAGATGACTTCGGGCCTCTCATGGTGGGGTTTGAGGCGGTTGGCATGCAGCACCCATAGGGGCTTTCGAGGGGTCTTAAGATCCACCAGGTAGGTGGCCTTACCCTTCTTTTCCAACACCTCAAAGGGGCCTGTCCAGCGATACTGGAGGGCACTTAGCTCTCCAGGTTCCATCACCCACACTTTCTGGCCAGGCTTCAACTCCACAGGGTGAGCATTGTGGTCATACCACTCTTTCATGACTGCTTGACTGGCTTCCAAGTTGTCAGAAGCTTGCTTCCACAACTTTGCCATTTGGCTCCGGAAGGCCAGCATGTAGCTCACCACATCCTGGGGAGGCTTTCTGGGAGACTTTTCCCATCCATCCTTCACCAGGCTGAGGTCCTCGCACAGGGTGCCCGTACAGTAGCTCAAAGGGGCTGAAGCCCACTCCCTTCTGCGGCACTACCCTGTAGGAGAATAGCAAACAGGGCAGGAGGACGTCTCATTTCCTCCGCAGGCTCTCAGGTAGATTTCTTATCATGAAAAACACACAAGGGGTGCTAAGGTCAGTTGATGGCCTCAGATGTCTATTGTGTACTTAAAGTATAGAGGTATAGGCTGTAAGAATGAGAGGAAAGAGCACACGTGAACCCATCAGCCCACCCATTGGCGGAACTTCATCATCTGGGTTGAAAGAACACCAGCCTGGTGTCTACTAGGTGTCTCACTTAAGGAAGAAATGTGAGTACAACAACTAGTATGTAGTTCGCCAAAGATGTAGAGTTAGGTAATAGTGTCTCAAGGGCTGTGGAAAGAAGAAAAGTTGCAGTGTAGAAAGCTAATGTGCTGTAAAGAAAATAGTGGAGTAAAATTGACTAGCATGGTGCCTGAAAAACCTTTATTGAGACGGTCACCATGGTGCCAACATTAAAAGCAGAGTGAAAAATGGATATAAACAAATATTACCATTATAAGATAGATCAAACAGTCGACATGTTTCAGCCTTGGAAGGCTTTCTTCAGGACCTCATGGAACCCTACTGCAACGGTGATTGTGAAAATCAAATTGTATACCATGCCAAAACACATTAACCTACCAGTATTGTATAGGTAAATTGGTAGAAGATGAAGTCATGGTGATTATTAATTCTGCTCCTGAAACAAAACACAGTGTATATACCAGAATAATGTACACATGTTATGAACATTAACAAGAAAATCTCATTTGAAGATTTCAGACATAGAGGGCCACAGAGCCAAGACTCTTTTACTATGATATGATAAGTCAATAAATCACTCACCCGCACATTGGCTAGGAGATGGCCTCACCTCGCCTGGCGCTCGCTCAGGACAATGAGGCCCCGCTCTAGTAAGAAAATAGGGAGAAAAGATACCAACAAAATAATTGATGGAAACTCCCTATTTCTATTACCACTAAGTGTTTATAAAAAGATAGTGTAACAGGACATTGGTGTCTGCTGGTCAGCTACAACTGATGTTAGAGCATTTTAACAAATCTAAAAAAGAGAATATTTATGCATAGTGATGCTTATGTTGTGAGCAGGAATGGGTTCTGTATGTAAATTCCCCATATCCTCATAACTATACATAAGTGGACCAAAACTTAAATCTTTTGCAGTCTTAAATGGGGATTTAGTAAAGACTATTTTAGCTAAAAGCAGTTTAGCCAACAAACATAGTAGCTCAAAACCAAAGAGGAAGAGGCATCAATCAGAAGTAATACCTGTAGGGTCTAACCTTCCCTGGAATGTACTAATAGATTATAGCCCTGGAGCTAGCAAGCACTCACCTGTCCGTCGGTACCTCGAAGCCCTACTGAGACGAGGGGAAGGTAACTCGACGGACAGGGAGAGCTGTTTAAGTGTCATGCAGGCGGACCAGAGAGTGAACCTGTAAATGCCATGTGAACGGAGCAAAAACACACCCTCCGTGTAGCTTCGGAGTTCTGAAGGCATAACAACTGCATTAGAGCATTTGATAGGGTCCCGTCGTGTACTGACAGTGCTGATTGGTTTAGATTTAGGCCAATCATGGAGTCCAAATCGTCAATGGTTTTACGAGGAAAAGGCAACTCTATTATCAACCTTTGAGGGTTCTGTGCGGGAAAGTGAACTCCAAACCTAAGTTGCTGCGCAAGTCGGGCCGAAGCAAAGATTACAAAGCCCGACTATGCGCGTTAAATAGAGAGATAAAATAAACAAACAAGCAACCGGACCGGCAAGCAGTTTATTGGACAAAGCCGTACGGCGGTGGTCCGGATTGGTCGAACTCTTGGCCAATCAGGGAACCGCAAATACGGTGTGTTGTTATTGTATTTGCCGCCATGTCGGGATGTCCCTGTTTTAATTTCTGTAGGCAGGAATGTCAGAAAACAGTATACTCCTATCGCTGCATTAGACATCCTACTATGGGACTAATGATATGAAAGCCCGCCGATAACTATGAGACTGCTAATAGAGCTTAGCTATATGTGGACGCAGCTGGTTGGACAGAGCCGTGCAACCGCTGTCATGATTGTTCGGCACCCTGGAGTCGGAGCCTAGGAGGCTCAGAGAAGGGTACATGCACACACCTTATGATCATTGCGTCTTAGATGTCGTGAGCATATTCATTGAAAAATTATAGAGCAAGGAACTAAACCTGGGTATATGATGGAGTCCAAGTGTCCGTATGTGAAAATGCAACAAGGGCTTGTGTAAAAATACACGAGGCCACCTTATATGCGTCTGTTGTGTTCACAGATCGTAAGCGTCATGATGCACGAGACACTCAAACCACACATGCCGCTCAAACGTGTAAGGAGGGATGTGGTTCACCACTATAAGCCGTATTATTAGTGGAAATTGACAGGAACTAACCAGTGTTATAATACAACCTAGTGTGCCCTAGTAGAAATCCTCAACGTAATCTAGGGAAGTAGTGTCCTTAATTAGACGTGTGTGAATACATATCGCCAGTAAGGATATACATGTTTGAGAAACCAAGTATGTCTAAAGAGAAACTAGTGAATCCAGTAGCTCTCATCTGATACATTGTTCACAGATGGTAGGCTGCATGTTTTGAGGACTGGACTTGCAGGCGTTGGCATTGCAGGCGTTATTCTAAAATGGGAGAAGAAAGCGTGTAAAGCCAAATATGTTATATGGAAAGGTGCGTAATCCCTGCAGGATAAGTGAGAAAGGTTTAGGGAAAGCGATGGCCCAGTCCAATAGAGCAGTTTTCATAGACATATTTTGAGTTAAATTTGAATCCATGGGATCTCATCATTCAGCCCGCTTGTTACACAGTTGAGCCGAAAAATCCATTTTTGTTCTTTAACGAACAGATAATGGGCTACATCACTGGTATGTGGTGGAATAAAGGGTTTCTCAATTACAATCCACTTCAAATCATCAACATTGTGTCTCATGGTCAGAAAATGATTAGTGAGACGTGTTGCTTGGCGATTACACCTAATGGTGCTCTTATGCTCCAAGATCCTGAGTCTCACCTTCCTAGTGGTCATCCCTACATATCGTAGGGAACATGGACAAGAGATCATATATATCACCTTTTCGTATTGCAATTGGTGTGGTGTTTCAAGATCCAGGGACGGGCTGTGCCAATGTCTAATGTTAAAGTTTTTTCAGTCTGAGGACAAACAGAACAACAGCCACAAGGGTAATGACCCCTGAACTGGTGGAAGGTTCCATAGAGTGTTGGTAGGCTCAGGTGGAGATATATGTGGTCTAGTGTGTACTAAGCCATCGTGGAGATTAGAACTTCGTTTAAAAGAGAACATCGGGCATGGTATGGAAACTCCAGCGGTGTTTAGGATGTGCCAATGTTTTCTGATGATCTTTTGTACATGAGTCGAGGCAGTGCTAAAGGTGGTTACAAACGTGAGCTGTTCAAGGGGAGGTTTAGGAACTGGTGGAGCAAGCAGAGCGTCACGATGGTTATTAGAGGCCCTCTTTTTCGCTTTGCGTATGATGGAGGGTGGGTAGTTGCGTTTCTTCAGTTTTGTGCGCAGATCTTGAGATACATCAATATAGTCACACATTTCTGTACAGTTCCTACGTATCCTCAAGAACTGAATAAAGGTTAGGTTCTCCCGTAGAGAACGTGGGTGGTGACTCTGAAATAGAAGTAACGAGTTTCTCGCCATAGGTTTGCGATAAAGTTTGCTGGCTAACTGGCCATCTTTTGGGAAAATCAGTAAGTCCAGAAAGGGGAGCTCGTTTTTACTATATTCAAGTGTGAATTTCAAAAATTGATTCTGGACATCGAGCCAAGAGTGGAAAGCCAGTATATATGTCATATCTCCACGCCATATAACCAGAATGTCGTCGATATACCTTTTTCACACTAGCAATTGTGTGGAAAAGGGGTAGAATCAAATATCGACTGTGTCTCAAACTGGTGGACATAGAGGTTCGCCAAGCTGGGGGCAAAAACACTCCCCATTGAGGTCCCGGAGATTTGTAGGTACAGGGACTCCTCAAATTGAAAAAAAAATTCGGTCATGGCTATCTTGGCCAGATCCATAATGAAATTAACCGGAGTGATGCTGTCAAGATCTTGAGATTCTAACAAATTCCTTATTGTGAGTAAGGTTTGTTCTTGGGGGATGCAGGTGTATAGTGATTCCACATCGAAACTAACCAAAAGGTCAGTCTCAATGTTGAACTCAACCTCCGCAGAAGGCGTAGTACATCTTTCGTATCTTGCAGATACGTGGGCATCGTGCTCACCAATGGTCGCAGGAATTAATCCACAAATGTAGAAAGAGGCTCAAGTAGCGAACCTATCCCAGAAATGATTGGTCGTCCTGGGGGGGGTCTGGTAGGTTTATGGATTTTCGGTAAGGTGTAAAAGTATGGGGTTACTGGATGGGTGGTAACCAGAAAATCCGCTTCGTGTGGTGTGATCCAGCCCTCAGCATTTGCCTCCTCCACTAGGTTCTTTATCTCAGATGTGAGTCTAATAGTGGGATCTTCATTCAATAGAGTATAGGAGTTGGAGTCATTTAGCTGTCGTAAGCACTCCGTACAATAAGAGCTGGTATCAAGGATCACTATTGCTCCACCCTTGTCAGCAGGTTTGATAGTGATAAGATTGTCTTTAGATAAGGTGTTGATTGCCAGTTTTTCAGTTTTGGAAAGATTCTGAAAAATGTCTTGTTTAGATAGATTCAAACAGCCGATCTCATGTGTCATTGCTTTCTCAAAAGCACCAACCATAGGAGGTACTTGATGAGGTAGTGGGGTAAAGGTGGATTTCTTTTTCAGACCAGTATTCTCCAATTGTACATTGTCAGTGTTTTGTTCCCTGAAGAAAAAGTGCAGCCGCACTTTTCTGAAGAATTTTTCCACTTCTGTCCTCAGTTGGAATGCATCACCACTATACGTGGGGACAAAGCCCAGTCCTTTATTAAGAACTTGGTGACTTCTTATCATGCCTTTCAAGGTCTTGTTGTGTAGTGTAGTTCCTATTTTCCCTATAGGCCCTGCGCATTGGAATAACATAAACAGCAGTATAGATGTAGAAGTGCGGTCTTCTAGGTCTCTACTGACTATGTTAGACTTAATTGGGTTTGTACCAACTAGCTCAGAGGTCACTGGAAACTTTCTTGACTGAATAGGAAGTGATCAGCTTCCCTGGCTCAGACAAGAAGGGATTCAGTTTTCCAACAACCGCATAAACATGACAACTTTGCTCCTCAGAATAAGAGTCAATCTCTAGAGTCGTGTAAAACAATAGACAGCTATTTCACTCAGTCAGTTGTGCAAGAATTACTTTCACCAGGATGCAGAGAATAGAGAGACAGGCGTTTTCAATAAAAGGTATTATTTATTGAACAGTCTTTCTTCTCATGCAAGAGAAATGAATTGCCACAATTGCAAGACTTGTTATTATAAAAAGTGCGTACAGTAAAAGGAGTATTGCGAAATAATACTGTAAACGCATTGATATGGTTTCTTAGCCGTACAATAGTTAAAATGAATAAAATATATACATTCATATATACATTTGGCTAACGTCCTCAACTGGTGCTTCTAACTACGCCTACGTGTACCTGACCTAAGCCTAATACTTGGGAGGGAGTAAGTAAGTAGCAGTTTAAGTTAAGTTAGTTTTGCCAAGGGTTTGCTACAAGAATTCTCTCTAAGGGTTTAGTCAACACCGTACCTCTGGAATAGAATGTTGGAGGTCTGGTATCTCCCCTCAGGACTCGATATTCCAGTTACCCGCAAGGGTAGGCTGGAAACGCCGGAGCTGGATTTTCTCGGCAAGAGAAAAGACAGCGTCTTTCTCAGCGCGTCAAGGAGGAGGAGGGGCAGCGTCCGTGGGCTTCTCGCATCTGCTGGGCTCTGCAAGGGACAGCTGTTCTGCTCCTGTATTCACCACCACCATGGCGCTTGCTTAAGGCAATGTTGGTATTATTTATACCTGAAAGGTGCCTTGTTTGACGTACGTTTTTGGACATAAGACGTCAATAAAGATGTCACTAAGAACTGGTCGTTCTTACAGTGCTCATTACAGTTCTATTACTAATAAAAACAAAGCAAGCGGGGCTTTCCCAGGTTGCTGGGGGTTTTATCTGTTGAAAGAACTCGTGTGTAATCTAGGAATCTAAGATAGTGGCTTCTGCTGTGTCATGTACTGTAATGAGCTGCAGAGACGAGTTTCTGAAATATGGCTCTGATCGTTTATGCCATTATAGGGGTATGAATTGATTATAGCCGTATAGGGGCATAAGGTCACAATATTGATCGGGGTCCTAGATAAAACATAACAGTTGAACCTCTCTACCAGTCCATTGGACTGGGGGTGGTATGGAGTGGCGAACCGGTAGGTCACTCCACACTCCTTCCACATTGCCCGCATATATGCTGACATAAAGTTGGCTCCCCTGTCAGACATCACTTCCTTGGGGAAACCCACTCGGGTAAAGATACCCATCAGGGCCCTAGCCACAACAGGTGCAGTGACAGTCCTCAGAGGAATTGCCTCTGGGTACCGCGTGGCGTGATCCACCAGAACCAGGATAAACCTGTGACCAGCTGTAGTGGGTAGATCCAAAGGCCCCACAATGTTGATGCCCACCCTTTCAAAGGGGGTGCTAATGACAGGAAGTGGTTCCAGGGGAGCTTTCAGCTTCACCCCTGTCTTCCCACTGGCTTGACAGGATACACACGTCCGACAGTAAGTGTCGGATGCCACTTTCATCTGAGGCCAGTAAAAGTGGGGGACAAGCCGGGCAAAAGGTCTTGTCCTGACCTAAGTGTCCTGCCAAGGGAATCTCATGAGCCAATTCTAGAAGAAAGGCTTGGTACCGTTGAGGGACTACCAAGGCCCATGATGAACCGGGCAAAGGTACCTTGGGTTCACTGTAGAGGAGTCCGTCCTCCCAGTAAATATGGTAGTGCCCTGCAACGTTCCCTGCTGCCTGGGCTTCGGCCTGTCGCCTCAGTCCCTCAAGGATAGGGCACTCCTTCTGGCCCTTACAAAACTCCTCCCTGGTAGGCCCTCCTTCCACATGCCACTCAGCAGGGATAGGTAAGTCCTCCAGGGAGACTACTTCCCCCTCCACGGACTCCTGGCCCACCACCGCAGGTGGCCGATCTGTCTCATGGGGCGTGGAAGCCGAAGCAGGCTTCTCCTGTCTTCGGGTCTTTCCCTTTTTTGGCAGCGGGCTGGGCCATTGTTCCAGGCTCCAGACCAGGCGAACTCCCTCTCCGGGTAGTCGCAGACCTTGTACTTGCACAGGCCCAGTCAGGTGTACCCAGCATCTCCGAATGAGTCCGGTATTCCACCTCCTTCCAAGCATTGTGCTCCATGTCATTTCCCAACAGACAATCGACTGGCACGGAAGGGCTTACTGCAACTCTAAGTGAACCAGCAACCCCTTCCCACTCAAAGGGAACCTCGGCCACAGGGTAGTGGCCCAATCTGCCGTCAGCCATCGCGGCGGGGTGGAGTACATGTGGAATCACCTGCTCTGGAGACACCAGTTGACTCCTTACCATAGTCATACTGGCTCCTGTGTCTCTCAGAGCCTCCCCTCTTTGGCCATTGATGGTGACCCATTGCCCATACTTGGTAGTATTTGAGGGCACCTGGATCTTAGGAACCATCTCCCGATCTCCCAGGGACACTAAGGTGACACCCGCCCACTCACCCCCCTTATCTAAGGGCAACTCCTCCCCGAGCACTACACTAGCTACTCCTGGGGCTTTTCCTCCTGTGGGAGGGGGTGGTCTCTTTGGGCACTTGACATCTCCCTTATAATGTCCAACACCATCACACTCAAAGCAGTGGACAACCCTTGGCAGCTGATTTTGGCCAGGATGAGGGTTTCTGGGCGGGTTAGCCTTAGGGGTGAATCCTGTTCCCTTTCCTGGAAACTGTTTTGGGGATCTTTTGAGAACTCCCTCTTTTTATCTCCCCCTCCTTCTTCTGGGGGGTGCCCTGTCCGGCCCTTTGGGATCCCCGCCAGTCCCCTTTGAGGACACCCGGGTACTTGCCCAGATGTCCGCCTCCTCTGCAAGCTTCCGGGGGTTGGTCAGCTTCCTGTCCACCAGGTGTTGACGCAGCTCGGGAAAACATTTCTCGAGTAGGTGCTCTTTGAGAATAAGGTCGTACAACCCCTCATAGTCCCTCACCTCGCTGCCTTGTATCCAGCCCTCTAGTGCCTTCCTTGCGTAGTCCAGGAAATCCACCCAATTCTGTCTGCCTAATTTGTGACTTCCCCTGAACTTTTGCCGGTACTTCTATGGGGTCAGTCCAAATTTCTTAAGTAGCGCCACTTTCATGGCGGGGTAGTAGGTCTGCTCTTCCTGTTCCAGGGCTAATAGTGTGTCCCGTCCAGTAGGAGGCATGTATTTGTACAAACCACCCCCCCAGTGTTTTTCCTGGATCCCATGGGCTCTTAAGGAGACCTCATAGGCAGCCAGCCACTTGGCGATGTCATCCCCTGGGCTGTAGCTGGCAACTATATCCTTAGGTAGCTAGGGTATGGGTTCCCTGGTAAGTTCTTTTGTTTCGCTGCCACCATTTGAAGAATTGGAGGGTCCTATCTGTAGGGCCTTGAGTTATAGCTCCCTAAGTTTCAACTCGTGAGCCATCCTCTGTTCCTCCCTCTCCTTTTCCAACCTGGCTAACTCCCACTTTAGCTGTCTTTTTTCCCTCCTGTCCACTAGTTCAGCTTCGGTTAAGCTTCTTCCGGAGACACTGCTGCCTTCCCTTGAAAAGGTCCCAGGTCCTGGTAGTAGGTTCCCCATCTCAGGTTGGAACAATCCATCTACCCCTATGACTGTGTCCCGGTCCGTCCCCTCTTCCTCCTCTTATCCCTCTCCATGTGCTGCCACCCAAGCCCTCAAACTGGTCTGGAGTTCCCCCTTCTTGGCACCACGCTTAAAAAATACTCCCATCTTCTGGCAAAAGTCTCTAAGCTGGGCTGCAGAATAGGTCTCCAGTTCCTCCAGAGCAAATTCCATTTTGCTTATGAGAGATATAGGGACAACCACTCGGGAAGAATTGGTTTAAAATGGGCAATTCGAAGCTACCTCCACCCACCACCAGGAGTAAATTTGGAAAACCAAAAAAATATATATAATTAGGGAGTCCGCAAGGAGAAAACTCCAGGTGTAGGCCTGTGGAGTACACTTTGTTACTTCAGAGTGGACACAAACACAGTTCTGATCCCACCGCTAGACACCAATTATGTTTGACCTGGGGTCTCCAAGTCACATAGGGTAGCTTGGCACAAGGTAGGTAGGCTTATCCCAAAGGTACATGTGTTAAGTTTGCGTCACACCCTTCAGCAACATAACGTCCATCCACTCAAAAAGGACACTACACCAATTCATTTTAGGAAAATAAGAGCTGTTTATAAAAATACTCTGTTTACTCTTATTTATCTTATCAATCCGCTTTGTTATTTCTTTTTAAATCACATATTTCTCCATTTGTTCAGTTACCTCAATAACAAGAAAACTTAACATCACATTGCATTTGTTATTACACTTTCTCCCTCCGGTAAATGATCCGAGCAAATCTCACATAGTGCTAAGGTTCCAAGGAAGACACCTTATAATTTTCTACAATATTCTCTAGTCTCCTCCTGTCTAGTGAACCGGGTTGGTACCCTTACTTAGCAATACAATACTCTCACATGCTCTTTTCTGTAGTTTGGGTACAGGCAGTAATACTGTCAAAATGAGTTACAGTTAATCCCAGTGGAACAGAATATGAATCAGTCACTGCCAGAGCTCTGACCGTGAGCAGATAACTCACGATTCCCAGGTTTCTGTTCTGTGGTTTCCAGGATCGTTTTATGCTTGACCAGTCTCTTGCCACTGAGGTATGGTTCCTTTTATTATTCACGAACCCCTGGCACCTGCTCCCTCTTCACCAGGGATCGTCAGTCGACCCGTTAACAATTTTACCACATTGGTGTCCCGCCAAGCCCCAATCCCCCAGATTACTTGTGGCTTGAAGTATTGGACTTTGCTCTTTCACTGCCGCCGGGAGTCTCTGTTCTCACCACAGACTCCCAGCGGGAATACGGTCTTCTGATTAGCTCCTCACAACAGCGAGCCGCCTCCGTTGTTCACCTGTTGCGTCAGCTGAGGCGGGGGCCTCCCTCAGCTCGCCGGTCGATGTTTTGTCTTTGTGCGGCGCCTGTTGGGTGAAGTCAAGCCTTTCCCCTCGCCGGTCCTGCGCAGCAGGGACGACACTACAGATCAGCGCCGCCTCACTGAGAGTGCCCGGGAGAGGGGTCACTGTGGTGCAATACCGCCTACTTCGGGAGAGAGGCCTTCCCCAGCTTCTTGTCTTGCGCAGCCGTCAGAACGCTACTCTCGGCAACGCCCTCTCCTCCGCTACAAGACCCTCCTCCACCAGGCTTCTGCGGAAGAGCTAATCTCCCCGTACGCCAGGCGGAAGCCACAGATCTTCGAAGGGGGATGCCCCGGCCCGCTGCCACTGACAGCCTCCACTCCTCAGCAAGGCCCCCACGGAGGTGCTCCCAGGCTCGGCAACAGGACGACCTCCCAGCGCTCCCCGACACCCGGGATCCTGAGTAAGTGAATGGGGTTACCACTGAAAAGAAACCCTAACAGTCCAGTTGTTGCTGGATAGCGAGGGCGGGGAATCACCTCAGCCCCTACTCCCCAGACGCAACCAGACAGTGTTCCCAGGCCACACTCACCGCTACAGTTCTCTCTTCGGCTTGTGACACTGGAGTCAGTCTCAAGAGAAGCTTATCTATGAGGGCCAGAATCAGAGGTAGGGAAGGGGAAATTAGCCGCCGGCTCCTGAAAGAGGTCAATTTCTTCCCCCTCAGCCACTATCTCCGCTGGGCCAGATCAGCAGGAAGGGAGGCAGATTCACCACTCTGGCAGCAGTCCTTTCAGAACCATCAACCCAGACAGGATCACCCTTCCCTAATCACAGCAGTCTGCGCTCCAGTCAACTCCGTAAGAATGCTTCTCTACATGTCACCTTCTAAAATGGCTGCCCCACATTCCGCCTTATATAGGCTGACCTCAGAAGGTCCAGAAGGGACCAGAAGGTTCTGGAATGTTCCTATTCTACCCTATGGGTCCAGTCTCTGAGGTGGCAGTTGTGGCAGTTACTGGCCACCATTTTGTGGGTCTTGTGAATCCAGTCAGAAAGGCGCCTAGTCCTCAAGAAAAGACTATGAGGTCAAAGAGCACCTAACCCCTAGGTCAACACCTGAAAATCCAGTGGACATAAAAATTAAAGGTTTTGAGGGGCAAAAAGGGGAAAAAAATAATTATTTAGGAGGGACTACCCAAAGGGCAGACAGGTCTAACAGTTGTGTTCTGGGGTGTCTAATCATTTGTTTCTCTGTGAGTGAGTAGGAGAGCAAGTGAGACACTATAGCTTGTCAGTCCTAGGCTTGTGGGTACAAAGGTGATAGGAAGACCCAGTCCTATGTATTGCGATTTATATAGCGCACGTATCACCCGAAGGCATCAAGGCGCTTGCCTTGGGTACCCGTCCTGGCTTTTCCCTGTGAGATAACCCCTACTGGGCATCCCCAGGTGAAAGCCAGGCATCCCGCAGCGGGTGGGCCGCCGTAGTGGAGATTAAGCAACTATTGCCCAGAGTTGCAGAGTGGGACCCCATGATTAGCACTGAGGCGAGAATTATCGAGTCCGTGGACATTTTTGGGCTCAGGACCCTGCCACGTCGGGAATTGAACCCTGGTCCCGGGCCAGACCTCTGCATCAGGGTCTGCCGCTCTAATCAGTGAGCCACACTCCTCCACATAATCCTATAATCCTGCGCATAGTTCTGTGGTTGTGCAGAATGTCTGCAACATGGCACCATCAACAGTTGGTCTGGTACTTATTCACGTGACCCCCTGCGTAGTGCTTGTGCTTGTCCACAATACCCTCTCACCGGTTTCCAGAGACCTCCCTGGTGGGGGGGCTTAGCCTCCTATATTTGTATTGTATATCTATAGGTTTTTCAAGTTTGAAGTTTAAAAGGTTTTTCTTTATCCTATTTTGTGCTATTTTCTCTGTTTCTTATCCCATTCCTAATATGGCACAACCAGTTGCTATTGCAGTACATAACCGTGCGGCGTTTACAGTTTTCTTAACTGAACACAGAGTACCCAATGCAGGGGCTAACATTATTTTTTCTGTCGAAGCGGACCCTGCTTACTGCTTCAAGGTTCTCTATTCCTGGGTTAAATTTCCAGCTGTTATTGTGAATGATAATGTGTTTCATGAATACACGAGAGCTGCATCTCCTCGTGCTTATCGCCCTTATGCATTACTTGAAGTTCCGTTGACAGCCTGGGAGCATACCATCTGGTTTAATGGTGCCCTTCCTTACCCTGTTTCTGCTTTTCACATGGGCCCCTTATCTATTGACGGAGCCACATGGCCAGTTTTGTCTGGTTAAACACCACATCCGAATTATCTTAATCTTACACTTGCAGAGCTGTTTCAGTGACATAGGACATTGATTCACATACACAGAAGTGTCATACAGTTTATGCCACATGCTTTTCAAGTGGCTCCGGCTTGAGCCGCTCCTCAACCAACAGGTCAATGTAGTGGTCTTGTCATTAGTCCCGTCATGATTAACTCAGTGATGGGTAAAGGTCCTCAGAATAGAGATGACTTGCCATTTTGGCTTGCACAAAATTTTTAGCAACTTGATGCTGTTTTTCCACATACCACCCCGGCAGAAAAACACAGGATCCTTACAATGAGTTTGCAAAGTGGTCTGATTCCCGCGTTAGCCAACTGCACCACCTGGGGGACGGTGTTTGCTTCAGAGTATACACTGTGCTTTGGCACCCCATCCATGAGCATTTTGCTGAGCATTCTAAAGAAGGCACAAGATGAACACAGGGCTGGACCAGCCCTGGATTTGGGGATGAAGTTAGTGGGCATGTTCCCTATTGTCTCCGATATGATTCTGGCCAATATTGAAGGTGATGCGGTTTGTTCACATGTACGTCAATGCCTAGCAACGGTGGCGGAAGTGAAACTGCAGCGGGCAGTTGCCGATTATCATAGCAGATGTATATACTTCTTTGGGTTGAAAAAGCTTAGGCTTTCAACAGTTTAGTCAACCAGCAATTAAACCCCCTCTTGACAAGGAGGGTCATCCAGTCTTTCCTAAAAAGGCTTGGAACAGAAATCAGTGGAAGCAATAACAGAAGCCTAGTTCACATGCAGGTTCGCCTCCACCTAACGCTTCTGAAAATAGATATGATTTGCGTGACCGCTCTAAAATTAAGACACCTGAGAAGTTCCAGGTACCTGATCCTTGTTTCTTTCAGGAATCGTCAGATCAACAATTTGGCAGGGAAGGGCATCAGGATCACAGAGAAGGCGAGTCTACACAAGCAGGACGTGACCCTCAGTGCCAGTTTGATATAAAAGTCAAGCAGGGGATCCACCTCAATATCGTACCCCATTTCATAAAAAAAGGCTGCTGCTTTGACGGCAAAGTATGGCTTAGATGGGGCATGGCCAAGCCACAGACCAAAATGGCCGCACGGCATTGAAGCTCCGCCAGTCGCCTCCGGGGCAGCAGCAGTTTCCCCCATGAAAATGACCTAAAACACAGCCAGCATCGCACCATTACCTTGCCTGGGAGATGCGGAGATCAGCGCTACCTTCCACTTGAGGATCCATGCTCGATGAGGCAGTTTCCCGGTGCCTGGTGAAAGCCGAAGAGGTTCGAGCGTCGGCCGTACTTGAAGGCCTGTCTAGGGTCTCGCTTCAGAAGGGAGGCTGTGATCAGTAACCAGGACACCTTGGGGGTGCTGGGTCCAACTGGGGGTGAGTGCACTGGGCGTGTGATTGCAGTGTGAGCCCCTCCTCCCCCTTATCTGCTGCCTCATATGGGGCATGGCCACGTTCAGATGCCCCTGGCCCATTGTGCTACATAAGGCCCACTCCCTAAAGCCCCGCGGGGGCAGGACCCGCAGGTGGGACTGGGAGACTAACAGCTGGTCATTACGGACAGGCATTGGGGATGTGGCACAATCGTATCTGCCGCTCAGTAAGCCTGGCTGCCTCCTCATGCGCTCTCGGCGCCCAGCACTTTCCCCTGCAGACACAACCCTCCTATACGGCACACTATACCAGATTTGCTTGAAGGTGCGGGTAGCGCGGGCACAGTGCACCTGGCGGGCCCATAACGTTGATTGGCAAACATTGACATATTATACCTGAGAACATCTGTATTGCCCTGCGGCCCGGTGCTTTCTGCCGTTTGCCCTTCAATGCCTCCAGCGTGGTAGCCTCCTGCTAATTAATACATCGGTTTACTCTCCAATGACGCCGCACTTACCTCTGCCCTTATTCATCAGTGAGCCTCTTCACATTGCACTCCACTTGCTGTCTTTGACTATTGCTGAGTGGTACCACCTTTGCCCAGCATTTCTTTGCACATTTTGTTCACCACACATTGCTTGCACCAACTAGACTGCTTCGGGGCAACAAAGCTGCGACCACTTGCGTTGCCTCCCCCACAAATTACCACACAGCGGCATGGGCCGCAAAGACCCTAAGCAGCGCATCCTCCCATTCGAAGAAGTGGCTGATAGACCCCCAGAAGGAGACTCCAACATGGCGTTGGGTGGCCAGGGCCAGGGAACGGAACACGGCAAGGATTCCACCGCCCCTTCTGCATCCATGATAAATGATATGAGAGCTGGCTTTCCGGTGCTAGATGGGAGGTTTGACACCCTAGACAGGAGCCTGGAGAGCATGGGGGCCATGGGCCAAGCCCACGACAAGTGCCTCGTTGTCGGGGAGGCTCGTATCTCCGACATAGAAGATGGCACCTCACAATCTATCAAACGCCAGGACCGCCTGGAACACCTTCTCAAGGAATTTGTTGATCAAAAGTGAAGATCTTGAAGCTCGCAGTAGGAGGAACAACATTAGCATTTTAGGGGTCTCCGAGACAACTGCCACAAGGTACCTAGACGTCTTCGTAGAGACGCTGCTCACAGAACTCTTTGGGAGAGAGTCCTTCACCTCTGGGTTTGTGGTGAAGCACGCCCACCGCACACTGGGCCCCCGACCTGACCAGGGCCTTCCTCCGAGACCTATCATTGCTCGCCGCTTGAACTTTAGGGATTGAGACACAGCGCTCCGCTTCACTAGGAATGTGGAGACACCATCTGGCATGGCTCTAAACTAGCACTATATCCTGATTTCACGATCATGGTTCAGGAAGCCCGCCGGAAATACACTGGGGTCAAGGCCACTCCACGGAACCTGGGTATAAAATACGGCATGCTGTAACGAGCCAGACTAAGGGTGGACATAAACTGCAGACCCTGCATCTTCGATAAGCCCACAGTGGCGCAAGAATTCTGCCAATCATACAGACGAGCTAACTCCCAGACGAATGCGGATGGTGTTGGGTCCTCCCCTCCATGCAGTGGCTCTAATGCTAGTGTAGACCTCTTTTCGAACTCAGGAACTGGCTGACTGTGTTGAACTGGTCATGGTTTTTACATTACTCAATAACTTTTTGGGGGGATAACAGTATCTAACTGCACAAAACACTTCTGGCCGACTATTCAAGTCAAGTCAAGTTGGAATTTGTATAGCGCACTACTCACCCAGAGGGTCTCAAGGCGCTTGCAGGAGGGGGGAACTTTACTTATCGAATATCCAAGTTTTTAGTTGTTTTCTGAAGGAGAGGTGGTTCTGTGTAAGGCGGAGGTGGGTGGGGAGAGAATTTCAGGTCTTGGCCGCTAAGTAGGAGAAGGATCTTCCCCCCATGGTGGATCTTTGGATGCGTGGGATTGCGGCGAGGGCTTGATTGGATGATCGTAGTTGGCGGCTGGGGGTGTAAAAGGACAGGCGTGTGTTGAGGTATTCGGGTCATAGAGGGCTTTGTGTGCGTGGGTGAGGAGACGGAACGTTATTCTCTTGTTGACGGGGAGCCAGTGGAGGTCTTTCAGGTGACCGGAAATGTGAGCTTGGTGGGGAATGTCTAGAATGAGTCTGGCTGAGGCGTTTTGGATGCGTTGGAGTTTTTTCTGTAATTTGGCTGTGGTTCCGGAGTAAAGGGTGTTTCCGTAGTCCAGTCGGCTTGTGACCAGTGCATGGGTGACCGTCTTTCTTGTTTCGGTGGGGATCCAACGGAAGATTTTTTTGAGCATACGTAGGATGTGGAAGCATGATGATGAGACGGCGTTGACTTGTCTGGTCATCCAGAGGGAGGAGTCCAGGATGAAGCCCAGGTTACGTGCGTGGTCCGTAGGTATGGGTGCGGTTCCCAGGGCCGGTGGCCACCATGAGTCGTCCCAGGCAGAGGGGGATGATCCTAAGATGAGGACTTCCGTTTTGTCCGAGTTCAGTTTTAAACGGCTGTTCTTCATCCACTCGGCTACTTCTTTCATCCCTTCGTGTAGGTTGGTTTTGGCGGTATTAGGGTCTTTGGTGAGGGAGAGGATCAGCTGGGTGTCGTCTGCGTAGGAGATAATGTTGAGGTTGTGTTGTAATGTAATGTAATGTAAAAACAATTTATAAAGCGCAACATACACCAGTCGGTTTCTTGGCGCGCGATGGATGCGAGGGGACTCATGTATACGTTGAAGAGGGTGGGACTGAGTGAAGATCCTTGTGGTACGCCGCAGATGACTTCGGTGGCCTCTGATCTAAAAAGGGGAAGGCGGACTCTCTGGGTTCTTCCGGTGAGGAACGAGATGATCCAGTCCAATGCTTTTCCTTGCATTCCGACATTGCTAAGGCATTGTATAAGGGTGCTATGACAGACTGTGTCGAAGGCTGCGGAGAGGTCAAGTAGGATGAGGGCAGCTGTTTCTCCGTTGTCCAGTAGAGTTCAAATGTCTGTTGCTGCGATGAGGGCGGTCTCGGTGCTGTGTTTGGCTCGGAAGCCGGACTGTGAAGGGTCGAGGGATTTGTTGATTCGAGGAAGGCGGCGAGTTGACTGGTAACAGCTTTCTCAATGACTTTGGCAGGGAAAGGGAGGAGCGAAATGGGGCGGTAGTTCTTGAGTTCAGTGGGGTCTGCTGTGGGTTTCTTCAAGAGGGCGCTGAGTTCGGCATGTTTCCAGCTTTCCGGGAAGGTAGTGGAGTTGAGGGAGCAGTTGATGACGTCTCGGAGATGGGGTGCGATAATGGAGTCTGCTTTGTTGAAAATATGGTGGGGACATGGGACTATTGTGGCGTTGCCACCCCCCATGGTGTACACCTGTGGTTTGTTAATAATATTCTGAATAAACTGTTTCAGGGCTATGTCCTTACTGTCAAAGATTACTTGGTATATCGTATTCTACTGTTCCTGGAGGCACAACCTAGTCTTTTGCACGGTGAGGGTGGGTGGCGGTAGGAGGGTAGTATTTTCACTATTAAGTATTGTTGTGATGTTGTGGAAATTAGCAAAATTAATGTACCTAAGCGGCGTTCATTTGCCCTCTCCCGTCCCCCTCCCTGTAGGCACCACGTATACCCTGAAATGTTGACCGCATCATTCTGCCAATGAAAGCCCGTGCCCATATGTACATGACAGCCATTTTAGGCCATGGCCTCTCTGCCCGTTTTTATAAAATCCCCGGCTTCCCTCCTGCGCGCATTTGAGCACCCCCCTCCCACTCTCACATGCATAGACCATGAAACCCAGCACTCTGCGCGACCCTGCTACGAAAGGCAACCCTCCTGCTTGACCCATGCACCCCCCCATTTTCCTCTTGAAGAAGCATCCTTCGCCTCAGCTGACATGACCCCCCCAGCTGTATCTGACTGCCCCCGTTCTCTCATGTACGGGTCATAAGATTTCTCTCTCTCTGTGCGACTCTGTCTCTGCGCGCACCCTGACCCCCTCCTTCTCCCTCACATGGACAAGTCATAAACCTTCCTCTTCTGCAAGACCCTGTCCTTGGGAGTCACGGCCGCGCCTGACCAGCACCTCCTCTCCTTTCATGAATAACCCATCTGTTAGTAAACCCTCCCTCCGCGATTGACTGTCCACACATGTCTGAGGTCATCGCCTAAGCCAGGAGATACTGTTTACTGCTTATTGTATGAAATCACTCCTCTTCAAAGGTCCCACTATTGATCCTGGGCACCCCACCCCCTGGGCTATGATCAGGCGCACACATCCTAAAAGTTGGCGGAACACTCAGCTGCGTGATTACCCTCCCCTCTTATCAGCAGGTCAAGGGTCCCTATTGTGAACAAATGTGGGGTAGGATTGACACGAGGATCATGGGGATGTCCTTTCAGTGTTTCACAATGTCATGATTGTAATACTAAGTGTTCTGTAAAGTATAAAAGACGACGTTGCAGCTCACTTGTTAGAGCACCTCCCGATGACACCTTGCTTCGTGTCGGAAATGACAGGCTCTCCTCATGAGAAATAAACTCTGTTCTTGTGATTCCTGCTCCCAGCGCCCGTCTCTTTATTTGGTAACTATTCAGAATGGGAACTAAGAGGCGACTTGCGCCAGCAGCCCGGGCATCGATAGCAATGCAGGCTCGTGTTCCACAATGTTTAAAGTTGTGCTCACTGCCAAAATCCACATTCACACACATTGGCAACCACTGCCCATATCCATCATGATTGTTAGATGGCCTAGTTAGGTAATATTACAGGTCCCAGTGGATTTTACTTTTCGTCCTGGAATGTCAGAGGCCTTAATGATAACCTCAAGAGGAGGCATGTCGTACATTATCTGATGCTTCATAATGCTGACATTGTTTTTTTACAAGAGACACACCTGCCCAAATCTGATCCTGGACGCTTCGCTGCTAGCTGGGGCGCACACAGATATTTTTCCAATTTTAGCAAATACTCCAGCGGCACAGCAATACTAATCCATAAACAGGTGCCTTTTATCCTCCACTCTGATTAATGACAGCAAGGGTAGATACACTATGGTCACAAGATCGATTTTGGGTCACAATATTGTCCTGGCATCTGTTTATGCCCTGAACACTGACTCCCCTGAGTTTTCCATTCACTTCATGCCCAGTTTGCTAAACTGGATTATGCATTATTGATAATAGGCAGTGAATTCAATTTACTTTTAAATCCCGCACAGGACAGCACCACCCCTATTCCCAGCATGAAGCCTTGTGCGCAGCGGGCACTATTAGATCTTTGTGAGCAACTTCCGCTTTTAGACATCTGGCACAGGTGCAACCATTCCACCACTGACTACACACATTACTCTGGGCAGCACAACACATGGACAAGGATAGACTACTGGTTGCTTTCCCCAGCTGTCTCCTCCTGGTACCAATCAATCACGACTCTCCTGAGAATGTATTCCGACCACTCCCCGATTCAGCTATGAATTGCAGTCCCCAGACCGGATGGTTATGAGCGTCAGTGGAATTTCCTGGGCCGAGCCCTCAATGACGACCTCTTCCACTCCGAGATCCACGATTCGATTGAGGAATACTTTGCTATTAATACTGGCTCAGTAGACTCCTGGGCGGTTCTGTGGGAAGGGCTTAAGGCATGCATAAGGGGAGTATGGATTTCCAAACATGCCAGGGTGCTAAAGGACCTCAGGACAACGCGCTTCCTGCTTGGAGTCCAAATTGAGAACTATCGATAACGATACAAGTCGCGATTCGGACCCTGATAAGACCAAATACCGGTTAACCATTCTTACTGACTACAGGGATGCAGCAAATCGCGAGATATTGCACTTGAGCAAATACAATACAGCTCGGCGGTATGGGGAGGGGAAACATCCAGGTCAATTGCTGGCACAATTGCAGTGCCCCCCATACAGCTAAACCTACATCATTGAATTTATATCCTCTTCTGGCCAGACCCTCAAAGGCACCTCGGAGATACGTACTGAGCTCCTAATTTTTTACACCTTCCTATACACAACAAGGGTAGGACGTGACCTTACTGCTCAGGAGTCTTATCTATCTGAAATTGACTTGGTGTATCTAGAGAAGCACATGCAAGATTTCTTAGCGGAACCGATCAGTGGAGACGAGGTCGTCACTGCTATTATGGCCCTTAGAAATTCATCTTCCCCTGGCCTGGACAGCTTCACAAGGGAATTTTGTAAGTCATATAAAGACTTGTCAGCGTCACAACTGATTGAAGTATATGCTGAAGCCCTCGAAAAGCAAATTCTTCCCCCCACCCTTAGGGAGGCAGTCATCATCCTCCTTCCCTAACCTGGCAGGGACCCAGCCCAATGTGGCTCATATCGGCCACCTGTCATTATTAAACTTGAACTATAAAATCTTGGCGAAGATATTGGCTAGGCGCCTATCTCAGCTGATGGAATTAATTATTTCCCCGGCACAATCAGGTTTTGTCCCGCCTCGCTCCACAGCCTTAAATCTTTGGACGCTTCTTTCCAAATATGCACAGGATAAATCCAGAGGTCCCTGCTGCAGCTATCTTATTAGACATGGAGAAAACGTTCGACTCTCTGGAGTGGCCATTCTTTCTCTCGGTGATGCACCACCTGGGCATGCCTAAGGGGTTCATTGCCACCACTGAATTACTTTATACTCACCCCACAGCTTGCTTATGGCTAAACTGTACTCTCTCCCAATCATTTGCTCTATAACGCGAAAATCGCCAGGGCTGTCCCCTCTACTATTCATACTCGCCATGGACCCTTTAATCCAGCACTTTCAAGAGAAACATCTCCAGCGAAGTCTCTAATTTAATACTGGCCCCCTACTGGTTTCCCTCTTCACAGATGACACCATTCCTTATGTTTGGGAACCCCATATTATTCTTGACCCCCTAATCAGGGAAATAACCTGATTTGATCAACACTCTGGCCTGGAAATAAACTGGCATAAATCAGTCATTTTTCCACTGACTCCGAGTGCCCTACAATGGGAATGTGAATTCCCCCTTGAGTGGTGCACCGACTCGGTGAAATATTTGGGTGTCCATATCCACTTCAACAAAGAACACTTAATTCGTCTGAACTATGGTCAAGCAATCTCCACTCTTGAAACCCAGAGGTGGAGAGGTGGCTGCGGTTGCCACTATCCATCGCTGGCAGAGTGCCTATTATCAAGATGGTAGTATTCCCCAAATTTTTATATCTTTTTAGTAACATCCCTATACCCCTCCCGAACAGGTTTTTTTTTTTACAATATGCTCGCATTTGATTAGGCTGATATGGGTAGGCAAACAGCCCTGCATACGCTGGCAAGTGCTGACACTTCCATATGAGAGAGGAGGATTTAACGTTCCTGACTTTCAATTGTACTCCTTGGTCAACCAATGCAGCTATCCCTATGTGTGGTTTCACTCAGATGCTCGGATCCCATTTCTCAACCCTGAGGCCGACTTCGTACTCCCAGAGAAACTCTCCACAGTATTACCTAAAGGTGTACCTAGAGCCCCCACTGACATTCCGACGGTCTCTACCACCAGTTGGGCATGGGAAAAACTATGGTGCATTACCGGCACCACCATGCTATATTCATCTGCACTCCCCATCCCCAATTCCCCATGGCTGCCGATCACTGGGGAAAAGGTGCCACAACGCACCATGAGCAAATTTTCACCAAAATGGGAGACCTGTTTCCTAATGGACACGTCTTCTCCGTCACGGACGAAGACCGTTTTAACACAGCCACATAAATGGACCGCTTTGTACTAGGATGCATCCGCTCAGCGCTATGAGCTACCCTATCCAGTTTCCCTGTTAAACCACACCCATTCTCTCCCTTATCCAGGGTAGTTGAGAACTGGAGAGGAAACCATCTAATTTCTAAGCTATACAGGGCATGTTCAGACATTATCCAG
Organism: Lissotriton vulgaris; assembly: GCF_964263255.1. Taxonomy (NCBI): domain Eukaryota; kingdom Metazoa; phylum Chordata; class Amphibia; order Caudata; family Salamandridae; genus Lissotriton; species Lissotriton vulgaris. The sequence goes on from NC_141695.1 coordinate 208,543,202, forward strand.
GTCACTGATGACAAGATTCGTAAAGCATGGGAGGAGGACCTAGGGCGCACTATCACAGATGAACAGTGGCTTAAATGTTGCACAGTGACAAAGGACATGTCCCTCAATTGTCGACACAAGCTGCTTCATTTTAAATTTCTGCGCAGAATATATGTCACACCGGCTAAGTCTCATAGGCTAGATCCATCCAGATCACACAATTGCCGCAAATGTAATGCACCATACGCAGATTTCATTTACCCTACGTGGACTTGCCCTAAAATACACAAATTGTGGGAGGCGGTACACAAAACACTGGGAGAGATGACAAAATTGACACTAACCCCAATGCCCGAGATCGCACTCCTCGGATATGTGGTGAAGTTCCCTAATGGAGTGCGAAGATTTGCCTCCCTTACTTTACTGTTGGCCAAAAGGGAAATCGCTCTCCACTCGGATGGTAGAACAGTTCCCACGCTACACTGGTTAGACAGCTTAACATACTGCAATACTTTCAGCAAAGCATATTCCACCAGTTTGCAAGCACAGCATGTATATTGTACTTGTATGTTATCAAGTGCCTCCCTCTGACTCCGAGGCCCACTCCCTACCTACGTCATTTTCGACTGTGTCAAGCTGCCATGGGTGGCCTATCAGCTGCATGGTAACACAATCAATCAAAAGTACCTCATGCCGTCCCATATATAATTAATGATCGTTTGGATCAGATATCACCTGCCTTGTTGTAGTAGTCAGGGTAAAAGTTAAATTGAGCAGTTCCCATTGATGTAACAGAGTATGGCCATCATAGAAAAAAAGATAATTGTGTAGTTGTAGACTACAGCTGCCCCACCTGCAGCCATTAGTAAATAAAAATAACGTGAGTCTGTGACACAAGTATTTTTGTCTAGGGCGCAAGCTGACTGAGCTGGCATGCCTACAAGAAGGTTAATTTAGCTAAACAAGAGAGAGAGAAGAAGAAGACTTGTCTACGCCATAGTGCCGAGTAGAAGTAATGCCTGAAACTCCCACTACTGATAGAGGTTGAGGAAGTGGGATGATAGTATACCACAAATGGTATGTACTGTGCTTGCTATTGCTTCTGTGCCACTATGTGTAGAATTCATTAAATTTGTGTTACTGTTTTGCTAAGAGTATTGGTTACAATTGTCTTTTTCCTTCTTGATGTAGCCACTCCTTCCCAACCAAAAGCACCGGTGTTACCAACCAGGAAGGAGTTAGCAGCCATGGCCCAAAACCGGAAGCTGGAGGCCATCTTCACTGAAGATCGGCCGCTTGTGGCTCTGGCGGAGGAGGAGGATGCGGCAGCAACTGCAGCCTCCTCCAATGCCCTGGGCCCTAGCCAGGCTTCCCCAGTGGTACGGCCCCGCGGTCTGGCAGCCGCCTGCCATGCTTCATTGAACACTGCTGTCCACCCCCTGGGGATGCAACTCTAAAGCATTCAAGCACTGCATGCTCCTCAAGATGGCGCGCCTAGAGGAGCAGATAAAGGTCCTGGAGAGTAACACGCAAGCCCGCCGCTAGAACTCCATCGCCTTGCCCCTTTTTTAATCTTTTTTTGCTGGATGGGAATTGGGGAAAAGTTGGGGTTTATATTTGTTATTTATGAAAAATGGAGCTGACATTGGACTCTTTCTTTATCTTTGGACATTGGTTGGGGTTAGGGAGAGGGGTGGGTCAGGTATTGTGGGATTTTTCCATTAGTTTATTTTGTTAAGGGAATACATTATTTATACTTAAAGTTTACATACGATGTAAATTTTTTGTGGGGGGGTTACTCTTTTACTTCACATGGTTCCTTTGCTGCTGCAGGGCCGTAGCCAGTTTTTGATTTAAATAATCTGTCGATAGTGTAACACAAAAACAGATAGATGCGGTACTCTCTGTTGTTTGTCACTTGTCCCACTAATACTGTCAATCTCCCCTTCTATTCTATGCAATCTGCAACTGGACTCGGAAGGGTCTGGGTTTGTGAATCAATGAATTAATTTCCATATTTTTAATTAGGCCTCCCCAAACTTCTTCTCTTGCCTGTGATTGAAGTGTATTTATACTTAGGCAAAGCGATAGCTGCATGGTGATGATGGTTTGGTTTCCCAAGATGCCATGGTGTTTGTGGTAGTATTAAAGACAATGGCAGTAGCATTTGCAAAAAATGAAAATGAGACAGTCAGTCACCTGAGGGAGACTCGGGGAGGAGTAGCAGAAGTACAGTACAAAAGAAGACTGCCAAACAAGAAACCATGATGATGATAAGCAATGCTAAAGCAAAATAAAACATAATGGTGGTGGGGATAGCCTAGTACAAGTTACAAACTGTAGTCAACTCAACGTATCAAGTGAACAAACGTAACCTTTAGTGCTGGAAGGATGATGAATAGATGCCGGGAATTAATAATTATCATGGACTATGTTCCTCTGGAAAAAAATTGACTTGTAAATACTAAGCATGGGTGGGCATGCAGAAGAAGATCTTCGCCCTGCCTTGAGTTAGTATTGCTTTCACCACATCTGTCCCAGCAAGTGTGTTATCAATTATTGGTATCAATTTGATTTAGTCACACCTCAATATAAGTCACACAGCCCGGGGGAAGAGGGTTAGGGTTTGATGAAAAGTTGGGAATGCGGATTTGTAAGGTAAGGGTGCAACAAGAAGACTCTCAGAGGTGGCATGGCTAAATCATGTCTACTATGTTTCCAGCATTAACTTTTAACAACAACAGGACAGACGCAGGCCTGCGACGCCCACCCAACATCCACATAGCTTGGATTTTGAGCCAGACACATATACAGCAACATAGCATTTTCCAAATTAAGTAACTAAATCAATGCATCACTGTCGGTCATACCACTACACTCACCACCACCACTACACAGACATGTAGATTGGATGGTTGTTGTTGACATGTTTACCTTTTGGGCCACTTCATGAATCACTCCGACTTATTCCATCAATCATTTCCAATCCTACTGACTGACTGTGAGAATAGTATGGTCATCATGGTGTCCAACTCTGTAGTGTACCAAGCGAGTCCAGATTCCAGAATCAAAAATGCAATGGATCTGCCTGCAGTAGTACAATTTTGTTATTAAGCAACAAGAAGGGAAACATTGACTTGAGTCACTTTTTTGTGTGTAGATTATACTAGTAAACTTCATGCACAACACCAACACTAACACCAATCCTCAGAGTCAGCGTCCAATGCATGCCATCATTTACCTGTTCTTGAGGGGCAGTCCCTCTCGGCTCAGAAAGGAGTATAGCTATAGTCAGGTTCTTTGGAGGGACTCGACGAGGTACACACACATTTATTGTACTATTCTCCGTCCAATGTCTGGCTTGAGGGAAATAGATTCAGGGTGAATCAGTGGACTGGAGCAGGACTCGAAGGGTGGACTTACTTCTTCACTGACTGTACACAGTTGCAACTCCAATCTGGCAATAAAAGAGGAAAACGGTGGTGATGGATTTGTTGTAATTTGAACCAGAAAGACAGAGACACTCATAAGTAATAAAAGTAAATAAGCAAGAAATAAAGTAACAAGTCAAAAGGTTAGTTGTCAGGGAAGTAGAGCTCATCCTCAAACTCTGGTGGTTCACCCAGAAGTAGGTCATCTAACATACTACTTCCATGACCTAACTCGCTGTCATCATCTTCCTGCTGTGCTACTTCAGGTATGGTGTAATCCGGTGGTATAAAGTGCTGATTAATTTTGATCATGGTTAACCACTCCATGTTTTGAGGCGAGAGACTGGTCCTTCTCACTGTTGGAATGGCACCAGAAGCACTGAAAACACGCTCCAAAGAGACACTTGCAACAGGGCAAGCCAGATAGTTTATCGCCAGCCTGCTGAGCACTGGCTATTTGTGCCCTTTCCCATACCAATACACCAATGGGTTTTGATCAATGTAGACCTCTGTTGTGTCATCCAAATAGGCCTGGACCATCCGTTCAAAGCTCAGGGATGCTCCGTTTTGCTTGGCCTCTTTTGACTTTGCCTCAGCACTGGACCTAACAAGCCCTTGCTGTAGAAACCATTCCGGTGCCAATTTCGGTCGGTATGATGCTCATGTTCTTGTTGTTGTTGATGTTGTTCTTGGACTTGCTGTTGTTGGTGGTTTTGACTGCTCTGAGCCAACCGCACTGCCCTCAGGCTCTGAAGTTGAACTTTGATGCCGCAGTTCTTGCTGTGGCCTGGAATAGCAGGCCTCTAATTCCAAGCCGTTTTTGTTATAGGCGTCTGACTTCTGCAGCTATTCCAAGTTTTGTACTTGGCAACCTCCCCTTCTAAACAAGGAATCACTGTGTTCAGTACTTGTTTGTACAGTGGATACAGAATTCTGGCAGAAATGTAATGGTTGGATGACACAATGCCTGTTTGCACCCTTGTATTCTCAGATAGGCCATTGTATAGAGGGCTCAGATTGAGGAACTCCCCCCACTGGGACCAGAGAAGCAGATGCAGCACTGTCTAGAGGACTTAGAATGAGGAATGTCCACAGGGACCAGCGAAGCAGGTAGCAGCACTGTCTAGTGGGCTAAGGATGCAGAATTAAAACTGGGAAAAGAGACGCAGGTGCAGCACTGCCTAGAGGACTCAGATGAGAAATTGCCAATGGGACCAGAGTAGCAGATATCAGCACTGTCTAGAGGACTTAGAATGAGGAATTTAAACTGGGATTGCAAGTGTTGAGGGTAGAATCCACTATCCTCGAGGCTGAGCGCAAAATTGACTTAGAAACAACATGGTTGTACTACTATTATGTATGCAATGAAGTTTTGTTGAGACACGACGTCTACATTTTCATTTGAAATTTCAAAGCTTGCAAATAAATACATGGAATATGGATAAGAAACCATGTTGTTTCTAAGTCAATTTTGCGCTCAGCCTCAAGGATAGTGGATTCTACCCTCAACACTTGCAATCATTTTGAAAGGCACGACCTGACTTCGTGCGACGACCAGAGCGCAGTTCTTATATTGGTCTACTTAATTTTCATTAAATCAGTCAAATTTCGAGTGCACAGGGATTACACACTTTCTGAATTTTCACTGGGACCAGAGAAGCAGCTAGCAGCACTTCCTAGAGGTCTTAGAATGATGAATTACCACTGGGACCAGAGAAGCAGCTGCAGCACTGTCTAGAGTACGGGAAACAACCTTTTCAACGCAGTCATCACATCGCACTATATTTATAACGCAGTCATTACATCACAACATCCTTTACAACGCATGTCACTATAACGCAGCCATTACATTGCATGTCACAAACAACGCATGACACTACAATGCATGTCACTACAACGCAGGCATTACATTGCATGTCATTACAACGTATACCATTACAACGCATAGTATCCCCATACGAGCCAACACTTACCCTACTGTTGCACCCTCTGGAGTTATAATAGTAATTTTTACCCCTACACTATCCAACACTTACCTTAAATACAATGTAATGGTATGCGTTGTAATGGAATGCGCTGTAAATGTAGTTTCAAAAAATTAGTTGTAATGGCATGCAATGTAAATGTATGCATTGTAACGTCATACATTCCTAGAGTACATAGAATGAGGAATTTCCACTGGGACCAGAGAAGTACCTAACAGTACTGTCAAGAGGACTTACAATGAGGAAATACCACTGGGATCAGAGAAGTACTAGCATCACTGCCAATAGGACTGAAAATAAGGAATTGCCACAGGGACCAGAGAAGCAGGTGCAGCACTCTCTAGAGTACTTAGAATGAGGAATGATAGACAGGGCCAGGAAAGGAGGATTAAGAATGCAGAATGACCACTGGGACCAGAAAACCAACTGTAGCATTGTCTAGAGGACTGAGATTGAGAACTTTCTATTGTGACCAAAGACACAACTGCATCACTGCCTAGAAGACTTAGAATGAGGAATTACCAATAGGACTAGAGTAGCATCTAGCAGCTTTGCCTAGTGGACATAGAATGAGGAATTATAACTGTGACCACCAAAGACACAGCTGCAACACTGTCTAGAGGGCTTAGATGGAAGAATTGCCCATGGGACCACAGAAGCAGCAAGCAGCACTTCCTAGAGGAATAAAAATGAGGAATTACCACTGGGACATGAGAAGTAGATGGAGCACTGTCTACAAGACTAGGAATGAGGAACTACCACTGTGAACAGAGAAGCAGCTGCACCACTGCCTAGAGGACTAAGAATGGGGAATTACCATTGTGACCAGAGACACAGCTTCGGCTCTGCCTATAGGACTTAGAATGAGGAATAACTAATGGGCCCAGAGTAGCAGCTAGCAGCACTGCCTAGAGGACTTACAAAGAGGAATTACTAACGGGACCAAAGAAGCAGCTAGCAGCACTGTGTAGAAGACTGAGAATGAGGAATTACCCTCTGGACCAGAAAAGCAGATGGAGCCTGTCTAGAGGACTTTAAATGAGGAATTACCACTGGGAACAAAAAAGCAGCGATCAGCACTGCCTAGCGGACCAGAAAAGCAGCTAGTAGCATTTTCTTGAGGACTTAGAATGAGGAAAATTGATGGGAATAGAGTAGCAGGACAGCCTTGAGAACTTAGATGAGGGATTACCAACGGGACCAGAGTACCAGCTAGCAGCACTGTCTAGAGGATTTGGAATGAGGAATTGCCTTTGGGACTAGAGAAGCAGCCAGCAGCACTGACTAGTGCATTTTGAATTATTAACTACCACTGGGGCCTGAGAAGAAGCTGCAGCACTGCCTAGAGGACTAAGAATGAGGAATTACCACTGAGACCAAATAAGCAGCTAGTAGCACTGACTAGAGGACTCAGAATGAGGAATTATCAATGGAATGAGAGAAGCAGCACTACGTAGAAGGCTCAGAATGAGGATTTACCACTGGGATCAGAAAAGCAGCTGGATCACTGTCTTCAGGACTCAGAATGAGAAACATACCACAGGGACCGGAGAAGCAGCTGCAACACTATTTAGAGTGCTAAGAATTAGGAATTACCACTGGGACCAGAGAATGAGGTAGTAGCACTGCCCAGAAGACTAAGAATGAGGAATCACCACTGTGACAAGAGACACAGCTGCAGCACTAAGAATGAGGAATACTCAACAGGACCAGAGTAGCAGCTAGCATCGTTGCCTAGAGGACTTAGAATGAGGAATTACCGACGTGTCCAGAGATGCAGCTAGCAGCACTGTGTAGAAGACTAAACATGAGGAATTACCACTGGGACCAGAATAACAACTCAAGCACTCGCTAGAGAACTCAGAATGAGGAGCCTAACCAGTGGGAGCAGAGAAGCAGCTACAGCGCTGTCTAGAGGACTAAGAATGAGGAATTACCACTTGGAAAAGAGATGCAGCAGTAGCACTGTCTAGAGGACTTACAATGAGGAATGACCAACAAGACCAGTTCAACAGCTAGCAGCCATGTCTGGAGGACTTAGAATGAGAAATTAGAACAGGGACTAGAGAACCAGCTAGCTAGCAGTGCTGCCTATAGGACTTAGAATCAGGAATTTCAGACAGGACCAGAGAAGCAGATAGCAGCATTCTCTAGAAGACTACGAATCAGGAATGACCACCGGGGTCAGCGAAGCAGATAGCAGCACTGTCCAGTGAGGTAAGGACCAAGAATTAACAATGGGAAAAGAGACAGCTTCAGCATTACCTAGAGTACTTAGAATGTGGAATAATAGCCAGGACAAGAGTAGCAGCTAGCAGCCATGTCTAAAGGACTTGGATTAAGAAGTTACCACTGAGACCAGAGAAGCAGCTAGCAGCTCTGCCTAGAAGACTTAGAAAAAAGCATTACCGACGGGACCAGAGAAGCAGTTACCAGTACTGTGTAGAAGACTAAGAATGAGGAATTGCCCTTGGGACAAGAAAAGCAGCTGGCACACTATATAGAGGATAGAATATAAGGAATTACATGTGGGACCAGCTACGCAGGCTGCAACACTGCCTACAGGACTTAAAATGAACAATAATCAATGGAACTAGTGTAGCATCTAGCAGCCATGTCCAGAGGCCTTAGAATGAGGAATTACCACTGGGACCAGAGAAGCAGGTAGCAGCACTCTCGAGTGGGCTAAGGATGAGGAATTAAAACTAGGAAAAGAGATGCAGCTGCAGCACTGCCAAGAGGACTTAGAATGAAAAATTGCCAATTGGACCAGAGAAGCAGCTAGCAGCAGTGTCTAGAGGACATGGAATGAGGAATTTTCACTGGCACCAGAGAAGCAGCTGCAGCACTGTCTAGAGGGCTTAGAATGAGGAATTTCCACTGGGAACAGAGAATTCCCTAGCAGAACTGTCAAGAGGACTTACAATGAGGAAATACCACTGGGATCAGAGAAGTACCAGCATCACCGCCCAGACAACTTAGAATGAGGCATCACCAACTGAACCACAGAAGCAGATAGCAGCACTGCCTGGACGACTAAGAATAAGGAATTACCACTGAGACCAGAGAAGCAGGTGCAGCAATGTCTATTAGACTCAGAATGGGGAATTTTCACTGTGACCAGAGACACAGCTGCAGCACTGCCTAGAGGTCTTAGAATGAGGAATGATCAACAAGGCCAGAGAAGCAGCTAGGAGCACTGTCTAGAGGACTTGGAATGAGGAATTTTCACTGCCACCACAGAAGCAGCTGCAGCACTGTCTAGAGGGCTTAGAATGAGGAATTTCCACTGGGACCAGACAAGTACCTAGCAGTACTGTCAAGAGTACTTACAATGAAGAAATACCACTGGGATCAGAGAAGAACTACGATCCCTGCTCAGACAACTTAGAATGAGGCAACACCAACTGAACCACAGAGGCAGATAGCAACACTGCCTGGAGGACTAAGAATACGGAATTACCACTGAGACCAGAGAAGCAGGTGCAGCAATGTCTATTGGAATCAGAATGAGATATTTCTACTGTGACCAGAGACACAGCTGCAGCACTGCCTAGAGGGCTTAGAATGATGTACAATCACTGGAACCAGAGAAGCAGCTGCAGCACTGTCTAGAGGACGTTGAACGAGGAATGATCAACAAGGCCAGAGAAGCAGCTAGGGGCACTCTCTAGAGGACTTACAATGCACAATTACCTCTGGGACCAGAGAAGCAGCTGGCAGCACTGCCTAGAGGACTTTGAACGAGGAATTTGTGACAGAACGAGAGAAGCAGGTAGACGCACTGTTAGAGGACTTAGAATGAGGAATTTCCACTGTGACCAGATACACAGCTGTAACACTGCCTAGAAAACTTACAATGAGGAATTACCAATGGGACCAGAGTAGCAGCTAGCAGCATTGTGTAGCGGACATAGAATGAGGAACTTCCACTGTGACCAGAGACACAGCTGCAGCACTATCTTGAGGACTTAGAATGAGAAATTGCCAGTGGCACCAGCGTAGCAGCTAGCAGCACTACCTATTGGAGTTAGAATGAGGAATTACCACTAGGACCAGAAAAATAGCTAGCAGAAGCAATGTCTAGAGAATTTACAAGGAGGAATTACCACGGGGATCAGATAACCTAGAAGCACTACCTACAGGACTTAGAATGAGGAATTACCAACGGGACCAGAGAAGCAACTTTCAGTAATGCCTGGAGGACTAAGAATGTGGAATTACCACTTGGACCAAAAAAACAACTACAGCACTGTCTAGAAGACTAAGAATGAGAAATTTCTATTGCACCCAAATACACATCTGCAACACTGCCTATAGGACTTAGAATGAGGAATTACAGATGGGACCAGAGTAGCAGCTAGCAGCACTGTCTAGCGGACTTAGAATGAGGGATTTCCTCTGTGGCCAGTGACACCGCTGCAGCACTGTCTTAAGGACTTAAATTGAGAAATTGCCAGTAGGACCAGAGTAGCAGCTAGCTGCACTGCCTAGTGGATTTAGCATGAGGAATTACATCTGGAACCAGAGAAGTAGCTGCAGCACTGTCTAACTGATTTTGAATGCAGAATTACCACTGGGACCAGAGAAGTAGCTAGCTGAACTTTTAAGAGAACTTAGAATAGGGAAATACCTCTGGGATCAGAGGAGTACCTAGTAGTACTGCCTACATGACTTGGAGTGAGGAATTACAGATGGGCCCAGAGTAGCAGTTAGCAGCACTGTTTAGAGGACTTAGAATGAGAAATTACCACTGGGACAGATACGCAGCTAGCAGCAATGCCATGCAGATTTAGAATGAGGAATTACCAACAGGACCAGGAAAGCAGCTAGCAGTACTGCCCAGAAGACTAAGAATAAGGAATTACCACTGTGACCAGAGACACAGCTGAAGCACTGCATGGAGGACGTACAATGAGAAATTACCAACAGGACCAAAAGAGCAGCTATCAGCACTCTCTAGCAGAGTCAGAATGAGGAATTACCACTGAGACCAGAGAAGCAGATAGCAGAGCTGTCAAGAGGACTTACAATGATGGAATACCACTGGGATCAGAGAAGTACTAGAAGCACTGCATGGAGGACTTATAATGAGGAATTACAGACCGGTCCACAGAAGCAGGTAGCAGCACTGCCTAGAGGACTTAAAATGAGGAATTCATACTGGGACCAAAGAAGCAGCTAATAGCACTACCAAGAGGACTGAGAATAAGGAATTACCACTGGGACCAGAGAAGCAGGTGCAGCAATGTCTATAGGACTCAAAATGAGGAATTTCCCCTGTGACAACAGGCCTAGTAGCAGCACTTATAATGATGTATTACCACTGGGATCAGAGAAGCAGCTGGTAGCACTCCATAGAGGACTTTGAATGAGGAATTAGCGACTATACCAGAATAGCAGGTTGCAGCACTGTCAAGAGGACTTAGAATGAGAAATTACCACTGGGACAAGAGAAGTCGCTAGCAGCAGCATTGTCGAGAGGACTTCGAATGAGGACTTACCACTGGGACCAGAGAAGTACCTAGAAGCACTGCATTCAGGAGTTAGAATGAGGGAATGCTGACTGGACCAGAGAAGCAGCTATTAGTAATGCCTGGAGGACTAATAATGTGGAATTACCACTGGGACTAAAATAGCAACTACCACTGTCTAGAGTACTTAGAATGAGAAATTTCTATTGTGACCAAATACACAGCTGCAACACTGTCTATAAGATTTAGAATGAGGAATCACCGATGGGACCAAAGTAGCAGTTAGCAGCACTGTCTAGCGGACCTAGAAGAGGAATTTCCACTGTAACCAGAGACACAGCTGCAGCAATACCTCACAGAGTTTGATTGTGAATTTACCAATGGGACCAGTGTAACAGCTGGAAGCACTATCTAGAAGGGATAGAATGAGGAATCTCCACTGGTATCAGAGAAGCAGCTAGCAGCACTACCTAGACGACTAAGAATGAAGAATTACCACTGGAACCAGAGAAGGAGCTGCAGCACTTTCTAGAGGACTTAGAATGAGGAATTAGCAACAGGACCAGAGTAGCAGGTAGCAGCACAGTAGTAGGAATCACCACTGGTACCAGAAAAGCAGCTAGAGCTCTGTCTAGTGGACTAAGAATGAGGAAGCATTTCCACTGTGACCAGAGACACAGCTGAAGTAATACCTTGCAGAGTTTGAATGTGAAATTACCAATGGGAACAGAGTAGACGCTAGAAGCACTATCTAGAGGGGCATAGAATGTGGAATCTCCACTGGTACCAGGGAAGTAGTTAGCAGCACTGCCTAGTGGACTTAGAATAATGAATTATTTTGAGGACTAAAGAAGCAGTTAGCAGCACTGACTAGATGACTAAGAATACAGAATTTCCACTAGAACCAGAGAAGCAGCTGCAGCACTGTCTAGAGAACATAGAATGAAGAATGAATAACAAGGCCAGAGAAGCAGCTTATACCATTTATCCCTAAATTTGAATAAGTTGTTATCCAAAAAAAGTTCTGTCATGTTCATTAGCATCTCTGTGTGGCCCATTGAGTTGTGAATAAATGTCTTGTTCATAGTCAGAACTTTTTATGATTACAAGATCCCACCCTTTTCAGCTTCTCGGTTTGTGATCTCACTATCGGTCATAAGGGAATCAAGTGCCTACCGTTTTTTTTCATGAGATTGTCAGTTTTGTTAGTCGAGTGTCTTTTTTTGTCATCATATTTCTCCAAATCCCATACTATCAGTTAGTGGAAGATATGCACATTATTTCCTATTTGTAAGTTTGGTGTCCATCTAGATTTTTCTTTCAAACCCGCTAGTGACAGTAAGATTCATTTGTATGTATAAGTCCCTTAGTAGAGTACTTTACATTTGTCGGGTCTCCCTTATAGTCTGTTATGGATAACAGCATTTTGGTATCATGTACATCCTGTATTGACAGGTTGCTAGTCATAAATTCGGGTTGCTTAACAGTCGGTTCTTTAACAACAAAAGGATTAGTCTCAAAGTGCTTCCTAATCTTGAGGCATCTAATACATTTGTAAAGGTCAATTTTCAATTTACAAATGTCTCCCATGTTGCTCGGTGAGTAATGATTAGGTGTTTGTCGGTTAGAATAATTAAAAAAACACCCCTAGTTCTTTTTGTCCGATGATCTGGTTTTCATTCCTTTTTGTTCCTCCTGTTGTGCCCCCTCTCTTTCCCCGCCTGGTCTTCCTGTAGGTGCAGATATGTAACAAACAAGGACCCCCTGATAAGAATAAATTTCCTGGGTCAGGGCAAACAAATTATGAAAAAATAACACACCCAGGCAAAACACAATTACTGGCAAAGTTCAAGTAACGGGAAATTAGTAATAGATAATCAGGCACAAAAATAGCATTTGAGAATTTAATTTAATACATTTGATAAAAGGTGTCATGAGGATAAGCAATGACATAGAAACAACTTAAAATAGCAATAAAAATTCTTTCAATCAATATTCGATATATCCAATCCAAAAATTCTTTATTTCGGACAATTGAGACCATAAAAGATTCATTAAAACATTTAAAACACATCAAACACACAATAAAAACATGACAGGGTGCTTTTCACAACTAGTTCATTTCCCTGTAGGAACTGGGCAAGAGGAGGCAATTAACTCTATTTCATTACAGTTCATAACACTTTTTACAGGAAATCAATCTTTTAGTATTTTTCCCCTTATCTGCCACATGGCCATTAGAAACTTGGCGACTGCCAACACTATATGGGGCAGGGTACTTGTCTTCAGAATTCTGTATGAGTGTAAATAGTTTCTGATGCCCACATTTCTACACAATGGCACTAGCCAGTATTTTCTCGGTCTGGTGTAGGCAGGGCAAAAAAACAACACGTGTGTTTCGTCCTCTTCATTTTTAGTACACCCAGGGCAGATTTCATCGTCCCGCACTGTCCATTTGCAAGTGAAAGTTTTGAGGGGCAGGGTGCCTAGCCTCCATTGAATGAACAGTTTCCATGCCAAAATAGGAAATATAATGTCCATAAAACCTTCAAAGTAGTAAGAATTTTTGGTGTCCAGGAATTGTTCAGTTAGGGTGCCGACTTTGGATGCACACACAAGAGAGCCTAGACTTTTCTCCTTGAAAATTTCAACGAGCCTTTTGCGTGGCACCCTTTGGCAACCTCTTTCAGGAACCTCCCACAACTCAGGAAGTCCCAGGCGATAGAATTCTCTTTTGATATAAGCCAACCACGGGATTCTGTCACGCTGGTTAAGGTTCATGACAAGCTTAAGGTCTTCCCTATAGTGGGCAAGTTCACCAGTGGAGCAGAGCCTGTGCCAAAACCTCAGCGGTTTTAGTGCCAATTCATCCCCTATTGAAGTGAGTCCCAGATCTAATCTTAGGGGCAGTAAGGGTGTACCTTGGGGGAAAAGCAAAAGGTGTCTGAGGAAGTTGTTTTCTACCCTGACAAGTTCTGTCCCGGCTTTATGACCCCACAGCTCACCACCATAAGATGAGGCTGCTTTGGCTTGGGTTTTGTACATCTCCAAGGCTGGACTAATGGGTTTAAAGGTTGATGTATTCGCGACCTTCAGAATAGCCCCCGAAATTTGGGCCAACTTTAACCGGGATCTAACTATCTGAGGACCCCATGATAAGTTCTCGTGTAAAGTCACTCCCAAATACTGTAACGTTCTGACCCTTTCCAGCCTTGCAGAACCCAGTGTTGGATTGGGCCTAGTTGTAAAGGAGGGGTTGAATATCATGAATTTGGTTTTCTCTGTATTAATCTCCAGACAATGTGTCCTACAGAAATCCCCAAACCTGTCTAATATCCGTTGAATCCCCATCGGGGATTTGGAAAGCAGGAGGGTATCATCGGCAAACATAATAGCCGGAACCCTCCTGCCTGTCAACAAGGGTGCGTCGTTGTCCCTGACATTGTTAAGGTGGAGTATGACACTGTTAACAAAGAGGCAAAACAGGGTCAGCGCAAGAACGCAACCCTGTCTTACCCCTCTGAGGACTGGAAACCTAGAGGACAACGCTCCATCCCTCCCACACCTAACCTGGGCAAAATTGCCTTCGTGGAGCCTAATTATAGCCTGTAGCAGTTGTGGAGGAACGCCCAACTCCTTAAGAACCTCCCATAATTTCTTACAGGGAACCAAGTCAAATGCGGACCTCAGGTCCACAAACACCATGTACAGACTACCCGCCTCAATCCTCACTGTTTTCCAGTAGAGAAGGACGAGGCGGAAAATCTGGTCCATGGTGGACGTGTTTTTCCTGATGCCCGCCTGGAGGGGACTAAGAATCGCATTGTCCTCCATCCAGTCGAGGAGATGGTCGAGGAGAAGGCGGGAAAAGAGTTTTTGGGGTACATCTATGAGGCTGATCGGCCTGTAGTTGGCTGGGAGCAGAGAAGAGCCTTTTTTGAAAATTGGTACTATCTCTGCCCCCAGCCAAGTACAGGGGATCTCCATCCCTCCCAAGATAGAATTAAAAAGGATAAGAAAGTATGGGCCCAAGATATCTGGATGATATCTGAACAAATCGCCGGGCAGTCTGTCAAGTCCTGGGGACTTCCCCAACGCCAGTCTCTCTATGGCGTTTACTACCTCACCCAATGTAAATTCTAATTTATCTGCGGAATCAGATGTAATATCAAGGGCCACCTCATTAGCAAATTCAGGAGTATCTTGATACAGTTTGCTAAAATGGGATTCCCATACCGAGGCAGTGATATTAGGCTCGACTGCTGTTTTTGGTTCGCCTGTACCAGTGTTGCCCAGAGACCAGAATTTTCTAGAATCCCTGGTTTCCAGTGCCAGGGAGAGGTCCTGCCATCTATTCCAGTCCCATTCTGCCTTTGCCTGTGCCATGGCTTCCCTATATTTACGTCTGAGCTTGTTCTTATTAGTGCCGGACTTTATCATAGAAATCAGCTCGGTCTTGAGTTTTTTTACTAGTAGAATTATACCAAGCTGAGGTTCGAGTCCTCTTCTTCCTGGTCACCACCACAGGGTAAAAAACCTCTCCTAAAGTTCCCACTAAATCTGTGTGGATTTGGGCTAATTTCTCATTAAAATCAATGGCTCTAGGTTGGTTAATTAGTCCGTCTATTTCATCTAGCTTTGGGAGTGCCAATTCATACATTTTTGTTATGCGCTCTTTTGAGCTTACTTATTTCCCCCATCTTACCCTGCGTCTATTGTTGCATAGGACCAAATCCCATGTATCTTCACTGAGGTCAGTAGGTGATGACCCTGCTTCAGGAGCAGGGTGAGCCATTTCTAAACAAAGGGCATTATGGTCACTGTCTGATCTTTATATTACCCTAAAATCCTGGACCTTGGACCACAAGCCTGTATCTACAAAAATGTAGTCCAGGCGCGATTCGTGGTCCTTCCTATTAAAGGTACACGCTGAAGGGGTATCAGATGGAGTACGCCCATTACAAGCCCTCAGGGCGAAGTTCAGAGTCAAGGACATAATCTGCACCACTAGCGGGGACCATGATTTTGGATGAGGAGATTGGCATGGAGGAATCCCCCAATAATCGTCTTCAGCAGTTAGGGCACCCTCCTTCAAACCTTCCAGGGGTTCGAAGTGGCAGTTGAAGTTTCCGCCCATCTATATCTTGCAATCGATGGGAAGTTGCCCCAAAAATGAAGATAAATCATCCAAATGGGTGATTCCATGGACGCACTGACTGGGAGCGAGTACACATTGACAATCGCCAGATTAAAGGCGTTAGGCCATTTAAGAAGAACACATTGTATGTCCTCCGAGAAGGTTGGTATTATCTCTGCACTACAACCAATATGACTGGCCACCCGGACAGCGAGTCCACCGGAAGGCCTCCCTTTACCATTCCACTTAGCATTGATGTAAAAGGTTGCGTAACCTGCCCTAAGAAAGGGTTCCCTAGCCCAAGTCTCCTGAAAGAGACAGATATCATTGCTGCTTACTAGAGAAACCCAATCATTTAAATCTAATTTGTTGGCGATACCTGCCACATTCGAAGAGAGGACCTTCATGTGTCCTACAGGAGTCTTAATAGCCGTCCCCCTAGTCCTCCAGCGTTACCTATAGATGGTAATGCAGACCTATCCGGTAGCACTCCCAAATCAGTTGGAGCTTCAGATGTTAAGTTAGAACAGAATGGTCTCGGGGATAGATTGGCGGGATAGGCCCGGGAACTGGTGGTAGTTGTACTCTCCAGGGGAGATGCAACTGGGTCTCGGTTGGTGTTATAAATTAGATCTATTCCTGTTCCCAACCGAGCAGTTTCGAAATCTACCCCTTGAGTATCCCCACCAAATGCGCCCATCGGGAGTCAGTCAACCTGGTCGAGGCAACTGTATCTATTGGGATGAACATAATTGCTATAGACAAAAGTATCGTAACGAGGGGGCCATACCTTGACCCATCAATAGCAAATCCCACCCTGGTCCAGCCGTCGTCCTTCCCCATGGTCGCGTCCCCAACATTAGGATAGAAAAACGACAGGGGGACCAGCTCTATGGATGTGTTCCCTGAACTCCCAAACCAATTGCAGATGTGGGCCACAACCTGAGAATTCCTAAAACTTACAATTATGCAATCTCCCCCTTTTTTCTTAACAGTGTACCCAACCCATGGGACCCTTCTAACTATCAATACTTCTCCTCTCAGATTAGGTGGTAGGGGCCTGTGAACATTTAACCAGCTAATGACTTTGTTACGTAGAGAATCAAAAGATTCCACCACGTTGCTAGAGAGCTCTGGTACCCCCATCAGAATTACAGTATATGCAGCCACCTCTGGAGGCAGGTTAACTGCTTTTCGCCGATTGAGGCTATTGCTAATCCGGTTGGGGCATTCAGCCATTACGTTAGACGGTCTCTCCTGTCCCGTTGTGGTAGCCGCAGTAGGTAACCTCGACTTCCTAACAGGCGGGACCGGAGGGAGTTGCCTAGGGAGGGGTACTGGGACAGGTTGGGATGGAGTGGTTATAGGGACGTTCTGTGTGGAAAGGGTAGTGGGCAGGGTTGAAACCACAGTAGTAGAAACACTAAGCGGGAGAGAAATCCCACTATTAGTCCCATTTGCTCCATTAGTACTTAATCGCAACCCTTGCTGGTCCGCCCTACCCCCACTTAATTTTTCTATTGCTAGAAGTCTGGCCTCAATGCACTCCAGTTTAATCGAGAGGGGATCCAAGAGATTTTTAACAATGTCAGTGATGGAGCAAATGATGTGCTCCGTTATGTTTGAGAGTCCCCCTCCAAAAATGAATGGGCCAGTATGCGGTGGTATATGATTGGGGGCAGGGTGTAGAGGGCTCGTCGTTTCGATGACGCTCACGGCGGAAGATGTTCCTGGGGCATCCGTGCTGTCATCAACGGTATCTGGAATGGAATCTACTTTAGCCCTTTTAGCGCCTTTAGACTTCCTCGATCTTTTCCTTTTCGAGACAGCACCCTCTCGAAGGCCCATGTGATCTGTTGCAGTAGAAACATTCCCCACGTCCCTAATTGAAACTATCTGTGGGATCGGGGAAGACGTCACCTCATCGATGGTATGAACTGAGTCTCGATCCCTATGTGAGTTCGATGGTGTCCTCAACTGCTGCAGAACTGACTCTATGGTTTGATCGATGCTATCCATAAGTGATAAGTGGGTAGCATCCAGCAATTGTGGCGATCTGACATTCGCAGATGAACCTGGGGAAGCTACGTGTGAACTTTCCATCCCCTCTGCTAATTGTTTTTGTAGGACTGTAAGACCCTTGTTTACCACAGTATTAGCCTTAGCAAAAAAACTGTCCAGAGTACCTGATACCATAGTGGCCGCCTTGCCCTAGTTGTCATATTGATCACGCCGTACTTCAGGGTAACCAGGCAAAATTGTAGAATTAAGATCGCCAGCTGAGTAAAAACTTAGGGGGTGGCCCGGTCCGGTCTCTCCCGTCCTCTAACGGCCTCAAATGGCCCACCCTTGGCCCGGGCTTTGCCCGGCGCCGTCCCGCGCGCGTACTGCGATGCGCGTCCGGGGGCGTGATCTTGTATCCGGTAGCCCCATGGGCATGGTCAATCGGGAAGAGTCACCAGGTGAGGCTGGTCAGCACGCTGCTTCGATTCCTGGGACTCGCAGTCCCGCTGCTGCGCCGGTTCTTCCTCCGCCCAATCCACTGATACCTGGGACACAGGTCGGCTACAGGAATCCTCTCGCCACTCCACACAACTACGAGCGGGTCGTGGTTTTGAGCACCCAGGGGGGGGGGGCGCGGTCAATCGGGAAGAGTCACCAGGTGCGGCTGGTCAGCACGCTGCTTCGATTCCTGGGACTTGCATTCCCGCTGCTACGCCGGTTCTTCCTCCGCCCAATCCACTGATGCCTGGGACACAGGTCAGCTACAGGAATCCTCTCGCCACTCCACACAACTACGAGCGGCATATGCAAATTGTTACATGTACAAATATTCCCAATAATATGAAGGAAAGACGGTTTTCGTCTACGGGTTTCGACAAGTTGAGAGTGCCTTCCTCAGGACGCTACCATCTTTTAGCTAAAAATAGATAAAAAATATTTGAAGAAACTGTTTTGTTTATGCTAAAATGTGCACATGCTAAATACATTCACTTGTGCATTTAACTTAAACATTAAGGCCAGAGAATTGATAATATAAATTGATATACCGCTTTAAAGCAACTCATTGTACTAAACAAATTATAATGTATAGTACAATAGCACACATCAATATCATTTGGACATGTAAAGAATAAACATTGTGCTAAAGAGATAAAAAGGATTCACAAAGGTCAGCAGAAAATAGAAATAGGAACTTAGTTATACAACAAAGATAACTGGTTAAGCTCATACCGACAAATATTTACATGTTTATTTTATTTTATTAAGTAGAGATTTCCCTTCCTATCTATTTAAAAATGTACCTATAATTGAGTGACAAAAAAGGGGATAGATGCTTCGTTCTGGATTAATGTAGTAGGGGTTGACTGTATTTATGTAACAAAACTGACTAGTTAGACTCAGACCGACAAATAATTACATGTTTCTTTTGTTGAACGGGAATTTTCTTTCCTACTAATTTAAAAATGTGCCAACCAAATTGGGCGGTAAGAGAAGGAAAATATGCCTCATTTTAAATAGATGTACCGGGGATTTGCAATATTGTGCATAGAGCAGATGAAGAAAAAATGTAAATACTTACCATATATAGACTCTTTGGATGGTAAAGGAAGGAATAATGTAAGACCAAGTCCAAACAGGGTCTCTGCACCAGGCCTTTATATCTATATATGACCGCAATAGAAAAGCCAGAACAGATTAGCTGTTATGTTGGTATTGAGATGTAATGTCCGGCCTATCTCAACTAATCAAAGAAATGCGGTAATACTGCAAAAATAGATACTTAGATATTAATGGGGTTTCCTCTTTCTCTATTTTGTATGATTTAGAGGACGAGCACACATGTGGTGTTTTCCCCACATATAGGGGCCACGATTAAAATACAGTACTGCACAGCAATGGACAAACTTACGAACTACATGAGCGTCGCGGCCAGGGCGACTGACGCTGGAATTTAGGGATCACAGTTCGATCCCCGGCGCCAATGGCAGATTAGCCGCAGCTCCAGACAGCTCCATGTGACTCTGGGCATTAGCTTGCTTAATCTTCCCGATGGCCCCCAGCACCTGGAGACCCTTACAGGTGATTGTTCGCGCTTTACAAATGTGGATTATTGTTATCCGAAAGATTTATGTTGAGATTTTGAAAACACACTTTGGAGAAATCGGGACGGAATTATAACTGATATGGAGTTTGGTATATACCGATCCTTTCCAGTCAAGTTGACAATTTTTTCAATAAAACTTTATTGACACAAGATTATCATTACTCCTTACTAGCTCCGATTCATAGTGGATTTAGGTATTGTAAACTTAGAATACCTTACATTTAATTTCCAAATTTCGATTACGGTTGCACAGTGTATTTAACACTTTATTACTGATTGAGGGTGAACCAACATAAATAATATGTTCCTTAACGACTGTAATGTATGATGTATAGAACTTGAAAACTCATCATGATTGCTGAACAGATTTTATTGAACCAATGAAGTATAAGTACTTATCACAATTGTCATATCCAGAATATCTGAGAAATATATATTGGCTTGCCACTACAAATTGCTATTCTCCTATTACCATGACCAGAGAATCTGGATTTCATTAAAGACACAGAGGCTAACATTATGCATTATTCTTTTAATGCAACTTCAAACAGCCATTCTAAAGTTATATCATAAAGCAAAGCTCTAGAATGTATTAATGTCACAAGGGTGACAGAAACACACAGATCTGCCTCTTTTAAATCCAATGAGAAAAAATCATAAAGTTCTTCTAAAGGAAACAAAATCCAAGAGACAGAATTGTGATGGCAAAGTTTTCTCCATAAAGCAATGAAGAGTTCCAAGAAGAAGGAAGGCTTGATGTCGAGACTTGCTTGAATAATATCTTGATTAGGAGCCAATCAAATTGAATTATCTGAAAAAGGACAAAGTATTAGGAGTTGACCTAAACACCCTAACAGAAGGGGAAAAGTGAATTGGTGATAACATTGCAAAAAAAGGCAAAATACAATGAAAACTGAGTTAAGTTCTAAACAAGAAACATTAAAATAATATAAAACTCAAATACAATACAAATGCAATAAACTGATAGATGTTAAAATCCACTCCCGGGAGGGAGGATTGGGATAATGTTAGCCTCTGTGTCTTTAATGAAATCCAGACTCTCTGGTCATGGTAATAGGAGAGTCACAATTTCATTACAAGACCGGAGGCTATAAGAAATGAACCAGTCTACTGCCTTAAGAATGTCATCTAACTTACCTCCTTCCCAAAAGGATTGGCTAGCCATAGCACCCTTTAAAGAGTTTGCCTGAAATCTTTGGTGATCAATGCCTGTCAATTGCATAGCCAGTTTAATGCATCTAGCTATGGAAGAAGAAGAGACAGGTTTGAAGTGTTTAACAAAGGAAAAAAGAAGTTGGTCTACACCAGCAGAGTGATGTTGGTTCATCTTTGAAACGTATTCCTTCATACAATCCACCACACACAATTCATCGAACCTTGGTTAGAAAATCATTGTTTAGGTTATTTTGATAATTTCAAAAATGAAGCCGCAAGCGCCATAACATCTGTTAGATATTTCCAGTGCTTTAACATCTGAAACCCTACGGCAGGATGTTAGGCATAGGAGAGAAGCTAGCTTAATGAAGTGTCTTTTATATTCTAGCAAGTTTTTATTGGGCCAGTTACAAAAAAGGTCAAGTAATAATTTAACATCCCATAGGGTCTCATATTTAGGTTTAGGAGGTCTTTTAAGCCTGATGCTATTTCATAATTCAGCATATTATTGAATTCTTGCTGATAGTTCTACCATTTAAAAGGGAGTGACCTGCAGAAATGGCTGATCTATAACAGTTAATTGACCAATAGGAAAGACCTCTTTCAAATGGGAAACAACCGTTACAACGCAACTATTACAACGCACACAATTACAACGCAGGATCCTTTACAACGCATGCCTTTACAACGCATGATATTACATAGCAGATGCTATTACAACGCATGCCTTTACAACGTAAGTATAGGTAAGTATATCATTTTATTTAACCTTTTTTTTAATTTCAAAAATATAAAAAATAATTAAAATAAATTAATTCAAGTAATTTTATATATATAGTTTGGGTTTTGGGGTACAGGGGTATTTTTAGAGTTCAGGGTTGGGTTTGGGTTTTGGGGTACAGGGGTATTTTTAGGGTTTAGGGTTGGGTTTGGGTTTTGGGGTACACGGGTATTTTTAGGGTTCAGGGCTGGGTTTGGGTTTTTGGGTACAGGGGTATTTTTAGGGTTCAGGGTTGGGTTTTGGGTTTTGGGGTACAGGGGTATTTTTAGGGTTCAGGGCTGGGTTTGGGTTTTGGGGTACAGGGGTATTTTTAGGGTTCAGGGTTGGGTTTGGGTTTTGGGGTACAGGGGTATTTTTAGGATTCAGGGTTGGGTTTGGGTTTTGGGGTAGAGGGGTATTTTTAGGTTTCAGGGTTGGGTTTGGGTTATGGGGTACAGGGGTATTTTTAGGTTTCAGGGTTAGATTTTGGTTTTTTGGGTGCAGGGGTATTTTTAGGTTTCAGGGTTGGGTTTGGGTTTTGGGGTACAGGGGTATTAGGTTTCAGGGCTGGGTTTGGGTTTTGGGGTACAGGGGTATTTTTAGGTTTCTGGGCTGGGTTTGGGTTTTGGGGTACAGGGGTATTTTTAGGTTTCAGGGTTGGGTTTGGGTTTTGGGGTACAGGGGTATTTTTAGGTTTCAGGGATTGGTTTGGGTTTTGGGGTACAGGGGAATTTTTAGGTTTCAGGGTTGGGTTTGGGTTTTGGGGTACAGGGGTATTTTTAGGGTTCAGGGTTGGGTTTGGATTTTGGGGTACAGGGGTATTTTTAGGATTTTGGGGAACTGGGGAATTTTTAGGGTTCAGTTTTAAAATAAATATTTTAAATTAATTTAAATAATTAATTTTAATAATTGTATTATTTATTAATAATAGTTCTTTATTAATAATAGTTCATTATATATATATATATATATATATATATATATATATATGTGTACAAAATAATTATTTAAAAATAATTAAATTAATTAAATTAATTTAATTTCAATTAATTACATTTTTTAATAAAATAATATACTTACCTATACTTACGTTGTAATGGCATGCGTTGTAATAGCATCTGCTATGTAATGTCATGCGTTGTAAAGGCATTCGTTGTAAATGCATCTGCGTTGTAAAAAATGCGTTGTAACGGTATGCGTTGTAAAAGTTTGCGATGCAACATCATACATCCCTTTCAAATTGTTCGAAAATTGGCTACAAGCACAATAAGGGCCTCCACAGAATCCAGGTTCCTTTCCAAGCACCAATAAAACCATCTTTTCCAGATGCTGTTGTATCTATAGTGTGTACCAGGGCCCATGATTCTTGGAGGAGAGAAGAAGCCTGCGCTAAAAGACCAGAGATTTCATTGGCTCGCCTGACACTTTCCAGGCAAGAAGGTTCAAAGTCCCGTTCTAAAGAAGAGGATGTTACAAACCGTCTATGTCTCTTAGGAGGCCTGGTGAAGCTGGAAGTAGAAAGTTAATTCCAAGGTTGTTGGAAACCAGGCTTGGGTTGGGTAAAATGGTGGTATTAGGACTGTTAGACCTGGCATCTTTGGCGTGGTTTCGTCTGTTTTTGTGCCTCTACCTCCTGTATTTTTGATGCTGTGCTGGATTTTGTTTTTGCTGGTTTAGATGCTTTGGGCACTTTGCCACTGGTGATCATTGTCAAAGTGCAAGTGCTCCCTGAGTAAATTGTTATTGTAATTGGTTATCCATGATTGGCATATTTGTATCACCAAGAAGTCCCTAGTAAAGTGCACTGAGTGTGCCAGGGCTGGTGATACAAATGCTACTAGTGGGCCTGCAGCACTGATTGTGCCACCCACATGAGTAGCCCTAAAATGGTGTCTCAGGCCTGCCACGCAGTGCCTGTGTGCAGTCCGTGAACTCCCATGTCAACCTGGCCAGTGTCCACACTGACCAGGCCTAACCCTTCCCTTTGTGTATACATTGGTCACCCCTATGGAAGGCCCAAGGTACCCCCTTGGGCAGGGTGTAGTGTATGTGGAAGGTAGAGCATGTACTGGTGCAGGTGACAGGCTCTGGTAGTGAATTACAGCCATTTCCGTTTTTCACTATTGTGAGGCTATCTTGCCCATAGGCTATCATGGGGAATGCTGGCTACAGTAGCTACCTGCATATCTTCCCCTAGGAGCAAGAAAGGACATAAAAGACTGGCATCCCTGAACTCAGAATTTAATAACACATCTTTTAGGAAAGGTGTTTTTTAAATCCTGTGTTTGAGAACAGCACTTTTAGAAACTGGATGTTCTCTTGTCTGACCTTTCTGTGTGCCTTGGCCTGTTTTTGAATTGACTGTCTGGTTTGTGAGTGACAACGGCTGGGTGGATCCCAGAGGCTGAGTGGGCCATCCCTGGGCTGAATAGCTCCATCTGCATCTAGAGTGGTGGGAGGGGGTAGCACCTGGGCCTGAAAAGGGCTGTGCCTGCCTTCCACAATGCTGGCACCACCTCCTGCTTCGCGGCTGATGACCCTGCCCTCTCTTGAAAGGAAAGGAGAGGCCAGGAAAACAAAGTGCTCAAAGAACACCCAGAACTGGTTCAGACCGGGCTCAGAGCCCTCATGCACAAAGGGAAAAAAGACTTTATGGGGTATAAGTATAGGACCCCAGACTACAGAACATTAGATCATCCTGGAATCAAGAAGGAACCTCTGCCAAAGAGAAAGCTGGAACACTGAAGAGGAAGGACTGTCTTGCTGTGTGTTTGTGGGCAGCCCTGCAGTTGCTTTGCTGCCAAGGAGAGGGGACAGACTTTGCTTTCTGCTGTGTCCCCTTGCTTGAAGAGATCTACAAGGGCCTGAGTTGAGCTGTCTCCCTGTTAAGAAGTACCAGGAACAAAAGGACTTCACCCCAGCTTCCTGAAACTCTACTGAGAGAGTTCTGTCCTTCCTAGAGTGCTTGGACAAGTTGTGGTGCCTCTGGAAGTTGTACTTGTGCTTGGGGAGCTGGAAAAGAAGATACTTAAGACTTTCTGCAAAGTTTCATGCATCCCTCGCTTGAGGAACGCATACCCGTCAGTGCAAGGAGATTCCCGCCGCCGTGAAGATCGAAATAGTCGCTGCGCCTATTGCCGCTGCAAGAACTGACGCATTCTTCACTTGCGGAACGCATCGCTCCAGTGCGAAAAAGTACCATCGCTGCGAGTATCGTCGCAGAGCCTGTCGTCACTGGGTGAGATAATCGCACTGCCTGCTTGCGGACCGCATCACGTTGCTGGGAGAGTCGTCGCAGAGCCATCGCATCGAGGGGCCACGAGAGGAGAAGATCGACACTGGGCCGCGCATCATCACCGCACCTCAGTTCGTCGCCGCCCGAAGATCATTGCATCATACCTTTTGCGAGCCGCTTCCACCGAAACCTGTGCACCGACTCCACGCAAGATGTCGCAGCCCTCCCCATACAGACTGGAGTCATCGCAACACGCCCGCTGCATCCAGCGGGGTTGTCGCATCGCCTCCCCAAGGTCTCAGGAATGACGCATCGCTTGCTTTTCTACGCTGCAGCTTTCACTTGGAACTTTTTTCGCAACTAAAGGTACTGTTGGCTAAAACGTGACGCAACTGTGGATTATTTTTACTCAACCTCAAGAACTCTTTTGAAACCATATTCTTGATCTGTGTATGTTGGATTTTTGTCTTTTTGGTCTTGTCTAGTTTAGATTAAATACTTCTATTTTCCTAAACTGTTGTGGAGTCCCTTTGTGGTGTTTTCACTGTGTTACTGTGAATGTTGGTACAAATACTTTACACATTTCCTTTGATAAACCTGACTGCTTGTGTCAAGCTACCAAGGGGGTGAGCAGGGGTTGTCTAAAGAGTGTATCCCCCTTACCCTGAATAGAGGCCAGGGTCCTTATTTGTCACAAGTACCTACCTGTGCCAACTAGAGACCCCAAATTCTAACATGGACTATTGAAGATTGTTCCATCCTCAACTTCTGAAGGACGTGCTGGATCATTGCAAAGGGGGTAAACCGTATCCCTGAATTCCTTTCCAAGGTTGAAAAAGGGCGTTCACTGCCAGAGCACCCGGGTGTGGTATCCAGCTGAAGTATCTGGGAAGTTGTAATGTGAGTCTGGCCAAGCAGAGGTCTACTTCTAAGGAACCCCAAAGATAGTTTAGACTCTTGTACGTGTTTGTGTTTAATTTCCAATCGGTGTTATCTACAAGGAACCTTGATTTCCAATCCGCACAAACATTGTTATAACCCGGAAGATAAATAGTTTTTTGGCTAGGTTGGAGAGGTCTGGTGACCTTGTGCCCCCTAGATGATTTATGTAGGCAATGGCCAACATATTGTCCATTTTGAGAATCACTGACCTCCCATGAGAAAGTTTATGTGGTGCAAACTCTCTGAAGAGGGCCATAGACTTCCTTTGCTCTGATTCTGAAAGAAAGCACCCCAGCCATGAAGGCTGGCATCCGATTCCAGAACAAATTCCGGGGAAATTCCAAAAATGGCTTTTGCCATTACATGCTTCCAGATTGTCTAACCACCAAGTCAGTTCTGTCTTGACTTCTGTGTCTTGGTGAATTTTGTCTCCGTACCAAAGCCCAGATCAGAGGGCTCTGCCCTTTAGCCTTTGAAGGGCCCAATAGAGTAAAGGACCCCGGAAAATAGCTTGGATTGATGATGATAGGAGCCCCAGGAGTCTTGCTGGTTCCCTTAAGGTTACAAGGTCGAATTCTGCCTCTAGAACAATATACCTGCGTAATCTATATGGACAGATTCGCACAACACTACGATGTAGAGAAGAAATCCTACGATGCAGCGTGCACGATTGTTAAAGGTCACTGGCGCTATGGTAAATTCAAACCAATGATTACCAAAACTGAATCACTCAGGAAATGTTCAGCTCAGCGAGCTGAAATAAGAACTTTAAAGATGGCGCTCGAAAATGCTGATCGCTAATTCCCCACACTAATAGTGTGTGATTCGTAATTTTGCATCAAATCATACAACAGTGACATGCAGACATGGATCAAAAACGGTTACAAAGATGACACAGGTGCCACAATAAAGCATAAAACTCTTTGGGAACAAGTAGTTCTTTTAAAGAAAGAACTACGAAAGACTCACGTGATACACGCACTGAGTCATCAACGTGATGGCATTCACGTTGCAGGGAATTCATTGGCAAACAGCCACAGCCGAAGCGGTTCAACCGGCTCCCGTAGCCACGGAAAAGCGTTCAGAAAAACAAATAGATGGAGAAACCATGTTGGCAGTAAAAGCCTCATTAAAAGGCGATTATGCAGCATTGCCTCTCAAATATCCACTCAGTAATACATACATAATTGATGCAAACTCCGTTCCGTTTGCTCAAATCCCTGGAGTGGGGGATAGAGTAATTCCAAACACGAAGGAGAATTTTCTTACTACAAGAAGCACATATGGGGTTGGGTCTGAGGCACCAAGAGATCCTGAAATCTTTGATGGAACTACAATCAGAGTACTGGTGGCCGGGAATGAGCGTAGATATCTATTATTTTGCAAAAAATTGCAAGGACTGCAACAGAGATCGCAGTTGTGAACCTGACCAGCCTGTAGCCCAGATACCACTATTAGATAGCATGAGGCTATCTATAGCGCAAAAATCCAGTCGGAGAAATGCGTCCCATAATTAATGAAAGACTTAAAACACTTAATAATGTGGCCCCAGCACTCGGCTGATGCCAGAACTGTTATCAAAGATTTGCAAGTCTTTATCGGCACATACGCAATTGGCATGCTACATTCTGATCAGTGTCCTGCGTTTAGCTCTTGAGCTTACAAAGAGGCCATGAACAACATGGGCATCGCATTGCGGTACTCTTCTCCCTTCAATCCTGAGGGAAATGCGGTTGTGGAAAGAAAAAAACAGAACATAAAGCAATCTATAACGGCGAGGGTATTAGGTTCGGGTGATGGGTGGGTCAAACATTTAACAAGTCTCCAACGTAGTCTTAATAATCTGCCAAGAAATTCTCTAAAAGGTCTCACTCCATACAAACTATTGTTCGGA
Source organism: Lissotriton vulgaris (assembly GCF_964263255.1). Classification (NCBI taxonomy): domain Eukaryota; kingdom Metazoa; phylum Chordata; class Amphibia; order Caudata; family Salamandridae; genus Lissotriton; species Lissotriton vulgaris. The sequence continues at coordinate 208,571,323 of NC_141695.1, forward strand.
ACTAGAATGCTTATTCAGGATCTTGATAGTTATACTTCAGTGGTAGAAGAAAAATCCTTTGATATCAAAGATCGTTTGGCTGTTTTACAGGATTTAAATGAAACAAGAAAAAACCTGAGTAACATAAAATTGAAACAACAGCCGACAGTCACTGAAGAAAAACCACCAGTCCCAGCAAGACCAGTCTGGATTCCAAAGATGGGGGATCTGGTCAGAGAGAAGATCGCGGTAAAGAAGGAATTTGGGCCTTCTTACAGAAAAGCAGTACCTGTCTTAGCTATCAGCGGAACAAGATCAGTTGTACTACCGCACCTTGCTGGTAAAAGGGAGAACAGAGTTGTTTCCATCGACCTGGTAAAACCTCAATCATATGGCCAATAATAAGTAGTAGGCCAAGTGGACTCCCAAGAAATAACAGAATACCGAAATTCGCTACAATCTAAGAGTCTCATACTGAAAGACTAATCACATTTGATAAAACTGCAGTGAGTAACAAAGGACTATGCAGTAATGCCATGAAAGTAGTGCCTCTTGAAACCCAAATTGCAACAGTTCGTCACGAAACACCAGTCTACAATGATGTAGCCCCTGACTATGCCAATGAAACAAAGAAAAATGCAAAAGCAAACGAAAATCCGGAAAAAATTCCAACAATTGACAGAACTGCATCTGGCTACTTCAACAATTTCGACGACTTCTCTGAAGATCTAGGCGAGCATGAAGAAATGCCTCCAACAAAAACTTTCAAAGACAAGTTAATTGAACTTTCTCACCAACTAAAAGAAACATATCTGATTTCACCATGGATTGAATTTTGGATTGTGTTAGGTGTGCTTACTCTCCTGCTTTGGCTCATCATGGTTCTATGTTTGGGAAAATTCATTGATGGGAAATATAGTACAATGGACACAGCAAGTCAGAACATCAACTTGGTCCTACAGCCTCACACATCCTCCCACATCGAGAAAAGAGAACTGACATCAGTAAACAGCCTACCTAAATCACATTACATTTCTCCCCACATCACATTTCTCCCCTTCTACGATCCCTTCATTGGCTTCCTATGAAAGAAAGGGCCCGTTTTAAGATGGGATGTACCACGTTTCAGGCCCTCGCGGGAACAGCTCCTTCTTTTATTAAGTTCAAAATCAAACCCTACATCCCCAGCAGAGAACTGCGTTCCTCCTCTTTGTCCCTCTTGGTGGTACCCAGGTTCAAGAAGAGCAGAATGGGAGGCTCTAAGTTCTCTGACCTTGCTCCTCAATTTTGGAACTGTTTACCTCTCCCAATGAGATTGATACCATCCTATCTGGAGTTTCGTATCACTCTGAAAAGTATTCTGTTTTCACAGGCTTTTAATATCTAAACCGCTTTGCCATCCAACTTAGGATTCCTCCTCAACAGCGCCATGAATCCGCCTGGTAAACGAGCGCTCAACAAATACCCTTAAATTCAAATTCAAATTCAAATTCAAACATCTCAGCCAATCCAATACCCAGTGGGGTAGCATGGGACAGAACTGATTATGACATTTTTGGCCCTGTTGAACTCTTGAAATATCCACATCAGTTCATGGTTTCATTAAGTGACTTTGAGACTCCAAGTACATTCTCTGATGATTGGGACTTTGAAAACATTAATAATATGATGTCAGATTTAGTAAAGTCAGCAAAATTTACAGAACATGATTACTTACAGGGTTCATCGAATTATGAAGAGTTATACTGTTATAACCAATATAGTGATCACTATTTGCATAAAACTGCTCAGCCTAGAAATGTTTTATCTTATAACCAGTGGGAACACTGTCCAACTCCACCAAAAGGCAGTTAAAAGCATTTTATGAGAAATTCCAGTACTTCTCAGGGTTTAATAACAGTGATCCAGAAACGTTTTATTTTAAAATGTTAAGTAGAACAGGAATTAAAACAATGTTGACAAATACTAAACTGATTTATTCTGAAACATTTTATGACAAAAAGTCTATATTTGGTTTCGAAATTTGGAAAAACATCATTGAAACAAAAACAATCTGGGGTTCCAAAGATTGGCAAGTACAAGGCCTAGAAGCATTATTTAGGGCCTGCATGATCCCAGAACAAATGATATTCTTGAACGACACAATTCAACAAACTACTTGTCTTGGCCTAGCTAAGATAAAAGACTTAAATACACCGTCTATTCCGAAACCCATGACAGCACTGCAGATGTGGAGATAGACGTATCCCATATTTTACCCCAAAACAGAACAGATCCTGATTGGAAAATGTGGTTGATCTGGCCAACAGACACGAATAACTGTCAAGATAGATTCCTGAACAAAACACAGGGGTTCAAAATGACCAGTCCAGACCCTAGATACTCCCAGAGACAACATCCAGAGATAGTTACAACATACAGTGTAGGGAAACTTTGCCTTGAGTGGCTTGAGAAATCCACACTGGCTGAAATTAAGCAACACTTGACTTTACTTAAAGACAGTGCTGACTTGCCTGATTTCATAATGGGACCACGCAAACAGCGTCAAAAATGTTTCATAGTGGCCGGTATATACACTGCGTACAACGAAGCTTGGAAAGTAATGCAAATTGAAACAGCAGAAAAAATACGAGAAATTGATCGTATAAATTTGGAAAAATCACTTTCTGTTGTGGACAATGGGTTAACAACTCTGTCCTCCAGAATATATTCACTGGACAGCATTGTATCATCTGATTTTGATATAATAGAGCAGGACTTACTAATGTTACAACATGGTCAGTCTCAATTACCTTCTATTGTACAGCTTGGTTGGACGTTGCAAAATCTGCGTTCAGGCTACGTACCATGGCGTTTAATCAACACTACGTCATTATTCGGTATCTTTAACCTTACTGATAAACAAATCAGTTTGGCACAAAAAGGAGCAGACTACAAGAATCTGAGCATTGAAAAACTCGAGAGATTACCATTGACAATGTCAGAGAGACCTGTCATTGAATGGATAATACATGGAACGATTACAATTCCGATAACAACTTTCCAGTTTAAATACTGTCAAAAGTATATACCTGCAGGCCAGTATGAAAGGCTGGGTAAAGAATACATCAAATCAACCTGGGAATAAGCATGTGCGGAAAATCCGTTCCGCTCGTGGATTTCGCGGATTTTCGGTAAATTCGCAATCCGCGAGATTCGCGAATTTCCCGCAAAATCCGCGAACGGAACGGATTGGGTCAAAAGTTCAAGCTGACTTTTGTAACTCTTTTAGAATGGCACCGGCAAGCTGCCAGAGTCATTCTAAAATAGTTACAAAAGTCAGCTTCAACAGGAAGCACTAATAGATAAAGTAAAGCAGGTGCTGCTCAAATTCAGTTACACAATCATTAATCACCCCAAACTTGGGGTGATTAATGATTGTGTAACTTAATTTGACCTTCAACTGGAGCACCTGCTTTACTTTATCTATTAGTGCTTCCTGTTGAAGCTATCTCTAGCTATTTTAGAATGGCGCTGGCAGCTTGCTGGCGCCATTCTAAGTGGGGCTGAGGGCAGAAGGGCACAAAAGTGGGACAGAGGGCAGAAGGGGACAAAAAATGAGTAGGGCAGAAGGCAGAAGGGCACAGAAACGAGTGGTATTGAGGGCAGATAGGCATAAAAAACGAGAGGGTGGCAGTGATTAAGCAGGCAAAAAAAAAATAACCCGCGAAATTGCAAAGCGCCTCGCGAACTCCCGCGAACACGCAAAGCGCCTCGCGAACACCTGCAAACACGCAAAAATTAAAAAATCCGCAAATTCGCGCGAATTTGCGAATTTTGCGGATTGCCAATTCGTAAATCCGCAAATTCGCGAATTGCCATTTCGCAAAATTCGCCCATGCTTACCTGGGATTTACCTTATACACACAGATGTTATAGTCAAGGCAACAAGGAGGTAATTCTTAGTGGTAAAAATTGTAAAAAATCACTAAGCGGTACACTTCTGTGTCAAGGTATTAATTTGAGCCTGCGAAGGGTCTTCAAATAACCTTTCATGTCACCTGCATGGCATGCCTGCAAAACGGATAGAGCCACTTTTTAGACCACTTTCTAACGGCAGTTACGTTTTAATAAGTCACCACAGCTGTTGTGGCATGCTGCCAGGAAAAGCCTATCTGACAACTGTAACTTTTAGGGCCGTTTGCTGTATGCAAGTATTGTATCCACACAGCAATCCAGATATGGGGGCTGCGTTATGGCCTCGGTTGAATATCTCTTCTATTCGAATTGATACTTTAAGCAGAATGAAGGCTATTCTTTTACAGACAACTGTGCCTTTAACTTCATCAAAAGAAATGTATGATCAGCAAGTGGAAAGGCCATCAGCTGAGATACATTCCCTTTTATCGACAAATTGCCCCGTGCATTTCGTAGATATATTAAGCCAAATCTTAAACATGTCTGATACCAGTGGCATCGCACATGTATTTAAGACAATTTTTTCGGGACTGTTAGCACCCTTTGAAACAGTTCTGGGCATCTTCCCGAATTTTGTCCATTCTGTTTTCGGCGGCCTACCCTTAATCTTGGGACTCGTGGCAGGAATTTTATTTTTGCTCCTTCTGCACCGATATGGCAAGCCAATCCACAGACAAGACTCTAGCAACGATGGAAGAAACGATCCTAGCAATACGATACCGAGACCGTATCACTAAGGTCCTCGGATTAGCCCGGCCTGGTTTCTTTCATTCAGACCGATCTGGCAAGATTGCATCATACCTGTGCTTTGATGTCTGTTATGCGGAGAAGAATGCGTGTTGGACGTCTGTCTTACACTACAATCGGCAGTACCAATGGATATCGATACTTTGCTAGGTCCTGCAAAGACTCATGCATCGTGTTGTCCCCAGCGGCTACCGATTCTGATGACGGCATTCGTTGAGACTTCACCACTACGATTAGGTGGCAGTGAGGTACGAGAGGAAAGCAGCACCAAACAGGTACACCCTTCTGTGAGCATTGCTGATCCAAACATCGATGATAGCAATCACGCAGAGAACTGCACAGTTGCAGCATTTTCGAACTTGGTCGAACTTTCACCTGACTTTGTAGACCAATTTTTTGCGGGTCTGTCTGAAATAATGTTCTCTCCAGTCAACGAGAATAACTCTTAATAAAAACAATGAGCACACAACGTTCCCTGAACTCTGAATTCGGCCTTCAGTTTTTGAAAAACAAAACTACAGAAAATATTTGGAACTATTTTTTCCCCAGAACGCGAAAATATTTTTGGTCAGTTTCCAAAATATTTACCTTTTTTGGCACATGATAGTCTGCTTAAAGTAGAACTATTCCTAGAGAACAGAGCTTCTATTTTAGGATAATAGAGACAATATTTTACCTCAGCCTCTAGCACATACACAGCATTTTGTATAAATATGTGATGGAATGGTCTCAACCTTCTTTTCTGTATTCAGAGCCATTTCATGTGTAATTTTCGCAATTCATTCAGCTGATATATATGTGCATTTATCTGAATGATGACACTGCTTGAAAAGAGAACAGTACCAACACTAATTTTCGTGTATTTACCTTATACCATTTCAAATGCAAAATATGTATTTTGGGGTGGGTCGGGAAACACACATGCATGGGTGAATGTTTACTATTGCTTAGTTTTTTAGTAAGGACGGACATCAATCCGTGGAGTGGGTGTCGTGTTTATATCTAGGACCCTAATTCAATATTCCTGATTTATGCCCTTGTGAGGTTATAATCAATAATATCCCGATAAAGGCATAAGAATCAGATCCATATTCAGTAATAGCCCATGCAGTCCAAAGCACAGCACAGCTACTCCCATCGACTCCTAGAAAGCACAAAGCGTTCTTTAAACAAACCAAGCCTCCAGCATCTCGGGAAAATCCCCCCTGCTTTTGTTTTGATTTGAACAAGAACTCCTGAAGTCCAGAAAGAACTGTTAGTTCTTAGTGACGTCTTATGTCCAACCTTACGTCAAACCCGGTACCTTCCAGGTATAAAATACCAACAGTTGCCTTAAGCAAACACACGGTGGTTTGGAGCAGAGCGGCCATCTACTTGCCCGAGAGCCCAGCTGATGCAAGAGCCCACGGAAGCCGGCCCTCCCGTTTGACGCACTGAGAGAGACGCTGTCTTTTTCTCTAGCCGAGAAAATCCAGCTCCGGTGTTTCCAGCCTACTCTTGCGGGTGGCTGGGATATCGAGTCCAGAGGAAAGAGATACCAGACCTCCCACATTCTATTACCAAGGTACGGAGCTGACTAAACCCTTAAGAGAATTCTTGATGCAGATTCTTGGCAAAACTATCTTAACCAACTTAACTTAAACTGCTACTTACTCATCCCTTCCCACGCATTAGGCTTAGTTCAGGTACACCGGGGTAGGCGTAGTTAGAAGCACCAGTTGAGTACGTTAGTCAATGTATTTGTGTATGTATATATTTTATCCATTTTAAAGTATCATATGGCTAAGAAACCATATCAATGCTTTTACAGTATTATTTTATAATACTACTTTTACTGTACACACTTTACTTTACATTAAGTATTGCAATTGTGGCAATTAATTTCTCTTGCATGAGGAAGAAGACTGCTCAATAAATGACACCTTTTATTGAAAATGCCGTCTCTCTATTTCTCTGCATTCTGGTGAAACTAAGTATGCACTGCTGAGTGAGTGAAATAGCTGTCTATTGTTTTTACACGACTCTAGAGATACATTCTTATTCTGAGGGAGCAAAGTTGTCATGTTTATGCGGTTGTCGGAAACTGAATCCCTTCTTGTCTGAGCCAGGGAATTTCATCCCTCCATATTCATTCAAGGAAGTTTCCAGTGACCTCTGAGCTAGCTGGCACAAACCTAAATTAAGTTTAACATAGTCAGTAGAGACCTAGATGACCTCAGTCCTACGTCTACACTGCTGTTTATGTTATTCCAATGCGCAGAGGGTTGAAACGTTGACGAATAAGTGGATTATTTGTATAGATATCCTGTACTTAGCACTGACAAATACGATGTACAGTCTGATAATTGTATAATACGCATAGGCCACACTGAATCTTTTTGTAACCAACCCCCCCATTGTATATAAGAATTGTACAGTCTTTTTGTCACTTTTGCGCCGTAAGCACTGAGCACTATAAGTCATTTTCTGCACTACTCACTTTTCTGTACAGCCTTCTTTGTAATTTACATATGATAGTAGTATTTATGAATGACTAAAATTTATAAAATAGCACATAAATACTCAGATGGTTTCTGGATTCTGTTTTCTGTTCAAATTTCTACATATTATATGAGAAATTTTGTGTTCCCCTCTGAAGCCTCTTGAGCAGGAGGATCATCCTCGTAGATGGTAGAAGGAAGGGATGGTTTGGTAGCGTGACTGAAACCTCTTTGCCTAAAGAAGGGTCTTTGTTTGGGCAGTTGGCAGAGCGACACCTCTGCCGGCCCTAGCAAAAATACTCGGATTAAAGAATTTGCGCATGTTAGTTTGCGGTTTTTCCAAAGCCATGAAGGTTGCCACATATTTCCCCCAGTGAGTTTGCTCGATGATTTTTTCCCATGTCACAGAACATGGGGTCGATTTTCCATAAAACAACTTTCCTCCTCTCAGTATTAATTGTAGCATTGGAGCTACCAAGGAGAATTAGTGTTCTTTGCCTCCATCCTCTTAAGAGGTCAATGTTGGGTGAAGAACCATTGTTGTAGCTCTTCTCAATTAGGTCAATCATTCAGCATAAAGGGCCAAGCATGTCAAGCATGCGATCTTGACAATTTTTGAGGGAGTGCTCTATCCTTTTCCTAGGGTCCCTGCCCAATTTGAATAAGAACTTGATAGATTTAGGGTCCAAATTAGGGCTGAGACAGAATGTATCTTGTACCATGGGTCTTGGACATTCTGCCTTTAGGATATTCCTAGTCTCTGTTTGAAGGGGCTTCTTTATCTACCTCCTTATAAACTTGGCCACATGTTTTTGGGGCCACCATTGGGAACTCCTAGGGTATTCAATATTATCAGGGGAGAACACTTCCCTCGCCGAAGGGATTAAAAATAATCTCTTTTGAGAGAAGTTCCTCCTCTGAGAGATCAAAATCGTTATTGTTATTGCCCTGGTCTAAGGCAAAAATATATGAGTCCGAGGATTCATTTGTTACACGTTCATCGTGGGGATTAGTTAGACCACTTGGATAGTGTGAGCCATATTGGTGATCCAAATGAGTTGTGACGTTATAGACACATGGTCTTTTTGGGGCGCATAGGCCTCAATTAGTATTTGAAGCGCTTATTCCTCCTTCAGTTCGTGAGGTGCATAAACCTCCCAAAAGGTTTGAGAAGCTTGGACCTCCCAGTGTGTTCTCTTGTTGCAAATTGTTACTTTTTCTTAATTGTTTACCCCCACACTTATTAGGTTTGTCAATGTACCCTCCCTGGAGAGCAGTGGGGTCATTAGGATCGGAAAGGGATGTCTTACCTGCAACAATTTTACTTATAGTCTTAGAATGATGAATTACCACTGGGATCAGAGAAGCAGCTGCAGCACTGTTTAGAGGATTTAGAATGATGAATTGTTTACGGGACTAAAGAAGCAGCTAGTAGCACTCCCTAGGCGACTAAGAATGAATGTAAATGTAAATGAATTTATATAGCGCAAATCACCAACTGGTCTCTAAGCGCTTGCTTAGGGAACCCGTCCTGGTATTCCCCTGTGAGATAACCTCGGCAGGGTATCCTCAAGGTGAAAGCCAGACATCCCGCCACGAGGGGCCGTTGTGGAGATTAAGCAAGCTATTGCCCAGAGTCGCAGAGTGTGAACCCGTGAATCGAGTAGGCACCGGAGGGAAAATTGTCGAGTCCATGGACATTTTAAGACTCAAGACCCCGCCGAGCCGGGAATTGAACCCTGGTCCCGGGCTGACCTCTGCTTCCAGGTCTGCCTCCTCTAACCAGTGAGCCACACTTCTCCACAATGAAGAATTACCACTAGAACCAGAGAAGCAGCTGCTGCACTGTGAAGAGTAATTAGAATGAAGAATGATCGACAATGCCAGAGAAGCAGCTAGCAGCACGACCTAGACGACTAAGAATGAGGAATTTCCATTGTGACCAGAGACACAGGTGCAACACTGCTTAGAGGACTTAAAATGAGGATTTAAAGTGGCACCAGAGCAGCAGCACTGCCTAGTGGAGTTAAAATGAGGAATTACCACTGAGACAGAGAAGCAGCTGCAGCACTGTCTAAAAGAGTAAAACAAAGAATTATGACTGGAACCAAAGAAGTAGCTAGCAGCACTGACTGGAGGATTGAGAATGAGGATGTACCACCTGGACCACAGAAGCAGCAAGCAGCACTGTCTAGATGAGTTAGTATGAGGAATTACTGATGGAACCAGAGAAGCAGCTAGCAGCACTGCCTAGAGCACTTAGAATGAGGAATTACCACAGGGACCAGAGAATTAGCTGCAGCACTTTATAGAGGTCTTAGAATGAGGAATTGCTGCAAACATACAACAAAGGGACCCTGAAAACCTAAGACCATAGGCACGGGGAGCAACCCACCAGGGAAGAAATACTTATATAAACATGAAAGGGAGCTTCCCCAAGGAGAAAGAATAAATCACTGAAAATTTGCCAGAAACACCCACAGAACAGCTAAGTTATTTTAAGAAAATTTATTTTCACTTGATCATTTTTAATAAAATCATTTAGTCCATCATTGAAAAAGGTCAGCTTCTTAGTGTATAAAAATACATTGAATTATAGAGTCATGAAGCAACATCAGCCCAAGTGCAAATACGACAGTAAAAACATGACACACTGTTCATTCAGTCTATCATTCATGTCCACTCTCTCTATCAAGCAAACCATGTATACAAACTCGAAAACACATCAAAAACAGCATACAGTAGAAGAAAACGTGCTGACGGCCGCACGTTTCGGAAACTAAAAATTATTGAAGAGATTCCTTCATCAAGGCGCATGTATTATATCGATGAATTTGGGTGGTCTGGGGCGATCCAAATTTAATAGCACACTATTAATGTCAGAATCAGTTAATAATTTCAATCTTGGGCTGACAGAGCATATCGCTAGGTCAGTTGAAACCAACAGCGGACCCCACCGAACTCAAGAATTACCGCCCCATCTCGCTCCTCCCGTTTCCAGCCAAAGTCATCGAGAAGACCGTCAACAAGCAACTGGCCGCCTTCCTCGAGACGAACGGATCCCTCGACCCCTCACAGTCTGGCTTCCGAGCCAACCACAGCACCGAGACCGCCCTCATCGCTGCCACCGATGACATCCGAACCCTGATGGACAACGGAGAAACAGCGGCCCTCATCCTCCTAGACCTCTCCGCGGCCTTCGACACCGTCTGCCACCGCACCCTAGTGCAGCGCCTCTACAACGTCGGAATCCAGGAGAAGGCACTGGAATGGATCATCTCCTTCCTCGACGGAAGAACCCAGAGAGTCCGCCTACCACCGTACAAATCAAAGGCCACCGAAGTCATCTGCGGCGTACCCCAAGGATCCTCGCTGAGCCCAACCCTCTTCAACGTCTACATGAGCCCCCTCGCGGCCATCGCACGCCAACACAACCTGAACATCATCTCCTACGCCGACGATACCCATCTGATCCTCTCCCTTACCAACGACCCCGCCGCCGCCAGAGCCAACCTTCACGAAGGAATGAAAGAGGTAGCCGAGTGGATGTCGACCAGCCGCCTGAAGCTGAACTCGGACAAGACGGAAGTCCTCATCCTGGGATCCTCGCCCTCCACCTGGGACGACTCCTGGTGGCCCCCCGCCCTGGGAACCGCACCCAAACCGACAGACCACGCACGCAACCTGGGCTTCATCCTGGACTCCTCCCTCTCCATGACCAAGCAAGTCAACGCCGTCTCCTCGTCGTGCTTCAACATCCTGCGCATGCTACAGAAAATCTTCCGGTGGATCCCCACCGATACCAGGAAGACTGTCACCCAGGCCCTCGTCACCAGCCGACTGGACTACGGCAACGCCCTCTACGCCGGAACCACCACCAAGCTCCAGAAGAGACTCCAACGGATCCAGAACGCCTCAGCCAGACTCATCCTCGACATCCCACGACACAGCCACATCTCCGGACACCTAAGAGACCTGCACTGGCTCCCGGTCAACATGAGAATCACCTTCCGTCTCCTTACCCACGCACACAAAGCTCTCCACGATCAAGGCCCGAGCTACCTCAACAACCGCATCAACTTCTACGCTCCCAAACGACACCTCCGATCAGCCAGTCACGCCCTCGCCGCCGTCCCCCGCATCCGAAGAACGACAACAGGAGGAAGGTCCTTCTCCTACCTGGCCGCCAAGACCTGGAACTCCCTCCCGACCGACCTGCGCCTGACCCAAGACCACCTCGCCTTCAGGAAGAAGCTCAAGACCTGGCTGTTCGGGCAGTAGCAGCACCCCCCCCCCCTAGCGCCTTGAGACCCTCCGGGTAAGTAGAGCGCTGTATAAATGTCTATGATTGATTGATTGATTGACCATGATCTGGAAATCACTTAAGGTCAAGAAATTGCTCCAGTTGATAGCAGTCTGTAAACAGAGATGCTGAATTCTATAAGGGATGAGGTTTGTGGATTCCAGTTCTATCCCAGCGTTCTCCTGTTAAAAAATCGATGCACCGAACTGAGGAGGTCCCAGTATTCTGTTCCTGAGATATGTGAAGGTATGGATTCAAAACAATCAGGTCCAGCAGTCTAATGAATGAAGACAGGAGGATGAACCGTCTGGTGAAGTAAATAAAGTAACCTTCTGATCGCGTGAGACAAGAGACGCGATGTGGCCAAAAATAATGCTTCGTCAACGGTTCCTCATTGCCAATCATGCACTGCCCTTGTCTGTCAGCGACCACCTTTGAGACCAGAGAAGCAGGTAGCAGCACTGTCTAGAGGAATAAGAATGGGGAAATGCCACTGGGAACAGAGACACAGCTGCAGCACTGCTTAGAGGACTAAGAATGGTGTATACCTACTGGGACCAGAGAAGCAGCTAGCAGCATTGTCTAGTGGACTTAGAATGAGGAAATACCGACAGGATCAGAGTAGCAGCACTGTGTAGAAGACTTTGTATGAGGATCTTTGAATTCCCACTCATTGTGGGATCATTTCTACTGAGGTAAATATTCCCCCACTACATGCCTGCTATCCTACTTAGCTTTAGTACACTATATTCAACACTAAGGTTAGTGTATTATCTGATTGCAGGTTCACGCATGCCGGTACCAGTATTGTTTATCGACAGGTCTTGTGTTGCCTAGGAATGTTTTATTATATTTGAATTTACCCTGTCCTAGGAACTCCATTCGGAATCAGGGGGTCCCTATTATTTTCATCTAAGTATGAGGATTCACCACTGGGACTATAAGAGCAGCCGGAGCACTGTCTATATGATGCAGAATGAGGAGCATACCAATGGGACAAGAAAAGCAGCTAGCAGGACTGCACTGTGGACTGAAAAGGAGGTATTACCACTGGGAACAGAGAAGCAGCTAGCAGCACTGCCTAGTGGACTTAGAATGAGGTATTACCACTGGGACCATAGCAGCAGCTAGCAGTACTGTCTAGAGGACTTAGTATGAGGAATTTCAAATAGGACCAGAGTAGCAGCTAGCAGCACTGCCTAGAGGACTTAGAATGAGGGATTACCACAGGGAGAGAGAAGCAGCTAGCAGCACTGTCTGGAAGACTTGGAATGAGGAATTTCCGATGTGACCACGGTAGCAGCTAGCAGCACTGCCTAAAATACTAAGATTGAGAAATTACCAGTGGGATTAGAGAAGCAGCTACAGCACTGTCTAGAGGACTAAGAATTACGATTTACCACTGAGAAGAAGGTAGCAGCACTCTCCAGTGCCCTAAGAATGAGGGATGCACACTGGGAAAAGAGACTGCAGGCAGCTGTATCACTGTCTAGAGGACATAGAATGATGAATTACAGATGGAACCAGCTGATCTGTCTATCCGACTAAGGCTGAGGAATTACCAACGGGACACAAATAGTAGCTATGTCTGGAAGAACTAGAAAGAAAAATTACCACCTTGACCACAGAAGCAGCATGTAGCACTGTCTAGATGAGTTAGTATGAGGAATTACTGATGGAACCAGAGAAGCAGCTAGCAGCACTGCCTAGTGCACTTAGAATGAGGAATTACCACTGGGACCAGAGAATTAGCTGCAGCACTTTGTAGAGGTCTTAGAATGAGGATTTACCACTGGGACCAAAGAAGCAGCTGGAGCACTGTCTAGGGACTCAGATTGAGGAACATACCACAGGGATCAGAGAAGCAGTTACAGCATTGTTCGGAGAACTTAGAATTAGGCTTTACCTTTGAGACCTGAGAAGCAGGTAGCAGCACTGTCTAATGAACTAAGAATGGGGAAATACCACTGGGAACAGAGACACAGCTGCAGCACTGCCTAGAGGACTAAGAATGGGGAATACCTACTGGGACCAGAGAAGCAGCTAGCAGCATTGTCTAGTGGACTTAGAATGAGGACATACCGACAGGATCAGAGTAGCAGCACTGTGTAGAAGACTTTGTATGAGGATCTTTGAATTCCCACTCATTGCCGGATCATTTCTACTGAGGTAAATATTCCCCCACTACATGACTGCTATCCTACTTAGCTTAAGTACACTATATTCAACACTAAGGTTAGTGTATTATCTGATTGCAGGTTCACGCATGCCGGTACCAGTATTGTTTATCGACAGGTCTTGTGTTGCCTAGGAATGTTTTATTATATTTGAATTTACCCTGTCCTAGGTACTCCATTCGGAATCAGGGGGTCCCTATTATTTTCATCTGAGTATGAGGATTCACCACTGGGACTATAAGAGCAGCCGGAGCACTGTCTACATGATGCAGAATGAGGAGCATACCAATGGGACAAGAAAAGCAGCTAGCAGGACTGCATTGTGGACTGAAAAGGAGGTATTACCACCGGGACCAGAGAAGCAGCTAGCAGCACTGCCTAGTGGACTTAGAATGAGGAATTACCACTGGGACCATAGCAGAAGCTAGCAGTACGGTCTAGAGGACTTAGTATGAGGAATTTCAAATAGGACCAGAGTAGCAGCTAGCAACACTGCCTAGAGGACTTAGAATGAGGGATTACCATGGGGAGAGAGAAGCAGCTAGCAGCATTGTCTGGAAGACTTGGAATGAGGAATTTCCGATGTGACCACGGTAGCAGCTAGCAGCACTGCCTAAAATACTAAGATTGAGAAATTACCAGTGGGATTAGAGAAGCAGCTACAGCACTGTCTAGATGAATAGGAATTATGAATTACCACTGAGAAGAAGGTAGCAGCACTCTCTAGTGCCCTAAGAATGAGGGATGCACACTGGGAAAAGAGACTGCAGGCAGCTGCATCACTGCCTAGAGGACATAGAATGAGGAATTACAGATGGAACCAGCTGCTCTGTCTATCCGACTAAGGCTGAGGAATTACCAACGGGACACAAATAGTAGCTATGTCTGGAAGAACTAGAAAGAAAAATTACCACCTTGACCACAGAAGCAGCAAGTAGCACTGTCTAGATGAGGAATTACTGATGGAACCAGAGAAGCAGCTAGCAGCACTGCCTAGTGCACTTAGAATGAGGAATTACCACTGGGACCAGAGAATTAGCTGCAGCACTTTATAGAGGTCTTAGAATGAGGATTTACCACTGGGACCAAAGAAGCAGCTGGAGCACTGTCTAGAGGACTCAGATTGAGGAACATACCACAGGGACCAGAGAAGCAGTTACAGCATTGTTCGGAGAACTTAGAATTAGGCTTTACCTTTGAGACCAGAGAAGCAGGTAGCAGCACTGTCTAATGAACTAAGAATGGGGAAATACCACTGGGAACAGAGACACAGCTGCAGCACTGCCTAGAGGACTAAGAATGGGGAATACCTACTGGGACCAGAGAAGCAGCTAGCAGCATTGTCTAGTGGACTTAGAATGAGGAAATACCGACAGGATCAGAGTAGCAGCACTGTGTAGAAGACTTTGTATGAGGATCTTTGAATTCCCACTCATTGTCGGATCATTTCTATTGAGGTAAATATTCCCCCACTACATGCCTGCTATCCTACTTAGCTTAGGTACACTATATTTAACACTAAGGTTAGTGTATTATCTGATTGCAGGTTCACGCATGCCGGTACCAGTATTGTTTATCGACAGGTCTTGTGTTGCCTAGGAATGTTTTATTATATTTGAATTTACCCTGTCCTAGGAACTCCATTCGGAATCAGGGGGTCCCTATTATTTTCATCTAAGTATGAGGATTCACCACTGGGACTATAAGAGCAGCCGGAGCACTGTCTATATGATGCAGAATGAGGAGCATACCAATGGGACAAGAAAAGCAGCTAGCAGGACTGCACTGTGGACTGAAAAGGAGGTATTACCACTGGGAACAGAGAAGCAGCTAGCAGCACTGCCTAGTGGACTTAGAATGAGGAATTACCACTGGGACCATAGCAGCAGCTAGCAGTACTGTCTAGAGGACTTAGTATGAGGAATTTCAAATAGGACCAGAGTAGCAGCTAGCAGCACTGCCTAGAGGACTTAGAATGAGGGATTACCACAGGGAGAGAGAAGCAGCTTGCAGCACTGTCTGGAAGACTTGGAATGAGGAATTTCCGATGTGACCACAGTAGCAGCTAGCTGCACTGCCTAAAATACTAAGATTGAGAAATTACCAGTGGGATTAGAGAAGCAGCTACAGCACTGTCTAGAGGACTAAGAATTACGAATTACCACTGAGAAGAAGGTAGCAGTACTCTCTAGTGCCCTAAGAATGAGGGATGCACACTGGGAAAAGAGACTGCAGGCAGCTGCATCACTGTCTGGAGGACATAGAATGAGGAATTACAGATGGAACCAGCTGCTCTGTCTATCCGACTAAGGCTGAGGAATTACCAACGGGACACAAATAGTAGCTATGTCTGGAAGAACTAGAAAGAAAAATGACCACCTTGACCACAGAAGCAGCAAGTAGCACTGTCTAGATGAGTTAGTGTGAGGAATTACTGATGGAACTAGAGAAGCAGCTAGCAGCACTGCCTAGTGCACTTAGAATGAGAAATTACCACTGGGACCAGAGAATTAGCTGCAGCACTTTATAGAGGTCTTAGAATGAGGATTTACCACTGGGACCAAAGAAGCAGCTGGAGCACTGTCTAGAGGACTCCGATTGAGGAACATACCACAGGGACCAGAGAAGCAGTTACAGCATTGTTCGGAGAACTTAGAATTAGGCTTTACCTTTGAGACCAGAGAAGCAGGTAGCAGCACTGTCTAATGAACTAAGAATGGGGAAATACCACTGGGAACAGAGACACAGCTGCAGCACTGCCTAGAGGACTATGAATGGGGAATACCTACTGGGACCAGAGAGGCAGCTAGCAGCATTGTCTAGTGGACTTAGAATGAGGACATACCGACAGGATCAGAGTAGCAGCACTGTGTAGAAGACTTTGTATGAGGATCTTTGAATTCCCACTCATTGCCGGATCATTTCTACTGAGGTAAATATTCCCCCACTACATGCCTGCTATCCTACTTAGCTTAAGTACACTATATTCAACACTAAGGTTAGTGTATTATCTGATTGCAGGTTCACGCATGCCGGTACCAGTATTGTTTATCACAACATATTGATCGATTTTCGCCAAGGCCACGAACTGAAGGTAATGTCAGGTTCCTTAAAGGCCCGGGCTCTATGCTAGCACTCATATCGTAGTTTTCGTTTTTTTGTAACGGTTTGTTACTTTTCACATTCCAGACTCGTTTATCCCTGAATTGGTGGCATACAATTCTTTGGTGCTTTTATTTGCCTACAGTATCATTCTGCATGGGCATCAATACCCAGGTCCCAGGTACTAGCACTACCATTAGGGCACTCATCATTGACTGCTTATCTTTGTTATAGCTGATTACCATGTCGCCATCTCTTCATTCTTAGATCTACAAGATTTGCATTTGGTGCTTGATCCTTATGGCTCCAAGTACACTGCCTTTTTGATTCATCAGGGCAGAGATATAGGGACTAAGTAGGTACTTGCCCAGATATTGCATTTTTCCACGCCAATACCCAGGTAGCAAACTAGCTATTTTGCGCATTTATACCTGTTTACCTTTTTTGTATATATATAGCTATTCAGCTCCTGTCTATTGAGTTGGCTCTTCATCACATGGAGCTCACATAACGGTCTCTCTACCGGTAAAACGAGACATCTTTTGGCTCTGCATGTATTGGGAGTTGGCACCTTTTAAGACACTTTATATGCTTTTTATCTTGAGCACAGAGGTTTGTTTATATTTTCCACTGCAAACTCTTTGATATACATTATATATTGACTCCATTCTCTGGTCTGTAATAATTTGGATATCATTAATTCACCCTTATGCTTGCTGCTGATTCTTTTCAAAACTTCTCTTATTCTCTCATACTCTCATTGCTCATAAGATTCTCTAAATTACCTGCCGCTTTTAATTAGGACTCTGCTTTTCCTCACACCATGGTCTTTTTGTGTACCTGTTTTATTTTTGTCCATGAGCCTCAATATACTACAGTTGTATCTTGTCAGTTAAATTGTATTCAATTTTTATATTTTTAGAACATCCAGTGGTTCTCCTGAAGAAGGCGGTCCATCGCCGAAACGCGCATCGAGATTGATTGTGATATTAGAATGAATTGTTTAATATCTTGACTACCACTGTGCACATATAATTGATAACCTTTATGATATGTTTTTAACCAATTAAGGTAGCCATATTATATGCGCTGTTGCTACCTCTCTCTTCCTTCTTTTTAAATATTGATGTTGTATATTTGATGTGTATTGTTTGCATTTTTAATAAATATATATTTTGATACAATCATTGTGGCACTTGTTAGTATATTGAGGCTTTTTCTTTACTCATCAAGGGCTTAAGTTTAATCTGATTTTCGACAGGTCTTGTGTTGCCTAGGAATGTTTTATTATATTTGAATTTACCCTGTCCTAGGAACTCCATTCGGAATCAGGGGGTCCCAGTTATTTTCATCTAAGTATGAGGATTCACCACTGGGACTATAAGAGCAGCCGGAGCGCTTGTCTATATGATGCAGAATGAGGAGCATACCAATGGGACAAGAAAAGCAGCTAGCAGCACTGCATTGTGGACTGAAAATGAGGTATTACCACCGGGAACAGAGAAGCAGCTAGCAGCACTGCCTAGTGGACTTAGAATGAGGAATTGCCACTGGGACCAGAGCAGCAGCTAGCAGTACTGTCCAGAGGACTTAGTATGAGGAATTTCAAATAGGACCAGAGTAGCAGCTAGAAGCACTGCCTACAGGACTTAGAATGAGGAATTACCACGGGGAGAGAGAAGCAGCTAGCAGCACTGTCTGGAAGACTTGGAATGAGGAATTTCCGATGTGACCACGGTAGCAGCTAGCAGCACTGCCTAAAATACTAAGAATGAGAAATTACCAGTGGTATTAGAGAAGCAGCTACAGCACTGTCTAGAGGACTAAGAATTAGGAATTACAACTGGTACCAGAGAAGAAGGTAGCAGCACTCTCTAGTGCCCTAAGAATGAGGGATGGACACTGGGAAAAGAGACTGCAGGCAGCTGCATCACTGCCTAGAGGACTTAGAAAGAGGAATTACAGATGGAACGAGAGTAGCAGCTAGCAGCTCTGTCTATCCTACTTAGGCTGAGGAATTACCAACGGGACACAAATAGTACCTATGTCTAGAAAGAACTAGAAAGAGAAATTACCACTGGGACCAGATAAGCAGCTAGCAGGTCTTCCTAGAGTATTTAGAACGAGGAACAACTGACAGGACCAGGGAAGCAGGTAGCAGCACTGCCTAGAAGAGTAAGAATAAGGAATTACCACTGTGAACGGACACACAGCTGCAGCACTACTTAGAGGACTTAGAATGACTAATTACCAACGCGACTAGAGTTTCAGCTAGCAGCCTTCAATTGAGGAATTAACACTAGGACAAGAGAAGTAGCTAGCAGCAGCAGCACTGTCTAGATGTCTTAAAATGAGGTATTACCACTGGGACCAGAGAAGTACCTAGATGCACTGATTACAGGATTTAGAATGAGGACTTTCCAACTGGACCAGAGAAGCAGCTCTGTCTAGATGACTTAAAATGAGGAATTACTGATGAGACCAGAGAAGCAGCCAGTAGCACTGCCTAGAGAACTAAGAATGGAGAATTACCACTGGGACTAGAGAGCAGCTGCAGATCTGTCTAGAGGAATAAGAATGTGCTATTACCACTGGGACCAGAGACGCAGTTAGAAGCACTGTCTAGAGGACTTAGAATGACGAATTACCGATGAGACCAGAGAAGCAGACAGCAGCACTGCCTAGAGGACTAAGAAGGAGGAATTACCACTGAGGAATTACCACTGTAAACAGACACACAGCTGCAGCACTGCCTACAGGGTTTACTATGAGAAATTACCAACGGGACAAGCCTAGCAGCTAACAGCACTGTCTTGTGGACTTAGAATGTGAATTACCACTGAGACCAGTGAAGTAGGTAGCAGCACTGCCTAGAGGACATAGAATGAGAAATTACCACTGGTAACAGAGACGGTGCTGCAGCACTCCCTACAGGACTAAAAATGGAGAATTAACTCGGTGACAAGAGACACTGTTGCAGAACTGCCTAGAGGACTTAGAATGAGGAATTACCATCAGAACCAGAGTAGCAGCTAGCAGCACTGTCTAGAGGACTTAGAAAGACAAATTACCACTGGGACCACAGAAGTACTGTCTAGAGAGCTTACAATGTGGAATTACCACTGGGACCAGAGAAGCAGCTAACAGCGCAGCCTAGAGAACTTAGAATGAGAAATTACCACAGAGACCAGAGAAGCAGCTGCAGCACTAGCTAGAGGACTAGGAATGAGAATTTCCACAGTGACCAGAGATACAGCTGCTGCACTTCCCAGCAGATTTAGAATGAGCAATTAACAATGAGACCAGAGAAGCAGCTAGCAGCACTGTCTAGAGGTCTTAGAATGGGGAATTACCACAGGGACCAGAGATGCAGCTAGCAGCACTTCCCAGAAGAATTGAAATGTGGAATTACTGTCGGGACCAGAGTAGCACTTAGCAGCACTGTCTGGAGGACCAAGAATGAGGAACTCCCACCGAGACAGAAGAAGCAGGTAGCAGTACTGTCTAGATGACTAAGAATGAGGAATTTCCACTGTGACCAGAAATACAGCTGCTGCACTTCCCAGCAGATTTAGAATTAGCAATTAACAATGAGACCAGAGAAGCAGCTAGCAGCACTGTCTAGAGGTCTTAGAACGGGGAATTACCGCAGGGACCAGAGATGCAGCTAGCAGCACTTCCCAGAAGACTTGAAATGTGGAATTACTGTCGGGACCAGAGTAGTACCTAGCAGCACTGTCTGGAGGACCAAGAATGAGGAACTCCCACTGAAACAGAAGAAGCAGGTAGCAATACTGTCTAGAGGACTAAGAAGGAGGTATTACCACTTGGAATAGAGACGCAACTGCAGCTGACACTTGAGGATTATAATGGGGAATTAACACTGCGACCAGAGACACATCTGCAGCACTGCCTAGAGGACAAAGAATTAGGAATGACTGATGAGACCAGAGATGCAGCTAGCAGCACTGTCTAGAGGGCTTAGAATGAGGAATTACAGACAGGGCTAGAGTAGAAACTAGCAGCACTGTCTAGAGGACGTAGAATGAGGAATTACCACTGGGACCAGATAAGTAGCTATCATCACAACCTTGAGTATTTAAAATGAGGAACAACTGACAGGACCAGAGAAGCAGCTAACAGCACTGCCTAGAAGACTATGACTGAGAAATTGCCATTGGGACCAGAGACACAGCTGCAACGCTGCCTACGGATCTTACCACTGGGACCCAAGAAGTAGCCAGCAGCACTGTCTAGAGGACTTAGAATGAGAAATTTCCATTGGGAACAGAAAATCAGCTAGCAGAACTGTCTAGAGGACTTAGAATGAGAAATTGTCACTGTGACCTGAGACACAACTGCACCACTGCATAGAGAACTTAGAATGAGAAATTAATGACGGTACCACAGAAGCAGCTAGCAGCACTTTCTAGAAGACCTAGAATGAGGAATTACCACTGGGACCCTAGAAGCAGCTAGCAGCACTGCTAGAGGACTTAGAATAATGAAATTACTGACGGAACCAGAGAAGCACCTAGCAGCGTTGTCTAGAGGACTCAGAATGAGGACTTGGCAATGGGAACAAAGCAGCAACTAACAGCACTGCCTAGAGGACTAAGAATGAGGAAAAGTAATGCTGAATTATCGCTATTGATTTAGTTTTGTGTTATCACGGGGGTTGGTGGGGCAGTACATTAGAACCACATCATTCAGGCTTTGCCTGATTGCCTAGTTATTTGGGGGGGGTGGGAGTTGGACATAATGAGGAAAGTGGGGGGTTGGTGGTGAGGGGTGGGAGGTAAATGGGAAAGACTTGGAGTGGGTTCTGGGGTATGGGTCAATACATTGGGATGGTGCAATGGGTAATGCTGGAGCAAATAATTTCTCTTGGTGGGGTAAAGCTAAAAATGATTGATAATGAGTAAGTTAAGGATCGCAATGATCAATATTTGTGGCCTAAGCGATCCAAAAAAGAGAAAAATTGTATTTCAAGGACTTAGAGTACGCAAGCTGACATAGTCTGCCTTCAAGAAACTCAAGTAGAAGGGAGCCATAAAGATCTGTAAAATACTTGGGATATAGCATAATAGGAGCAACAACTCAAGGCACGCGTACTCGGGGGGTAGCAATTCCGGCCCGTAATAAAGCTATCTATTTTTCTTCAGTTAAAGCTGATATGTCTGGGCGCTGGATTATCGCTAGCTGTAGTGCTCCTGGGCCTACCAAGTTTACTTTATGCTCCATTTTTGGTAGTAATGTTGATGAGCTGGCCCTATTAGGCTGCCTATCGAATGAGCTATCACATTGGCAATTGCTGATAGTGGCATGCGGGATTTTAATATTAACCTTAATAGTGGGTGGGAGCACGGCGAACCATATACAGGCAAGAAACCAACATGTTATCACGCCTTATGTGACATGTGTCAAGAGCATGGATTTTGTGATGTCTGGGTGGAATTAAGGTCAAAGGATCAAGGTTTTACATACTACTCTGCGCCTCATCAGAAGCATGCAAGACTAGATTATTTTTTCGTCTCGCACTCGATCAGGCAGAGAAGCACAATTGAAATGGCCCCCAGATTCCTCTCAGACCATAATCTGCTTATAACTGAGATCCAAGGAGGGTTTGACCAGGAGGGTATTTTCTTCATGGACATTCGAAAGAGCATTACTGGTGGATGAAGGCTACGTGGAACACATGAAGAAATGGATTCTGGAGTTTCTGGGTAGGAACCTTGGTTCTGCCTCCCATGGCATAGTCTGGGATACATTAAAAGCTGGGATACGAGGGGAATCAATGCAATATGCAAAAAGGAAGAACAAGACAGAAAAAATGAAACTTCTAACTTTACAAAATAATCTGGCACATGCGGAAGGCGACTTCATTAAGGCTATACATCAGAAGAAGAATATAGAAGATGCCTGTCTAGGGGTTGCAATAAATAAAGCTGCAATAGGGGAGAAACTCCTGAAAAAGGCTGTTGACAAGGCAACCTTGCATCGTGAGGAGATGTATGAGTGCAGTGAAAGGGTCGGTCATCTCCTAGCAGTTAGGACAATACAGCAAGTCACTAGGAATGAAATTAAGGCAATAAAAGACCCGCTGATAGGCCTGAGATCAGAGGTAAATTAGAACCGTACTGCCTTCTGTTACTTTTATTGGTCTTTGTATACCAAAGATCAAGCAGAGGAAAGAAAGAGGGAAGAGTTGATAGAGAAGAATCTGGATCAACCTGCCGAGGTGCTAATAACAGGAGAAGAGAGGGGTCAGCTAGACCAACCATTAGCGTGGATCGGGATTACTACTGCCATGGCTAGCTTACCGAGAGGGAAAGTGACAGGAACATATCTGATTCTCACTGAATTTTATAAGGTCTTTCAAGAACAACTGAGAGAAGTTATGGGGTCTTTGTTTGAACAAATTATGGAGGGGATGAGTCGACCGGCGTCATGGGCTATGACAAAGATTTTTATCTTTAAAAAAAAAAACAAGCCTTGTGAGGAACTAGAGTCTTATCGCCCTATAACCCTCATTAATGGGGATGTGAAAGTTTATTCCAAAACATTAGCCTCCCAGTTGTCACTAGTTATACATTTAATTGTGTCCCAGAGCCAACATTGATTTATTCTGGGGAGAGGTTCAATAGAACATATTAGGAAGATCATCACACTGTTTGATGTGAGGGAATTGGCAGGAGCCCCTATGGCTGCAATTGTTTTAGATGCTGAAAAGGCTTTCAATAGGGTCTCCTGGCATTTTCTTTTGCCCTCTTTCGGATGGAAAGGGATTGGTGAACTGTTTATTCGTGCAGGGAAAGCCCTGTATAAAGATCCAGAAGCTAGAGTTTGGGTTATTGGGGGACTGACCCAAGCATTTAAAATAATGAGAGGAACATGGCAAGGGTGCCCTTGCTCCCCATTATTGTTTTCCATATATATAGACCCTTTCTTGCAATATCTAGTGTATTCAGCAGATATACCTCCGCAATTTGAAACAGAGCATGCAGAGAGTGTTGGCGTATGCTAACGATGTTGCATTAGTTACATCACATTCCGAAATGGCAAAGGAAGAAATTGAAAAGGAGGCTTAAAGATTCGGCCGATTGTCTGGCTATCCCCTGAATTGGGAAGAAACACAAATAGTGGTTAACGAATTTGCTCCAAGTTTGGATAAAAGGGTTGTTAAGAGAACCGCGTATTTGGGGGTGGCGATACCTGCGGAAATCGATGAGATTATTAAGGAAAACCTGAATCTGTGTGCCAGGGAAATAAAAAAGGCACTTAAAAGAATGGATAACTTGCACTTTGCATTGATTGGATGGTTTTTTGTTTAAGGTTTTATACTTTTTAAGAGCAATTTCCTTGACTTTTATGAATTCCTGGTTTAAACGATTTGAAAGCATCTTTGCCCACCTCATATGGGCGTATTCTATACCTAGAAGAGCGATGAACTATTTGTTCTTACCTAAAGAGCGTGGCGGTTTGGCATACCTAATCTTAAATTATATTGGTGGGCAACCTCTATTAAACATTACACAGTCTTTTTTAATGCAAGCCCTGGGATGGAGTTTTCTAGGGATAGCTATCCTTACGCACAATGGGTCGGCTACAAAGTAAGAGGATGCTTATGGCGACAGCTTAATTAAGGATATTACAAAAGAGTACGCTTTAAGACTCTACATACGGCGTTTGGGGTATGGTCATCTGTACGGCGCTTGTTTGGGATAGGGAAATTAAACTACTATATAGCCTTTGTGCAGAATAAGGACCTCTCTGACTTTTTTATTTATCATTATTTTGGGGTGTGGATAAAAGATGGTATAACACAGGTTGGAGCCTCTTCAAGACAGATGGTTTAATGTCATTTGAGGAGGTGAGAGGGAGCTATGATCTATCTACTAGAGAATTCTTTGAATACTTACAAGTTAGGGACTTGCTGTTAAAAAAGGGAGGAGGCAAAGAGAAATTGAAGAGCTGTGATTTGGTGGACAAATTAAGATAACCTGAAATTCCACGGATTGGGGTGTTATATGTATTATTAAATAATTACATGAAAGGTGATCTGGGCAAATGCTCTACAAAGTGGCAAGAGACCTGGGGAATTACAGATGGAGATTTTCAAGAGGCGCTTTTAAACACTCTAGGGATTTTAATGCCTGCTAATCTTCAAGCACAGTTCTATAAAACATGTCTTGAACTGTATTATACCCAGTATCGGATTGCTAAATGGGGGGAGGGGAATGGTGTGTTCTGCCCACTGTGCACGTTGTACAAGGTGGACTTAATACATATGTTTGCCTCCTGCACAGAGCTTATCCCTCTGATAAGAGAAATAGAGATTTTTTTTCAGAAGAAGCTATTGGTGCAGGTGAAATTTACCCCCCAGGTAATTTTTCTTGGTATAAATATTCTTAATATAGATGAAGGCGGGCCCTTGTCGGAATAGCGATGGCGGTATATAGAATCTGTATAGCGTCAGCTTGGTAGGACGCTAATCCACCAACATTTCATCAATGGTTAGCTCGCCTTTGGAGAACATAAAGCCTTGAGAAAGCCATTTATGAGAGAAGGGACTACAATGCCAAGAAGAAAGGGGTACAAATATGGCAGCTTTTTTCTAACTGGAGAGACCGAGTGGATGGGTAGGCCATATAGACCTTACAAGACACTTTTAATGGCCTCGTGTATGCACATTTTGTAAACCTTGAAAACTAAATTACATATTGTATGCACAAACTACAAAAGTGGATGAACTTGATTTTAGATGTATTGGCAAGATAAGTTAAATGTTTTTAGGGATTATGGGGATGTACTATTTTGAAAATTTCGAACTTGAGATTAGAGAAGAACTATGAATATTTGTTTTTTTATATCTCTACAGATGCCAAGTCTTTAGGGGAAAGCCTATTGCCTAACTGTATGTTCAGTTTATACATTCACGTTAAGATCTACAGTATTTCATGATTAACATAGCATACAACAAAAATTATTGTTAAAAAAGAAAGTTTACCACACCATGAGTTTCTCTGTTGTACATTTATTACACATTCAAATATAAAAATTCATCATTACAGAGTATACAATTATTTAAGAAAACATGTTAGTACATTTGCATAAAAAACATTTAAAAGCAAAGAATCACAAGTCGACGTGGCGTTTCGGTATCCTGTATGTCTACCTTCTTCAGGACAGATTCTTAAATCAGGTGGAGTGGATTTCCCCACCGGATAGTATTTCCGTTCAGAACCTTGTTGCCATCTGATTTGTGGGCTTATTTTCGGATTCTGTTTGATATAATATCACTTGTTTTCACACTTTATACGCTTGGTCATGGACTACCAGGAGGAGCCACCGTATTTTCAGTTTTGGGTGTCTTCAATGACCCATTAAAAATATGCTGCCTGATGTAATTTCTTGAATATTCTGATTTCAAGGCACCTCGTTGTGGATAACAGAGTTCGTGCTTTCCGTGTGCAATCGGCCTCCCTGCTCCTGGCTCCTGGTAGTCTTCCACAGCGTCCCTCAGCCGGTCTAATACGATCCGTCACGAGTCCCTCTTTTTTGTCACACAGTAAAAACATTTTTTTTAAAAAGGGAACAACTAGCAACTAGCAGCACTGCCTAGAGGACTAAGAAGGAGGAATTATCACTGAGGAAGTACCACTGTGACCATGCAAACAGCTTCAGCACTGCCTAGAGGTTTTACAATGAGGACTTACCACTAGGACGGGAGAAACAGGTTGCAGCACTGTCTAGAAGTCTAAGAATGGGGATTTACCACTGTGACCAGGGGCACAGCTGTTAGAGGATTTAGGATGAGGAATTACAGACCGGACCAGAGTAGCAGCTAACAGAACTGTCAGAACGCCACACTCGTCCTCGGCATCCCCCGACATGAGCACATCAGTAAACACCTACAAAGTCTCCACTGGCTACCCGTGGAGAATAGTTACTTTCAAAATCCTCACTCACGCCTACAAATGCCTGCACAACAATGGACCCAAATACCTCAACGACAGAATCAACTTCCACGTACCCAAAAGAAACCTCGCACTGGCCAAAACCCTACGCATCCACAGAGCCAGAGCAGGTGGAAGATCCTCTCTCACATTGCAGCCAAGACCTGGAACAAGCTACCGGCAGACATCAGTCACGCCCTCCCTCCCTGAACACCTTCAGGAAGACCCTCAAGACCTGGCTCTTCAGCTAAACAGATCTGCGGATCCCCCTTTCCCCCCTCACCTCCTCAATGCCTAGAGACCCTCACAGGTGAGTAGCGTGCTTACAATTCCTTGATTGATTGATTGATTGATCGAGGATTTAGAATGAAGAATTACCACTGGGACTAGAGAAAAAGCTAGCTGCACTGCCTAGAGGACTTTGAATTAGGAATTGCCTACTGGACCACTGCACAAAAAGAACTCGCCTCCTCCTTCAGCGTATTAACCTGCAGCATTAGAACAGCTGAAGGGAGTGCACTGCGATGTTACCTCCATTGTTCATCTTCTCTGAGGCACAGAAGCCATTACAGAGTTTTATATAGCGCAAACTTGACCTAAATCGGGTATCAGAGCGCTTTACATTGCACCAGTTGCATTACCTGAGGACACATTCATTTTTGTTAGGAACAGGGAGATTTAATAATTTGCCCTTACCCAACTGCTGGATGAATCTTCCCTGTTTAGAAGAATGGGAGAAACAGTGCACTCACAGTGACAGACGTAGCATAAAAACATATCAAGATTTGGGGGCTGATTTATATAATTGGCAAACAGACTGTCATTTCAACTTGGGGCGGAGCAAATAACTCTGTACTCCTGGTGGAGGTAATGTCTGCCACATTTTTAAAGAAGAGGACATTTTTATGAGAAAGACGCTGCACAGCAAGTCACCTTCCTGCGTTGCATTACAGGTAAAGGGCACAAATGTTCAGTATTTAATAGAATACAGTGGATTTCTGCCTTTGTCCTTTTGCTAGTGCCATTTTGGCTGCCTAGCACCAACGCTCGCACCATTGCGTTATAGAGCAAGAGTGCCTGCATTAAACCTTCCTGCACAAAAACAATCCCCTGTGGCATTTTCCTCTTTCTATGTGCACTGCAGAATGCAGCACATATAGAAAGTGGAAGTAACAAGGAGAAATAAAGATGTTGCTCCTCGTTACACCTATCCTGGGGAGGCAGGTCTTTTTTGCTCATTCCCAGGTCTACCAGCAATAGTCAATCTAGGAATGTGTCAAAATCCATGGGAGTTGTGTGGGAATGCCCAAGCAATGCCTTCCCAGGACAAAGTAATGCAACACAGCCATTTGCACTTATTTTCTCTGGATTTATGAAGCTATTCAGGGCCACAGAAGGCAATTTTGGGCGTACATTGTGCATTCACCACATTGTGTGGTGTAAGAGCAGCACAACCCCAGTCATAAATAGGTCCCATGGTGCACCGTTAAATAGGTGGTCATTTAAAATACATTAGCAGTAACCGTCCTGTCAATGCTCTTCGCTGTTTGGTGCAGCGTTCCAGCTACATAACGGAGGCCTTCAACAAACAGTGTTCTTCTTTTTTAAAAAAAAGAAAATTCTGGGACGGGATTTACTTTTTATAAATAAAAAAAAATGCCCCCTTGCCATAGGAGCCATCTGCCATGGCGAGTGTGGCACTATTCTTTTTTTACTGTCCCTTACTGCCAGGGTTTGTCTGGCGGCAATGGACAGTAAAACAAATCGGCTATATATTGCTATTTCTCATATGGCCCTGACTGTGTTGGGCCACCAGAAATGTTTATCCATGGTGGTGATGGAGTAGTCACTGCTGTAGCCAAACTTAAGGTCTACCCACATTAAAATCGGGCAGGCGGAACCTTATCTTGGCAGCATGTGTACTCCGTCGCTGGTGCGATGGAGTAGACATACCACCAAGGTATAAATCAGACCCTTTGGGGCTGATTCCGATTCGGGGCGGAAGGGCTCCGAACCATGGGGGTCATTAGGATGGCGGACGGACTTTGTCCGTCCGCCATCCTGTTGTTAGAAGGGACCGTCCGCCATAAGGGCGCAGGTCGCGTGCTTTGAATTAGGATGCACCCGCCACAGTGGCGGGTGCATCCTGCATTTTTAACATTGCGGCGGGCGGTGCTGTAAGCACCGTCTGCCGCAATGTTAAAAATGCATGTTGTGCGTACCAAAGCACAACATGACAGGCACTGTGTGGTGCCTGCCATGTTGTACTTTGAAACGCAGGGGGGTACCATAGGTACCCCCCATGTGCACCCTCCTCCCCCCCTTCACCCTGGGGGCCCGCAACAAGCCACCAAATCAAAGACTGTATGCCTTTCCACGGCGGCAATGCCGCCGTGGAAAGGCATAGGACCGCAGGCATCTTAATTTGGTTGGCGGTGTCTCACAGACACCACCACCTTATGTAAGCACTTATTCCGCTGGTAGCAAAGGCGACCGGGGGAAAAGCGGCGGACAGTGTTGCCGTCCGCCGCGGACCCCCAAGCCATCGTAATGTGGTGGGGGGGTCATTTCCGAGTAGGATGGCAGACGGATTGCCCCCGCCGGGCCAGTGGTGGCTACCGCCAGCCCGGCGGGGGCAATCCGTCCGCCCTCCTAATCGGCCCCCATGTTCGGAGCCCTTCCGACCAAATCGGTACGTGTCGGACGGATTCCTTTCCAACTGAGCCATTTTGATGGGCTCAGTCGGAATGGAATCCAACTTGGATTTCCGGATGGCCTATGACGGGCTCGGATAGCCCGTATGCCATTCGGAAATCCTCCAGTACTCCCCGGTCACCTCTTTACGACTGAGGGAGTACGATGGCGTTTTTCACTGCCTTTTCGTGCTGGTCTGTCCGGCATGAAAAGGCAGTCGGAAACTGTCTTTGGGGACCCTCCAGCAGGGCCCCCATGGGTGCAAGGCTGCCGAATGGCCGCCTGGGGGGCACCTATGGTGCCCCTCTGTGGACGCCTGCTCCCATGGCAAGCACCTTGGGGTGCCTGCCTCCGGGCCACCAGACCGGCAACCCTGCTTTTCTCAATGCAGACAAGCATTCCGCTCGGAATGCATGCTTGCATTGTGAACCATACGAATACGACTGAACAGGGTTCGGTCGCATCGTACTAGCAGGGCCGTAACCGACAACAGCAGTTCGGTCAGTTACGGCTCCTGACTGACGTCGGACAGACCCTAGTCTGTCCGACATCGGAATAGACCCCTAAGTTGCATCACTAAATCTTTGGTGCCCTTCGCAGCACTTTATTGACCTTTCCTTTTAACTATGGGCTATATTAAGGAGGGCCTGTTTTATGCAGTTTGATTAAAAGAGCGACTCTCAATGGGTCTTGGTGGCTCTCCCTCTTTCACTTCCCCCCTTCCTGAAATGGCCCTTCTCATCCCAAAATGGTGGCACCTCCAATAGTCTAGGATGACAGCCATCGACATGGGACAAAAAATGTCCATCTACTGAAAGGAACGAAAGACTATCTTGTTCAATAGAAAGGTTTCTACAAGGGAGCGGCCATCTTTGAGTGTTAAGATGTTTCTCACTAACTCTACTTAGGTGCCAAGTTTTATGCAGTTTCTGGATGGCTCTAACTTAACCATACCCTCCCTCTTCCCTTCCTCCCTAATCTGTCCTTTTTGCGTCCACTTCCTCTCCTCCTCTTACAAGGGAGCTCCACGTACCCCTGGGCCTCCCTTTGTTACCAATCTGGTCTTTTTGTCCCTTTCCCTGTGGATCCTCTTTACAGAACATTTTTGGACGCCAAACGGACTCCAGCTGGTTGTAATTCTTACACTATAATATACCCCCCTAATCTATCTAAGAATGTTTCCAAGAAATGCAACATCGGTTTCTCAAATCTCACCCAGAAACCCTTACTTCTGCACAAAAAAGGAGCTACCATCAGTGACCTTATCTTCTACATAAACAGACATGCAAAATGGAGGAAACCCATTCACTCTCTGCTCCTGCATCCTCTACAACCTCCCAATGGGAATATTCTCTTCCAAGCTTCTGAGCGCAATCTAGAAATTCTAGATGAAACATTCTCACTTATCAAAAGCTATGTGACAAATAAAGATTCCTTCCTGTCACAAGCTCATCCTAACACAGCAGACAACCCTCATGTTCCTCTGGATATATCCCCCCTCACCTACATGGCTCCACCTCTATCCCTCCTCTCCCATGCTCCCTAGTTAGCTAACCCAACTTCAGGCTTGAATCAACCAACATCTGTCTTCATAATTCTCTGACTCCTCTCCATTCCTCCAATGCTGAGATCACTGAATCACACTGCCCAATGACCTACTATGGCACCCCTTCTCTCCCACTGCCTTAAAAACATACTCCCACTGCCTTCAATGATTGTCCCATCACTCTCCTTCTGGCCCAAATGTCGACTTGCACTAAGATCAACTTTGAAATATCGAGGAACAGAAATATCAACAGCAAGAATATCGTGGTCCAGAATAACGAGTTTAAAGCAAGAATTATAGGTTTTTTTAATATCAAAGTCATTAACATCGTTTTCAAGAATATTGTTAAAAATATAGTTTTTTTTGTTATTGGTATATATTTTAAATGTATGTGCTCTGTATTTTTGCCTAAGTATTGCTTTTGTTTTTTCATATATGTGTTAAATTTTTTTGTAGTTATTAATTTTATTTTAATTAAATTTTGCGTATCAGTTTTGTAGCGGGGTGTGGATTTATGGAGATAGGGAGGGATATAATTTAATTATAATAAATTAAATATGAATTAAAATGTATTAGTATTGATTTAATTTAGATTTTCTATTGAATGAATTTATTATTAATTAATTAATAATTGGCTGTTAATTTGTATTAATTAGTAAATATGTTAATTGTGTAATTTTTTAGGAGCAGGTTGTGGGTTTATAGGGGAATAGGTTAGGAAGTAATTTAATTATAATTAAATTATTATTTTTTAATAATTCATATTTATTTATTTAATATGTTATACTGTTAATTGTGGGTATTAATTTATTAATTATTTATTAATTGGTTAATCATTATCAATTAATCTGTAATTATGCTAATTGTGTAATTTCTTAGGAATGGGTTGTTGGTTGATAGGGGAGTAGTGTGGGAAGTAATTTAATTGTAATATATTTATTAATTTACTTTATATAATATTTATTTTATTTTATAGTGTCAATTGTGGAAATTAATTTACTAATAAACATGCATAATTTGTTTGTTAATTGTTATTAATTATTAGCTAATTAATTAAGTTAATTGTGTCATGTTTTTAGAAATGGGTGGTGGAGTTTATAGGGGAATAGTGTGGGAGGCAATTTATTTATAAATAATTTATTATGTATTCATTAATGCTAATTTATTATTTACAGTTTAAATATCACAATTGTGTAATTAATTCCATGTGTGAGTTGTGGAGTTTAAAGTGGTAAATGGTGGAAAGTAAATTTTTTAAAATGTATATAATAAATTGTGGTTAATTGGTATCAATTTATTAATTTAAACTTAGTTATGGAAATTGTGTATTTATTTTTAGGTGGGTGTTGTGGTGTTTATTGTGGTAGAGGGTGGAAACTGATTTCGTTTAAATTAATTAATCATTACTTGATCATTAAGAATAATTTATAACTTTATAGATATTTTTGGTATTTTGGTATTTATTTTTATTTTGTTTGTGGATTTCGGTTCTAAAGGGGTAACGTTTGGTTAGTACATACATTTTTATGTTATTTAATGTGTTTTTGAATTAATAATATTTGTTTAATTGATAGCTGTTTGTGTTAATTATGGAGGTACACTTTCCTTTATTTAGATGTGTTTTGTAAATTGTGTGGTGTTATAGGGTAGGTACAACAAATATTATTTTTATGTAATAGTTATTATTTTTTATTCTAAATATTTTCTATTGCAAAATATCAATTTGGTTGTAAATTATTTTACATTTCTTTAAAAAAAACTTTGTATGTAATTTTTAGATTTTTTAACATTATGTTTGTATGTTTTGTAATTTATTTTGTTTTTATATATGTTTTTTTTTACTATGCTTTGTATTGTAATTGATATTTGGTTTGTTTTTAAATTACAATTTTCTTCAGTGAGAATAGTATTTTTTTACCCCTCTGCTATCCAACACTTTCCCTACTGTCAGCCGCGGTCGGCAGTAGGAGTTCCTGCAGGCCGCTGACGTGCAGGAGGGGGAGGGGGGGGTAGTAATGTATGGATTACGGAGTTTAACAGGTAAGTAAACATATAAATAAATCAAACGAATAAATACGATGCAGTGCGCGCAACGAAATTTGTTTTATTTATTTATATGTTTACTTACCTGTTAAACTCTGTAATCCATACATTACTACCCCCTACTCTGCCCGTCCCCCTCCCCACGTCACCGCCCTGCAGGAACTCCTACAGCCGACTGTGGCTGCCTACTGTTGCACTCGCTGGAGTGGGAATAGTAATTATTACTCCTCTGCTATCCAATACATTCCCTACTATTGCACTTGTTGGATTGGGAATAGTAATTTTTACCCCTCCGCTATCCAACATTTTACCTACTGTTGCACTCACTGGAGTGAGAATAGTAATTTCTTCCCCTCACCTATCCAACACTTTCCCTACTGTTGCACTCATTGGAGTGGGAATAGTAAATTATTCCCCTTCGCTATCCAATACATTACCTATTATCGTATTCACTGGAGTGGGAACACTAATTTTTACATCTCTGCCATCCAACACTTTCCCTACTGTTGCACTCGCTGGAGTTGGAATAGTAAATTTTAATCCTTCGCTATCCAACACTTTTACTACTGCTGCATTCGAAGTAGTGGGAATAGTATTTTTTACTTATCCACTATACAACACTTCCCCTTCTGTTGCATTTGCTGGGAGTGGGAATAGTAATTTTTACTTCCATGCTTTCTAACACTTTCCCTAATGGTGCACTTGCTGGAGTAGGAATAGTAGTTTTTACACCTCCGCATTCCAACACTTTTTCTACTGTTGCCCTCGATGTAGAGCTAAATGTAGGTTTAAAAAATATTTAATATTTTAATTTATAATATATATATATATATATTTTAAAAATGTTATGTTACAGGTGTATGTATATATATTCACTGAAAAATTCTTAGGTTTGACACCAGTTATAGTTAGCTGGAAATTTTACTCACATAAAACCATTAAAATTCCCACGTTATAGTTAGTTGGACTCACTATAACTTGTGCGCCTGCAATGCACTGCTGATGACGACACATATTACATCACTCATGACATGGTCAGTGACGTCACTCATGACATCACTGATGACACCATCCTTGTGAAAGAGTGACAGACCTCCTTTCAGTGTAATGTAACCCTTGAAACACATATTCAAAAATAGAAACTAACATTTTCAAAAAAATTGAGATACCCATACCAGTTACAACCAATTCAGTAATCCCACCATCTATATACACATCTACTCATTCACCAATAGATCTATATAGTCACTCATACATATACTCACTCATCATATGTAGTGATACACCTATACATCCTGTTACACACTGACAGTCATCCAAAAGTTACTCACACACATACTCACACATGCAAATAAACTATTGAACATCCATTTATTTGCATATACAGCGATACACACACTACCGCCTTACTTCTAAGGACACTTACACATACTTACTACTCTCTTAAACAATCACCTATAGAAACACATACTTATTTAAACAGGAACTCTTACAATCTCTCACTCTCACATATACTCACTTATATACATCAATACTCACATATACTAGATTAAAACATATGTAGTTACTGATGAAGACACTAGTGAGAAAGTCATTCGCTCACTAACACACACATATACAAACTCATCCACCCATACAGTCCTGCACATATGCTGTCTTCAAAACACATACAAACAGTGAGTCAGTCATTGATGCATCTATGTGCTAAGTAATACCCCCACCAAACCATACAGACACTCATACTGATACTAAAAAAAAATCTAATAACCCATATACACACACATGTAGCTACTCACCAACCCATGCAGCCACTTATACACAAAGTGAAACACTGATACATATATTTAAATATTTAAACAGTACTCGCTAATATATGTATTCACTAAGATACACTTAATAAGCCAGTCAACCAATCATTTTTTTTTTTAAAAACATCCATTTAGACACTTATTTAAAAATGTAGTCTTCCATCGACCTTTACATATACATATATAAAAATATTTATTTTTCAGAAAGACACACATTTACTGGATGGTGTCATCAGTGATGTCATGAGTGATGTCACTGACCATGTCATGAGGGATGTCATATGTGACGTCATCAGCAATGCATTGCAGGCGTGCAAGTTAGAGTGAGTCCAACTAACTATAACGTGGGAATTTCAATGGTTTTATGTCAGTAAAATTTCCAGCTAACTATAACTGGTGTCAAACCTATGGTTTTTTCAGTGAATTTAATGGGTTTTTAAAATGCTAATTCCTAACTATAACTGGTGTGAAACCTATGGCTTTTTCAGTGAATTTCAAAGGTTTTTTAATAGCAAATTTCTATTGCTATCAAATATAATATTTTTTATAATGAATCCTATATTGTATATTTATGTAATACTATTTTTTATATGTATATATATAGGTATATATATATATTTTTTATTTTTTTTCCCTGGAGCGCTCCGGAAAGCGCAGTCTTGCGGCGCGCCCGGTGCGCGTACCGGTGAGCGTCCCGTTTGCGCTATTGCCGCAAAAGAAAACATCATCGTGACGTATCGCGTAGCCGCGTCCGCGTGATACACACGACGTAAGCGCACCCTGAAACACCCGAGCGCATACAATCGCGCTACGTAAGTGACCCGGGGCGCGCCCCGGTGCGCGTAGTGTAAGCACGTCGGGTCATGTGACCTGAAAATAACACTTTTCATTGGTTCAGGACAGTTTTGTTTTCCAAATGATGAAAGCCCCCACCTTTTTTTCTCATTCTCACTTTGTACTTTGACTGAGGAAGACCTGTTTGCAGACCTATTTGTACCTATTTGTACTGAGAAATGGCTACAGTAGCAGCAGCAGCAGAAGCATCTCAACCACCACCACCACCACCACAAGGACCACCACAACACCACAGTGGTGGAGAAGAAGAAGAGGAGGAGTAGGAGGAGGAGGAGGAGGAGAGGCTGTTCCTGCCTGAAGATACTACCCCCTATAAGCCAAAGGAGCACATTGTCTGGGAGTTTTTTAAAATCCCAAGGGGCCTCAAGAAAGTTAATGCGCCAAAGGTTACTTGTCTGATCTGTGGCACTGTACTTTCCAGGGGGAACCCTGCCAAAAAGTATTCTTTTGACAACAACACTATGATTCGCCACATGCAACGCAGGCACCCAAACAACTATGCTGTTGAGTGATGTCACTGACCATGTCATGAGTGATGTAATATGTGACGTCATCAGCAGTGCATTGCAGGCGCGCTTGTTATAGTGAGTCCAACTAACTATAACGTTGGAATTTGAATGGTTTTATGTCAGTAAAATTTCCAGCTAACTATAACTGGTGTGAAACCTATGGTTTTTTCAGGGAATTTAATAGGTTTTTTAAATGCTAATTCCTAACTATAACTGGTGTGAAACCTATGTTTATTTTCAGTGAATTTCAAAGGTTTTTTAAATGCTAATTCCTAACTATAACTGGTGTGAAACCTATGGTTTTTTTCAGTGAATTTCATAGGTTTTTTAAATGCTAATTCCTAACTATATATAGGGCCTCAAACCTATGAAATGTAATATTTTTTATAATGAGTCCTATATTGTATATTTATATAACACTATTTTATTTATTTTTTTGCCCTGGAGCGCTCCCGGTGCGCGCCTGGTGAGCGCACCGGAAAGCGCAGTTTTCCGGCGCGCCCCGGGGCGCGCACCGGTGAGCGTCCGGTTAACGCTATTGCCGTGAACGAAAACATTATCGTGACGTATCGCGTAGCCGCGTCTGCGTGATACGCACAGCGTAAGCGTACCCAGAAGCACTCGAGCGAATACGATCGCGCAACGTAAGCATCTGACGCGCTTACGCGACGCGCCCTAGGGCCGCCCCCGGGCGCGTCCGGGGCACGCAGCGTAAGCGCGTCGGGTCATGTGACCTGAAAATAACACTTTTTATTGGTGCAGAACAGTTTTGGTTTCCAAATGATGAAAGCCCGGGTCATGTGACCTGAAAATAACACTTTTCATTGGTTCAGGACAGTTTTTTTTTCCAAATGATGAAAGACCCCACCTTTTTTCCTTATTCTGACTTTGTCCTTTGACTGAGGAAGACCTGTTTGGAGATCTATGAATAATATTTTGTACTTTAAAATGGCTAAAGTAGCAGCAGCAGCTGGAGCATCTGCACCGCCACCACCACCACCACCACCACCACCAAGAGGACCACCACAACAACACAGTGGTGGAGATGAAGAGGAGGAGGAGGAGGAGGAGGAGGAGGAGGGGAGTAGGACATTCCTACCAGAAGACAATACCCCATATAGGCCAAAGCAGCACATTGTATGGGAGTTTTTTTCCATCCCAGAGGGCAAGAAGAAAGTGAATGCGCCAACGGTGCCTTGCCTAATCTGTAACATGGAACTTTCAAGGGGGAACCCTAATAAAAAATACTCATTTGGCAATAACACCATGATTCGGCACATGCAGCGCAGGCATCCCAACAACTATGCTGCGTCAGAGGTGAGAGAACTGGCCAGCAACCCTCCCCAATCTTCACCTAGCACCTCCAAACGAAAGCAACCCACTCCATCGGGACCAGAGACAAGGGAGATGGTCCCAAACATACAACCACAGTTTGGGGAATACAAGATCTCTTGTATATTTTGTGGTAAGACCATCATCTAGGGTGAGCAAAGCATAAAGCTCATCAACCGTGCTGGTGACAACTACAATTGCCCCCCCAAAAAAAAAATCCTGATTTTTTTTTTTGCTCCAGTTGAGCCGTTTACAATTCTCGGTTTTTGTTTCTCCCCATAAAAATAACAAAAAAATATAAAATAGTTCATAAAAGCCAAAAAAGTACAAAATGTTCAAAAAAACATTAAAAAAAAATATGAAACAACAAAAAGAAGAAAAAAAACAGTTTTTTTTAGAACTACCTCCAATTTATAAAAAAAGGCAAACATTTTTTAAAAGTCTGTCATTCTTTTTTCCCCCAGGTACGCTCCCCGGTCCACTCCCCGGGGCGCGTACCGGACGACCCCCGCTCAAATCGAAAAAAAAAAAAATGTTTTGTCCCGCGGGGCCCTTTTATAGCCCCCACATCAAACCTAGGGGGTCAGGTGGGGTCTACCCTGCCCCCTTTTGGTCATTTCCCCCTTTGTTTTTTCCACCTCTTGTGTCTCGATCCTACCGAGACACAAGATGGCGGCCGCTCCGGACTGTTTGGAATGTTGAAAGACACCCGAGAGCCAATCAGCTTTCCGCACGCGAACTCACGTAGCGTGCTGGTTAGCGCCCTGGTGCGCGTACCGGGGCACGCTTTTAGCGCCCTGGTGCGCGTACCGGGGCGCGCTTATAGATATATATATTTTTTGGAACCTAAATTACTCAAAATCCATTGGAGCACATATCTTGAGACATAGCAAAGGCACATCGGGCTACCAGTCCCTACAATTTAGCCAAGTTTCGTGGGAATCCATTCAGCCGTTCGGGCTAAAAGTGAGGTCGACCGCTCTATGGAAATTAAATTGGGGAAAACACTTTTTGGGACCCCCCTTTTTTCTCGGCCCCCGCTTTACAAATCCCCCCCAAACTTTCAGGGAAGGACCGGAGCGCCGCGAGGCAAATTTGGCAGATTCCTCAACCGGCACCAACGTTATTCACAATAGAATGTTGCAATTTCCCTATTGAAAATAATCCTAACTATAACTACCTACTGGCGACCACCAGTAGGTAATATATATATACATATATATATATATATATATATATATATATATATATATATATATATATATATATATATATATATATATATATATATATATATATATATATATATATATATATATAGTTATTAATAATTTTTAATAAATTTAAAAGTAATTGAAAATTATTATTTATTAACTGTGTTTAAGGAAATATAGATATATTACATTTTATATCTGTATGTTTACTTTTTTTACATAAAATGTATGACTTATAATTGGTAACATTTACTAATAAATCTAAATAATTTTTTTAAAGTTACATTTATTTAATTTATTTAACATTATTTTTATACATGTAAAAAAACGATATTTATAATAATATTTTTAAATAAACTTTTTCTTTCTCAATATATTTGTACTTAGCATTATGAAGATGGGAGGTCGATTTTTTTTACAACGATTTTTATGTCCTGCTATTTCTGTAGGTCAATATTGTTGTGGATATTCTGTCAGTGACCCACCTGGCTCATCTCTCTTCAACACTCATTAACAACCAATTCATGGGACCCGCTTCCCAAGCACTTGTGAATGGGGAGCCAGGGAAGTTCCTTGAGGTGCGGTGTGATATGGGTGTGGCGTGGGAGGTCGAGTAGAAGTCTTGCAGCGGTGTTCTAGATGGTGTGCAGTCTGTTTAGGAGTTTTGTGGAGATTCCGGCATTGCATTGCTGTAGTCATGCCTGCTTGTAATGAATGCTTGCGTGTCAGCACGTCTATTGTTCCGTGGCAGAAACTTGAAGATCTTTCATAGCATGGTAGAGACTTGGAAGCATGAGGAGCTAACTGTATTGACCGTGCTGTCAGGTTGAGCTTGTCTAGGATGATCACCAGATTTTTTGTGTGGTCAGTGGGTGCTGGTGTTGGTCCTAGCTCTGACAGAAACCAGCTAGAGTCCATGGGAAGGTCCTATGTCCGAATACCAGTACTTCCGTCTTGTCAGAATTCAGTTTAAAGTAGTTGTTTCTCATCCACTCTGCTACCATAGTCATGCAGTTCATGAAGTTGGTTCTGGTGGTGGTTGTCTAATCTGTCAAGGAGAGAGTCAGTTGAGTGTTGACAGCATACAAGAGGATGGTGGGGTCTTGGGATCAGGTGATGTTGCTGGGCGGTGTCATGTAGAAGTTGAACACGGTGGGGCTGTGGGACAATCCCTGGGAGATTCTGCAGATCAGGTTCTTGGTCTCTGACGTCAAGGGTGGCAATCTATCTGACACTTTGGGTTCTTCCCATGAGGAAGGAGCAGATCCATTTGAGTGCAGATTCTTGGCTGCCAATCTTGTAATGAAATGTATGTGGTCTTGTAAAGCGCACTTCTGCCCTGAGGCGTCGTGGCGCTGTAGACCGCTGGGGAACCCGTCCTGGCTATCCCTGTGAGATGGTCCCTACTGGGTATCTCCAAGGTGAAACCAGGCATCCCCGGCGAATGTGGGGGGCCGTTGTAGAGATGAGGCAAGCTAATGCCCAGAGTTGCCGAGTGTGATCCCTGGTTAGAGTAGGCACCGAGGCGAGAATTATCGAGTCCGTTGACCCTGGTCCACGACCCTGCCGCGTCGGGAATTGAACCCTGGTCCCGGGCCGTTCTCTGCTTCAGGGTCTGCCGCCTCTAACCAGTGAGCCACACCACCACTTGTAATGCCCCCGGATGAGAGTGCTGTGGGAGATAGTGCCTAAAGCAGCAGATAGGTCGAGCAGGATAAGGGCTGCTGTTTCTCCTCAGTTCGTGATGGTCCTTATGTCGTTGGTGGCCGTAATGAGCACTCTTTCGGTGGTATGGTTCATTCTGAATCCAGATTGGGTGTTTTTCAGCCATTGGTGGGCCTCGAGATAGGTAGTGAGTTGCTTGTTTATGGTCTTTTTAATCATTTTAGCCAACAAATTGGAGGTTGTTCAATTGGTTCAGGTCAGCTTATGATTTTTAGCATGTTTTCAGTCATCAGGAATATGGCGGACTGGACCAGCATACCTCAACAATCACGTCTGCTTTCACAAACCTTCCAGACACCTCCGCTCATCCGGACTTCTACTTGCACAAATCCCACACATATGGAAAACCAGATACACCAGACAATTCTTCTACTACATCCCTCCCTCCTAAAGCGTGGGACGACCTGACAGTTTACCTAAGAGCCTCCTCCTCACTTCTTGAATTCTGCAAAAAGCTGAAGATCTAGCTTTTATGAGTAGTCCCACTAGGCCCTCAATGTGGCTAGACTCACACCTGCATATCGACAGAAGGCCCTCTCGGTGATATAATGAGCTCTAAATAAGATAATACATAGGTCAGTTCACAAACTCAGGGGCCTATTACGATGGTGGGAAATCCGCGACCACCGGGCCGGCGCTGAGGACCGCCAGGCCGGCGGTCGCGGATTTCCCGCCATCGTCCTGAATATTCCCACCGCCAAATTAGGATGGCGGTGGGAATGGGAAAGGTACCGCGGCGGACAGAAAGACCGTCTGCCGTGGTCCCGCAAGATGGTCCCTTTCCGCCCGCCGTGCGGGACCCGGTACCATGGGACTATGGAGGCGGTGCTGGGCAGGCAACGCCGTGGGCATTATGATGCCTGTCATTTGCGGCGGAGTTCCTGCCAGAAAAAGACAGGCGTAAAATGCATTTGGGGGCCTGTCACAGGCCCCCAGGGGGAGGGGGAAGTTGGGGTGCTGCACGTGGGGGGTACCTATGGTACCCCCCTACATTTGCACGTACAAGGTGGCAGGCACCGCACGGTGCCTGCCACGTTGTACATGCAAATGTAAAACATGTATTTTTACACTGTGGAGGGTGCTGCCACCCACCACAATGTAAAGGACGCACCCGCCAGTGTGGCGAGCGCATTCTAATTCGTTTTGCTTGACCGATGCACCTATGGCGAGTGGTCCCTTTTCCAGCAGCGATGGTGCGCGGACGTAATCGGCCCCTCAGATACTAGTCACAAAAAGTAATCGCTCAACTTGAGACCCCCTTTTTAGACCAGTATATTAGTACACTATTGTAAAAAAACTCCAAAGAATTCACAAACATGAGGTAGTAAGTAGGAGTCTTATTTATTACAGTCATTCACTCTCCATAACAGAAATAACTGTCACAAAATGAACATTCTAAGGTAGGCTCTCGGTGGAACATTCTAATGATAACTAGGGAAATGGGTGGGGGGACAAACCAACAATATATGAGTGATATACCAGGGAAAATACATTAGAAGAATAGTACTAATAATTTGCAAAACACATTCTGCCTTGTATCTCTTTGTAAAACAGCACCTAAAACCAAATCAAGTTAAGCTATTTTGCATGCAACTAAAGCAGTGGTTTCTTGAAAGTTACTAGCTGTCAGGTTTGTGGTAACAGGCCAAGCACAAGATTGTTTCATTTGAAATAAGGAAGCTCAATGATAACGCAAGACAATTCAAAAGAGTTACAAAGCTGAGTGAGAGGCATAATTCTGACAAATATAGGCTCTAGGAGCCCAACAGGCTAGTTAGTTATCGAAGAACAACATACTTTACCTCCTCAACACATTTAACCCTTCTCTGACTGACCACGTTATATCTAATAAAAAATTCAGACTATTCTCCCTCACCCTATCAGAGAATGCCACCATAGCTCTAGGTACATTAATACCACAAACCTCAAACAAGTACTCACCTCATGTTCTGCTAAGATTACCATCAACACTTTCCTCAAATGCTTGTTACTCAATTGTTGCTTAGTGGTGAAACATACCGCTGATATAAATGATCATATACTTAACCTTGACATACTTATCCTTATACTTACTGAAACATGGTTGAACAAATCCTCATCCCCATTCCTCGGCATACTAGTTCCTCCCAGTCACTACATCACCAGATTAGACAGATCAGGTCATCCTGGAGGTGGCCTAGCCTGTATTCACTGATCCAAGGTATCAATCAAACACATTCTCTTTCACTGCACTCCTGCCAATACCTTAGGATCAACATCACCAACAAAACAACTCTACATGCAATCCTTCTGGCGATAACAACTCATTCTAGGAACAGATCATGGAGATCACCTCCTCCAATAATGAAGACCATAACAACACGATTTTTCCTGGTGACTTCAACATTTATTCATTGAAATAACTCCAACAACCCTCTGGGGAACAGTTTCCAATCCTTCCTCCTCAACCTTACCCACGCCTGCAACAGCCCTACCCATAATGAGGAGGCCACCTTAGAACTAATCACTGCAAAAACAAAAACCGTACAATTAGAATGTATTCTACCTTGGGACTGGGCTGACCACCAGTGCGCAATTTCCAGTGGCTAACCTGTAAAAGCTAAACGTTGGGTCAGACACACATGTAACATCAACCCAATCATGCTCTTGGTTATTAGTTTTGGTATCCTGCTCCCTCCCCCCAACATGTATGACGCTCACGCCCTCACTGATCAGTACATCCACTCCATGTCATATATCATGGATACTATTGCCCCCAAACCACCAAAGAGAGTCCAGTGCAAGAAATCAAACCTTTAGTTTAACTGTAACCTTAAT
Organism: Lissotriton vulgaris; assembly: GCF_964263255.1. Lineage (NCBI taxonomy): Eukaryota > Metazoa > Chordata > Amphibia > Caudata > Salamandridae > Lissotriton > Lissotriton vulgaris. The sequence goes on from NC_141695.1 coordinate 208,614,570, forward strand.
CAGGAACGCCAATGCCTCAAACTTGCTGAAAGAGCATGGAGACTTATCCACTGTATAGTGAACCTCAAACTCCTTCAACAAAGATGGAGCACCTACAATATACACATTAGGCATTCCAAAGCAGCATTCTTTCATAATCAGAAAAATAAATAAATAAACCAAAAATCTCTTCAAAATTGTCAAAAGCCAAACTGGAAAAGTAATGTTTTTTCTGCAGACAACAAAACCCTATCTAAAAGGGAAACCTCTGCCTCCTTTTTTGATGAGAAAACTATGCTAATCATCACCGATCTCCAGAATCTGAAGCTATTTGTGTTCGAACCCCCCCCCTCCTACACACACACAACCCATGCCTTATGTCCAGAAAGAATACTCAAGAAACCTTTCTCATAAACCTAAAAACAATTCTGCCTGGTCCAGCATTATAACCATGGATAAAAGAGACATCTCAAAACTGCTGATTCCTTTGACACCTTCCAACCACTTCAACAATCCTTTTGCCACCAAACTCCTCAATGAGACCACTCACCTCCTACTCCCCTTATGGACTAGAGTCAATGCCTAATTTAACCAAGGTTCCATACCTGATTGTCTAACAGGTGGCCGGTTACTCTCATCTTAAAAAAAGTCAACTATGACCTCTATGATCCCAACAACTATTGGCCTATCTCCAGCATCCCAACTTTGGCCAAACTCCCAGGAAAATGAGTGTATCCACAGCTTCGAAATCACATTGAGCAAATCCAACACTTTGACCAGCATCAATCTGGTTTCTGACTGGGCCACAGCTCTAAATCGGCCCTGGTACATATTGTTGGTGATGCATTACATTAGTCAGAACAAATCTTGTCTATAATCCTATGTAACCTGTCAGCTGCATTCAACACTGTGAGTCATGAGAATCTTCTGAACCTATTAGAATGCAGGATGGGTTTCCCAGCACCATAATAAAATGGTTCTCCTCATTCGTACAAAACAGATCTTAGCGCATCCTAACCAACTATGCTCTAGCTGATCAATAACCTGTTATGATGGGTGTCCCCCAGAGTTCTACTCTTTCCCCTACTCTGTTTGACCTGTACATGGAGCGCCAAACACAAATCCTCAGTCTTTCACACATCTTCTACCACACGTATGGTGATGATACTCAACTCTGCATGAAAATTACCTCTCCCGAAGACATCAGCTTCCTCAATAGCACACAAAAAAAAAACTCAACACTGGTAGACTTGTAACTACTTCAAACTCAATGCACAAAAAGACAAATCTTACTTATCTCTGACCCCAGTATCGCCCCTAGGTCAAAGACTGGCTCCCACATCTCACCGCCTTGAATTGTACCCAACACATCATTGACTCAGCTAAATCGTTAGGAATAACTCTGGACCATAAGCTATCCATGAAAAATCGCATCAGTCCCTGTACCAGAGGTACAATCAACTACAAGCATTAAGGAAACTAAAACCTTTCCTTCCAAAGTCTGATCTCAAAACTTCTGTTCAAGCCCTTATGATATCCAAATTAGACTATGGCTGTGCCACCCTGTGGGCCTTCTGAAAATGCGACTTGCACTACTAAAGGCTTCCTCGAATGCGGCCGCAACGCTCATCACTGGCTCAAAAAATGGGAATCATATTACCCCTGACCTGCTATCATTGAATTGGCAGCCCTCTGCGGCTAAGATCCATCCAAAAATTGCCTGTATGACCCATAAAGCTCTTGTCCTCACTACTCCCACTTACCTGGCACAGAAACTGAGTCTATTGGGCAGAATCAGATCTGCCTGAAGCACAAGCCCCCTTCTACTTAAGCCACAAAAATTTAAATTAAAAGAAAACCTGCAATTGGGCCTTTTCCAGAATTCAAACAAAAATCTGGAACTCTCTTCCTCCAGAGTCAAAATCCAACTGTTCAATGTCCTTCTTTGAAAAGTAAAACATCAACTGTCAAACAGATTCCTCTAACATTGAAACCACTACTCCCTCCTCTCAGGCGTGACGTTATTTCCCACCTGTCTGAAGTTCATCCTGACACCCATTGCCATTTTCCCATTCCGTTACCTATAAGTGACAATTTTCTCGCATCTTGCTGTTCATTACTCGCTTCTTTAATAATAATAATACAGCATTTTGTAAAGCGCGAACAGCTACCTCACGGGGAGGTGTCCCGGCGCTAGAAGAACACAGTTGACCTGAGGATAAGAAATGAGAGAGTTAGCGAGGTTGAGTGAAGAGCCAAGTCTTTAGCAACTTCTTGAAGCAAGGTTCGGAGGGGGCTTGCTGGATTGCTGGGGGTAGGGCGTTCCATAATGTTGCAACATTTGCTGAAAAAGGTCGACCTCCTAATCGAGCCCTTTTAGTTCGTGGGACAGCCAGTTGAACGCGGCAGTTGGAGCGCAGCGCGCAGGCTTGGGAGTATCTCGGGAGACGGATTTTCAGGTACTCCTGGCAGGTACCAAACAGAGATCTGAAGGCCAGCGTGAGTGCCTTAAATTTGATTCTGCTGGCAACTGGTAGCCAGTGCAGTGATCGTAGATGCGGAGAGACTGACTGCTTGAAAGGGATTCGCAGCAGCAGTCTCGCAGCCGCATTTTGGACCCCCTGAAGTTTTTGAGTCAGGTATTTTGGTAGGCCCAGATAGAGTCCGTTGGCGTAATTCAGCCTATATGTAACAGTGGCATGGATTACCGTTTTCCGGCACCTCTCCGGGAGGAGTCTCAGGATCTTACGGAGGTTCTTCAGCTTACTCAAGCAACAACCGGCTACTTGTTGAATATGCGAGGTAAAGGACAGGCTATCGTCCCACCTCACTCCAAGATTTTTGGCCGTGCGGCTGGGTAGGGGGGCTTGGCCCACCTCCGTAGGCCACCATAGTTCTGAGGGAGGAGGGGGACCTTTTCCAAATTTATTTGTGTCATTTATAAAGCGCGCAGCTGCCCCAGCGGGGCGTCCAGGCGCTAGAGAATCTGGAAACAGGGGCAGATATACGAAAGATTACAGATCGAAAAGATGAGTTTTAAGAGCCTTTCGGAATAAAGATTCAGATGGACAGGCTCTGAGGGCCAAAGGAAGTTTATTCCATTGTTGAGAAGCGCAAACTTCAAAAGTTTTCCCTCCTTTGCGAGTTCTCTTGAACCTAGGAGTGACTAGGAGAGACTGAGAGTTTGAACGCAGAGACCTCGTATTATGATAAGGACGTAGGCACGTTTTAAGATATGCCGGGCCTTTGCTCTGTGAAGCCCTGTAGGCCAGTGTCATAGCTTTAAATAGACATCTTTTACTAACAGGCAGCCAATGCAATTTACGAAGATGCAGAGTAATATGATGTCTGGGAGGAATACCCTCCACCAAACGTGCTGCCGCGTTTTGGACCGTCTGGAGTCTGTTACACAGACTGGCCGTAATGCCTACATATAATGCATTGGCATAATCGAGATGGGCAGTTATCAGGGCATGGACCACTGTTTTTCGTCAATCAGTGGGCAAGTAGGTGATGAGTCTTTTTAATGTTCTGATCTTTGCAAAACAGGAACCTGCTACCTTTTGCACCTGAGCTTCAAATGTGAGCTGGTTATCCCAGCACACCACGAGGTTCCGTACAGAGTTTTTTGTTACGGGTGCTTGGCTCAAATCATCCGGCCACCACAGATTAGATGATAGTGGGGATGATAAGTTGAAAAACAGAACCTCCGTTTTCTCGGCGTTTAGCTTAAGGGAATTAGAGTCCATCCATCTAGATATGTTCCTAAGGCAAGTTTTCATAAGATCAAAGGCCTTGACATTGGGCTCTTTGAAGGTAAACAGGAGCTGGATATCATCCGCATAGGAAGTAGTTTTGACTCCAGCCTGCGCAATCATATCAGCTAGAGGGGTGAAGTAGACATTAAAAAGAAGCGGACTTAAGGAAGAGCCCTGTGGGACTCCCCACTTAAGAGGTCTGGCAAGGGATGTGTAGGGGGAAGTGAAAACCTGCTGAGTGCGTTCTGAGAGGAAAGAAGCAAGCCACTTCAGTACAGTACCCCCTATACCAAGAGTGGCCTGTCTTTTCAGAAGGATCTTGTGAGAGACGGTGTCGAATGCTGCCGAGAGATCTAGCAGCACCAACACCGCCCTCGATCCCTGATCCAATGTCCATCTCACTGTGTCTGCCATTTCTATCAATGCCGACTCCGTGCTGTGACCAGAACGGAAACCGTGCTGTGTCTCATGAAGGAGTCCATTGGCTTCTATATAATTGGCAAGTTGGGAGTGCGCCAGTTTTTCAAGGACCTTGGCTGGAGCAGGCAGGAGGGATATCGGTCTGTAGTTGCTAGGGTTGTCGGGATCTACATTTGGTTTCTTAAGAATTGGTATAAGAGAGGCATGTTTCCATTTGTCAGGATACTTTCCGGTTTACAAGGAATCATTCCAAATGGAATTGAAGAAGGGGTTAAGGAGTGATGCCAGTGCCTTATATTGTTTAGCCGGTATAGGATCATTGGGGGAACTGGATTTAAATTTCTGTAATTCGGCAAGAGTGACTTCTTCTGATACAACTTTGAACTCTAAAAGGGCGGGGAATGATTCAATCAGCGTATCTTCTTCCTCGCTGTGTTCGGGGCCGTTGGTAGTGGGGAAGGAGGCATATATGGTTTCTATTTTGTCTTCAAAATAGTCAGAAAGTTTATCACAAAAGGACTGGGTAGCTGGCACTCTCCTGTTCATTGCTTGAGGATCCGTAAAGGATCTCACAATGTTAAAAATCTCTCTACTCCCGTTCTTGGCTGTGTTTATTCTATTAGCCAAGTAGTCCCTTTTATGAGCCACTATTGATTTACGATACTCCTTTAAAGCAGCTCTATAGATGAGTTTACTTTCAGTAGTGTACTTTTGCCTCCAGACACGTTCGAGCATTTTGCACGATGCTTTTTCTTGACGAAGGGCGTCCGAATACCATGGAGCTGATGGTTATGATCTATAGGTTTTAATAGGCTTCAATGGGGCTATTGATTCGATAGCCTGGCCTAACCAGTCGTCAAGATTGGTAATGCGAGAGTTCAAGTCTGGTGCTGGAGTGGGCTGTGAGTCTTTTAAAAGTTTTTGGAACGAATCCAAAGTGATACGACTCCAGTTTCTACCTGAAGTCTTAGGGATTATGGTAGGCCTATCTGACTGAAGTAGATTGATTGTGAAGGAGATCAGGAAGTGATCTGACCAGATCACAGACCAAAGAAGATCACTTCAGTCTTATTTGCATTTAGTTTTAGTTTGTTCGTATTCATCCAACAGGCTATATCTTGGAGACAGCCTATATCTTGGAGACAGCCCTTAAAGTTTGAGAAGCATCTCTGAATACGGAAATACCAACTGGGTGTCATCGGCATAAGAGATTGCCTTGACACCCCAGTTGGCAATCAACGTAAAGAGAGGAGCGAGGTAGATGTTGAACAAGAGGGGGCTGAGTGCCGACCCTTGCGGGACTCCACAACTGAGGACTTTGGCAGCTGAAGAGACAGTCCCTAGTGCCACCTTCTGTGTTTTCTGGGACAGATATGAATGTATCCACCCCAGTGCTTTGTCACGGATACCTGTCTCGGCCAGTCGCATCAAGAGTCTGGCGTGGTCAACCTTGTCGAAGGCGGCCGACAGATCCAGGAGTACCAGCATCGCTGAGTTTCCTGCATCCATCGACCACCTTACTCTGCCACCTCAATTAGTGCTGTCTCCGTGCTAAAGCCGGGACGAAAGCCTGATTGTGTCTCATGAAGTATCTTGTTTACTTCGATGAATTTACTCAGCAGGCGCTGTATTACTTTCTCAAACATTTTTCCAGGGGCGGCTAACAGCAAGATCGGGCGAAGATTACTGAGGTCTTCTGGATCCCATTAGGTTTTTTTTCAGTGGGAGGAGAGTTGCATGTTTCCAGACGTTCGGGAATACTCCCGAAGCGGTGGATGAGTTCCAGATTTGTTGTAATGTAGGGGCTACAAAATCAGCTATGGAGCCCCATAGTTTGGCTGGACATGGGTCGTCCGGGGCGGAGAGCCGGATTGGCATCGGGCAAGTTCTTCTCTCACCGCACTCAGAGGTATAGTTTTGAATTGAGTAAGGGTTTCACCGATCACATCTTTAATCGCTAGGTCCGATTTCACCGTTTTTGTTTTTGGCCTAAAGGATTCGTAAACTTTTTGGATTTTTTGGTTGAAGAACTCAGAGATGTTTTCGCATAAAGTGGGTGACGGGGGGACCTCCCTCTCGATGCATTTAGGTTTAAAAAAGGACTGTACCACCTTAAAGATCTGTTTGCTTGACTGTTCTGCCTGTTGAATAGAGTCCGCATAAAATTGTTTTTTTGTTTTCCTAATAGCTTTCTGTAGTTTTTTGGATGCTTTCTTATATTTGGCTTTTTCTGCCAGCCCGTAGTTTGCTCTCCATAGTCTTTTTAGCTTTTTACAGGCTGCTTTCTCTTTTCTAAGATCCTGAGAGAACCAGGGAGCGGAGGGGGAGTCTCTCTTCGATAGAGCTTGTGAGGCCGGTGCAATGGAAGAAACCATATTCCCGACCCACTCATTAAGAAGCTGTGCGTCTGTGTTCGCGTTGGCGGTGAGAGATGGGGTGTTCTGTACCAGAACAGGGCCCATAATATCGGGAACCAGTTTTTTCCATTGTCTCTTCAAGAAAGAGCATTTGCTTGAAGCCGGACTGTCATATGCCATATTCAGTTTAAATGGGACCAATGAGTGGTCTGACCATGTCAGTGGTAGTGGTGCCTCTGGCTGCACATCCTTAATATTTGAAAAGATGAGATCGAGCATGTGACCCGCTGTATGCGTAGGGCCATCATTAATCAGCCTCAGTTTGGTCGTATTTAATGTAGATCTGAGCAGCTCTGCAACAGCACAGTCCGTTTTGTCCATATGAATGTTAAAATCTCCTACCACGATGAATTGAGGGTGGAGGAGGGAGCTCTGAACAATCGTATCCAGCAGAGCGAATAAATTGGGATCCTCACCGCCTGGAGGGCGGTAAATCACTAATCCTGCTAAAGATAGCTGAGTTCGTTTTTCTGCTGTTACTTGTCTTTAATTTTGCCTTTTTGACCAACACCTTGTTTATCAATATCGTCTTTCATAACTGACTTTTGTTGTTTTTGTAAAGCGCTCTGACACACGACGGGGTCTTGTTCGCGCTATATAAAACTCTAAAAATAAATAAAATACATAAATATGCATCACCATGCTCCAAAGATGCGGCCATAAGTAGCCAATCACTGCCTTGTTTCTGAACCTGCCTTAAATAGTGCTCTCACCTACACGTTTCCTTGGAAGCAGGTTCCAATGTGATAGCGTCGCTGTTTCTCCAGATATAAACACTGGGGCACACCCTGGTTTACTATGGAGCACTGCAAGCCATTTTCGAAAATTGTCAACAGATTCATGCCTTCTATTTACTGTCAGAGAGCTAATTAGTATGACATCAAGAGGAAATGAGCATTTGCAAAGCTAATAGGCTTCGGACAGGCCAAGTTATTGGGTTTGCCACCGTTTTTTGTCGATTATGGGATGAGAGAGGGAGGGAACATTAGAAGATTAAGAGAGCATGGGGTGTCTTGAAAAACACGGGGAGTGAGATGGGGAGCTGAAAATAAATAAAAGCATTTGCAAAGCAATAGGTCTCGCATTTATGCGAGTAGGAGCTATTGGCATTGTAAATGACAATGCCTTTGATTTATATTTTGGTTTTTAAAACAGAAATAAAAGGCATTCAGCCATATTCATCAATCTCCCGTTTTGCGAGGCCCTAATAGCGAATTATAGCGATTCGCTATTAAGGACTCGCAAAACGGGATTCATGTAGGATTAGCAAAAATTATTGCGATTCCTACTGATTCCTTATTTGCGATTAGCAAATTGCTAATCGCAAATAAGGAAATACTCCCCATTCATTCCTATGGGCCAAAAGGCCCATAGGAATGAATGGGGAGTATTCCTTATTTGCGATTAGCAATTTGCTAATCGCAAATAAGATTGCGATTTGAAGGGTGCCAGGGGTGTCCAAAGGACACCCTGTAGCACCCCTCAAATGCACATTTTAACAGGTGTTGCGCGCACACATGTCCAGAGGACATGTGTGTGTGTAACATGCAAAAGAAAAAAATGCACTAAAGTGCTTTTTACTCTTTTTTCGCAATTTACCACGAAGTCAGATTTCGTGGTAAATTGCGACCAAATATTGCGAATTCGCAATTTCAAATAGGGTGACGAATTGGATTTAAGGAATCTCTATTAGAGATTCCTTAAATCCAATTCCTCGCAAATATGCGATTTCGCAAATAGCGATTTTTGCATTTGGGATGATGAATCCCAAATGCAAAAATCGCACTCGCAAATGGCCAGATTCTCAGAATCTGGCCATTTGCGAGCGCAATTCAGGTTGATGAATATGGCTGATTGTCTTTTACAATGCTAATAATAGCTTAAACTCTCCCAAATGCGAGACCTATTGCATTCCAAATGCTTGTCTAATATATACCCACTGGGATATGGTGTTGAAAAGGTCGCGAGAAATTTCCCTATTTAGGAACACGCCAGACTCTGGCAACCCTCGATTACGCAGCTTCTATGTGGTGAAACACAGCACAGTGCAGTATGCTATTTTCTGCATCTCATTCTTGTTATGCATGCTTTCTGTGCCTCTTTAATAGGGGTTGCTCTCCCCTTTCTTTATACATTGTCTCGGGACGTAGGACATTTTAATCCCTGAGGATTTAGTAACAGTGTTTTGTTAGTTTTTCTGCTATTACTTGCCAATCGTGTATGTGCAAAAATGTTTTTCACCGCCTGGGGCCTTGATGCTCTGGGTGCATCATCAACCCATACTTCAAGTTTAAAGAGTTTTCAGGTTAGAGTATTTAGCACCATTCCCTGGACACCCACATGTCAGATGATTATTCTGTTCCTAAATCTCATTCCCACCTCTTACTCACTGACGGCTTCTCTGTTCCACTTTCAGTAATAGGCAGAGACTCCACATCCCTGTTGTGCCTTCAATGAATGTACGCCGAGACAGCTCAGTGATTATGTGCTTGTGTATTTGGCTCCTTTGCTGTTCCCACATGCACATCCGTTCTCACTGCCCCCATGTCCAGTAATGCCCTCCCCACTCCCTGACCAGATGTGGTGTCCAGTTCCTGTCCCTTCCCCATGCTCGGGTGCAGGGTCCTAGTGCCCCTTGTCCCAGATCACTACATCTCTCCCTTTGTCACAAGAAAGACACAACAGGAGACGAGAAAAGAAAGAGAGAGATATCTTTATAGAGAGGGAAAAGGAAAGAAAGAGAAACCGAAAGAAGATATAGAGACATTTCTTCAATCAGTCTTTTTGGCCTTTATTCACTCTTCTTGGATCAGTCCCCTCCATTCTTTTCTGTGATCCCTCTTCTTGCCTTTCACCATCGTTCGTTCTTCTTCCTTTGTTATCCATTGCTCCATTTTCTCCTGTGAGCCAATGTTCTCTACTGCCGTGTCCTCTCCATCTTCATCCATGGTCTTAAGCCCTTTGAAGTGAGAACTGTTACATGTCATTCCGTAATGGCCTGACTCCGCCGTTATCATTGGCCCCTTGACATTTGTTATAGTTAGCTGGTCCTTTGAGAATGGGATGTCAGACTTTCTCTGTTGCCGCTAATGCACCACCTCTGAGTCTCCTTGCTTGAGGTTCGACGGAGTGGCATGTCGCCTGGAGCTTGCGTACGCTTTCATCTTCTCTTTTGCCTCACGGTCTCTGACCGCAATGCTGCTGTGCTCTGGTGGCATCTTTGCTTCCAACTGTGGTAACCTCGTCCTGCTTGTCCTCCCCAGCACTAATTCAGTGGGACGTCGTCCTGTGGAGCTGTGGGGGGTGTTTCTATAATCTCATAGTACTTGACAGAGTGCTTGTCCTATGGAGATCTGTGTCAGTTTCGCTCTTTGGAAAGCCTTCTTTATGTTCCCCATGAACCTCTCTACCATGCCATTTGCTTGGGGCCACAGAGGTGTTATCTTCCTGTGATGTATGCCAAGGTAGGTCATGAATTTGTGGAAAACCTCCACTGAGAACGGAGGACCGTTGTCTGTCTTTAATGTTTCTGGGGACCCTAGGCCGCAAATATGTCATCCAGTATTGGCAGTGTGGCGGTTGCTGATGTCGATGAGATGTCGCGCACTATGGGAAATCTTGAGTATTCATCCATGATCACGAGCAAGTAGTTGCCTGTGTCCAAGGGCCTATAGAAGTCTACTGCTAACGTTATCCATACTGCCCCTGGAAGTTCCAACATTTGTAATGGTTCAGGCTTTGCTGGCTGTCCTGTTGTTTGGTGGATGTAACAATTTAGGATGGTGTCCTCCACCATTCTATCTATGCCAGGGAACCATAATTTCTCCCGTTACATCTTTTTTGTTGCGACCATGCCTCTGTGTGACTCATGTGCCAAATCAACAGTCTGTCAACATAGTGCACTTGGTATTACTATCCTTGTTCCTCGCATTATTATTCTGTTTTCAGTCTCTTATAGTTTTTCATGTATCTTTTTGAGCGCGAACATCTCCTCCTTGTTTACTCTTTCTCCCATGGTGCAGTTGACGTTGATATGTCTCCATCTCTGATGTCGTATCGTTACTTTAGCTGCTTGCATTGTGGCGTCCCTCGCTGTCTCCTGCTCTAGTTCCTCTATTGTTATTGGCGCCAGAGTGTTATGTCTTACCACAAAGTTGAGATATTCATCTGTCCTTGATGTATTCTCTGGTGCCTGCGGTAAGGGGTGCAGTGACATGTAGTCAGCCGGTTAGTGTTCTTTGCCTGGCTTGTGCACAGTCTTTAAATCGTAGTTCATCAATCGTATACCCCAGCGCTCAATGTGAAGCTGCATCTTTGTAGTCAGATTGCCATATATTGTCACCAGGGCCTGATGGTCAGTTACGATGGTGAACAGTTTTCCATAGATGAACATGTGATTTTGGTCACACGCCCATATCACTGCTAGGATTTCCTTTTTTGGTTGGGAGTACACCCTTTCAATGTCAGACAGACGTTTGCTTGCATATGCAACAATTTTTCTTGGTGAGTTTCTACCTGGCAGATGTTGTGCTAGTATTGCTCCTAGTGCCACCGGGCTGGTGTCCACAGTCAGCTCAGTGCATAGCAATGGATCGAAATAGGCAAGATGATCCAAAGTCATCACCGCATGTCTGAGGGCCTCAAATGCCTGACTGCTGAACTTCTGACCCTGCTTTGTTAGGTCCCGGAGCGGTATGCTCACTGTGGCAAAGTCTCTTATGTAGCGAACACAGTAGCTGACAAGCCCAAGAAATGACCTCACTTCTGTGACATCTGTTGGATGACTCGCCTTTCTCAATGTCTCTACTTTGCTGGGGTCTGGCCTCATGCCTATCTTGGAGAAGATATTTCCGAAGAATACCAGTTCACTTCTCCCCAGCTTGCACTTGTGTGCGTTCAGTGTTAGTCCTGCTTGTTCTAGTTGCAGGCTCACTTCACGCAGGGCACAGTCATGTTCTTCATCTGACTGTCCAAACACCAGGATGCCGTCACTGTAGTTTAAACTGTTCTTCACCGGTCTTATTAGCTATCTGATGGTCTCCTGAAATATGTCCGCAGCCGATGATATGCCAAAACTCAGTTACTTGTATCGAAACAGGCCCATGTGCATGGAGAATGTGGTAATGTACCTTGACTGCTGGTCAAGTTCCAGTTGATGGTACCCTTTGCACGGGTCCAGAATCGAGAATCTGCATGCACCAGAGAGACAGGTGATCATGTCATTGAGGTGTGGCCCAGGGTGTCTTTCCCTCTCAATTGCTGTAGTTGGTACCCTCATGGCCACGCATATGAGAATCTTTGAGGTGTTCTTTTTCAGAACCGCCACTATTGGAGACACCCAGGACGTCTGCCCTTCTGCAAGCTCAATGATGTCCTGGGCAAGTAAACTTTTTATTTCCTCTTCGATCTGTGGTTGTAGGTGTATGGGCACTCGGCGGTGGTGCTGAGCTGTATGTTTGATTGCCTTGTTGATGTGCAGTGTGATTTGTTTCCCTTTTCGTTTACCTAGGCCTTGTAGTATGGCCAGATGTTTGTGTAAAATGTTCATTTCTCTTACATGAGGTATGTCATCGAGAGGAGACCTTTCACCTGTGCTGTGACGTTGCTTAGCAGGCATGGTGCTGGGATATCTCCCCATAGGACATGTATTTCCTCTTTGCATGACCTGTCCTTGTACGTTAGTGTCTCTGTGGATTTCCACATGTTTTCTACTGGCTTTTTCAAGCCTCAGGTGAACACACCAACAGTGGACGGAGATAGTGGCAGTCTCACTTTTATCTTCTCATACTCTGACATGCACATTATGTTGCATGTGGCCCCACTATCAAGCACGAAATGTGTATTGTGTCTCCCTACTTCAATGTCCACTGCTGCTGTTTTCTTGATCTGATGCTTCTCCACGAGATGAATGTGCTCTGGTCCTCGGTCTTCCGTAGGTGCATCTGACATCAAATACAGTCATTCCACACTCTCTGGCACTACTGTTCCTTCCAATTCATCTGAGGAACTGTGATTTGCCATTTCAATGTACATGGCATACCTGCTCATTGCTGTCAGTGGTCTTGCCGGTCTAAATCGCTCACTTTTAAACTGTTTACTCATGCAGGTGCTTGCAAAGTGGTTGTCTCTGTTACATTTCCTGCATATCTGGCCCATTACTGGGCACGCACCAACGTGTGGAAATTCAAGTCAGCACGTTCTTTTGTGCTTCTTTGTAGGCGGTGTACTGTCTTTTCTCTTTCTGTTTCCAGTAACACGGTTCGCTTGCTCCACCCTTCTTTCTTTTCCCAGCTCCATCTGTTTGGCATGTGTCATTGTTCTTGCTTCCGCTCAGGCCATGGTCAGTATTTTCTCCTTCAGAACATGTGCGCTGAACACCACAGACTGGCAGCCTTCTATGATGCGCAGTCGCTTCGCTTGATCATTGTCAAACTTGTCGAACCCGCAATACGTGACCAGTTTTCGTAGTCTTGTTGCGAAATCGTCAAGGGACTACTCTGCTCGTTGACACGTGGTTTTTAAATGTGTACCTCTCAAAGTCAATGTTTCTTTGTGGGTCGAATTTATCTGTGAGGCACTTCAACAGTCCCTTTTAGGCTGCTATTTGATCGCTGGAAAATGTTGAGCAGGTCTACCACTTCATCCCCTACAAAATTCAGAAAAGGATCAAGGTGTTTGGCCTCTGTGATGTCTGTGGCGCGCATGTATTGTTCAAACTGCCAAACCCATCTTTCCCACCTGATGCCTGCCTGTGGTTCCGATAGGCTGAATGGTAGTGGTCTGTGAAATATGGTTTGTGCACTGTTCTTGTCACTTGTGGGCTCAGTCATTTTCTTGACGTGCAGGTCTTGTGCAGGTCTTCTTCGTGCGTTCTTCCTTTTTCCTTGTTATCACTTTTGTGCAACACTTTCTCTTACATCCTTTATTTCCACCTTTATTTCCTTTTGTTCCTCTGTATTTTCCTTTTATTGCAGTGTTATTTCCTTCTCTTCTGTTGTATTTTAGTTTTATTGCCCCCTTTTGTCTTTTTGGGGGGCTTTTTGATGTTAGCTTGACCTCAAAATGGCCTCTTACTATTCCTTGCTCCTTATTGACTCTCCTGCCTGACCTTAAGATGGCCGCCGAGATTTGGAGGGTGAGATTTGCAAAACTTTTTATTGCTTGACCTCAAAATGGCCACCGGGACTTCTGTAGCCTCTCATTGGCTGTCCCGCCTGACTCCAAGATGGTCGCGGAACTTTCGCTAAATTTTGGCTTGAAATCTGCGCGTGGGACACTCGGGGTTCTCCAGATAGGCGGCAGTCGGCTCTCTTTGTTCTTGGGTGCTTTTACTTTTGTTCTCCTCACCTCTGCTTAAGGCGGTCGTGGTAGGTTCCCGATGTCAGCAATCTCGCACGCGATGAGGCAGTCTCATACATGGACCAGGGTGGGCTCCTGGCTCCAGTTTCCTCATGTTTGGGTTGGGCTCCTGACTTCCAAGTTTCTTTCCGATGAACCTGATGGACCAGGGTAGGCTCCTGGCTTCGTTCTCCTGCAGAACGTTGCTTTTTGGTTCCCGGGTTGGCGGACCAGGGTGGGCTGCTGGCTCCATTTGAACATGGCACGTGCTCCTCACTCGCTTCTGGTGGCTATTCTTGACCCACCTCCTTGTCGCCATTTGTTGTGTCTTCAATTAATGCACGCCGAGACAGGTCAGTGATTATATGCTTGTTTATTTGGCTCCTTTGCTGTGCCGACATGCACGTCCGCTCTCATTGATCCAGTGTCTAGTAATGCCCTCCCACTCCCTGACTGGATGTGGTATCCGGTTCCTGTCTCATCCCCATGCTCGGGTGCAGGGTCCTAGTGCCCCTTGACCCAGGTCACCACAAATCCCAGAACAATTTTACACACTCCCGAGCTAAGAGGTCCTCTCAGAGCCATTCCTTCTCTTTTTAATATCAGGGGATAAACTACCACAGAGACCACAAATGCCTCACTTCTACTGTTACTCAGCCCCATTTAGCCACAACATGACAACATAACATACACAATAGTGCCCTGCAGGCAACGCGGAACCATTGTAAATAACCTCTCAATGTTAATGGCCTGAGCACTACGTTAAAAGTAATGGGGTGTTAAAGGCATTATGACAAACTTCCACAGGAGACTTACAAGACCCCAGAAGATGGATAAGATTTGCAGGGACTGGGTAGAAAATGAAATCAGTAAATATGTTGATGGCATAGAATGAAGTTGACCGGGTTGCAAGTCTTTCAAAAGCAGGAAGTGGGATGTTTTCTGACACGTACCGGGAAAGAATCTCGCTGGCTTGAGCCAAGGATGGAGAAACCCTACCCTCCTGTACAGCACTTAGAAAGGGCAGAAGTATGATTTACAGCACTGTGGAAATAAACTTGTATTTACTGTATAATTAAACAGAAGCATTGGCTAAGCAACAGGACTCACATGTACGTGAGCTTGAGCTATTGCATTGCAAATATATTGCTTGTTTTTAAAGCTCCTCATGCTGCGCTTTCAGGTTAATGGAGCCAGCGCCCTTTTCTTTCGACGATCCGTGTCTAAAGAAAAGGTCAGGGCTGCCAGTAAAGTGAAAGCCTGCAATGGGGCGGTTTTACAAACAAATGCATTCATTTTTCAAGTCAAGAAAATGCTTTATTTTGTAAAAGCGCCCCATGCCACGGTTTCACTTTAATAGCGACCACAGACCTTTCTTTAGACACGGCTTGTCTAAAGAAAGGGGCGTGGCCTCCATTAAGGTGAAAGCATGGCATGCGGTGCTAGTAAACACTTGTCTCGCTCGTTTGTAAAGTTGAGACCGGGCCCTTGGCATTGCTAATGCTGTTTTACACCGATGGCCACTGTAGGTAAACTTCCCATACACATGCGTCATTCCGCGTTATTATCACTTGCCAGTGCGCAC
The DNA here is from genome assembly GCF_964263255.1 of Lissotriton vulgaris. Lineage (NCBI taxonomy): Eukaryota > Metazoa > Chordata > Amphibia > Caudata > Salamandridae > Lissotriton > Lissotriton vulgaris. The sequence continues at coordinate 208,630,067 of NC_141695.1, forward strand.
TGTTCCTATTTATACAGGTGTTCTCAAATCTCTGGGATGTGAAAACAAAACAAATGTGGTGTGGGATGGCTAACTTCCTATTAAATATCACGTGCACCACTCAATGTTACACATTCTATGAACAATTTAAAGGTAATGTGGGCACTGCAGTGCATATGATCAGTATAGCAGTTCAGACCAGTGACCGCTGCGTTTCTGTTACCTTCAGCCTACAAAACCCCATTGGCTGCACCATCATCTATCCTAATGGTGCTGCTCCCCGTGTTTCCTGCCCCCACTCCCTCTTTCGTCTGCCTACCGCTATCCATATCCCCTGCCCTCTCCCATATGCCACGCCACCTTTCAGTAACACCAGAGGAAGCAATTGCAAAAACAACAAGTGATGGACCGAATGTGGATCAATGTCACACATTCCCCCAGTCAAAAGATCTGGGCCAAAATCCATCGTTTTTTTGCACTCCACACCACCCTGGGTTAGACAATGGCGATATGCAAATCAGCTCTGACCCTGTTGCCCCATGGGAACAGTCCAGTCCGAACTACAAAAGCCATGTCCTTCCCAGAACGGAATCAAGCATCCGAGGACCGGACCGGTTTCGAGGTAACACCTCTCATCAGCCCGGCTAGCTTGACTCCAAGAGGTGTGGAGTGCCTGGGACCCACGTCTGGGCATCCCCAGCACACTTAGGGCAGCAATTGCAAAAACAACAAGTGATGGACCGAATGTGGATCAATGTCACACATTCCCCCAGTCAAAAGATCTGGGCCCAAATCCATCGTTTTTTTGCACTCCACACCACCCTGGGTTAGACAATGGCGATATGCAAATCAGCTCTGACCCTGTTGCCCCATGGGAACAGTCCAGTCCGAACTACAAAAGCCATGTCCTTCCCAGAACGGAATCAAGCATCCGAGGACCGGACGGGTTTCGAGGTAACACCTCTCATCAGCCCGGCTAGCTTGACTCCAAGTGGTGTGGAGTGCCTGGGACCCACGTCTGGGCATCCCCAGCGCACTTAGGGCAGCAATTGCAAAAACAAAAAGTGATGGACCGAATGTGGATCAATGTCACACATTCCCCCAGTCAAAAGATCTGGGCCCAAATCCATCGTTTTTTTGCACTCCACACCACCCTGGGTTAGACAATGGCGATATGCAAATCAGCTCTGACCCTGTTGCCCCATGGGAACAGTCCAGTCCGAACTACAAAAGCCATGTCCTTCCCAGAACGGAATCAAGCATCCGAGGACCGGACGGGTTTCGAGGTAACACCTCTCATCAGCCCGGCTAGCTTGACTCCAAGTGGTGTGGAGTGCCTGGGACCCACGTCTGGGCATCCCCAGCGCACTTAGGGCAGCAATTGCAAAAACAACAAGTGATGGACCGAATGTGGATCAATGTCACACATTCCCCCAGTCAAAAGATCTGGGCCCAAATCCATCGTTTTTTTGCACTCCACACCACCCTGGGTTAGACAATGGCGATATGCAAATCAGCTCTGACCCTGTTGCCCCATGGGAACAGTCCAGTCCGAACTACAAAAGCCATGTCCTTCCCAGAACGGAATCAAGCATCCGAGGACCGGACCGGTTTCGAGGTAACACCTCTCATCAGCCCGGCTAGCTTGACTCCAAGTGGTGTGGAGTGCCTGGGACCCACGTCTGGGCATCCCCAGCGCACTTAGGGCAGCAATTGCAAAAACAACAAGTAATGGACCGAATGTGGATCAATGTCACATATTCCCCCAGTCAAAAGATCTGGGCCCAAATCCATCGTTTTTTTGCACTCCACACCACCCTGGGTTAGACAATGGCGATATGCAAATCAGCTCTGACCCTGTTGCAAAACACCAGAGGAAGCACCAATCCAATGGGAGAAGAGCACTAGCTGCCCTCTGCTCCTTAAACTATAATCTGTGCGTGAGACCGGAAGCTGCTTCAGAAACAAAGTGCTTGCTCCAGCCGACGTGCAGGATCTGGTATGATATGACCTGCCCAAAAGCTCCCTGCCTGCTCGGTAGACTCCACCACCCACCCTTACAGCAGAGAACCTTCGAATGAACGTGATATCCAACCGATTGGATTTGTATAACAAAGCCACGTTTACCTGTTGGAAGTGGCAGAGGAAACAAGACGCGCAGCCGCCAATATTTTGTATGTTCAAAAAAAAGATAAAACCCCCCCCCCATTTTTGCTAATTAGGAGCAGCATGCCACAGAGCTTTGTAAAAACGGGCGCCTGCTGTGAAGGAAAGAAAAGCCCCGGCTGCCATTTTTTGTATGTTCCCATGTTGTCGTTCATTTGAAAGCTGGCGACGTGCTGAACCAGTGGTCGAAGTGGGGAAAATAAGAAAATGAACATGTAATGTGTAACAAGCAAGTAAAGGGACTATTTGCCTAGAGAGGCTACAAAAGACAGCATGGTCGTACTAAGGAGGGAATAACAAGCCTATTAAGGAATCAGACACCAGCATTTACGAAGGACAAAACACAAGCCAATGGAAAATATGGGTGGGGCTTATCCTCCATACTCTACCTACAACAGATCGCCAGAGCAGAGTGTAATGATGTGTGCTTGGTGTGTGTGTTTGTGTCTTGTGAGGGTGTCTTGTGAGCACTGTATATTTCTACATTGGAATACAGTTCTTTAAAGTATGTTAGGCTGACGACATTCGACAGTCGGCAGTTGCAATGGACTGTCGAGGTGGTCGGATGCCAGGTAGTGTTTTGGTAATAAACTTACCTTAATCTTCCTTCTGCGTGGCTGTTCTTTGAAGAAGGTTCACAACAAATTTGGCAACGATTACCTAATATTGATCCTGTGTCTTCAAAAGTGTTCTTGGGCTTTGTACACAAACTGGTGATCGGCGACTCCTCTGCTCTTGATTCCTTTGTGCACCTCGATGAATTGCTGAGTCCTGTGGTGATTTCCGGCTTATTTGTGGTGTTTTCTGCATTCCAGGTACTGTTTTGGGCATTTTCTATTGTTTGTGGATTTACACTAGTGCCGAGTCGCTAGCCTTCCTTCCAACGGCTGAGCGTTCGTCACGTATTACGTGCAGCTGGAACGCACGTTTATTTAATCAATAGAATGCATTTGCTAGCGTGCGTGACGTATTTCGTCACCGACGTGCCACCATCTTTAATTGGCCTGTTGTTTTGCATTACTTCCTGGATACTCCTCAACAACCTGTTCGATTTACGATATTCCTCGGCAAACACAGGTACTGTTTCCCGTTTTAAAAGATTATTGTTCGTTTCTTCAACGTTTGTGCAACCGATTTTACAGTGATTTGCACACTCAATTTTTGACGCTGTTTGAGGCTTCTTGTGCAAGTCCTTTCACGGTGATTTGCGCACCTGAGGCCTCATTTATGAAAAGTGACGCATCGCTGCGTGAAAACAGCGATGCGTCACTTTTCATTGCGCCATCCTTGTGACATCAATGATGCGTTATATTTACAGTATGACGCATCATTGCGCAAGGAGTTACAGATACGTCAGTATTTCTGACGTACCTGTATGGCGCAAAAGTGACGCATTGCTGTAGTGTGTCACAAAAGTGACGCAACTCCAGCAATGCGTCCTTTCAAATGGGGCAAGCCCCTTGTGGAAGGGCCTGCGTCAGGCTTACGCCTGCTGTGAGGCAAAACACACATCCTAGAAGTGGCGCAGTGAAATGTTATAGATTTCACTGCGTCACTTCTACAACCCTTTCTTGTGTCAATACTCCCCCCTTGTAATACATTATACCTGGCGCAGGTATAATGTGGCGCAGGGGTTTACAAAGTGACGCATCTACCTAGATGCGTCATTTTGTAAATATGGCGCTCTAAGGCGCATTTTGTACGCCACTGGTGCGTCACAAAAAGAGATGCACGGCGGCCTAAAAATGAGGCCCCTGGTTTGGAATACTTCGCCTTTGATATTTGTTACGGTGATTTGTACACCTGATTTTCAACAATTTAATCTTCGATGCAAGTCATTTTACGGTGATTTGCACACCTTGTTTGTACTTTGCAGTTTACCTCACGGTCATCTCACATAGCTTTTGTTTTTGAGTGCCACTGGAATACATATACTCTGGGTTGTTCTCCACACCTTTTATACGCTCTGGTTAACTTGTGTTGTTCTTTTTGTTTTATTCTTTTTTAATCACTCATAGTACTGAGCATGAATTCGAATGTTGTTACACCTCTTATGTTTCTTCCTCTTCATGGCACTCCAACCATAGACTGGGAAGATTGGGTAGAAATCTTAGATAACTATATTGTTGCTCTTGATGGGAAACATTTTCATCCTGAAAGGAAAAAAGTGTTGCTACTCAGTAGTTTGGGAAGTGAGGGTGAGTATATTTTTAAATATTTACCAGTGGCTATGGACCCTAATGGACAACCCATGGATGATGTCTATATAGAAGCTCTTAAAAGACTTGAAACAAGATTTGCTAAAGAAGTAAACTAAGTAATGGCGAGGTACAGGTTTTACACGCAACCCAAAGCTGAAAATGAAAGCATTGATGACTTTGTATCCAGGTTGCGTGAATTGTCCATAAAGTGCCATTTTGGCAATATGACTGACGATTTAATTTGTGATCAACTGATTGTTCAATGTCGTCATAGGAAGATTCAAGAGAGGCTTTGGGCTGCAAAAGATCCGTCTTTAAAAGATGCTATAGATATGGCCAAGGTTATAGAAAAATCTCAAAAATGTATAAAAGAACTTGAACGTAGAGATAGAAGTTCATCTGAGATTGGTAATGTCGAATCAGATGTCAAAGAGGAGAGTGTTGATGTCAGTGTAGTTTCAAAACGATTTAACAAAAGCAACAATGCTGCAGATTTTTCTTCCAAGCTTAAAGGAAAGGAGTGTTGGCGTTGTGGTAGTCAATTTCATTTGGGGGATGTCAAGAAGTGCTATGCTCTTCATCAAGTTTGTAGGAAATGTGGTTGCAAAGGACATTACTCTAGGATGTATAAGCAAAATGAAAATTCAGACAAAAACAAGTCTAAAGTTAATGTTTTACAATTCTCAGACCTTTTGCAAAATACAAATAGAGTGTTGATTGTACAAGAAAACACTGATTGTCTTATTGTTGAAGTAGATGTTGATGCTCGTACATTAACGAGACCTTCTGTGGAATTCACAGTGTGTAGGCAGAAAGTCATTTGATAACTTTATTTCGGTCATTGACCATAAAAGTGCAGATAAAATACATACAAGCACAGTAATAAAATCCATAAATACAAACAGTTAAAAAGTTATTAGACAGGAAGTTATAAAAAAAAGGGGAATTACCCCAGTTAGATCCTTATCGAAAGGTGGTCCTTCTGCGCCACATACTATGTAGGAAGCGGGAAACCGAGAAAACAATAGGAGGGGAGGTGTCATATGTTAAAACTCTACAAGCCTGTGCGCATTGTCTGAGTCCCAAGTTTCTGCACAACTGAGACAACCAGCATTTCCGTATTTTACTATACGCCGGGCAGAAAAACAGAACATGCGCAATATCTTCTATGCTATTGTTGCAGGCTGGGCAGGTTCCCTCATTTGAATTAGCCCATTTAGAAGTCATCACCCTAATGGGCAAGCAGCCATGTCTTAGTTGGGTATATAGTTTTCTCGCAAGGGGAGGCTGCACTAGATCTAAAAATTCCTCCCTCTTGGGTACAATTTTCACCTGCAAGAATTCATTTGATAGCCTACCCAGAGTTGTAGAGTAGTGTAACATGTTAAGGCTATAGTTTCTCAGAGTGGCCAACAACTCTGACCTGTGTAACCTTGGGCAGCTCTCCTCAGGGGACTCCCACAATTGAGGCAAGCCAATTTGGTAGAAGAGAACCTTGATGTGGGGTAGCCAGGGTATATTTTTGTTCTTAGCCTGCCCCCAGACTGCAGAGAATTCCGCTCTGTAATCAACAAATTCTGGTACAGTCCAGAGCCTTCTCCAGTAAAGCAGAGGTCATGCGGCTATCAGCTCTTTAATGGACTCAAGGCCCATATCTAGCTGCAACAGTGTGAGAGGGGTGCTTTGGGGTAGGCCAACCAGATTTCTTATGAAGGCCTGCTCAACCTTTAGAAGACTCAGTACATTCTTATGTCCCAAAAGTCCTGCACCATACATAGCTGCTGACCTGGCCTGAGGACTATAGGTTTCAAGTTGCCCCTGTTCAAGAACAGGGGCAACTGGTCTAAATTGTGATATTTTGTGAAATTTGCCAATACCCCCTGTAATCTGTGAAAGTCTCAGGGCGGATCTAGACACCTGGTCACCCCAGTCAAAATCTTCGGCCAACGTGACACCGAGGTAAACAAAGGTTTTTATCTGCTCAAGCGGGGTGCCATTCAAGACAGGGTTCGGGCGGGTGTGCCTCGGAGGATTGAAAATCATAAACTTGGTTTTATCCAAGTTTACCTCCAATCCCCTTGAGGCACAGAAAGTTGCAAACCCATCCAGAACCCGCTGGATGCCTGTTGATGTTCGGGACAACAACAGAGTGTCATCCACGAACATCAAAGCAGGCACCCGGCAAGTAGCCAACCTCGGGGCATCACTATCCCTGACTCCATCTAATTCATCCACCATGCCATTAACATAAAGGCTAAAAAGTGTAGGGGCGAGGGCACAACCCTGGTGTACACCCCTGGTTACGGGAAAGCGGGCCAAAAGTTCTCCATTCCTTCTGCACCTCACCTGGGCGTAATTCCCTGCATGGAGTCGGATCAAGACATGTAATAAGTAGGACGGGAGGCCTAGTTCTTCCAGTACCTTCCATAATTTCTCTCTGGGCACAAGATCGAAGGCGGCCCACAGGTACACAAAAACAAGGTAGAGGCTGCCACCTTCTACTCTTGCAGTTTTCCAAAAGAAGACCTGCAGCCTGAAAATTTGGTCCAGAGTCGAGATGCCAGATCTAAATCCGGCTTGGAGAGTGGTGAGTATTTTATGTTCCTCTATCCATCCCAATATTCTGTCTAGTAAGATCCGGCCCATTAGTTTTTGCGTAGTGTCTAAAAGACTAATGGGCCTGTAGTTGGATGGAGATAACGGGCAGCTCTTCTTATAATTGGGGACGAGCTCAGCTCCCAACCAGGTTTCCGGTAACTTGGAACCCCCGAGGATCGCATTGAACAAAACTACAAGATACGGAATCCAAATTTTGGGCTGGGAGCGAAAGAGGTTACCGGTAATTTGTCAAGACCTGGGGCTTTGTTTGGGAGAAATCTATCGATAGCAGACTCCACTTCCTTGAGAGAAATACTTTCAAGGTTTTGAGAGGGAATCGTCTCCTGATAAACCAGCGGGCCCCTCCGATGGCCCAAGCCCGAGGCCCCCAGCAGTCGATGCTCGTGCAGGGGGTCCTGTCTACTCCTGGCTTCTGGGCCGTTGGTACACATAGTCGTGAGTCTCGGGGCTTGTGTAAAGGGCTGCGAAATGCGCCTCCCATACTGAGGGAGCAATGTTCGGAAAATCAGCCTCTCTCCCCCTTTTGTGCCTGCATTAATTATAGCCCAAAATGATTTGGCATCCTTTAAAAGGAGCGCTTGTCTCAATTCTTCCCACCTCGCTTCCTCCCACTCTCTCTTGCCCCTGATGATCTCCTTTTTGTACATCAGTCTAATTGCCCTAATTTTTGCATTATCTTTATATTTGATTGCTGCAAGGAGATCCCTCTTTACTTTCTTACAGGTACAGTCGAACCAGGGGTGCGACCCAGGGGTGCTTTGTTTGTTTTTACTTACTGGGTAGAGCACCTCCGCTAGTGTCAACGCTAGCTGCGTGTGTATTTCTACGGATTGCCGGCAAAGGGCCGGATCGCCCATCTCGCTTATGAGAGGAATTGCGATCTAAAATATTTTTGCAAGCCTGGTGGGAGAATTCACAAAATGGGGCCATTTAATCCTTCTCCGATTGTTTGTTACCATGAGAGGTGTCATCACCATGGCAGGTTTAGGGACGGGGTTTGTTAGGCCAAAGGACCCAGGCTTAAGGGTTAGGACCAAGGCATTATGATCACTGTCATGCCTTGGTACAACCCTGAATTCTTCTAGTGGACTCTTCGTGAATGATTTGTAATGGGGAATTTCCCTTCGAAGTGAGTCAGTCTACCTCCTCCAGCACACTAAACCTGTTCCAATGAGGCTGGAGGAGGTGTGTAGAATTACGTGGGACGCGTCCTCCCCAAATGTTGGCCTGTATTGCATTCTACTTGATGGTGGATAAATTCCCCTATTATAGTGAGTCCCATTGGAGTGGGTTAATCTCAAATTGGAAGTAGGGTAAAAGAATGACAGGTGTAGTGGGCATATTTGGGAATTTGACCTGCGAAAGGGTGAGTTACAGATGTGGTCCACAGCGGAGGTGTCCCTAAAGTTTATTATTACAACATCTCCTGACACTGTTTTAGGTCCCCTCCCTATCCAATCTATTCTTCTAACTGCCAGTATTTCCCCTGAGACATTTGGGGGTAGGGGTCTGTTTGCACTTAACCATTGGATGCACTTATTTTTCAGATCGATCTCCTTTTCTCTTTTCCCATCACTTAAGACTGGAACTCCTGTGAGGGCTACCACATATGGTAGTGCTTCCGGGGGTAGATTAATGGATGGCAACTGGCAAGGAGAAGCTTTAGGTGGTATGTTCCTGGCCGTTAGAGTACTAGTTTTACTTTAATTTTTACCCTCCTTCGGCTTAGATCTAGTTTTATCAGAGTTGGCAGTGGAGTTTCCCACTGCCAGGTAAGTTTGGCCGTGTGTGTTACTGTTAGTAGGGGGGGAGGAAGAACTCAGTGTTAGTTATTGGTGTTACTGCATTTTTAATCTGTAATGAGGGGGGTTTTGATAAAGCTACCCTGTCACTAGATGTACTTTTAGGTGTACCACCACAATCAGAATCAGAGGAGGGTGCAGGGTTTCCCAAGGGATTAGCTGACTTTGTTATCCCTACCCCCTTATTATTTAGGATAGAGGATAGTCTGTCAAGCTATGACACCAAGGGTTTAATGTGGATAACAATAGTCCGCTCCAGGCATGCTTGCAAGTCAGCCACCATATTAGTGACCCAGCACGGTATTCCTGAGGTCGGATGCGACATATTAACAAATGGGGTCACCAGGTTGTGATTGGCCAAATTCTTTTTGCCCGATTTTTTTGGAAGGCTCTCTTTCTTTCTCCTGGGACATGCTTTACCTACTATAGGGGTTTCCCTAGGGAAGGGAGGAGTCAAAACAATAGGTGGGTCCTCTACGACTACAGGGGTCTCTGTAGCCACCTGTGCACAGGGCAATTCTACATAAGACGATGTTAGGTAGGAGTTTTGATCCGGGACATCGGTTGCAATAACTGAACAGTCACCTCCCTGGTTTTGCAGACATAATGAGGGTGTAATTAATAGTCTTCTCTCAGTATTTTCGATTGCAGTAACCACGACCCCCATAGTTTTTTGCAGCATCTTGTAGATTGCTGTTAAGCTGGGTAGAGGCTGTGGTACTGCTGCCTGCAGTCTGGTGTTTGGTCGTGTTGCTCCTGGAGTTTGTGTTTTTTTCCCACTTTACTCATTCTGTAAAAGTTGATAATACTGGGTAGGGATTAAAATGAGCAACAGGGTCCCAATCATATTAGTCTAACTCCCTCAAGGTTGCAGAGTAAACTGCTATTATAGTATGTTTTTAGCCCGGGGGATTTGTATCCAAGTAGCAGTACCTTTTTGTGGGTTGCCTTCTCCTTGAAGATGTCCTCGGCGGATGAAAGGGGGGTGGCCCGTCCCGTCCTTGTACGTCCTCGGACGGCCACAGATGGCCCGCCCTTTGTCCGGGTTTCGTCTGGCTCGACCCGCACGCGTCTCACCGAAGACTTGCTTCATGATTTATTAAAAAGTACGGTTATCAAGCCTGTTGAAGCATCCCCATGGATTTCTACAGTTGTTTTGATATTTAAGCCTGATGGTTGCCTTAGATTTTGCATTGATCTCAGGTCACTTAATCGTGACATAGTTGTTGACACTTTTCCCCATCCCAGTATCAATGAACTCTTACAGTCAGTGGGTGGTGGTAGGTACTTTTCGAAGATAGATCTCAGAAGTGCTAACCATCAAATCAGGTTGCACCCAGAGTCCAAACCACTTACTGCGTTCATCACAACAGAAGGAACATTTCAGTTTACGCCGTTTGGCCTAGCATGATGTCAAATATGTTTGAAGGGTTATTAGGTGGGCCGGTGGGCGTGCCCCCGCACAGGTGCAGTCACGCACGGACTCCTGGACACTGGAGTCCCGTGCGGCGTGCCGGTTTTGCCCCCACAGCGGTGTTCGACTCTGTGCCCTTGATGTAGAGCCCCTTCGTGGGAAATAGCAGCTCTGGTGCCGGGGAAAAGGAGAAAGCTATTCGGGACCCGCGCCAGCGGGTCCGGCGAGCCATTTTCAATTGCCAGTAGGCGGTTGGGCGCGCCTCCACACAGGTGCAGTTACGCACGGACTCCTGGTCACTGGAGTCCCGTGCGGCGTGCCGGTTTTGTCCCTACAGCGGTGTTTGACTCTGTGCCCTTGATGTAGAGCCCCTCCGTGGGCGATAGCAGCTCTGGTGCCCGTGAAGAGGAGAAAGCGATGCGGGAAGTGTTTCTCATGGTTGACTCAGGCTCTCTCTTCACAATAATTCCTGAGTCTTTGTTCACTTCTTTGTGGAAAAGGGTAACTTTATCAGAAAAGGACATTAGTCCAGTTGGCTATCAAGGTCAAACCATTGATATTTTGGGATATATGTTTGGGAACATTAGTTTTGGAACTAGGAGTGTTGAAGGGAAAGTATATATTGTCAAAGATGGTCCACTAATTTGGGGGTGGATGCACCAATTTGATTTGCATGTCATCATCAACCCTAGGTCACCCAACTGTGTAATGGTGGTTGATGATTACATCAAATTGGGGATATTTTGAATGATGGACGTGGGGTTTTTGAAGACAAATTGGGATGAGTTAAAAATTATTTACACAAAATTATTTTAAAATCCAATGCCACGCCAATCCAACACAAACTTAGGAAAGTCTGTTGTCGGTAAGACAAGGTCTCAAAAACTTGCTTCATGATTTATTGAAAAGTAAGGTTATCGTGCCTGTTGAAGCATCCCCATGGATTTCTCCAGTTGTTTTGATATTTAAGCCTGAGGGTCACCTTAGATTTTGCATTGATCTCAGGTCACTTAATCGTGACATAGTTGTTGACACTTTTCCCCATTCCAGTATCAATGAACTCTTACAGTAAGTGGGTGGTGGTAGGTACTTTTCGAAGATAGATCTCAGAAGTGCTTACCATCAAATCAGGTTGCACCCAGAGTCCAAACCACTTACTGCGTTCATCACAACAGAAGGAACAATTCAGTTTAGGCGATTGCCGTTTGGCCTAGCATGATGTCAAATATGTTTGAAGGGTTATTAGGTGGGCGGGTGAGCGTGCCTCCGCACAGGTGCAGTCAAGCGCGGACTCCTGGTCACTGGAGTCCCGTGCGGCGTGCCGGTTTTGCCCCCACAGCGGTGTTTGACTCTGTGCCCTTGATGTAGAGCCCCTCCGTAGGCGATAGCAGCTCTGGTGCCGGTGAAGACGAGAAAGCGATGCAGGAAGTGTTTCTCATGGTTGACTCAGGCTCTCTCTTCACAATAATTCCTGAGTCTTTGTTCACTTCTTTGTGGAAAGGGGTAACTTTATCAGAAAAGGACATTAGTCCAGTTGGCTATCAAGGTCAAACCATTGATATTTTGGGATATATGTTTGGGACCATTACTTTTGGAACTAGGAATGTTGAAGGGAAAGTATATATTGTCAAAGATGGTCCACTAATTTTGGGGTGGATGCACCAATTTGATTTGCATATCATTATCAACCCTAGGTCACCAAACTGTGTAATGGTGGTTGATGATGACATCAAATTGGGGATATTTTGAATGATGGACGTGAGGTTTTTGAAGACAAATTGGGATGAGCTAAAAATTATTTACACAAAATTATTTTAAAATCCAATGCCATGCCAATCCAACACAAACTTAGGAAAGTACCGTTGTCGGTAAGACAAGGTCTCAAAGACTTGCTTCATGATTTATTAAAAAGTAAGGTTATCGAGCCTGTTGAAGCATCCCCATGGATTTCTCCAGTTGTTTTGATACTTAAGCCTGATGGTCGCCTTAGATTTTGCATTGATCTCAGGTCACTTAATTGTGACATAGTTGTTGACACTTTTCCCCATCCCAGTATCAATGAACTCTTACAGTAAGTGGGTGGTGGTAGGTACTTTTCGAAGATAGATCTCAGAAGTGCTTACCATCAAATCAGGTTGCACCCAGAGTCCAAACCACTTACTGCGTTCATCACAACAGAAGGAACATTTCAGTTTACGCGAATGCCGTTTGGCCTAGCATGATGTCAAATATGTTTGAAGGGTTATTAGGTGTTGTCTATTTCCAAGACAATGTCCTTGTGTCTGCCAAGACTGTTAATGAACATAATGCGGTTTTACGCCAGGTATTATGGAAATTGGAGAACACTGGGTTAACTGTCAACAAAGACAAGTGTGTATTTTTATTTGTAGAGATTGAATACTTAGGTTACACCATTTCCAGTGGTGGGATTTCCCCTAAGAAGAATTTGTTGGATGCCATTGAAAATGCACCTCCTCCTAAAGACAAGGATCAACTCAGGTCCTTTTTGGGCCTGGTTGAATATTATACGAAATTAGTTAGATGCTTTGTGGATATTTCTGAGCCAATAAGAGTTTTATTACGAAGAGGAAGTATGTTTGTGTGGAAACGGCACAAGTTGACTCTTTTCATCAAATCAAGAATGAAATTTGCAATGCAGGGATTCTGTCGCCTTTTGATCCTGCATGTAAATCATATCTTATTGTAGATGCCAGTCTTACATGGATTGATGTGGTATTTTCCCAGTTGCAGCGTGGTATTGAAAAGACTATTGCATTTGCGTCTAGGACTCTTACTCAGGCGTGAAGCTTTTGCTGCAGCCTGGGGTGTTGAACATTTTAGAGTGTATTTGTGGGGAGTGAAGTTCGTCTTAAGAACAGACCACAAGCCTTTTATGAAAATCCTGTCTGCTGGTGGCGCAGGAAAGGGTTCTGCACGCCTTGCTCGATCTGCAGCTAGATTGCAAGAGTATCTATATGATATTGTGTTTATTCAGGGTTGGTGCAATGTCCAAGCTGACTGTTTATCTCGCATGTACGTGGATTGGGAGCGTGTTGATAAAAATCTTGCTGATACTTGTACAATGAGGAAGCTGTTGCCTCAGTGAATGATGTTTGTGAATGTTCACTAGGGGCTTTCTCCAAAGCTCAATGGATGAGCGAAATGCAATCGGATTCTACGTTACTAGAAGTGGTTTAGTTGATAAAAAATGTGCTTCTTGTGAGAGCATGGTACCTATTTCGGTCAGACCTTTTTGGAAACTGTTAGATAAATTGTCTCTTTCTGGCTCTGATGTAATTATGAGAGGAGATCGTTTTGTGCCACCTTGTGGTTTAAGATTACATATTTTAAATTTGGCACATGAGGGCCACTTAGGTCAAGGAAGGACCATCAGAAGAATTAAACAAGAGTTTTGGTGGCCAGGGATGGATGAACAGATTAAAAGCTGGGTACAAGTTTGTAATTCTTGTAAAGAGAGTGAGAAAAGATTAAAAATTGGTATTCAGAGTAGCATGGGTCAAATCACCAATCCCGGCAAACCCTGGTTTAACATTTGCTTAGATTTTATAGGTCCTCTGTCTGATTTGCCGGGCGACATGCATTATGCTGCTGTGGTGGTTGATGTTCATTCTAGATGGCTATGTGTTGAATTCATGAAAGACATTACCACAATTTCTACCATTAGGGTGCTTGAAGGTCTGTTCCTGCATGAAGGTGTTCCACATAGGATTTTGACAGACAATGGTACACAGTTAACTTCCAATGAGTTTTTTTAGAGTGGGGAGTTAAACCCTCGTGCACATCGCTCTACAATCCCATGGGTAATAGTATTGTGGAAAGGTTAACCAAATTAATTAAAGGCACCATCCAACTTGCTGTAGCTATTGGTTTATCTCCCAGATGTGTTGTTGAGGATATGATTTGGTCTTATTGACTTACTATTCATAGTGTCACTTTAAACTCCCCTTTTCAGCTTATGTGAGGACGTCATCAAGGCTCAAGATTAGTTCCTGCATGGTTGAAGGATTGGGTGCATTCTGGAGGTGAAAGTGTTCCTGAAGTTGTTGGAGATACGATTGAAATAGGTGATTGGGTTAAAGTGAAATCTGGCACAGTCAAAGCTTGGTTAAACAAATTTAAGGGACCATTTTGTGTTGTCAGCGTTGGAAAGTTCTTTGTTGTTCTTGATGGTGTGAAAGGTGGAATCTAAGGAGAGTGGCATTGTATCAAAAGGGAGGTCTTTGTGTCAAACAGGTTTGTGAAGATGATGAATGTTCAGGTGCCATGTTCATTCCTGACTTATCTTCCAATAGTTGTTCACAACAGTCCGGTGAAGTTTTGTCTCAGTTGTCGCAGGGTGGTGACAAGGAAAATGGGGATGGAGTTAATCTTGAACATAGAGTGTGCAGACCACCTACATATCTTAAAGACTATGTAACATTTTAATTATCGCTTTTCGTTTGTTGGTTTGCCTATTTTATTTAATTGTTTTTTTTTGTTTACTAAGGAAGAGGATGTGTTATGATGTGCCCTTGGTGTGTGTGCTTGTGTCTCGTGAGGGTGTCTCGTGAGCACTGTATAATTCTACATTGGAATACAGTTCTTTATAGAATGTTAAGCTGACGACACTCGACATACGGCAGTTGCATTGGGCTGTCGAGGTGGTCGGATGCCAGGTTGTGTTCTGGTAATAAACTTACCTTAATCTTCCTCCTGTGTGGCTGTTCTTTGAAGAAGATTTACAACACAGAGCTTGCGCGCTGGCTCAGGCTCCACCTAAAAAAGAGTTCTCTCAGGTAAACAATCAGAACACTGCCAGCCCAAAATCTGTTGGGCGAAACAAGCACAGAAACTAGGAGTATTTAAGAATTAGGAGGAAAGGCAACTGAGTCAGTCAAAAAGCCATCCAATAATAAGTAGTGTACTGACCCAAAGCCCATTTTAATTATTGTTATATCGGAAACAATAGGCCTACAAACAGACAGCCAAAGTAGTGCGCAGCTGAGACTTAAAATGATGTATTTGCTGTGGTGCCATTAAATGGAAATAGAGACAATTAACAAACATTGTTAAACACAAACTTAGAAAGCACGAGTTTATAAAAATGATCTGGATTCGAGGCCAAACTTGATGAAAATATGAAAGTAGTATCCATATATACATATATGTTTATGTGATTTAATGATGCATTAGTTGCATTTTGACTTTCAATCCCTTTGAATTTTCTTTTTTATTTAATTTCGGTTCAGCAAGTTATCTCCAGAATTATGTGGGCATTTTCTGAATTGGCCCTGAATGGCAGGACCTAGACATTCTATAATGTTAAAAATGTTCACGTATATACGTAATTAGTTATAAAGCAAAAGCACTAATAACCGTGGAAAATCCACATGTAAATACCATGTCATGGTTCATATTGACTACGACCTTGACAGTATTAGGGCTAGAACGCGCCATGGTACACAAACAGCACGCAGAAGGAACATATCAAACAGCTGTATACATGTGCATGTAGCCGGAGACAAGAAGGAAGCTGGGCTGCCTGTTATCCAAGGTAAAATTGGTAGGTTCTCGGGTCCTGGTAGGCGTCCCATTTGGCTAAAATCCCAAATATCAGGTAGCTGGTCCCGGCAATGTAGATGACTGCGCCGATGCTGAGGGCCACGCGGTTCAGGGTCAGTGCTCTGTCTGACGCACGCCGCGCTTTCAGGCCGTCTCCTTGCTGATTGGCTGCTATGGTCTGAAAAAGAGACGAGGAGGTTAGAACGTTGACCACATGGGCAGGGGCACAGTGATATGGTGATCTGGCAGGGGACATGCAGGGCAAACTCTCTGCACCTCATGATGTACCGTGCATCACAATGCATTACACTCAAGCACATCACCTACAAAACAAAAACTACCAAATACATCACAGATCAACATAGAGTGGGGCAAGCAATGCAAGGCTGCGCATTGCCCCCATATGCAGTGTCCAAAATACAACACAACATAGCACGCTCAGCACATGATGATACATAACATTAATCAAGGCAAGTGAAGCAGGGGATGACACAGCCCACTGTGTCCATAAATCATCATGTGCAATGCTTTGCTGTTCTATACTACAAACAGCACACAACATACTAAAGGCAAACCACCACATTCATGACAAGGTAACCCGGACAGAGGCAAGGAAAGTGACGCCTTTGTGTGTGTACCTCATCAGGCACAGTGCAGCTTAATACACCAGACTCATCACACCGCATACAGAACACCACCACCAACACAAAACAATGCAACACAGACTGAGGCAGGTGAATAGGGGGTATACTCTGTGTTCCACATCATGTGCAGTGCATCATTGAACAACACAGGCAAAGAAGGAATGAAAGGGCGACGAGGAAGGGGTGGAAGGATGAGGACGAGAGGAAGGAAGAAAGGTAAGGCAGGAGGAAGAATGAGATATGGATCTGGAGGTAAGTCAGAGAATTGCAGCAAACTTGGAAAAGTGGGAGGAAAAAAGAAAAGTAAAGGAGATAGAAATAGAAGACTAGGAAAGACAATTAACAAAGGAATGGGGGAAACGAAGGCAATGTGAAAGGGGAAAGCATGAAGAATAGGGAAAGATTGAGAGAAAATGCGTGAGAGAATGAGATGAGTGGATGAAAGAAGAAGTCCAAATAGAGACTCGAAATTAAAGAAAGGGAGACTCTTGACCAGTAGGTAATGGGCTGTGAAAGTCAGCAGTGATGAGGGGAAAGAAGGAAACGTTAGCTGCAGAAATGTTGAGAAAGAGGTGGTTAAAAACGACGCTGAAAGAGAAGCATAGGATATATTATAAGAGCGAAGTTGGGAGATAGAGAAGGGGAAGGAGAGAAAGGAGACAAGAGAGGAGGGGGAATAGGGAAGAAAAATCTGAGAAGGGAAAACCATGAGACAGAGGGAGAGAAGGAAATGAACAGAAAGAATGGGAAATGATAAGATCAGTATGTAGGAACAAAGCCATAAACAGAGTAAGATATGTAAGTGGAGAACAGAAGAGGGAAATGCTAGAAGGAAAGAAAGCTGGGATCGAAATAAAAAGTAAAATGCAGTAAAGACAGGTGGGAGCTGGCATTGGCTCGGCGATGCGACGGGTGCAAGGTAATTGGTTATATATATTTTTTTATTTTCCCTATCCTGCGCATGTGGACTTCCCCTCCGCCCTTCGCCGCCCCGCTGCTCTCACCTGTATCAGCCTCGACTGCGTTATACCTCTCCTCTCAGTGTCTTACATCTTTTATATAAACTGCTTAAAGTATGTGTAAAAGCACACCAAGACAGCAGAAGGCGGTCATGGGGGAACTGAAGGGTAAAGCGTGTTGGGTTATGAGTGGAATTAATAACATCAGAAAATGATACCGGCATGGAGAGAGGATGGAAGAGAAAGGCGAGGAAGGCTATCGTGAGTAAAAGGGAAATGGGGAGGAAGAAAGATAGGAGAAAACTGGCAGCTAGAACGATATTTAGGTTAGAAGTGTAGTCGGCGTAGAATTCATCTGCAGATAATACCATGAAAAGCCAAAATTACATACACGGAAAGAGCAAACAGATTGGAGAGCTCAGATGAAAGGAGCTTCACCTGTGTTGACTTTGCTATAAAATTAGGGGCAGATTTATGTTAACTGGCGCATCCCGAGGGATGCGCCAGTTAACATGCGCCACAGTGCGCCACAGCTACGCCTCCCATGGTGCGCCGCATTTATGATGCGGCGCACCATGGGGCAAAAACGGCACAGATGCGTGACGCATCTGTGCCGGAAATGTGCCGCATTGCTAGAGTTGCGTCGCAAGCGCGACGCAGCTCCAGCAATGCTCTGGGGGGGCCTATTCTTTCAATGCTGCCTCAAGCCTTACACCTGCTTCAAGCAGGCGCAGGGTTTTGACGCAGCATTGCCCTGAAAGTGACTGAGTGAAATCTCATAGATTTCACTCAGCCACTTTCAGGAGGCGTTCCTGCGCAGGAACGCCCCCCCCCTGCGCAGGAACGCCTCCTCATGGCGCAGTGCTGTACAACGTGACGCATCTCCTAGATGCGTCACGTTGTAAATAGGGCGCAGGGATGCGCCACGTTTCCATGCCGTTGCGTCACGCAACGGCGGCGTAAACGTGGCGCAAGCCCTTCATAAATCTGCCCCCTCATTTGTAGACTGATTCTAAACATTTACATATACAATTTTTCGATGTGTGACATTACGCCTAACCCTAACGCCACGGGAGTTTCATTAGTCGCTTTATATTTCGCAGAAATAACCGCCAGGTGGCGCGCAAGAGCTGCCGAAGCATCTGGGGAAGGCTGTGCCTCGTATTCTGCAGCAAAAGCTAGCCAATATATACCTCCACCTCATAAGTCTTCTTTGCTGGGTCTAGTACATGCAACCGAACGGTGCTGCACACCGCACCCTGCTGTATACCCTAATAAATGACAGAGGGCCTCGCACAACGTCCTGCTCTCATTTGTTCTCTGGCTGTAGTGATGGACTATTCTTCCAGTTTTACCCCTCTACATTTAGCCCATCTATCCCCTTATGTATTCAGGCATTCATCTATTTATTTAGTAATTTTGTAACACAACTTCTGCATTTCAAGAGTGTTCTATCTGAATTTCAGATGATACTGTAAACAATCAATCAGTCATTTGCTAAGCGCACTACATACCCGTGAGGGTCACAAGGGTGATCAAACAGCCAGGTCTTTAGTGTCCTCCTGAAGGTCAGCAGGTCTTGGGTCTGTCGTTGGCTCAGTGGGAGGGTGTTCCATGTCTTGGCGGCGAGTTGGGAGAAGGATCTCCTGCCGGTGGTTGTTCTTTGGATGCGCTAGACGGTGGAGAGTGAGAGGTCGGTGGAGTGTAGCTGGCGGGTGGGGGTGTAGAAGGAGAGCCGTCTGTTGAGGTAGGCTGGGCCGGTCTTGTGGATTGCCTTGTGTGCGTGGATGAGGAGCTTGAAGGATATCCTCTTGTTTACCGGGAGCCAGTGCAGCTTTCTCAGGTGATGTGGCCGTGTCGTCGTGCATCGAGGATCAGTCGTGCCGAGGCGTTTTGGATGCGTTGTAGTCGATTGATGAGCTTGGTTGGGGTTCCCGCGTAGAGGGTGTTTCCGTAGTCGAGTCTGCTGCTGACGAGGGCCTGGGTGACTGTCTTTCTTGTATCTGTCGGGATCCATCTGTAGTTCTTGCGGCGCATGTGGAGTGTGTTGAAGCAGGAGGAGGAGACGGCATTGACTTGCTTGGTCATTGAGAGCATTGAGTCGAGGATGATTCCCAGGTTGCGTGCGTGGTCGGTGGGGGTCGGGGCTGCCCCCAGTGCTGTTGGCCACCAGGAGTCATCCCAGGCTGACGGGTTGGAGCTGAGGATGAGGATCTCTGTCTTGTCCGAGTTCAGCTTCAGACGTCTGATCTTCATCCAGTCGGCGACAGCCTTCATTCCTTCATGGAGGTTTGCTTTGCCAGTGATGGGGTCCTTGGTGAGGGAGAGGATCAGTTGAATCTCGTCAGCGTAGGAGATTATGTTGAGGTCGTGCTGTCGGGCGACATGTGCAAGCGGTGCCATGTAAGTGTTGAACAGTGTCGGGCTGAGGGAGGATCCTTGATGTACGCCGCAGATGATCTCGGAGTCTTCGGAACGGAACGGAACGGGGGGAGGCGGACGCTCTGGGTTCTGCCGGAGAGGAAGGAGGTAGTCCATTCCAGAGCCTTGTCTCAGATCCCTGCTGCGTGGAGGCGTGTGTGCGGTGGCAGACGGTGTCGAAGGCGGCGGAGAGGTCTAGGAGGATGAGTGCTGCAGTCTCCCCGTTCTCTAGCAGGGTCCTGATGTCGTTGGTGGTGGTGATGAGGGCGGTCTCTGTGCTGTGGTTGCTGCAGAACCCTGACTGGGAAGGGTCCAGGATTCTGCTCTGTTCGAGGAATCGGGTTAGCTGTCTGTTAGCGATTTTCTCGATGACCTTGGCAGGGAAGGGGAGCAGAGAGATGGGTCGGAAGTTCTTGAGGTCTCTTGGGTCTGCCTTGGGTTTTTTTTTGAGAAGGGTGTTGATCTAGGCGTGTTTCCAGCTCTCTGGGAAGGTCGCGGTCTCAAGGGAGAGATTGATGATGTTGCGTAGGTGGGGTGCGATGGAGCTGCTTGCTTTGTTGAAGACATGGTGCGGGAATGGGTCTGACGGAGAGCCTGAGTGGATTGTGCTCATGGTCTTGATGGTGTCATCGACGCTCACGCTGGTCCAGGCTAGTAAGGGGACGTGGTCGATGGTGTGCGGAGGGTCTGTTGTGTTGCTGTCTGTTGGGGCTGTCTGGTTGTTAAAGCTGTCGTGGATGTGCGCTAGCTGTCTTACTGCTTACCCCACTTTTATAGCGCGGGGACACGCCTGCAGGCGTACACCAGGCGCTCTACAAATGCCCCTAATAATAATAATAATAATGTCTGCTACCTTGCGGTGGAAGAAGGTGGCGAGGTAGTCGCACAGGGGTTGCGACGGCGGGATGTCAGTGATGTTGGAGCTGGGGTTAGAGAAGGAGGTCTTCTTGGCAGCCCTGATGAGGTGGTGTTGGTTGCGGATGGCGTCCTTGTGTGCTGCGTGGCTGTCCGGAGTTTGTTCACTCTGCAATTTCTTCTATAGTTTCCGGCAGGCTTGCTTGGAATCTAGGGGTTCTACTGTGAACCAGCTGGCCCTCTTGCTGGTGTCTCTGTGGGGGGTTTCTTCAGCGGGGCGAGGGTGTTGGCGCAGTCCTCGATCCAGCGTCTGAAGTTGTGGGCAGCGATGTCGGTGTCGGAGGGTTGGGTGGGTGGGCTGAGACCGAGGTTTGCATATAGTTGGTCTTCAATGATTTTGCTCCAGCGGCGGCGGGGGATCTGTTGGGTGCGGTGGTGTGTGGTGGGTTTCTGGAAGGTGAAGTGGATGCAGCAGTGGTCGGTCCAGAGGAGTTCGGTGGTGTGGCTGACGGAGACTCTCAGGCTTGAGGAGAAGACGGGGTCGAGCGTGTGTCCGGCGTAGTGGGTGGGCGTTGTGACGAGTTGTCTCAGTCCGAGGTTGGCGAGGTTATCGATCAGGTTGTGGAGTTGTTGTCGTTGTTGTTCTCAAGGTAAAAGTTCAGGTCTCCGAGGAGGATGTACTCGGTGGAGGTCAGGGCATGCCTGCTGATGAAGTCGGCGATGGAGTCTCAGAACTGGGGGTGGGATCCAGGGGGTTGGTAGACGAGGGAGCCTCTGAGGGTGGAGTTGGGGTCTATGTGGATCTGGAAATGCATGTGTTCGGGATGCTGAGGGCATCATCTGTGCTAGTCGAGACCCTGATGCTGTTCTTGTGGACGATGGCCATTTCTCCTCCGACTCCGTTGGTGCGGTCTCTGCGGGTGATCTTGTAGACGTCTGGGATGGCTTTGGCGATGTCGGGTGCACAGGAGTTGTTCAACCAGGTCTCTGTCAGGAAGGCGATGTCCGGGGAGGTTGGGTTGAGTAGGTTCCAGAGCTCGACGGCGTGTTTGCGTGCGGAGCGGGTGCTCAGTAGTATACATCGGAGGTGGTTGAGGTCTTTCTTGGCGGATAGTTCGTCGTCTCTGTGGATGGTGTAGCTGCAGTTGTGGGTCTGTCCGGGGTTGAGAGCCTGAAGAGTGCTGGTGTCATAGTGGCGGCGGTTGTCATGGTTGGTGCGGGGGCCAGGGGTCTAGCGCTGGGCGCGGTCCAGGCACGGACGGGCGCACACGGGCTTGCCACGTGCCAGCAGCGTGACCGCGGAGCTGCCGGCATGTATGGGGAGGTGGGAGTGAGGAGCAGCTGGGAGACGGGGGCAGCGAATGGGCAGTCAGGGGGGCAGAGCCGCAGGGGATGCAGCGGCGGGGGCAGTGAGGGGCGACGAAGGAAACAGAAGGCAAAGGGCACAACAATTGAGGGGTAAACGAGTGGCACAGAGGGCATAAAGGTCACAAAAGGGCAAAAGGTCACAGAAAACGGGGGAAACAAGTGGCACACAAGGCAAAAGGTCACAAGGAAAGGGCAGAAATGTCACAAAAAACGGGGGGAAGGAGTGGCACAGAAGGCAGAAAGGTCACAGAAATGCAGGGGCAGGTAAGCAACAGAAGGCAAAAACGGGCAGAGAGACACGGGGGCCACGAGGGGAGCAGAAGGAAAAACCGGGCAGAGAGACATGGGGGCAGCGAGGGGAGCACAAGGGAAACCGGGCAGAGAGACACGGGGCAGCGAGGGGAACAGAGGGAGAGAACGGGCACGGACCACGTACAGGCAGCGGGGGAGAAGACAGCAGCAGTCACAGACACAACAATGAAAATGCAGTCACTACAACGGGAGCAATGAAAGAAAATACAGCAATACAATGGAGGATGAGCAAACCTACGGCCTACCACTGGCCACCAGGGAGGAGGCGCAGGTGGCAGCCTGCGGGTCGAGGAGGGCCTCGAACTTCCTCAGCAGCGGCAGCTGGGGCAGGGACACACAGGCGGTGCTGTGCAGAGTGGGAGCGACCTACCTGGAAGGGTCAACGGTCAGGGCACAAGTCCTAAAAAAAGAAGTGGGGGGACTAACCAGGTTAGGCAGTATGCAAGTGAAATAATGACGCATGCCATCACAGGGCATTATGTCACGACACATGGCATTGCACGTGACCTCACTGGAAATGACATCACAAGAAGTGACATCAGATATTAAGGCCTCACACATATGTTTATCAGGTATATCATGAGTACATTTAAACGCAGTATGGGATTCAACAAATTAGATTTGATGTTGGGGTTGTGCCTAAAACGGGGTGCAATCCCGACTCAAAATCTGAGCCTCAACTAATACATTTATTTGTTTAAGCCCTGCCACAAAGAAATTGGCAACATGGAGATGTATTGTAGTAGATCTGCTATGCTTAATTAGTTACAAAGTCTACATTTTAAATTATTTGATTGGGTTAAGGCAACTGCTGTGAAAGTGCCCTGTAAATCTCAGGAAATAGTAATAATGGCAAGATAACTCTGCTGGTTAATGCACTTGATGGAGAGATCTGTGTTTTGTAAAGTCCCAGATTTGAATGAAAGTAGTAGAGAAGGTAGATGTGTCTTTTGCAAAGCACGTCATCTAACACACAGAGACAGATTTTTATTTTATGTAGGAAAAGGTGGGTTACTTCTTTTAACACAGTGATCATTTTGTCACCTGCAGTTCATAAATTGTAATCCTTCTAAAAGACCACATTGAGGTATGAAGGACATGTGACTCCTACACATTGTAACCCTCACTGTCTCATGTAACCCATCTTATACATTGATTTACACATGTACATGATGTATTGTCAATGTATAATGTGTATGTTACGTAAAGAGATCTGACACCCTGCATTGAGTTGCATAAGGCTATAAAAGAAATCAAATAGTGCTATTGAAATTGTTATTTGTGTAAATACTGGGACAGACCAACACCCCAGACATTCTTACAGTGCATGAATCTCTTATATACAGGGCTTGAGCAAAGGGAACAGTCCAGCTCTTAAGTACTTGTGAACGGAGAACAAGCTATGTGCCTTTGTTTCCACTCTTTGGCATTTACATTTAAGTGTGAGTTTCCAGGCCACCTCCAGTCAGGCTAGTCAAACAAAAGGAGGACTGATGGTCCCTTAACTTTGGCCCAGATGAGGTGAAAAAAAAGCTTGCTCCCCGCCTGCACATTGCTTCTGGGAATCAAAAGCAGAGTGCAGGTGCTGCTGAACGTGTCCCGGTGTCTGAAAATTACACCGGGACAAGATCAGCATAATCTCAGTAAAGCCCTACTTCTTGGCAGGGGGGATGGCATCCACACTGTGAAAAGAGTGGGTGGACAGTGTGTACCTACATGTACCCCCGACTTGTGCCCTGACCGTAAATGATTCTCCTGGGTTTCTTCTGTTCCGGTTAAGGGAGGACTTAGCCTGGCAGTTTGGGCTGGACTGTTCCCATTGGAGCAGGGTCAGGATTAATGTCAGTGGCGTAGGAGGTGGAGGCAGTCCGCCCTGCGCTGCATGGTTTTTGGGGGTGGCGGAGGTGAGCAAGTCAGGTCTGTTGACACTATCCTCCCAGTAGGCTGGTCGGACCACTACCTCCTCAGGTTTAAATCCCACCTCCCGTCCCACACAGGATTCACGCGATCGCACGTTAAAACCTTCTTAGGTCGTGACTGGAAGAACCTGTTGAAGAGGAAAGAGGAGGGAAAGCTCGATCTACGCCAGGTTGGGGCCTTGTTCAAAATAGAGAATGATGTCACCACAAATTATCTTTCCTTTTGCCACGAGACTACAAAAAAACCCGACGCCATCATCCCGCTGAAAACAATCACAAAAAGGGTAAAACCCTCCACCCCCTGGTATACGGATAAACTTAAAGAACTAAAAAATATCTGTAAAAAGGCAGAGAAGCTGTGGAGGACAAATTACTCAGACCAGGAGAAAGCACGCTGGAGGCTCACTATCTCTCAATACAAGAAAGAAATAATCACAGCCAAATCCAACTACTTTGCTGAGGTAATCCTCAAAAGCTCTAATAAATCCCGGGATACATTTAGGCTCATCAAAGAGCTCTCTCACCCCGCCTGTGCTAATAGCCAAATCAAGCCCTCAAAAGAACTCTGCGACGGCCTAGCAGTGTTCTTCCAAGATAAAATCAGCAAAATTGTAGAGGGAATGAATAGTAATCCTATCTCCTCAATGCAAGACAACAGCATTCAAGCGAACAAAGACAAGAAGGTGGAACCAGACACATACCCCCCTTCTAATGCTACCCTGGAAAACTTTAAGATTCCTTCGGAACAGGAATTCCTCACAACAGCCCTCAATACGTCTTCAGGCTCTCCTCTAGACCCCCTTCCCCACAGAATAGCCAAGAATTTCAAGGACGATATTCTACCAGCTCTGCATCAACTATGTAATCAATCTCTGCGTACGGGCTCCGTGCCCAAAGACAGGAAACTGGCGATCGTCACCCCGCTATTAAAAAAAACAAATCTGGACCCCAACTGCCAAAAGAACTACCGACCCATATCCCTTTTTACCATACCCAATAAAGATCATAGAGAGGTGGGTCAGCAGATCTCTATGCCTCTTCCTAGGAACCAATAACATCCTGGAAGAGGAGCAGTTTGGCTTCGGACCAGTTCATGGAACGGAGTCAGCCTTGCTGACAGTCATGGATGACCTATGAATGAGGGCGGACAGGGGAGAATCAGCAACTCTGTTTCTGCTTGACCTGTCCCCCGCGTTCGATACGGTGAACCACAGCATCCTGATAGAAAGATTGAGGAACGTCGGAGTTGGAGGGGTCGCGCTTGATTGGTTCCGCTCCTACCTGACAGATAGGTGGCAGGCAGTAGCTATCCCTCCCTATCAATCAGAGTTCATCAAAGTTCCAAATGGGGTCCCACAGGGGTCTGCTATCAGTCCTATACTCTTTAATATTTATATGCAACCCCTGATGTGAATCATCAAAAGCCATGGCATCAGCGTGACAAACTACGCAGACGATACTCAGCTGATAATCTCGCTGGACGGAACTCGAGCAAGCTCAATGGAAACCTTCCACACCTGTATTCTGGAAATGTTTCTTTGGCTCAATCAGAACTCACTAAAATTCAACAGTGAGAACACTGAAATACTGCATTGCACAGTAGGAAAAATCCCCAAAAGTCTACCACCAGATTTCGGGCCTCAGTCGTTAGGGGACTCACCCACCCCAGTGAGCTCAGTAAAAAATCTTGGAGTCACTATCAATACCAAACTAAGCCTAGAGGCAAACATCAATAAGCAGGTCAGCTGCTGCTTTGCCCTATTAAGAGGACTCCGCAGGTTGCTACCTCTCCTGCCCCCACAGAACAGAACCGACATAGTCAGGAGCACTATCCTCAGCCGCCTGGATTATTGCAATGCTCTCCTGCTGGAATCCCCTGCCTATCTCATCTCCAGACTCCAAAGTGTCCAGGCAGCTGCAGCCAAACTGGCACTTTCCCGTGAGCGAAGATCTTCTACCACTCTTACCCTGGCCGACCTACATTGACTGCCCATACACCAAAGGATCTGCTTTAAATCCCTATGTATTGTTTTCAGGGCAGTTCACGGGCTAGGTCCCCGACCACTCCAGAACAAATTCAAGTGGTACGAGCCCACCCGGTCTCTACGATCCTCATCCTTAAACTTCATTAGCATTCCCAGAATCAAGAAAGCCACCTGCGGAGGACAAGCTTTCAGTATAGCTGCAGCCCACCTTTGGAATAACCTCCCCATCGATATCAGAAAAACTAATGACCTTCTGACCTTTCGAAAAAAGGTAAAAACCTGGCTTTTTCCAAAAAACCCTCCTAAAACCCATCACAACAAATAAATCTACTTTGTTCAGCATCTTGTCCATGTTCCTGTCCCCACAAAGCTTTTAGCTATGCACCCCAGCGCCAGGATGCCCGTAGGGTTACAGAGCGCTCTAAAAATGCTATGAATAATTAAATAAATCAATAAATACCATTACCATCCAGCCCGTGGCTTAAGGCTTACAGTGCCTATGGCTCCACACCAATCGCCCATGACCCCACCTTTTTCCAACTCGTCACCTAGTTCGAAAAGTTTGGAGGTGAAAGAGCAGAGACTAAAACCTCGAAACTGTGACCACACAGGTTTGAGTTTTCATTTTTATGCTCTAGCACTGGAAGAAGAAAGCTGCAGCAGGAGTCAAAAGGAGACCTGCACAAGCAGCAAGATAAGTAAAAGCTTTTAAATGCTGTGGCTGTCTGTGCGTATGGGCGAGACTGTGTTTTTATGAGTGAGCATGTGTATCTTTGAGAATGTCTGTGTAAGTGTGTGAGGGAAAGCAAGAGAGTGTTGGTGAAGGAGTAAGTCAGAGTGATTGAGAATGAGTGATAGGAAGAGTGAGTATGAGTACAAGTAAGAATGAATGAGTATGAGGGAGAACGACATTGAGCTTAACTTAACATTGCTGTGTGTGTCAGAGTGAGTCACAGTCTGAGTCTAAGTAAAATTGAGAATGAGTTAGTCAGAGGTAGAATCAGTGAGACTAGGTCAGAGTGAGCGAGAATGAGAGAGAACGAGTGGGACTGAATGAGTCTGAGTGAGACTGAATGTGCCATAGAGACTCAGTGAGTCCTAATGAATAAGAATCATTTTGAATGATTATGACTGAGTGAGAATGAGCAAGTCAGAGTAATATTGAGTGGGTCTGGATGAGTCATTGAGACAGATTAACAGTGAGACTGAGTGAGACAGAATGAGGGAGAATGATTGGGAATGAGTGAGAATGAGTGAGATTGAGTGACTTGAAATGAAAGAGAATTTTATTTAATTTTATTTTATTTTAGGAGTTTTATATAGCGCTAGCTGGACCTGAGGGCATTAGAGCGCTTCACAACATGTACACTTAAGAGCTAAAAGACGGTACAGATAATTGATATAACAGGAGGGTTCTGGCTGCGTAACAAACGCACACAGAAGGGAAGGGGAAGAGGGGAGGGGGGAGGGTGTAGGACAAATCAAATGAGTCTCTGAGCTGATTCAATGTTCAGTCATAACGGGAGTCCAAAAAAAAAAAGGTTTCTTGATTCAGGACGGTGTCGTCTGTCTTTAGGATAGGGAGGGGAGGAGAGCCAGCTAAAGTATTTTTTAATTTTTTTTGGATTGTTATCTATTTCCTTGTGATCGTTCGAGGGAGAGTGCTTTGAGTAGGTTCATGAATTTTGGAAATGAGGGGGTCGTCCTGATGTGGGGGGGATTGGAGTTCCAGATTTTAGGGGCGTTTCCAGCAAATGTTTTTTTTGCGGTTTTATTCTTAAGTGTTTTCAGCGGGATGAGTAGCATGGTGTTGGAGCTCCTGAGGCTTCTGGAGAGGGCCGGCCCTTTTGAGTTTGGCGGCTAAGTATTCAGGTTTGCCTGTGTGCAGGGCTTTGTGTGTGAGGCAGGCTGTTCTGAAGCTGGCTCGCAGCTCAATTGGGAGCCATTTAATTCTCTGATGGCGGGAGTGATGTGTTCGAATTTCCTGGTTCCAGTTACCATCCTCACTGCTGCATTGAAGGTTATCTTCAAGGGGTCCAGGTGTGATACTGCTGTCCTGGTTAGAGTTGCAATCCCATAGTCAATTCTGGAGAGTACCAGTGCTTGGGTGGCTTGTTGAAGGTCCTTGGAAGAGGGGAAGGGTTTGATTTTGTCAAGTAGTTTCAGGTTGAGAAAGACACTTTTGGCCGATCTTGAAATATGTTTTTTCATGTCCAGTTTCGGGTCTAGGGTGATGCCAAGAGATTTTACTGAATCCGCCATGGCGAGGTTGCCGTTGAGGGCTTCAATGGCTTTGAGCCATTCTTCAACTTGGGGGTTGTCGTTTTTGTTGGAGATGAGGAGCAATTCCGTTTTCTCTTGGTTGAGTTTCAGGTGATTCTTTGTGAGCCACAGTTGCACCTCCTTGAGCATGTTGTTAAGTCTCTGGATATCATCAATGGAAGTGGTTTCCAGATAAAGCTGCGTGTCATCAGCATATAAGTGAAAAGGGATGTTGGATTTCCTGAGTAGAGAGGTGAGGGGTTCCATGTAAAAGTTGAAAAGCTGGGGGGAAAGCACATATCCTTGGGGGACACCTCTGATGACGGAGTAGAGGTCGTACTCGAAGTTTTTAATTTTTATTTTTTGTGAGCGGTTGTGGAGAAAGGAAGAGAACCAGTGGAGAACCGTCTCCTGAAGGCCAGCCCTTTCTTGCAGAGCCTTGAAGAGCAATTTGTGGTCAACTGTATCGAACGTGGACGATAGGTCTAGAAGGTTGAGAAGACAGCAGTGATCTGAGTCCAGTGATTTTTGGATGTCATTTATGACATTGAGGATTGCGGATTCGCTACTTCAGCCTTTTCTGAAGCCTGATTGATGAGGGTCAAGGAGATTGATATTGTCGAAGTGTTGGGTCAGCTGAGGGAATACACATCTTTCCAGGATTTTAGAAAGGAGGGGTTGATTCGAGATGGGTCTGAAGTTGTTCAGGTCCTCAGTGTCTAGCCCTGGCTTTTTCAGCAGAGGAGTGACTTGGCCTACTTTGAGGCCGTCTGAAACACTTCCAGAGCTCAGAGAGCTCTTAATGATCTTGTACCATAGTGGGGCTAGGACAAGTTCAGGTCTTTGACCAGGTGCGGGGGAAGCTGATCGAGGGCGTGTGATGAGGGTTTAGCATTGGAGATTAATTTAACTATCTGTGCTTCCTGGATGGGGATGAAGGAGGACCAGTGTTTTGTGGGCATCAAGGAGTCGCTCTCGTGGTTTTTAGATGCTAAGTTCATGATGGAGGGGGAGAGCTTTGAGCCAAATGAGAGATCTATCTTGGCAATTTTCTCATTGAAAAAGTTGGTGAAGTTGTCGCAGCGTTCTTTGGATGCTAGTGCTGAGGATGTCATAGGCTTTGAGGTTTGGTTCCTGATGATATTAAAAAGCTCTTTGGGTCGGTTTTTCGCATTGTTTAGAGCCGAACGGAAGAAAGCTGTCTTTTTGTTTTTAATGTGTTTTAATGTGGACTTCTAGGAGTTGATCACGATGGAGGGGGGAGGGATTGTACCTCCAGATTCTTTATGCAGTTCTTAGCAGCCTTCTTTCTTCATTGATGTCGGAAGTGAACCAAGATCTGGAGGGAGTAATCCTGTTTTTTTTTAGTTTCAATGGGGCAAGGTGGTCCAAGGTGAGTGACAGATTGGATTGGTAAAGAGAGGTGAGTTCAGTGGTTTAGAGGTGATTGGTGGAGTTAGGGAGGAGCGAGCTGATTTTTCCTTCAAGGTCAGCTCGAGGAATCTGGGCTGTGTTTCTGACCCATTTGGGGGGGGTCTCGCTTGGGGTGGTGAGTTTGACCCACTTGGTTAATATGAAAAAGAACTATGTGGTGATCGTACCAGTCTATGGGGAGGATGTGGTCAACGGAGATTGCGTCGCTTTAGGCGATAATTGCAATGAGGATTGCTCATCTCTGGAGAATGTGAGCCAGGTGGAGATTGAGTGAGTTGGAATGAGTGAGAGTGAATGGGGCTGAATGAGACTGTGAGAGAAATTAAATTGATCAGAACGAGTAAGAAGGTATGTGACTCAGTGAGAATAAGTGAGAATGGGTGAGGTTGAGTGAGTCAGAGTGAGAATCAGCAAGACTGAGTGGGTCAGTGAGACCGAGCGAGAATGAGTCAGTAAGACTGACTGAGTTAGAATGAATAAGAATGAGTGTGAATGAGGGAAAAAGTATAATCCAGAGTGATAATGAGAGAATCAGAATGAGTGGGACTGAGTGAATAAGGGAGAGAGTGAGACTCAGTGAGAATAAGTGACAGCGACTGCAGGTGAGTAAGATTGTGTGTGTCAGAGAGGGTTTGAGTGAGTTAAAGAGATTGAGATTGAGTTTGACAGGATGGGCCACAGCGAGATTGAGTGAATCAGAATGAGGGATAATGAGTAAGACTAGGAATAACTGAGAATGAGTGAGGCTGAGTGGGACAGATGAGAATGAGTGAGACTGCAAGAGTTGTTGAGACTGAGTGAGTCTGAGTGAGTCAAAGTAACTAAAATTGAGTGCAAGTGTGTCTGGGATTAAGTGAATCAAGCTAAGTGAGAGAGTAGTTCAAGTTCAAGTTCAAGAATTTGTATAGCGCACTACTCACCCAGAGTGTCTCAAGGCGCTTGGGGAGGGGTACATTATTTATCGAATGAATCTAAGCGAGTGTGAGTGAACCTGCAAACCCTGCAAGAAGAAGTTAGGCTCACTCACTGGAATTCAAGCCAAGGATTACACATTTGCTAGTACTGTCACACTACTGGCTCACTATTTGAATGATCGAAGGGAAGAATATCTGGTTGAAGCTGTCTCATGTGAATGTTGAGTGGAAGAAAGTAAAATGAGATGGAATGCAAAGTGAGACATAACCATAACAAATTTGTAAATCAAGGGACCTGGAGGAGGATGGACTCTGGGCCAGCATTTTTAAAGGTTTGTGCCAGGACAAAATGATGCAAAGCAGAGAAAACTTAAGTAAGTGTATTCACTTTCTAGTTCAAAAACTAGTTTGCACTGGAAGGGTTCCCTTTTGTCAACTCAAACAGCTCTTAGCAGAACTTTGCGTCAAAGGGACGTTACTTTGGTATAACTTAGGTGGATCAGTGAATAATTTTTAACGCAAAGCCCAATCTACTACAGTAGCAAAACCGGACTTTACATTAATCACGGCAAACTTTTCAGGTCAGAATACATCTTTCAAGCTGTGGTCTTTTAATGGAGGGGCACTGAAAGGCCACTCCCTTTTCAGCCTTGACCACTTTCAGCTCCTTTTGGAATGTGAATTCCGGCTAAATCTTCCAGTTTAGCCAGGCATCAAAGACAAACATTATAGTTTCAAATAGACGTATTTTCCTAAAAGCACCTGATGAAGCTGGGAGCTTTGATTTAAAATTCAGGTATGCAATCTTATACTCATTACTGCACACATAGTCCACATTTTCATACTCCAGACCTCAAGTTCATAGTGGATCGCCAATGCCTGGGAATTATTTTTCATGTTTTCAAGTTCAACATCAGAACTTTACCACTAGACTGTCAAGCACCAAAGCTGGTAAAGCCTTTTGGCATGTTGCCCTGCCACACCATTCAAACCATTACAGATGTACCTGTAATACCTTTGCCGCTGCATTATAGGAACCTTAAGCAGATGTACGATCAGGGGCGGTCAGCACGTATCTGGGGTGGTGGGCAGGGAGGAGGGGGAGGTAAACAAAAATAGAAATTAAACTTACCTCATCGTTGCATCCTCCTCGTCGCTCCAGCCAGAACACAGAACAGGAAGCACCCATGCTCTCCTGAGCCAATCACAATACTACAATGCAGTGAAAATGCGCACCGTAGTTCAGCACTCAGACTGGGACAGGGAGCCTGGTCAAGTTCTCTATCCAGGCTGTAATAAAAACATGCTGAGTGCCCATGAATTTTTGGGCGGCCAGAAATGGCCATCCAAATATTCATGCACACTTAGGGGAGTGAAAACGACTCCTCCCCTGCTCTGTCAGCAGAGCAGCCACACCCTGCTTAACAAAGCAGCCACGCCCGCAGCAAGAACAAATGAAATTATAATAACGTGTAGGTATTATCATTTTATTTTTCCTTAGACTGCTGAAAAGCAGTGGGCGACGCTCCACCGCCTTAGCGGAGGAGCCGCCACAGTGTACGATATTAATGTATGTATGAAAGAGGTAGTTGCATAGTGTGAATGTAGTGGATTAGAGAGGTAGCTGGACCCAGGAAGCAGAAGTGTAATGTTGCTGCATTGTGTTATAATATCCTTGAAAGATGTGTGTCTTCATCTCTTTACTAAACTGACAAGGGTTGAGGCGGTCCAGGTGTAGGCACAGATGTTATTTCACATTCTGGCTGCATAAAGTGAGAACACTTGTTACCTTTGTTCTCTTTGTTCTCTTTTTCCCACTTGTTAGTCTTCGGTCCGATTGTGTCAAGGTTGCACGCGAACCAAAAGCCACCAAAATTGAGAGCCTGTAAGCCAAATAGGCAATGCAAGATGGCTTTGTAGATGATTCAGCTGATTTTGAAGATGGGGTGAGCTTCAACAGGAGTTAATTGAGTTCCATCAGTATGGTGATGATGTGGTCACCTGTCTTCTAATCAGTGGAGTAACATAGGCCCTCGCAGCCACCATGGTGCAGGGGGCCCCGGGCTTCAAGGGGGGTCCCCTAAGCACAATACCCTGGCCTGAGACCTCCAGTGGAGTCTGGAGGAGGGGCCACTCCAAGAAGTTTGCAGGGGGCCCCCCTCAAGTTTCATTGCGCTAGTGTTTCAGTTCCTGGATAAGATGTGCTGCAGCATGTCGAATACCCTTAAGGGGGTGACGGGGGCAGTGTGGGGTCTGGAAATCCACTGAGCTGGGTATTGCCACATAGGGAATCTTGACCGAAAAGTCCCCTCTTGCTTGAAGCTGTGCCCATGTGTTAGAATGGTATGCTATGCTATGCTAGGCAGTTATAAAGCGCAAGGAGACCCAGCGGGTTTCCCAGGACTCTGGAGAATGGAGCTCTGCTGGGAGCTGCAAACACTGCCTGATATCATCTCCATTTTTGCAGTTTCCTCTAGAGTCACACCTTACGAGCCCAGACCAAAGCCAGGGAAAAATCAACAAAGCAAGACATACAGATTCCTGTGGCTGTCTGTTGTGTATCAAGAAACCATATTGTTCGCTATTGTGTGAAAATGTTGTCAAGTGACATAAGTTGGCTTTACTGATGACTATATTTCGAGATTACAGAGTTTCCAAAGATAGCACAAAGACTTTAGGTAAGATTTCCCCGGCTGTCCCTAAGAGCGATCTAACCCTATCAGAGGTTCAGACCTAAATCCAAATCAAATCAAATCAAATCAAAAAATATCTTTATTTAGATATAAACATATATCTTTGAAAGAAGCTACAAAGTTCACATTGTGTAGCTACTATTAAAAAGCAAGAAAGCATGTAACAGTTAATTAGCCAGCAGTAATACAAAGAAAAGGAGGTTATCAGCTCTTGGGCCTCCTTATTCCATTACAGTTTAAAATTAAAATAAAAACACGGGGTGATAGTGATGAGAAAGAGAGTAGGTTAAAACATATTGTGCGAGAAACTTTTCCCATCAACCCTTTCGTAAAGTACCCGTTGTCCATGATGCCGTACAAGTGCAGGACCGCCAACAGTCCTAACCTCTATGTTGAAATTTAGTTTTGTCCCCCTCAGAATTAAAAACTGTTGTGGGGAACGTCAGAATTAAAAGGTAGGTATGGGGGGGTGCGTTAGCAGGACCCAATTTGGTTAGGGTGTGGTATGCCAGCTGAATGAATTTTGTGAGTTTTGTGTTTAAAATGGTGTTTTCTGGATTCAAAGCCGCCATAATGGCTTGCCTACAGGATCGGACGCCCTGGTTGTTCCATTTAGCTTTAAGTTTGGACCTACGTTCAGAGTTAAAGGCTGGGCAGAGGCAGACCACATGCATCAGAGTCTCAGCTGCTTTGCCACATCCTCTGCAAGTTGCGTCCTCTGCCGTGCGTCGCCATGAGGGTAGATCTTGCAGAAATCGCCAATCACCCATTCTGATAGCGGTAAAACTACGTTTAAGGTACAATGTGTATGTGCAGGCCAAGTAAGCGGCAAGGACTAACTGGCTGTATGAGTGTAAAAGAGCCCATGCGTGACTGCGTTTTGAAAAAAGTGCTTTGTCCATGATAAGAGATTTCATTCTCTCACATTTTTTAATCCCCATTTTAAAAACTGACTGACCGGGGTTAAGGGCCCATAATTCACTCACTGAGAATTGCTGAATTGCGTCTTTTAGGAGGTGACCAAACGTTCCACCTGAATTTTTCTGGGAGATTTCTAACCAGGCTAAGGATTCCAGTGTGCCAGGGACCGCCTGCCTCAGTTTGTGGCAGAGGTTCAGGTATACCCCGATGTCTGAGGCATCGTAGTTTAGTAGCCCCAACTCTAGTCTTATCTGTGCAGCAACCCTATCAGAGGTTCAGACCTCAAGCACGCCCCTCTTATGCAAACATATCTTAAAGCAGTCTTTCTAGCTGAAGGGATTAATATCTGTTGAAAACCCTCAATAAATGCCTGGTCAGTATACTGACCACCCTGGGAATGCTACTCTTCAGTAGAATACATTTCTACTCTCAGGGCCTGATGCATACACTTTGTATCAATGGGGTGGATCTAAGTGGCATTACTTTAATACTGGGTCCCTATGACTTACCCACCTTGGGTACTTCCCCCAACCAGGGCCGGCCACCCGGAAGGTGAAACCAAATTGACAGATTAGGTTGGAGTATAGTGCATGATAATGAAACCCACCCATGTGTGCTTCAATTCTCTCACGCAAGGAGAATCCCTTATAGATTTGTTATCTACAGGACCGCTGTAAGTCATTCACCTGGACATGTGAACGTCCTCCCTAAACTCTAAAAAAATCTAGCCTTCATACACTGCAAAAAAGGAGCGACAGCCAGCATTCATTGGGGTATATGAAGGGCAGGCTTCCCTCTTCCAGCCTTCCTCTACCTAAACATTCCTCTGCCCCTACAGAGACAGCTCCACCTTCCCCTGTGTCTGCAGACAGTCATTAGCACATTACTTTCACTGAATTATTACAGCTCAAAGTCCTCATTATTACTACAATCGAGGTACAGCATAAATGATTCGGTTCAACTATGCCTGTTCTTTCAAAGGTTCGATTATAGAATATCTTGTCAGAAGAAAAAAACTGTTTGGCCTCATACAAAACTCAGCTATTGTGTCTCACTGCATGAATTATCGCTTTTGATCTGGTTTTGGTTATATACCTTGGTATATAATTACTGCATGGGGGAATCAGGTGACATAAACCATTCATGCGTTTGCATCTCAGTGGGGAGTTTGGGAAAGAAAAGAGCTGAAAACAAGACATTCGTGACACCAGCGTGCAGTAAACGAAGTCAAGGTGGTACTGGACTGAAATATACTCAAGAAACTGACCCAAACGAATGCCTTTCTTGGCATTGCTTAGGGCGACATATTCTACCTTACGAGTCTGACATTATTTTAAATATTGTTTTGAAACATCAAAAGATAAAAGATGGCATTCTTGAGATACAGTCAGACTCTTTTTGCCTGTAAGTTATCGAGGGGATACATTTCCATGCAAAGTGGCTGGAACGAAGTTATGCATGGGGTGGGAGGCCTGTGTGGAAGCTACCATCTCTGTTAAAGTACAATGAACATGGGGTTACATCACCCAAGATCAATGCTCCTTCCTCCATGGGAGTGCCGCTTCTACCGCTCTTGGCCACAACCAAAAAATGGCATCAAGAATGCATCAGATTCGGAAATACTTTATTTCCAAGAGATATATTCTTATTGAACTATTATACACATTTCAAATTCGTAAAATCGAAATGTTAGTACCCCCAAAAAAACAATGCCTGGTGCGTCACTCAGCCACGCCTACTTATAAATGATGCAATAAAACTATCTGAACATTAACATTATTCTCTACTCACTCCCGATACAATCCACAACCAAAGGTATCACATGTACTTAAAACGTTTCATTAGAAATAAGAGGGAGAAATCGACAAATAGCAAAACAATTAATTCTGCATCGACTGAATGACCATAACACCATGTCAAGTTGGACAATAAAAAACTTGACATTGTTGCATGCCCTGCTGTATAACAGAGACTAAGAAGGTAACATCAACGAGGAAGCAACAGTTACAGATTATATTAGGGGTGAGCTTTTTAAAGAATGGTTGCATAGCTCTAAAAATATAAATAAAGAAAGAAACATGGGAGCTTAGAAGGGCAAGCCTGGACTGCACTTCCCTGCCAAGTAGAGCAGAGCCCCTCTGTCACCCGTTCCAGTTCTTTGTAGGTGACTGACAGCATTCTCCACTGAAGGGCCTGACATTTTGCTGAGTGGGTGCCATGTTAAAGTGCTCCCATTTGGCAAAGTTTTTTTGTTTTTCAATTAAAAAAAAAATTCAAAGCAGGAGTTTGTTAGTGAAAACACCGGGTGGGGGTGGGGAGGGGGATGTTATTTTTTTGTGTCCTGTTGAAGACCCTCCCTGGCATTCCTGAGCAGGAACAATGCTTTCGGACGTTCTTTCGTACATTGACCAATAGCCCTCTAGGGGACAACGTTTTCTTTTGTTTTGGCCA
Source organism: Lissotriton vulgaris (assembly GCF_964263255.1). Taxonomy (NCBI): domain Eukaryota; kingdom Metazoa; phylum Chordata; class Amphibia; order Caudata; family Salamandridae; genus Lissotriton; species Lissotriton vulgaris. Next base: position 208,666,948 of record NC_141695.1, read on the forward strand.
GCCGAGTCTCTGCCTTCAAACAAGCATTGAAAATGTAACAGGTCTCGCCTTTGATTAAGTTAAAGCCATTTGCTTTGCTAATAGTATTGTACAGCAAAGCAAATTGCTTTAACTTAATGAAAGGCGAGACCTATTGCATTTTGTAATGCTTGTTTAAGGTGTTACAGGAAAAGACAGGGTCTAAAAGTGACTCATTTTGTGTGGGCTTGTCGTTCAAGGGGGTTCCTTTTCCGAAAAAAAGCATTGGCAAAGCCAAAATGTCTCCCCATGAGAGCTATTGGCTTTGGCATGTTTTGTAGCCAAGCTGTACAGCAGCACAGCCGCTTTGCAGTGTGGCTAAAACTAATTTTAAAAAGTGCTATGATGAAGCCAGGATGAACACACTTTTTTTTAAGTGCATTAGCATTGGTTGCATCATAGTCACTCTTTCATTATTATTTTTAGGCATTCTGCACAGCAGCAATGCTGCTATATATACAGCATGGCTACAAATCATTGTCAAAGTTGTCAGTGCCCATACTGTACATCAGAAACAAAAGGCAATGGCAGATCCAGTAGTCTCAAAGGCTATATCTATTGGCTTTGTCAATGCGTGTTAAGTCTTGGAACAACATCCCTTTGGTTCTGAGCAAATCAGTTAATCTACCCAAGACATGAAAAAGAAACAAAATGACATGCAGCAAAAAAACCGATCACATAAAGAAAGCAATTGCGCTCATGTCCATGTCTTAGTGAAAATATATTTGGAAAAAGATAACAGCTGTTTTCACAATAAAAGCAGATAACATACAGACTCGGGGATCTACAGATGATTCTGCAGCATCCCCTGACTGATTCTCTTGGTATCTGTGTGTCAGTGACTCTGAGGTGGGGAGAGGTAGGAGCCACCATGCTGATGTACAGGAATGTTGTAACAAGCCCCAGAAAGTAGCATTTTTACCCCCTTCTGACTCTTCAATTGTAATTGTTTTACCTATATTTGGACACAGGATGTATTTGAAGTTGTCTTTGTGAGAAATGTAATCTATGCTGGAAACCAAATTTCTCTTCGTTTTCGGGAAGTAAAAAGGCTGATCCTTTTTGTCGAGCTGTTACAGCGCCGGATATTATGTTCCACTTCAAGGTGACCTCCCTGTCGAAGCACTAGGTGGCCTCTTTCTTCAAATGAGATCCATTAAACATAGAAAATGGATGACGAGGGAGGGACGTAGTGAAAGTGAGGAAAATGCTCCCCGGCCCCTTTGTGTCCCGTTTGGTAGTAAAAGAAAGTCCCAACAGTGGTGTAATATGCCCTTTACACACCTGGGCTCCGGTGCCTCCTGTTGCGCGAATTGCAGCAACGAAATGTTTAGTGCACGGGTCACAGCGCACACACTTATATAACAGGAAAATACAAAAGTTTCCTTCCTTCACCTGGAACCCGTTTGAGCTGGAGGATATAGAATTAAAACTGAGCATGAATTAGGAAAACAAATAACCTCGAGATCGGGAAATGTCCAACTTCGGAATCAGTGATCTGTAAGCTACCTGGTTCAAGATTTCCCAGCAACAGCAGGTGGCAATTACGTTATGCTTACTGTATTAATGCACGTTCTGCAACATAACTGTGTGTGTCAACGCTGCTCCCTTCACACAAAGACACAATAGGTTTTGCGTGTTGCGCGGATCCTGGTTTTAAAGACGGCTCGCGCTAGGAGGACGGGTGTGGAAAATTAGGAAAATTGATGTACATAAGCGGCGTTCATTTGCCTTTTCCCACTCCCCTCCCTGTAAGCACCATGAATACCGTGAAATATTGACCGCATCACTCCGCCAGTAAAAGCCCGTGCCCATATGTACATGACAGCCATTTTAGGCACCATGGCCTTTTGCCCGCTCATTGGAATCACCGGCTTCCCTTCTACGCGTATTTGAACCCCCCCCCCCTCTCACATGCATAGACCATGAAACCCTCTCCCTCTGCGCGACCCTGCCCTGAAAGGAAACCCTCCTGCTTGACCCACGCAAAAACCCCCATTTCCTCTTGAAGAGGCATCCTTCGCCTCAGCTGACATAACCCTCCCCAGCTGTACCTGACTGCCCCCGCTCTCTCATGCACGAGTCAATAAGACCTCTCTCTCTCTCTCTCTCTGTGCGACTCTGTCCTTGGGAGTCACGCTCGCGCCTGACCAACACCCCCTCTCCTTTCATGAATAACCCCTCTGTTGGTAAACCCTCCCTCCGCGATTGACTGTCCACACATGTCCGAGGTCATCGCCTAAGCCAGGAGATACCATTTACAGCCCCTTATTGTATGGAGTCGCTCCTCTTCAAAGGACCCACTATTGATCATGGCCTCCCCCACCCCATGGGATACGATCAGGCGCACACATCCTAAGAATCAGCGGAACACTCAGCTGCGTGATTGCCCCCTCCTCTTATCGGCAGGTCAAGGGTCTCTATTGTGGAAATATGTGGGGTAGGATTGACACGAGGATTACGGGGATGTCTTTTCCTTGTTTCACAATGTCGTTATTGTAATTAGGAATGTTTTGTAAGGTATAAAAGGCAATGTCTCAGAACACTTGTTAGAGCACCTCCCGATGACACCTTGTTTCGTGTCGGAAATGACAGGCTCTCCTCATGAGTAATAAATCCTGTTCTTGTGATTCCTGCTTCCAGCGCCCGTCTCTTTATTTGGTAACTATTCAGAATGGGAACTAAGAGGCGCACAGCGCCAGCAGCCTGGGCATCGGTTGTCATATGGGCTGACTTTTCCACAATTGGCGTCCCAACGCGGGGCCCATCAGCGACATAAGGTCCGGTAAGAGAGGTCCAGACGATGGGGTGAACATCTAAACGATCGGAGTATACCTGCCTTGAGAGGACCCTCGTCCGGCTGCTGATTGAATGAACTTCACCGATTCCGAACGGACCTCTCTCGAGTGACCCATTGTCCTGACTGGGATCCCACAGGACTGCTGCGGTAAAATCATGGAGTAAGAGAACGATCGGGCGCTGGAAGGAGGAAGGCGAAGAACTGCCCACACGGTCCGGTCCGGGTAAGGTCGCGTAAATGCGACAAATTGTGAAATGATTGTTTGATTTGGATAATACTAGTATTACTGTTTTGTTGGTTCCTCTGGAGATTCACCGTCTGCAAACGGAGAAACAACAGGCTCTCCCTTTGCAAGCAGTGAAGGATAGGTAACGCAGACTTTTGTCCCCGTTGTAATCCGTCGTGCCTATCTTCCTCCCCCACTGTTTCCCGAACTGTTGTTCGTGGATTATTGTCTGGAGATTCTCTGTCTACAAACAGGGAAGAACAAGGTCTCTCTTTGCAGGTAGCGAAAAGGTAGGTAACGCAAACCTTTAACACGTCGTACCTACTTATTCTCCCCACTGATTGTTTGATTGACCGAACATTGATTGTTCGATATTGGTTCTTTTGAGGTATTCACCGCCTGCAAACAACGGAGAATAGAAATATTCTGTCTAGTCTTTGCCCGCCGTGATAAGATAGGTAGTGCAGACTTTTGTCCCCGTTGTAATCCGTCATGCCTATCTTCTCCCCACTGATTGGTAGCCTGTTTAGCCCGGACCGCTTATTAGAGATGAACCATCCAGCTCCACTGGAGGGCACACCTAATAAGGACATGTTCATTAAGTGTGGACTAGTCGCTATAGCTTATAATAGGTTATGGCATAAAAATATAAGAAAAAGAGTCGAGCGAAATCAGTAGGCCACTGATGAATTATCAACTTCGCTAAAAATAAAATAAGAAACGTTAGAAATAGTTCGTAATAAGGAATATAAAATGGCGAAAGCTTGACGGCAAGACAGCCATGAGGTAGCTAGGTTCCGCTGCCTATTCCTGCTTCAAACATGTCTGCCTCATTGCCCACCACGCCCAAATAGCGGTAACATGAAATAGATACAAATCCATAGACACCTACCCCCATTCCGGAAGCTCCCGGCGTGCAACAGGCCCTCGGTTACGCCCATCCGGAAGGCGAGGCCTCGGCGCGTGCAGAGCAGGGCCTGGCTGGCCGCCGTCGGAGGGGGAGACTGTGGGGCGGACGGCCCGGAGGTCGTGATGGTCTCCCCATTCCCTTCCTTCCTTCTGCCCTGCGGGCCCCGGGGGGCGGGGGGGATGTCTTGCCTCAGCCACCGACCCCCCCCCCTTCTTTCGCTTGCCCGATCAGGCCAACATCAAAGTCCGAAGCCAAGGCGAGGTCGGCAGCGCTTCTTTCAGCTATAATGGCTGCAACAACACTCTTTTCTTTTCACTTATGTCCTGAACGGCCCTGGATAGTTGCAGGTAGCCCCGCCAGCGGCAACCCCTGAGAGTGACAGGTAGTCCCGCCACATAGCAACCCCTGAGTTGCAGGTAGTCCCGCCACATGACAAGGGGGGGATGTCTTGCTGCCTCCGACCCCCCCCCCATCTTCATTGCCAGGCACGGCTGTACCAAAGCGCTGGAGCCGAAGAACGGCACGGGGTCGCTGGAAGGGGGAGGCGGCGCGAACGAGCCTCCCCCACCTCCCTCCAGGTGGAGGCTTCCAGCGACTCCCCAACGCTCCTGCTTGAAGAAAGGGTCCATATCAAAAAGCGGGTTTCCTTGCCCGGGACGGGCACACGCCCTGTACTCCTCGACCTTGAAGATTCTAAAAGAGCCGGGGGGGCCGACCTCTCCACGAGGTGCCCCCCGCCCCGTCCTCCGATGGAGCCACGAGACGTCGGCGCACTCCTGCCGGCGCCAGCCTCAGTTTGGAAATGACTAAAATCCTGCAAAGATACAGATTTGTTCAGTTCCGGTGGAACACCAGAATGACCCGGTAGGAAAAGATTGTTGCCTCCCTCCCCACTTTTTGACTGATGATTCGTATTGCTAGTCTGTCACCCCATTACGAGAAACTTTCTGAACTGCCAAAAGAGGTTCTGGTCCAACCACGAGTCATTGGAGACATTCTGACTATACTGGGACCTGCCTGACCTCGCCCAAAATGGCGCCGATACAAAAATGAAACTTTCAAACTCCTTGTTCACCCGGATTGCTCAAACCTTGATGCTCCGAGATATGTATGCATTTTTTGGACAATGAAAGTCGATAAGATGGATAGTGATTATGTGCTTAGAAAAGAAAGCGATGTAAGATAGATATTGATTATGTGTTGGGACAATGAACTGATTTAGGGTGGGTCCCAATTATGATTGGAAGCAATGAATTGGTGTAAAGTAGGCACTGAGTGAGCATTTGGATAATGAATTAATATTATTGAACACTTGAATTCTTGACATGCATCATACTCGCCCTGTAGGAAAGTTCGATACGATTTTATTGCACTGCTGCACTTTATGAAATAAATGATCACCGACTTCGTTCCTCTTATGCACAGTTCCAGTCTGCTCCGTGGCCGGTCCACTGGGTTGTAGGCCCGTATTTGTGCACCAACATTTTTGATTAAAGGTATTTTGAAAAAGAAAGTATAATTGTAGCGGTTGCATTAATGAGTTTTGAATGTGTTACTACTGTCTCCAATATGAGCGAAGAATAAGCATGATTAAGGTTGAAGGTTAAAAAGGCCCGATATTTAGCGGCTGCATTATGTGTCACAGGCAGCCGGAAAAGTGTTCTAGACGCCCTTAAGCGTCACCACAGAAATACCACCTGACCACCACCCTTGCACACGACCTAAAAAGTCACGATCAAGTGATTCATGTAGATACGCAGACCATCGATGAGTATCTATCTAACACTACTGGTCCCTCTGGGCTTAAACGCCGAGATGGTAGAGAATGCACTACGTGGAGATAGGTCGAGTATGTGGTAGGTAAAAAACATTTTCGGACTATTGCGTGCTGATATGCTTTGAATGCTGCCCCCACCCCCTTCTTTCTCCTCCCTTCTGCAGGTTGCGTCGGAATGTCGGCTGAAGTATGGAAGAGCGATGATCGAACGACCGACGAAAAGGGAAGGAGGGGATCTGAGCATAGTACTTATGTTAACGAGTTTTTAAAGACGTAGACTTAGACATGACTGTTCCTCCTCAGAACGTAGCGACTGGGAGGATGGACTGACATAGAAACTTGATGGGTTAGTACTGTATGACGGAATTTGACTCGAACCAGCACACCAGGTAGTGCAACTAGACGTTTAACTAGATAGGGAAAGGACAAGGAAAAGTCCCGGGGAAAGGGTTACCTAGGCACCACCCGACTGGGAAAGTAGGAATGTTGCTGATGTTCAAAATGTACCACCTCCTTCTCACACTCTTACAGATATAACTAAGCTGTCCGGCTGTTCTCCCGATCAATACCCTCCGTTGCCTCCGCCTGAAGAACTTCTCACCAAAAGAAGAAAACTCTAAAGTGGTTTAAGATCCAACCGTGGGCAATAGCCCGACCAGGTTAATTTCTGACCGGCTGACCGAGGTGTGAGTATTGGCAATTGAGAACGCTCGCAAAAATAGCAAGCGAGAGGAAAAAGGAGGGAAAGGTAAAAAGAGCTAAGCACGTAGGTAAATAGGATATTAAAGATGCGCAGCATGCAGAAAAAGATCTTTATGGCCAATAACTGTTCTATGTTTTATCGTGAATCTATTTGTATGTAATACATGTACTGTCTTCCTTCGTCTGAGTTTGTGCGTATGTACTGTACGGGTTTATGTCTCCCCTCTGTTCGCGTCTCTTTGTTACCTGACCCTTGCTGTTCTGTGTTGTGAGCGCACTAAATGACCTATTTTCGTACACGTCTCTCTATCTCTCTCTCTCTCCCCCTCTATCTATCTCTCTCTCTCTCTCTCTCGCTCTCTCTCTACATGTCATACGTGTTCCGAATGGCTCGTTTAGATTGCGGACGACTCTCACTCTCTATGAGAGTCCCCCTGTTCCATCTTCCTTTTTATGGTAAAATTGTGCCTCGCCGGCATCAGTCTGATTGGATACTTATTGAACGCGAAGGTGTTCAGCGAAATTGACCGAAACTAAAATGATTGTATCTCGCCATATTACTACCTCTCCTTTCTGCAAAATGAATGAACTCGAATTGGCTAAGAAAGAAAGGACAGGCAAGACGACTAAGGTCCCCCAATCTGGCCTTTTATAGGGGAACTATATGTCCATGGCACCCTATTTTTTTGTTCATCAGAGACAAGCGCCAACGTCTAGATTGACCCCCCAATGCCCAGATTGCCCCACCCCTTTGCACCCAAGCGCGAATGCCCGAAGCGTCCCCGCCCCACTTGATTGACCCCAGCTGCTGTCCCCGATATATACATGATGACCATGAGTAACTGTCGTCCCTCAAGAAAAACTTGTTTTACCCTGACTCTCGATGATAGCACCCCCCGCTCTGTTTGAAAGGGTTAACCAGCTCTGAAGGGAAATGTTAGACTGTTAAGGCTCAGGTTAGAAAGACGAGTCTCCCTGGAGGTTCCGAAATGTTGAGTTTGATGAAATGCACAGTTGATAAGAGTCTGATTTTTCTCCATATGTGACATGAATAGACGATGAATAAACTTGGCATGAACTCAGTAGGAATGCCGACATATGCACTGCTTGGTAATAGACTTCTGACTGTGACCGATGAGCGTATCTCCCAAGTGCGTAGGATTGAGGGAAGAATTCACATGCATAAATGTCTTCTGCTGCCAGTTCTCTAAAGCTTGTTTTGTACCTATTCAAAGATTTACGATCACCGGAGGAGAAGGGTCGGACGTGACGTACAGCCTGGCTGCAGATCTTGAGACACATGTGACCTCGACCAAAGGTGGAGCTGCAGAGCAACAAGATGCGGGACGAGACAGCAATTTCAAACGTGGAAAATGAAAAATGACGGGCTGCCCTGAAGCCCTCCGTCTGCTAACCCACGTGTGCCTGAAGTCTCCGTCCCCCTTTTTGGGCCCGATTGATGGGCCTGCCTGCCCGTTATCCTTTGCTCCCTTGGTCCCTTTGGTGTGTCCCAGGAAATCTGACCCCACTCCGCCCTCTCTCCTATCGACTATTTGAACCACACACCCTCTTTTCCACGTGACTTTTTGCCAAAAGGAAGAACAGCATTCAGGTGGGAATAGGGTGTTGCCACGGAAATATAGGTGCCGAGCATAAGGCACCACTAAAAGGATTGGTTAGGGAACAGGACTTTGGTCTAACAGCAGAGGACTGACCGCACCCTGCAACGCGTAAGGATAGATCCGAGCTGGACCTATAGCTCCACCGCCGGTGCTCAACAGCGCCAACTAAAGGACACGGACGAGAGCCTACCAGTGATGGCTCACTGCTAAAAAGACACTGTGACGAAGAGATCTTATTGGACTGAATTCCTCTCTCAACTACTTGGTCAAAATGTTCATTGGTCACATTTTTTGAGAAAGTCAGAAGCATTTATGCTATGTAGTACGTTTGAACGTTAGGAACTCAACAAATGCAATTTCCTATGTGCTGCATTCTGCCAATCACATCAACTGTCCATGATTATATGCCATATGTTAGTATTGACAAATGCTAATTCTTCAACCGCACCTGTTTATATGTACCCCCATCAATTAGGAAAATGAACTTTGTTATGTAAAAAGCGGCGACTGTGGAAAATTAGGAAAATTGATGTACATAAGCGGCGTTCATTTGCCTTTTCCCACTCCCCTCCCTGTAAGCACCATGAATACCGTGAAATATTGACCGCATCACTCCGCCAGTAAAAGCCCGTGCCCATATGTACATGACAGACATTTTAGGCACCATGGCCTTTTGCCCGCTCATTGGAATCACCGGCTTCCCTTCTACGCGTATTTGAACCCCCCCACCCTCTCACATGCATAGACCATGAAACCCTCTCCCTCTGCGCGACCCTGCCCTGAAAGGAAACCCTCCTGCTTGACCCACGCAAAACCCCCCATTTCCTCTTGAAGAGGCATCCTTCGCCTCAGCTGACATAACCCTCCCCAGCTGTACCTGACTGCCCCCGCTCTCTCATGCACGAGTCAATAAGACCTCTCTCTCTCTCTGTGCGACTCTGTCCTTGGGAGTCACGCTCGCGCCTGACCAACACCCCCTCTCCTTTCATGAATAACCCCGCTGTTGGTAAACCCTCCCTCCGCGATTGACTGTCCACACATGTCCGAGGTCATCGCCTAAGCCAGGAGATACCATTTACAGCCCCTTATTGTATGGAGTCGCTCCTCTTCAAAGGACCCACTATTGATCATGGCCTCCCCCACCCCATGGGATACGATCAGGCGCACACATCCTAAGAATCAGCGGAACACTCAGCTGCGTGATTGCCCCCTCCTCTTATCGGCAGGTCAAGGGTCTCTATTGTGGAAATATGTGGGGTAGGATTGACACGAGGATTACGGGGATGTCTTTTCCTTGTTTCACAATGTCGTTATTGTAATTAGGAATGTTTTGTAAGGTATAAAAGGCAATGTCTCAGAACACTTGTTAGAGCACCTCCCGATGACACCTTGTTTCGTGTCGGAAATGACAGGCTCTCCTCATGAGTAATAAATCCTGTTCTTGTGATTCCTGCTTCCAGCGCCCGTCTCTTTATTTGGTAACTATTCAGAATGGGAACTAAGAGGCGCACAGCGCCAGCAGCCTGGGCATCGGTTGTCATATGGGCTGACTTTTCCACACGGGGGGATGGAGGGAGGGAGCGAGGGAAAGTGAAAGGGCGTCATGTGCGCGCTGTGTTCACGCAGGGACAGGAGATGTGCTCGCATGCGAAGTGCACATCTCCTGTCCGTACGCGTGCGCATCTCCTGTCCCCCTTCGGCAGAGAAACCGACGACTATAGGTCTCGCCAAGGCGTGCAACGTATGCGCTGCATCACTAGGTGAGACCTAAAAACTGGCACTGCCACAGACTCTAAACAGAGCAACGGAACAGCAGGCTAGGTGGACAGGCAGCTGCTGTTATTTTGATGGATGCTCCACATCTGCCAAACTCTAAATGAGATCCAGAGTCTGCAGTTATAAATTACCCTAAATTAGGTGAGAGGAGCTTAAGCAATAATGAGTTGTTATGCTGGTGTACCGCTGTATTTTACATTATAGGTATATGATTGCAACCAGTGCTTAATTTATAAAAGAAAAAGTGCCAGGTCCCCCCAGAACCTCTGGCCAGTGGTACCAAAGGTTGGGGTGTACAAAATAATCTTGATTCCAATTCAAGTCTCTTTAATCCACAACTCTCAACTCTGCCACTTTATTTCACTCTTTCAGCTTGTGAGCCCAAACCTGCAGCAAAAGTAAAATGTCAAATGTGAGATAATTTAGCCGTAGCAAAAGACAGAGAGCACCAAAGGTCACTCCACCTATATAATCTTGATGGGCCATCCCCACTCCTCTGTTTTGCCCAGGCTGAGGCTGTCATTGTGGAGTGCAGTTACTGTACATAGGAGTGATGCCTGCAAGTCTCTTTGTGCAAATTAAGTCAGTAAACTCAAGTAAATAATGCCCCCTTTGTGGTTCTATTTATTCAATTGGAGTGTTTGTGAACACATTTCCAGATTGCCTTTGCAGTGATAGTTCACATGGAACAAGTGCAGATAAGCTTCTGTGCACTTGACTGTAGAGTTAGACTAGAGTAGAATATTGTGGATTTTTTTTTTTGCTATAGAGCAGTGGCGGCTCCTCCGTAATGGCAGGGAAGCGTTGCCCTCCTGCTCAAAGCCAGCAGTTGAAAAATAAAATGATAATAAAACTATTTTATTATCATTTTATTTTTTAAGTGACTGGCTGAGCCTGTGAGCCATGTGTGTGTAGGAAGGGGCCCGGCGATGGCAGGGAGGAGGATTAGTGGGCACTGTAAGTGTGTACTTAGGTTTCTTCAATGGAAGAAAAGACAGTTACTACAATTAAATTACATTAATCTACTCTTATCATGACGGGAGGGATAACCCAGACTCAGTGCAATAGATTAACAACTATTTAAAACAAAGAATTCTTTCTTTATTGAGATTTATCTAAAAATTTTGACATAATAAAAAACAAAGAGAGATCAATAAGAGAACAAATAGGTGCATAATACATCTGATACAATGTATTTACCTGAAGTTACGATTGGTGAGCACTTAATCCAGAACAATGTTAATTGAACATCAGCATATACCTATAATATATCACCATACATATATTTAATACAAAGAGTTATAGAGTGAGACTGATATAGTGTGGCTGGGTGATGAAAGTTCTTTTAAGTTTCTCCAACCCAGCTGTGTTCCACAGTTGGGTAGAGAAAAGGTACAGACTCCTTGTGCCTGAGCGAGCATCAAACCAGCCCGCTCAGGCCAATCCTTGTGCTACTGAATTGGCTGGGGAGTCTGTGAGGATGTTCCAGGGACTGCCGGAAGCAGGAAAGCAGAGGAGCACCAAGGCACGAGGCGGCCAGCAGCAACAGGTGATTCTTTTTGAAAAATGTCTTATTATCCCCCGGCGCTACCCCGCCACTTTATATTGGCAGCAGACACACTTGCTATGGAGTTGATGGAGAAATTAAGGCTGCCAACAGAGATGTAGCAGGGTCAGCCCAGCCCGTACCTGGTTTCTTCTTCCTTCCTCATGCTACTTTGTCACCAGGATCGGCTTAAAGTGTCCACAAAAGATTCTCCACCAGATCCTACCCCTGTATTGTGTTTCTGCCCAGTGCCACGTTGGCACCAGCCTTCAGAACACAATACATTATGAAAGCGGAACGAGGCCTGCTTCACTCAACAAATCTACCCCACTTTTGCTGCTTGGACAGTTAACCATTGGCAACACACTGCACCGCATGACAGCATGATGTCAGAAAGAGTGCCTGGAAGGCTTCTCTGTATATTAAACGTGTTCAGAGCAGGTCTGTCTGTGTATCATCTATACGTACAGGAGAACTGACTGATCGCTCTACCAAGTGCATAATTTGAGCCTGTGGTCTCTGGTGTTCAGCACCTGCACTTCAATTGTCTACACTGGCACTTTTGCCACATTGTGGTGTTGTCTGTCTAATTTAGAGATGAACACAACAGTTGTTTATTAATTTTATATACATTAAGAATGACTTGTGCGTGCCATCCAAGCCAGTCTTACAGCTTAGGAGTCCGGTATATTCTTGTCACACTCATAACAGTGTGATGGTTAGTGGTTGTCCTGGAAGAAACAATAGGTGGTGCAAGCTGCAGTGATCTCCTGACGAGGACCCTGGCACTTTTTGTTTTACAAAGTTATCACTGACCCTACCTTACAAACTTCTCCCTTGCCGTGCAGATTGTAGTGTAGTTCCTATATTCCTAATAGGCTCTGCGCAATGGAATAATATACACTATAGATTTTATATAGGAATGAGGTCAGTATGTCTCTATCAAGTATATTAAACTTAATAGTATGTGTGCCAGCTAACTCAGAGGTCACTAGAAACTTTTTTGAATAAACAAGAAGGGATTAGTCTCTGACAACCGTTAAACATGACAACATTGTTTCCCCTAGAATCGAACCAATATCTTCAGAGTCGTGTAAACAATAGATAACAATTTCACTCAGTCAATCCTGCAGGCTTTGTTTCTACAGAGTTGCACAGAAATAGTGAAACGGGCGTTTCAATAAAAGGGTTTATTGAACAGTCTTATTTCTCATGCAAGAGATATGAACTGCTAATATCGTTTGACAAAGTGCGTAGTATAATGAGTAAACAGTAATATGAAATAATACTGTAATAGCATTGTCTGTTGCTATGACATATAAAAATACATACATAAATAACACAGGCTGAAATACTCAACTGGTGCTTCTAAAATACGTCTACCCCAGTGTACCTAACCCAGGTCTATTACGAGGGAAGAAGTAGGTGTTGCCTTAGCTATAGTTTAGTTCTGCCAAGAATTGCCAAAGGTTTCTCTAGGTTCTAATCACTTCCATACCTTAGGATGAGAGAGGTTGGTATCTCTTTCCCTGGACTCGATTTCCCACACCCCGCAAGGGGAGTCAGAAACACTGGAGCTGGATTCTCGGCAGGAGGATGACAGCATCTAGTCAGTGCATCAGCTGGAGAGTTGGCTTCCTTCGGTAATTGCTGTGGTGAGTTGCGTCGTGCAAGTAGTCAAGTCAAGTCAAGTCAGAGAATTTATATAGCGCACTACATACCCAGAGGGTTTCAAGCGCTTAGAAAGGGGAGGAGGATTACTTGTCAAATATCCACTTTTTAAGTTGCTTTCTGAATGCTAGGTGGTTCTGGGTAAGGCGAAGGTAAGCGGGGAGCGAGTTCCATGTCTTAGCAGCCAGGTATGAGAAGGATCTGCCTCCCATGGTGGTCTTGTTGATGCGAGGTACAGTGGCGAGGGCTTGGTTGGAAGAACGTAGTTGGCGGGATGGGGTGTAGAAGGACAGTCGTGAGTTGAGGCATTCTGGTCCGATGTCGTAGAGTGATTTGTGTGCGTGGGTTAGCAGTCGGAAAGTGATCCTCTTATTGACGGGTAGCCAGTGGAGGTCTTTAAGATGACCAGAGATGTGTTCGTTGCGTGGGATGTCTAATATGATCCTGGCTGAGGCGTTTTGGATTCGTTGGAGCTTCTTCTGGAGTTTAGCGGTAGTGCCCGCGTAGAGGGTGTTTCCGTAGTCCAGTCGGCTCGTGACCAGAGCGTGGGTGACTGTTTTCCTTGTTTCGGTGGGGATCCAGCGAAAGTTTTTCTGAGCATGCGGAGAATGATGAAGCAGGATGAAGAGACGGCGTTGACCTGTCTGTTCATTGAAAGTGAGGAATCCAGGATGACGCCTAGGTTCCGTGCGTGGTCTGTCGGGATGGGTGCTTTTCCGAGGGCTTCCGGCCACCAGGAGTCGTCCCATGCAGAGGGGGATGTACCTAAGATGAGAACTTCTGTTTTGTCTGAGTTCAGTTTCAGACGGCTTTGTTTCATCCATTCAGCAACTTCTTTCATTCCTTCGTGTAGGTTAGTTTTGGCGGTGCTGGGGTCATTGGTGAGAGAAAGGATTAGTTGAGTGTCATCCGCGTAAGAGATGATGTTGAGGTTGTGTTGGCGTGCGATGGTCGCGAGGGGGCTCATGTATACGTTGAAGAGGGTGGGGCTGAGTGAGGATCCTTGTGGTACGCCACAGATGACTTCGGTGGCCTCGGACTTGAATGGTGGGAGGCGGACTCTCTGGGTTCTTCCGGTGAGGAACGAGGTGATCCATTCAAGTGCTTTTCCTTGGATTCCGATGTTGTTGAGGCGTTGTAAAAGGGTGCTGTGGCAAACTGTGTCGAATGCTGCAGAGAGGTCGAGGAGGATGAGGGCGACTGTGTCTCCATTGTCCAGTAGAGTTCGAATGTCGTCTGTTGCTGCGATGAGGGCGGTCTCAGTGCTGTGTTTTGCTCGGAAGCCAGATTGTGAGGAGTCGAGGGATTTGTTGGCTTCGAGGAAGGCGGCGAGCTGGTTGTTGACAGCTTTCTCGATGACTTTGGCCGGGAATGGAAGGAGCGAGATGGGGCGGTAATTTTTGAGTTCGGTGGGGTCCGCTGTGGGTTTTTTCAGAAGGGCGGTGAGTTCAGCGTGTTTCCAGTCTTCCGGGAAGGTGGCGGAGTTGAAGGAGCAGTTGATGACATCTCGGAGGTGCGGTGCTATGACGGAGTCTGCTTTGTTGAAGATGTGGTGAGGACATGGGTCTGTGGGGGATCCTGAGTGGATGGAATTCATCAGGCGGATTGTGTCCTCAGTGGAGATTGGGTTCCAGTCGTTAAGGGTGTTCACGGGGGGAGAATGTTCAGCAAATGGTGGGGTGGGTTGGTCTTCGGGTTGGTTGTCGAAGCTGTTGTGGATGTCTGCAATCTTGTTGTGGAAGAATGAGGCTAGGGAGTCGCAGAGGGCTTGAGAGGGGGTGATGTCGTTGGAGTTGGCCAAGGGATTGGAGAATTCCTTGACGATGTTGAAGTCAAACTGCACCGAACCACACTGTGCTTTGCCATAGCAAGTGAGGTTTATTTATACCTTGAAGGTGTTTAGGAAAGCCAGTATTGATGTAAAGTTGGGCATATGAACATCATGAATGAACCCCTAAGGAATAGATGTTCATGCATAATAAATGAGTTCTTGGAGAAATCAATATCCAAGTAAGGGAAAGTCCATAACGATTAAGAGTCTGGTTTTCCAAGAACTCGTTGTGACGTAGATGAACGGATGGAAGTAGCCATGCCTGTATTTGGGTAGCATGGACTATGCCTAAATAAGGACTGTATATCTATGCCTATATAAGGGCAATGTGAAATGTACCTATATAAGGGAATGAATCGGGAAATGAATACGGAATCTAAATCGATAAACAACAAGAGGGCTAGTACCTGGATGCTTTAGGCACACGCTGGATCCTGCAGTTCTGTGTTCTAAAGGTTACACCTTTGCCTCCCCTTTATGGTGGTCAGAGCAGTCCGCCCTGGATATGGAAATGTTGACGCGCTGCCCGTAATACCTCTGAGTTGAATGATATCCACCTTTAAAGATGCTGTTCAACCCGGACCCTTTACCGGAATTTTATTTTCATTCACCACTAATTGCTTGTTATGTACTGGAATATCTTTTCATTTTCTCTGAACTTACATTGGAAGGTAGTCTTGTGAGCAGAAAGGATCAACATTGACATTAAAATAAAAGATGTAGAGTTGTTGATCACCTTAGTCAACTGTTTACTTACTGGGGCCTTTTATATGGAACTGCTTGGCAGTGCAGCTGTGGCCAGACAATTATATAAGCTTCACTAGAGAGGGACTTTAGCTCCACCACTATATTTGGAGCTAGGAGTACGTTTTGATTGGGCAGAAATTGTGTGCTTCCACAAAAAAGTGCTTGCCCTTTACATAGCTGTTATCATTTGTTTATTTATTCAGCTGCCTGAACTTACATTTTCAGGAGCACACACATGACAGTCTAATGATATTAGAGTGTCATTGTTAATTAGATAATTTGTGATATTTTTCTCTGGCAGCAGCCCAGATGGGTGGAGAGTTATTAACCTACATCGATGGTTAGGTCTGGCTTGACGGTGCAACTGTCACATGACCTTTTAACCTACACCAATGTTATTCTATGGTTCTTTGCTTTCACACAAATACATATCTATTCCTATTATTTGTTTTTTTACTTGTAATGCTTCACATTACCATATACTATTCCTTTAAAGCTAGACCTATTGGCATTGCCAGTGCTTTTCCCAATCATTGTGCTGGGAAATAGCTGAATGCTGCCCCAGATGATGCTTGCAGTGGATTTTACTTTGGAAATGGGAGAACGGGCGCAGTATCGGAATTTATTGGTAAGAATGTGAGGTGACTGGATTAACACACATTTCCCGCTTCCTACAGAAATACCTCTTCAGTGATACTGTATTCCTGCAACTCTCCTGTCAGAGAAATATTGCGACTGGTTGCCACAAGGGGAAACTCGTTTGTAAATATATATGGAAACACCGGTGGCAACATTGTTGCCTCATGTTTCCCCATCATTTGCAGAAATGTCAAAGGGCTCGATTTGCAAAGATTTCTGAAAAAAAACCACAAAGTATAAACATCTGCACTTTCAAATGCGTGCCTTTTCATACAGAAATATTTAGGTGTTTGCTGTGAAAGTTGACTTTCTTTATTTTCTGAAACTCGACAATTGTGTGATTAAAGAAATGTAGGCAATTGGTAAATCACATATGTGTAGGGTTAGAAACTCACACGTTTGCAATCTGTTCTCTTTAACTTGTAGAAATATATTTTACCAACATGCTATTGCTGCTTAAAAACATACTATGAAATCCGGTAAATTCGGTTAGCTAATCACTTCTTTTCACCTGATTAGACATATGGCATTGAGGAGCACCAAAGTGAAATGTTTTGTGGCAGTGTCGTAACGAAACGTAAAAGCCCCTGCACCCACTGCCCACATGATATACTGAGAAGACCCCCTACAACACATGCTGCCGTCTACTGCCTCCATACTGTCTCTCAGGAATGAGCCATTTACAGCAGTATAAAATGCTACAGACAAACAGGTTGGCAATATGAGATTGGTTTACATAGTAGGGCCCTGAATGTATGTCCCGCACCCTACAGAATCATTTGGTCCAAAAAATCAAAAAATTTCTTTCACATTTTTGCATCAGTCAATAGAATTTATGTAGCTACATATGTGTGTTGAATATATATATATATATATATATATATATATATATATATATATATATATATATATATATATATATATGTATAGATATAATAAAGATATATTCACTGAAAAAAATACGTTTCCGGGGCGTGATAGTTGGACATTTCACTCGTACAAAACCATGGAAATGTCCCCGTTCTAGTTAGTTAAGCTAACTATAACTCGCACGCCCGCAATGCACTGCTGATGCAGTTACATATTACATCACTCATGCCATGGTCAGTGACATCACTCATGACATCACTGATGACATCACCAATGACATCACTGATGACATCATCCAGTGAATGTGTGTTTTTCAGAAAATTAAATATGTTTTATATATGTACATCTCAAGGTCGCTGGAAGAAGAAATATTTATTTTATAATGTCCAAATGGATGTTCTTTCTGTAAAATGGATTGTATAACTGACTGATTAAGTGTATCTTAGTGAATACATGGGTTAATGAGTAATGTTTAAATATGTAAATATCTGTATCAGTCTCTCACTTTGTGTATAATTGGCTGCATGGGTTGGTGAGTAGCTACATGAGTTTCTATATGGGTTATTAGTTGGTTTTTTGAGTATCAGTATGAGTGTCTGAAGTGGCGTAGCTAGGTGGTAGGCGGCACTATTTTGTGGGCGGTAGCGGCCGGAGGTGCACAACCCTAGTGGTTCTTTTCTATTTTATTATTTCGATTAGAGTTAGAGTTTATTTTATTTGCTGTCCCCTGCTTCATTCAGCCGTCCCGGAATTACCATTATTTAGACAGACGGGTCTGAGTCTGTTCTTGCTTTGGAGCATTTTTTTGCTCTGATCGATATCTGCCCGTAGTCTTTTGTTTATGGCCAACACGTAGGTTACTCTTTTATGCAGCACGTTTATTTCCGCGCTACTGGTGCCAGTCTCCATGGATGTTGAGGTAATGCAGTCTTTGTATTAATCTCCCAGGCTGGTAAGCATCATTTTATGTGCTTTCAAAGATAGAAGTCGGGCCGATTTAACACTGACCTCCCCAGCTTATTCAGTTTCCCTTTCCAGATAACCCAGTTTGGAATAATTTAAATTAACACGGGGAGCAAGTACATTTTCCATGTTTGTGATTAGTGGAGCAATTAAAATGGGCCAGCCAGTGAATGTTTTCACTCAGGCCAAGTGAAGGAGTTTTTCCCTTGTTGTAAAATATGTAGGAATATGCGGAGGTTATGAAAGACCCTTTTTGCTTTAAATTTCTTTCATGCTAAATTACATTTGCCCATGCCTTCATGAGTTGCCTTTATTGCTTTTCAGAAGAACAACTCTCTAGTTGTGCCGTGCCCTGGAACATTCCCGTATTTGCATACTCTAACAGTGCCATCAGCGATTTTTAGAGGTAGCTACATACAGAAGTACTCTGTATTTCAACTTGCTCTTTTCTTTCACCCTAATGATTGTAGAACCACTTTATTTCGGCAAGAGTTGTAGTACTGAGGAATTTCAAGGTCCTAATCTCACTCTTTTTTTGAATCTTTTTTATTTTTTGGGCCTTTCTATCTGGGTTAGTCGCTTTACACAGTGAATTCCGACATGGCGATATATGAGTTATTAGAATATCAGCCTGTCTTTATACACGCTCTGCACTTTTTCATGCTCTGTGTTGCACACAGGAGCATTTTCATTAGTATGAATTTTCTGCTGGTCAGTTTTTGTGATTAGCTATATCTCCTACGAGAATCAATTTGTATATAAGTGTAGATATGTAAATATGAAGATCTGTACCTTATTGTGTTTTAGGTTTCTTTTCCGCCCCAAGTCCTGATGAGGCCCAGACGAAAAGGGCTGACACACGTCGACATTATCATAAAAGAGAAACCCACTGAGATTAAATTGTTCAGTAAATGAGAAATACAGTACCCTGCGATAGTGTATAGGGCGTCAGTTAATCATGCGCTCCATTAATCCTGTACTAAGGGCTCTCTCTTTATCATGGGTTGCGAACCATAATTTATGTAAAGAAAGTGTTCCCTCGCAATCCCTTAGGAAGTTAGGGCTACAAGGATTCTTTGTTTGTTTATGTTCATGTGATATTGTGTCTACGTATGGTAAATGTATGTATCGATGTACAACAAAAAACATGTGTTTGCATTATGTTGCGGTTTGAACAATCAGATAATTGGTTTTCTGTTGATAAATATACTGATTTATAACTAGTTCATTGACTGGTGTGTGTTCGTCCATACTAAGAATACATGTTTTTTGAGGGACTATTTAAGGTTTCCTTTATTGTTAAAACGATTGTCACTGATCGAATTCACAGTATCAAAATTGTTTGTTTGCCCTAGTGGCACGTGGCAGCAGCGTTTATTATTTGGGGACACTGACACACATGTCACCGATCCACCAAAGTCCGACACTGAGGAGCCCTGTCTGCACATGTGACGTGCAGTTATGTAACTGCAAGCGCACCGGCTGCAGGGCAACCACGCACCACCAAGCATAGTGGTGGTGGTGTGGTGCGCGGGGTAACCTTGCATGTGGTTCCCAGGGCCGTCAATCATGTAGCAAGCCAACGCTAGTAATGACGGCCCTGGACATAACTTTGGCCAGCCCTCGCACAGACTAGAACGTAGCAGTGACGTGTCACATGCTTCACCACTTTGCGCTCTCATGAGGAGTCGAGTCTGTGGCAATGGCAGTGCTGGGGGATTTGCTGCTGCAGGAGAAGAGAACCAACCCTTACATAAAGACCCTGGCTGCCACCACTGTAGAGTACTGGAGGCTGAGTGAGGTAAGAGGGAGCTTAAACGGGTTTCGGAGGGGAGGAAAGGATTTTTGGTGAGTGGCAGTTCACAAGTCCTATAAAAAGAAGTTGGGGGGGGGGGTCATAACTTATTTTCAAGGGCAAGATTTAGGCAGTAAAGTGAAAGATGTTCTTTCTTCCCTGTGCCGTGCAGAGGATCCCAGCATACCTGCTTCACTTGCATGAAAAGTATTACAAACCTTTCAACTCCAAAGTGTTCTGGGGCTAGAGCTAGAACAGTACTCTGTATAGAATCAAAGTATTTGCTGGAAACTATTTACTAAA
Organism: Lissotriton vulgaris; assembly: GCF_964263255.1. Taxonomy (NCBI): domain Eukaryota; kingdom Metazoa; phylum Chordata; class Amphibia; order Caudata; family Salamandridae; genus Lissotriton; species Lissotriton vulgaris. Next base: position 208,687,144 of record NC_141695.1, read on the forward strand.
TATCCTCTGTTTTATGCTTGAGAGTCACTTTCAAGCCATTCTGTCTATTTCAGAGGGGATGAACACACAGATGATGAAGAAAAGTATTGAGGTGCAGCGCAGATTTCAGTAGCCAACACTGTCCCTCATTAGGTTCTTTTGAACACCGCATCCTTCTTTGTCCCATGCTATGTCCAATTTTGCTTCCACATCCCGTGTCCCTCGGGCACAGCTGGGGAACATCAGATCTTGTTATCCTCTCAAACTACTTTTTCAAATAATTATTATCTATTGCAGATGATGGTGTGTCGGTAAACAGAACGCCCCCATGAGGAGCCTGACACCCTACCTGCTCCTCCTCTTACCTACAACCACAGGCCTCACTGCCACAGAGCAGAGGCCTCCTCTGGGATGGCTGCCTATGAGGGTGGTGAGCAGAGACTTAACAGACAGAACAACAGACAGGGACATAAACAGTGCCACAACAGGTCAGAATGCTTCCAAAGATCTCAGTGCTCTCTCAGTGGAATTTACCTCTTCGGTAAAGCTTGCATAGAGAGTGAGGCACTGACTGAATGTTGCCAGAGGCAGGGCCATCCTTCAATAGAAACTCAAAGATTCTACAGATTAAGTTATTTTTTTGTAAGAAAATGTTATTGGCATTTCGCTTGACAAGTCCATACAATAAAAAGGACAACATCTACTCCACAAACAGGAGAATAAAACCATGTCAGGCTTATAAGGCATCTCCCACTCTTCCCCACTTATGACAGACTAACAAAGCAGCGAAGTTGCTATTCAATGGATAGTGAAGACTAAAGTATACCTTAGTGTACTCACTTACTTAGCACTTGTGTTTTAGGAAGGCATCATTGCTTTAAATGGGCAGGTATTGAGTATCAGAACTTTTTTATTTTGAGACGGAGAGTACATGCACTTCTCAAGAATGACCTAATACGTTTAATTGGAGAGTAGCAGCACTTCTCAAGAGTGACATAATATGTTTAATTGGAGAGTACCGGCACTTCTCAAGAGTGACGTAGTACGTTTAATTACAAAGTACCGGAACTTCTCAGAAACAAGCAGGTACTCTGGTACAGGGTGCCTGCTCTTCAAGCTTCCGTTTCTAGCTTTGGAAGGCATAGGTAGGTAACATGCTCAAGCTACTGTACATTTTTCAAGGGCGAGCACAGGATGTGATTCGTTTTTGCTTGTTTCGTCCTAAGTAAGTTCTTTCACACCCAATTCTAGAGCTCAGCTTAGCAGTGGGCTTCCTGTGGAGGAGAAGTTGTGAGCTTCACCTGACTATTAGTGGCGAGACTACATGTCTCTCGGACCTCTTTCAGGTGCTCGCCGTCCGTTTTCCCCAGCACCCACGTCCAGGGGGCGGCAATCTGAAGGATATCCCCGGGCACCACAAGTTCTAGCTACACCCCTGAGTGTCTGTATGGTTCGGTGGGAGGTATTACTTAGTGCATAGATACATGAATAAGTGACTGTTTGTATGTGTTGAAGACAGCATGTATGCAGGACTGTATGGGTGGATGAGTGTGTGTATGGGTGTGTTAGTGAGTGAATGACTGTCTCAATAGTGTCTTTATGAGTAACTGCCTATGTTTTAAACTAGTATATGTGAGTATTGGTGTATGTGAGAGTGAGAGATTGGAGGATTTCCTGTATAAATAAATATATGTTTCTATAAGTGATTGTTTAAGAGAATAAGTATGTGTAAGTTTCTGTAGAAGTAAGTGTAGCGGTGAGTGTATAACTTTATATGCAAGTAAATGGATGTTTGATCCTTTGTTTACATGTGTGACTATGTGTGTGAGTAACTCTATGGATGAGTGGCGGTGTGTAACAGGATGTAAAGGTATATGAGTACATATGATGAGTGAGTACATGCATGAGTGACTGTATAGGACTGTTGGTGAATGAGTCGATGTGTGTGTAGATCTCGGAATTACTGAATAGGTGTGTTGTAACTGGTATCGGTATGTCCATTGTTTTGAAAATGTTCGTTTCTATTTTTGAGTGTGTGTATCAAAGTTATATTAGGGTGTGAGGAGGTCTGCCACTCTATCACAAGGATGATGTCATCAGTGATGTCATGAGTGATGTCACTGACCATGCCATGAGTTATAGTTAGCTCAACTAACTATAACGGGGGAATTTCTATGGTTCTGTACGAGTGAAATGTCCAACTAACCATATCTCCCCTGAAACCTGGGAGCTGCATTGCAGAGAGGTGGTCCGAGGCCATGCCCCATTTTACAACTCTCTGCAATGCAACTCTGTGGCACTTACTGGACATACCTGGTGGGTTAGTTGTCCCCCAGGGACCCTCAGGATTCAGGGAGACTTAATTCCCCAACTTAAAACGTGTCACAGGGAGCTTCTCCATACTTGTGACATCAGGCCACGCCCCCTCCCTGCACTACTGCGCAAACCCACCCCCTGGCGCATTGTAAATTGGGGGATTAAGTCCCCTTGAGTCCTGAGGGTCCCCGGGGGCAAACTAGCCCACCACTTACCTCCAGTAAGCGCCACAGAGCTGGGTTGCAGAGTGGTGTAAAAAGGGGAATGGCCTGGACCACCTCTCTGTAACACAGCTCTGTGGTGCTTACTAGAGGTACCTGGTGGGCCAGTTGGCCCCCAGGAACCCGCAGGATTGAAGACAAATTAATTACCCAACTTAAAACGCGCCACAGGTCGTGTTTGCACACATGTTACCTCAGGCCCCGCCCCCTCCCTTCACCACTGTGCAAACGTGCCCCGTGGCACGTTTTAAGTTGAGGGATTAAGTCCCCTAGAATCCTGAGGGTCCCTGGGGTCCAACTAGCCCACCAGGTATCTTCATTAAGCCCCACAGAGCTGCGTTTCAGAGAGGTGTAAAAAGGGGCGTGGCCTCTGAACACCTCCCTGGCACATACTGAAGGTTCCTGGTGGGCTAGTTGGCCCCCAGAAACCCCCAGGGGGCGTGTTTGCAGAGTGCTGCAGGGAGGGGGCTGGGGCGTCCAGCGCGATGCCAATCTTTTTTTTTTAAGAAGGGGAGCTGTGTGGCTCCCCTTGCTTTCCTTTTTTTTTGGCCCTGGGGACCCCATCCCCCAGGGCCTGACCCTTATTTATTTATTTTTTTATAAATTGGAAGGGGGCCGCGTGGCACCCGTCCCGAGGCCATATTTGGCCCCGGGGACCAAATCCCCCAGGGCATAGCCAGGTTTTTTTGTTTTGTTTAAATTATTGGAGGGGGGCTGCATGGCCCTCCTCCTCAGGCCATATATGGCCCCAGGGACCCCATATCCCTGGGCCGGCTTTTCCCTTTTAAAAAAAAAATTATTTATTTTTTTATATTGGGGAGGGGGCCGTGTGGGGACCCCATCCCCTGAGGCTTGGCCTTTCGTTGGGGTGGTCCCCAATCCCCCCATGGTCCCGCCAGCAGCCTGCGGGAGTTGACATTGCTTTTCCACACGGGGAGCTGCTAAGATGCATCTCTACTTGTGGAAAAGCAATGTGGTTTGGATTTTGAAAGCGAGAATAGGTTTCCTTCTCTCACCGTCAAAACCCAAACCAGAGTTTGTAATGACCTTCCGCCCTGTCATTGCAAACAGCAATGTCCAGGGGATAGGCACCCCGGGACACTGCAGGAGCAGGCCCTGGGGGGTGGCGGTCCCCAGGTAGGGTGACTGCGCGGCCTCCCTCACAACATTTAATTTTGTGTAGCTGTTTCTCCCGACGCCAGGCCAGTGAAGATGGGAACTTTTTACCTGAAAAGCGTATGGCAAATTGGTGAAGAATGATATGCTGGGAGGGCATTGCTGTGATTGCTGCTGTCTACCAATAAAACTGGTCAAACATACGTCGTGTGTGGCCCCTCAAGCTTTCGAGCGTCTTCATTTGGCATATATATACATATATATATATATATATATATATATATATATATATATATATATATATTTATATATATATTTATATATATATATATATATATATATATATATATCTGCAAATACCTCGCAGCAGCAGCGACGCTTCCCTAGCGAAACACGAGGCAAGGACCATCTTTTTTCAGCATTCTTTCTTTTATTCAGCCATTAGACAGGTTGTCATAACACGTTTCGGCCGTCCCAGCGGCCTTGGTCAAATGGCGTTACAGATTGCTTTTGCCCTTTTTAAAGTGATATCGTGCAGTCACATGTTCAAATGATGGACATAAACAAAATACTACATGTATAAATACATATATATTTTTTCTCTCTTATCCTTACCATTACAAATGGTAGTTGTTAACTGTATAAATACATAAGTTAATCCTGCATTTTTTGGAGATACATTTACAATTCTCTGTTCACCTATGGGGATATGTTTTAACTTTTCAAACATTTAAATAACAGCATGAATGCTTTTAACTCCCCGAAAAAAGGATTTTTTACAGAAAGGATTGTTTCAGCCTTGTCCATCAATTAATTAATAACTATAGTGCATAATCAGTGCTCACCAACGTGTATTAAATCATAATACAAAAAAATAAAAATCTCTATTATTACATAATGATAGAGAAAAAAAAGATCAAAAAAGAATAAAATTTATCTAAAAGGACCATACAACAAAAGATGTGTCCATATTGGAAGTTTTTCCAGCCACTAAGTATTTGGATAAGGAGGTAACAATACCACTTGGTATTGTTTAGCTTTATGAATGCATTCTCAACTTCAACTACATTATTGCACAAGCTATTTGCCATAAATGATTTGTGGCATCAACATAAAGTGACTTTGTGTCAATTTAGTATAATAAAGTGACATTGTGTCAAAAAAGTGCAATAAGAATAAAGTGACTGGTGCTAAGGGATTACGAGGAAATGAAATGGTATAGGGAGGGGAAAATTTAACAATTTTCAACAAGAATTATACTGATTTGATTCAAGACTAGAAAAGATCATACAGTACCAATGAAGCAAATATAGTAAAAACCTCACCATAAAACAATCTATAAAAAAGGGAATCGGTGACATGACTAAAATCAGCTATCATAAAAAACATTAGGATAAAAAGCTACCCCAATATTTTAAAAGACGGCTAAAATCAGTCAACTCATATATATACACATCACACTATTTTATACATATTACACAGTATATCAAAATATAAATACACATGTGCAAAAAGTGCAAAGCATAATCCAACTCCTCCTTTACTATGGTTCAGGTGATGTTTACTTTATGGCTGCAATCTGGCATTTGTTCAGGCAGGTCATAGGTATGTGTGGAGGTCCTCCGTGGTGTTAAGACCCCCTGGCCACTTGGAATTGAACACAAGAATATATTTGGTTTCCAGCCTGCGCATACATGCCTCTCTATTGCCTCCTCTTTTTGTTAACGGAATAGATTCTATGGCAAAGTATTTAAGACACTGAGGCCTACTGTTGTGACATGCCTCAAAGTGTCTAGCCACCGGGTAACTCTGGTCTTTGTTAACAATGGCGCGGAGGTGCTGTAAAATGCGCTTGTGGATTTGTAATTTACTGCTACCAATGTATCTGAGTTTACAATCACATTCCAATATATACACACAATATTCAGTTCTACAGGTAAGATGCTGTTTTATCTCCCTGGTGATTCTAGGAATTACTGTAGTGTATTTTTTGTTATTGACACCATGTTGACAAGCATTACATGCTAGGCACTTGTAGAAGCCCCTACTAGTAGGTCGCCACGGTTCTTTCCCTATATGTTCCTCACTATTTTTTGAGAGAATGGAGCCCATACTTAAGCCTTTGCGATAAGTTATTGAAGGGTTTGGGGGCATCACATCTCCAATTGTGGGATCATCTTTGACAAAGTGCCAGTTTCTTCTGACTATACTCCTGATTTCCTTTTGCTGCTTGGAGTATGTCAGTACTAGTCTGACTTCATTGGCTTTGTTACATTGCACTGTCTTTGATTTCTCATTGTATGTCAACAGATCACCTCTATTTTTAATTCTGGATTTCCTTATGGCAGTATTCAGTATTTTTGCACTGTAGCCCCTATCCACAAATCTCAAAAAGCTTTCATGTTGCTTAACAATCATGTCATAATTATTGCTGCAAATACGGCGGATGCGTAGCATCTCACCGTAAGGTATTGATTTGATTAGATGTTGGGGATGGGCACTCGTTGCATGTAAAAGAGTGTTAGCTGCCGTCGGTTTCCTAAAAAGGGTACTGGTAAGAATGTTATTAGATATAAAAACCTGTACATCTAAAAATGTCACCGATTCCCTGCTTACATCAGAGGTAAAATGCAAATTAAGATCATTTTCATTGATTTCATGTATGAAATTTAAAACACTCTCCTCAGAACCATGCCATACAATAAACAAATCATCAATAAAACGAAGCCAACAGGTTATATTGGTGGTGCAGTATTTTTCAAATTTACGCTTAAGGACCAGTTCCTCCCACCACCCCATAAACAGGCACCCGTAGCTAGGGGAGAAACTGGCCCCCATAGCTACACCCTGAACCTGTTGGTACATTTGTCCGTTAAAAATGAAGAAGTTATAATTGAGGCAAAATGTTAGCATTTCTAGAAGCATTTTGGTGTGGTGGGCCAGTTCAATTGGCCTGCGGCTCAGATAGTACTCACATGCACGCAGGCCATCCCTATGCTTTATACAAGTATATAAAGAGCTAACATCCAGTGCTACCAGCAGCAGATCTGGGCTCCACACTACCTCCTCTAATTTTCGCAGAAAGTCACTTGAATCTTGTACATATGAATTTAAAGAGTTCATGTGTGGCTGCAAAAAATAGTCAATGTATCGTGAGAGGTTTTCCAGTAGGCCACCACAAGCTGCAATTATTGGTCTGTCCGGTGGCTTGGTAATACTTTTGTGGACCTTTGGTATAAAATATATGTATGGAGTAAGTGGATGATCTATCTTCACATACTTAAACTCATCTCCACTAAACATACCAAGGCCCTTTCATGCCACCAGGTTCTTACACAGGGCCTCTAACATAGCCCTGTATTTCTGAGGGTTGCTCTTGATATAACATTGTATATCATCCAATTGTCTATGCGCCTCCTCAAGATAATCCGTGGTAGGCCACAAAACAATGTTTCCGCCTTTGTCCGAGTTCCGAACTATAACTTCTGCATTTTTAAACTTAGTTGACAATTGATTTAATTTTCTCTCCTGGTTCGTGTATTGTCGTTTATTGTTTTTGGTGTTTAAGGCCATCTTTTTAACTTGTTGCACCACTGCGTCGCTAAAAGAATCAAGTCCATCACGTGCCGCCAGTGGTATATATTTGGATTTTGGCTTAAATGGGGTTTTTGGTTTCATCTGTCCACTGGAGGCCACTATCTCCTGTGTCCCCATAGTTTCATCAATCCCCAGCTGGCACATATCACGGTATAGATTTAGATCACTGACTGCCAGTTCAGAAGTACTTGTCACTGGTTTCGTTGGAGCATTTTCTGTGCTGTCTGTTTTATATAGGAATTGTTTTTTAAGTTTTAATTTCCTTATACATCTGTAAATATCAGCCCTCGTTGTAGTATAGGAGAAATTAGACTCGGGCAGAAGCTTAAACCTAAGCTTAGAAGTTGCTGTTCTGCGGCTGATAATTGTACTGAGCTCAGGTTTATTATAGATTTAGCTTGTTGTTCTTTACTGGTTTGTTGTCTATCACAGCTCTCATTGTTTGGAGGATCCATTATGTTGTCTCCGACTAGGCCTGGGGTTTCTTGTTCCTCCCCCGTCCTCGGCCTCGTCCCCGCTTGGTTGTCTCGCCTTTGTTTGGCAGCTTTTCTCCTGCCCCTCCTGCGTTGGGATTTGGTTGATACAATTTTCCCTGGAAGTGCGATCTTAGGGTTACCTTTCTGCTGTCTTTCAAGACCGCCAACTCTTATGTCAAATCTACTACCTTCTTGTCTTGCAAAAGAAGAGACAGCACTCTCGAGAGGAGGATCACAGGCACCCGTAGCTAGGGGAGGAGGATCAAGGTTTTATTTCGGACCCTCTGGTGCTCAGAGGGTCCGAAATAAAACCTTGATCCTCCTCCCGAGAGTGCTGTCTCTTCTTTTGCAAGACAAGAAGGTAGTAGCTTTGATAATAGCGGTACACGCCCCCCGCCAACAAGCACCCGTGCTTGAGTGCATGGTCTGGCGTGAAAAGGAAGCAGCAATATATATATATATATATATATATATATATATATATATATATATATATATATATATATATATATCACAAAGTTCTCACCATACAAACACACCTCCAATTCCTTGAAAATGACGATGAGTGGACCCACGAATAGGTGTAGCTTTCAGTGCTTTTATTTTCAGTGCATAAATGTCGCCCAGCAGTCCATCATGACGCGTTTTGCCTCTACCCAATATAGTAAGTCAAGGAAAAAAGCAAAAGTTGAAGTGACTTTAGTTAGGTGTGATAAAAAGATCTGTTTTTTTCATGTTTTGTTACTAAATAGCCTAACAGTACTGACCCTCATGTGATAATTCATGTCCATTTACATAATCTCCTGCATTTCATGCCCTGATGTTTTCTGATGTATGTTGTATTGTCAGGATAGCGGGTACTATCTCAGGATTTGCATAGTTTGCACAGTATTTATGGTTTCTGCTCTTTGGTCTATGTTCTATGTACAATATACTCTACATTTTGATATAAAACTGTGTAGAGTCTCTTTTGTGGTGTATTCATTGTGTTTCTGCTTTAGAGTGTTGCGCAAACGCTTTACACATTGCTCTGCGCCAAGCAACCAGAGCTGAGAAAAACAAAGGTTAAAGTAACATTATAGTAAGGTGAATAGGTCAGTGACAAGATTAACATTGTGAACTAAAAAACTGCAGAAGTTCAGCAATAGTTACATAAAGTGATAATATATATAAAACAGGGAAGAGAAGGAAAGAGGATGGGAGATGTTAGTCAACAATAGAGACAGAAAGAAGATTGAAAAGGACAGTCCATGAAAAATTGGTTAGGGACAATGAGCGAGTAATGCATGAACAGGCTTAAAGAAGGTTTGTGAGAGAGCGACAGTAAGAGAAAGTGAGAGAAATAAAGAGAGGGACGAGGAGTGTGACAGACAGGAGCGTTGGCCGATTGATAAAGGAAGAGAAAATGAGAGAACGCAGCTCATAAAAGAGGAAAGGCAAAAAAAAGGTACCTATGAGAAAGTGAGAGAACAAATAAGGGAAAATCAGAGAAAGAAAAAAGTAATATAGAGAGAAAGTGGTACCAAGTGTCAAGAGTTACCACAAATGACTTAAGGCTTTTCAGCGAGTAAGATTGCCTGAAACCAGGGTGAGGGAGATCTTATGGAGGAAAGAGGAAGAGGATCAGAAGTCAGGTACGTCATAGTGGCAGTCAAAGAGACAGGAACAAAAAAAAGATGGAAGATGGAAGCTGCATTTTGCGGCATGAGGGAGGAGAGGTAACCCACAGAATGAGTGTTCCATGACCCCGGCCCGATCCTCCGATACAGGTATGCTTAATCTCCAACTAGTGTGTGTATCCTAGTTCTTGGGGGTCATCATCTTCAGGGGTTCAGATGTCATGAAATGTTCCCCTTGGTATGGTGAGGTGTGGCACTTCCCATTCCATCGTAGTCACCAGTGTGAAATTATCTAGGTATGTAAGTATAAGAAGAAACGCCAAACAGGAGTCAGGAGTGACGTTAAGTCACACCACATCCACCGCCAAGCAACTGTCTCAGCACAATACAGTCACCTCTGGGAGGCCGCCATGGAATCTTGGTGACATTAAGGTTCTGTGGGCAGGAGCCAATACCCACTACCATGGTTTCTGGTCCTGGGCCAATCCTCATGGACCACTGACCGGCCAATGCTTCATCATCCAAGGCAGGATGCTACAGCATCCAACCTGGAAAAAGATGGATGTTGGGTTCAGAGTAGTGTTTTATACAGGCAAGGCAAGACATGAGGAATAAAGACACTGAACTCAGTGTGGTTATAATCTTTTAAGCATATCTTTTATGTTGCAGAACAGCTCTGAGAGCTTTCACATTTGAGTTCTTAGTGCTCTCATGCAGGATGTAAAACATAAATTTTATTCAAAATATGCATTTTTTAGAAACTGGGAAAGCTCCTCCAGCTGTCTCGCCCAGTTGACATTCAATGTGGAGGATAAACTTAAATCTAAAAAGAGCAATGTCCATCATTCAGAGCTTTTGAGATAGTACAGCACGTCAAGGTTCTGACCTAGATACACGTTTAAAAACTCCACCCTTAATAAATGCCTTTCAACGCAGTGATAAAATGTGATGGCTAAGTTGAAACGCTAAAGCCAGTGCTTAATTTGTACTGTTGGTTTCAGGTGCTCAGCACCCTAACTTCATTGTCAACACGGGCACTTATGGCTGTCTGCCACATGGTGGCGCTGTTGTCTGATTTAGAGATGAGCACAAATTTATTCATTCAAAAACCATTACGAATGACTAATACATTGCATTCAGGGCACAAGTCCTAAAAAAAGAAGTGGGGGGACGCTGTCACCGGAAGTGACGTCACGACAGGAAGTGACATCACGAAAGGTGGCTTACACCATCGGGCTCATTGCCTCCTCTTGCTCACCCATATGATGCGATTGCATCTGAGAAGCCAGGGCGTGGGCAGCGTGCTGTGAGACTTGATCTCGTCCTAGAGAGGCCAAAGAGTGAAGTCCAGCTTTTTGGCAGGGGGGACAGCGTCCACCCGGTAAAATACGTTGGGGGACGCTGTCCACCTGGGTGGTACCCCAACTCGAGCCCTGATTGCATCCAAGCTATTCCTATCGCTTTAGGGCCTGAAAGAGTGTGAATTGTCACAGAGTTTTTAGAACAGGGAGTGTATGAAAAGCAAATGTGAGCGTAGTTTGTGTTATCTGCGTCTTCGTATGGTAATACATAAAATGTAAACGTGCATGCACAAACTCAGTTTAATCCATATGCAGGAGGCAGTTGCTGCAAGATAGATGCACTGAACATACATTGTGTACTACGTGACAAAGATAAAAACAATTCAAGTGTATACAGACAGGGCAGTGTGTCAGTGCTGATAAAATGCATACGGTCTGCAAATTGAATGGTGTGGACAGTGGCTGTAGAGTTGGTACACTATACAGTGCACTGAATTGGCAGGGAGTGAAGCTGCATCAATTAGAATTGGCAAAATGAGTGCTCTTAAGGCAAGCTGAACAATACAGAGGGATTTGCAAAAAACCTCTAACTGCGTGTACAGACGGTGGGAGAACTGGGTGTGCGATTGGTCGCAGACATGAAGGTCTTGTGCAATAACCGCACAAAAAAGAGGATTCTGGGAGGTCTGTGTCTGTGGACGCAAAGCTGGGTGCCTAGACTCATGGTCTGCTCTAGGGCGGGGCAACCAGTGCGGCTGCACTGGGCAGTGACCTGGAGTGGGTGCGCTCACCTCATGGTGGCCCTTAGTGTAAGTTAGAAAAGAGGTTGGGGTCCCTGTCTTTACCGTGGCAGACTAGAATTGCTGAACCATTTCTCCTAAACGGGGTTTAAGGTCGGAAGTAAGAGTAATTCACCCTATCCTTGTGACAAATGAATAACGAAAGCAAGGCAGAAAATCAATTAAACTCAAAAACAAACTAAGCAAACAATTTTTGTCAATTAAAAATAATCATAAAATTTATTCTTCACCTCCCAAACAGGGTTACATTCTAAAACATAATAAAAACCACTTTTAAAAAACCACCAGCAGTGGTAATGCAGTAGATATATGTACAGTCAAAAGTGAAACAGTTTCACTTTTGACTGTACATATATCTACTGCATTACCACTGCTGGTGGTTTTTTAAAAGTGGTTTTTATTATGTTTTAGAATGTAACCCTGTTTGGGAGGTGAAGAATAAATTTTATGATTATTTTTAATTGACAAAAATTGTTTGCTTAGTTTGTTTTTGAGTTTAATTGATTTTCTGCCTTGCTTTCGTTATTCATTTGTCACAAGGATAGGGTGAATTACTCTTACTTCCGACCTTAAACCCCGTTTAGGAGAAATGGTTCAGTAATTCTAGTCTGACTCGGTAAAGACAGGGACCCCAACCTCTTTTCTAACGTTAAGATCCCGCTCCCTGTCATAAACTACAGGGGATCCTCCTTCTTGATTTCACAAGGCCCTTAGTGTAGCAATAGCACACGATTTAAAAGTAACTGCTGCAGAGTTCCTTGTGCTTCCAGCTAACAATAAAAATGCCAAGATAGCTCTTGTGATTAATGTTCCTGCTAGAGAGAGAGAGATCAGAGTTCTATCCAGGGCCGGACTGGGAACCACAACCGGCCCTGGCAAAGTGCTTGGCCGGCCTGCCCCTCCCCACTCAGGGGAGTTGGAGGTGCCACCGAGCTCTTTGCCGGGGCCGGATTCCGGCCATTTTTGGTACAGGGCCGATTATGCAGCTATGCTGCAAAAACGGCCCTGTAACAAAAACGGCACCCAGGGGCCCAAAACCGCCCCCACCAGTACGGCGCACCGGGGGATTGCCCGTTGCCCGCTATGGCTAGTCCGGCCCTGGTTCTATCTAATGGCAGTTTTAACTCGCCATAAAATAGCGCAGACGGTTAATATGCCAGCTGCACTTCTAAACAATTGGAATGCAATTGAGAGAGGTGCTAATAAGAGATAAGGGGCACCTTTGCTGGGTGGTAGTGAGGGAATCAGAAGAGGGGGTCATATTGGGGGTACAAAAAAAGATTGTCGCACCAAGCACCACCACCGGTAAAGCTGGCCCTGCCTAGACCTGAATGCCCCTGGCTGACTGCTTCCAACTTGAAGAAAAGTACTGGAGCCACCATTACAGGACTTAAGATTGTGGTCCTTTATTTTGCACACCATGCCACCTCAATTGGGACCCAGCCATATGCAAATCATTTTTGACCCTACTACAAGGGAAAAAGCCCAGCCCTAACCGTCAAGCTTGATCCTCTCAGAACAGGAACACAAGCAACTTAGGGCCAGGTTTGCCCTAGTTATGGCTCATCAGGCAGGCAATGCACACTGGACCTCTGTCAGGGCGTACCCATCCGACTTAGGGTAATTCACCAAAGTATACTGAAAAGTGATGGATGGAATGCTTGAATTAAACTCAGCAACTGTTAATTACTCGGGCCGCATCCAGTGTATCGTTATTTTGCACACCATATCACCTCAGTTAGGAACCAACTATATGCAAATCAGCCTTGACCTTGCTGTAATGGAAACAGTTCAGCCTGAATTGTCAAAACAAATCCTCCCTGAACCGGCACACAAGTAACCCTGGACCAGTTATGCCCTAGTTTCGAATATGTGCCTCAAATTTGAATTTTTTCAAAAACACTATGTGCTCTGGTGGAAAACTAATTAGTGTTGGCATCTTTAACAGTTTACAGTTAAGTGGACAAATGGATGAAGGGGGCAGATGCAAAACGCTTGCCCTAAATACTGGAAAAAATGAATTAAAGTAGAGTTATGAGTAGGTATTCTAATATTTAAACAAAATACTGTTTTTACAAGTAAAACACTGACATTGATCAGTTATTTGTTACTAACATAAGTATAACTTGCCCCACAATAGATTTCAGATGTTTCTAATGATTTATTATATGCAGTTTTAAGCAATGCATCATAGTTGTGCAAGTTATACTTATGTCAGCTGCATAGAACTGTTGATTTTAGTTTTTAAAACTTGAGTTTTTTTTAGATTATTAATAGAAGACCTACGCATAACTCCACATTAACCTTTGATTTTTCACTGAAGTTCTAAGATTGTAATTTTAGGTAAGTTAAACTTTTACTTCCTTACTTATGCATAACTACACAGGCCCTGTGCCTAACCTCCCTGGGGCGGTTAACCCTCCCGCTACCGAGCCTGCGCATAGCCCTTCATGGATGGCCATGTCCCATGAGCAGCTAACCATCCGCAACCCCCCAGTGACCCTACATACTCCCTTTTTCTTTTTTTAATTTAGTCCTGAAAGACTCCCAAAGGAACTATCTTTCCTAGGAGCCCAATGGGAATCCCACGGGTCCATGACAACCAATAATTTTATTTTAAATGTTAAACCCTCTGACACTTCCCACAAGAGCTAAGAATTCATGGTATCCCTACCCTGTCCCCTTATATTGTTTTTTATTTAATTTTTCAGGACTCAAGAACCAAGTACCCAAGTCCTGTAAAGGTGGGCGCAATAATTTTCTTTGTTGCGCCCAGCCAGTCACATTGCTTATTTTTACCCACTGGACTCCAATGGCAATATATATTGCTATTAGTTAAACCTTTAATTTATTTTAAAAAACTGAACAGATTTGCACCAAGTCACAAAAAGCACAATTTATGAGTAAATAATAAATAACTGTCTGTCAAATTTAGTGTAATTCTGTTCAGCGTTTTTCTCAGTGTGGCTGTTCAGTCAGTTGACGGAACATCCCGAAGGTTTCCAGGTAGGATCTGGGGTGGGTGAACTTTTCTTTGGAAAGTTTAGTGAAGATTCATCAACCAACTCCAAAGTTATTAGACAAACACAAAACACTCTAAGGAATACATCATAAAAGGCCACCAGCATTGAGTGTGCAGCAGTGATTTTCCTGCAATGTACTGTCCTAGAATGATAGATGAATAATGCTTATAAAGATCATTCAATGAGGTGATTGGTGACAAACTGGATAGTGTAATGCATTCTTGTTTTCTTCTACCATACACATATTTACAATTCCAGGTTGAGTAAGATAAATCTTCCTCAAACCTTTCATTGGTTGAGCTGCATTCCACAGCCAGGAGAATGCAGATCTTCAGGTTCCAAAGTCAGCAACTAAGGTTCAGGTGCAGGTTCAGACCACAAGTGCAGTGGCGTTGCCTCGGGGGGGACGGGTGAGGGGGGTTGGGGTAGTACTTCCTTCTCCTGAATGTATTTTATGATAAACAGTTGTGTACAGATACTTTCAGTCTGCTATGGTGAGATGTCTGTTGGATTTCACCAGCGATATTTATATACACACAGACAACAAAGTACACATTCGCTCTCTCTCTGATTTGAAAGTCCTTAAAAATATTGTTTATTTTTCAAAGGATTGTGGGGCATATAACCAATAACTAGCGATAATTATCGCTATGTTGGTTTAGCAGCAATATTTTTATCGCCGAGCTGCGGCGATTTTTATCGCTTAGGAGACTTGCTATTATCAAGGTTTATCTCCTAAGGGATAAAAATCGGCCGAAATGCATGAATATCGCTGTAAAGTCAGTGATATTCATGCATTACCGAGCAAATGCTCTTAGCCATGTTATCCGCCTACCATTGGATAACATGGCTAAGAACTGCTCAGGGGCAGGTGTTAGCTTTTGGAGATATTCGCGCTTAGCGCGAATATCTCCAAAAGTTGGTAATAGGAGATGGCGATGTTAGCGACTGTTTCCAGTCGCTAAAATCTTAGCACGCCCACTTTGCATGTCATTAGTGATAAATATCACTGACATGCAAAGCGGGGCCCAAGATGGTCGCTATCTCCTACTAGCTGTCGCTAACTGGTGTTAGCGACAGCTAGGTAATAGGGAGATAATTCTATCTCCGCTTTCTTGGCTTTTAATGCCAATAAAGCAGAGATAAACCCCCTTGATAATATGCCCACGTGTTTTCTCTTTTAGTACTTCTACCAATCCACATTCCTCTCCCTTTTCACTGCCCCTTAGGCCCCTCTCATGGACCCTGCTTTTCATATAATGTATATAAACATTTTATGCCAGCCTGATTGTCAGAAAATAGGAGGCTCACTCCACTCCCCATTCTTACTGATCAGGCTACGCCCCTGCATGAGTGATAGTCCTAAGACAGTCATACATATTTTACTAGAGTTAGAAGAATTAGAGAAAAGGTCATCCTTGCTGTTTATATATAATGGTCTGTTTTCGGATCAAGTGAATAGTGAGTAACAAGCACTAGCATCAAAGAGGTTACTGGAGAGAGTCCAAACTACACAAGAATTTCTCTATCTTAAACTTTTATAAATATTTAGTGCAGCTTTCCTGACAGCTGTTCTTATAGCTATGATTACAGTAAATATATAAATGTCCCTGAGGTAGCTGAAGGGTGGGATGGGAAGTGATGTGGTGCAAGTCATTCAGCCACACATTGACTATCTGTCACATAAATAAGCTGAGCCATATCCTCACAATTTTCAACCCGATGTGGAGTTGGCGGAAAAGTTCCAGATCTAAATCTAAAGAGAACGCTTGGGTATCCAATACATTCTCCAGTGGTGCACGAGTATAGAATTTTCTATTTCATGTTTACTAAAGAGATCCAGGGAAGTCATCCTAAATATAATTGCCCAGTTCCATCTCTAGCAAAATTGGAAATAAAGGTGACTATTTTTCACCACAGTCCAAATGGGATTTTGTGTCTTTTAGTGAGAGACCTTAATTTCTCACAACAGAAGTACAAGAAGGCATGACTAAGCGATCCAATAAGCTTTGGAGATACAGATGGTTCTGGATTTAAGGTTTTATGGCCTTGGTTAGAGATTGAAATAGGGGAGTTGAGAGCTCTGTAAGTTTACTTCCATGAAGAAACCTAGGGTAAACAGTGGCTCTCATTCTGCTCAACCCCTCTACAGCCTTCAACAGTGTCTCCCATAACACCCGCATGCTTCATGAGATTAGTATACAAGGATCCTCTCTCAAATAGATCTGTTCCTTCATCACTGGAAGAACCCAAAGGGTCAGGTTGCCACTCTTCACATCAGAGACCAAGAAACTGATACGCTGAGTCCCACAGGGAATCTTCTTTGGCCCAACCCATTTCAACATACATGCCACCACTCACCAACATCATCTGATCACAAGACATCACTGCCATCTCCTACGTCGATGACACCCAGCTTACCCCTCTCACGACAACCTCCACCAGAACCAACTTCACCAACTGCATGGCCATGGTAGCAGACTGTGAACCAGCTGCTTGAATGCCAAATCCAATAGGTGGGAAGTACTCTCCTTCTACAACAAGACTTCCCCATGGGACAGATAGGACCAACACTAAAGGACCACGCAATACATCTATGGATCATCCTAGATGACAAGCTCAACATCGCAGCCTGCAGCTTCTCAAAAGAGCAGCTGAGCAACACACCTTCAATGCAGGACTTCGCATTGCAGTCTTGCAGCTCCTCAAAACTGCAGCTGCATGATGCATCCTGAATGCAGGACTCTGTATTGCATCTCACAGCTCCCTGGAACCGCCACTGGCCAACGCATCTTTGAGGCGGGACATCTCAATGCTCCGACACCAGGATTTATGGTACTTTATTCAGCGGGCCTACGTTGGTCCTTTTATCAAGCCAGTGTTCTATTGTGGCTGATCTGAACTTGTGACTTTGTGCTGGTCCAGATGACCACAGTTGGCACTTTTGCTTTTAGGCACTATTTTCACTAACATCTTTATAATCCATATCTCCGGGTCTACTGATTGAAGTTCTGTCATTTTTGTCACAAAAGATATGTATCAAATTTTGCTCTATTTTTCTATATTGGTGTGAAGTTTTTCTTGTGTTGCGTTTTCACGTCATAACTGTTTGAAGAGCTGCACAATAGTTTATCTATTGCCTCTAAGTTAGTCCTGACTGCTTGTACCAAGATACCAGGGAAAAATAGTGTAGCAAGGGTAAAATGGGACTTGGAGTAAGCAAGGAAAATGGCCATCACACTGATATAAGTGTGACATTTTGCACTATTCCAAGCCACCTAAAGGTCCATGACTGAATTAGATGTACTAGTTCATTATGTTTAAGTATATGGAACAATGAAACACTTAAAAGGAGACAGAGCCACCATGTGGTTGAATGCCACAATAAGTTGCTTGTTTGTAAATAAGTACTGGTGATCGGCACTGGCAAAACCTTGCAAAAATTGAGGACTGCCAAAACGTGTTTTGAGAAGTCTATCTAATTCGGTTTATGCCAACATTTTCTTTCCATTGATTGAGTTGTGTTTCATTTTAAGTTAAAGTCCTTTTAGCTATTTCAGGAATCACTTCCCAAAACTAAATCTGCAACTGTTTCTAATCATGCACCTAAAACATTGCATGTATCATTAAAATAGCTATATAGACACAACAGCATTGTACTCCAAACGTTGCTATGAGCAAACTGTAGAACAGATTGTTGGGCGAGGAAACGTTATTGTTAATCTTTCAAAGTTGGCATTTCAATCAATCAATCAATCATATCATTTGTAAAGCGCACTACTTACCCGTGAGGGTCTCAAGGCACATTTGCTCCTTGCTACTTTCTTCTAGTGGTTGGTACGTTGCTCTGTGCTACCTGGATATGCTGGACACTGAAGTTATTTACCTGTCACCCCAGGTGTGCTATGAAGGTAATTCAGGATTGGCAACGTATACAAAGTAAAGATACACATATCGATTGTAGAAAGTGCCTCAATTAAATATCTCCCCCTTTTTCAACCTTCTCCTTCACCTCTTGGTTTCTATAACCAGGTCTCAACTAGACCACACACATACACCACAATGTCCTCTGCACAGCACCTCATGTTTAAAATAGTCTTTCTACAATAAAGATGCTCTGGAAGGTGCTCCTGTGCTTAGTAGAGCTCGGTCATGCTTTCATAAAATGAGTCTTCTCCTTGTGCTTGCTCCATCATGGAAGCATAGGTTACAGTCCGTGGGAGCGATTTTCGAGCTTGTCCTTTGACGGTTGTTACCCACACTTTGATGTCAGAGGTTCATTGAACCAGTGGCAGGTCCTCTCCTTTGATAGTTGGTGCATGTATATAGTGTTACGATTGGGTGTCCAAAAAGGAACACCAACACACAAGTGAGTGATGTTTAAGTCCATTCCATCAATCATCGGCAAGGCCAGTGGGATAGCTCTAAAAAGGGTACCGCAATGATCGTCAAAGTCCTATTGACTTCTATGGGGTTGGACACAGACACAATTAACAAGGTTGACATTTAGATTGAGTTAGTTAAGTTTATTCTTAGGAGCCTTGTGCCATCCTGAAGAGTTATTTCCAAACACCGAAGGAAAGCAGCCCAACACAAGCTAATGAGTGGCAACTCAGCCCATGAGACAAACTAAGCGACAGGAGAACTCACATCTACCCCTGCTGTGACTGCGACAACAGGAAGCTTAACTCACGGCATTTTTGAGGCGGCCTTGTGAAGGTTCACTTAACAACAGAGAGAGGTAGAACTAGGCTTGGGGGATGGGTAGCATTTATGCACAAAGTCAAGCCTTGCGAGTGGAGCTTGCACCTGCCTGTTTAGCCTCCTTACAGGCTCTGTAGAGGCGAGAGATATCTTGCGCCAAGATCAGCTAAACCACCACAGCAGCTTCATTCCCTTTACACCTTCAAAACCCTCAGCTTCTTGAAAATCTGAGTCAGTCGCTGTAGAGGAACCCGGTGTAAAGTGATCTGCAACGCAAGGTGACTCAGAGAGCGACTTTTCTGTGATGACAAAAACCGCATTGAACCTCTTCGGACCCTCTTGTTCACAAAGATAGAATACATGCATGGATTAAGCCATGCAGGTATTTTGTTCTTTTTACATAGTAATGTGTGCCACTTTCATCCTTTGAGTTTTATAGACAGATACAAAAGGGAGATAATGGAGAATAGGCAGATAGACATCCATGGATTTTCAGAGCAAAGGTGAAGATCAGAGGCAGCTAGGGCGAAAGATGTTGTCTCCGCCTGGCAGGATCACAGGTCCATGAAGTCAATGGTAGCTGGTGTGAGGCATCCAGCTGGCTTCAAGAAGCCCTTGTTTATGAGCCTATCAGAAAGCTTTGAGGTCAGTGGACGGTGGAGAAAAGCCCACAGGTGACAAACAGCCTCAAGAGAAGTGAGGTCCCTTCAATGCTCCTGGAGTCTGCTCCAGCGGAAGGTGCTTTGGGACAGAGTATGGGAAAGGCCAGCCTTGGACATGTGGTAGTCTGAGCTCTGCCTCCAAAAGGCCTGTCTCCGTTTGTGTGCAGGGAGAGTGGATTATAGAAGGATAAAAACAGGGTTAGGTCCGTTGCTAAGGTTGCATTACCCAAGTCATGGTAGCAGGTGCTTTGTGCGCTAGGCAGACTGGTGCTACAGTCATTCTTTAATTGGCACCAGTGCCAGTCTTACTGAAGAAGCGAGAAGTGCCAAGGGTTACGTTCAAAACATGGGGCCTCATTTATGAGGTCGTGCGTCACTTTTACGCCGCCGGTGCGTCACTTTTTGTGACGCACCAGTGGTGTAAAAAATTTGCCTTGTTGCGCCATATTTACAAAGTGACGCATCTAGGTAGATGCATCACTTTGTAAACCCCTGCGCCACATTTTACCTGCGGCAGGTATAATGTATGCAAGGGGGGCGTATTGACGCAAGGAAGGGTCGTAGAAGTGACGCAGTGAAATCTATGAGATTTCACTGCATCACTTTTAGGACGCCGTTGCGTCAAAATCTTGCGCCTGCCTCACAGGAGGCGTAAGACTGACGCAGGCCCTTTCACATGGGGATTGCCCCATGTGATCGGACGCAATGCTGGAGTTGCGTCACGTTTGTGACACACTCCAGCAATGCGTCACTTTTGCGCTTACAGATACGTCAGAAATACTGACGTATCTGTAACTCCTTGCGCCATGATGCGTCATACTGTAAATATGACGCATCATTGGTGTCGCAAGGAGGGTGCAGTGAAAAGTGACGCATCACTGTTTTCAGGCAGCGATGCGTCACTTTTCATAAATGAGGCCCATGGTTCTTGACTCTCTGAACCATGGGGAGTGTCTTAGTTGGAAGCTCCGCATAGATGGTGTCACCGAAGTCCAAGTGGGAAATTGCCTCATTACATTGCGGTCTTCTGAGGTACGTGTAAGTGGTGAAGAGAGTGGACCACGTTTTTAGACCATGAGGTTGTTTTGGAACTAGCTGGGTGAAATGATGAGATGGTTGAAAGGAGCCCACGCTCAGGATTTTCTCTTTGATTCTTTAAGTTGCAGACAGTTTTGGTGCATCCAGTACTGGGATTGCTAACATAAGCCACTGGTATATATTCCCATATTCCTCCTGTAGGTTTATCTGCAGAGTTGCAGTATTAGCATACCAGCACAGCATCTTCTTCCCAGCATGGCATATGCTGCAGTGTTCGATGAAGCGGGCCAGCAGGTCGCTGGAGCTGTTTGAAAGGACCAATAAGAATGACAATTCCTTGTAAATAGCCCACTTGTGATGATCATCAA
The DNA here is from genome assembly GCF_964263255.1 of Lissotriton vulgaris. Taxonomy (NCBI): domain Eukaryota; kingdom Metazoa; phylum Chordata; class Amphibia; order Caudata; family Salamandridae; genus Lissotriton; species Lissotriton vulgaris. The sequence goes on from NC_141695.1 coordinate 208,708,364, forward strand.
CTGTATTCCAGGACTCACCCTTGCTGTTCAGTGCTACATTCCTCTCTAGATAGCTTCAGCTTCGTGCTATACAAATACCTCTGTTTACATTCAAAATGAATGGCTCCTTTTATTTTTGTTATGAAATGAGTCTAGCTTAACTCTGTGGGAGTCAGTTTCAAGAACACGGCAAACCAGTTAGGGTATTTGCTAGTCGTAACTTACATTTTGCCAGTAAGCCTTGTCAAAATGAACAACTTTGTACTTCACAAAGTTTTCAGAAGTTATGTGACGACTGTGTCAGGAAAAGGTTTCTCTTAAATGGTAACTTTTCTGAAAAATCAACTTTTACAGTATTTTGTAGATATTCGTAATAGCAATAGAAATTTCCAACGTTTGTAAAGAATAACAAACTTGCAAAGTGCTGATGAAAACTTTACATAATGTGTAGTGTGAGTGTTCCTTGTAGGACTTTAAGTAAGATTCCTATAAACGTTAGTAACTAATTAGGCTGTGTCCAGGGTCAATGGGACCAAGATGACTGTATGTTCAAGTTGTATATGAGCACTTGCTTGAAGTATGGGAATATAATTGGACATAGGCGCTCAGTGTCCTGATCATAATTGAGGTGATGCTGGACCTGCAGAGTCATCAATTTTATGACACAAAAAAACTATTAAGCTCTTAGAGATCTGAAGAGAAGTCACGCGGTCATATTGTGGCTGTTGAAGGATGGTTGCTACTTTGGTGCAAGTCTGCAAATGTGCATTATCAGGCTTGTGTCTATGGACCTGAATATTTTCCTCCTATGGTCTAAGCGGATTTGGGATATCTTACATGTTTTCTGTGCATTTAGCCTACCTTTTATTTTGGTGTTGATTATGTAAAGACCACTGAAAGAGTTGTTCTCATGTCTGTGTATAGGTTTGGAAGACTTGAGGGGGCGGCTATTTCGATGTATGATGATACATCGAAGACCATTTCAAAGGAGTCTGTTAGATCGCAGTTTTCACAATGCGAGTCGTTATATCGACTTGCGCTTGAGAGGCGCTGGATTTAGGAATAGTGTGATTTACTATTCCAACTCCAGTATACATACAGTAGGGAAGGTGTTGGAAACAGTAATTTACACTATTCCTTAGTCAACAGCGCCCTGCAGTGCAAGTCGGTGTAACGTCTTGCGTAGTGAAAACCACGATATAATAGTACCACATTGAAATGGATGCGTGGTGAACGATGTCTCCCGGCTATTTGGATGATGCCTATTACTATACATTGAGTGTGGGTGAAGATCAGGTGTCTGTGGAGATTGGGGGGTGGGGTTTGTGGGAAAGTCATGTGATCTGTAGCTCTTTAGTCAAGGGCACTGTACTGATGTTTCCTCTGAAGCCGTGCCTGCTTCTATTCAGTCCTCTCATTCAAATTGGTACAGAGATACCCTTAGAAAGATTTGATCTAATTATGGTGTATTTTAGATGTTTTTAAATAATGGGATAGAAAAGGATGAGGCTGTTTTTATCTAAACAGGACAGTTTCTCAATGAGGATTAGGTTGTGTTTTTAAACTTTTTTTTACCAATTTCTACCACCCCCTGCCCCACGCCCACCCCAACCCCCCAAAAATGAGCCGGCTTAGCAGCACAACATGCTCTTTCTGAACCTGGCCCTTCCTCCCACACCACCCATCATTTCAGACACTCCTGACCTCCCCATTCCTTCAGGAAGAAACCACTCCCATCTGGGCCGTTGATGAAAAGCAGCCAACAAAAGTGCCCCCTGTCTACTCCCAGAAACCCTGCCAAGCGCCCACCACCCAGTGAAATGAAATTACCAAAGAGAACAAGCATTTACAATGCAATGGTTTTGCCTTTGTTAAAGTTAGAGCTATTGGCATTGCTCTTGACATTATTTTTATTTATGTTTTTTTTAACATAAATAAATGGCATTGTCATTTACAATGCCACTAGCTTTATCTCTCGCAAATGACACCCACACAGAGCCCCCCACACACACAGCCACACAGAGCCCCCCACACACACAGCCACACAAAGCTTCCCACACACACAGAGCCCTCCACACACACCCACACAGCACAAGCAGGCAACAGGGGCACACGGAGGCACAAGCAGGCAACAGGGACACACAGAGGCACAAGCAGGCAACAGGGGCACACAGAGGCACAAGCAGGCAACAGGGGCACACAGAGGCACAAGCAGGCAACAGGGGCACACAGAGGCACAAGCAGGCAACAGGGGCACACAGAGGCACACGCAGGCAACAGGGGCACACAGAGGCACAAGCAGGCAACAGGGGCACACAGAGGCACAAGCAGGCAACAGGGGCACACAGAGGCACAAGCAGGCAACAGGGGCACACAGAGGCACAAGCAGGCAACAGGGGCACACAGAGGCACAAGCAGGCAACAGGGGCACACAGAGGCACAAGCAGGCAACAGGGGCACACGGAGGCACAAGCAGGCAACAGGGGCACACGGAGGCACAAGCAGGCAACAGGGGCACACGGAGGTACAAACAGGCAACAGGGGCACACGGAGGTACAAACAGGCAACAGGGGCACACGGAGGCACAAGCAGGCAACAGGGGCACAAGCAGGCAACAGGGGAACGAAAACAGGCACAAGCAGGCAACAGGGGCACGCGGAGGCACAAGCAGGCAACAGGGGCACACGGAGGCACAAGCAGGCAACAGGGGCACACGGAGGCACAAGCAGGCAACAGGGGCACACGGAGGCACAAGCAGGCAACAGGGTCATGAAAACAAGCACAAGCAGGCAAAAGGGTCACAAGCATGAATTGTAATTTAGACGGGGCTGAAGTGGAGAACGGTCAGTAGGGAAGTAGTGCGGCTGGTGCAGTGGTACCAGGCCGAAAGGTGAGGGGGGCTGTCTGCAACCCAGTTTGTATTCAAAACAGATTGGAGGTGCCCCTGTTTCTTATGACAGGGAGGGGGCTAGAAACGTTAGAAAACTTTGAAGTCCCTATTTTTCCAATGATGGGTAAAGTGTTCCTGTGTTTTTCTCTATAAAGAAAGTCTGGCTGAGCGACAGGTTTTCCTATATATTCTTAGACATTATGCAAATACATAATAGGGCAGAGGAAGCTATTACTCTTGAGTGAAACAATATTTTTTAAAAAAACGATAATTGATAATTGAATATGACGGACAAACACTAAATATAAGGTTTAAAAAAGGGATATAGGTTTTATTGTTTTTCCTCCCGACTGGGTTACAATCTAAAAACAGTATCACAAATACATTAAAAAAAAACACGAAATCTGGTATTCCAAATAATATATAAAGTGCACAACAATTCCATTGATTCTTCCATTGAACCGAAGAGGAAAACACGGAGGAGCAGGGAGGCCGCACTACATTTACAAGGATTGTGAACTAAGAAAATATCCAATAAGAGCCCGAGCAATTGAAAGCGTTCGTAGCAGGCTCAGCGAAGTATAAACACATGTACAGGTTTAAAAGACCGCAAGAAATCCCCCCCATTGACGGTGGCTCCTCCGTGTGAATATATGCTGACGGTTGTTTTATAAAGCTCAAGGCAATTGAATAAACCTGAGCAGCCAACAACCTGCGAGAAATCAAATTGAAATTGATTGGTCCCATGATTCAGAATTATATGGCGTCAAAAGTCCAAATGTCCTGAAGAAGGTGTCAAAAGAAAGAAAGCACCGAAACGCTGCGTCGACTGTTTTGACTATTTTGACTGTCTTTTTTAACCATTGTTGTGCACTTTATATATTATTTGGAATACCAGATTTCGTGTTTTTTTAATGTATTTGTGATACTGTTTTTAGATTGTAACCCAGTCGGGAGGAAAAACAATAAAACCTATATCCCTTTTTTAAACCTTATATTTAGTGTTTGTCCGTCATATTCAATTATCAATTATCGTTTTTTAAAAAAATATTGTTTCACTCAAGAGTAATAGCTTCCTCTGCCCTATTATGTATTTGCATAATGTCTAAGAATATATAGGAAAACCTGTCGCTCAGCCAGACTTTCTTTATAGAGAAAAACACAGGAACACTTTACCCATCATTGGAAAAATAGGGACTTCAAAGTTTTCTAATGCAACCCAGTTTGGACAGTTTCCACTACCTAACAGGGATTGGTGGAAGGGGGGCGTAGTTCTTGCTTGCTTTAGGGCTGTTACTTCAGGGACGCACTGCACGCTGCTGCCTGGACACGACAACAGGCAGGGAGAGGACAGGCTAGGAGAGGGCAGGGAGGGGACAGGCTGGGAGAGGGCAGGGAGGGGACAGGCTGGGAGAGGGCAGGTTGGGAGAGGGCAGGTTGGGAGAGGGCAGGTTGGGAGAGGGCAGGTTGGGAGAGGGCAGGCTGGAAGTGGAAAGGCTGGGAGAGGACAGGCTGGGAAAGGGCAGGCTGGGAGAGGGCAGGCTGGGAGAGGGCAGGCTGGGAGAGGGCAGGCTAGGCACCCGGGCAGAGTATACTAGCTGAAGGCCTTGGGTACCGCACACTCAAATGCAGGTATTCAAACCCGTAAATATACTGAGTATATCATCTCAACTCATATGCATGCACCCACGATATGCACCTGCTGAGAATAACATGCAATGTCTGCTAGCGTCACGCACACTGAAGCACTTCCAATCCAGGTGTACACACCCCGATGCAAAGTAATGAAATTGATACTCAGTAATGTGCTCTCACACCAAAGGGCAAAAGGCCGCGCTATATAAAAACTTTAGATAGAAGAGCACTGCTCCCGCCCCGCAGCATGATGGAAGCATTAACCCTGGCTCTACTATGCAACTCTCTGACACCTAGAGCAACGTTCGCGCCAGCTTGGTGCGATTGTGTAACAGGCACACGCCCCTCATTTCTAGAGACTGCCTGTAGTCTGTACACTTGAAAGTTTCTCCTCCTGTGTCATTACCGTTCGTGGGTTACGAGGATAGGAGTGGGCAGATCTGGGGAACAAATAACTGCAAAGGCTTGACAGCTAAGGGGGCACGGCCCTGCTGGGGAGGGATGAAAGCAAGAGGACACATGCAGCAGAGGTTTGGTGTCTGAAGAGAAGCCGCATGTGAACTGGCAGGAACACACCTGCTTCAGCAAAACTGACTGCACCTCATACAGGAGTCCAGTCCAGCCCAGGAGCAGCAGAAATATCCCATCATGTGCTAGCTTTTGCTTAAATCTGCACGCACCCCAGCATACGAAATGACGAAAGACATGTGCTGGGCAAATGATAGTCTGCTTGAGAAAAGGAACATACGAATTTGCATAAAACAGATCAGTTTGACTTTAACTCCTAAATATTCACTGCAACATGGTGGCCTGCAGGGCAAAGGGTATTCTGCAAAACTAAGGAAGTGTAATTTGACTTGCAGCAGTATGTATGGCTCACTATATAAGGATGGGGACGCTTACACCTATAGGTGCAAAGGTGCTCCTAGGCCACAACTAAAAACGAAGTGAAGTCTGAATATGTGCAACATACAGATGATGACGTTTGAAGAAAGCGTAGCCCTGGAGGTGGGGAGGTTAAACAGGACTCTGCTTAAATAATTCAGTTGTTGAGAAAAGGTACATCCATTTAAGTTTCTAAACCATCCGTCAATAATTTGCATTTATTATGGTCGGCACATGCCCTCCTGTAGCATTGAAATGTGGCAGGAGCCATCTTCATCAATTATCAGTCCAAACTACGTACTGGCTCTCCAGGCTGCCAAAGGGCCCCGTGCCAAGTATGAGCTCTTCAGACAGTCCTGGATTTTTGACCAACAGCACTTTGAATGCGGTTACATTTGCGGGATCGTAGGTATAGACTGAAACGGGAAACTACAAGTTTTGAAATTAAATGCAGGCTTCAAGTAGTCAGTCGCACACTACATGAAACTGTTTGACTGTTATATGGAGATTTTTTTTAATCATCGACAAAAAAAACTCAGAAGTAATTTGAGATGACCTTTTCCATTCCCAACTTCTTGAAGCTGTGTCACATAAATCCACATACAACTGGTACTGGGAAACTTCAGCTTGAGGTAGGTAGACACAACATTATGTAGAGGTCACACCTTGAAAATATACTAGGTTGGTCTTCAAGCAAACAGTGAATGGTGTTCGCTTCAGCGAATTATGCTACTGCAACAAATATATGGTTATTCACTAATATAATCCTACTGTAGATAGGAAAGATCTGCCACGTCCACATAGCAGGACTAAAAGACAGCACTTCACTGTAAGACAATAAAACATAGCTAAAAGGAGACAACCCAGTTTGACCCTGTAATCCCAGAAGCCATGTTAGGAACCATCTGTGGCAGCCGGGAATTTGCTGAATCCAAATTCATACAAAGATATTTGCATGTATATAACAAAGACCAGGGTATTAACAAGCCACTAGTTCATATGTCAATGCATAGATCATGCAGCCAAGAGGGCTAATGGGTAGTTATTATAGCTAAATTATGTAATAAAGAAATTGCCTCTTCTCGCTATGGTCTTCTGAAAAGAATTGACCTCTCCAGCCCAAGTGGAGCACGGACAGACATGTTGAAGAGCAGGTTTTTGTGTACACTCACTGCTTAGTCGGTCTCGTTTAATGGCCAGCCCCAATTCCGGGACTCGACCTGCCCTAATTCCGTGGCCCAGCCCGGGACAGTTAGGCAATCAGGCTGCCTCGTTCTCTGCATAAGATAAGAAGCAACGAACTCACTCTACAGATCTATGCTACCAAATGTTATTATGGTTATACCTTTAGTTCTTCGAAGCACAACACACCAGATTCCCGAGTTTCCCGATAGTTGAGTGCTCCTGCGTGCACTGCACACTTAGAAAACCTCAGTGTTGCGAAACAGGTTAATGTTTGCTTTCATTGTTGACGTAATCTCACCAGCACAAAGTCCCCAGGGGTGCAAGGCAACAAGCAACGCTGCCGGCAGCTCTCGTTTCAGGAAAGTGGGTGCGGCCCCTGGCGCGGATAGCTGTAAATGGATGCGTGAGGCGGTCCACGAGGAAAAGTGTGAAGAAGCTATTGAGGGTAGTATGGGTCTTTTGAAAGGGAGGTAACGGGTTCGGTGACACGGAGAGCGGGAGAGGGGGTGGGAAAGGGCAAAAAAAATGCACAAAAAAAAAGCAAGCAGACCGGCAACGTCCTCCGCATCTCCCGGGGTTCCCTCCAGGCCACGGGAGCCCCGCGGGCGCCGCCATACTTCTTGCCGTCTTCCTTCTTCTGCGGGGGGCGGGCACTTCCGGCCGGCCGCGCTAGGATTGGCCGGCCGGCCAGTCACGGGGCGGGAAACGGGGGAGAAGAGACGCAGAAGTGCCGGCAATGCCGGACCAGACACGGGGGCGTTCCCGGCGTCGCGTGACGTCGGCAAAAGCCAAAGAATGTCGGGAACGCCCCCGTGTCTGGTCCGGCATTGACGGACAGGCCCCTCGTCCAATGGCAAGGCTCCATTTACGGAGCCAGCCAATGAATGACGAGGGCCGAGCCAAAGCACACTACTGTTCTCATCAGGTTTTCGCCTGCGCGAAAAAGCTGCGCAGAAAGCGCAGCTTTCGCCAGGCAAAACCTAAAAAAGGGAATAAGAGGGCAGGGAGCAACCAGAAGCACAAAAGTCATAAGCCAAGAAGAGAGAATGGAATAGCAAGGGCAGGTAATATTTCCAGCTCATTATGTGTCCCTCTATATGATATCCCCATCCAGCTAACACCTCGATAATCCAGCCCATTTACTTTTGCAGATCTTCTCAAGCATGCTTATTTGTCCCCTCTATCTGAGAGATAGAACCTGCACAGCATCTTCTTCCTAGAAGCACATCTGAGAGCGTCCATCTTTAATGATTTTAAGGTGTGCAGGTTCTTGTAGAAATACTTGTGCACCAGCGGCTTTCACTGGATCAATAAACTGTTGCAGCCTCCACCTCCGGCCCATTGTAGATCTGCATAAACCTGACAGAGCAACAATTGATATATTGTCGACTAACACAGGAGAAGTTGGACTAGCATTGAGAGTGATGGGCGGCCTCAGAAGAAATTTCCCACTGTATATCAACATACGCCGATGTTGTACCCTTTTACCACTACTGGCATTATGGAAGAGGGGGAGCTGATGAGCACACTGTATTTGTGAATTCCAGTCCCAATCACTTAGATTCAGAAAAGCCCTTCTGCATTATTGCACCATGTACTGCTGAGGATCAGCACCTTCCTTGCCATCTGATATCCTGAAAATTCTCCAATTGTTTCTCCTATTCCAATATTCGAATTCCTCTATCTTCGTTTAAAAGAATTTGAGCTGGCTCGCATGGCTCTCTACAGTCTTAGTTGTTATTGTTGCTGTCTCTTCACTACAGGCCTCTCTTTGCTGTAGATCACTCACGTCTGTCATAAGATTGCAGATCAGCCCGGAGACCACTTCCAATGTTTTTTGCATCTGTGCATTATCTGCTCTTGCCGGAGTGTAATAGGCCTGTGCCTTAACCCTATGCTCCTGTAGAACTAACATAATAGATCTTAAAGATGGTTCCTGCGCGGCCTCTTCTATCTCCCCCACCGGCTCCGTAGTCATAAATACAAGAGATTGATCTGATAAGGTCCCTGAAGATATATCTGGGGGAGAACCGATGTTCGGAGTGGGTTTGCTGAGGGCATTGTATTTGTTGCTTGGAGTGTTGTAGCTCGCCAGAAGAGGCTGAGAATGGAGCAGATAGTCAAGTAATAATTGACGTAACCTCCCCCTTAGTAGTCACCCACTTCCTTAGCGGGCTGCTCTTCATGCCGTGAGCAGTAGACATGCCAGGCAGCTGATACTTTGTGAATTTAGTTGAAGGATGAGCGGTAGCTTGATCCACAATTTTATTCTGCTTAGAAGGCGCAGCTGTATTCCACTTTTTGGGGGCACAGTCGATTGGGTAGAAACAATCTCTGCTTGTGGTACCTGCTGCATGCTTTTCTCTGATTGTGGTAATGGAGCCTCCAAGCTCACTGGGGCAGGTTGAAGATTGCTTTCACACTCAGCAAATTGCCTTTTATCTGCCTCTCCCCCAGCCTTAGAGTGGCACCTTAACACAGCCAGACTCCCTCCTGATAATAGGCCCTCATCATCCTCGACATCTTCCCCATAGACCTGTCATAGCTGGCCGTCAACGGCAATATCCCTCCGGGGCTGTTGAAAAATACCGGAAACAGTACTTACATGCATTGACTGTGCCATATCTGGTAAAACCTCTGGTGAGGCTGGCTTCACAGCTAACCCTTCACTGATGACAGATAGTACCCCTGTTTGGGAAAGAGCCAGGCTGCAGGGGGTAACAGATTGCAGAGGGATAAAGATTGAGTTGATGCTGCTGCGTCCCTGCAGACAATTCTGCGGCAAAATCTGGTCTGAGTCCTGGCCCCAATCCCGTTCCTGGAGTGATGGCAGTGGTGGTGTGGGGTGGTACTTACCGGTGTACTAGCTGCTGCAGCCGTCATCAGAGTTTCTGCGAGAGGCGATACTCCTCCTAGGGTCAATTCCTTTGATGCAGCCTCAATCTGATTTAATACTGCCCCTGTTTCGGACAGTTTCAGGACAGAGCATCTTGCTTGTGAAGGTAATTTAGCTTGGGGTATCACTGCCAAATGTAGTTCTTCAGCCTCCTCTTTCTGAGTGGCAAGTTCCTAATTACGATTCCTTGCTGCTCCTCGTACCTCACCGGCTCCGCGGGAAACACTGGTCTTTGGTGGGGCGACTAGAAAAGGCTGAACAATAGCTCTCCAAAGCTGGAAACGGGAGCAAACAGCCAGAAAGCATGCCCCTCCGTCTGCAGGGCTGCAGCATCCGAGACCATATGGCAGAGACCTGGCTAATCTGTTAATTTAAGGGAACCGAGGCACAAATTGGCAGGAATCGGATGGCGCGCTGTGCCGCTGCAAGCTTCGTGGTGGTGGCGGAGAGTGAGGAAGCACAGAGCAGAACCAGGTTCATGGGGGAATCAACCCGCCATCTTCCTTCCGCCTTCCCTGTCAAGGATCAGGTTGTGAAGGGTTTTGTGATTCTTTGATCGACGGTGTAGAAATGGTCAACAGTGTAGATGTTCTTCTTAACCATGAGGAATTGCCACTACAAGGCAAGATTTGCCAGAAGCATTCATACATACAAGGTGACCAAAGAAAAGGAAAAGCAATCACTTTCCAGCTGCTCTTTCGCATGCTCATTTAAACTCTTGAAGGTCAAAGTTTCTAGATTAATTTTGGATTTCCTTTAATTTGTTTCCCATTTGTGTAACACAGGCTTTTTGTTTTGCAATTTTGTTTCTTTGTTTTCCACTTCTTAACCTACAAGGCTAGCTTGCGCATGAACCTACTCAATATATACAGTTGAATATGACTTCTCCTATCTATAATTTATCAGGATCCTAGAACAATTTTGCATAGATATCTCTTTTAGTACTCTTGACAATTCCCAAGACATAGACACCAGGTTCCTGTCCCGATCAATGCAGAGTTGTCCCCTTGAATGTGCAAACAGTAGAGCAAAAATTGAAGGTGAAAATTATGTCATGGTGTCCGTAACCAATCAGGGCTTCGCACATCCCCGTGCAAGATAACAGTCTTTGTCCAAAAAACTCTCATAGAGATACTAAATGTAATCCGTAGCATGATGCTTCTGCCGCCGCCTAGGTCAGTTTTAAACAGAAGTTAATATATCAGTCTATTGGAATGTGGAGAAAAGTGCAGGAGTAGCTCTCACCTTACTTTATGCTCCTAAGTAAAAGCCTGCATATGTTAGATGGCTGCTCATGATCAAAAGTTTATCTGGATTATTTGAATCTAATCCGTGTTTGTTAAGACAACTTCCAAGAAAAAACAGTTTTCAGTACTTCAATCTAAATGCAATTTCTTGAATTGTATGTCTAACATCACACTCAGATCTTTTGACTGGGTGTGAGTGTTTGATTGATTCAGACGTTCCGTCCATCACCACCCCCTTTTGTACCGCTTTTGGCTGCCACAAGTGTGGCAGGGTATGCTCAGACGTGAGTCCCTTGCTCACTTTGCCACTGGATTCAAGCAAGCCGGGCTGAAGACGGCTGGAATGCCAGAAACCGGTCATCGGAAGCTTGTTTCCGGTCCAGGGAAGACATGGCTTGGCAGTTCGGGCTGGACTGTTCCCATGAGGCACAGGGTCAGACTGATTTGCATATAGCCATGTCTGAACTGGGGTGGCAGAGTGGGCTAAAGAACGGTGATGGATTAAACCCAGATCTTTTTACTGGGTGTGAGTGTTTGATTGATTCAGACGCTCCGTCCATCACCACCCCCTTTTGTAACATCACACTCCAACAAATGTCCTTCTGCTACCACCTTAAGTTAATGAAATCAACGGCAAATTACCCTTCCTTCATATGAATCGTGTGGCATATTACCAAGATTAAGCGATAATTATCGCTTAACACGGTTAGCAGCAATATTATTATCGCCGAGCTCCGCCGATTTTTATCGCAGATAAACCTTGCTATTATCAAGGTTTATCTCAAAAGCGATGAAAATCGGCCAAAATGCATGAATATCGCTGAAAAGTCAGCGATATTCATGCATTACCGAGCAAATGCTCTTAGCCATGTTATCCACCTACCATTGGACAACATGGCTAAGAACTGCTCAGGGCAGGCGTTAGCTTTTGGAGATATTCGCGCTTAGCGCGAATATTTCCAAAAATACGCCTTTGGAGGTAATAGGAGATAGCGATGTTAGCGACTGTTTACAGTCGCTAACATCTTGGCACGCCCACTTTGCATGTCATTAGCGATAAATATCGCTGACATGCAAAGCGGGGCCCAAGATGATCGCTATCTCCTACTAGCTGTCGCTGACTGGTGTTAGCGACAGCTAGGTAATAGGGCGATAAAATTATCGGTGCTAAAGCGGCGATAAGGCCCTTGGTATTATGCCCCCTTATGTGCTCTGTTTAAACAAGCACTGGGAAAGCCAAAGAGCATGGGTTTCTTATGATAAATTAATGCAGAGGACGCACACCTGGAAAATAAAATAAAATGGAGTCCGTATTGAAGGTTCCCTTTGATTTCATACAGTCCTCTTTGTATTTCTATGCCAAATAAAAGTCTGCTGATAAGAAAGATTCCATTATGGTTCGTCTTTTGTTTCAATGAAATAGAAAGAAGTTAAGTACTATAATTAAGTCCCCTTGTTCTTGCATATAATTAAAAAGAGGACTGTAATAAAAAAAAGACACAAGGGAGTGTTGACGCATGGTCACTATTTTTCATTTTGCTAAACATATTTAATTTCCTTTACATATAAAAATACACAGTGTGATTTCCACGTTAAAACTGGCCGTAGTGAGTGATACTCACATTAACTTAGCCATAGTTAATTACGGCCTCAGTATACAGAACTTGTGTTAACATTGAAAATGTACCTTTAGTTGCTGTGTTTTTCCTCTCTTTTCACTTGTTTCAAGAGCCAAGCTTTAGTATTTGAGCAAATTAAATGTTGAAAAGTTTTGGTTTCTATGAGACATGTTACCAGTATGTATCCGTAGAGAGTGAATAGTGGGGGTTGGCGAAACTGTGTCATGCTCAATACGGCTGTCTTCTGATGACAGGTTCGGGAGACCCAGCACCAGTTTACTGACTTCGGTGTTCCTTGGGCTGAAAATGCCTCCCAAACCGTCGGTGTTAATTCCCAAAAGGGTGGTTGAATATAGCCTTATAGCCCGCCGAAGCAGGCTATACCGGCTATTAAAGGTCCACTGAATCGTTAAAGGCCTGAGCCGAAGGCGAGGGACTTTAACGAGACAGCTGGACTTTAATAGCCGGTAAAGCCCTGCTACGAAGGGCTATAAGGCTATTAGAACATTCTGCCACTAGAGGGCAGAATGTTCTAACAAATTAAACAAAGGGTTCTCGAGGTTCGAGGGGATATAAATCCCCTCGAGCTTCGAGAAGCCTTTGTAGAACAATGGAATGTTGCTCTGCGGGCCTTTACCGGCCCGAAGAAGCAGGGAGCACTCCATTGTCTGCAATGGAGCTCCCAACATTCCAATGTTCTAATGAGGGATAGTGTTTTGATGTCTAGGTTGCACTAACACACCCGAATACACCCAACCCCGGAGCAGGCTGTCCCCTGAATCAGCAGAGGGCTCACCGCGCTGTGGGCAGAGGGGCTTTAACAGGAGACTGGAGGTACAGAGATGCCTATTAGGACACAGATGCAAGAACCAATTGGGAAACAGTACTCAGGAAGGGAGCAGGAAGGTAGGACCAAGCAAAGCCATTCGATATTCAAGGAAGCAAGATTCGTCCTCACATTTATAAGGTGGGCCACATTTGACTCAAAACTGAGCAGGGGCAATACTCAGTCCTTACCGCTGCATCTAAGGCACTGGAGGCAGAATCACCACTTCCTACCCCAGGCACTACAACCTTGAAGGCACAACCCAGCTCGGCCAGAAGACTCATACAGTCGGCAATAGGCTTTGTGCCGCACACATGCTAGGACTGACTAATGACTCCACAAGTCCAGAGGACTCCTCTCCCTTTTATGCTCATTCCGGACCAAGAAAAGGAACAAAGGGGTCTGAAGCACACAAAGACTCAAACTGACGGCCCATAAAGGCTCATAGGGGTAGCCTTGTGCTCTGTAGCATGCAATACGGGCGAGTGGACCTTAACACTCCACTATGCATTTAGGTTATGGACCACATGTAAATGCTTAACCCAACAAATCACGTCTGGGCGGAAATCAGGATCAAGGCCTGCTCTCATATCTGATCAGTGGCGGGTGTTAGCTCAAAACGCAGGCTTCAAAGGGGAAGCTGCCTTGGAAGGTCCGTTTGTGACAACATCACTGAGAAGGATGCCTTTTGTTCCTGAAGATAATTAAGGTACAGAGTTAAAGGAGGGAAACCTGTGTCCAAGGTGTGTAACCCACTGGAAGCCACACATCTAGGGTGGGCTCCCCTGCTCCCAATGACTGAGGGAGGGTCATGCCATCTACAAGGGAGCAAGAATGGGACACTCTGGGATAGCCAGGTGCCACACATTACAGGAACCTCATCACTGGAGAGGAGGGGACCCAGTAAACCATTGTTTAGTGACTGCATGGTCCCTTCGAGGCACTTTCCTGGGATAAGTTGGGCACACCTGGCACCCTGCTCTTCAGTTTACATTGGAGAAGAGAAGAGGATCGAAGGAGAACTCCCCTGCTGCCTTTTATCTTAACAAAGAGAGGCTGCACCATCTTATAGACTGCACCTGCTTCACTTTTGGGCTAGCAAGATTGGGACTGTGCCTGGAGCTCATGCAGCTGGGATGAGGTTTATTTCCTTCCTTCACCAGGCTCAGTGACTCTGAGAATCAGTCTGCTGATCTCCTGGAACCATCTCCAAGACAACAAGAGCTGAAAGCGCCCAAACAGACAAGTTGGTAGCCACTGTAGACATTATTCTGCTTCCAGTCTCTGGGCACAACAAAGAGACAATTCGAGATAGCCAAAACGTGGACCAGAGTCTGCTGGACAGAGGAGTTCTGTCAGAGTCCAGATTCATCACACCCAAGGGACATCAGCCCCCAACAAGGAGTCTTCATCCAACCATTGGCTGCCCGACTACTACAACGTAGAGGACTTCGAGGGACCCAGTGCCTGGGTCCAAATTTTCACCATGAGACCCGTAGTCCAAGGAACCACCACCAGTAACCTCCCGTCGACAGCACCAAAACTGGAGCATACTTTTGAGGATCTTTGCCTGCATCCATCAGCATCAGGACCACTCCATATACTTCTATTGAAGTCGTGCTGTAGACTTTGAAACTTGCTCTAAAAACACTCTAGTGGCCATATTCCTGCCCAATGTATTCATATTGGCCCCTAGACCGCGTCCCTGTTGAATTCAGTCACCCAACTCAGGCCAGATACCCGCACTAACTTTTCCAAACGTTTGAAATTTTTTATAAACTTCTTGTTGACAATTGATTGTTTGCAATTGCATTTAAAAGTGATAAAAGGTTGTAACATCTGATAATAAAGAATCCATAATCATATGCTCTATTTTTATAAATTGTTGGTGTGTTTTTGTCATTGGTGTGTGATTTTGCTATTCTGTTGTATGGTGTTGTTAAATGCTTTGTTATGTTATGTTAATTTCGATTTATATAGCGCCAAATCACCGACAGGTCTCTTAGCGCTTGCTTTGGGAACCCGTCCTGGCTTTCCCTGCGAGATAACCCCTACTGGGCATCCCCAAGGTGAAGACCAGGCATCCCATCGCGGTCAGGCCGTAGTGGAAATTAAGCTAGCTATTGCCCAGAGTTGCAGAGTGTGAACCCATGATTCGAGTAGGCACTGAGGCGAGAATTATCGAGTCCGTGGACATTCTGAGCTCAAGGCCCTGCCGCGTCAGGAATTGAACCCTGGTCCCAGGTCTGACATCTGCATCAGGGTCTGCCTCCTCTAACCAGTGAGCCACACTTCTCCACTAAGTTGCACAGGTTCCTTTGCCAAGCCTTACTGCTAGCAGCCACATCTACCCTTGTTTGAGCTTAGGTTGAGTAAATAATACTGACTGGACCAAGGATGGTATCTGTGAGTGTTCTTCATGATAAGGATACACAGCCATATAATAGAGTACGCCCAGATCCTCACAATCATGAGTTCATTTTATCCTTCAAAATAATTTCTCTGTTTTAATTTACTGCTACAAAGTGTCCCTTTTGTTTCTATAGGATCGTCTGCTGCTATGAATCATAGGTACTATAACCCTGTGCTTTATCATCATCTTCTGCAACTACAGGCAACAATCACTTACTGCATACAGGAAATGATTTGGGTTGCCTGACCCTCTTTGGAATCACCATCACTGAAGAGGAGGTAATAGCACTTTTACATGACAATGCCAAGACTTCACTATATAGTGGCAGACAGGTGAGCCACTGTAACAGGGATTGAAAAAGGGATTGTGGAAGAGAAGATAGTCTCTACAGCTGTCATGTCAGAAAATATTGGCAAAGAGGCTCTTAACAAAAAACACATAAAATCGTCATTTCACAGCTTACATGCAATAATCGGTGAGTACCGTTACAGCCCCACTTTGAGGACAGGATGCCGCTGTTTTCCATTATTCCAAAAGACCGAAGTCCACCTTTAAAGGACAGACCTAGCACCTTCCACACCCTACGCAGAGCTTTCCAAACTGTGTGTCCCGACACAGTACTGTGTCGCTTTCAAATGGTGGGTGTGTCACGGGCACTAAGCACTAATTAAGAGACATTCCTAGACACTCTGCTCTATGGGGTCCAGGCGATTCACAACAAAGCCTCATTAACAAGTAAATTGTCTTTTAAAGACCTGTGAAGTGCCCGGGAAGCTGGAGCGAGGTAACAGAGGGTGACAGACAGAGGGAGACGCAGGGTGGAAGACAGAGGGAGGGAGGGAGAGGAACAGAGGGAGGGAGACAGAGAGAGAGGCAGAGGGCGACAGACAGAGGGAGCCAGACAGAGGGAAACAGACAGACAGAGGGAGGGAAACATACACACAGAGGGAGGGAAACAGAGGGGGGGAGACAGAGGGTGGGAGACAGAAAGAGGGAGATAGGGAGGGAGTCAGAGGGGGGGAGACAGAGGGAGGGAGACAGAGGGACAGAGATAGAGGGGCGGAGACAGAGGGACAGAGACAGAGGGAGACAGAGAGGGAGGCAGAGGGCGACAGACAGATGGAGACAGACAGAGGGAGGAGGGCGACAGAGGGAAGGAGACAGACAGAGTGAGAGAGGGAGGGAGAGGGAGACAGACGGAGACAGACTCAGGGAGGGAGACAGAGAGAGGGAAACCGTGGGAGACAGAGAGAGAGGGAGACAGAGGGAGAGAGACAGATGGAGGGAGTCCGGGGTAGACAGAGGGAGGGAGAGGGAAACAGATAGAGGGAGACAGAGGGAGGGAGATGGAGAGAGAGGGAGACAGAGAGGGAGACAGTGGGAGAGAGAGAGAGAGGGAGACAGACAGACAGAGATAGAGACAGACAGAGATAGGGACAGACAGAGACAGATAGAGGCAGAGACAGGGACAGGGGTAGACAGATAGAGGCAGAGACAGGGACAGGGGTAGACAGATAGAGGCAGAGACGGAGAGGGAGACAGAGGGAGGGAGACAGGGGCAGACAGAGACAGGGACAGACAGACAGATAGAGGCATAGACAGGGACAGGGACAGACATATGGAGGCAAATGCTGATCCAGACAGAGTCAGAGACAGAGAGGGAGAGGGAGACGGAGGGAGAGTGAGAGGGAGACATAGAAAGGGAGAGAGAGACAGAGGGAGGGAGACAGAGAGTGGGAGACAGAGAGTGAGGCAGAGGGAATGAGACAGAGGGAGGGAGTCAGGGAAGACAGAGGGAAGCAGAGGTAGACAGACAGAGGGAGGGAGACAGAGAGGGGGAGAGAGAGGGAGGGAGACAGAGAGGGAGGGAGACATAGAGAGAGGGATACAGAGAGAGAGGAAGACAGAGAGAGAGGGAGACAGAGAGAGAGGGAGGCAGAGGGTGACAGACAGAGGGAGGCAGAGGGAGGGAGACAGAGGGAGGGAGACAGAGAGAACAAGACAGATGGAGGTAGACAGAGGGAGGGAGACAGAGGGAGGGAGACAGATGGAGGGAGACAGACGGAGGGAGACAGGGAGAGAGACTGACAAGAGGGAGACTGACAAGAGGGAGACAGACGGAGACAGACAGAGCGAGAGAGAGGGAGGGAGACAGAGAGAGAGAGAGAGGGAGGAAGACAGAGAGAGGGAGACAGAGAGAGAGGGAGACAGACAGATTGAGGGAGACAGAGAGAGAGGGAGAGGGAGATAGAGAGAGGGAGGGAGACAGAGAGACAGAGGGAGGGAGACAGGGGCAGACAGAGACAGGGACAGACAGACAGATAGAGGCATAGACAGGGACAGGGACAGACATATGGAGGCAGAGACTGATCCAGACAGAGTCAGAGACAGAGAGGGAGAGGGAGACGGAGGGAGAGTGAGAGGGAGACATAGAAAGGGAGAGGGAGACAGAGAGTGGGAGGCAGAGAGTGAGACAGAGGGAAGGAGACAGAGGGAGGGAGTCAGGGAAGACAGAGGGAAGGAGAGGGAGACAGACAGAGGGAGGGAGACAGAGAGAGGGAGAGAGAGGGAGGGAGACAGAGAGGGAGGGAGACATAGAGAGAGGGATACAGAGAGAGAGGAAGACAGAGAGAGAGGGAGACAGAGAGAGAGGGAGGCAGAGGGTGACAGACAAAGGGAGGCAGAGGGAGGGAGACAGAGGGAGGGAGACAGAGAGAGGGAGACAGATGGAGGTAGACAGAGGGAGGGAGACAGACGGAGGGAGACAGACGGAGGGAGACAGGGAGAGAGACTGACAAGAGGGAGACTGACAAGAGGGAGACAGACGGAGACAGACAAAGCGAGAGAGAGGGAGGGAGACAGAGAGAGAGAGAGAGAGGGAGGAAGACAGAGAGAGGGAGACAGAGAGAGAAGGAGACAGACAGAGTGAGGGAGACAGAGAGAGAGGGAGAGGGAGACAGAGAGAGGGAGGGAGACAGAGAGAGAGAGGGGAGGGAGACAGAGAGAGGGAAGGAGACAGAGACAGACCGAGATAGAGACAGAGTTAGACTGAGACAGGGACAGACAGAGACATATAGAGGCAGAGACAGATATGGGGCAGACAGATAGAGGCAGAGGCAGACAGAGAAATAGAGACGGAGAGGGAGACAGAGGGGGGAGACAGACATACAGGGACAGACAGAGACAGGGACAGACAGATAGAGGCAGAGACAGGGACAGAGGCAGAGAGGCAGAAAGACAGAGAGGGAGACGGGGAGGGAGATGGAGGGAGACAGAGGGAGAGAGAGGGAGACAGAGGGATTGAGAGAGAGAGAGAGGGAGACAGACAGAGGGGGAGAGACAGAGGGAGGGAGACAGAGGGAGAGGGAGACAGAGAGGGAGACAGAGGGAGGGAGACAGAGGGGAAGAGACAGAGGGAGAGAGACAGAGGGAGGGAGACAGAGAGGGAGACAGAGGGAGACAGGGGGAAGGAGACCGAGGGAGAGAGACAGAGGGAGAGAGACAGAGGGAGAGAGACAGAGGCAGACAGACAGAGGGAGGGAGGCAGACATAGGGAGACAGAGGGAGGAGGGCGACAGAGGGAGCGAGACAGATAAAGGGAGACCGAGGGAGGTAGAGAGACAGAGGGAGGGAGACAGAAGGAGGGATACAGAGGGAGACAGAGAGGAAAACAGAGAGAGAGGGAGACAGAGGAAGGGAGACAGAGAGAGAGAGGGAGACAGAGAGAGAGCTAGAGGGAGGCAGAGGGAGAGAAAGGGAGGGAGAGGGAGGGAGTCAGAGAGAGTGAGGCGAGAGAGAGGGAGACAGACAGAGTGAGGGAGACAAAGGGAGACAGAGAGAGAGAGAGGGAAATAGGGAGGGCGAGAGAGAGATAGAGAGTGGGAGGGCGGGAGGGAGAGATGTAATGTAATGTAATGTAATTTGGATTTGTATAGCGCCTATCACCCAGGGGTCTCTAAGCGCTGCATGAATACCGCTGTGGAACCCTTCCTGGTCTGTTCCTGTGAGGTCTCCACTCCTGGGCACCCCCAAGGTGAAGCCAGGCATCCTAGCGTTGTTAGGGCCGGTTTGGAGATTAAGCAAGCTATTGCCCAGAGTTGCAGAGTGGAACCCATGATTAGAGTAGGCACCGAGGCGAGAATTATCGGGTCCGAGGACATTGAGCCCAAGACCCTGCCGTGACAGCGATTGAACCCTGGTCCGGAGCAGACCTCTGCCTTAGGGTCTGCTGCTCTAATCGGTGAGCCACACTTCGCCACAAGAAGATAGAGAGAGGGAGGAGACAGAGAGAGAAAGATGTGTGTATGTCTGGTGGCTCAGTGGAAAAAGGCATCTGCTGCAGGGGCCAGGGGCCTGAGTTCAACCTCATGGTCTCAAATTTGCTTGAAAATGTACCATTTACCCACTTTTATTTCAAACTTTTCTTCCGGCGGAAGAACCCCCCCGAACTCCCCTTAAGTGGTTCGGGCTCGCTCGCTACACTGCCTTACAGTGTCCCAAAATGATACAACTCCAAAAAGTGTGTCACCAACAAGAAAAGTTTGGAAAGCTGTGCCCTACAGGATACTGTCAGCATCGAGTGCCCAACCCGCGGATAACAGCCTGAGGCCCGGACCCACATGAGCAGGCGGGAGAAGCGGGGAGCCCGACAGGTAATTCCTGCACTCATTCCCTGCCTTGACGCTTTGCTCCCAGCGTGAGGACGGGCTGCCTGGATTCTCATCTCTCTTCCACGGTGCGTACTGTTACAGTGCGGGGTAACTTTGCCTTTGTTCTCTACTTCCCGCTCCTTGTTTTGAACTGCCGGCGTCAGTTCGAGGACACGCTGCCGTGGAGAAGCCCTCTCCATCCTGCCTTTGCTCCTGGCTATCATCAGAACTCTTGGCGCATGGCATGAGGACGCGCTGCCATATTTTCACACCCCTTACATTGAACTTGTGCAAGGACACGCTGCCACCATTTTTGCTCTTTGGCCATACATAGCTTAAAAAGACGCGGTGCCCTATAGCTTTTAGCGCGAGGAAGCACTGTTGACATTTATTTTATTAGTTGCTAAGACTTGCTGGCACGCTGTTTTCCCTTGTTTTGGGACTTAATCTATGTATTTCTCTACCTCCTTGGCGGGGCCGTTGTCCCAGAGACTGCGTCAAATCGCCCATTCGTGGATTCAGCCCCAGGAGCATCCCTGCTTTAGGACCACAAAGTGCAGGGTGCACAGCGTTGCCACCTAACGATGGGGAGGCGCGAGGTGTCAGCACACGTCTAAAGTGCTGCCTCTCCCCCCGCCGCACGTCTGTGCCCGTCAGGGACTGTAAGAGGCCGGGCAGGGGCACCTTATTAACATTGTGAGCCTTAAAGTTATATTTTTACTGATTGTGTTGGGGGGGCTAGTGCATGCAGGCCAAGGGTCCTTATTGGCATTGTTGAACAATTTGGCCGAATATTTTCTAACCATCTGTCATAGACTTTTATATATAGCTTCACTTAGGTGTATTGACAAAATGAACAAAAGAAAATCTCTCACAGGACAGGGAATGGTGGGGACTCTAGATGCCTTTCTGTTACGTGCCGAGTCAGCTCTCATCCACGAAATCGCCCTAACAGAGAGAAGACTGTCCTTGGAACCAAAATTCTCCCAAGCGCAGCTTGACCTGATAAAGCCCTCTAACAGCATTGATTGCCAAGAGTGCATTTCTATGACCCGGATAGTGAGTAGTCACACCACCGATGTAAATTATAGTATCACGCTGAGGGTTGTAAATGCCAAATCAAAAATAAATACCAGGGGCCAGAAAAGCAAGATCAATCAGGGGAATAGCTCCCCGACCCAATCTAGGAAAGGAAGAGGCAGGGCCCTAATAAGCGTATTCATCCAGAACCAAAGAGAGGACGTAAAAGTAGAAATCCGGAGGGAGGAGATGGAGGAGGTGGTTGAGGGGCATCCCTCTGCAACTAGTCCCGTTAATACAGTGTCTCCTACTAGTCCCCTAACTCTTATACAGGGCATTGAAAGCTTAGAGTTCTGGGCGAAAATTGGTGGCCTGGTTACAACTCTATTAGAACCTCTACTACAAAAACTAAACCGAATTGAAACGAGTATTGAAAAACTCGAACGGATGCAGCAGCCCCTGTCGAGTCAGTCAGGCCCACACATTAGTCAGCCCCAATTGATCAATCCTTGCATCTGCCATTGCACTATAAAGAACATATAAACAACTGGGGATGACAGGCCCTTGTCTACACAAATAGGACCCCTAAATCTTAGCCCTGTGACAGCACCACAAATAGGTCAATCGGCTTTCCCGTTTATGATCCAGAAGAATCAATTAATCATAACATTTTTAAAGCTCACTACTCACCCATGGGGGCCTCAAGGCACTCAGGGGAAGGGTGCTGCTAATGCTCGAAAATCCAGGTCTTGAGTAGCCTCCTGAAGGTGAGGTGGTCCTGGGTCTGCTGTAGGAGGATGGGGAGGGTGTTCCAGGTTTTGGCGGCGAGTTGGGAGAACAATCTGCCGCTGGAGTTCGCTCTACAGATGCGGGGGCGAGGTCGGCGGAGCGGAGCTGGCGGTTCGGGGCGTAGAAGGTGAGTCAGCTGTTGTGGTATGTCGATCTGGTGTTGTGGAGTGCTTTGTGTCTGTGGCAGGCACATTGGGCAAGTATGCCCAATGTGCACCATAAGCCACAGGGTCCAAGTACTATTCAGGAACATTTAGTAAATATCCAAAATGAACCCTTATCTAGTAGATCAAGATATGAAAACATTAGGGAAACACAAATGGAGATTTCACAATACAAAGCATCACACACAGTAAGAGGCATAACCAAAACAAACACCTTACACCTTCCATCGGAAGCAACTCCCTGTGCTAGCTAATATTCCCAAGTTACCTGATGGCACTAAGGAACACTGGTCATCTCTCAAAAAGACAGCACTGTCCCTGTTAAGTTCGAGGTCTGGAATATCCTCCCCACTCTTCACAGTATTTAAAATGGTCAGACGGGTTGCTTGGATATGTCGATCTAAAAAGTTGCTATGAGGGTGATTGTGTGGTCCTATCTTTTAGATTGCCTAGCCTTGTCCAAACATTACTTGATAAAGTGGGAAATTGGACAGTTTAGGAAACAGGGATCCATATTTTACCATTGTTCTTTTTACAAGACTCCTAGTCATAAGCAGTCACTATATGGGACGGATGGTGGTGGGGGATGGAACCAATTTAGATACAATATCCCAGTAAGCAACTACTATGCGGCCCTTAGTTCCATGGAGGACAATGATTGACTGGAGATATCTAATGATGAGTCACTTGTAAGAAGGGTCATAACAAGAGGCCCACGGCAATCTGAACCACTGAGGATGTGTATGGCCGAAAAGGAGCATGGATCTTTAGAGATCCCAATTCTGTCAATTCTGAGGTTGTCCCCCCTAAGTTCTACTGAGCTCAGACAAAAGGCCAACAGATCTGGTCTAATCAAGCCGTTGGCCATGGACCAGGCAAACCATCCCGCTGGCATTCCAATGTCCCATATGCAAGGATTATCAGAGGTCCGGGGAGCCAGAAGTGGTGAAAGGAATGAGATAATGGGAGAACTCCCTCTCAACAATAATGTAGAGCTATTACCGGAGATTTAGAATGCCCAACAGTTGGCGAATTCACTTTTAACTGCTGCAGAAGTTAATCAGCCCATAGCTAGGAACTGCCACTGGCTCTTGGATAAAGAGCCTGGAAACTTTTGCAATTCTCTAAATCCCGCATTGAAGCTCCAAATATTATTCTCGAACATTGCAGGTCTCCCCTCCAAAATAGATAATCCGGAGTGGGGTGCTTTTATTCAAGACTCTGACATATGCATGTTCCAGGAAACCAGGGCTAGGGAGCAAACCATAGATCTGGTTATGCAACCTTCAACATACCCGCTACATCGGGGGGAAGGGCAGACCATCTGGTGGACTTACTATATGGGCAGCTACACACTTGGACTGCTCAGTGAAGCAGGTAGAGACGTCATCAAGAGACATCCTCTGTGTTATTTAGAGTACTCCCTCCAGGATCAGGTTAGTTCTTATTAATGTATAGTCACGGCAAGTAGGGTATGGCCAAGAGTCTCTCAACCTTGACAAACTATTATCATTCATATCGACAGTCATTGACAATTACATAGTGATCCAAGCTGGTAATTTTAATTGTCAGTACGAACCATTGAAGACTTGGAGTTGGGTGACCCAAATAATGAGGACCTGAACTGAGCTATTCCAGCGCCCAATGCTTCGTCAATCCGGGCATGGACACCACTAGTCGCACAGTTGAACACCCTTACCTTGAACCATTTGCTCAGGGCGTGTAATGGGCATTCTAAATTTGATAGTCTGGCAAATTTTACCTATGACAGGCCGGGCTGCCCTTCGATCATATACTACATTATGGTGAATAATAAATCCTGGGACCGTATGGTTAATTTTAAGATTGTCCCCTGATATGACAGTGATCCCAATGCCCTGATTTTAGAACTGGACTCTCCGTATATTGGGGAAGTCCCTAAGGGTCAATTGTCGAAAATGCCAGGGCCAATTCTAACTAGTTGTAGGAGGAGAATAAGATGTGGTACCCTATGTGAATCCCAATATAGATTATCTTCACTCTACTAAATAATTACGCCATATCTAGAGGTTGCAATCCAATTGAGTGAGCCTGGAGATTCTACTCGTCCACTCTATGAAATTGCAGAAAACCATCAGGGCCTAGTGTCAGCTCTGGCCGATAGGTATTCCCATTTAGTACAAGTAAGGGAAAGCAGTGCACCTAGACATCCCTGGTATAATGGCAAATGCTGAAAGTCTAAGTCAAAATTACTTTCAGCTATCAAATGTAACGACAAGCTGGCAAGAAAGCAAAATAGGTTTCTTCACAAACACGCACTAAGCAAGCCAAAAAGGAGTGGGAAGCAGAAAATTGGGAGAGCCTGATGCTCTAAAAAGGAGGGATATGAGAACCTTCTGGAAATTAATAAGCACAGACTCAAAAGAGGATAAACAAGCATTCGAACCTAATTTGGGTGCTGAGGTCTGAAGGACCCACTTTCAGTCGCTTTACCCCAGGGTTGAGGGTATTTTTGAGCAAGCTAAAATTCATTGCCCCCAGCCATACCCAGCCTGCCCGGAAAAACGCCTACAATTTCTTTAAGAGATGTAACGGCTGCAATTGGTCGAGAAATACCTGCACAGGCTCTGGGCCTAGATAAGATCCCAGGAGATCTTTATCGCACAGAACTCAGCGTTTGCGCTCCGTACTTCCGGTACTAACGCTATTTTACAGGGAATGGAGATCCCCATAACATGGCTAGGGGCGGAAATTATCCCTATCTTTAAGAAGGGTTCACCCCTCCATCCTGAGAATTATCGGCCCACTAGCCTTATCGATGTTGCACAAAAAATCTTTGCTTGAGTGCTTCTGGACCAATTACAGAACTGGATGGAGTAGTCTTCAATTCTTAGCCCTTGCCAGGCCGGTTGCCGGAAAAAAAATGTCTACAATAGATCAAGCTTCCAGGTTGCAATTATTGCACTGGAATACTGTGATTTTGGAGGGTGGCAGCCTCTACATGATCTTTGTGGACTTAAAATCGGCTTTCGATTCAGTCCCTAGAGAATAACTAAGGGCTATTTTATTTGATTTGGGGGCGCCCCCGTATTTATGCGGGATCTTGAAAAGATTACATGTGAATACCTACGCTCAAATTAGATATGTAAAGAATGGAGACCTCACTGACTGCTTACCCTTAGAGAGAGGTGTAAGACAGGGCTGTGTTTTGGCTCCAACCTTCTTTTGTATTTTTATTATTGGCCTAGAGGGAGCCTTGACAGCGGGAGGGGACATAGATGCTCCAAAGTTAGCGGGCCGCAAGGTACCTGCCTTGATATTCGCAGATGATACCCTCCTGCTGTCAAGATCACCGATGGGTATTCAAAGGGACTTGGATATTTTTCATTTATTTTGCAAGAACAGGGGTTTGGAAATCAACACCCAGAAAACAAAATATATGGTCTTTAACACAGGGCACTCAAAACGACCCAAACCACTATTAGCTGGGAATTTTTAGAGAAAGTCCCTCTATGTGAATATTTGGGATTATCCCTTTATGAGAAAATAGAGTGGGGTGATCAAACTGAGTCTTAAGCTGGCGCAAATGGCAGGGGGCATAGCGAAATAGCAGAGAAAGTGTTTACTTAAGACAATGGGGCCTGTGTTGGAAATATATAAGGCGCAAGCCAGATGGGCTGCCCTGTATGAAGCGGAACTATGGGGCCACAGGCCATCTGAACAACTTGCTAGGATTGAAAACTCATTTCTTAGACAACTGTTGGGACCTCCCAATAGTACCCCACTAACTCCGCTCTGAATGGATCTGGGTGTTAGCCCAATGGCACTAGAGGTAGCGCTTAGACCCCTGCTTTACTGGCACTGTATATGTAGCTTCCCAGAGTTATCCATGTGTAAGGAGGAATTGAGGGAGGTGGAAAACCTCAATGGAGCAAGCAAAATACCTTGGCTCACCTATATAAAGAATTCCTACTTATACATTGGAATGGGAGATCTATGGGATAGTCCGGAAGAAAGTTCTTTGTTAAGAAATGCCTTGATGACATTTTTAAAGGATCACCATCTCAATTAATTATTGAGTGACCCCAGGACAGGCACACCTACATCATCCTTTTTAGAAAATAAACTGCACTATACCTTAGAATCTAGCATGACATACAGCCTTCACTGGCTAAAAAACACTATTTGCAATTTAGGCACGGTGTACTTCCTTTATGTGCTGTTACTTATAAGGGGGGGGGGGGTAGTTCTACAAAAGGTTTTAAAGATACATTAAGTCTAAATCACGCACTCTATGCATTTACTATGACTCTGGACTCCGTATTTTATTCTGTTTTTTTTTAATTATATGACTTGCTAATATATTAACACTAATAATGTGTTAATTGTCAGTCTTGTACATGGGTGCAGCCCTTGGTTTTCTACACTGGTAAACTTCACACAGTGAAAACATATATTCATTATTTGCATAAGAATCAGTACCAATAGAAAGGCTAGGTTTTTCTTTTAGGATGAGCGATCCAAGACCCAGTAACTGACCGATTATGAAAGCACTCAAAATGAAACTTCATTTAGCCTTCTTCACTTCATGGTATGTAATTCTATGCAGGAATCAAGAAGATGCTCTCATAGGGTAGGCAGGCAATTATGAGAGTATATAAAATGTGCAAGTCTTTGACATAAAGATTTCTCATTTTAATATATTTTATTTGTGTCTCAATAGTACCTAATTATATATGGCTTGCATTCAATTTACCAAGATCCATAGCATTAAGCCAATATTTACGGAAGGAAGTATTACATTACCACTACTCTTTTCTGTCTCATCATATAACACTGGAAAAAATTGGAATATTATTTGAGGTGGGTGCCTAAAAGTCACTAAATTAACCTGTACACAACCCCCTGGTAGCTAAAACGCATACCAGACAGCCTTCATTTAAGACAATGTGTATTTATGCAGGGTAATATACAGTGACACAGACAAAATGCAAAAACAATAAAAATCCCAAACTGAATGAGAAAAAAATTGTTAATTTTAATAAACACGACACCAAAGTTACAAAAATCCAATAAGGAGAACCGTAGAAAAGATTATTTTTCAAGTTTTAAACCTTTAAGTAAAAATAATTCCAAAAAAGAACAAAGCACCAATGATAGTCAATGAACGTGGTAGACCAGGACCTACACGTGATTTGAGGCCGAGCACATTGGTGAACGGGTTGAATACACCAACCAGGTTTGTCCTGGTCAAAGATTTTACCTGATAACTTAGTCGTTTATCTCCTAATCCACCACAGGGATACTCTTTTTAAACCCTGAGGATCTCATGGAAGGGCACTTATAAACTCAAAAGGTGTCAGGCAGAGGTCAACAGCAGGATGCGGTCCTGGTCCATTGCCACTGGGCAGATGAAAACTTCCAGAAAAATACCTCTATTGCCTTGTTATGAGTCTGTAGCTACAAAGGAGGCCAGCAAACTGAACCTGGGAGTCCATTTCATTGTCCTTTGTACAAGAGGGAGAAGATGTAGTATTTCTGGGTTGCTCTGAGGTCAGAGAAAGCAAGTCCAGTTCCTTTCTTATCTTCTGCACCCTCAGAAAGTGGAGGACTGGTGATGCCACATTTATGCATGGCACTAGCTAGTGGGTGGGGTTGACTCCTGACTTCTCCGTAATGAATGTGATAAAAGATCACAGGCCCTTACCTAGCTACTTTTTAAGTGTTTCCTGTTTGCTTTACTGTAAACATGCTCAGAATAGAATGTGTCATGGCAAATCCAAGATGGCAAATGTTTTCGGTCCCACTCAACTTGGGATCTGAGGGCTGGGTGTGTGTGGGGAGTGTACTAAGGAAATCTTAGTGCCCTTCCACATCTAACACTAAAAATCAATTTGGGGCAGACACTTTATCCACCACAAACCCACAGGCAGATGTCTGGTAGGACAAAAGCAGGGCCCTTCAGCAACCAGACAAGAGATCCACAAAAATGGCATTGGCCTTCTGTTCTCTCCCATTTGCCTTTCATGAGTTCCCAAGTGTTACATGTTGTTCAACATGTGGCTTTAAGCAGGATTTGACACTGTAGTGTGAAAAAGGATGACAACAGCCCCCACTCTGAATTGTATGCAGTGTTCAGAGAAGTAATATCTGTCCATTAGGACCAGCCTATTGTTTGCTCCTGGGAGACTGTTCACACCTATGTCACACCTATTCCGGGATGAGCACAGGGTGATAGCTGGCAGGAGCTTATGCTAATTAGCCTTCTGAGAGTTCGGGGTGGTGAAGTGTAACTTTCTAAACATTACTTTTCCTTAATATTTACTAAAACTCTGACTTCACCGTTGAATTGGATTCAAATAACTAGCTAGTCCCATTCTCAAGATAAAGTATTAGTATTTTAGTCTGAACTCCAATAGGAAGCTCAGCCTACTACAGTGAAAATAGCGTTTAGGGCCTTCCCACTGTAGGTACATAATAATATTAATTTTCTACATGTCCCACTTTTAAATACCATGCATCCTACCTTGTGGGTTTCAAGGTTTACACAGAGGTGACTTACCAGTATTTAACAAGGTAGGTTATTACCTTTAAAAAGGGTAATTTTACTTGGTGGCTGTAGAGCAATCAGGCTACACAAAGTAGGCCTGAGGCTATGCTTACATTGCCACTGTAGTGACTGGCTTAACAGGTGCTGCAGTCTACTAGTGGCACTTACATTTCAGGTCCTGGGTACACTTTTGAACACCATACTAGAGCGCTAAATTTACCAAATAGGATAAGTCAATTCAACCATGCTTAAAGGGGATAATAGGCACTTTTCTATCTGTTAGCAGGAGTAATGTTCACAGAGTTACAAAGACAGCAAACAAAAATAGAGTCCAGCAATGATAAAACAAATCCAGAGTGACCGTGCAGAAAAGGCATATTTCCTACAAGCATGTCAAAGGATCTCAAGACTGTTCTGGATAGCAAAGAAAACCAAAGAGTTAGAAGCCGTGTGAATGCTCTTCTGACATATATACACTTCATAAAATGTGTACCCAGTGCATCTATATGAGGTTTATATGTATGTCCTGGACAAGCGACACAAATTCACGAATGTCAATAGGAGTGCCCATTCAGTTATTGCAAAAGGTCTCTACAAATAGTAGAGCAATCGTCTGGCATCAGGCTTTGCAGACATCCTGATAGTGATTTAGTTAATATAAAAATCCTAGCTCAAAAAGCTTCATACCCAAATCCAACTGCTGATCCTCCAAAGACATACTGAGGGTTCTAGGTCATCGAATGAATGTAACATTAAGGTAGTACCATAAATGAACTTTGATACATCTTGGAATTGTAATCCTTGATTGATGCCTTAACTGAATGCAAATCATACAGTTTACTAACACACAAACGACAATTATATAGAGTTTGAGCTGACTTTTTGTTCAGATTATCGTTCTTCTTACCATACATCCCTGCAAGCAGCCTGTGTCAAAAGTCATGGTTTGAGTTTTTTAACCTTGATAATCATTGAAATAATGTTAAATTCCATATTACTCCAAGG
Organism: Lissotriton vulgaris; assembly: GCF_964263255.1. Taxonomy (NCBI): domain Eukaryota; kingdom Metazoa; phylum Chordata; class Amphibia; order Caudata; family Salamandridae; genus Lissotriton; species Lissotriton vulgaris. Next base: position 208,738,095 of record NC_141695.1, read on the forward strand.
TATTGACAGCTCACTACAAGCCTGAAGTAAAGCATGGGTTGCCATCCAAGGTGAAGCCTTTGCTAGGGACTTACTGTGTGCATTTTGCAGAAACATCATTCTGCCTGACACGACCACTGACCCTCCTATTTTCTGCCTGCAAATACTGCATGGTAAGCACTGATCAAATACACTCAACCCACATCTGCCTGTGTTACACCCACGGAAGTCAGTCCAATTACAAAAATATCACTGCATCTCCCTGCAGAGGGATGTCTGGGAGACAACCTTTTTCTGAAAACTGGGACTGTCTTCAAGGGTGCACTGACCATGTACCACCCTTTAATTTCTGCCAAGAACTTCTCTGCACATGTCTTTACACCAGTGTGAATGAAAAGACAAAGAATCATATTCTCAAGAACATGTGAGAACCATCGCCAAATTAACTTAACGCAACTCTTCACATCGCACTCCAACACGACAAAATAACACTGTGTTAACATTGTTTTCCCAACCTGGTGGCACCATGCAATAATAGCAGGATAACACGCCAAATGACCGTCCAAAAAGTAACCCGAACCCAAAAGAATGTGAAACACGAACGCAAAAAAAATCAGCGACAACCAGCGACAGGCCTGCAAGTCCCAAGTGTCATGCGGGAAAATGCACTATAAAAGCAACAAAAAAAACCTCACCAAAACCAAAGCTAACTGCGTAGCACCATGGATGCACCCGGACAGAGTGCAGAGGACATCCCAAACCCCACAAGCCCCACAGAGGACCAGCCAGGAACCCCGTGTATGGGGAAGGGCAAGGAAAAGAGGAAGAGGAAGATGGGGTTCAGTCCGCAAGAAGACCGGATCATCGTCACAAAGGTGATAGAACACTACCAACAACTGTTCGGCCCCTCCACTATGTCATTGGCAACACAAACGTAAATATGGCAGTCCATCGTCAACAACGTCAATGCAGTCGAAGTGTCGAGGAGGTCAATGGAAGAGGTCAAGAGGTGCTGGCATGATATGCAAAGCTAGGCCAAACAGAAACTCACCGCCAACAGGAAGGCAGCAAAGGCGACTGGAGGTTGGAGTCCTGCACCACAGGAGGAGCTGGATGAGCTGGAGGAAATGGTGGCCACAATCATGAGTGTGGAGACGGTGCAAGGAGTTGGGGGCCTGGACACAGATCGAAATGACCTGACCTAACAGCAACAGGGTGAGTAACTACCAGGGACTGGGTGGTCGGAGGGAGATGGGCACAATGGCACACATGCACAATCATGTGTAGCACACTACATATGCAGAATGATAGTGGAACATGTCTCTGATACCCTTGGCACACTGCAGCACACATAGAAATACCAAGTAGGCCCACGTCCACAATGTGCACAAATGGGCCCCATCCATATCAACAATGCAACAACCTACCCATGCACATGTGCAGGATCCAGAAAAGCAGCAGCTCCGTGAGCCACACTGACAATGCAAGTGACACTGCATGACTGATAGCATGGCTCCAGTCAAAATATTTGACATGGTGCACGAGTCGACATTGAGGTGGCTCAGTGTGGATCACATCCGTAAAGGAGCAGGTCACACTCTGACACATCCACGTGCACCTACAACCCATGACGTCAATAACACATCTGCAAACAAACAATGGACAAGAGTACAAAATCTATATGTCCAAGAGCACAAATGACCCAAGTAACAAACATCCATGCACCCGAAAAGCACACAAGTCAAAGGCACACCGCCTCAAAGGGATAAGGGGCTGCTAAATCAGAGCTGCAGGGGCGACTCTCCCACAATGCAGCACACACACATAGCAATCACAGCACATCTAAATTGATGGCAATGTGGTAGAAAGTGTAACACTTACACCACAGGACAGATGACACAACTGGTGCTGCTTGTGCTTAGTAACTGGCCACCTATAACTGGCATTGCAAGACACTGTGAGATGATCAGGTACAAGTACAACCACACATCTGTCATGTAGTTGAAATGTCCACTGTCTCCCATCAAATAGCCAGCTCCACCAAAACAGTCACAATGTACATTGTCATTCAGTCTGTGTGTAAACATCTACAATGCTAACTGTTAACCTGCATCTCTCCTTCACATTGCAGAGGGACAATCAACACCTCCTGCAGAGCAGACCACGCATCTCACCAGTGATGATGACGAGGACACCCTGCATAGATGCACAGACACCCTTCAATGGCTAATGGATAGCCTCCGCAACCCACCCCCAGGAGCAGGAAAGCCCAGCTGCCTCAAGGTGACCCCACCCCCTGCACAGACCACACAGCCTGAAGCACACACCACTCCGACTGTCTCCCAGGACCCGCCCAACCAACACATGGATTTTCAACGCTGTGTGTTGGGTTGGGAGGAGGAGATGGCTGATTAGCAGCGGGTGGGAGGGAGCTTGTGGCAGTCAAACTCGATGCCATACGTGGGTGTTGACGCAGGCTGGAAGTATGGCTGCCACGACAGAACACCAGCGAGATGTAGCCGGGATCTTCCATGCCTTGCAGTTCCTCATCTTGCCATTGCTGCCACTGTGCCTGTCCCAGATAATTGCTGTGGGAACTTCGACAAACACATCTCTGACCCTTAATGTGTCAGTGGCACACAGTGATGCAGCACTATCACCTTCACCCCCTGATGTGCCAGTGGCACACAGTGATGCAGCCATTGCACCACCACACACACCTGACACACCGGACACAGAAGACGTATAAGAGGAGTAAGATGTGGAGGGTAATGACTGTGTGAGAAAGGAGGTTGTAGCATTTATCCCCGCTTGTTTCAGACCTATCCCATAATGCCTTGGGACAACACCTCCCACTGTCCCCCAGAACACTCTGCAACATTCACCTGGACCCCTACATGGACTGCCATAGCTGCCCTGGTTACCAATGACACAGGAGACCATCTGCGGACTGAACTCTTCCTCTTCCAATTCACTTTTTATTCCTGAAAGGACTCTGGTTGGCCCACCATTGGGCAACCATGTAATGTGAGCTTGGCATGCCCTTGTACTGCTCCAGCCCTTGAATTCCCCAGAATGTGAATTAAACATTCGAAATCACACAGATGTGTTATGGTCTATGTTCACTTAAGTATAAAAGTATAGATGAATCTAGGGACATTGATTGCACTGAAATGTATGCCCTGGTAAATGATATCAATACACATGTTGGACCCTGAACCACATGGCCAATTAGATGACTGTGAAGACGTGAACTAGCTGTGGTCTCATCACACATGAACAACAATCTTGCAACCCCCCAACATAGCCCCACGTCCATGTATTAAACAGGGCTGTGAGTGGAAATTATATAAATGGTAGCAGGCCAGAAGTGGTGTCCCCCATCACATGTGACAACAGAATGTCTCTTTGCATGCCTACTCACACACATCTTCATGGACACGGTCTGTTTTGATGGATAACATTGCCCCACATGGCCAGAAGTCGGACACCATACTCACATTGCTGAAGACAAGTAAGTGCACAGGTCTGCCAGCAACTATCCCAAAAACAATGTTTGGCTCACAAAGGTGGAGCTGTCAAAAGGGACCTACCCTCATTGGGCAGGCGCCAGTCAGTCCCTCCCTGTGTACAAACAATGCTAATTGAGGCACATCAATTGTCATTCTAATCAACACTCATTACAGTTGAACACCAGTGAAGTTGTGTAGGCTTTATTAGCATTTGCGTGTCAGTACAGGCAAGGTAAGGGCAACAACATGCAGAGAAATGCTTAAGACACTTAAAGGAAGCATAGAAACATGTTGAGTTGCAAGACATGGGGAGGAACAACATGAACTCAAATCATTAACGATGGCAACGTTCTCCCTCACCTTGCCTTGCTGGATGAGTCATGTGCTGGTTAGCGTATGCTCAGTGACCCATGTCAGGGGACACGACTCACAGCCCATGGGATCTGCATGGTGCTGTACCACAGGACTGTGCCGACTGTCTGCTCTGCCGACAGTGAGCAGGGGAAAGGGTCCTGCAAGATCGCTTGTCATACTACATTGTTATGTGTGTACTCTCCCCCCAGCAGTATGTCCGAATTGGGACCGTTGCCAAACGACGCTGTGCAGCTCCGCCCACAGGACTGCATCACCGTTCATAGGTGTATGTACACACACGTAGTTCCATGCACATGCATTCTGAGTCCAGGCAAAGGCAGACATGTCCACTGCTGTTTTGGTAAATGTGAGTATCCCCCAAGACGCAACAAGGTGTAGGGAGCTGTGCTGTGGGTGACAATCAGATGTGGCTGCAGGAACGTAGTTACTCGTCCATGAATGCGAGCGCCGCTTCATAGGCAATCTGTTCCAAGAGTTCATTGTTGTCGAGTTCGAGGAACATGAGGGAGAGCCAATCCATTAACTGGCTGGACAGATTCGCCCTGAAGTGGTGTGTGTGATTGTCATAGTTGTGCAGAGTGTGTGAATCTCTTTGTGGTGGTGACTTTGTAGTTCTCCCTGCAATTGTGAAAGTTTGTTTCTTTCTGTGGTGGTTAGTGTGCAGTTCTGGTGATAGTGATGAGTATGAGTATGTTTCACCCAGTGATGGCGACTGTGTGATTCTCCAAGTAGTGACAAGTATCTGCTCAGGGGGCCATAGGGCAAGCAGAAGCTACTGGGCCCAAATTGTTGTGCATGAGGCCATTTACCCCTGAGGTCCTGGGGAGCAACTGGGCCATGTACCCTTTCAGCACTTGTCTCTCATTGGTAGCATGGGTGAGATAGTGCAAGACGTCTCAGGGACAAGGCAAGAGTAAGGTGAACACAGGCTCAAGGCTCAAAATATATCCAGCAAACACAGTAAATGTGGTTCAGATAATTACTTTTATGTAGAAGTAGTATTTACATACCAGCACAATCTTCTTAAGGCAGGTAAACTAGCGTTACACTGGTCAGCTCTCCTGTTCAACTTCCCCTTTTAAGGATCACAGTTATTCCCCATTCACGTGAGGCAACGCACAGGCAAGAACCCATGAGTGAGTTCCATTCTTAATAATTCCACAATGACTTTTGGAAAGTCAAAGTGTCCTCACGCCGCAGCACTTAAGTCAGTTCCTGCAGAAGCCCGCCAGCTCGATTTTCAGTCTTAACCTGCTCCTGCAGAAGTGGCAGTTCAGAGAGTCCAAGCATACATCAGCAGCCTGTGGATGAGCAGTGGTGTAACACATGTCGCCACAGCCCCGGCGGTGCGGGGGGGTCCGAGCTGCAGGGGGGCCCTTTAGCACAGTTCTCTGGTCTGAGAGTTCTGGATTAAATCAGGAGCAAGGGCCCTTCCATGTACCGAGCCGGGGGCCTCCTCAACTTTCGTTACACCACTGTTGATGAGTAGATGACTGCATGCTGTGATTGAGGTTATGGACATCCACGGTGCTCCTCCAGCCCTGCAGTAAATCTCACTGAATCTGGTGACAGGTCTTGGTTACTTTGGGTTTGGGTGGTTTGATCAATGCTCTTCTTTTACGATCGCAACCTGCAACTTCTGCAAGGCTGCACCATCCTGTGAGGGTGACTGCCCTCTCTCTTTGTTGGGGCCCACCCTGGTATATGGGGTGAGTGCACAACAGAAAGCTAGGCAAAAGCCCCATCATGTTACCACCCTGAACAGGGCGTCAAACACCCTCTCAGCACAGTGGCGCACCAGCACAACAGCACTTAATGTACACCTCATGCCCTACTTGGCATACACGGGTAGCGCACAATGGACCAAAAGCGGTGTCCATCTTCAATTCACAACACTGAAGAGGGTAATGACCCTATCTTCCTAACAATGCTGCAACGGGAAAAAGTCCCTTAAGATTCACTGCGGCCCCCACTCAGAACTGGGGTTCCTGAACCACACACTAAGGACAGCATCCCTCTGCAGTCACAACACTGCACAGGACAATGGCTCTATCTTCCTCACAGCACTGCACCAGGGTGATGGCCCACAGGATTCCCTGCTGCCATCACCTGGCATATTGGAGTCAATCAATCATAACATTTGTAAAGCGCACTACTCACCGTGAGAGTCTCAAGGTGCTGAGGGAAGGCGTGCTGCTACTGCTCGAAAAGCCAGGTCTTGAATAGCCTCCTGATGGTGAGTAGGTCCTGGGTCTGCCTTAGGAGGATGGGGAGGGTGTTCCAGGTTTTGGCGGCGAGGTGGGAGAATGATTTGCCACAAGTGTTTGCTTTTCAGATGCGGTGGACGGTGGCGAGGGCAAGTTCGGCAGAGTGGAGCTGTCGGTTCTAAGTGTAGAAGGTGAGTCGGCTGTTGAGGTATGTTGGTCCGGTGTTGTGGAGTGCTTTCTGTGCGTGGATGAGGAGTTTGAAGGTGATCTTCTTGTTGACAGTAAGCCAGTGCAGGTCTTTAAGGTGGGGTGTGATGTGGCTACAGCAAGGGATGTCGAGGATCATGTGTGCGTAGGCGTTCTGTATGCGTTGTAGTCGTTTCAGGAGTTTGGCCGAGGTTCCTGCGTAGAGAGCATTGCCGTAGTCCAACCTGCTGCTTACGAGGGCCTGGGTGACCGTTCTTCTTGTTTCGGGGGTCACAAACGACGCACACAGATGGAAGGCCCCATTGGTGCGCGAGTCCCGATGGACCAGAATCTCACACTCCCGAAATCAACTCGGCAGGATCCCGGCTGATTCCGCCATCTAGCTGGGTCATGGTCATTATAGGTTCCCATGACGAAGGGCTAGGAAAGAGCCTGAAATGCATTGAGAGCTATTATTTTGTTAACCTTCTGCTGACATGAAGCGCTTTTGAGTTTTCTTCATTGCTATTCGACTTTGTTTTCAACTTATGGCAATAAAAAGCTATTGAACATTTCTTCAAGTTTGGTTACTGATGGAAAGCGGGGTTTCATGAGCTTACTACAGATTCATTGGATGAAGAATTGTGTTCACTTTAACAATTAGTCTATCTGTTATTTGGAATACTTGTACACTTTCAGTGACTTGTTGTAGTGCACTTAGTAGTCTTGGATACTTTATATGGGCTTTTTGTCTTCCACTTTTAGAAAGTGGACATTTCTCTGTACTTACTGCTCTTTGTGTCTGACAGACTGTCTCCAATACACGTCTAGGTTGGGTGACAGCTAAACTTTATGCAGACCCTCTAGAAAGCCACAGGTACAGGATAGAGAGGCACATCTACATTCTGAGCACTCATCTGCATTCTGGTGGGTCTTCCTGGGAGGGAGAAATGGGAGGGGCTGACACTTACACTTTAGGAGGTAGTTTCCTGTTCACACACAAATACCTGATTTAACCCTCACAGACAGCCTGGCAGACAGGTCTGGGTTGAAAGGGTATTCTTGTGCACGTCAGAGAGCTGCTTTGAAGTCACCCTCTACATCAAAGACACTTTTGGGTATAAGTACTGGGTATCTACCCCTAAAATCCTACAATTCTGGATCCTGACCTGGACTTCTGTCAGAGGACTTCTGTGCTGCTTAAATGACTCAACTAGCCTGCAATTCTGGAATGACTGCTTTTCTGCTTTTTGCCCTGCTGCCTGATGCTCCCTCCAAGTGATCTCTAAGGGCTTGCTGCTTTGCCTCCTTGTTTTCTGAAGTCTTAGAGACACAAAAGACTTCCTGCAATTCTGCTGGTGCCACTTGACTCTGCCTTCTGTGAGTCATAATACTGTCTGAAGGGCCCTTTACAAGTTCTGTGCCTCAGACTTCGGTTCTGCAGCTGCTTTCTTGAAAAACCGATGCATTGTCACCGCTACGCTGATCAGAACTGACGCATCATCCTTCAACACTGATGCAGAGCTGTTCGATGACAGCAGTTCTTCAGCCTGTATGGCCCAACGACAATGCTCTCCATGGCTAGACGGTGACACACTGCCTTTACTTCAACAAAGCTCGACGATAACACTGCAACCCAACTGTGTGGAAAAGACTCACGCATCGAGCCCTCAGCATCTATGTTTTGCTCCATCTAACGTACTTCTTAGTGGGCCCTCCATGGGTCCAGTTGCTGGCCTATCCTACATCATTGTCATCCTGAACTTTGAGTTTGCACCGGTCCCTCACGACCTCAATTAACCTTTTGACCGCTAGTGACTTCTAAGTACCATTTTTGCGTTTAACCTTTAAAAATTAATATCTCCACTTCTACTGATTTAATTTTTTTCGTTTTTGTCTTATTTTGCTCAGATAAATATTTTCTATTTTTCTAAACCCGTGAGGAGTCTTTTTGTGGTGTAGTCACTGTGTTACTGTGTGTGCTTCACAAATACTTTATGCATTGCCTCTTTAGATAAGACTGACTGGTCTGTGCCAACCTACGAGGGGGTGAGCACAGGTTATCTTTTAGTGTGCATCTACTTTACCCTGAGTACGGTCATGGTTTGTACCTGGCCTAGGTGCATACCTAGGCCAGCCAGGAATCCCTTTTCTAACAGCAGCAGTGTCTTAAAATTTGAGTGCCCCAAAATACAGACCATGAGAGTGACTAGAGGATCACAATTTGACATATCAGCCTCACCAATGTATGTTCATCAAAAGGTTACAAAGGCCTGTAGTTCTACTCTTTGTGATTCTGTTATCAGCCGTATCTCCTTCATAAGATGTATCTAGGCCCCTCCTACCAAGTGTACTGTATAGCCTGGCTCTTCCTTCCTCCAGTTTGTGTTTCAACCATCTCTCAGAAATATAGAAATACACAAATATGTCTGGGAAGCTCATCCAACTCCACATAGTTCTGCAATAGACCCTGTGACTCCCAAAATAGAAACTGGAGGCTTCCATGTATTGCGCCCTTCACAAGCACACATACAGCACTACTAGCACATGCAACACATGAGGGAAAACTCCAATGCATAGTACCACTTCAGAGGCACACATACAACCCAGTGCTCTCACGCAGACACATGCTGACTTTTATGTATTGCACTACTCACAGGTAAACATACATCCCAGTGCACACTTGCCAATATGCGTTGTTTTCTGTGTATTGCACCACGGACAGGTACACATACAAACCAATACACAGACATCCACTGACTGTGTTGCACTACATCCATTCTAATGTAGGCCAATGAGTTAAGCACATAGCAGCTCAATTCTACATGAGAGGGCCAGTAGGTCTCCCCTGCTGTGACACAGTAACGAAGGCCAGTTTACTCTACTGATCTCAATATTACTTAAGACAATGTATGCTGCCACCACCGCACTGCTGCTACTTAACTCCAGGTGAAAGCAGTCGTTTTCCATCACACAAGCGCAGTGCTTTGATTGCCACTCCCGGACTAAGTAAAAGCACACAAAGTGAGTCAGGCCAAATACATAGTACACATACATGATCTGTGTCTATCTATGACAAAAAACAGCACCAGGGATCCAGATATCCCTGCAGCTAAGACACTCAAGCAACAGTACAAGCCCATTACCATGCAGGGGACTTTTCCAACCCAACAACGTACTTCTTTCCTGCGTTGGCGAGTGACTGATTCTCACTGCAGTGTTGTGTCTGTGTGATACTCACTGCAGGGCTGAGTTTGCAATTCTCACTGTGATCGTGAGTGTGTGAATCTCTCTGTGTTGTTAAGTGTGTGACTCTCAATGTGGTGGTTAGTGTTTAAATCGCTCTGCAGTGGCAAGTGTGCGAGAATTTTCCTGAAGTTGGCTGTCTGTGATTCTCTCTGTGATGGTGAGTGTGTGATCCTATCGGCAATGGTGAATGTTTGTTTCTTTCTGCAGCTGTGAGTCTGATTTTCTCATTTGTATGACTCTCTCTTTAGTGGCGGGTGTGATTCTCCCTGTTTTGGGGAATATTCAATTCTCTCTGTGGGGGTGAGTGTGTTAGTCAGTATGCAACATTCCCACTGGAGGCAAGTATTTCTTACTCTCTGCAGAGTTCTGTGCATGTGATGTCACTGTGGTGCTAAGTGTGCAATTTTCACTGTGATGGTGCACGTTTGATTCTCTGCAGTGTTGAGTGTGTGATTGTTAGATCTGGCATCTTTTGGTGCTTCCCCTAACTTTTTGCTTTCTGACCTCCTGGTTTTGACTCTGTTTTTTCTGGTTTAGGGTCTCTGTGGACTTTCTCACTGCTGATCAGTGTTAAAGTGCAAGTGCTCCTATGGTAAATTATGTGTATGGATTGGTATTTCCATGTTTGGCTTATTTGATTTCCTATCAAGACCCTAGTACAGCGCACTGTGTGTGCCCAGGGCTTGTAAATCAAATGCTGCTAGTGGGCCTGGAGCACTGGTTATGCCACCCACATAAGCAGCCCTTCCGAGAGTTCTCAGACTTGCCACTGCAGTGTCTGTGCACAGTTGTGACTGCCATGTCGAGATGGCAGGTGCACCCACTTGCCAGGCACCAAACCTTCCCTTTTCGTGCATGTAAGGCACCCATCAGGTAGGACCAAGGTACCCCCATGGGCAGGGTGCAGTGTATGTGAAAGGTAGGAATGCACTGGTGTTTGTGGCATGTCCTGATAGTGAAATACAGTGTAATTCGTTGCTCACAAATGAAAGTCTATCTGTCCCATAGGATAGAATAGGATATACTTTGTAATAGCTTACAAGTACAGCTTTCCATTGGGTCAAGATAGAAGATAGGAGTTTAGTAAAGATGGTTTTTAAATTGTCAGTTTGAAAATGCCACTTTTAGAAAGTAGGCACTTTCTTGCATAACCATCCTGTGGGCCTCTGCTGAGTTGTGGATTGACTGTCTAGATTTGGAGTGACAGGGGTTGGGGATGTGCAGTCACTGATGACAGCCACTGTGGGGTTGAGGTGTGTCCTGCCTTTCCGGGATAAATCAGGGCTGGGCTGAATAGACCTGGGCTCAATTTAGAATAGTGGGAGGAAATTTCCTTGTACCTGAACAGGTCTGGTCTTCTTTACACAATGCTGCCTACACCTCCTGCCGGGAAACTGGATGAGAGAGGACAGAACTGGTTTGGACTAAGCAAAGAAAGTCTCTACCACAAGAGAACAAAGGGAAATGTGATATAAATATTGGGGCCCAGACCCCAGATCTTTAGCACTCTTTTGGACCAAGAAACCTGCCAAGAAGAAGAGCTTGAAAAGCTGTGAGGAGGAATTACCACTTTGCTGTGTGCTTTGCTGTGTTGGCCTGCATTGGCTGCTTCTGCTTGGGCACAGAAAGGACTGGACTGAACTTTCTGCATCTTCTTTGTTTGAGTTTCTCCAAGGTATTGATGTAGACATTGCCCCCATGATCAAGAAATCTCAGGAACAGCAAAGATGTCAAGTTCGTCTGCTACCAGCACAGGGAACTGTGGTTTTGGTGCTGCGACAGAAGAAAAAGCAACCTGGCGCAGTCAACAACGCTGCGGTTCGTGTCCTGAAGGCACCACAAAGGCCACCGCAACCCTGGTCTCACTAACGCTGCTGCCCGATGCTGCCACCGAGCTGCTGCTTGCACCACAACCTGTGGGCACCGCACCGCCTTGCTTCATGCCACCGTCCTGGTATCCCCGACGAGGCTGCTCCACGACATCGACACCGCTGCTTGCACCGTGGTTCGAGGGCACCGCTCGTAAGTTACCCGATGCACCGTCCCCATCCTGCACCTCAGCCTTGGCCGACCAAGGCCGGCGCCATCGACTCCAGTTCGTCAGCCAACGACGGCACCTCAGCATCGACTTGGACAGGGTATAAACCTGCCACCAAGCAACCCTGATTTCTAATAGTGATTCTCCGAGCAGTGGTCAGCGTGTGTTTCCTGCTGTGGTGGGCAGTGAGTGATTCTTTCTGCAGTTCTTAATGTGTAGGTACACTGCTGCAGAGATAAAAATGTGATTGTCGCTGTAGTGGTGAGTAGGTGGCTCTCCCTGCAGTGGTGGGTACATGATTGTCAATGTGGTGTTTAGTGTGTGATTCTCTATGCAGTGGTGAGCATGTGAGTAGACTCTCTGTGAGTAGACTCACAGAAGACAACACCACCCAGGGGTGTAGCTTCAGGGGGAGGTTTTGGGGTGTTACACCCCCCAATAAATGTATTTTTAGATGAATAATTGGGGGCAGGTGCTTTCAGTCAGGTATGGTGAGATGTCTGTTAGATTTCATCTGTGATTGCATTCTACACAGACAAAAACACATGCGCACACACACACTCTCTCCCTCATTTTGAAAGCCCTAAAAATGTTTTGTTTACAAAATATTGTTTCTCTCATTTAGTACTCCTATTAATCTGTATTCCTCTCCGTTTCCACTGCCTCTTAAGCCCCTCTCATGTGCCCTACTTGTCAAATAATATATTTTAACATTTTATATCAGTTTAATGGTCGGGAAATATAATGCTCACTTCCGCCCAATCTTACTGACCAAGCTAATCCCCTGCCACCACCACCAGAACCAACTTCCAGAATACCATGACTAGCATCTATGACTGGATGAGGTCCAGCTGCTTGAAACTCAACACGGACAAGACTGAAGTGCTGATCTTCGAGAAGAATATCTCCCCATGGGATGACACCTGGTGGCCCCCCCGAACTCTGACCCACACCTACCCCCATAGACCATGCCCCAACCTCGGCATCATCCTGGAAATCAAACTCACCATGAAGCACCAGAACAAAGCAGTATCCTCCGCCTGCTTCCACACCCTTAGCATGCTTCAAAAGATCTTCAAATTGATCTCCATCAACACCAGGAAAACAGTTACGCAAGCTCTTGTCACCAGCCGACTGGATCATGGAAGCACACTTCACGCCGGCACCACCACCCAACTCCGCAAGCAACTTCAGACGGGGAACATCCTTTACAACGCAACTTTTACTCCGCACTACCATTACGACGCAGCTATTACAACGCAAGTCGTTACAACGACTTGCGCTGGAGGGCGCTGTAGGATAGGGAATAGTTTAATTTTCTATCCAACACCTTCCCTACTATCCACGGGGACTGGAGTTGGAATAGAAAATTAAACTATTCCACTATGTAGCGTCCCCCAACGCAAGTCGTTCTAACGACTTGCGTTGTAAAAATTGCGTTGTAATGGCATGTGGAGTAAAAGCATGCGTTGTGATGTCATACATCCCTTCAGACCATACAGAATGCTACAGCTACACTCATCCTCAAACTCCCCAAATGGACCAGTATCACCCCACACCTCAGAAGTCTCAACTGACTCCCATTCCAGAAGAGATTTCAATTCAAGATACTAACCCACGCCTACAAAGCCCTCCATAACCAGGGACCAGCCTACATCAACTACTGCCTGGCCTTCTATCAACCAGCCACACTACTGCACTCTGCCTTCCTCGCCCACCTTCCCCACATTGACTGAAGTTGTTCCTTCTCCTACCTTACTCCCAAGTTGTGGAATGATCTAAACCTTCCCTGGCAGACTTCAGAAAGGGACTTCAGACCCAGCTCTTTGGCTAAAGACCTAAGAGGCCTCAGTGCCTGGATACCCCAAGGATGATTAGCTGTGCTCAATAAGTACTGTTTGATTGATTGATTCTCTGTGCAGTGTTCAGTGTGTGCGATTCTCCGTGCAGTTTTCAGTATGTGATTCTCTCAGCGGTGAGTGTGTGTGATTCTCTCTGCTTTGGTTAGTATGTGATTTTCCACCCAGTGAGTGTCCGATTCTTCCTGCTGTAGTGAGTGTGTGAATCTGTCTGGGGTGTTCTATGTGTGATTCTCCTTGAAATGGTGAGCACATAATTCTCCTTGCACTCTTCAGTGTGTGTGTTGTGTGTGTTTCTCTGTGTTGTTGCTCAGTGTGTGTAATTCTCTGTGTGGTGCTCAGTGTGCGATTGTCCCTGCAGTGGACAGTATGTGGTTCCCTCTGCAGTGGTATGTGTGTGGTCTCTGTATGTTGTTCAGTTTGTGATTCTCACTGCTGTAGTGGGCATATGGCTTTGCCTGTTATGTTTATTCTGCCCTAGCGCATCTCCTCAAGGCCAGTGGTAGAGCCTTTCTTCTAAGCTCCCAGCTGTGTAGACAAGGAGACCTCGGCACCCAGGGCATGTCGTCTTGTCGGAGTAGGCCGGGGCCTGTGGTGTTCAGTGTGTGATTTTCTCTGCGATGTTCAGTGTTTGTATGATTCTCCTTGTGGTGATGGTGTGATTCTCCTTGCAGGGTTTATGCTGCACTGGCTCTTCTCCTTAGCATCAGTGCCACAGCACAGCCAGGGGCGTAGCTTTAGGGGAGGTGTTTGGTGGTTTACACTCACCTAAACATTTACAGCCAGTTTCATCAAGCCGAAATCGGCTGGCAAAAAGGCCAGATTCTGAGAATTTGGCCTTTTGCGTGCGCTATTTTTGCATTTGGGATTCATCATTCCAAATGCAAAAATCGCAATTCTAAAAATCGTACATTGCGAATAATTGCATTTAAGGAATCTCAATTTGAGATTCCTTAAATGCAATTCATGAACCATTTTAAAATTGCGAATTCGCAATCTGGGGACGCTATTGACCGCGAAGTCTAACTACGTGGTAAATAGCGAAAACTTAGAAAAATGCACTTTAGTGCACTTTTCTAAGTTATATGTTACACACACACATGTCCTTTGGACATGTGTGTGCGCAACACCAGTGTACATTACCATTTCAGGGGTGCTACAGGGTGTCCTTTGGACACCCTGGTACCCTTGAAATCGCTTCCTTATTTGCGAATCGCTATTTGCTAATCGCAAATAAAGGCCCATAGGAATGAATGGGGAGTCATTCCTTATTTGCGATTAGTAATTAGCGAATCGCAAATAAGGAAGCTGTAGTAATCGCAAAAAATATTGCGATTTCTACATGAATCCCGTTTTGCGAGTCTTTAATAGCGATTCCTTAAAAATCGCTATTAAGGACACGCAAAACATGACAATGATGAATCTGGGGGTTAATTTTGTAGTAAATAGTAGGGTGCAAGTGCATTTACAGCCTGATTCATCATTGGGAGGTTTTGCGAGTCTGAAATAGCGAATCATAAGGAATCGCTATTCCAGACTCGCAAAACGGGATTCATGTAGGAATAGCAACATTTTTTGCGATTCCTACAGATTCCTTATTTGCGATTAGCAAATTGCTAATCGCAAATAAAGAATAACTCCCCATTCATTCCTATGGGCCAAAAGGCCCATAGGAATGAAAGGGGAGTCAGCCTGATTCATCGTTAGGAGGTTTTGCGAGTCTGAAATAGCGAATCATAAGGAATCGCTATTCCAGACTCGCAAAACGGGATTCATGTAGGAATAGCAACATTTTTTGCGATTCCTACAGATTCCTTATTTGCGATTAGCAAATTGCTAATCGCAAATAACTCCCCATTCATTCCTATGAGCCAAAAGGCCCATAGGAATGAAAGGGGAGTATTCCTTATTTGCGATTAGCAATTTGCTAAACGCAAATAAGATAGCGATTTTAAGGGGGCAAGGGGTGTCCAAAGGACACCCTGTAGCACCCCTTAAATGCAAATTTTAACAGGTGTTGCGCACACACATGTCCAAAGGACATGTATGTGTGCAACATGCAACATAGAAAAATGCTTTTAAAAGCATTTTTCTAAGTTTTCGCTATTTACCACGAGGTTTGACCTCGCGGTAAATAGCGGGCCGAAATTGCGAATTCGCTATTTCAAAATGGATGATGAATTGCATTTAAGGAATCTCAAATAGAGATTCCTTAAATGTAATTCCTCGCTAAATTGCGAAATCGCTATTACCGATTTTTGCATTTACTCGCAAAGGGCCAGATTCTCAGAATCTGGCCCTTTGCGAGCGCTATTCAGCTTGATGAATCAGGCTGTTAGTTGGGTATGGTGAAGTGTCTGTCAGTCTGTTCATGTTCACGCTCACAATCTCTCTCGTCTCTGTTTTGAAGGCCCTAAAAAATATTGATTCGTTTGAAAAATGCTATGTTTTAGGTGCCCCTTAACAATCCGCCCTCCCCTCTCTTTCTACTGCCCCTTAAATCTCCCATGTCATGCTTCTCCTGAGTTTGTAGCGTGATTGTCGGGAAATCTGAAGACGTTGACACCCCCAAATCTCATTCCCAGCCACGCCCCTGGACACAGCCTCTCTTCTAGGCCTGTCTGGACTCCCGTGCCCAGCTGTGCAGACCCAGGGGCGCAACTAGGTCTTAATTTTGAGGGGGGCTAACATGGCAGAGGAAGGGGCGTGGCTAATGTAAATCAATGGGGCGGAGCTAAAATGGCAGATAATCAGGATCGGTTAATGCTCAGGTCAAGCTGAGAAAAAAATGTGGTGAATTCTACATTTGAAACTGGACAACAATTAAAACACACATTTTTGTTAGTTTGATGCATTGCCCCCCAAAACCCATACTCACCCTGAATCTTAAAATTACCCCTGGCACACCAAAACACATACCCACGCTGAACCCTAAAATTAACCCCTTCACACCCTAAAACCCATACCCGCCCTGAAATCTGTAATTACCCCTGGCACCCCAAAACCCATACCCATCCTATCCCTAAAATTATCCTTCCCCGGCACCCCAAAACCCATACCCACCCCACACCCTAAAATTACCCCCTGGCACCCCAAAACCCAATACCACCCTGAACTCTAAAATCACCCCCCTGGAGCCCCAAAACCCATACCCGCCCTGAACCTTAAATTACCCCTGGCACCCCAGAAACCATACCCATGCTGAACCATAAATTCCCCCTTGCCCCCCAAAATCCAAACCCACCCTGAACCTTAAAATTACCCCAGGCACCCCAAAACCCATACCCATGCTGAACCATAAATTCCCATATGGCACCCCATAACCCATACCCACCATGAACCCTAAAATAGCCCCCTGACATCCCAAACCCACACCTGCCCTAAACCCTAAAATTACCCCTGGCACTATAAAACACATACCCACTCTGAACCCTAAAATTAATCCCATGGCACCTCAAAACCCACACCCACCCTGAACCTTACAATTACCCCTGGCACCCCAAACCCCATACCCATGAACCCTAAAATTACCCCTGGCACACCAAAACACATACCCACGCTGAACCCTAAAATGTCCCCTGGCACCCCATACCCACCCTGAACCATAAATTCCCCGCTGGCACCTCATAACCTATACCCACCCTGAACCCTAAAATTGCCCCCTGACACCCCAAAACCCACACCTGCCCTGAACCCTAAAATTACCCCTTGCACACCAAAACACATACCCACGCTGAACCCTAAAATGTCCCCTGGCACCCCATACCCACCCTGAACCCTAAAATAGCCCCCTGACATCCCAAAACCCACACCTGCCCTAAACCCTAAAATTACCCCTGGCACCCCAAAACCCATACCCATGCTGAACCATAAATTCCCCCCGGCACCCCATAACCCATACCCACCCTGAACCATAAATTCCCCCCTGGCACCCCATAACCCATACCCACCCTGAACCCTAAAATTGCCCCCTGACACCCCAAAACTCACACCTGCCCTGAACCCTAAAATTACCCCTGGCACACCAAAACACATACCCGCTCAGAACCCTAAAATTACCCCCTGGCACGCCAATCCGTAACCCACCCGTAACCCACCCTGAACCATAAAATTACTCCCTGGCACCCTAAAACCCACACCCACCCTGAACTCTAAAATTACCCACTAGCACCCCAAAAAAAAATGAACACTACAAACTTACACTACATTTGCATATTTGGAGGGGACTGTCCTCTTTGACGTTTCTATGTATGTAAGTCAAGAACAACATTCACAGTAACCAAGGGGCATATGTATGAAAGTTTGGTTTTGCTATTCTCAAATAGCAAATTTTAGAGAATCGCTATTTGAGAATGGCAAAACGAGATGTATGTAGGATTTGCAAAAAAAATTGTGAATCCTACATATTCCATAATTGTGAATCGCAAAGTGCGATTCACAATTACGGAAACCCTCTCCATTCATTCCTATGGGCCTAGAGGCCTATAGGAATGAATGGGAAGACATTCTCAATTTGGGCCATATGTATCATCAAACCAATTTGCATTTCCAAAATAGCGAATTTTAAGGAATCGCTATTTTGGAAATGCAAAATGGTATGTATGAACAAAATCGCTTTTATATAGCGATTCCTTACCATTCCTAATTTGCGATTAGCAAATTGCTAATTGCAAATTACCCATTAATTTCTATGGGCCAGGAGGCCCATAGGAATGAAGGGGCAATTTGCGATTAGCAATTAGCTAATCGCAAATTAGGAATTTTTTCAAGGGTGCAGGGGTGTCTCAAGAACACCCTGCTGCACCCCTGAAAAAGACATTTGGGGGCATATGGCGCACATACATGCCCTAAGGGCATGTATGGGCGTCATATGGCACCTTTGGTTTGTTTGAAAAAAGCATTATTAAAAGAATTTGCAACTTACCACCAACTGGAAGTTGGTGGCAATTTGCGATTCCTTAATGGCATTTTTTTCTTTTTTTTTCTCTGATACATTGCATTTAAGGAATCGCAAAATTTGCGATTCCTTAAGTGCAATCGCAAAATAAGGAATAGCAATTTTTGCGATTCCTTATTTTGATGCAAAAATGTTTGATACATACCATTTAGGTATTTAGCATTCGCAAAGGCCGAAATTCGCAGAATTTCGGCCTTTGCGAATGCTAAATGGCTTGATACATATGGCCCCTAGATATGTAGGCAGTATGTAATGCTGTGCTGAAAAATGCATTAAAGTTACTGGAACTTACACAAAAAACTGCTGCCTGACAACAGGGGGAAAGGGATGGCCATGCAGGTGAAGCTTTTCCTTTGTAAATTAATTCCTGCTGGCGTCATAGCCCAGGGGTTGCTGTCTGCGCACTTGTATGAAATACACATCTATACAAGTGCACAGACAGCACCCCATGGGCTATGACGCCAGCAGAAATTCCTTTACAAAGGAAAAGCATCACCTTAACTGGCCAGCCCTTTCCCCCTGCTGTGCACTTCACACCCCATGCTCACAAGCGATCAAGTGCTTAAGTGAAATCCCTGCCTTCAGGCAAGGATTTCACCTCGCGGCGCCACCGTAAAGGAAAACAAGAGGTGGGGGCAGGAGGTCACTCACTGAAGCAGAGGCTGGCTGGCTCGGGCTGCTGGGCCTCTCAGAAAGCATTAAAAAAATCATTCTCCGATCGGATGCTATCTTGCACCATTTCAGTGCGTGTAATCTTAGCCCGGGCAGAGGAGGCGACGGGGGGGGGGGGGGGGGGGGGGGGGGGGGCTGAAGCCCGGTGAGCCCAATGGGTGTTGCGGGCCTGCGCAGCAGACCCGACGCTGGACCTACCTTTCTGGAGTAGATCAGGGCCCCGAGGCCGATGGGGAGGCAGCATAGGAGCGTGGTGAGGATGGAGAACAGCAGGTGGTCGCGCTCTCGGCGCGGCGGGGGTTCTCCCATGGGGTCACTCTTCTCCGTGGGATTGCCTGCGCGCCGAGGAGGGCTCCAAGCCGGTGTCTCCGGACCAATAGACACTGCATAGTCGTTGCTGGCCCCCAATGACTCCATGCTGAGAGATTCCGCGTAAGGGACCCCCGGCTTCACATCTCTTTCTTCGGGGTTCAGTCCCTACGGACCTTCGCACGTCTTCTTTACTCTGCAGCGCGTTACCTTCAAGAGGCTGGTTTAACAGGAAGAATAGTTCTCTGTAATTAAGTCAATGTGAATATCTTCGTTGAAAAACTCCCCAAAAACCTGTGTGGCGAGGAACTTGCTGAGCAGGTAGACGCTGGCCGAGGGGAGGGGGGTCTGAGGAGAGTCCGCCTCACTGTGACATCGGGCATCGGGCACAAAGGTCGCCCCCCCCCCCCCCCCCCCCCTCCCGTGCTGCGTGCTCTGTGCGCTCGGGTACTGGTAAGGCCCGGCCTCTGGCGTGCACACTTCCAGACCCGCACTCAGGCTCTGTTCAAGAGCACCATTAAGGCTTTCTGGGAACCCCCTTAGTCTGCGCATCTACACTGACATTCAGCTTGCACTCAACTCAACCAGGCACACCTCATCCTGCACTCAGTCACACCTCTTCTCACACTACACTCACATAGGCACACCTCTCACCCTGCAATCACGTGTGCACATCTCTGATCCTGCACTCTCCCAGGCACAATGTCTACCAGGCAAGCACACAGGCACAATGCCCCCCCCCCCCACCAATACAGGCACAGTGTTCACCCACGCAATCACACAGGCAAATGCTCACTATGCACTACAGACAAGCACAATGGTCACCTATGCATTCGCACCGGCACAATGCTCATGTTACACTTACAGAGACACATCTCTCACCCAGCACTCCCAGCACTCCTAGCAACACTACTCACCCTGAACTCAAACAGGGGCCCTGCTCAATCCTCCAGCACAATACTCACCCTTTACTCACACAGGCATATCCTAGACGTGTGCAGGCACACAGCTCACCCTGCATTCATTCTGGCACCGTGCACACCCAGCACTCATACAGGTGCACCACACAGAAGCACACCTCTTCTATTGGAGTCGATACACTGTTAACAGGCGGGCGGGGAGCATTACAGAGCAGGGTGAGTGGTGTCGCCAGGGACAGCTGCAAAGCAGAGCTTGCTGCTTGGTCGGCTAACAGTTGTAGTGCTGAGACCATGATACAGAGCATGACAGGTGTATGCTAGGGGCTACTAGCTCAAATCCTGGGGTCCTGCTGATTCTAGATGCGGGAGAGCACATGAAGCCAACACGTTTCTTGCCTCTAAGTAGGAGGGGAATGTGAGGTGGGCTGACTGCACCAGAACAGGTTTGGTGGCAGCCCAGACAGCATAACAGATGGATCGAGCAAAGCGCAGGTGCTACGCATGGATGACATGGCACACCGCTCACTTTGTGCTCTGACAGGCACACCCCTCAACTTGCACTCACACTGGCTCATCTCTCATCTTGCACTCACAGGCACAACCTTCACCCGGCATTCACACAAATACTCCTCTCACCTTGCCCTCACACAGGCATATCTCTAACAGACAAAGCCTGCACAGGGGACAAGCAGACTCACTGCTCACCCTGCTCTCATACAGTCACACCTCTCACAATCGACTCCATACAATCCATTGCACATGAAGCCCGTAGCGTGCCTGCCTCCATAGGAAAGGGGAAGCAAAGGCAGGCTAATGGTGCCAGGACGGGAAATGCTTGGGTTCAGCATGGAGGGTATAACAAATGGGTCCAACTCGGCAGAGGAGCACACGCTTGCTGTGCATTTATCAAATGGGGCACCACTTATTTTAGAACAACATAGATATCATGCTCACGCTTCACTCACACAAGCACACCTCTGACCCTGGCACTCACACCGCCCACTTTGCACTTACACAAGCAAACCCTTTCAGTCTGCACTTACACAGGCAGTCCTCTCACCCCGCATTCACACAAGCACACCCATCCAGTACCTAAAAACGCACAAAGCTCACTCACACAGGCACAATTATTAGCCTACACTTATGCAGACATGCCTCCCCCTTGCACTTCCCACACAGAACACCAACCCACCTCTTTCACTGCACTAACATAGGCACACCTGACATCCTGCACACACATAAATAAACTGTTTACTATACACTTGCGAAGGCACAACACAAGTCCACTACACAGCCCATATATCCAATTCATAACACCCATTTCTACATCATAACACAAAATTCAACAACACACCACATAATTAAACTCCACTACATAACACTCAAGAACATAAAATACCATTCCATATAATTACATTCCATGAAACACTATCCCACTCCACATAATTCCAATACACTCAAAAACATAATTACTATCCACATACTACTACTGCACAGCATGCCACATAATTCCCCTGCACATTCCACTCCACACCATACGACTCCATACCACACAATGCCACAACAAACAATTCCAATCCAACCCACATACTTCCAAAACACACCACATGCATCAACTCCACTCCATAACATATAGATAAGAGACAATTGCATATACAATTTTAATTGTTGACGGTTGTTGAATTGAGCACCCTATGTAATTTTTTTTTCCCAGACTGGTCTAACCTGTTTTAGCCATGAAGGTAACCGGCCACAAAATAACAATCTTGTGATACAAGTTTCCGTATGTCTATTGCTGGACACCCTGTGCGACTTCTTTCCAGAGTCCTTGTAGGAGCTCCTGTGAACAAAAGTAGTCACAAAGCAAGAAAAACCTAACAATTCAATCAATTTTCAATTCAAAAAGCTTTATTCGAATTGCAGAGACAAATTCATAAAAGCGTACAGATAAAATCACATTTAAAAACAAATATAATCAATCTAAAGTCTCTTCATATAACATACACAATTAAAAGAAGGTGAAAAAGACTGTTTAAAACGCAGTTAAAAATAAGGAGAATAGTAATAAAATACCAGTAGGTAATATAGAAATTAATTTTGAGTTGCAGACATTCTAGCTGATAGGGGCAAGAAATTGAACAAGCATAATTCATTTTACATTGTATTTCTGTACCTCACAATTGTTCTCAAGAAAGAGGATACAGTACTAATGGTGCACTCATCATCTAAAATTCTTAATTTGTCGTATGCCCCTCTACATGACCTCAGACCCCATGAAACAAGCAGAGGTTTGAGCAATTTCCTCCTTGGATAACTGTATAAAGAGCAAAAAAGAATACAATGTATATTTAACTGAACAGACACATCGTCGCAAGGACAATTTCTTTTTTCTCTTGACCAGTCATTGCACTGTGGTAGAGTAACAAATCTGTAAAAAGTTTCCAGGCGAAAATAGGTCAAGAGCATACGATGATATAGAGGTTGTTCAACCAAAAGATACAACGGAATGCCCTTGTGAACTGTTATCAAGTCATGGTCCATGACGGTTTTCTTAGATCTTTCTTCCCGCCATCTTTTACTCTCAAGGTGTTGTTGAAGGGACTTTTTTAAATCAGTTCTGGGGACACTCTCCATACTAACTGGGTTGGAGAAATATTCAGGATGTCCAATTTCATACAACAAATTTTTGACATAGCTGAACTACTTGATAATAGTAGCTCCATCACATGCCAGGCAGTCTTCTATTATCACTCTATTCAAACTGGTACATGAATTAGTCCAAACATTGTGCCATAATTGGACCGGGGCAGATTTAATAATGTCCGAAATGTACCGGAGGGCACTTCCGAGTGTATTACATAGGTTGAAGTGCTCTTTGGGGCGGCCAGCAAGTACCGTAAGAACCGGTTCTCAATGCGTTGAATGACTTCCACTGGCTCAATCCCCCAGAGACCCGCCCCATACGTTCCAGTAGAGACACATTTGGCCTTAAAGATCTGCAGAAACTCCCGTACTGGTCTGCCCCCTAACTTTTTGGCAACATTTACCAGGGCACCAGAGGCTCTGGTAAATGCCAGAGCCCTTGCATTTACCGCTGCGTTCCATGAACCCCTTCTCTCAAAGTATACCCCCAAGTAGCAAAATCTATCCTCAAGCTCTACCCGCCTGCCATCCAGCGAGATCAGACAGGGTGTTCTGCGTTTCTTGGGTCCGCATGACATAGTAAACGTCTTTGATAATTTTACGAGAAGACTCCTTTTTTGCATAAATTCCAAGAATTTTTGGATGGCTTTTTGTAGGCCCACCTTTGTCTGGGAAAGAATTGCCGTGCCAATCGGCGTAGAGGAGTATGGGAATGGGCTTCCTTTTTACTGTGGGGTAATCGTAATATTGTTCAGTAAGGATGGGCCCGATATTGTTTATATATAGAGTAAAAAGCAGGGGAGCAAGTATGCACCCCTGCCTTACTCCTCTGCGGATACGAAACAGGTCGGTACATTCCCCCATCCTGCCGTATCTGACACGCGCACCCGCCCCATTATACAACTCTTTAATGAAAGTGAGGATTTGATTGTCCAGGCCAATGTCCCTTAAAGTTTGCCAGAGTACTTCATGGTCAACACAATCAAATGCAGAGCTGAGGTCTACAAATGTTATGAAGAGATTTCTTTTTTTAGCATGAATGTATTTGGATGTTATTAATGCTAGATTAAGACCCTGCTCGACCGTCCCTCTTCCGGTCCTGAACCCATATTGGAGGTTGGAAAGTATCTCTTGTTGATCCAACCAGTCCTGCATTCCGGCAAGAATGATCCTGCCTGCGATCTTCATAAGGCCATCAAGGAAAGAGATTGGCCGGTAGCAGGCAGGATCATTCCTGTCCCCCTTTTTGTAGATCGGGACAACTACTGCCTCTGACCAGGTGGCAATAAAGCCGATTTTATTTGCGGAGTTCAGTACTCCGGTAAGTAAAGGTGCCCAGAGGTCAGGTACATTTTTAAAGATGTCAATTGGGACGCAGTCCGGGCTGGAGCCTTACCCACAGGGCTTTCTGCGAGAGCCTTAATCACTTCTTCCAGTTGAAACTGGATAGCCAGTGGGAAAGAAGAACATGTTACCTCAGTCATCAATGGGGCGGGCTCGGTTAGGAATCTTCTTAGAGGTGCTATTTCGTTATAAGGACCCTGGAAGTGATTAACCCAGTCCTGTGCAGTAATGGCATTATCTATCTGGGGGCCCCAGTGTGCTTGCAAAAATGGGGCATTTACGGCCTTCCAGAAGGCCGTATTGTCTTTTAGCTCAGAAGCTGCATGCAGAGCTAACCACGACTGTGCTTTAAGCTCTTTCTTCCTATTTAATAAAGCAATACGATAGGTACGTCTTGCCAACTGGACGTTTGGTCTAGATTGTGGGGAGGAATGCAAAACTTTTTTTAGGGCAGCAAGTGCCTTGGTACAGTTGTCATCAAACCAGCCCTGAGACCCCTTCGGAACATTACGTGGAGTTCTAGTCAACAGTTCTTTTATCGTCGAACAGATTTTAATAAATGATCCAAGAATGGCATGGGAGTCCTCTTCAGATGAAAGGCAGATTTAAAATTCCCCATACATATTAGAGACCAGTTTTTTTATAAAATTCATGGGTGTCACCTTTTCCCATTTGATACAAAACCCATTTTTTGCAGAAAGAATAGGATTTAAGTCATATTTAACGTTATTTTTGGAACTTAGATCACCCTGCTTGAGGTTGAGTATTACAGAAATAGGAAAGTGATCACTCAGTCCAGTGACAATAGTCTCCCATTTGGCCACCATAGCAGCATAGCGTGTCGGGAAGAGAATAAAATCGATGATTGAGTTTGACCCCCTCCCATTGAAGGTAGGTCTAAATACCTTCGGAGGGTTACAAAGTTCATTTATAAAGGAGAGAGAAAACTGGGCCAATATGTTGTTGAGCAAATCCCCTAACTTGGTATGGATAAAGATGGTCATGGGCACCTGATTTTCTTCCCCCATACCACAGACACCCTGTGCGGCCCGAGGGCACAGAGAACAGTTAAAATCCCCTGCCCACAACAAGACTATATCTCCTGACATACGTTCTTCAATTTTGATCAGGGCTTTTAGGAGGTTATTAATGACCTTCTCTCTTTGTACGGGAGGGATATTGTTGTAAAAATTTACTAACATCAAATTTTGTAAATATTATATCTATAGCCCGCCCCGCCTCCCAGCTGAGACGCCCTCCCACTGACCAGAACAGCGCTCCACCACCGGAAAGCGCCGTGACTCGCTCCTCTCCCTTGGGCTGAGTGGTCGCTCCCCAGTGTCCTCCTGTGTCACTCGGTATCGTTGCTGCTTTGATTTGTTTATATTTCTGCCTAATAATTGCTGCCTGCTGTGTGCCTAGCTGCCGCTCTGATAATTTTGCACTTTACAATTTAAAAGCGCCGCTTTTTCTGTTTTAGCGCGTTTCCGCTGTGCTCCCCCCTCCGCCTCCATTTTGTTGGTGTTGTTGTTGTGGTCATCTATAGCCCGCCCCGCCTCCCAGCTGAGACGCCCTCGGCCCTCCCCCTCCACCACCCATATATGACAGGAGTTCCCGCGCGCAGCGTTTACGCGCAGCGACTGCGCCCAATCCGCGCCGAAGGTGCGCCAAAGGTAAGCCCGTCTACGCCCGTCCGTGCCTGGACCGCGCCCAGCGCCAGACCCCCTGCCCCTCGCGCTGCCCAGCCCTCCCGCATTACCTACGATGCCGCCTCCCTCCTAGCCCTTAACCCCGGTCGCGCCCCCAACTGCGTCCAAGCCGCTCCTGGACACACCCATGGACCTTTCTCTTGTTACTCCTGCAAATTCATCGGCACCGACAACATCTCCGCTACGACCACACCACAGATTCCCGACCCCAACCACCTACAATGCATCCTTCTCAACACCCGATCGGTCCACAGACACGCCATTGACCTATGGAATCTACTAGACACCATCTCTCCAGACGTCGCCTTCCTAACAGAAACATGGATGAACGCTTCCTCCGCTCCAGACATCACCATTGCCATCCCAGAAGATTATAAGATCACACGCAAGGACCGTACCGGCCACACAGGAGGAGGAATCGCTATCGTCCATAAAAAATCTATCCACATCTCAACCAGCTCTGACGTCAACCTCGCCAACTCTGAACACCTTCACTTCCAGATCCACATCGACCCCAAGACCACACTCAGAGGCACCCTCCTCTACAGACCACCAGGACCCCGCGCAAAATTCAGTGAAGACATCACGGACTTCATTACTCCACACGCGCTCCCCTCCAAAGATTACATCCTTCTAGGAGACCTCAACTTTCACCTTGAAAAGAACAACGACCGCAACACCACCACCCTCTTGGACAACCTCGCCAACCTCGGACTTAAACAACTGGTCACTACCCCCACCCACATCGCAGGTCACACACTCGACCCCATCTTCACCTCCAGCAATCATGTCTCCTTCAGCCACACTACGGATCTCCTCTGGACTGACCACAGCTGCGTTCACTTCACCTACAACAAGCCGAAACCCACCAACCACCTCCAACCAACTCTGCAAAGAAACTGGAACAAAATCACCATCGACCAGATCTCCTCATCGCTCCTTCTAAACACCCCAGCCCACTCTTCTAACCCAGACCAAGCCGCCGCCAACTTCACCCTATGGTTATCCAACACCGCCGACATCCTAGCACCACTGAAAAAACGTCAAAGCAAACCTGGCAGCAAGACGGCCTCATGGTTCAACGATGATCTTAAGAAGTCCAAGAAACTCTGCCGCTCCCTCGAAAAGGCCTGGAAAAAAGACCCAACCACTAGCACCAAGGACGCCTTCAAAAACGCCACCCGCACACACCACCAACTAATCCGAAAGGCCAAGAAAATAGCATTCAAGGATCGACTAGACAACAACGCCCACAACAGCAAGGAACTTTTCAACATCGTCAAGGAATTTACCAACCCCTCGGCCAACTCCAACGACATCACCCCCTCTCAAGCCCTCTGCGACTCCCTGGCTTTATTCGTCCACAACAAAATTGCAGACATCCACAACAGCTTCGACAACCAACCCGAAGACCAACCCACCCAACCATATGCTGAACATTCTCCCCCCTTGAACACAGTTAACGACTGGAACCCAATCTCCACTGATGACACCATCCGCCTGATGAACTCCATCCACTCAGGATCCTCCACAGACCCATGTCCTCACCACATCTTCAACATAGCAGACTCCGTCATAGCACCGCACCTCCGAGACGTCATCAACTGCTCCTTCAACTCCGCCACCTTCCCGGAAAACTGGAAACACGCTGAACTCACCGCCCTTCTGAAAAAACCCACAGCAGACCCCACCGAACTCAAAAATTACCGCCCCATATCGCTCCTTCCTTTCCCGGCCAAAGTCATCGAGAAAGCTGTCAACAATCAGCTCGCCGCTTTCCTCGAAGCCAACAAATCCCTCGACTCCTCACAGTCTGGCTTCCGAGCAAAACACAGCACTGAGACCGCCCTCATCGCAGCAACAGACGACATTCGAACTCTACTGGACAATGGAGACACAGTCGCCCTCATCCTCCTCGACCTCTCTGCAGCCTTCGACACAGTCTGCCACAGCACCCTTTTACAACGCCTCAGAAACATCGAAATACAAGGAAAAGCACTTGAATGGATCACCTCGTTCCTCACCGGAAGAACCCAGAGAGTCCGCCTTCCACCATTCAAGTCCGAGGCCACTGAAGTCATCTGTGGCGTACCACAAGGATCCTCACTCAGTCCCACCCTCTTCAACGTATACATGAGCCCCCTTGCGGCCATCGCTTGCCAACACAATCTCAGCATCATCTCCTACGCGGATGACACTCAACTGATCCTTTCTCTCACCAATGACCCCAGCACCGCCAAAACTAACCTACACGAAGGAATGAAAGAAGTTGCCGAATGGATGAAACACAGCCGTCTGAAACTGAACTCAGATAAAACAGAAGTCCTCATCTTAGGTACATCCCCCTCTGCATGGGACGACTCTTGGTGGCCGGAAGCCCTTGGAAAAGCACCCATCCCGACAGACCACGCACGGAACCTAGGCGTTATCCTGGACTCTTCACTTTCAATGAACAGACAAGTCAGCGCCGTATCCTCATCCTGCTTCAACATTCTTCGCATGCTCAAAAAAACATTTCATTGGATCCCCACCGAAACTAGGAAAACGGTCACCCACGCTCTGGTTACAAGCCGACTGGACTACGGAAACACCCTCTACGCAGGTACTACCGCTAAACTCCAGAAGAAACTCCAACGAATCCAAAACGCCTCGGCCAGGATCATATTAGACATCCCGCGTAATGAACACATCTCTGGTCACCTGAAAGACCTCCACTGGCTACCCGTCAATAAGAGGATCACATTCAGACTGCTAACCCATGCACACAAATCACTCTACGACATCGGACCAGAATGCCTCAACTCACGACTGTCCTTCTACACCCCCTCCCGCCAACTACGTTCTTCCAGCCAAGCCCTCGCCACTGTACCTCGCATCAACAAGACCACCATGGGAGGCAGATCCTTCTCATACCTGGCAGCTAAAACATGGAACTCGCTCCCCACTTACCTTCGCCTTACCCAGAACCACCTAGAATTCAGAAAGCAACTTAAAACGTGGATATTTGACAAGTAATCCTCCTCCCCTCCCTAAGCGCCTTGAGACCCTCTGGGTATGTAGTGCGCTATATAAATTCTTTGACTTGACTTGACTTGACTAAATGACCCCAAGATGTACTTAAAATTTGATAATAATTGTTGTCAGTAAAACATTTAACGTTAGAGGGTCTAGTGGTAATTGATATATAGGTACATAGACCGCCCTGATGTCTTCCTCTTATGCTAGGTTGTGCCGGAGTAAAAAATGTTTTGTAACCCAACAGATGTAGTTCTTTGCTAGCCCATGTTTCTTGCAGGCATATAATACCATGGGTCAAGGTCAATGATTGCCAAATTGCATTATTGATTTTAGAGGACATGCCTGCCACATTCCAGATTATAACACTTCCTGGGATTACAGATTGCAAGGAGGTGGTAGGTTCACTAGTAGCCAAGGAAAAAGGTTCCACGCTGCCTGTTAGTGGAACAGGGGAGGTAGACTCTATGGAGTTGATTACAAATGGGCAGTTGGACACTGAATGAACAAGTGACCCATCGCTAACCTACCAGCTGCTTCCAATCTTGCCTTAAAATGGCCGACTTCCTTAACTAATTCTGCTAATTCACTTAAAAGGGAAGTCCCCCACTCTATTTCTTTCTTTTTAGCATTTTGTACAGGTATGGTCACCAAGCACATGCAATATTTAATTAATGATATTTAATGTTATTTAATATTTTTGATGATGTATGTGTCAGAGAGCCTACTTTAGCAGCTCCATTGTGATCTTCAGAGACCCTGACAGAGTGGGTCCTTTATGTAAACAGGGCTGCGCGGCGCATAGCCACAAGGATTCCTGTTGTTTAAGATCCTGCTTAGATGATCATTTCTTTTGAAGCGTGCAATGTGCACCAGGCTGAACTGTGATCAAGCCTCTGCTTGAGGAAAGAGTTTGTTAGGTCTCAGCTAGACCGCGCATGTGCTGTCTCTTCAAGACATGTTATTTACAGTCTGTGGGCTTAAGGCCCGCCTATTGCTTCCTATTTGTTAATTGGAGTGTTTGTTTTAAATGCATGCTTTCATGTGGTTCATTCTCCTGTAGATAGCCTTTCTTTTAGTCTGCTTTGCCCTCACAAGGAGCATGGCCAAATTATTTGTGGGCTTAAACTTGATTGCTTGTAGGTTTGTCTGTGGGCACTATTTGTTTCTTTGCTTTCTGCATGTGTTTGTGGAAGCATTGTAGTTCGTCTGATGCCTTTTTTAAAAGCTATTTCTTTGGTTTCTGTCTGGCAGCATATGCCACATTTCTTTCATTATAATTGATTTGTTTTAGTTTGTTGTTCAACCTTCTGTAGGCTTTTTAAACGTAAAAATGCTTTAAATTCGAATTTAAGTTTATTCAGTTAGTCACCCTGTGTTGTGTTTTGTAAGGTTTTAATGATTATGCATTGTTTTCTGTGGTTTGCGTTTTGTAAACTTTTAAGCATCGTGCCTGCAAGGCAGAAGCATAACCCTTTTCAAACTTATAAATATGTTGCATTCAAATTGAGTTATTTTCCTGTAATTGTTTCTAGAAGCATGGTCATTACCTTCGTGTGTCTGCTTTTTAAAGTAATATTTTAGTTTCGGTCTGGCTGTACGCGTTGCTTTACTTGCATTCTAGTGTATTTATTTCAGTTTTTTCTTTTCTTGCAATTAATTTTGTACTTGTAAAGTTGAAACTGTTCAACTACTTGCCCGTGCAACAATACTTCCCTTCCCAATGCTTTAGTTAATTTTAGTGAGGAAGCTACCGTAATTAATACATAAATTCCCATTTTAACAGCAGCATTAAATATTTTATTGTTATTTTGCGATATATGGTTAAAATAATTTAAAAGAAAAAGCGAAAGGGTAACACCTGCATTTGTTTTGGATTTGTTATTTTAAATTGAAAGAGGGAGTCAAACAAATATTTTAGTGTGTGGACTCTCTTCCGAAGTATATTTTTAATGGGAATTAAAAATAAAAGAATCAAACAGATTTTGTTTACATTTCACTTCTAGACTAGAAAAAAAAGAGGATCTATAATGCAATTGGTTTCACATTTTTAAAAATTAGAGCTGTTGGCATTGTACCTGAAATGGTAAGAGTATGTCAGCAAAGTTAGTCACTAAGGGGCATATGTTTATCAATTAAAGGTTTTGCGATTCCCAAATAGCAATTTTTAGAGAATCACTATTTGAGAATCACAAAACGAGATTTAATAAAAAAATCGCAAATATTTTGTGATTCCCCCATATTCTTTAATTGTGATTCTCATTTAAGGAATCCCTTCCCATTCATTCTTATGGGCCTCGAGGCCCAGTGGAATGAATGGAAATTGGTGTGCAAATTGCGAGAACCCAATAGGTACTCGCAAATTGCGCACATAATTTTAAGGGTGCAAGGGTTCTAAAAGGACACCCTGTTGCACCCCTGAAATGAGCATGTGTCACATGTGGCGTGTGTGCCACTTAGCACTTTAAAAAAAGCAAAAAAGTGTTTTTTTTTTCAAAGAATTCGCAAATTAACACCAACAGTAAGTTTGTGGTAATTTGCGATTTCTTATGCCAAATTCGCACAACTTAGGTCAGAGGTCTTCAAACTTTTGTAGGTTGAGCCCCCCCAACTGAATTTATTTAGATGTTGGGCACCCCCACCACCTCACAGAAATTTTGGGAATCTGGTACACTACATAATCGACCACCACTAGCATCCCGGGCCATATCGAGCAAATAATGTTCAACACAATAAGAGTGTTTAGTAAACTGCAGGTTTGTGAGTGGGTGTGGTGAAATGACAGAGGCTTATTACTCTGCTATAAACACCATTTTCCAAGATAAAATGTGTGCAAATTGTTTTTACTGGGATGCAACAGCCTACTAATTTTACAGCGAATAATATCGGTAATATCCTCCAATTTCTCATATGTGAGGACCCGCTTGGATCTAAAATAAACTTTTTATGGTTGTTGCATGAAACAAACACATTTCTGCAAATAGTAATAGACTTCCTCACATCAATCATATTAAAAAGAAATCAAACAAAACGGTATTTACAAGAATCTATTTTGGAATTATTCCAGGCCATAACCAGAGCTGTCCCTATCAAGGGGCCCCCTGAAAGGCTGGATTGCAGTGCATGTAAATGTGTCCTTTTGTAATTTAGGATGAAAACATTGATGGGGCACAACATTTCGGGTGGGGGCTAACACTCCGAGCCAGGGCTGGCCCTAGCACTTGTTGCACACAGGGCACTAGTCTTTTTTAGCGCCCCTCCCTGATTTCCTCCTCCTCCATGGATTTCCTCACTCCCACTCACCAACGATGCACCTCATCTCTCTATAGCACCTTTCTGGCAAATATTTAATGTTTTATATAGCAATACTCATTGTTTACTCACACTCAGTTCAGTGATCTGCTTGGTACATATTCTTTTTAGCAGGCACATTAAACCTCTGCACTGTGTGGGTGGCAGGAGTGCCAATGTGAGTGCACAGTGAGCGATGTGGGAGGGTGAGAGGAGTGAGTGCAGGGTGTGTGAGGTGACCATATGAATTTGGGTGCGGATGTAAGCACAGAGTGGGACAAATGAATGTATGGTTAGTGATGGGCTTATTTGAGTGAGATTGCAGATTGAGCAGTGAGGGGAACAGGTGAGTGAAGTTCACATGAGTGCAGGTTGAGTAGTGTGCTCGTGCGACAGCAGGGTGAACAGCGCAAGTTATTTGTGAGTGCAGAGTGATCACTGTGAGTGCAGGGTAAGCGGGTGACTGGTATGAGTGCATGGAGATCAGTGTGAGGGCATTGTGATCGCTGTGAGTGCAGGGTGAGAGTGAAAGTGAAGGGCGAGAATGAGTCAGTTGTCTGAATGCAGGGGACATTCCCAGACACTTGAAGTAACTCAGTAAGTTATTGACGATGGCGTAGGGCAGGGCTTTAAGTGGGATGAAAAAAATGGGGGGTCTCTCAAAGGGGCGTGGCCTATGTAATTAAGGGCATGGCTTACAAACACATAGGGTAAAAATCTGTGCTTAGCATACTGTGCCGCCGGACTTGGTTTTTTGTTGTTTCTGTTATTGCATTCAGATATATGATACAGCAAGTGGCTCTGTGGACAACTGGTAGGACCAAAGCTGTCCCCAGCATCAAGTCTTGAGAAAGATCCATTTTGATGAGGTAGGTGCTTCCTCAGTTTAATACTGGGCTTTTGGATGGTTCTTGGAACTCGAGCTCAGTTACCTGGTTTTTGCTGCTGTATGGGTTGGGGTTCTTGGATGCTTGAGGAAATCGCTCATTTCCTTAATGTGATGAGCGCGCTGCATCTCGTGTTCCCTGTATTTTACTCCTTCAGCTCATCTTGAATCATGAACCTTCTGGGGGATTGTGGGTAAAGACAAAGGCCCTTTAAGTGTTGTGTTACTTATAGAGTTTGTGCTGAGGACTATCAGGATTCTCCTACAGGGGCTGTGAATCCATCAGATGTTAAGCAGCTCCTTATTTGACATAAAATCCTTGGACCATGTGTTCTTCCTTACATCTCATGGAAAGTGTGAATCATCTGTTTTTTGTTCTCAGCCACTGCGTTTGCCAATCTAAGACGTTTGCATCCATCTCTCCTGTTTAACTTACCCTGGGTAATTTGCCTTTTATTGTTAGGACTCCCCTAATGAGTAGGGGGTATACATGTCATTATTTCGTGGACTTAAATATTCCATGCTTTAGCTTGGGTACTCTAGGATTTCCTGAGGCATGGTTTTGCGCTCTATTAAATCTAGGAGACCGAGTGTCACTTCCCATCTATTTATTGGGACTGATTAATAGGCACAGAGTCATATATGCTCTCAGAATCACTATTAGAGCTCCGCAAGCCATGTGAAATTCTGGGAATTAAGTGCAGATGCCTTTAGGTGTAGGCCCTGTGTGATGTTCGTTTGAAATGTAGTGGCTTCTAGGTGGAGGTTCCTTAACAAACTGGGCTTGTCTAGGGCCACATGAATCGTGCTACATTCATATCTGAATCCACGTCTTGGGCCCTAACGGGGACTCTGCCCTTTTATCAGACTGTGCGTTAATGCAGCTAAAGCAGTCAACAGGAAGACAATCACAATAGATGAAAGTTGGATGACACAGGAAAATGAAAATAAAAATGAAGGAGAACGGGAACAGACATGGGAGCACGTAAGGGTAAGGTAGGGATTCACAATTCATAAAAAGAAAGCTCATGTTGTTGAAAAATGTGTGCCGGAAGAAGGGATGGTGTGTGGGAAGCACAGATACTTGGATAGCCACAAAGAAGCAGGAAACAGGCAGATATACGATAATATACAGTACTCTTTCATCCCAACATGCCATCAGTCACACGTGGGGCAATGCTCCACAACCTTTCCTAGTACACCCATATATCCCCAGCTGATCTCGCCTCGTCCTGAAATGTGGCAAAGAGCCCTCTCTCCTCGTCGTCCTCCGCAGCCAGTGTCAACAAGATAGCTTGAGGAATGTTCTGAAACAGCGCAGCTCCGTTCTGCTGTTCGCCTTTCTTCACCACCCAGTGGCCATAAATGCGGAAGGCACAGGCATCAATCAGTTTGCGCACCCCCTTTATGGCATATGGCTCTCTCATCAAGATCTCCGTGGTCAGCGGGCGCACCTTCTGGTAGTTGGAGTAAATGCGGAAGGAGGCAAGAACTGTCCAAATAAAAAAAGTGCATGCTGTGGCTGGCTGGCATTTTGCTCACCTGCCTGTGTAATTTTAAAAGATACATGGTCTCCTTTCTGGAAGGAGTTAACCCTCTCAGGATGGGGTTAAATTTGTAGAGTTGAAATGATTCCGCTGCACTGGGAGGCAGGGAGTCTCTTCTGTAAAAACTGAAATCAAACAGACAGTCATTTCAGCTGCAGAGGGAGTCTCCTCTGCGGCCGGCCGGGCTGTTCGTTTGCTTTCAGTATTAGCAGAGACTTCCTGCCTCTCACTGCAGCTGGAGCATCTCAGCTGTACCAATTAACCCCCTCCTGGGACTGTTAACATGATAATGACAAAAAGCATGGGCACCTCGTGACTCATCCATTTCCCCCCTCCCCCCTCCTTCAATCATACCGGAGTTCTCCTGTATAAAAAACTCCCCAGACGACTTGCGACACAGAACGGTGAAGAGGAACAAAGGTAAGATTAGAGTGGAGGGCGCGCCCCCCCTGAGAGGGTGTCACGCCCCCCCAGGGGGGCGCGCCCCACAGATTGAAGAACTCTGACTTAGGTGCTTTCTACATCGTATTCAAGTAATCGCAATTTGCGATTCCTTAAATGCAATCTCAATATAAACAAATTACAAATTTTGCGATTCTCTAATTTGCGATGCCCTTTTGGGATGATACATCTCAAAGGCCTTTTCCCGTTCGCAAACTGGCCGATTCTGAGATTCGGCCCATTTGCGAATGGGAAAAGGTCTTGATACATATGCCCCTTGAAAATCTCTGCGGTCCCAGAGGCAGTGGGAGAGAGTGTGGCATTAATATGTTGTACATGATGAAAATGCTTGTACGAAGTGTAGTGGTGTTACTGGGGTCATTCTAGCTATATGAGATTTGGTGGCATATTGGAATGGGATGGAGAAGTATAGATAATTAGCCTCCATGGTATTGAGTAGAGAAATAGACCGCGAGCGGGGTCTCTGACAGTTATGGCCTGGGAGAGACGCTGTGAACAAAACATGCACAAGCCCATCAAAAAAATCACAGGACAAAGCACTGCAGCTCCTTTGAAAAATGTGGTGTTTAGGGAGTTATGCAGATTAAAACCAGCATACCCTATATTAATTTCATAGAGAAACACGTCCTCCAATAAAAATAAAAAAAGTAAGGTAATATTTAACCCAGAAAAATTTTACCAGACTCATGACTCGGTACCCAGCACAGAGTTATATTCAGGGGCGAAGTGCATCAGAGCTTCTGACTCGGATTCAGTGGGGATCTGTGTTCAAGCCTCAGCATCAGCTCAACATCCTGTGAATCTGGGCACATCAGTTAATCGCCCTTAATATAATTCTACACATTTATATAAAAAAAATAACAATGATCTTGGAGGGTGGTGGGCGGGCAAGCAGTGTTGTGGGAAGGGGAGGGGTGGTGGGAGACGGCACAGGTAGATTACTTCTGAGGCATGGTAATGTAAATTAAAGGTAAATTAAACAAAAGGATAAAGTGGCCAGGTGGGCAGCTGACCAGGACTTTTCTAACGCACCTTATTGCATGTTTTGTGGTCGTATCGCCGATCTGGCTGGTAGTTGCGAAGGTTGCGGAGTGGTGTTGTTGCCGCTTTTTGCATGGGAACGCCTACTCTGCATCACATTAGCGACAGTTGCGGGGGTCATCTGTGGCGATGTTTTTGGCGGCTGCTGTCACAGGTAAACTGGTGATATGGGCTGTTAACACCAGCTTGTGAATGGGTTGATACTTTTATCGCGACTTTGGCTGTGATAAAGTGCCAATAACTCAGCGATAAGTCCTTGAGAATATGCCCCTATGTGTACACAGACTGGATGGGGGATGTATATACAAGCAGTTCTCTCCTCCCTTTTCCACGGATAAAACATAAACATGTTTTTGACTTCCTGTCACAACTATGCAAACAGCGAGCATGGCGTGCCTGCAGCTGTCTATGAACTATCGGGAACATTCAGGGGCGTCTCCACCGAGGTTACTAACAAAGCAGGGAAGGTCCAAGTATTCCAAGGCTAAACAACGCTTGAATACGCTGCTTTTATAAGTGGATGGAGACACACTCGAAGCTCTGGACCTCTTGAGCTTCATAAGAGAAAACGAGTTTGAGAAAAAGGGAGTGTGTGTTCCGTGAAAGGTCAGAATTGTATTTATTTGGATGAATATCCGTTCTTTCAGATTTTCAAATAGAGGACAAGACTACTTCAAGTTGCAGTGTGACATCTTTATTGCTGTGTTGTGAAACATGGACAGCCGACACGTGTTTCGCTCCCTATTGGCTATTTGCGCCGGGGCTTTCTCAAGGCTATTTACACAAATGCAGTTTATAATGCAACTGTTTCCATATTGTCTGAATCCCAAAGACAAGAGTTTCAATACTCGCAGAACAATATTCTTCTGTAAATTTGCAAAAGGCTGATGGGTGCAGTTCGGTCCCTGCTCGTGGCTCTCGGCATCCGGTATGTACATGGGTTAAATCCCGATTCTCCACCGAGGTCGCTCTCTCAGCATCTCCCCCTCTGCTCAAGGTGTACCCCCAGAGAAAAATGTGCACAGCCAGAGATGAGCCTGCAAAGCAGCTCACCTGTAAGCCTGCGAAGATATACCAATGAACTCACTATCAACAAGCCTGCTCAATCAGAGCTGACCCCACATTAACCCCACTTGGCCACTGGGGTGTTCCAAGCCCTGTGCCACAGCAGTTGGACTCAGAACTTCCTCCTGACGCTTAACCAGCCGCAACCCTTGATGCTTGTTCATAGCTCACTGTGCTATATCAAAACTTCAGCTTATGAACAGCAAGTAACAAAAAGATCTGTGACAAAAGCAGTAATCAATTGTTTGTTTGTAAATACATAGAATACAAATCTGTAGGTTACGTAACCTGCAGATGTCTGAGTGGGAATCTGTAGGAGGAGGGGGGGGCTGAGGGTCAGCAGGGATTCTAGGTGATGGAAAGGGAAGCAAACTCCAAGGCCTCTGTGCCTAAACAGGGCTGACCTGTCGCCTTGCAGCAGCCCTCAAAGCACCCACACCCCTCTTAACCCCAGACGCCCCATAACCAGAAAGGACAGGAGCCTAGTAATTTCTCAGACTCCCGAGGCACCCCGAACTCCTGCCACAATTCTGTATCGACCTCAGAAGGATGAACAACAACATATCCCAGCAGGGACAGAAAGCCGTGAGTTTCACATTACACCTGGAGCCAACATGCATAGACCCACCAAGTTATCTTACTGACTTTTCATGATTAAGAGGAGAGATAAGCAAAACAATATTTTGAAGAGAGTTATTTTGTTTGTGTATAGAGCCTGGCGCGAGGGAGGGTTGGTTGAGGGGAAGTGAGTTTTATACGCCGCCCCCCTGCAGAAGTACTCTTGAAACTGAGTCACTTTCGGAAATTGAATCTGCGTGGCGAGTACGGCTCAGATAAGGGATTTGAATTTAAACAACTGTTGTCTCCACACAATAAGATTTCCAGCTACAGGCATTACAAATATATATTTCTGCGGCGTTTAGTGATTTTTTACAGATCGATCTATTTTCCGACGAGGCCCTGCTGGGGATTTCAATAAGCTGGGCTGAAGAGCGGTACATGGCAGCAGCAGCCCCCCTCCCCACCCAAACTAACCCCACCAGGGGCCTCATTTATGAGGCTGTGCGTCACTTTTACGCCGCCGGTGCATTACTTTTTGTGACGCACCAGTGGTGTAAAAAATGCGCCTTGTTGCACCATATTTACAATGTGACGCATCTAGGTAGATGCGTCACTTTGTAAACCCCTGCGCCACATTATACCTGCGCCAGGTATAATGTATGCAAGGGAGGCATATTGACGCAAGGAAGGGTCGTAGAAGTGGCGCAGCAAAATCTATGAGGTTTCACTGCTTAACTTTTAGGACGAAGTTGCGTCAAAATCTTGCGCCTGCCTCACAGCAGGCGGAAGACTGACGTAGGCCCATGTGAAAGGACGCATTGCTGGAGTTGCGTCACTTTTGTGACACACTCCAGCAATGCGTCACTTTTGCGCTTACAGATACGTCAGAAATACTGACGTATCTGTAACTCTTTGAGACATGATGCGTCATACATTAAATATGAAGCATCAGGAATGTCGCAAGAAGTGCGCACTGAAAAGTGACGCATCGCTGCTTTCACGCAGCGATGCGTGATTTCTCATAAATGAGGCCCCAGACTTCTAGCTCAAGCATCAGGTGTAACAGCAAAACTATGGTGGCTCAGCTCAGAGTGAGCGTGAGCACCAGTGAGTGACAACAAGCAGATGAATGGTTCCACACCTGGCAGAATACGCAAATGAGTGAAACTATTTTAGGTACTCGATTTTGTACTAAACCCCTACCAGACCTGCAAATGGCCCATGTCCCTCCCTATCAAACCTGAGCATCTTTCTTCCCTTTTAGAAGTACACACTGGAACCACTTTTGGTGCTGAAAGCCCGCTGTCTATTTTGCCGGGCAGAAGTAAATCTCTTTTCAGGGTAGGAATGCACAAGGAACACCTTCGAAAAGCAGGGAACACCAATCGATCTGCGCCTTCATCGTCCATTTCACGCCATAGGTGTCTTTATGCTCATGACATCAGTCCTCAGCCCCTGAAGACGTGCACCGCAGGTCAGCCCAGCAACGTTGTTTAACCCAGCATCAATCTAGGATGTCGGCCAGGCCCCATCCATGTGACAACCAAGCACAGGATCTCCAGAACACATTAAATCACTTACAGAAACATATGGGACTCAGAATGGTAGGCCCCGGGGAAGCAAAGTCGCAGACTAGTCTTCCCCTGGGGTCTTTTGCGCAGGGAGGGTCAGGCTGGGGTCAAGGAGTGGGGTTTGGGGTGTGGGTATAAGAATGCAGGGGGAGGATTGTGACTTCCTCTTCCTGCATTCTGGCATCATCGGAAGGCACGAGTTAGCAAAGGCGAGTTTGGGAAGGTGTAGGGCCTAGGTAGTTTCAGGGTCAGAAGTATGTGGCGTCTGCGGCGGGGCCCACTGGTCGGTGGTGCTTGGTGGAGTTGGTGTGCGAGCGTCAGCCCGAACAGAGAGCGCAATTGCTGAAGTCATGGCGGAGCAGGTGAGGGAGGCCCTGAGGGTGCTGGGTCGTGCCGGCTGGGAGGATCTCCTCCGGCCCAGCGTTCTATCCGAGGGGTGGATGGAGCTAACTAGGGTACCGAGGGCAGCCTCGGTGGGCGTCGCGGCAGCGGTGGTGGCGTGTATGGAGGAGAGACCACTGCCCGGTAGAGGTGCGTCGGGGCAGGGCTTAGCGAGGAAAGATGCGGCGCACAGAGGCCGGCGCCAGAGCCTGCCTCCACGTCTGGGTGTCTGCGAGCGGGAGGGCTTGTGCAGGTGGAGGCAGCCCGGAGGGACTCTGTGGTGCCGGGCACCAGGCCTGACTCCGTTTTGGTTGAGAAGGAGGAGGGAGCGGGGCCTCTACCAGGCATGGAGGCCGCATGCAGGCCAAAGCAGCAAGACGATGGGAATGGGGAGGGGGTGGGCCCTAGGTGCAAGTTGCTGGCACCAGGGTTTGTTGGGGGCAATATTGGATTGGAGGAAGAAGGGAGCCAGTGGGAAGATGCTCCCATTGACCTCTCCAGGGGGTCCGGGCGAGCACCCCGGTGCAGGTGGAGTGCGCGTGGTAATTCACAGGGAGGCAGAGGTGGTTGGGTGATAAAGTACACCAGTCATTTTGGTGGGATGCCCCCCTGGGTGCCATTGTAGGGTGTGAGGGCAAGGGGGTATTGCCCTCCCCTACTCCCCAGGTGGGAGGCATTGACGTTGGAGGGCAGAATCCGGGAGTAGCTCCTCCTGGTGCAGGAAACTGAGGTGTGTTGGGTGGAGTTGATTTCAGCCCGGGGCAGGGCAGTTTGGGAAGAGAAGGAGGTGGGGCCCACCTTGAAGGAAAAAAGGTGGACAGAACAGGAGGAGAGGGATAGGGTGAGGAAGGGCAGGTGGGATTGGGTAGGTAGCAAGGTGGGGCAACAGCCCAAGGTAGGGACAGCCAGGACGGCGGTGAAGCCCGATGGTGCCAGAGCCCGCCCAGGTTGGAGCGCTCTGTGGGATAGAGGGGGACCCAAGCTGGTGGAGGTCAGCAGAGTTGTGGGTGGCATGTTGGGGTGCAAGACGGTCACAGGACACCGGCTCGAAGCAGCAGGGGAGTCCGCGGTGGCCTTCTCTCTAACACAGGAGCGGGCAACGGCGTTGTGTGGGGCACGGGGGAGCGGTGTGGGTGTGAAGGCGTGTAAAAGTTTGAAGAGAGCTGTGCATGAGGTACTGTCGACGCCTGTGGAGAATGAGCCTGTGGTGGTGTTGGACTATGATATGGAGTGAGGAGCTGAAAAAAAGGGAGGTGAGGGATGACGATGACAGGACGGGGTTTGAAGAGCAACAGTGGAGTTGGTGTTTTACAGGGAAGTAAGTCGATAAAGGGCAAGGCGAAAGCTGAAACCACCAAAGCCAGCAGCTCTAAAGGATGGTCGGGAGAGGTGCAGACGGCCTTGACTGGTGAGGGGGCATGATGGGCAGCTTGGGGCGGGGGACTGAAAGGGGGTAGAAAGAAGGCCTGCCGGTCGATGGGTGTGGGTGATGGGTCAGTGAGGGATGTGGTGGTACAACTTCAGGGTGACTCCAATGTGGGTGACAAATCCAGAAGGGGCAGGTAAGACTACTGGGGTCACATTAGTCAGAGAAGACTAGGAACAGAATTTGGAAACGCAAATATGTTGACGTGTTTAAGTTGTTGCATAGGGAGGTGCAAGCAAAGGAGGGCTGTAAGTAGGAGGAATGGGAGTTGAGGAGACCTAGGGTTCCGGTGAATATGGAAACTGGACATCTGCATTTCTCATTTACGCTAGTATTTACTGCGAGAAACACCTGGACAGGGCCATAGCAATCTTGAAGTATATGGATATCATAAGGAAAGCCCAGATGCACGTTGGGGGCTTTGCTTGGCTGAGCTATGATGAGGAGTTGCGGGCACAGATGAGTGTGAACCCTGATAAGCCTTGGGGGGAGGTTGATCAAGAGTTGTGGATGCAGAGGATGGCGCCTACGTACTCATCGGCAT
Source organism: Lissotriton vulgaris (assembly GCF_964263255.1). NCBI lineage: Eukaryota > Metazoa > Chordata > Amphibia > Caudata > Salamandridae > Lissotriton > Lissotriton vulgaris. Next base: position 208,779,844 of record NC_141695.1, read on the forward strand.
CCACGCACACTGCCAGAGGTCTGCCGGTCACTTACCGGTCCTTTCCACCGCAGCCCGCCCATAGCAGGCGGGAGGGACTAACGCAGGACACGGAGCACAGGTCAGCCAGCTAAGCCAGGCGCCAGCACTACTGGTGCATGTCGGGGTTACAACAGGGGCTATTGCTCCCGGTACCCCTGCAAGTTCAAGCATGAGTGCTCCAAGTGTGGAGGGCGGCATGCCCTTACCCAATGCTTTACCTTGGCCACGCCCTCAGAACAATGGCGAGCCATGAAAGTAAGGGAACAGACTGGACAGAAGGGTGCCTACACCAGTTAAGGTGGAGGCGATGGCCCCGTGGCACTTGTGTTACCTGGACAGGGAGGCAGCGTTGAAGATTCAGTGGGCTATCAGGGACCTAAGGTACGGAGATGGGTGGACAATCTGAAATCAGCCAAGAAATTGCCGGGAGTGGTGGTAGTCAAGTTGCAGAAAGAAGTGAACGAAGGCAGGATAGCGGGCCCGTTTGTTGACTGGCCAGTTGACTATTTGATCATCTCCCCATTAGAAGTGGTGCCTAAGAAGGAACCGGGTCAGTTTTGCATGATCCATCTCCTCTTGTGGCCGGAAGGGCAGTCTGTGAATGAGTTAATCGCTGAAGCAGACTCAACGTTATGTTTATGTTTATGTTTATCATTTATAAAGCGCGGCTTATACCCGAGGGCGTCTTGGCGCTGCTCTGTGCCTCAGTGGACGATGCGATCCGACTAGTGAGGGTGTGTGGGCCGGGGGCTGAAATGGCGAAGTGTGATGTGAAATCCGCTTTCCGCTTGCTGCCAATACACCCTGTGTATTTCTCGATCCAGGGGATGCAATTTGCATGGGCCATCTACGTGGACAAGATCTTGCCCATGGGGTGTGCGATTTCCTGCGCACTGTTTGAGCTGTTTAGCACATTCTAGCAGTTGGCTTATACACAGATCAGCGGACATCGGGACATTACTCACTACCTGGATGACTTTCTCTTTTTAGGGAAGGCACATTCGGGGGATTTTGTCAGGGCCCTGTCGCAATTTCAGGAGATGTCGCAGCATTTTGAAGTCCCCTTGGCACCTGAGAAAAAGGCAGGCTCAGCTGTAGTCTGACGTTCCTCGGAATTGAGCTGGACTCCATTCACTGGTTGGCTCGACTCCCTGGTGCAAAAGTGACCAAAATACAGGCGTGCCTCTTGTGGGCTATTGGGGAGAAGAGTATCGCATTGCGGGGGGTGCAACAACTGCTGGGTTTCTTGAACTTCGCATACAGGGTGGTGAGGGCTAGACGGACATTCTGCTGACTGCTCGGCATGGTCATATCAGGTGTAGTTTTATCACACCACAGGGTCCGGATTTCCATGGGGGTTCGGGCGGATTTGAGGACATCACTGAATTTCTTGACTGATTTCAATGGGGTGTCACTTGATTTTGAGGACAACAGGATGGTTTGGCAAGTGCAAATTTACACTGATGCAGCCGGGGCGGCAGGTTTTGGGTTCTTTTGGGATGGCAGGTGGTGCACTGAGGTCTGGCTGGCTCATTGGGTGAAGCAGGGGAGGAGCATTGCGTTTACGGGACTTTTTCCATTGTTGGTGGCACTGAAAGTGTGGGGGTCTGAGTTTCAGAATAGGTTAGTGCTGTTCCATGTGGAACACATGACCGTGGTCGAGTTGGTCAACCAACAGAGGGCAAGGGATTTAACAAGCATTTGCAATGCAATAGGTCTCGCATTAGGAAATTTTGAGCTATTGGTCTTGTAAATGCCAATTTTTTTAATTATGTGTTGTTTTTGAAAATAGCTAAATTAATAGCTTTGTCATTTACAATGCCAATAGTTAAAACTTTCGCAAATGTGACACCTATAGCATTTGTAATACAACATGTTTTCTATTTACGTGACTTAGATGTATTGATATTAAAAATAACAATGGCTTTTAATTTTTTTTAAATAATTAATACTTAAATAAAAGTGATTGTAATTTATAATGGCAATAGCTTAAACTTTTATAAATAACTTTTGTGAAGATTATGTTCATTGTATTTTATTGTGACGAAAATCCAAGAACAGAAGTGAAATATTAACATCTTTTTGTGACATTTGTAATAAAGCTTGAAACATTGAGAGAACATATTTGAACCAGTGATGCTGTGGTTGTGCTGAGTGATGCTGTGGTTGCGCTGAGTGATGCTGTGGTTGCGCTGAGTGATGCTGTGGTTACGCTGAGTGATGCTGTGGTTGCGCTGAGTGATGCTGTGGTTACGCTGAGTGATGCTGTGGTTACGCTGAGTGGTGCTGTGGTGGTGAAAAGTGATGCTGTGGTGGTGCTGAGTGATGCTGTGGTGGTGCTGAGTGGTGCTGTGGTGGTGCTGGGAGGTGCTGTGGTGGTGCTTAGTGATAATGTGGTGGTGCTGAGTGATAATGTGGTGGTGCTGTGGTTGTGCTGAGGGATGCTGTGGTGGTGCTGAGGGATGATGTGGTTGTGCTGAGGGATGCTGTGGTTGTGCTGAGGGATGCTGTGGTTGTGCTGAGGGATGCTGTGGTTGCGCTGAGTGATGCTGTGGTTGCGCTGAGTGGGGCTGTGGTGGTACTGAGAGGTGCTGTGGTGGTGCTGTGGTGGTGCTGAGTGATGCTGTGGTAGTGCTGAGTGATGCTGTGGTAGTGCTGAGTGGTGATGTTGTGGTGCTGAGTGATGCTGTGGTGGTGCTCAGTGGTGCTGTGGTGGTGCTGAGTGGTGCTGCTGAGTGATGCTGTGGTGGTGCTGAGTGGTGCTGCTGAGTGATGTTGTGGTGGTGCTGAGTGGTGCTGTGGTGGTGCTGGGTGGTGCTGTGGTGGTGCTGAGTGGTGTTGTGATGGTGCTGAATGACAATGTGATGGTGCTGAGTAATAATGTGGTGGTGCTGAGTGATAATGTGGTGGTGCGGAGTGATAATGTGGTGGTGCGGAGTGATAATGTGGTGGTGCGGAGTGATAATGTGGTGGTGCGGAGTGATAATGTGGTGGTGCGGAGTGATAATGTGGTGGTGCTGAGTGATAATGTGGTGGTGCTGAGTGATAATGTGGTGGTGCTGAGTGATAATGTGGTGGTGCTGAGTGATACTGTGGTGGTGCTGAGTGATACTGTGGTGATGCAGAGGGCAGAAAGGCACAACAAGACCCAAGGCATTGCAAATGCTTGTTTAATTTATGGTTGGGGTAACACAAACAATGGCTGAGTGAGAGGTGGGGTGAAGAATTAACACAGACAATGAGAAGGTGAGCAGAGAGAAGGATAAACGAAAGAAGCAGCACAGGCAGGAAAAAAGAAAGAAGCAACAGCAACATTGACACTGAGATAGAAGGAGTAAATGGGAATCAGGCAGCATTTTTAAAGTGGACTTGACAAACACTGCGATTAGGTGGGAAACAATATTAGAAGAACACTTGCTGGAATAGCTACCCCTCAATATGTAGGCAAAAAAAGATGTTAAACCCAAAAGGATGCAAAAATTGCCGACGAAAAGTGACATAAAATCTGCACAGACCAGTTGATAATACTGCACCTGAAGCAGTTAAGTCAAAGTTGGCCCATGATGTGCATGTCGTACGCTGGCCCCTCGTTCCTGGTGGTGGGGCACAACTTCCTGTTTACTAAAGCAGAGCCATCATTGTCTCATCAGGTACAAGTATAAGCTCCGTTTTCAAAGCACACACACTTCAAATGAGTTTTAACCCCATACATAGAGGAATAACAAAGTAAAGAAGAAAACGCTACCTGAGTATATTGCAGAACTGTTTAAAAACTGTGTTCTGGGAGGAGGTATCATTCTCGGTAGACGTGTGAGCTGAGCTCCTTCTTTCGCAAAGAAAGTAGAGGTGAGCTTGTTTCTTGTTATTTCTCTTTGTTCACCATTTTGGGATAGGGTTGTTTTTTAAACATGAAGCGCGGACAGAACGGCTAAGAACTCTGTTTTAATCTAATAATTGTGACACATGCTAAGAGGGCACACCTGCACAGAGGGAAAAAAACAGTTATGATTAGAAAAATCCTATTTCGTAACACAACACTGCACAAGTTTGCGCTTTTCACCATGAAGTGTGATTTGCCCCCTGTCGGTTTCTGTCACTGTCGAAGACCGAAAGCAATTCATAATTATGATGGTCAATTAGGGAGGTTTCACAGCTGTAATTGGGCAAGATAAAACCTAGGCCAGCTAAAAAGTGCACTCTTGCGTAGGGCCCGTGGGTCAAGGCACTGAGGTCAGCAAAGGAGCAGACTTGTGGGAGGGAGCATTATGTTGTTGTCTATTATTGTATAACGTGTTAGGAGACACTTCGGAAGTAAATTGAGAACAACAAAAAATGGCAGAAAGAATAAGGAGGCACAAGTCATCTGCAGTTCACAGCGTTAACAAGTTTTCACGACCTGTTAGCAAAGCAAAGGGCAGCGCTTGAGGTGCTGACAACGCATGACACATGGCTACCCAGTGCACGCTTTGGGCTTTAGACTCTTGACATGCTCCCATGAAATAATCCCACCAGGTATTGAAATCACGCTGTGAAAAGGTGCCTCAAGGCTGTTACTCGCATTTCAGTTTGTTAGATTTCTTTAAAATGAAGGTGTTTGAGCCGTGCAGATCAAAAGTTCAAAATAAAGTGCGGCTAAAGTATTGTCTGTTTCTGATGTCTGCCTGCAGCGGGAGCCCCTGCTCGGTGAGGTTTTACGTAAAACATGGCTCATGCTTTCCTAACTTGAAAGTGGTCCTGCGTTGAGACAAAGCACAGCTCCCGTGTACTTAAAATTGATGTGTTGGCTGCCAGTGAAGCGGTGTGTAAGTAAGTGTACGTATAGAATGAATGCATGATCTGAATATGGCCCGCAATGGGAACGTTTTTTTTGTATGTGTTTAACAAACATGCAATGATAAAAGACATTGTAATTTACAATACCAATAGGTCAAAATTTTGAAAATGCGAGACCTATTGCATTGACTTATTCCTGGTGTAATCTGGTGCCAGTTGCGGAGCTGGGCAGGTAGCATGCAATGTGCCGGACCGGGGCAGACTGCTCAGCTTATGATTTTTATAGCGTTTTTATAGGGTTGAGAAAGCTGAAGTCTTTTTAAAATAATACAGCCTGGCTGTGACCTATGTGTGCCTCATACTTACTCTCCTGAGGGCTTATATGTTTTCCTGTCTTCATTGCTTGGTTTTGCTCACGAGAAAGTGTCACTAAATCATTGGATTGTCACTCAAGAGTGCACTGAAATTATGAAAATGTCACCATAAGCAATCTGAAACCTTGGAAGCTATGGTGGTTCTAGTTTTATACACGTAGCGCGCCTGCTTGTTGCCCATGTAACACTGTGCCCGGCAGTAACTCTACTGCTCTTCGCTGGAACAGCACGCACCCTGCTAAAGGGATCAAAAGAAAGAGAGAAAAAGTGTGACAAAGGGAGAAAGTAGGGGCGAAAAAGAACGTGCAGGAGTGTGTTTAAGGGGCATGGAGTGTCTTGTGATGGATTCAATATGCATGAGGGTAAATCATGACTATGCAGTTTTGATTTTCGGCACAACTGTGCATCGCTGGTAGCAGCATACGAGCAAAAAGGTCTGGGGCCGGCACTTATTATTTCACAAATTACGCACCAAATTACTCCCCTAACAGCTTGCATGCACAGATAACGCTTTCTACCCATTTAACTGGGAAAAGCGGAGTCTCTGCAGCCTCGCCATGGTCCCATGGCACTCTGTGCAACGCCGAGCCTCTGTAGCCTCCTCCTGTACCTACCGGCCGGGTCCGAAGTTCTCTGCCCATGACGTCATGTTAAGCTTCCACAACCTGCACCTGTTTCACGTTATCAGGGACAGTTCTAAAGCATATGGCCATGTAATGCTGTACCCCTACACCACCAGCATCCCTAAAGCGCTTTACCCTTTAAGCCCCAGATCAGACAGAGCCAGTGAATGCCCATACTGCTCCTGTGGACACGGTGTCAGCGAATGTTCTGTATCCGCATGCCTCTTGCAAAACTGCCTGCCCTAACATCCCGGTGGAAATGTGAGACTATGAGGGCAGCTAAAGCCGTGGTTGCCGTGCAGTGCACAACTTATGCAGCAAGAGACGGCTGTGTGCCTGAACCTTGGCGCACACAACTAATATCACACAGTAGTAAAAGAAAAAAACACTAGAGGCCACAATTTATTTTATAGCAGCACATTTGTTAAAAATAGCAGCCATCACGTGCTTCAGCGGATTTCAAAGGAATATCGTGATTAGCAAAATCTCAAAAAGCGTTTTCCTAGACAGCGAGCGCCACAAGCCTCTGAGTCACGAGAGCCCTAGAGCCCTGCTTTCATCCAGTGCACTTCTCATACTGCCTATGCAGCTCCGGCTAAACTGCTCTCGGCGAGGCCAAATCAAACCTGAACTGCCATGGTAAGCAGACATATCAGGCACACTAGGAATGTGTGTCTGGTCCTGTGGAGCAGAATGCTGTTCCACTGCTGTGTTTTGCTGGTGTGGGTTTAAAAAAAAAAAAAATTAACATGATGTTTTGGAGCAGGCGAAAGAGGGAAGAGGCATCCGACGCTGCGTGTCCACAGGCAGAGCCCGTAGCACAAAGTGGTGAAGCGAGGACGGAAGCGTGCAGCCTTAAGGTTGCAGACTCCAGGAGCTCACTCCACATCTGCAGGCTGGCTCCAAAAAAGAAGGGGGTGTGTGGAGGGCGGATAGGGCCATGCAGGGCTCGTGGCAGATCGACAGTCCAGCTGGGACGCATCCGTCCTGCCTTGCCGGCTGCTGACTTTCTCGGGTCAGTCTGGGCTGCAAATGGAGCACCTGCTGGAATTTAACATTGGAAAAATGTACGGTATGTACCGTACCATGAGGATTTTGATGCAGTAACCACCAGACTTTGCATGTTGCTCCCAAGAAACTGACAAAAGGTGCCACTTATCGCACCCGATAAATAACAGAGCCCACGGTATTGGCATTTATCTGATGCAGCAACAGACAGCTGGAGCCCCACACAGTCGGAATCAGAGCCTCTGTGGGGAATATGGGGATTCCCTTTGTCTAGAAAGGTTTAACTCTGCCTTTTTAATATGTTACTCCGTTAGTTTCTTTGCTTATATTCGAGTTCGCTTCTGTTTCTAGTCTCTACTTTCAGTTGCTGGTGCCTTAAAACTGTACTTGTGCAACAGTTTGCACTTTGGTTTAAGAATCCCAGCCAGAGGAACATTACACGGTATGGAATGTTGACCCTTCGCCATCGCCACGGAGCAGAGCGCCTGGAGACGTTTCATAGGCACTTTGGGCGGTTGTTCGAACTGCATGTGCGGGTTACAAATGAACAATAAAAAGAATAGAATTATTGTATTTCAACTCCTGGCTTTCTGACTTCATAGACTTGTGATAGCTCAGAAATACGCTATTTATGAACGGGGAGCAATGCGACCTGTTATATTCTGGGTTTAAATGCTTTACGTGTTCATCAGATGGATGAAGGAAACGCGGGACACGCCCAAGAGAGTTTATTTTCTGCATTGTTTGTAAAGCACAATCTGAACCCTGTCAACTACTCCCCATTTGGCTAAATCTTTAAAATGCACTTGGGTTACACATCACTAAAGTAACAAGTACCTGGAAATCGCTGGAGTTCCTGGCAAGCCACCGGCCCGACTAGCGCGAAAGCCAGAAGTCCGGCAGCGTCATGCTTGCTGTGGGGCGGGACTTCCGCCATAAGCTCGTGCACGAAGTGACTCGCCGAGATGGACGTGGTGACGCCGGGCTCCCATGCCGGAGGGGGAGCCCGGCGGTGGCAGCAGAAAAGTGGTGACTGAGGCTAAGGATACAAGTGCGGGATCCCATCAGTGAGGGAAGCCCCGTGTGTGCCACGTCAATGGAGGCGGAGTAGATGACACCCGGTGAGTGAGAATTAATGCCTTGGGGGCTCGTGCACAGGCTCGGGCGGCTGGTGCGTGTGTGCGCGGCCATGGCGGCTGGTGCGTGTGTGGGCAGCTGGTGCGTGTGTGCGTGGCTAGGGGCGGCTGGTGCGTGTGTGAGCTGGTGCGTGTGTGAGCTGGTGCGTGTGCGCGCGGCTGGTGCCGGCTGGTGCGTCTGTGCATGTGGTGGCGGCTGGTGCGCGTGCACGGACCAGAATCTGCGCGATCACGGACCTGAATCGCCGCTCGTGACCCTCTCTGCGTCCGTTGACAAGTAACTTGGCAGCAATAGGTCTCGAACGAGACCTAAAAATGCAGCATTTGTTGCGAAACTTCATGCTGAAATGTCTGAGATTGAATGTGCATTTTTTTTCCGAGCCAAGCATGTCCCTGGGGCAAATAATGACATAGCAGATGCTTTGTCTCGTTCAGAGTGGCAACGGTTCCGACGATTGGCACCAGGAGCGGATCGGTTCAAGACCGAGCTGCCGGACAGCATCTGGGTCTTGGGGGAGTGAAGGTAATAGGCCTGGTGGAAAAATGTATAGCTGATACCACAAGACTGACCTGCAGACTGGCATGGGCGGAGTTTGGATCCTTTATGGGATGGCGTGGGAGTCATTGTTTGGAGACCGCTCAACTGTGGAACAAGGAGTGTTGCAGTTTTATTACATTGCATTGGCAAAGGGCTGTCTTCCGCGATGATTGCGAGAAAGTTTGAGGGAGTGTCTTTTTACTGTTGTTTGTTTTGGGGATTTGACCCTACCAAAGATGTGATTATAGGCAGAGTACTCTGAGGTTGAGGCAGGGAGAGAGGGGGCGAGGGGCGTTAAGGTCAGCAATTACGTTTGACTTGCTGGTCAGACTGGTTGAGGTCTTGCCAATGTGTTGTTACGACGGTTTTGAGGTTACAGTTTTCCGTTTATGCATGGTATGGGTGTTTTTTGGGGCCTTCCGGGTCTCTGAGAAGAAGGTGAGTGGCCAGAGGTACGAGAAGATCAGGTTGGATGCGGGTCGCTTGGGGATTTGGTTGGGGCAGTCTAAGATGGATCAGTTGGGGAGAGGGAACAGGGTTTGGTTGTGTGAGAACATTTGTGGGGCGTGTGCCCGGTGACTGAATGACAGAACTTTCTACTGACCACAAGGATTACGAAGGGGAAAAATCTTTTGTCATGCGTCTGCGGCAAGGATGACGGCGGCGCAGTTATTGGCGGTTTTGCGCATGGCATTGAAGTTGTTGGGTTTGAACCCGGCGGGTTTTGGGATGCATTCCTTCCATATTGGGGTGGCGACAGCGCGGCTTGGATGGTCTTGGGATAGGATTCAGCAGATTGGGAGGCTGAAATCTAGGTGCTGTGAGCAGTATGACCATATATAAAGGTGCATGGCTTGGCGCGTTGCCTGCCGAGGGTGTTGAATTGGGTGTGAAGCCTTTCTGGATGTGTTAGGTTGCATGGGTGGCCCGGGGGCCAAGACGGTCACATGGATCGTGGGGCATTCGTTTGTGCACTGGGCCTCCAAGTATGCAGAGCAACAGGTATACGACCATAACCTGGGACTCAAAGGACAACATCATGAGGTGCATTGGTGGGGGAAAGAGGGGATGTGATGGGGGGCACTATTGCCCTGGATCACAAAGATGGTCCCCCAGAAAGCATGCCTTGATCTATTAATCCTCCATTCGGATGAGAACGATTTAATTCAGCTGTAGGGTTTGGCGCTTTTATAGCTGATGCAAAGAGACTTGGAGGTATTGAAACAAAGACTGGCTGGGACTTGCATTGCATGGACGGAATTTGTTTCTCTGAGATTTTGGAAGGGGCAATCAATCATGGGGCTGTTGAAAAGGCACAAAAAAAGCTAAGCAGAGCAATGAGGGTTTTTTGCGGGGAAAAGGACATCAAAATGATTGCTCATACTGCACTGTGACTAGAGGAACCACTACTTTTTAGGAATGACGGTGTGCATCTTTCGAGACAAGGGAATGCATACTACATGATGGAGATGAGAGATGTGGTCAGCAAGTTGTGGAACGAGGCTATTTGGTGTCACAGGAATGCTTGAGCAGGAGGGGCCAAAGATGCACAGTTCGACACGGGGGGAGGTAACCACCCTAAAGGGGGTTCCCTGGTTGGCGGTACTTGGGAGGGGATGGGGGAGTCACTAGCGGGCGCATCCATCCCCCAAGGCGGGAAGAATGAATGATTAGGGGGCTGAAGGCATGAGTGTAATGCCAGGTGATACCGGGGAGAATGCTAGGAGAGATCTGAAGAAATGGATGAAGAACGGAACGGGTCATGGAGTGGAATGAGAGGTGAGTTTTGAGTGGGTGAAGGGAGCGAATGGATGAAGAGTTGATGTTGGGGTTTGTTATTGGATATTTGTTGATTATTTGGTTATTGATTATGTTGTGCAGCCTGGTCCTAATGGCCTTTTATGCTCAAGACTTCAGCGTGGTCAGTTTATTGCGCGCATACAGTGCTTACGAAGTGGTGATCTCTTCAAAGACTTCTGGGACAGATTCATTTTTCTGCAGGCGGAGCTGCTAACACGGGATTTATCTATGTGGGAGGAGGCACCATGGGGTCTGAACAGACGCCCCAGTGACAGGGGCCGAGGGGGGAGAGGCGAGCACAGCTCTGGGCAGAAGCATGCAATGTGGACTGACAATGCAGGAAAACAAACAAACCACCTGCTCTGACATTCACTGCTCAGAATTCGTTTCCCTTCCACATCCACCGAACTGGGGAACATCTCAGTCACAGTACTATAAAGCAATTAAAGCATAATCCCCGAGAAACATTAACAGTTGTTTAAGTGCTTTAGGCAGCTCTTGGTGCCCTTCAAGCTCCAGCACGCTTTCCTCGAGCAGGGACTCCGACCTCCTCAGGGCACTTTATCACTAGTGTAAGCCGCTACCCACTGTTTACCGCCTCCATCATTCCCAATCTTCATTTTCATAGCTGCCAAGGTTTCAAATTGCAATGTGTGACATTTTCATAATTTTGGTGTATTTATGAGTGACAATTCATCGACCATGAGTGACACTTTCTTGCAAGTGAAATCAAGCAATTAAGACAAGGGGAACATATTAATATCAGAAATGACATTCGTTTGTGCAAAGCACAACGCTAAAATCTAGACTGTTGTAACCTAATTGACCTGTAAAAGAAATATCTAACAATTATATTAAAACTTCAACTCCGACCTTGGCAGGAACAGAAGCGTTCTCTTTTTTACACTTACCAAGTCTCTCAGTCACTGCTGCAGCTGGTAATAAAAGCCCACTGCTCCATGGGCCTCCGTTGTCCCTTGGAGTCCGTCAACCTGCTTGGCTGCAGACAGCTGCTGGGATTCGGGATATATTCTCACAGTGACAATGGTGAGAGGAGATGATATGTAGCGAGAGCCCTGCTTATGCCTTTTAAAGACACTTAGCACCTTCTCCTAGACTCACGCCAACTGGACACAGCCCCCAGGGGAACCCCCATCACAAGAGCAGGGCAGGCAGCAAGTGACAAGGTCAGGGGGTGACTGGACTCCTCCTGTAATTATTTAACTCAGGCAGGGGCACCAATTAACTATTGGGGCCGGGCGGCAGGAAATTGAGATAAACATAACTCACATTATTTTTTGTAGTGCCTGCCTGAGCCTAGGCTTCATTTTGACTTTTTTTGACTTGCGTGTATTAGTAGTTAGAAGTGAACTTGCAGTATGCACACGGCAGACCGGTCAGTTCTATATTTTTTTCAGTGCTTTCCAGTGAAGGGTGAGGTTGAGGCTAGGTGTACCGGCCTAGAGAGATGTGGGTTAGAGTTTTTTTTTAAATAAAAGCCTGGAAGCTCCAGGCCTAGGGGCTATAAATAGTTCCACGTAGGCCCTCGCATGTCAATGCAGGTTTCAAATAGGCTCCTGAGCTTGAACAGGAGCAAAGTAATAACCAAGGCCCAAGGAGGTTATGGGAAGACCCACGCGGATTACACGTGCGCACTTCGAGAGTACGTCTCTGTTAATTCTGTTGTTTTCTATAAATGGTGTCCTTGTAATGTGCCAAACACAGCGGCGGGCGTGGGATAGTTACTGACATGAGGTTAGTGCCCCTCACCAAGGCCAGTAAATGATTAAAAGCAGGTGGGTACATTACCACCGAACCACGAGATCAGTCGTGAGAGGCTAAATACTAAAATATGCACTTTCTGACAGTCTTCCTTTTTGTGTAACGCACTTCACGATTGCAGTGTGTTTCAGACAGTACATGAATAAACAGACATAAAACTGTCATGTCTGAGAATTCCCCAGCTGACCTGCATGGGTCACAGCCATCCAGGGCGCTGTATAATTTCAAAAACTACTCGAATCTCGAGGGGTCCCCCAGGTCGACGACACGCCCCTACCTACGCTGCAAGTGGCACAGATCACACATGCAGGCTGTCACAGAGCTGCCAAGCTCTGCTGACTTTGTGACGCCGCTATAGCACTATGAAAGTAATTCAGACCAGCACCACTGTTAGAATTAGTCAAAGTGATGATTATATTTCCAAACTCGGCGGCAGCCGCACGCGCTGCCAAAGAGAGCAGCCTCCAATGAACACAACTGGCCTCGTTCAAAATCAGCACGACAGCGCAGAGCACAATAGTATTTTGGATTACAAAAATCGTTCTTTCTAAATTCAATATTTACACAGATCAGTTAGATTTATTTTAAACTGATATCTGCTCGAAAATATTAGCGGAAACAAATTATAACTTTGTAAAAGGAAGCTAAAAGTGGCATATCATAGTACTACCAGATACGCGTTTTCATAAAAATCATATCTACGAAGTAAGGGTATATAATTAGGTTAACAGTAGCTGCCAGTGACTCTGGCAGTGGAACGGGGCGGACTCACCCAGCTGGTCCTGCTCTTTTATCCTGATGTTTTTGTGTACAGCAGCCATTTGTCTTGTGCAGATAATGGCCAGGGATAGCAGGGCCCTTGGGTCCTGCTGACAGGAGTGCCGACGGCCAGACAGCTGAGGTGCGAAGAAAAGTGTCCAGGACTCTGCCTGCTGATTGCCTGTAGCCGGGCTCCCACTGCAATCGGAGTTACTCTGTGATTTGACGTGACGTCACTGGCTGCAACACTCTCACTCGCGATGCTCCCAGCTCAGAAATAAGTATTCTGCCCCCAAAGTATTCTTCCCCATGATTCCGGCGCCACCTGTTATATGAGCAGCCGTCCTCCACATCCAAATTAACTCCTGGCGCGCACCCTGTCAGCCGGACGTGACGTCGTGTCCCCACACGGCGCCACGGCCAACAAGGCCGTTTCTAAGTGTTTTTTGCCGCCCTAGGCGAGAATTGAAAAATGCCGCCCCCTCCCTTTCACTCATCAGCTACAAGTTTGTAATCCTTGCTAAGCACACTCGGTCTTCCATCCTGCCGAGGTAGGTAAATAGAGCAATCGTGAAACCTGTTATTTGCAGCCTTCGGAAACTGTATACGCATCATGTAAAGCGCTATATGAAAATAACTGTATTATTTTTGTTTGAGTTGGCAAAAGGACGGGATGGGGATGGTTATGGTTGGGTGGGTGGAGGTAGCAGCGTTTTTTGACATCACATGATATAGTCTTCGCTCGATCAAGTGACCAGAAAGAAGAGAGCGCTAGTGCATGGGTAGCTAGTTTGCAGGGCCTGAACTTGGGTTTCATGAGGCGCTTTCTAAAGGTCTATCTGTTTGAGCTATGAATTCACCGACTGTAAGATGCAATTGGTAAATAGATTGATATAGTAAAATTTAATTTTAATATTCAACTTGGGAAGGAGAAATGTATTCAAGGCGAGCATGAATAATTATTTAATATTATTACTAATAATTCAGGCTGTATATGCATCAGTGAATATTATATTTATTCACACCATATGCCTACTATCAAGCATCCGACAGTGAATATCTTCTGCTCCTTTAAATGAAAGTGGAATTTCACTTTGTTGTGGCTCTTACAAAAATCCTGCCTTCCCATTTTCTTTTCGCCTGTTTAGTAGTATGCCAATAAAAGTATTGCCCACCTTTGTCATTGGTTTTGTGTTAAAGTTACTACAATCAAACATACTTTCACATTGTTATTTTTATAACTCTCGCCATAATAAAATACTTTCGGCCACATGCATCAAGGTATTTAGGAGTCGCAAACGGTGCGATTTGGTAAAATCGCCCGTTTGCGATTCCTAAATATCTTTTTAGGATGCATCAATAATTTTTGGCAAAATCGCTATTTTTTGCGATTTCCAAATATGCGATTGCTTCTAAGGAATCGCAAATTTGCGATTCCTTAAAAGCAATGCATGATTGTTTTTAAAATTGCGAATTCGCAATTAGGTGGTGCAAATTACCACGAGGGTGAACCTCATGGTAATTTGCGAAAAATAATTAAAATGCTCAAATTAGCATTTTACACACTGTCATGTTACAGACACACATGTCCTTAGGACATATGTGTGTGAAACATCCACTTTAAAATACATTTCAGGGGTGCAGGGGGGGTCCTATGGACCCCCCCCTGCACCCATGGAATGCATTAACATTTTGCGAATTGTAATTTGCGAATTCGCAATTCCCATTGATTCCTATGGGCCTTTTGGCCCATAGGAACCAATGGGAAATGCGAAATCGCAAATTACAATTCACATAATATTTGTGATTCGGTAAAAATTGCGATTTATACCGAATTGCAAATATACGAAAATATACATGCATCCCATTTTGCGAATTCCAAATTGCGATTCCCTATTTTTCGCAATTTGGAATTCGCAAAATGCCGGGATGATGCATGTGGCCGTTGGATATTTTTGTTAGAAAATTATTTACAATAAAAAAATATATATATTTTTCCTTTTTTTACACAATTTTTACATAAAAGTAATAGTTTACTTAGTACTGATATGTTATAAATATATTTAGATAAAGTGTTATTACACTGTTTTTTAAATGAATTAACAAAACGTGTTTTTACACTTTTTGCATTCCTTTGTAATTAATATTATGATAAAAGTATCATAACACGTTATTTAATAATTGTTATAGCAATTACCATGTTTTTACGTGTATCTATTGTTTCTAATCATTCTGAAGGTGCCTTAACCCCTTCCATGCTGATGACGAACCCCAACCGTCATGCACTACGGTGCTCGTGTGCTGATGACGGCTGGGGTTCGTCACGGCCCGCCCCTGTTCGTGCTGTTTACAGCACACCAGGGGAATCGCGGCCGCATGGAAAGGGTTAAAACACTATTGCTCCATCACATTATAAGTGGAAATTACACAGTTGGTAATTTCGGGTGCTACCTAGAACAACGCTATAAAAGTTACTTTACTTTAATCATAGCACGAACAATCTCCACCTAATGCAAAAACTACAATACTTGGCCAAAGTGTGGATAAGCACTTACTTGCTAAAACCATTTGGGAATTAGTAACATGTTATTAACATCATTAACAGCGCCACAAAACCTGAAAACACCAGTAGCAAGCGCCTGACTTCTCACTCCTGATCCACTGGTATAATCTTCTTGGCGCACTGAATTACTGATGCCGCGCCGCTCCAGGGTGGCGCAGAGCTCTTTCAGAAAAAGGAGACCTGTGTTTTGTACTAAGCTCAATGAAGTCAGGGATACTGACTAGGGCAAGGCAATACTAGAGCAAAGCTAATTTCTAAAAGGTCCTAAAGTTATCACATCATAATGTAGTGGTAATGTAAATATCAAGCACTTTTCATTTTTGTATCTCCAAAGGATATATAATAATCAAATATAAAAATCAAAAATCAAATATAACAGGTAAGCAAGTACACCAGAAAAGTAAAAAGTATAAACACAATTTATTAAAATGCCTCCCTGTCAGGGTTACAATCTAAATAAAAAACAATAAAATATTCACAGATGTGAAACAAATCTAAAAAAGTCAAAGGACAAAGGTCGACGCTGCGTTTCGGTGTTTTTTTGTAATGTTTACACCTTCTTCAGGACACTTTGACAGTTCAAAAATAATCTAGGATTTAAACAACATTATTTTAGATATATGTTCATTCAACACATAATATTTAGTCCATATACAGTGTTTACTATCCTTTCTGGTGTTCATTTCGACCTATAGTATATTCTACCTGTTATCTAAAAAGACGTGCTTATATAAGGACCTCCCATAGATCTCAACCTTGACAATGACGATAAACCCTTACTTTGGACATTTGACTAGTAAAGTAGAAATCCTTACTTTTAAGGAGAAAGTATCTAAATTAAAGTGAGAGTGAATACCTGATATTTTCGAAGTTTCTCTTTTAACCATTTAGAAGACTTCTAAAAACAACCGGATATCTGTATAGCATCTGTTCCTTCTATTTACATAGTACCTTGATGAGGGAAATTAATAAGATTTTTTTAGTGAGGATTGCTTTAGTCTTCCTTTTATTTGTACAGTCTCAATTTAGTTCTTATAAAATTACCTGTTTTCAATTCACGGTACAAGGTAAAGAACAACGGAGGAGCCACCGGACTTCTCTCTCAGAATAAATCTAAGGGGGATAGCCTTAGGTCCTTTTCTGAATTTAGGATCCCTGTAAAGTAGGACACATGTATGTAGCAGGACTACATGATAAGCCTTCTTAGTGAAAACCACAAAATGTGTCACCCACTTACCACAGCTATATATCCACTTTCAAAACGCTGTGTTTATTCAGTTGATTGCGCTTCATCACTTGTTTGAATAAAGGGAACGTATTTGAGTATCATGCTGTTAAGACTGTTAGTGTTTACTTAAAAGAGCATCTTGTGCTGTTTGCTCCAGATATATTGGCAGATGTTTGGTTTAAACCTAAGGGACATGTTTCTTTCTAATGTTAATATTATGTCAAACATATATCCATGGGTTTAGTCTAACAATATTTTGTGAAAGCAATTTTTCAATAGTGCTTGCACTGTTGCTGTTTATCTCGCTAATTAGAGTAAGGCTCCACAGTTTAACTATAGCCTGTTACTTTTTACAAATTTAGCACCACAGGCAGCGTTTTGTAACTCAAGGGACTTATATCATTAAACATTCAAGCATAATTCCTGCATACTCTAGTTCGCATACCTTGTAAATTGTGGTCGGCCTTCCTGCTCCTCCGTGTTACGCGTCATCCGGATAAGTGATTACCGGGATGAGAGGTCTGTTTAAATGCTGCCTCTTCCCTCTTTACCCCGGAAGTAGACAACTTTGCCGATATGTTTAAAAAGTATATATTCCCGAATCTGTGTTTTTTTTCGTTACTCATTTTTGTTCCTCAACTTTGGGGGAATTTATACCTACATCGGGCGACAAAGAATCCACTTAGAATAGATGATTGGGATTATTTGCCTTGAATCTCCGGTTCCGTGAACCGGAAGTCGTATCTACGGGACGAGTTGTGTTCTCGTTCTTAGTATCTTTTATACAATTTATATGGGTAAATAATTTTATAAAAACGGTCAATAGCGGTTTTTCTTTACAAGCGCTATCTTGCTTTGTATATATTGGACAGAGCTCTTTCATCCATGCCCGTGCCAAGCCTGATGTATGGCACCTCTCCCGGCCACCGACCCACTTTTGCCGCCGGATTTCTGACACATTTGTTTCCGGCGCCTTTTAACAATAAATGCGAATAACTGAGACAAAAGAGGGACTCCGGGCTGAGCGCGTGCACGAGGAGCATGACCGAAGGAAGACCTCTGCCAAGCACTTTGCCACCCTGGCTGGTATGAGGGTCCCTGCACTCTGATAGTGGCGTAATTGATGAGCCCCTGACTGTGCCTCACATGTACACTCCCTTGGCAGTGCTCGGAATCCCTGCACCTTGAAAGAGGGGCTTAATGACAGTGACTCCTGCCCTCTTCTGCACCTCACGCAGGGCCGTTTCTAGGTTATTTTGCCGCCCTCCTCCTTTTGCCGCCCTAGGCGGCTGCCTAGTCCTGCCTAATGGTAGAAACGGCCCTGACGGCCAAGTTGCCACATATAACTTAACAGCGGCAGCCTGGCAGTAGACAGGCCCGCCCGGGTCTCCAGGCAGCAGGGCAGAGCAAAAATGTAACATTGTAGCACAGAGAGCAGTGCACGTCTGGACCTTTAATTGTTACATACTGAGCCTGCTGCCAAGTGAAGTCTGCTGCAGCCCGGGCCGGGCGCACGGCACACAGGTTACAGAGGCGCCAGCGCACCCGCTTGCACCTGGCAGAGGTTAAGGCAGCCAGTTTCAGCGTTGTCCAGTCAGCGGCAAAAATGTGTGAAAATGCATTTCAGTGTGGTGAAGCGGGAACACCACACTGAAATGCGTTAGCATCACGCCTGATGCGTGATACTTGGCAGACTGCATTTTCCTTAAGAAAACAAGGACTCTGAATGTTCTGACTGGTGCCAATTGCATCTGCAGGCCAGCACAAACCAAAGGTGTTAGACGTGCTGTAATGGCGGCCCCGCTGACGTAAAGACCCCTGGTTCAAGGGTAAAAACAAATGGGCTGCTGCTGTGCAAACATCAAATTACAACAAGCATTTTCAATGCAAATGACTCACATTTACGCAAGACATATTGCATTGGAAATGGGAAGTCACAGACTTTAGGAGGGGCTGGGGGTGGCACGGAAAGAAAGTAGTGCTTGCAGTAAAGTGGCCAGTAGCCATGGAAGGACACAAATGACGACATGGCCGTCATGGGGAGGGACTAACCAGCTTAAAACCAATCGGAAGATAGCATTTATAACCTAAGCCAATGAAGAAGATGTGCGGAGAGTGGGTGGAGCTTCCACAAATCTTCCACACTATAGTGTATACTGCATGCCTCGCAAAGTGATGGCAGTGCATTGGTGCTGCAACGCTAGGCGAAACCTAAACATGGCCGCACATATCTGCATTATGCAAAGGTGTTCATCTATTGTTCAGTTCTGCACAGTGACGTTCCGCTTTCATGTGCATATTCCCACACATATCATACATGCATGTATACAAGAACAAAGGCATGACATTATCTCTGCTCTTTTCATTTGATAAACGATATCTCCAGGAAAGCAGAGCTGTGGCAGCTGAAAACCTGGGAGAAAAATGACAAGCAGCCCTAAGTCACGTTGACAAATCTGATTCAGTTTCCTAGCAGTTTCCCCGTCGCTCTCTCTAATCAATCGCCCCTCCCACACTCCAGTAGAGTGGCCTTGGGACTCCCATTTGAACAGGAATTCCCGCAGACTTCAGAGTTATGGACAGGTTACTGCTTTGTGTCAGTGGGAAACAGTGCTCTGGGCACTCTCTGCAAAAGAAATTGTGTGTCTCACCAGCACTGAAGGAGCACAGGGAGCATTATTATAATGTAAGATTTATGCACCGTTCCTCGTACACTCAGTGCTGCACCTGGGAGATGCATGACAGTAGAGGAGAGAAAGGACTGGTGAACTGAGCTCTGGAATGAGTGTTTGGGCAGAGTCAGCTGCATAGCTGTCATTCTATCTCATGCTGTGTGTGACACCTCCACCCTTTACCAGAATTTTAACCAGCAGCTGTTTGTATGCCGAGTTTTCAAACAATACTTACTGCTTTAAAAGTGCAGCTACAAGTCCTGGATTGCAGTTGCAGTCAGCAACCCAAAAAAAAAAGCCAAGATTGGCCGAATATGTTACATGTGACATGAGACCACTTGCAGCTATGCCTTTGGAAAACAGGTTGAGTCTTGCTTGCCACTGGTAATGCTGTCGCCTTGCATCAGGTCTGCCTGCTGAAATTAGAAGCTGAAGGAGGACTGAATTATAGGGTCTTTCACACACCCATCCAGCCCTCTCTCTTTGTTATCACAAGACACATAGTGGTGGTTAGACTTGGCATCTTTGGCATGGTTTCCCCTAACTTTTTGCCTCTACCTCCTGTATTTTTTATGCTGTGCTGGATTTCGTTTTTGCTGGCTTTGATGCTTTGGGCTCTTTGCCACTGCTAATCACTGTCAAAGTGCAAGTGCTTCCTGTGTAAATTGTTGTTACAATGGGTTCTCTTTGATTGGCATATTTGATGTACTGGTAAGTCCCTAGTAAAGTGAACTGAAGTATGCCAGGGTGTGTAAATCAAAGGTATGTCAGACCTGCCACTGCAGTGTCTGTGCGCAGTTGTTAACTGCCATGTAGACTTGATAAGTGCACCCTGTTTCCAGGCCCTAACCTTCTCTTTTCTTACATGTAAGGCACCTCTATGGTAGGCCCAAGGTACCCCTTGTACAGTGTCTGTGAAAGGTAGGACATGTACTGGTGAGTGTGACATGTCCTGATAGTGAAATACTGCTAATTTAGTTTTTCACTATTGAAAGGCTACCTTGGCCCATATGATAGAATGGGAAATGATTTGTACATCTTACAAGTATAACTTACCATTGGGACAAGATTGAGAAATAAAGTTTAGGCTCTCTGAACTCAGAATTTTATAACACATATTTTAATAAATATGTTTTTAAATTGTATGTTTGAAAATGCCATTTAGAAAGTAGGCATTTTATTGTTTAACCATTCTGTGAGCCTCTGCCTGTGTGTGTATTGGCTGACTGGTTTGGAGTGACAGGGGTTGGGGATGTGTATTCATTGTAGACTGCCATTGGGGTGGTGGGGAGGGGGAGGTGTGCCTGGCCCTTCCTGGATAACTCAGAGCTGGGCTGCATAGACCTGGCCCAATGTAGAGTAGTGGGAGATTTCATTGCAGCTAAATAGGGCCTGTCTCCCTTTCATAATGCTGTCTCAACCCCCTGCAGTCATACTGCACCAGTAAGGATAGAACTATTTGGACTGGGCTCAGAGACCCTTGCACAAAGGGAACAAAGATATTTTGGGGTATAAGTATTAGACCTACAACAACAGAACTTTAGATTACTTCTGGACTCAAGAGGAACCTTTGCCAGGGAGAAGAGCTGAAGAGCTGTGAGGAGGAGTACTGCCCCTTTCCTGTGTACTCTGTGGGGTTGTCCTGCAGTTGATGTTTCTGCCAAGGAGAGGACAAAGACTGGTACTTTGCTATGAACCTGCTTGAAGAAGATCTCCAAGGGCATGTATGTGCTGGCCTCCTGTTCTAAAGTCTCAGGGACACAAAGACTTCAACCCCTGCTCCCCTGAACTCTGCTGATGTAAGTTCTGACCTGCCAGGGGGTGCCTGTTCCAGTTCTGGCCCTCTTGAGGTTGTGCCTGCTGTTGGGAGCTGGAAAAAACCAAAGAACTTTAGAAATCGGGGCATTGCTCTTCTTGCAGATGTTTTTCTGATGCAGCATCCCTGTGCAAGAAGAATCTCGACACATTGCCGCACCGCTGCCGAAATCAACGCAGCGCCTGTTGCCGCTACAAGAACCGACTCATTAAACGATCATGGCTGAAAAAAGTGATGCAGCGCTGCTCGATGCGGCCACATCGATCGCTGACACATCCTGGATTTCCACACATCACCCACGGACCAGAACTGTCTATGAGTCGATGCATCTCTACCACCTACAAACCAGATTCAACACATCACTTCTTCTGCGTGCAGCAGAACTGTCATATTGCATCCCCAAGGTCTCAGGAACTGAAGCATCTCTTTGTTTCTCGACGTTTCCCATCTCAATGGCTGTTTGGTCTTTTGAATTTTGACACATGTACAGGTACTTTGTGAGAATTTACGCAGCCATAGTTTTCTGTAGACCCAGTTGCTTGAAACCTTTTTAAAGTCATGTTCTTATTAAATGTATGTTGAATTTTTCTGGTCTCGTTGAAGTTTAGATAAAGATACTTTATTTTTCCTAAACTGTTGTGGTGTCCATTTGTGGTGTTATTATTATATTACTGTGTGTTTTGAGCACAAACACTTTACACATTGCCATTGGGATGAGTCTGTCTGCTCGTGCCAAGCTACCCAGGGGTAGAGCAGGTTATCTAAAGTGTGTAACCCCTGAACCCTGACTAGAAGCAAGAGTCTCTATTTGGACAAAGGTACCTACCTCTGCCAACTAGAGACCCCCATTTCTAACAGTGGTGTCACAGCCATCTCTTTTTAATAACAACCTCCAGTGTTTGAGCTGTCTCATTAGCCCTACAACAAGCCTCAGTGGGTGAGGTTGACTTAATGTGCACATTAAGGAAGCAGAGAACAATATGGTGCAATTTTCCCTGAGCAATGGCCAAAGAAAGGTAAGTAGCAATGTTCTCTAACCCATGTTTTACATAGTACAACAGTAATATGATGATCAGTTTGAATGGTTTTATCTTCTCAACATAAATCGTTCCGCCACAATCAGTTGCTTTGAATTGTATCTATTGTGCTATATTGTATGTATATATTTTGTGATTAAATGCAAACATAATGTATGTACTAGAGAGTAATGCATGTGTCATGTCTGTGTGCATTTGCAGCCCTGAAGAAGCCCATAACTGGGTGAAATGTGTTGGCTGCCCAGAACAATTCTTCCCAGTCGGAAAACTATGAATAAAGAAATGACAAGAATAAAGAAATTATAAATCAATAAAAAGACCTCTCGATTAATCTATTTGTGTTGATCGCATAGCACATTGCTTCCACTTGTGTTTTTTTAAGATGCCTCTCTACTGTGTTAGAAGTCAATTTATGAATGGCGTTAACTGCTGGCTAGCCATTTAAGGTGATCAACAATCAGTTCCATAATCAAAATGTTTATAACACACATAGTGGTGCGGCATACGAGTCCCTTGGCCACCAAAATTCGTATAATCTGGTTATCTCTTCTTATTTGGAAATTACACCTTTAAAATGTAACCAGGCAACCACAATGATATCCTATGGGAGAGATAGGTCTTGCAGTAGGGGTAAACGAATGTAATAGCTTTTCTTTACCAGGACATGAAAACTTAAAAGTGCATGTCCTACTTTTACATTGCACCCTTCCCTCTGGGCTATCCAGGGCCCTACCCTAGGACCGACTTATACATAATAAAAAGGAAGTTTTGGGCCTTCTGTTACATTCTTTATCATACTTTTCTATGTCCATTAACATCTGGTTAAGTGACATCATGATGCTCCTGAGATGCTTGTCCATGCGCCATGTTTACATTCTAATAACATTCTCTATTCTGGAAGGTGGTTGGGAGAAAGGAGCCAGTTGCATCTGGATCTTGAAGAAGTGAGACTATTAATGCTGTGCTGGATATTGAACACCAACTTAATTTATTTGATTCCTGGATTTGATTTTAACAATTTCCAAGAGGTTTTATTTTGCCATGTCAAAACTGTACACACAGGCTGTGTAGCGGCAGACCTGAGACATGTTAATGGGTGCAATCAGTACTGCAGCCCCCCTAGCAGCATTTCATTTGTGAGTTCTGGGCACATGTAGTGCACATTACGAGGGACTTATAAATAAAGTAAATGTGCCGATTTTGGATAATTCAATCACACCATGTTTTAAGGAGTGAGCACAAGCACTTCAGCACTGGTTAGAGGTAGTAAAATGCTCAGAGTCCTAGGGCCAGCAAAAACTAGATCAGTAAAAATGGTGGAGGAAGGCAAAAGGTTTGGAGGAAAACCACCCTGGTCTAAAAAGGAGGAAACCCAATTGAGCCTATTATCCTTCCAGGACCACAGCTAGATATAATGATGGGCCACAATCGAAGACCCCAAAATCCCCTCTCCCCTCCACTGAAGAGAGCCAATCAAAGCAAATATCCAATGGGATTCTGACCATCACAGAAAAGTAAGAAGAACAGTGAACCTCTTGGTGCTTCTACTCACCAAAGACTGAACGTGATGCAGGAGAGACTTCATCATAAAAGTTGCCTAGCTGTTGTCCCTGGTGGAAGAGCTGCAAGTAGAATTTAACATCATCAGTGGGAGAAAAATCATCTGACATGTTCTTTCTCCAGAAGTAAAGGCCATCCATTAACAAGTCTGGCTTAATCACAGTTGGAAAATCATCCTGGAAAGAAGAATTGGGTTAGAAACAGTGGGAACACAAGCAGCTACACTTCTTCCATTCCCTAACCAGGACTCTGCATAACGCATCTTGTATTGGTAGGTTCTACAGCTCCCTATGTTGATACTGGAGAAAGAAGTTCTCTTCATCCAAGAGTGCAGGACAGGAATAATCCAGATTGGTGTGAGGAGCTGAGGTTTCACCATCAAATTAGGACCCAGCATTTACCTCTTACTGTGTAATATTGTCTTCACATACTTCTATATCTGGGTCAAGGAAACAATTCCATCTGGCCTGCTTGGGTGAAGGAAGGCCCTCCTTACAAGTCAATGAGGCAGAAGCTTTCGCCCTACTGATTAAGGGAGGAGAAGCTGAGCTGATGGGACTGTTCAAGCTCAGGGGAGTCAGGCAAGTAGTTACAAGGGTGCAACTGATGGATACGTCCTTAGGCCGCATAACAGCACAACTGCAGCTTGACCTTGGCGTTTCTGCCAAGCACGTGAGAACACTTCTTGAATTGCCAGTTACCAAGGCAAAGCGATAACGCTGCCCGCCATATTCCTCTGAGAACATAAGCATTTGGAGTCAGGCAAGGCAATGCTCTAAGGAATAGGCAAGCCCCAACATGAGCAGCAAATCAATGTGCCCCCATAAACCTACCTGGAGGGCAAGAGAAATGCTGGCTCCATGCACCTTAAAACCTTATTACCCAACCTTACACCAGCCTAGGGATTAAGTAAAACAAAATAGCCCTGCCACCACCACAGGCAAAGAGGAGTACCAGTGGAGTGGATGGAGTCTTATAGCACTGGGTGGATTGCAGCCAGGAGCCAGGACTGCTGGAGCAGGTCCCGGCTTACATAGTAAAATTAAACTGTTAATTTCTGGCCCCTGTGTAAGCTGGCGCACAGCCGCAGGTGCCAACACTTGCCCAGACACTACAGCCGTGGTTCCCAAACTGTGCCCCGCGGCTCCCTGGTGCATCATTATGAGTTGCCAGGAGCGCCGCAGCACAATGTGGGCAACATGCAGAGTGGAGCTGCAAGGGCTCTTAGAAGGGGTGAAACAACAGCGAGGCCTCATTACATGCAAAAGGTCTTTTAAAGACCTGTTAAGTGCTCGGGTGCGGCTATGTGTGCACCCGGGAAGCTGTCTCATCCTGGGCTGCCACACACGATGGGGAGGCGGAGGAGGAGGAGGAGGAGGGGGGGGTCGGGGGCAGAAGCCCTTTGAGTCCAATGGGTGTTGCGCGTCCGAGTCTGAGGGCACAAAGAGAAGACATGGAATGCTTTATTTTCTGCGTGAAGTTGTCACCCGCAAAATTTGTAGAAATTATAATCTTTACTGCCTTATCCCATACTTTCTGCATCTGTATTTACACGGACCATAGCCCTTGGAATTCTCACTTGTCACTTATCCTTGTGGAAAAATGTACCGGAACGTCTGCTCTGGCATGTGACAACCCTGCTCAACAATATGCACATCCTAACTTTGCGAGTATGGAATGTATTTTCCTTATGGGGAACTCCACTTTCCCACGATTTAAGCATGGAAAAGGTTTTTGCTAATCGGGCCCTAGGATTGTGAGGCTAGTCCTGGAGTCCGAACAAGCTCTGTGGGCTCCTGGCCTTCCTAATATCGTTTATCCATCCTGTAGCAAGCAATAATTTTCTGCTAACTCTGGAGTCACCGGCTTCTGCTGAAAACTGACCCCCTGCTTTAGCAGGAATAAGAAAGCAATTTGTAGCATTCAATCAACTGCAGCCTTCCGTCGTGACGTCATAATCCTACAGCTGCTATTTAAGGGTATTTTAATCGTTGAATTGATGATAAACTGTTAAACCCTACTCCGAGCTAAGGTGCTATTTTAACGCAGGTGGCTGTTTATACCAATTAGTAAGATTAGAGAGGGAGTATTGTTTGACCCAGTACAGAGATCGGATGGGTTCATTTACACATGTTATGTTTGGGGTGAGTAGTATTGCTAGTCATGTGAAATAAATACTTATTGATGATGCCAGAGTTCCACAGTAGATGTGAGGCATACATGCCAACATTTCATAAGAGCAAAGAGGGAGATTTTAAAAACAAAATCGGGAGAATGGGGCCTTGAATTGGGTTACTGGAATGTATGGGCTTTGGAAGTGTGCGGCTGCAGGATTGGACATTTGAAACGCAAATGCACGTTTTTTTCTTACCTTTCAGAAGCATGGAGTGCAATGGCAGGCAGAGAGAAGGCAATGCAAGTGTTGTGCACTGGCCTGGCGGGTTGCTGGTAGTGCATGCTCCCCCCTCCCCCGCCCCACCCCCCTGTGTGACGGCCCAGGCTGAAACAGCTTCCTGTGCACACACACATCCGCCCCCCCAGTACTTCACAGGTCTTTAAAAGACCATTCCCTTGTTAATGACGGTTTGTTGGGTTTTCACCCCTTCTAGAGCCCCTGCATGGCCACTCTGACTATTGCTGGAAGAATTAGCACTTTACAGAATACCGAGCCCTGTCAGCTGAAAGTAGGAATCGGGTTTTTGCTTGCAGGAATTGGGAGGCGGGAGACTAGCCTTGAAATCGGTAGTCTCACGCCTGAATCGGGAGGGTTGGCATGTCTGATGTGAGGGCACGCCGGGTCTCTGCTGAAGTAATTACTTTATCATATATCTGGGGTAACAAGTGCTATATCAATGCAAACCTTTCTACCTCTTCTATCCCTCCGCTATCCTTCTCACTCCAAATAACTGACTAATATCCACCACTGAAATTACTTCTTATTTCACCATATTAATTCACCACTACTCCTTTGTAGGCTTCCTGAATAGCGTGCGTCAACAAGCGCTGTATAAATACAAACCTTTCTCCTCCTCTAACCTTCTGCTATCATTCCAAATCCAAATGACTGACTAACCTATCCACCACTTAAAATGTACTTGCATGTTTCACTATACTAATTTAACACTAATCCTCTATGGGCAGTCTCAGGGCAAAAGGGAAAATGGAGGAAAGGGGCAGTCTCAGGGTACGAAGGGAGCAGGCACGGAGGAAAGGGGCAATCTCAGGGCACGTAGGGAGAATGGAGGAAAGGGGCAGTCTCAGGGCACAAAGGAAGAAAGCATGGAGGAAAGGGGCAGTCTCAGGGCACGAATGGCGCAGGCATGGAGGAAAGGGGCAGTCTCAGGGCACGAAGGGAGCAGGCATGGAGGAAAGGGGCAGTCTCAGGGCACGAAGGGAGAAGGCATGGAGGAAAGGCATGGACAGACGAGGCAGTCTGAGAGCACGAAGGGGGCTGGGATGGACAGAAGGGGAAGTCTGAAAGCACAGTGGGAGCAGGCATTGCCAGATGGGTCAATCAGGGGGCACAAATGGAGCAGTCATGGTCACAAGGAGCAGACTGAGTGCACGAATTAAGGAGGCATGCACAGAAGGGGCAGTCTGAGGGCACAGGGCAGAGGGGGCAGTCAGAGTGCACAGGGGCAGGTATGGACAGAAGGGGTAGTCAGTGGTATGGGGGCAGGCACGGACAGCAGGGTAGCCTGAGGGCACGACGGAAGCAGGCATGGACACTAGGAGCATACTAAGTGTGCGAAGGGAGCAGGCATGGAGAAGGGTAGTCTGAGGACACAAAGGGAGCAGTATGGATAGAAGACACAGTCAGAGGACACGAAGGGAGCAGGCATGGAAAGAAGTGACAGTCTCAAGACACGAAGGGGACAGGCATGGGTAGAGGGGGCAGGAGAGGTCACAAAGGGAGCAAGCATGGGCAGAACGGGCACTCCTTGCGCGGGGCCAACCACAAGTCATAAAACAGAGAAGGGGGAGACATCCGGGGACAGGGGGAGAGGCTTGGCAGGGAGGAGAGCGTTGGCAGGGTTCTGGCAGACAGGGGGAGGGGTGTATTAAATTAATTTCGGCATGCGTGTTTGCCTGTTGGGTGCATTTTTCCTCCAGTATGCAATGATAACACAGTCTTAACTTGGTGGAATTTAACTCCAGATTAATCTACTGGGTTTGGTATAGAATAGATTCGAAAAATGACGATGGCCCTGTCTATAAACGCACATTTGAAGATGTTTTTTAAAATTTCATTGTAAATGCATATTCCATATATTCAATAGGGAATATGCATTTACAATTACATAAAAAGAAAGTGTATTTTGTTAAAAAAACATCTTCAAATATGCGATAAAAGACTATTCTAGACCAAACCTAGTAGAACTCTCGGATGGTCCTTGAAAGGGGAAGGCATTCAAATATTACTGAAACATCCGTATGGTCACTGGCTTCAATACATCCTCCCAAGCCTGAGTTCACAACGCATTTACATTCTCGATGAGAGAAAACGTATCAGCACATAAAACAAAAGTTTGTTTTTCCCCTTTTACAACTGTTATCTTTTTATTTTGTTACAAATATGATAAAATACCTTAATTGCATCGCAATTAATTTAGGGAAAACAACAGGAAGTACTCCCGAGGTCGGGCTTACATCCCCACCCACCCGTCCACCGGTAAAAAAATGGGAGGAGCCACAGCCAACTGCCAATTAGATCAAGGGAGCCACGGGTCAAAAAAGTTTGGGAACCACTGCACTACAGAAATGCTGTCTTGGCCCTCTTTATTGACCCTCTCTTAGCCCCCTTTTCTTCTTCTACTACTCTACTTTTACCTTTCATGCCTAAGGCTTATCCTTGAACTTACTGCTCTTTACTCCTCCCCTGGCTCTTGTCGGGGATGGATTCCCGTCTATATGTTTTAGAGAGTGGCTGCCTACTCTACTTGACCTGTAGTCCATGGATGAAGAAATGTGCTGATGGTGTCAACTTTCGCCTCGCCATCATGCTTTTCAAACTTTGCATACATTGTTACTTGCTCTTGGTATTTTTAACTCACCATCCACGCAGTGTCTGCTTTTGATTTCTTCAATAAAAAGTAGAAATGTTTAGGTGGAATTATTACAGATAGACATTTCCACAGTTTAAAGAATCAACATGGGAAGCAGAAATGGTAAGCTTAGAAGCACAATCCAGAGCACGTGGCACCTGGTGCGACAATCTTTTTGGCGACCCCCACTTCCCATGACCTCCCTTTTGGATTCCTTCACTACCACCCGGAAAAAGAGCCCCATATATCTCCATAGCCCCTCTCTCTCATACAATTAGTTTGCTTTAAAGCACTGGTAAAGTCTGGCTTTATTGATCCTCTCAGCTATCTACATAACATACAGATCTGTTCTTCGCTGCAGGCACATTAACCCTCTGGGCTACTTTATGGCGAGTCAAAACTTACACTAGGCAAAACTCTGGCCTCTCTCTCTCTAGCAGGAACATTAATCAGAGTTAACTTGACATTTTTATTGCTGCCTGAAAGTTGGGGGCACAAGGAACTCTGCAGTAGGTGCTTCATAATCCTAAATTACTGCTAAACATAACACATCCTCTGAGGTAAGTGCCCCCCTTCAGGTCAGCGCCCAGGGTCGCCGCAGCGGTTGCACCATCCTAAAGCCGACCCTGTGTCAAATATCCCACGCACTGAAGCCACAATCACAACAAAGAGCCACTCTACACTCAGTATTCTATTTAACGCCACCAAATTCCACTCACCACACCCCCCACATTCAAAACACAACCACAAAGATACAGCCTACACCCAGAACATTATATTCAACGTCACCACATTCCACTCGCGTGACAGTTTGCAGCCTCGCCAGATACCACACCCTGCTGCTTAATGATACATAAACAAACACATTGTGTTGTTCTCAACAAATGTTCCAAGAATGTATTATTTACTTTGTAAAAACTGTTTAAGAATGCAATTAACAGATTTGGTAATTGGTGAACCCGATGTGCCGCGGGTTATGATGTTTTGTTTCTCTCCGTTTATAAGAGAAAACTAAAAAGCAATAAAATGATGTTTAAGAAAAGAATGTAATTGCCAGGTTCTACATGTCAGTTGAGAAATATGATCAGTTTTAACCATTCCAAAGCTCAGTTACACACTATGTGGTAAACATGCAAGTGCTTCATGGAAAAGCGTAACTGCAATCGAAAAGGTTCTTTGCATATTTCAGTATGACTACATTATTTTTTTTTTTTTGTGAAGTTCATACACAGTCAGGAGGGTGTCAGTTCTGAAAACTGATAACTCAAACGTGATCACAAACCTGATGGACCACATCACTTTATTTAACGTAACCATTTAATTTTTACGTCATGTAGGATTTCTGGTACAAATAAAGTACAGATATAAATGTCAAAAGTTTTAGAATTCATAAATGTTATATTTGCTTACTAGTGGTAAACATCAGTCCATTATTTCAAACTAAGCAGGTAAGTAAATGTTTGTAAATACACTAATTAAATTAAGGCTCTTTTACTGTCTAGAACATTCATGACTTTGGGTGCACAAAATGTGCCTGCTTACATAAGAACAATTTATTTCGGAAACAGAAAAACGGATTAAACAATAAACTACCATATAACATAAAACAAACAACACAATTGTATAGATACAATACCGATTCATAATACTTCCAGCAATCATTTAATTATCGTAACAAACAATTAAAAGTTCAATAAGATAATTTAGATAATACAGTCTATAAACAAATATTCCATTGCCTTTCTGTAAGATGGTTAAACGCCCTAGCCTAGAGCCTAGCAATTACTGCCTTACTACACCCTCTAATCACTCACGCTGACAACAAAAATAATATGTGGGCCACTGACTTCTTTTATGCTACAGGCAGAGCAAAGCACAGTTCCGCCTTCCAATTTGGACCATTTTCGACAGAATATGTTAATTTTTAAGGTGTTATATCTAAACTGTAAAAATAATTTGTTTGCTTGGGGTGGCGGGGCGACTAAATCCATAAAATGCTCATAGAACAGAAAGGGTTTAAATTCAATACACAACCTCCCCCTAACCCCGCCAACCCACCCACCCCCTATCCCACGCTTGCATGAGCAAAAAACTTCCTCCATCTCATAGTTCAATACATGTTATTCCCTGGGTATTTGAACTAAGATCATCGGGATGATGCCGAAATCTTTCATGGCCCAGTTTGGCTAAAAATAATTTCGCATAGCGCAACTAGGGAATCTTGAAGCTACCTGGGAACTTCAATATTTCTTGGACTCTTACCTAGTGCTTAATTTGAGCGGGTGGTTTCCGGTGCTCGGAATGGCACTTTATTGTCAGCACCGGCATTTATTACAGCTGCCAAATGGTGGCGCTGTTTGTGCAATTTTAAGATGAGCAGAACAACGTTGTTTATTAATTTATTATACAATAAAGCCAGCTAATACCTGCCACCGAATCAATTCTTATCGCTTTGGGGGCCTCAAATAGTCTGAATTGTTGCACTTATAGCAGTGTGGAGGTTCTTTTTGCAGGTCTTGTCATTGGCAGCGCTGGCACAAGGTGCAAGCTGCGGTGGCCTCCTGACGAGGGCCCTGCCTCTAATCTTTTTACAAATTAAGCACTACCCCTACTCTACAGGATGAAAGATTTTCCTTCGTCCGTAAGCGGTGCCAGTATAACAGTGGACGGATTCGTACTTTCAAACATATCTGTCTGTGAGCCTGGGCTAGAAAGGCAGGGACAAAAAGGCTTCTTGACGAGAGAAGAGATCTCAAGAACTTATTTCCTGGGACTATAAACAATTTGCATAACCCCAAATTTCTGAAACATACAAGGCCGCTCCTTGAGCTTTGATTTTGATAGCTGGAGATATAGCTCTTGACTGTGTGGCTCTAAACATCTGTACTACGCTAGATGAATGATGGGTTCGGCCTCTTTGGCTTTTTTGCATCTGCAGAAGCCAGGATAGGCCGTTTGAGAGATTTGTGCCCAGGTTATTGAAGCTTTCTCCCTGTTCACATTTCCTTACCCACATCCAGCTTGACGCTTGGAACCTTCCCCCTCAACAAAAGTGACGCTCTGGTGGCGGTGAGGGTTTGTAAATATGACCCTCTGGGTTTTTGAGTAATTAAGCTCCACCCCCCTCAAGGCAGAGTGTATGAAACTCACTCAACAGCTTCTGTAGGCCTTGGAAGACTAGGATAGCAGAGGAGTACCGTCGGCAAACAGGAGGGAAGGAATCCAAAGCTCTCCCAGCCTAGGGCCACTGAAACCATCTTCGTCCGGATATTTAGTTTCCCCATTAATATGCAACACAAACAGCGTTGGTGCTAGCATGCACCCTTGCCTAACACCCTTCTGGACCTTAATGCACTGTTAATTGGCCCTCTTTACCCCATCTAACTTGTGCATAATTATGTGTTGTAAAATTAGTATTAATAACAGGTTGCCTGGCCAACCTTTCTCATCCGAGGCAGCACACAGCTTTAGACTAGGGATCAGGTCAAAGGTGAATTATAGCTCCCCCCAGCGATCAATATAGTCTTCTAATAGATGATACAAAAGCAGAAGACCTAATCTAGTGAGCTTGTGCCCGACTTGAACCCTGCTTGCAAATCTGATAGGACTTTATTATCATCGATCCATTCCTGTTTCAGGATCAACAGCTTCTTCCTGAAGACCTTCTGCAGGCTATCTGGAAGAATAATCTACCCAAACTAATTTAGTACACTAAGCTAAAACAACTGATATATATCTTTTTTTTATATCTCCACATTGATGCTGCCATTAAAAAATTACAGACGAGAATGCTGTGCCGATCACCAAAATCACCAACTTCCCAAATGACAAACTCAACAATGCTGCTATAAAGCATACCATTAACGAAAAAGTAACCTAAACTAACTTCATAACACTAAACTTGAGAAAAAACACTAAAATAAAACTATTTCTTTATATCTATAACTTTAGCTGCCATAGCAAAATTTCAAATGAGAATGCTGTGCTCATTTCCAAAAATACAAACATCCCAAATGACAAATTCAACAAACAAACCGAAAAAGTAAATAAGTGTAATGAAATGTTAAAAGACCTACAAACACCCAGAGCCTATTTACTGATGTCAGGTGGAAACTTTTTGCCCAGCTCCTTGTTGGATTAGGTTCCGACCGACTCGTGGAGGGCGGTTCTGCACGACCAAATATGATGCCTCCGAACATCATTCAGAAGGACTCCTATTGACTTCTGTGGTAGCCTGTGTTCGACTGACAAAACAGGCTCCTTTGGGGAAAATGGGTGTATGCAGAAAACCTTGCACCCTGTTGGGGTATCCCATGGTACCTGAAACACAGTGCATGATTGGGGGGGGTCCCTTGGGTACCCCCATGGCCCCCAACCGGAGGCATCTGGATGAAGGGGGGGCTGTTAGGGGCACCTAAAGGCAGTTTCCAACAGCCTTTTTGTGTCAGACAGTCTGAATCGGAAAGGCTGTCAGACTCCGACATCATAATCGATTGGTCGGAAACGGCTGTCCATAGAGCTGTACAAATCAGCTCTGACCGACTCGGGTTCTCTGAGTGCCGGTTGGAAACAATTCGGATGACCGAGCAATTTCCATTCTATCCGCAAGCATCTAAATCGGTTAGTCGGAGTTGTTTGCGACCAAGTCTGGCAGATGGGCTCCGACACAGTCTAGAAAAATCTGACTGTCGGTCGGAGGCTTTCCGCACAACATCGTAATCGGCTCCTAGACGTAAAAAAAAAACCTAACATCCAAAGAAACCATAGAATAGCATTAATAATTGTTTTAAATGTAATATTTGAACAACACTTCTCTATCCAACAGAGAAAAGAGCACCACCTGACTCACATCTCAAATGAACTTAACAGTAGAGAAAAAAGCAGCATGTTAAAAGTACAGCAACTATGTAAGTATACAACGTGAACAGTAAATATGCATGTTAAAATGTAAAGTCTAAACATAGTATATATTTGTTTAGCAGATGTAATGTCAGAAATAGTAATGCACATTATTGCCAAGAAAGGCAAAGAATTATTACACCACATGGAATATACATCTAGGAAGGAGAGCATATTCACAAACAGTATACATTTGAAATGTATAAATACTATGCCAGTGCATTCTTTTGGAGAGGTGCACTTAAAATTTATGTCAAAATATATGTTAGATAAAACAACCTCCAAATATAAAAGAGATAGAAGTAAGACTTGCGTTAGAAGACCTTAGGGGTGCAAGCACTAGCTCCCAGGAGCACATAGCCAGAATCTAAAAAAATATACTCTGAGCTGAGCACACCGCAGCGCAAATGCCAGGAATCCCTAATTTAAACTAATAATAGCACAAGCCAAAAAACCACAAGAGAAACCCCTGCTGCCACAGAAAAATACAAAGATAGCGATTCCTGAAATCCTAACCACTACACATTCTAAATATGTCTCAGGATGCTACTCTGCAGTCCAGGGAAAACCTAGCTTCGCAGTTCGGACTGGACTGGTCCCATGAAGCACAGGGTCAAGACTAATTTACATATGGCTGGGACCAAACTGTGGGTAGCGTGGTGAGCAGACGAACAATGGATTAAACCCAGATCTTTGTAACTGGGGATGAATGTTTGCATTGTTCATCATTTATTTATTCATTTATTTATTTTTAGATTTGTATGGCGCGCAGCTACCCGAAGGTTTCCTGGTGCCTATGAACGCGTGAGACAAGAGATACAAGCAGAGAGTTAAAAGTACTATTGATTAAAAAGCCATGTTTTTACCCCCTTGCGAAATTTAAGGTAGTGCTTTTCTAGACGTAAGTTAATTGGTAGGGAATTCCGGAGGGTGGGAGCCAGATGCGCAAAGGACAGACCTCCCATTCTGGCTCATTTGATTCTGGGCACCTGGAATTTAAATTGATTAGAAGAACGTAATAGACGTAGAGGGTGGTGATGGTGCACCAAGGAGCACAGATATTTGGGGGCCAAGCCTGAATTGATTCTGTGCATAAAGCACAGTGCTTTGAATTTGGCTCAGTTGTCAATTCTTAGCCAGTTTAGTTCCCAGAGTGAGGCTAAGGTGTAAGCCATTCTGGGAAGTTGGCAAAGCAGTCTAGCTGCAGAGTTCTGGACTACTTGCAGCTTGTGGAGCACTTCCTTGCTAGCACTCAGATAAAGCACATTGCCATAGTGCAATCTGGACACTACAAGGGCCTGGATGATAGTTTTTTGCGTGGGGAGAGGGAGCATCCAAAGAATTTTCCTCAGCCATTTGAGAATAGCGAAACAGGTAGAAGCGACTTTAATAACTTGTTGCTTCATCTACAATAAGTTATCTATGATGAAGCCTAGGTAGCATGCCGACTGAGAAGGGAGGGGAAGATCACCCATTTGAGGTGGCAAGTGATGGGGACCCCAAAGGTGTTTATTTTTCCCAAAAAGGAGGAGTTCAGTTTTCCCACCATTTAGTTTTAATTTATTTGCATGCATCCAGTCAGCAATCTTATTTATGCCAATCCAGGCCAGGATCTCTTTTAAACTCCTCTGTCAGGCCCACAGGGCGGTATTTGGATCAGTTTCCGAAGGGATTAAATCTTTAGTCAGCCCCAATATCCCCAGTAGATCCCTTCGCTCATCCACCAAAAACCTTCTCACCGTCCCCAGATTCAATAAGGTGAGATGGGGAGGAAGAGCGTTTTCCCTCTCGGCTTCCAAACTGTGGAACGCGCTCCCACCTGAACTCTCTAGCGAACCCTCATTGGTGATATTTCGTAAACTTTTGAAGACATGGCTCTTTTCCCTGGCTTATTCATTATTACTATATCTCCCTTCTGCTTTGTTGTGTTCATCTGTCTGTTATCTGCGCCATGATGCTCCTTGGGGTTAAGTTATGCGCATTGTAAGACACCCATTCATTCATTCATTTAGTCCCATCTGGAGTGAGGGCAAGGGGACTCTGAGATCTCATTGGTGGAGAGCGAAAAGAGGAGCTGGGTGTCATAGCATAAGAGTATATTGTTAGCCCTGCTTGCTCGGCGATACTAGCTAGAGGGCTAACATAAATATTAAAAATAATGTGGGCTGAGTATGGAGCCCTGAGGGACTTCATATAGGGAAACCTGGGTCTTAGACTGTGCGCTACAGGAAAATACCTGAAAGGTCCAGTTAGTCAAGAAACTGGATAGCCAGTTGAGAGCCAAACCGGTTATGCCTCTGGATTGGAGGGTTTGTAAGAGTGAGGTGTGAGAGACAGTGTTGAATGCAGCACTTAGATCTAATAAGATAAGTGCCACCGTCTCTCCTTTGTCGACCTGTTGGCGAATGATCTCTGTGACTCCCAAGAGTGTCGTTTCTGTTGAAAATCTTGCCCTGAAACCCGATTGAGAAGGATGGAGGATGTTATGAGTTTCAACAAACTTTGTCAACTGGGTGTTTATGTGTTTTTCTGGAACCTTAGAAAGAATCTGGAGTAAGGAGATAGGATGAAAATTAGACAGGATCTCAGGGTCAGAATTGGCTTTTTTTAAGAGGGGGAGGACCATAGCGTGTTTCCAGGCCGCTGAAACTTTAGCTTTGCATAGTGATGTATTAAGTAGTTCCATGAAAATGCATAGTATGGACGGGTCCAGTTTTTGAAATATAAAGGGGGGAAGTGGATCCTTGGGGGAGCCAGATTTAATATTAGTGAGAATACTATAGAAAGAAGAAATGTCGAGAGGAGTCCATTTGTCTAGATGGGCATTGCTATTGGCTTGAGTGGCTTCTGGTGGGAGGCATTGTGTTACAGGGTGATCGTGTTGTGAATTTATAAATGGTGTTGTTTGTTATTTTAAATTCAGAGTAGATGTTCTCAATTTTTTTAACAAAAAATTCCGCCACAGCGTCACATTGTTTGGAATTTAGGCTCGGAGGTTCAGGTTGGCAAGTGGCACCAGATAGTTCCTTCACTACTTTGAATAGTACTTTGGGGCAGTTTTGTGAGTTAAGAATAGTATGATTACCGTGCTCTGCCCGAGCAGCGCTGCACATGGAGTGATAGTTGTTTAATGCACGTTAATACATGGATTTTTTTGCTGGCTCATAGTCTTTTCGCCAGCATCTTTCTAAATTTTTACATTTCGTTTTTTCTAGTTTTAGATTTTCTGAGAACCAGGGATCTGGAGTGTTCATTTTTAATCTGGAAGTTTACCAGGAAATGATCGGACTAAGGAATAGGAGTAACAGGTTTGCACAGGATCATTTTTATGTTGGAAAGTATGGGGTCTAATAGATTTCCAGCTTTGTGTGTGGGGCATGAGTTGTGGAGAATGACATTCAAAGCTGCCACATCTGGAATAAGATTGGAGTTAGTAGGGCAAGAACATTAATTCATATGTAAATTCAGGTCACCCAAGATCATAAAATGTGTGGCTTCTAAATTAATGTAATCAGGAAGAGCGGCCTACAAGGCCCTGCTGGTCCCGGGGGGCGATAGATTAAGATCTCATAAAAGGTAAAGTTAGGTGAGAGCAGGATTTTAAACAGACCGGCTTTACAATTTTTGAATTCTAGGTCAACCCATTTGCACGTATAGGAGGTTTTAAGAATCATCGCTATGCCACCTCCAACCTTGTCAGCACGATTCTTACCAAGAAGTGTGTAATTCGGGGGAAGTGCTCGAGCAATATCGGGGCCGGAGCTCTTGTTTAGCCAAGTCTCTGTGAGGAAAATGGCATCGGGTTGAAAGTCAGTGAGAAGGTCAAAAATGTCTCCCTTATGCTTTGGGAGTGACCTACAATTGAGACTAAAAAAGGTGAATTTAGTCTAAGCGGCGGAGCGGCGGTGATGTTTGTACTCGCAACGGCTGGGGTATTGTGTTAACGGGGAGTGAGTTTCAGGAAATGGGGCGTCAGGGTAAGACCACAACAGAGGCAGGTTGATGAAATAGAGTCACACATAAGCGGTGTGCAATAAGGACTGGGGTTGGGCCGGAGTGACTGGAGGGTTTGCTATAGTAAGTGCCAAGATGATGCTGGAATCGGGCATGGGTTCTGGCCCCAGGCCCCATCCGGCCGCGGATGGGCGCAGACGGGCTTGCCTTGGCGCGCCAGCGGCGCGTCCGCTGTACGGAGCCAGAGGCATCTGTCTTTAGGCAGTAAGAGGGGTCAGCTGGAGAGCAGCTGATTGGAGGTTAGGCCCGGAAGTAGTATTCACTTCCTGTGGCACGATGCGGTCCCTCCACACAAGCCGAACAATCGATGGTGGAACAGGGACCCAGTGAAGCTACAACAATTATAACGGTGAGTGAAGAGAAAGAATTTGTCTACGTGAATTAAAAGTTATGTGCGCATATAAAGAATTCGGGCAATTTCAGTTTAAAAAGTAAAATATAAAATGTAAGCGCAAAAGCAATGATAAAAAAATAGCGAGGTTTGTGGAGAGAGGAGCCTGTAATGTCGTGGGGCCCTAGGCCCACATGGTGGCAATAACTGCGACACGTACACCGGATGTATAGTTGGTTAATGAGCCACAAGCTCGAGCGCTCGGCCCTCTTTATTAACTGTGTCACGTGATGTCGTGACATCAGTGGTGGGTGGGTGTTTAGTGTAGGCTTACAAATTTAACCCTTGCCTGTGTCTGCTAGGACACAACATTCCTCCCAAAATTTAATAAAAATTAAGGAAAGACAAAAGTCTGAATCTGTGGGAGGAAGTACATAAATATACACTAATTACAAATTTACATTTAGTCTCTTCAGCTGCTTGCTTGATGAAGACGGTGGAAAGTGCTGCTGAGACTTTATTTCTTCTTGGCTTGACGTCCTGGTTCTCGGCGGGCGTGCTCTTCTTTACTTGCACCGTTGTCCTGACATGGTTTTTGGCTCTATTTCGGAGTGATGACGACTTTAAGCTTGCTAACATCTATAATCTGTATTCTTACCTTGTGTTAGCCCTTTTAAGCCCTTTCTTCCAGACCTAGAAGAGGATAGCTGCTTTATATGATGACAGATCCCTTATTCTTGACTCTAATCCATCTATTGCCTATTGGCTTTGACATAATTATGTGTCCTTTCATTATCCTGCCTATAGTAGAGGGTGGATCCTGTAGTCCTGACTTTATATTAAATATTGGTATGGTTTGTGTAGGTACTCTGATAGAGCAAAGGGTTATTTCATCCTTCTCAGGCCTACAAGGCCCAGAACTAGAGAGACTCAATTTTGCTTTCTATCCCTGCAGAACTGAGATGCTTGCAGGGTAAAGGTAACATTTTAGTTTTGAACTGTTGTTCGTCCTAAGCGAACCGGAGAGAACCGGCCAGAGCTGAATCTAATCAAGAAGTGTCCCTGGGCTCAGGTCTCTAGACAAGCAGCTGATCACTGTGGGAGCGTCTAGAGCAAGGAGCCCGGTGCATGGACCTGGTGGGAGGAGGCTACTGGCTGGAACTTTCCACTAGAGGAGAGGATTCCATATTAGCGAATTGCAGGAGAGGAGGGGTGTCAGTTTGGTTCTTGAAGAGAGAGGAGTAGGATGTTTGCTGGAGCTGAAGAGTACAGTTCAGTTCAATTGGTTTTCTGGAATGGAGAGAGAAGGCAGATAATTGCTGAAGCTGGAGAGAGCAGTCATATGAACAAAGTTGGAACTATCAGCTGGAGCTGCCACTTTATCAGAATGCATTAAAGCAGATGGAGGAGTTGAAGCTGCCAGCTGGAGCAGTTGAGCCAGAGGAGTGAAGCTGTGGTGACGGAGGGAGAGAGAGAGCCCTGATTCCACCAGAGAGAGAGAGAAACATTCCTTCTAATAGTGAGGTAGTCTGAACTAGTTTACTTTACACTTACACCTTAATCTTGTCTTTTATTCCCTAGGCTATTGTATTGCTAATCCTTTTTCTTTCAGCGGTGTGCAGTCTATTTACAGTTCCTGTTAGTTACAGAGACCCCGCAGATCTGTGTATGTGTCTATTCCCATTTTATTGATATTGTAATAAAGATAGCCCAGTTCTTAGTGAACCAGTGTGCATGTGTTGTTCTTATGATAGAGCTAACCTTTCTTCTAACCAGATGCTACATATAGCAACTGATGGATCAAAAGGAAATAGGAGCGCTTAAATCAGGGAATAACTTTTGCGTACAGTGTGTGTCTCTTGTTCTTAAAGCGCAGGTAACCTTTCCTTCTAGTCAGGTGTTACAGCCAGAACAGATGCTGCCCCTGATCAGGTAAGTAGCCACTGAATAATTAGGGAGAGAGAGGAGCCCTTGAGCTAGGGGAATAAGTTATACACTAAGTAATTCGGCCATTCCATAATATTATTGTAGTAGTGAACCTTTAGTGAATAGTGAGAGAAACTTCCCAACATAGAGAGAGAGAGAGCTGAAGGTATTCATAGGAAAGTGATCGTCGTTGGGATGCAGCGTTATACCCACCGGATTGTGGCTTGTTAATGAGAGCGCCGGAGGGATACGGTGTGTAGTGAGATTGCTGCTAGAGAGAGAGTGGCATTAGTGAGAGCTCTGATTGTGGTCAGTGTGTATACCCACAGGATTGTGGCTTGGGCCCTGGATGAAATAGTGAGAGCACTGGGGGGATACAGTGCCTATCTTGAGCGAGCACTGGGTGTAACCAGTGTGTAATGGTAAATAATCAGAACTGCCCCAGGGTAGATTAGTCTGGACCCATGTGGTCGCAAGACTATGAGGTATGAGTGTGGTGTAGGGCATGGACGTCCATAGTAATCAGTGAGTATTCCTAGTAATTCCTATAGATTTAGTGGTGTTTCTGATGATATGAGCTTGAATATTGCGAGTTCCCCATCCTCCGGTAGGTACCCAGGTGCCTGGACAGATGGGTCCTGAGGAGGGAGGTGGTTACGTTCCGGCTGGGTTGGAGGTGCTCTGAGGAGCTGATCCTATCTGGTCCGAGAATCCAGCCGTTACAGCCGTGTAAGTGTGTTGGTCAGTCCACTGAGATCTTGCTTTTGAGGATGACGTCAAACAGGATGACCAGATGCTAGACTTGGATGATGTTGTCTTCAGCTGGTCCGTCGGTTTCTTCACTGAAGGCAGCTTGGCTTTACTTTACAAAGGATGGAGTGTTCGAAGGACATTATTCTCACTAGGACGCCCCTCTCGCGGGTGTTCTCCTGC
The DNA here is from genome assembly GCF_964263255.1 of Lissotriton vulgaris. Taxonomy (NCBI): domain Eukaryota; kingdom Metazoa; phylum Chordata; class Amphibia; order Caudata; family Salamandridae; genus Lissotriton; species Lissotriton vulgaris. The sequence goes on from NC_141695.1 coordinate 208,820,682, forward strand.
CACGAGATGTTCCGGAAGCCATTTTCACCAGGTTTCCACTGGGCTGGGTATAATTCCACAACGTTGCTCCAACTCCACAGTCTGCGTGTGAATGGAGGAGACGATGGCGGTACTACCTCACAAAGTCCGTAGCTCTACCTGAAGGGTAGTTGTTGACTCTTGCCTTTGCGCACAAGTTCCTCATCTTGCTGGGACGTGCAGGTTAGACGGTGATGGACTCATCTCTCGTGTTGGGACCCTCTGCCACCGGTGTCCCTGAGGCCTTTGCCCCTTGGATCTCCACTGGCTGGTGTTAAATGGTCAGTTCTCCTTATTTAGGCCATCTGAGCTCCCTCCGCTTCCAGACTTCGGTTCAATCCCAAAGGTGGGTGTTGACAATGGTCGGGCCTGTGCTCTCCTACCGTCCACGGGTCGTCGGGGTCTTGTGAATAGGTGCCTGTTCTGTTCTTGGTGCTATCAGTGTTCTCCTGGACGTGCGGGTCACTGTACACAATGTTGTGGTGTGTCACCTCTTCTTCTTCTTGTAGGTGTGTGGACTTGTTACACCTCTCTTCACCTTTTCCAGAAGTTGTTGATGATGGCGTCGTACCACATGACTTCTTACTTCAGTTCTTTTCTTCATGGCATTGTGCCACTCTTCTCCCTTCTCCTTTTCGTGACACGGGGCGGTTACCTTTCTTCCTTTGTCTTGCTGACCAGGCTTCTTCAAGCAGCGTGCACTCCGCCTGTTTCCGTCTGGTCTTGTCCTGTCTTTAGGACACTGTCTTCTCTCCATTCTTCGGTGACTGGACCGGTCTTTACGATCTTCTCTCTTGCCTCCTATTACTTATAGTTATTGTTGGTGTTGTGCCCGTCTCTCCAGGTCTTCTGATCTCTCAGTTCACGGACGTCTTCTGGCAGGACATATTCATCCTGACTTAGCAACATTTCTTCGCTCAGGTCAGCATTCCGGCAACATCTTGGCAGGTCGGCTTTTTGTTTGGGTGCCCCTCTGGCTTGTCGGATCATCCTTTTCTTCTTGGGCGCTCTTCTTTGCTACCAGATGGGGTGGACAGCTTGCTCTTCGTGAGTCTTCTTGCGATCCGCGATCATTGGAATCGCCATGTGCTTCTGCTGCAGTGCTTTTTCGTTGGCGCAGTTTCACCTGCGCTCTTCGTGGGCTCTGCTTTTTCCGGAGGGTTACTTCACCGCTCCATGAACCTTCTCCAGTGGATGCACTTCTCGTGCTCACTTCCGATGAGGCTCTTTAGCTTCTTGGGGCGTTGACGGTGCTTGGTTGCTTTGCATCCTTTTGGCTGCGGGGTAACTTTGCATTACTCTTCCGTTGCACGTCAGTGTGCATTGCAGTGGCAAGTTCTGGCTTCACCTGGTACCGTTGTGATACATCTTCAGTGTAGCTTTGTTCCTTGCGGTTCATTTGATTCTTTGGCGTCGTCGCTCTTCCACGTACGTATCGCACTTTTCTTCTTCACACTTGGGTACTTGCCTCACACGTCTTCTGGTGCTTTGGGTGTGGCTTCCTTACTTTCAGGTGCTGTCCTGTACTGTCCGCGTCCGGGGTACACTTGCGCTCTTCTTTCAGTTGCCTTTGGATCTTGCTGCTTGCGGTAGACGTCTTGACTCTCCCTCGACGTCCAGCGTGAGGTTGTTGTCTCTCCTGCTTTTGCGATGAACACCTGTGACCACAGGCGTCACTTCTGCAGTGCTGATGGGTCTCGGTCTTCGTCCGCATCGCTGCAGGCTTGTTCTCCCTGTAGGCTGTCCATTGTGCTGTCTTGTGGTGCAGTATCATCCAGTGTCCACTTGATGGCAGTGTAGGCTGTTGGTTTTCTTTCAGCAGCTGCTTGCCTCTTCTTGGTGACTTTCCTTCTTGAAGTCCCGGGCTTGTAGAATCTGCTGCCTTCCCTGGGGTGTGCATGAGAGGAGGGGGCTGGAGTCACTGCAGACCAGGTAAGTCCCATCTCTTTCTTTGCTTTTGGGCACAACAGTGTTTATGGTGAAGGCTTTGTGGATGTCCGGTAGGTCTCCTCTCTCTGCTGCCACTTAGGAGGTGGGGCTGCACAAAGGGGTATTTCACTCATGCTGGCAGTCAAGGTGTGCAGTTTCTTCTCCCTCCCCTTCGCAGCTCCACTTTCCTCACGGTGCGCGGCGGGGGAGGATGTCAGCACTGCCTTCCGGGTTGGTCTTTTGCCGCAGTGATCTTGCCTGTTCAGTTTTCGCGGCCGCGGGCCGCACACCACCACTTCTCACGGCCCCCCCCCCCTCGCAGCAGTCTCGGACCTCACTCACTGTGCGGGGGGGCTGGCTTTACTCGGGTTGCTGTGCGGGAGGGGAAATCTTTGTCTGTGTTGTTCCTGACACCCCCGTCGCCACAGCAGCTCCTCATCACACGGGCGGCGGGGTCGGGGAACACTGCAGGCCATGAGTAGGCTCCTCTGGCTTAGCTTCATCATGCCCGGCAGGGCGTCGCTGTGATCGCGGGTGGGCTCCGCTTGTTACTTTCACTTTCCCTCTCCTCGCCCGCGGCAGCTTCACTATTCACACGCTGCGCAGGGCGGGGGACAGGGGACGATTCAGGCAGGCCGCGGGTGGGCTCCGCTGGCGCTGCTTTATTTAAAGTTTATTTTCGGCCGCACAGCACACGCCCCACGGGCCTCTGGGCGGCCGGCGCCGCCTCACCAGGGGGTGCCCTTCACACGGGCAGCATTCTCCCCCGTTCCCCCACGACGAAAATGGCTGTGGCACGCGTGGACACAGCCACCACTCCTCGTCACCAGTGTAATGTCGTGGGGCCCTAGGCCCACATGGTGGCAATAACTGCGACACGTACACCGGATGTATAGTTGGTGAATGAGCCTCGAGCGCTCGGCCCTCTTTATTAACTGTGTCACGTGATGTCGTGACATCAGTGGTGGGTGGGTGTTTAGTGTAGGCTTACAAATGTAACCCTTGCCTGTGTCTGCTAGGACACAACAGAGCCCTTTACCAGGCGCTCCTCGTCAATTGCAGTCAGCTTCTGTCTCTCGTCCCGTGCGAGCACTGTGGGAGGCGATGGGCATCCGGTTTTACGAAGCAAGAGGGGTCAGCTGGAGAGCAGCTGATTGGAGGTTAGACCCAGAAGTAGTCTTCACTTCCTGTGGCACAATACGGTCCCTCGCACAAGCCGAACAATCGGTAGTGGAACGGGGACCCAGTGCAGCTACAATTATAACTGTGAGTGAAGAGAAAGTATTTGTCTGCGTGAATTAAAAGTTAGGTGCACATTTAAAGAATTCGGGCAATTTCAGATTAAAAATTAAAATATAAAATGTAAGCACAAATGCAGTGAAAAGCATTCCGTCCATCATTTGTTCCTTTAGATACATTTTGTGTACAGGAACACATCCTATTAGATATGCAAATCCATTAATCTGGTTTATACATTTATATTCATTCTGTCTGATATTTTATATAGATATTGCATTGATTTGAGCATCTCCAGGAGGTGCTCACATGATTGAACATGATGCTGTACAATATTAATGTTACATATATTTTAATGTTTTGCTTTTTAAGTATGGCATGAAAGGTACGAGTGGCATGTATGCAGTTTTGATTGTGTGGAGTGATTTTGTCCTCTATTTTTGGACTGGGGGTGTGACTTTTAAAATATATATAGATGTTTAAATCATTTTTTAAATATTTCTACAAATGTTGCATTCCTTTCACAACTCTCTCTGAGAGCATATAGCTGGGTTATTCTTCCCCTTTTCACTTAGTTTTTCCCTGTCCCGCTACATTATCATTTAGTCTCGGGGACCCCTTAGTTTGCATTTCACTCATGTAAAGTGCTCTATTACCTACGTGTCTGGTTTTCACTAAATAAAACTGCAAAACTATTAAAAAGGTGGACTTTGTAACAAGTAGCCAATTTGTTTATAAAATAAAAATGGATAGCCCTAGCATATGTACCAGTCACAGAAGGAGCTGACCACTACAACATCTCCCCATAGAATCCCCCTACTTCCAACCACATAAGCAAAAATTAAGTCCCCTATTTGACTATTTTGAAGACACTTGTGTTGGCAGACTGCAGAGTTCTGAACACAGACGCCAGGCCAAGTTTCAAATGCCAGGGTGGAATGTCTATGAAAGCGCCAGGGGGCAACAAGCCAAAACAAGCAATGCAGTCGAAGGATGACACAATGCCTTCCAAGCCACAGTATGAAGTCATCCTACCCTTTACCAGTTCCTAGAAAAACTAAAAATAGATCAAATCTACCAAGAACTTAGAATAGAACAATCTTTTTTAATTCAATTTTTATTTAAATTAACAACCACAATACAAATCAACAGTCGTACAATTTTTCATAATATATGAAACGCATGCCATAACAGTATAACAATTGGGGTATCATAGAGTACCACTTTAATCATTCCTTCTGTTTTTCTCTGACCAAATATAATTTTCAACACACAATGTATAAGACTGCTGTGCCTATAATATGCGGTGTGTCGGTCCCTGAGTGGTAAGCTAATGTGTCAACTCCCCGATACCCATGGATGGCACTTCATGGTGAAACAGTTCATAAAAAGGCATTTAAGGGGCTCCAACTATCTCTAGGCCGGAATGTTGGCTGGCAGTATTTGGAAATCAGCATTTTAGATCCAGTTGTTCAATATTTCAAGAATTCTATTCATTGCTTATATTTGGGCTACCTCCCTCTGAAACCAACAACGCACCACCTGTCTCTTCACTTGCAATGCCAAGGCTGTATATCATTTGGATTTCCCTCACCCATCCCAGTACTGCAACTATTGGGGTACATCATAGAAAATCATCACAAAAAATGTATTAAGAACCTCCCCACAATATAACTGGATATTGCTACAAGACCCAGATAGATGCAGAAAATCCAAACACATCTGGCCCAGTCTGAGCCCCACAGAGGTCAAACGATAGTTGAGTGTTTTATGCTTCATGCAATATCATATCACCCGTAGTCTGATGCTCAGGGTCATTGCAGTCATCTTGGCGCAGTAGAACGTCCATTTTACCTCCAGTATTTCCAGGCCCATCTTCTCCTCTCATCTGGATCTTCCAGACAACCCGTATTCTGGAGTCTCCTCCAATGCAGTACGGTAGAATTAAGGTTCCCAGTTTTCAATTTTTACTGATATTTACTCATAAGTATAGGTAGAAAACAATCGATTTTCCAGTCTGTATTTATTTTTAAGTATGGAAAAATACAGACAAAGTTATTTTCTGGACGATTCTCATTACAGTCAATCATGAGCACTGGTCCAATAGCTGTGCAGACTGACAGATAGGGAAGTTACAAAAAGAAAATATATTTCCTAATGAAGCTTAAATATATAAGCTTAAATAACTGCAGCAGAACGGCTATTTAGGCTGTTCTACAATGCAGGGTATTTCAGATGACTGTATTGTATTCACTTTATTTATTTATTGTTTCTGTTAATTAAAACCATAACAATGTCAATACAAAACATAAATAGGACTGCTTATAGCATCAGTATATAATATGCCCATCATACCGAATTACAAAGTATTTTAGAAGCAGGTTTGTGTGTTAAAATAGTGCAATATTTATGCATTGCTTATGAAAAATACTCAGTATCAATGTGAAATTGTGGCCAGTCTTCAGCTTCACAAAAAATATGATTTATATTTGTCCAAGTATGCAGTAGCAGGAAACTGTGACGCTCAGCTGGAATTCAGTTGTCCCACTTAGAATCGATAGACATTAGTATAGATATTGTGCTGATGTATTTGTGCAAACCAATGACATATTTGTGCAAATATATATATATATATATATATATATATATATATATATATATATATATATATATATATATATATATATATATATATATATATATATATATATATATATGTATATGTATATATATATATATATGTATATGTATATATATATATATATATATATATATATATATATATATATATATATATATATATATATATATATATATATATATATATATATATATATATATATATATATATATATATTACGCTCAACTCTCCCAAAGTCCAAAAGAAAGAGGCAGCACTCGCGGATCAAAGTCAAAACCAGGGTTTAATCAGAGGGAAAAAGAAAAGCACAGACGCGTTTCGGCGTGAGCCTTCGTCAGTGTGTCATTCGTCCACATCTAACAGTCCATGTTATAAACATACACACAAACCATAGGCATTGTCATGGACATAGGACTACAACCCTTACACCACTGTGGGCGCCATCTTGGAATGGTGTTCTCTCCAAGGGTCAATACTAATTTTAACATGACGTGATCATGGTTAAAAATAAAGCCGTGGATCGGCAAGTGTCCTATGACATGTATCTACAATGCTAATATGGTCACATTAGTGCAATGAAAACATACAAGAAGTCATATAAATTCTCAGGCACATGAAAGCAAAAAGCAAAAAGCAAAAAGCAAAAAACAAGAGGAATCAAAAAGGAATCAAAAATGATGAAATCAATACCTGTCCTATAACAGTCAATGAACCAAATATTCTGTCATAATTCGTCACGGTTCATAGATAATGCTGTTTACAGGATATATAACAGGAAAAACCTCTTTTATATTCCTAAAGCTTGCAAAGGAAAGGTGTATTTACACTATTTACAGGAATGAAGTTGGACTAAGCCATTTCTACGTGTGTATCGAAGTGAAAATGAAATTGAAAATTATGATTGTTTGTCAAGATGGATATCCCAAAGTCACAGACAAACTTATACTTTCAAAATTATACCCTTCATCCAGTTATTTACAAGTACATATACAAACGAAATCACACGTTTTACATATATGGTGTATGTATATGTCAGTTGGGATGGAGTTTCTCTGGGTATATTAACACATCCATGGTAGTCCATACTCGATTCCATCAGGGGGCAAGGGTGTATATGTGTTGCAAATTCTACATAATAGTTCAGAAAGCATATATACAAATATCCAGGTTGTACAGAAACTCATAGGTTAGGTTCAAAGATCTTATGATTTGAAGACTGCCACCCGAACAGATTGGGAAAGATGTTACTGATCTTACAGAGTCCATATATATGAAGGTTGTCCCATGGCGCATACCTGTTCTAGTTGGATTTTCATCACAGTGTATATAGCTTCCTATGGGAATGGACACTCTACTCATCCCATATCGTTACTTGCCCAAGTGATATGCTAATTCCTCCCCGCTATTGAGCCCACCAGGTTGTTTCGTGGAGAGATCTACAATATATCTGGACTCTAGTCTGCGGAGTCGCCTCAGCCTATCACCTCCTCTTACATTTGGTGGGACCATATCCAAACCAAAGAATCGGAGTAATTTACGGTCTTTGCTATGCTCCTCTGCAAAATGCCGGGCGACCGGATATGAGGTGTCAACTTTCTCGATCGCCCGTTGGTGCTCCAGGATCCTCAGTTTGAGCTCCTTGATCGTACTGCCGATGTAGCGTAAGCCACACGGGCAGATCAAGCAATAGACCACAAACTGGGAACTACATGTAATGAAGTGCTTTATGGGCACTTTCATCCCGGTATCTGGTATTTCAAATGATAGCACCCGTTTGCTGCCACTGCAAGCCTTGCAATGGCCGCAAGGAAAGAAGCCTGCCATCCGCTTCAAGGAGTTTTCTTTAGGTGATGGTTTACTAAGATGGCTTGAGACAAGCATGTCACTGAGCGACCTAGCCCTGCTGAATGTGATTAAGGGGTAGGCAGGTAGGTCATCTGCAAGAACACTATCAGTTTTCAAAATGTTCCAATTCTTGGCTAGCATTGCTTTCAGATCCCCCGCTCCCTTAGAATAAGGAGTGATGAGTCTGAATTTACCTTCACTTTTATTAGAGTTTCTGTTCCTACCAACTATAGGAGTTTCCGTGGCCAACAGTTGCGATCTCTGCATCTTCCTTACTTTTTTGAGGGTCTTAGAAAGTAAGGTAGTACCATACCCCCTCATGGAAAATCTTTCTATGCACTCCGAGGCAGCCACCTCGAAATCGGAATCCTTGGAGCAGTTCCTACGGATCCTTAGGAGTTCTCCGTAGGGAATGCTGTTCTTGAGTGGGGTGGGATGACTACTGCTGGCAAAGAGTGTGGAATTACCAGCAGTATCCTTTCTATGCAGGGTGGTGTGCATCTGATTGTCTTCAATGTACACTCTCAGGTCTAGGTACTCCGCTCTCACCGGACTAACCGAGCCTGAGAAGTGCAGATTGAGATCGTTGTTATTAAGGATCTTGATAAATTCCTCTGCTGAGTCCATCCCTCCATCCCACACAATGAACAGGTCGTCGATATAACGATACCAACTTATTACCTGCCCTGTCTCCGTCCCTGCCGTACAGCTCCTGGGTACCTGCTCCTCCCACCAGCCCACGAAGAGGTTCGCGTAGCTGGGGGCAAAGCAGGTACCCATCGCCGTCCCAGATGTTTGAATATACATCTGATCCTCAAAGAGGAAAATGTTGTTTGTAAGGCAGAACTCAATGAACTCCAAAATCATTTGGTTGTGGCATGCATATTTCATTGGACGCTGGCCTAGAGCATGTTTTATGGCTTCCAGACCCTGCCCATGATCTATACTGTGTAGAGGCTGGTTATATCTAACACCATTAGCAGGTATCCAGTGTTCCATGTCATTTCCTGGATCTTGGTCAGGAAGTCTTTCGTGTCCCTTATATACGATTCCAGTTTGATTACTAAGGGAAACAGAATGTTGTCCACGAAGCGTGACATGTTCTCGGTCAAGCTCCCAATAGATGAAATTATTGGTCGTCCCGGAGGTTTTTCCATGTCTTTGTGAAGTTTTGGGAGATGATAAAAAGTTGGTAGCATGGGGGTGTGGTTCCTGAGAAAGAGATTTTCATCCTTCCCGAGCATATTCTGGTTGTACCATTTCTGTACTAAGGCATCGTATCTCATTATGCTGGTTTGATATACCGCATTCGTGCATTCCCTATAATAGGTGTTATCTGCAAGTTGCCTTAAAGCTTCAGCTCGGTACAGTTCTCGACTCATAAGAACCACGTTGCCCCCTTTGTCAGAGGGCTTGATGACAATAGATTCCTCATTCATCAGCCCCTTCAAGGCTTGGCGTTGATCCTCAGTGATGTTGTTGGTGGGAATTGACGGTTTGGATTTTCTGTAAGCGGTCAGGTCTCTTTTCATTGCCTCAGTGAAGACGTCTATTGCGTCCCAGGGTGTTTGTGGCATGAAGGTCGAAGCAGGCTTGAAAGTGCTCTCCTCTCTTTCCTGTTCGACCCCTTGAAGAACTGCCCGTTGGGCAATAGTCAGGTTCGTTTGTTCTTGTTGCAAATCCTGCTCCAATCGTATGTCCTCCAGTGCCTCGATAGCTGGTAGATCTTTGGCGCTTAATATGTCCATTTCATTGACTTTTGGGCCTCTCTTGGTGCTTCTCAGGTGTGGGCGCATTTTGAAGTATTTATGTAACTTCAGCTTTCTAGTGAAACGAAATAAATCGATCCTAGTCTGTGTATACTCGAGGTCATTGGAGGGACAAAACGTGAGACCCAGACTCAGAACTTCCAATTCCGCCTCCGTCAATCGTTTGTTGGTCAGATTCACTACAGTTAGGTTGGTTTGATTAATTTGGTCGGTACCAGTTATTGATTTCATAGTTCCTATTTCTTGGCTGTTTGGCGGCTCGTCCAATGGGATGTTCTTGCGTTTCCTCTGCCTGTTTTTCCCGCCACCTGCCCTCCTCGTCCTCCTCCTCTGGTTGATGATACTGTCGCACTGGCACTTGCATCCGTGTTTGTTTCCACGTCTGGCGGTTTGTTCTTTCCGCCCCTTAGCCATGTGCTCTTGATGACCTCGTATTCCTCCTGAAAAGGAGTTATCTCAGGTAGGGCATCTTGTGTGTTTTGACGTCCGCCTTCTGAATCTTGATCATTCTGCCTTCGTTGGTCGTCTCCTGACTCATTCTCCGTCAGGTCCGATTCTGATGTAGCTGGTTCAGTTTCCGGTCTAGAGGCTGTTGCTGCTGTCAGCGTTCTCTTTTGAAGGGCTTTTCGCGGGGCATCAAACTTTTTTGCGTACGTTAGAACGCGCCCAGTTGCATAATCGTTAGCATCACGCTCATATTTTTCCCGTTTGCGCATCCTGATTTTTTGCTCGTACTTTGCCAGCCTGCCTTTCATCTGGTCTCTGTGCTGGGATATTATTGCCTTGGCCCCCGTATCCGTTTCTGTGTCAAGCTCTTCATTTAAAGCATCAATTTCCTCCAATACCTTACCCCTATCGCTCCAGGCATACTTGACTAGAATTTTCAGTGTGCCCTCGCAATAGGAAGCCGTGTGGTCGAACCAGTCTGTTAGGAGCTGGGGGTCAGGATGCTCGTATGAAGGTACTGTGTGTACTCTCAGCCCCCTTGGTACTCTTTTCTCCTCAATGTAGTTTGTGAGGCTCGTCGCCTCCCACCACTTGCGCACTTCGCGCTCATGTAGTTTCTCCAACTTGACGAAAATGTCCTTTAATTTGCGCTCCTGTGTAGATTCAGCAGGGACTGCTGTTTTATCCACCGCCTTTGCTGGAGCCCCCTTGCGCTTGAACATGTCCTTTGCGCATTCATGCGCTCCGAATCAGAAAACATTCTTCCGTGTTTTGTGACTGTAGATGATCACAAAGGGTATTGCTCAGACTGTTGCTAAGCAACCCCCGGTGCTTGTTGTTTCCCTCGCGCCTGGCTGACTTTGATACCGCTGGCGTTCTACTGTTCAATGCTGCTACACGCTAGACATATGCGTGATACACGGAAAGAAAGCAAATAGCTCACCGGTAGGATCGTCGATCTCAGGAGCCCCAGACCAGTCCAGCGCTGCCCAGCCACGGCGTCCTCCCCGGTTTTCGACGTTCTCCTTACGTTTGTCGTTTTCCAGCAGCTACAGCGGTGCACAGCATTACTGCTCTTCGGAACACGCTCACTTCCCACAGAAAAGCTGTGCACTCAGGAACGGGTGCTGCTAGCGGCTCGTGGGGAAACCGCCTCACATTACGCTCGACTCTCCCAAAGTCCAAAAGAAAGAGGCAGCACTCGCGGATCAAAGTCAAAACCAGGGTTTAATCAGAGGGAAAAAGAAAAGCACAGACGCGTTTCGGCGTGAGCCTTCGTCAGTGTGTCATTCGTCCACATCTAACAGTCCATGTTATAAACATACACACAAACCATAGGCATTGTCATGGACATAGGACTACAACCCTTACACCACTGTGGGCGCCATCTTGGAATGGTGTTCTCTCCGAGGGTCAATACTAATTTTAACATGACGTGATCATGTATATATATATATGTGTTTTTACAGAGTTGTATATAGCGCAAACTTGACCATAATCAGGTGTCAGAGCACTGTACATAACACCAGTTCCATTACATGAGAACACATTCATCATTTATTTTTTTGTTAGGTACGGGGATATTAATGGGCACATGCATCAAGCTAGGCAATTGCGATTCCTTAATCGCGATTATTAAGGAATCGCCATTAAGAATCGCAATTGCCTTTGCATGTAGGTTTTGCAAAAATATTTGCGATTCCTACACATTCCTTAATTGCGAATCGTAAACAGCGATTTGTAATTAAGGAATGTCTTCCCATTCATTCCTATGGGTCTAGAGTACCAAATAAGATCTCGCAAATTGTGAATGCCGTTTGAATGGTGCTAGTGCTCCTTAAAGGCCACCTTGACGCATCCCTAAATTTGGCATGTATGCTCATGTGGCGCATGCTCTAAAGGCATATGCGTGCGCCACATGGCACTTTGAAAAATGCACTCTTGTGTATTTTTCAGAGTTTTTGCAAACTACCATCAACTTGCAGTTGATGGTAATTAGCATTTCCTAAATGCGAAGTCCCATTTAAGAAAGGCTTTGATGCATCCCAAATAGGGAATCGTAATTTGTGATTCCCTAAAAGCATTTGCAATTTAGCTCATCGCAATATTTGCGATTACCTATATTGCGAATGGGTTTTGGGTTGATGCATCTTAATTGCCTAAATATCGGTCACAAAGGGACCAATTCTGCGAATTGGCCTGTTTTTCGATCAGAATTTAGGTTAATGCTTGTGCCCCTAAGTGATTTGCCCAGAATCACAGGATGTTCAGCGTCACTGCCGAGACTCAAACCCCGTTCTCCAGATTCGAGGTTGACCACCCTAGCCGTTAGGCCAACTCCTCTCCCCAAATGTGCAACAGTATTCCCACTTAACATTGATAGACATTAGTATAGTCTTTGTGGTGATGTATTTGTGCAAGCTAATGCCATGCCAGTGAAAATGCACAATACCAAATACAAGCTTAAAGTGAGCTTGTGCACTCGATCCGATCGTAACTGATCTAGTTTTGGTCTAAAAATTAATCAACATAGATCATACCTGGCTATGGAAGTCTGTTTTGCAGAGGTACCTCTTGATTCTGAGTCATCGATAGGGACCTCAGACAAAAATATGTAACAGATGAAGGGCAGATTTACAAGAAACTTGTGCAGCGTGGTGCTGCAAGTCATTTTGCTGCGCTGCGTTAGTTTTGAAGCACAGGGATGCAACATATTTATAACAATACATTGCATGTCTGTGCTTCGCCCTGCGCTGGCGCACAAACTGCTGCCATGCGCTGGGATAGGCACCCGTGAGCAACGATGCCTGCGTCATGGGGAAATTGTTCAGTTGAGGTGATTTATTCTTCCAATGTGTGCTGTAGAATGCAGCACTCATTGAAAGAGAAAAAAAATTGGAGAAATGAAAAAATTTCTCCTCGTTGCACCTCGCTGCATTCTGACGCATTGCCAGATTTACGATTTCTCGTAAATCAGGAAATGCATCAGTGGACATTGGTGTTGCCTGATAACACCCACAAGAACACCCATGTCACAGCCCTAGCATTCAAAGTGCTGCATGAACACGGGCGATATTTACAAGCACAAGTCACGCAGGGTGCCTTTACCTGAGTAGTAGGGTATGATACCTTCACTTCAAACCTGGCCGTAAATTTGACAGCTCCGGCCAGGAAATCCTGGCCTTAAATGTGATGGTTCTAGTCTTAAATATGACAGGCCTAGTCTTAAACTTCTGTCCGGAAATTTGACAGCTCTGGCTGGAAACCCTGGCCTTAAATTTTGACAGGGCCTGGGCAAAGGCTGTTGGCCTTAAACAGGCCTGGTTTTAAAAGGGGGTGACCTGTAGGGATATTCTCAAGAAGTAACGGATATGGATGCAAAACATGAGGCAATTGTGTATATGTTTAAAAGTGCATAGGAAAAAAGTGCGTGCATGTAGGCTGGAAATGTCTGTGCATGTTTAAAACTGGCTGTGTGTATATGTTTAAAAAGTGCATAGGAAAGTGCGTGCATGTAGCTGGAAATGTCTGTGCATGTTTAAAACTGGGGTGTATATATGTTTTAAAAGTGTATAGGAAAGTGTGTGCATGTAGGCTGGAAATGTCTGTGCATGTTTAAAACTGGGGGGTTGCAGACAGCTGCTGAGCAGGCCTGAGTCCCCAGCCCCAGTGTGTGGAAGGTGTTTTTTTATGTTTGAAAAAAGGGTCTTTCTGTAGAAGTAACTGATTGTAACAGGGGAGCTTTAAATGTAGTTGTTGGGAAACACATAGGATGTTTTAAAAAGCACAAACCAGGGTCTTTCTGTAGAAGTAACTGATTGTAACAGGGGAGCTTTAAATGTAGTTGTTGGGAAACACATAGGATGTTTTAAAAAGCACAAACCAGGTTCACTTTTCCCAGGAAGGCTTGGGCCTGTTATAAAATAATAAACCACAGCAACCCCTGAGCTTTGAGATGTTGAAAAAGACAGATGTGGTGTAGAGGCAAATCTTCCCATGAGAACCTGAAACAGGGTGCCAACTGTTAGGATGTAATTCACACACCCCCAAAGCCACTGGTCCCAAACTTGACAGCTCTAGCAGGAAAGATGATAGTTTAGGCCCAAACTTGATGCCTCTGGCTGGAAAGATGTCAGTTTAGGCCCTAACTTGATGACTCTGGCTGGAAAGATGACATGTGATGGGTTTAGTGCTGGGACAAGAGCCTGTTCCCGGGGGTCCCTACTTCCCAGGAGCAGGACCAAACAGCTTTAACATATGAGGCCCATTATAAAAATGTCTAGAAGATTTAGATATGTTTGCGCTGGCCACCTCAGCACCGGCTCAGCACAGATAGACCAAGAGTGTAAGTAACAGATGTATACAGCATAATGTACAAGGATAGAAAAAAAGTTCCCGTCCAAAGACCCCCATGACATTGTTCTAAACCCCTCAAGTCATAAAGGGTGTGGGGGCTTCTAATTAGCATGCATGGACAGGTATAAAAAGGCCCCCTTAAGGAACACTGCCAAACACCCATTCAAAAAACTCTGGGTGCGACTGGCGTGGATTGCTTTTTGCTGCACATTGTGGACTCCTTCACCAACAACCAAGTCAAGAAACCTTTGGGATTGCCTGGCCTGGATTGTTTTTTTGCTGCACTTTGAGGATTTCTGCACCAACAAGCCCTTCAACACCCTTGGGAGCGAGTGGATTGTCTTGGAGTCATAGCGCAAACCCTTGGATCTTAAGGCAAGAATGGACCTGAGCAACTTCTCCCAAATTGAAGCCGCCTGTGACAATTTAAGGAAGGTAAATAAAGCATGGCGCAAGGATGTATGTGTATGTGGTATTTAAAGTATACAAAACTGTAGTTTTGAAAATGCTAAATAGTACTTTGTAAACTGTTAATGTTTAAGGCGTTGCAACATGTTTAATGTGAATAATGGTGCCAATGAAGTTTTTTACAAGACGTGAAATGTAATGTAAATGTATTTAAAAAGAATAAAGGCGTTGTTGAAGGTTTGAGTTTAAAGCTATGTGTGTATGTATTTAATGTTAATAGAGTTGGTGTTGTTGGGCTGGCGCAGAGTTTGCAGGGTTTGTATTTAAGGGGCATAATGTTGTAGGCCTTAGGAGGGTACATGCAGAGGGGGAAACGTGTATTTTACAGAGCATAGACACATTTTACCAGGATGCTGTACATTTAATGCTAATAAATGTTAAAGGCTTTGAGGTGTTGGTATTGCAAGCTTACCAGAGGGTCTTTAAATAATATACATTGCATACAATTTCAAAATAAATAAAGCATTATTGTACTTACCAAACCGGTGTTTTGCGTGTCAGAAGTATGGGGCTGCATCCTTAAAAGAGAGCCTGTAGGGGTAGGTTAGAGTTGGAGCGTTCCAGGGTCAATGGGGGCTCAGGGTCCTTGAGTGTTTCATTTTAAAAATTGCCCAAAGAGCCCTCTTGTAATTGGAGTTGGCCTGTTGTGGGGGCTCCGGTGTCCACGGGGTGGGCTCATGGGGCCCTTGTGCTGCTTCTTTTATAATCAAATACCCCCAAGCCTGCTTCTCCATGGCGCTGCTCAGGGGTGTGAGGGTCCTGTTGTCCTGGGGCTCCGGGCCCCCAGAGTGTCGATTTTGCCGCTTTTTTATATATAATCAAATGCCCCCGAGCCCGCTTCTCCATGGCGCTGCTCGGGGGGTGCTGGGGCGTGGGCTGTGTGTCCTGGGGGGCTCCGTGCCCTGAATGCTGCTTCTGTCCATCTTTTTTAAAAAATGCCCCCGAGCCCGCTTTGCCATGGCGTTGCTCGGGGGTGGGGGGGTGAGGGTGCTGGCGTTGTCGGCATGTCCTAGGGCTCCGTGCGCAGAGTTCTTTTTTTTTCCTGATAAAATGCCCCCGAGCCCGCTTGTGTCTGGCGCTGCTCGGGGGCTCGGGGGGTGGAGGGCTCCGAGGGTTCCAGGGGCGCTGTGCCCCGCGTGGCAAGTTTTGGAGCTTTTTTTAAAAAAAATGTCCCCGAGCCCGCTTGCATCGGGGTGCTGCTTGGGGGTGTTGTGGTGTAGGGGCTCTGCTGGCCTGTGGGGCTCCTCGCCACCGAGTGTCGAGTTTGCCGCCTTTTTTAAAATAAAAAAAATGCCCCGAGCCCGCTTTGCCATGGCGCTGACGGGGTTAGGGTGTCTGCTGGCCTGTGGGGCTCCGTGCCCCGTGTGCAGAGTTCTTTTTTTTTTTTGTTGATAAAATGCCCCCGAGCCCGCTTGTGTCTGGCGCTGCTCGGGGGCTCTGGGGTGGAGGGCTCAGCGGGTCCCTGGGGCGCTGTGCCCCATGTTGTAAGTTTTTGGCACTTTTAAAAAATATATATATCCCCGAGCCCGCTTGCATCTGGGCGCTGCTCGGGGGCTGCTGTGGTGTATGCGGCGGGTCCTAGGCCATTTCCATGGATCGCACGTGGATCCCCAGGAGCTGCGGAGGCATGGCGGCGGGGAGGCTTCCCAGGGACTGTTATGTAAGGGCCGCCCCCCTTCAGTGATGTCAGCAGATCATCACTGAAGGTGCGGGCCTTGCCCTACAGTCCCGGTGTGTGATTTTTAAATTTTTTATATAGCGCAAACTTTACCCTAAAGTGTCAGAGGCTTCACAAAAGGAACACGAGAAAATTACCAGTGTGCAAAATACAAAAAGAAAATGTTAAGTTACATGTGGTAAAAGTGACATTTGTGAATAAACAAAATACATGAGTTAGCAAGTGGTGCATTACATGAGGCAAAAGTGCACAAATTACAAGCGCAAACGATACATTACAGGCTGCAAAAAGTGACAGTAGTGCGCAAAACAAAATATAAGAGGTAGCAAAACAGTGTATTACAAGAGAAAAGTGAAGTGTGTGCAGGTTACAGGTAGAGGCATAATACTGCAATAAATGGGAGACACTCTAGCATAAGAATAAGCGCTATGTAGGCAATTGTGGCGCTGGCGCAAGTATCAAAAGCCTGCCAAATGTAAGAGGGCGCAAGCAGGGTGTTACAAGAGAAAAGTGGCATGTACATGTTACAAAATAGTGCCAAGCACATATGCGCAGTGGTTGCAAGGTAGGATGTTGGTTGTACATTAAGGCATTTAGCCAGAATTACAGGATATGGAGCAGGGCGTTTCTATTTATTTTAAATGTCTGATAACGCTATCCCCAAGGTGCATAACTATTACAATACATGCTTTTGCGCTGCACAGTCACACCTTTTTTAAACATATGTTTTAGCGCAGCACATGCAACACTTTTTTAAAAATGTGTGTTGTTGCAGCCACCCTTGTAAAATGTATACCTGAATTGCTTGAAGTTGTGATACGTGTGTTTAAGAAAGGCGCTTTTAAAACTGCTGCTTTTTTTTTAATGTTGTTTAATACAGATGCAAGACTCTGCAAAAGCAGCCGTTACCATTGTACCCCCGGCGCTGGACACCCATGTAATAACTGGCAACGCCGTAGACTTGACAACCCCTCAGCCAGGTATATATATATATATATATATATATATTGAGTTGTGTAGTTCTATGTAGTGTTGTACACCAATCTCTCAGAAGTTCCTTTTTTTTTTTCTAATGTGAGTCTCATGTATGTATACTTTTACAGCTTATGATCCCGACCTACAACAAGTTTTTGAAGATCTTATGGTGTACCTCGAGGCTCAAGGAGCTCTGAACAGTGTGCAAAACACTTCAGTTCCCACATGTAAATAAAAAGACCCCTGTTAAACTGTCTAAGACACTGGGGAGTTGGAGGGTAGGCCCGAGTCCTGACCCTGAGGGTGTATAGGGGGACTCCTCAGAAAGATGACTAAGGCTGGGTATTATTTTTTCTTTACAGGCACCTCCACGTTATGCCCGGACGGCGTTAAGGTACAAGAGGCGGCGCGAGATTCAAAAGAAAGCCCTTTGAAGAGGAAAGCTTTAACTTCTAAAGTGGGACCACCGTCAAAGAAAGGAGTTGTAAAAAGACCTCTATCAGGTGTGTTTGTTACAAAGGGTGTGAAAAGTACTAGCGGTGTTACAGACTCTCAAGCAGAAGAGTACAACGACTTGTAGCAAGGCCTATATAAAAAGGTGGCTGTGTAGAACTTAGGATTGTGCTGATTGTATGTGTTCTTTTATGCTTTCTCTAACATATATATTTTTTCTGTTTATATTTTAGAAGCGGCTCAGAAACATGCTGCTGAAGAGAGGTCGGCGCAGCCCTTAAGGGACATAACAGCAACCGTCCAGAACAGCAGAAGCGCTACAAAAGGCGTGAGTAGGCGTGTACGCCACAAAAAACTCTCTGCGCACTACACACCAAACATGATGAACAATCCTCTACAACAATCTATTCTACACAGGGGTGGAGTCAGCACTGCCGGAGTCTTGACAAACACAGATAACCCAGGGCAGGGTCTGTGTAAAACAGCTACAGTGGGTCTGAGCTCTCTCATCGTATCAAAAAGGAAAGGTGTCTCAAACACTGCCGCCCTTAAGAAGAAACATAGGGACTCAGAGAACCTTCCCAACCCTTTAAAACGTGTGAAGTCCTCCAAGGTATTCACAGAGCCCCAAGCAGAACCCTTAAACCTAAAGCAGACGGCGCCGGTACTCCCAGAGGTCCAGGCAAAACTCTTAAGCCTCGAGAAGAAGAAACCTAGGACCCCTGAACCCCATGATAACCCCTTAGACCTATCTGTAAAAAAGGCTGTTAAACCCTTGAATGAGGCCTATACACCCAGGAGCCCCAAGGAGGCGGTAGTTGTACCTGGGGGTGTAGAAGAGCTGGCGCCGCCACAGCCCCTTAAAACATCACGCCTCTCAAGAAAACATCTGAAGCTGAAACCGGGGGTCCCTAAGCTACAGTTAGCAGAGGCCCTCAGTAACCCTAATTCAACGCCGGATCCACCCAGCAGCCTGGAACCACAGACAGTGCCAAATAAAATAACTGTGCATGTAGAGGTGCACGCCCCTGAACAGCCCCCAAAGCCAATTGTAAGTGTGCAGGCCCAGCCTAGGGTCTCAATGGGTGATAATAATACGCAACACCTAGAAGGTCCTTCTATCGGGAATACTAACGCTCTTGAGGTGATGAGGAGTATGGTAGACAACCTAGGTAGAACCCCAGAAGCTAGGACCCATGATTACAACGACAGCTCCTCACAAGCGTCATACCCTTTGGCCCCTAGTACCCCACCGGGGGCATACGACCCCACCAGCCCCGCTGCCAACAACGTGTAAAGTCCCGTGTCCAGCCCCGCTGCCAACCCCGTGTACAGTCCCGTGTCCAGCCCCGCTGCCAACCCCGTGTACAGTCCAGTGTCCAGCCCCGCTGCCAGCCCCGTGTACAGTCCAGTGTCCAGCCCCGCGGCCGTCATAAGCCCCACACAGCCCTCAGCAATAAGTGTGGATGACAATACCACGGGGGCCCAGGGGGTACAGCCGAGTTTGCCATACAAAGTTTGCAATGTTCCGTTCCTGTCCGCCCCAGGGCGTTCGCAGGGGGTCCCTATCTCCAGAACACTAGCGGAACAGGCTTTACAGAATGGTGCTAAGGCTGTTAGCAGTATAGAGGGTCCTGAGGCGTTGCAGCCCTTTATAAGGCCTCGCAAGGTGGGGCCCTCTAAGCAGGCGCAAGAGGTGTCTGTAAACACATCTGAGGTATTTGTTAAAATCTTTATTTCGGCAAAATAGCCATAAAAGACACATGAATATACATACATAAAAAGGATTTGAATTCCAATTTAACAATTCATAGAGAACGTGCATATGCTTTTTCCTTAAAAAGGGTCACCAATCAAGAATAGTTCATTTAACATGATTCAGTTTAGCAACAGAATTGTACTACAGGGTATACCTCTTTGGAGAATCTGATACAATTTCTCAAAACATTTGACCCAATTTTTTTCGAATATAGAAAACTGAAGTTAAAAATCTGCTAATACTGAACACAATGAACTGGTCAGTATTCGTTTTAACAATCCTATATGCAATATGACAACTTCTAGTTCCTAGGAGAGCACACATAGGTTTTATCCATTTTTTCCGTGCTTTTATGTAAGCATTGCATACAAAGAGCATGTGAGTTTCATTCTCCAAACAGGAGGCAGAGCACATAGGACATATTCTGTTATTGTCAGTTATACATTCAGCATTTTTCTTTGACCATCGTTCAAGGTTAGAGGTTAGCATAAGAGTCCCGTATCTGAATTTCAGGTAAAGGGTCTTGGCCACAGGAGGCTCAATTTCGTCCAGAAATGTTTCAAAACAAGGTTCAACTTTAAACAATAAGAATTCTTTAGTTAAAGTGCCAGTTCTACTCTCGTGTACAACCTTGTTATACATATAGGACCAGAAAGCTCTCTTCACCATGGTTTTTGAAGATGGTGGCAGATTCTCAGGGTGTTCCCATAAAGAATGCAACCCCAACAATCTAAACCATTTTTGTATGTGCCCATACCATAGGATGGAATTAAAAGTGTCGAGGTTTAATACCTCTTGAAGACAGTTCCTATAATCCAACAATTCTGGGGTGGACCAAACTCTAATCCAGAACATCAAGGGTCTTAAAATTGTAAAATGATCAGTTCGTTTAAAATTTAGGTCAAATTGGAGGGGGGTTAGGGAGGTGCTAGTAGGAACCCTTACAATAGATCTCATAAATTTATTATCCAATCCTTGGAAACACTCTCTGGCCCAGGGACCCCATATTTCAGCCCCGTATAGAGTGGCAGATTGGATTTTAAATTTGAAGAGTTCAAGAGCAGGTGTTGCACTCTTACTTATGCTAGCATTCAATTTACTCATTATAGGTTTGACATTTTGAGCATATACCACCCTACTCTTCTCAAGTTGGGCCTTCCATGTTAGCTTCGAGTCAATTACCACCCCCAAGTAAGAAAAGTTATCAACGACCCCAAGAGTTTGTCCATTTAGAGTCAAAATCCCTCTATCTGGTCTGCTAGGGTTTAATGCCATACATTTAGTTTTGTTAGTATTTATTTCCAGGCCTTTTTTTTCACAGTAACCACTAAATGAGTTTAAGAGTATCTGGAGGCCCCTCTTAGTCTGGGCGATGAGGATAGTGTCATCCGCGAAGAGCAACGCAGGTACTCTCTCTCCATTCAGCTGAGGTGAGTCGTTGTTACAGGCATTTAAATGTTCAGGAACATCATTAACAAATATAGAAAATAGAGTGGGGGCCAGGACACAACCCTGACGAACGCCGCGCTCGATTGGAATATCGCGAGACAGTTCGCCGTTTGGTCCCCATCTAATGTTAGCATGGTTTCTAGCATGTAGCTCAATTATCTGACTTAACAGGCACCCGGGCATCCCGGCTTTGTTTAAGGAACTCCAGAGCAATTTTCTAGGAACAAGATCAAATGCAGCTCTAAGGTCAACAAACGCTACATACAAATGACCCTTCCTAATATGTACGTACTTCCAGTAGATACAACAGAATCTGAAGACCTGGTCTAGTGTACTGGTCTTAGACCTAAAGCCTGCCTGAAATTTAGTAATAATTTTTGACTCCTCCAGCCAGTCATTCATTCTAAACAATAAATGTTTGGCATAGAGTTTCTGCAGGGTGTCCATTAAGCTAATGGGTCTATAATTAGAGGGATCAGATTTACTACCCTTTTTAAAAATTAGTACAACTTCTGCTGCACGCCAGCTTTCAGGAAACGAACAATCAATAGACAACACATTAAATAAACAATTGATATAAGGAGCCCAAACTTCGATTGCATGTTTGTAAAGGTCGCCAGGTATTTTATCCGGACCGGGGGCTTTACTGCTTTTAAGATCGTTAATTGCCTTCGTTGTTTCTTCCAAGGTGAAATCAAGGCATTCAGGAGGTGGGGGTAACCAAGTGTCCTCAACAGCAGCACTGTCATATTGTTTGTAGAGGGATGTGAAGTGGCTTACCCATGTTAGTTCATCCAGAAAAGTGTCCTTAACTGCTCTTCCTGCATGCCCCCCGTTAGCAACCAACCTCCAAAAGCCAACATTGTCGTTTGTTTTGGCAGCAGCCAACATATCTGCCCAAAGAACCTCTTCCCAGGCTTTTTTGGAATCTTTTAGGACGTGCTTGTATTCTTCCCTTGCAAGTTTGACATCCAATTTAGAGCCCTCTTTGATTGCAGTTAAAAGACTCCTTTTGGCCATCCTACACGAGCGATTAAACCAAAGCTTCCCATGGCAACCCATCCTTATATTTTGCTGGTTCTTCTTTGGCATTTTAGACATGTGGATCTTGAGCTTGTCAAAGAAGGTTTTATGCAGTTCAACAAAATGTGCATAGTTCTCAGATAGGAGTGGAGAGCCAGCTATGGGGCCAAAGGTTGAATCAAAGAGAGAATAAACAGCTGCAAGGGTTGTGCCATCTGATAGCAGATGCGGCCATTTTAGAGCATGTCTATTATTATTAATGTGAACAGATTCGCATGGTATTTGCGGCTCATGTAAAAGAGATGCAGATGGCGGTTCGAAAACTAAAACGTCAGGCGCTCGCCGCAAACCTAAAATGGGGGGTGTGGAATACCAAGACCCTGTACACAAGTTTTGCCCATCAGAAGATCGTGGAAAGGGTTGGGGCGTGTAAAAAAGTGATCATCCAGGCGTGTCAGGCGGCTGTGGCAGACATACATGCTATACTGGCGTGACTATGGCACCACCGGCCCCTAAAGACCCCCACAGCCACTGGTGCTCATAAGAGGCCCCCAAAATATACCCGTAAGGTCCAGAGGTTAGTGACAAAGTCTGTACGCTTCTTAAGACTGCTCAAGCAGCGCCCATCTGCTGCCTCACAACCCTTCAAACAAGACAGCCCTGTTTCCCTAGACCCCTTCAAACAAGACACATCTGTTTCCCCAGACCCCAGTGTTTCCGTAGACCCCTTCAAACACTGTACCATAGTTTCAAGACCCGCGCCTGAAACATATAAACGAACACTTCAACACCGACAATACATAGGTGCAGGGTCTAACATACCCAGGGTCGGGCATTTGAAGGGGGTAGGGGGGATGGCTTTAAAACTCCAAACACCGCAACATTCAGAAGGACCTAGGGGTGGAACTGTAGCGGATGCCTCCATGAACAAGTCGTACAACGACACCGACCTACCTGTTCAGATAGGCTGGGGTATGGTGTCTAGAAAAGCCTGGGCGCGTAAAAGAAAAAAAAATGGCTTAATAGTACAAAGCAACGCCGGCGTATAATAAATAAGCTGAAGAAGGCTAGAATATGCGCTACCCGCAGGTTTACAAGGACCCCTGAGACAGGTCCCCCCATTACCCCCCAAAATGACACAACAGAGAACACCTCTGCAACTCACACTCCTACTGATGAGGGCCCAGAGCCCTTGTTTTTAGAGAGTGTTAGAAGTTACACTCGCAATGTAGAGAGGTTTAGGGCCGTAGAACACTATGAGGAGTTTAGATTTATTAACCTCCATCAAATAACATCATCCGATCATGGTGTTCTGGCTATACATCAGGCTGTGCTGGCGCTCATAGAAAGGTTGTTACACAATATGGGGCCTAATGACTTTTTCCAACTCCGCTTCCAGGGGCAGGGTTTTGACACTCCGTTGTTCACCAGGCGGAAGACCCGAGATGTTTTTGACGCTGTGCAATTTTTAGAAAACCTCTCAAGGCTTTTACAGAGTAAGGCAGAACTAGTCGCCTATGGCACTTTTAGAGTCATAGCCCTCATTGTACGGGGATGTGAGGGGGGTGTTTCCAGACCTTTAAAAAGTATACTCTACAGTCAAAAAATTGGTAAGAAACAGAGGTGGCTGCTCAACTTTAACAGCCCCTCTGCCAACACATGTCTGGCGGCCAGCATCGTGGGGCTGCTGATGGCTCGCAAGACCCCTGACGCTGTCATCATGTCTAGAGCTGCTGAAGCCCACAAGGTTCTTGAAATACCTCCTGACCGAATGGTCGGCTTTGGCGATATAGGTCTTTTTGAGAACTATTTCGCCGTGACGGTGAAAGTTCTTCATCACAACGGTTCCTGGAAGTACTTTACAACTGGGGGACCTGTGAGAAACAAGACCGTATATGTCCTCCACGCCGAAAATCATTTTTACGGCATCTTGAACCTTAAAGGTTTTCTAAGGGTCAGGAATGTGTGCGCCCACTGTGACCATAAATACAGCAATAAAACATACCACCAGTGTGAAATGCATTGTAAGATGTGTCAGAGGGACGGCTGTATAGAAGACGCTACCCTGAAGGTGAGGTGCGGCACATGTAGGATGTTTTGTCGCTCGCAAAACTGCTTGAGCATACACGAGAAATCTTTCACATGCGTCCCTAAAAAGGACTGCAGCGAGTGTGGGCGGTATGTGGCAACGGATCACAAGTGCAAAGGTATGATATGTCCCCGTTGTCATGTGTCTTACGAGTCCGGCACCAGCCACCAGTGTTATATGGTTAAAGGTCTACCTCAGACCAAGACCGAGGACTATATAGTGTTTGATATAGAGTGCACCCAAGAGACGGGGGTACACCAGCCTAACTATATTTACGCCCACCATCTAACTTCCGACGACAGCTGGGAGTTTGAGGGACGAACGTGCGTTGGTGATTTCCTGAGCACTTTCATTCAAGCCAAATTCCAAGGATATACCATGCTCGCCCACAACTCGAAAGCCTATGACTCCTTCTTTATTCTACGAGACATGATTCGTGAAAAGATACAGGTGGAACTCATAACCCAGGGGTCTAAACTGATGGTGATGACGGTATGCCCTTTAAAAATACGCTTCATAGACACCCTGAATTTCCAACCCATGAAATTGAGCAAGCTGCCAAAGGCCCTTGGGTTCCCAGGGTGTAAAGGTTATTTTCCACACTTTTTTAACACCTGGGCTAACCAGAATTATGTGGGACCCATGCCGCCTACCGACAGCTACGGGGTGGAATACATGATGCCTGACGAGAAAGTGAGCTTTCTACAATGGTACTCTGAAAACCGTGAAAAGGAGTTTCACTTTCAAACAGAGTTGACAGCTTATTGTCAGGCTGATGTAATGATCCTGCGGCAAGCTTGTAACATCTTCAGAGATGCTGGTGTGTCTATGACTAAAGAAGTAACGGTCTTGAAGCCTGAGACACTGACTAAGAAAGTCAAGACCTTGACATCCAAAACCCCTGAAACGTGGCATGCGGTCGAATACATAGACCCATTTCAAAACGTCACTCTGGCATCCAAGTGTATGTCCATCTACAAACACATGTTTTTGAGGCCAGAAACTATAGCCTTAGTACCGCCAGACCTCTATAACGGTAAACAGAAACGTTATTCAACCCCCTCTATCCAATGGCTAATGCACATCTCTGACAAGGAAGACATACAAATTCAACATGCCTTACAGGGTGGTGAATACCGCCTGGGTACCTATTACCTGGATGGGTTCTCTGTAATTAAGGGTTTGCCGACGGCCTTTGAATTCAACGGTTGTTTTTACCACGGCTGCCCCAAGTGTTACAAACCCCACGAGTATAACAAAATGTTGGGTGCCACATTTGAACACTTATACAGACGTACTCTGACAAAGGCCCAGTATGTTGAAAACCAGGGCTTTGCTACGAGAGTTCTTTGGGAGCACGAGTGGTTAGACATGTTAAAAACCGACACAGAGCTCTGCTCTTTTCTTAAGACTCGTGATTTACCCACACCTCTGGAGCCCCGCGATGCCTTATTTGGGGGGCGTACAAATGCCATACAACTGTACAAGGCCGCTGGTGAGGGTGAGAAAATACACTACTATGATTTCACCAGTCTGTACCCTTTTGTGAACAAGATGAAGTTGTACCCATTGGGTCATCCCACCATCATCTATAGAGATTTTAAGCCCCTATCCGAATACTTTGGGCTTATCAAATGTGAAATCTATCCTCCTAAGCAGCTTTACTTCCCGGTGTTACCATGCAGAGTCGATGGCAAGCTGATGTTCCCCCTCTGTCGAACATGTGCGATGCTTAAAGAAGTTGACGGCTGCAGACACACCGATGAACAAAGCAGTGGCGGCTGGTGACATTTGAAAGTGGTGAGGCGGAAACTGATAATCATACTGCACCGTAGCGCGCGAGCGCAGCGAGCGCGCCCGAACCCCCTAAGGAGGGTTCGGGGGGGTTTCCCCCCGAGAAAATTTTGAAAAAATCGTGGCAAAATGGTGCATTTTCAAGCAAATTTGAGAAAGCCGGAAGGTTAATAAAGCAATTGTGAAAGTGCAGGTATTACATTATTAAAGAGCTGTCATATAACATAGGTAGCTGCTTATTCAGTATAACCACAGAGCTTCATAACAGAATTCAAGATACAATGCTGAGAACCTCACAGATTGTTTTGATTTAAACTGCAAACAACAAAAGAACCAACTAAACAGGTTCAGGTTGTCAGGCTTTTTTACCAGGTGCTGTAAATAAAAATAACACAATTTATTTTTGAGACATTGGGTAAATCAAACAAAGACTATGGGGGTGAAACATAACGGTACCATTTTTACCTTGCAGTATTCAAAAGCTAACTGTTGTATGTTAGGATTTTAACTTACGAACTGCAAGTGACAAAATGATTTCTCTGACAAATGAAGTCAGAGAAGTGACTCACTGACCTATTTAAAGCATTTTGTGATCTGCATCAGGTACATGTTTGGGCCTGATATATTTTTACTAAAGGGCTGCGATCAGTCTGTTACCCAAGCATTGAAAATGTAATAGGTTGCGCCTTTGATTAAGTTAAAGGCATTTGCTTTGCTAATGGTATTGTAGAGCAAAGCAAATGGCTTTAACTTAATGAAAGGCCTATATTAATGCTGCTCTGCAAGCTGCAAGGGTGAACAGTGCGCCCCTCTATTAATTTTACATGTAAGCTAATGAATGAATGATTATAATGCTGCCTTGCATGCTGTGCTGTAGTACACACTGCTTCTTCATCAATATAAAAGTTAAACTAATGGATGAATGATTATTAATGCGCTCTGCAAGCAATGGAGGGCCCCTCCATTAATAATCCATTTAAACTCATGCAAGGATGAATATCGAAGCTGCCCATCGGCTGCAGATGACACTGGGCCTCGTCATCAGTACTAAAAGTCAAGCTATTCAATTAATATTAATGTTGTACTGCAGGATACCCTGGATGAATGACTAGGACAGGGTGCGTCATCATTAATATTGAAGGCTAATCAATGATTATTACATGTTCTCGTATGAAAATCAGTGTGTCCAGCCAATGAAAGCTATTGTAATCAATGCATATTAACGCTGATGTGCAGGACGCCCCACTCCTTCATGAATAAAGTTGGCTAAACCATGAATATTTATTCGCTCTTCGGGCTGCACTGGCCGGCGTGGTGCCCCTTCGTGGTAGAGGGCCGTGAATATTCGAGTGACCAATGAGGCTTCATGTTGCACTGGAGCGGTATGCCCATTTACTATAAATAAAGTCAGATGCATCAATCGATATTAATTATATGATGGCTGCACAGGAAGGGTATTATCAATAAATAACAAAACAATGCATAGCAAATCATGTTTTCAGGATGCGAAGGGACAGTAGTGTGCCCAGATAGTAAAAGAAAAGGTGTGCTAATCATTGGGTATAAATGCAGCCCTGCAGGGCACACAGAAAAACGCTGTCATGAATAATATTTTAGACAGAACAATAATATGTATTCTGCTCTTCAGATTGTCTAGAGAGGACATTGCGCCCATCACAAATATTAAAGGTAGGCTAATCAGTGGATAATAATGCTGCTCTGCAGGCTGCATTAAAGGACGCATCAGCCCATGCACTAGTATTAAAATCAGACAAATGAATGAGGATATTCATTCATTCAGCCAAGGCTGCACAGGGATGAAACTATGTTAAAGTCAAACAATGCACATTCTTCTCTTCAGGCAGTGAAGATTACAGTCACTAGTATAAAAGTTAGACTTATGGGTGGCTGCAGCGGTCACTGTGACTGGTGCGGTTTTGCGCTCGCGTTTTTTGTCAACGTTTAATTTAACCTAAATAGACATTTAATTCGAGGCAAGGCGCTGGAGAGAGTTCAAGTTCCGCTTGCCTTGGATGTATTGTCAGATTGTGTGTCTGCTGAGACAAAGCTGGTGCCAACACGAAAACAAACATGAGGGCAGCGGAGGGGGCGGTGGCACTCACTGGAGAGCATTTCTGCTGCTTGAAATAAATTGCTGTGGGCGACGGTTGACCTCTTTCACATCAGGAACAGGGATGATCATGTGAATCATATCATCCCTGTTCCCTCGGTTCAACTTCAAGGAACATATAATGCATTAGATGCATCTCGAACAGTCCAACTGGAGCTTCCTCGGCTGCCGGGGAAAAAGGACCACCACGTCCCCGAAGATTTCTCCCCGAGCAGCTCTCCCAGGAACTCCCCCTGCTTCCTCAGAAAGTTGCTGAGCATCTTGTAGATAAAGACACATCAAACATGGTCACTCTTTTAAATAACTTAGTCAGGTGCGATTTCCCCAAAAGTAAATACATTTAAAAAACAAGCATTTACAATGCAATAGGTCTCGCATTATTAAAGTTTGAGCTATTGGCATTGTAAATGGCAATGCCTTTTATTCATTTGTTTTTAAAACCTACAATCCGTGCATAAACACGCACTTTGAACATATAGTCCTTGCTTACAATGAGCAAGGCTGGCAGTAAAAGAGACTGCCAGCCTTGCTTCTCATAAGCATGGACTATAAGTACAAATCGCTTGTTTACGCACCGATGCAAATGAATAAAAGGCATTGTCATTTACAATGCCAATACCTCAAACTTTAAGAATGCGAGACCTGGAACACGAGGGACTATTTTATTTCTGAAAAGTATGTGCCACCCCATGTTAAAATTTCTCTCCTTAGTACATTATGTACACAAAGGAACCCTTATTTTAATTGTTTTGCACTGCAGCAAGTATTTTGTATTGCTATCATTAGTGCTCAAGTGTGAGTGCCAAACCTATTGGCTTTACAAATGTTTGGTGCACAGTGAAAGCATAAGAGAGGGAGAGTGAGGTGGAGTGTGTGTGTGGAGTGTGTGTGTGTGTGTCATGAGTGTCATGAGTGTCTAGTGTGTGTGTGTCATGAGTGTCTAGTGTGTGTCATGAGTGTCTTGCTTATAACGGTATCTGGGCCTGTCAGAGGCTTTAAATTAAAGACTGTAAATTAAAGGCATAGGCCCTGTAGAGTCCCGAGGGAGTAAGTAGTGATGCCTCCTCCACTTCTGACATCACGCTGCTCCTCCCTGTGATGCGAGGGGTCAGTGGGAGTCAGAGCTGGATTTAATAGCACTCTCCCATTCATTCCCCTAGGTGTTATGACGTTAGAGAGGGCAGAGGTGTATGGGTTCGAGGATGAGCTCCAACAAGCATGCTGAAAGCACTCCATCAGCACTCATCAAATCTTAATTTGGACCGGGGCTAGACTGCTACAGTGTAGAAACTTGTCCTAGGTGGCCTCAGTGTGTGTGCAGAGTCTCGGGTGCTAGGGGAGAATGAGATTCTGGTATGTAATTCTGCGTGAGAGAAAGAGTGCAGATCTAGCGCTCTTCATCCAATACTGGGTCACAGTCAAATAGAAGCATTCTAGAATGTTATTTTGCTTGATTGTATCTGGTTCTGATCCGAGGCCTTCTGTGACACTAACATTTTAAAGGATTCCCCCGGGGAAAATATCCAAAGAGGGGTCTTAGTCCAGCACATCCCCTGCTTTTAATGTGTCTGGTTGGTTTTGAGGCCTCCTTTACTGAAGCGTCCATGCACTGAAAAAACAAGGAAAGGTGAAGCAATTTGCCTGGAATCACAGGGTGCTAAGCCAGCGCCAGGACTCCTGTCTGATTGCCTAGTTCCAAAGTCAGCAGCTCTGTAATGACCCATCCTCTCCCAGCCAATAACATCGAGGGAATCTAGACACTGAGTCTGAGCACAGCCATCGCTCACCACAGCAAGAGAAAACATACCAGAGGGAGCACTTTACACAAGCACCAGTTAAATAATACAGGGACGCATTCATATTGTGAACTAGGGAAGGTAAAGCGATTTACCTGGAATCACAGGGTGCTGAGCCGGCGCTAGGACTCCAGTCTCATTGCCAAGTTCCACAGACAGCAGCTCTGTAATGACCCATCATCTCCCAGTCAATAACATTGAGGGCTTCTAGGAACTGAGTCCGAGCACAGGCAGCGCTCACCACATCAATGAAAACAAACTTGTGGGAACTTTTTACAAAAGCACCAGTTACATAAGACAGGGATGCATTCATATTGTGAACAAGGGAAGGTGAAGTGATTTGCCTGGAATCACAGAGTGCTGAGATGATGCCGGGACTCGAGTCTGATTGCATAGTTCCAAAGTCAGCAGCTCTGTAATCCATCCTGTCCCAGCCAATAACATGGAGGGCTTCTAGGGCACTGAGTCTGAGCACAAGCAGTGCTCACCACGTCAAGAGAAAACAAACCAGAGGGAGCGTCTTACATGAGCACCAGTTACATAACACAGGGACGCATTCATATTGTGAACAAGGGACGGTGAAGCGATTTGCCTGGAATCACAGGGTGCTGAGCCGTGCCGGGACTGCTCACTACAACAAGTAAAAACAAACTTGTGGGAGCTTTTTACATGAGCACCAGTTGCATAACACAGGGACGCATTCATATTGTGAACAAGGGACGATGAAGCGATTTGCCTGGAATCACAGGGTGCTGATCCGGTGCCGGGACTCCAATCTGATTGCCTAGTTCCAAAGTCAGCAGGTCTGTAATGACCCATCCTCTCCCAGCCAATAATATTGAGGGCCTCAAGGCACTGAGTCTGATAATAGGCAGCGCTCACCACATCAAGAGAAAACAAACCCGAGGGAACGGCTTACACGAGCACCAGTTGCATAACACAGGGACGCATTCCACCGATTTCAATGTTTCTGTGCGCGGGGCCTGGTGTTAAAAGACTGATTCATCGGACCGTTCCACCAATGTACAGGAACTGAAGGAATAACATGGGGTCGTGTCACAATAGGCACTACTGAGTAATTTAACACTATGTATGCACTTCTCAGCACTTATGCAATACATTTAATGGGAGAGTGGCACTTCTCAGTAGCAGACAGGTAATCGAAATGTGAGCACCTGCACTTTTCTATGTCCATTTAAAACTCTGAGACTCGTTTATGTAAACTGCCATATATTCGTAAACAATGCCTTGCATGTTAATTGGCCTACCAGAAACCATGGTCTTTTAAAGCACAATTTAATACAAAAACTTAGCTGATGTAAACACAAATCTGGGCCGAGCAAGCATCGCTTTATTTTAAACACGCACAAAGTTACCACACTCTGTGAATGACTGTGCTCAAATTAAATACATGTTTTTTCAAATCACTGCACACAAATTTAAAGATGCCAGCCCAGCCACACCAACAAAAGTAAGAATAACGGGTCCGAAACCCCTGCACTTTCTGTCCCCGGTGCTTAAAGGGTGTTCAGGTGTTGGTGGAAATACATGCGAGTGTGATTCGAAAATTTGAGCAGCCAGCATTCGCAGTGAGATCTGCTCGGAGCGCACAATCCGTGCTGTGCATTGCTTATTCCAGCTAAATCCACAGAGCCGGGGTCTGCAGCGCTGTTCCTCGACTCAACCTCAGGACGTGCCCGTAAGCCCTCCAACACCCCCAACTCAACGAAGCTGCCCTCCTGACCCTGCCCGCGAGCCCCCCTGAGAGCAACAGTTCAAGACTGCAAACACGGCCACGGGCCACCGACGAGTCACACTCAGGCGAGGGCCACACTGACACTTTGGCTAGCGGCACGCACGGGCACAGTCACTATAAAAAAACGTACGTGGTCCGGACCCCCGTAGCAACTGGGCACACAACACAACTGCACTGGTCAGCAGCAGCAGGCAGGAGCACACCACAACGACGACGAACTGCGGAGCAGCGGAACTGGTCACTCACGCGTTGACTCTCAGTGTTTAGTTCTAGTCTACTTTCACTTACTACTACTTACTTGTTGTAGTTGTGTTCTGGCACGCGCCATGCGCGGTGACGTCAAGACAGCGTTCAAATGGCCAATCACCTCGATATGGCTGGATCTAGCCATATGGTGATTGGCCATACAGTGCGGCCCCTCAGCTGCCAGCCAACACCCACACGCGGCACCATCCTGCTGCAGCAGCCAATCCTGGCGCAGCGTTACCAGCAACACTGCACCAGGATTGGGCTACGAGCAGGATACTATCTGCCCTTTTAGAGACCGGGGACCCCGGGTCCCTGCCTGACAGTGCCTGTGCTAAAGAGGGGGGGAGCGAAGGTCTACCACTGCAGCGCATGCGCGGGCCAGTCAAAATTGTGAGTACTCCTTCATTCCACATGCGTAGTCTGAGTCTCACTCTCCGACACTGCTCCCTCTGCCTGTGCGCTGCCTGTCACTCTGCCGCAGCCCCGCCCCCACCCACCACGGCCCACTTCCATATACCATGCCCGATTCTGTCGGGCTTGTCCCGGCCGGTAGCGCGCAGTGCGCTCAGAAATTTATTCAGATAGAATGCCTTTGAGAAAACATTCTCAAATGCTTGTATTGATGTAGTGCGGTCGTCCATGGCTAGTGGGGCAACGCCCCAACGCCCCCAATGGATGCACCGCCACTGGAACAAAGGATGCTCACAGGGACCTGGTGTAGCATCGAGGTACAAGCTGCCTTAGAGAAAGGGTACAGGCTAGGTAGAGTACACAAAGTGTGGCATTTTAAGAGCACTACAACACAACTCTTTGCCACCTACATTAATTTGTTTCTCAGAGACAAACAGGAGGCCTCAGGGTATCCTGAATGGTGTACTAGTCAGGATGCAAAACAGAAATACATCGACGACGACTACTACGCTCACGAGGGTACCATTTACGCCCCCATCTGATAGAGGTCAATCCTGCACGCCGACAGTTAGCCAAACTCTGTCTCAACTCCTTATGGGGAAAATTTGCACAGGGCACAAACCTTTCAAATACTACCTTAATATCAGATCCTGATGAACTGTTCAAGTATCTGTTTGCCCCATGTTACGAGGTGTCCCGGTGCGACTTTATCGATGACGATACCGCGGCTTTGTGTTGGAAATACGCCCAAGAGTACCCCACAGCGAGTAACAACATAAACATTTTCATAGCCTGCTTCACAACAGCCCACGCTCGTCTAGAGCTTTACGGGGTTATGGATAAGCTCCAGGATCGCTGCTTGTATCACGATACAGATTCTGTGATTTTTCTGAGCAAGGCGGGGGATGAAGACCCTCCTCTGGGAGATTATCTGGGTAATCTAACCAGTGAGCTAGATAAGGATGAGTTTATAAAAGAATTCACCGCCTCCGGGCCTAAAACATACAGTTACCGTACCAGCAAGAACAAGGTGTGTATGAAGGTCAAAGGGATAACATTAAATGTCAGCAACACCCTAAAAATCAATTTTGATAGTTTGAAGAATCTGGTGCATGAGTACGCTACAGCAGGCGATTCTGAGAATGCTAAAACCATAGTCGTGAACCAGCCCTGCATAGTCAGATCCAAAAAGAAGTGGGAAATCACAACACTGCCTCTACATAAAACATTGCGAGTTGTTTTTGATAAAAGGGTCCTGACCACCGACTATAAAACACTGCCTTATGGTTATTAGACCCATTAGAGAGACACTCGCCGCAGCAGCATGGACACTAGGTTACAGCATCCGCTCTCCTGCGTGCTAGCAAGACCCTCAAACTGCGGGAAAAGCTACTTTATAAAAAAGCTCCTAGAAAATGCCGGCTCTGCTTTATCACAAACCCCTAACAACATTGTGTGGCTTTATTCATGCTGGCAGCCTCTTTATACAGATTAGGGCCGTCGGTTCCCACATATCAAATTTATAGAGGGTATACCGGATAACCTCAACGATGATGAGCTACTACCCCCAACCCTTGTAAATATGATAATTGTTGATGATCTGATGCGTGAAGGTGGTGATCATCCCGAGTTAGAGAGAGCTTTTACTCAATTTTCACATCATCGCAATCTAAGCATCTGCTACATTGTGCAGAACTTGTTTTACAAAGGCAAGAACAGTAGGTCTATAGCTCTCAGCGCTTCATACCTTGTTTTATTTAAAAACCCTCGTGACAAGCAGCAAATAGCCGTCATCGCTAAACAGATGTACCCCGGAAACACACACTTCTTCATGGAGGCCTTTAACGACGCTACAGCAAAACCCCACTTGTACCTGTTGGTAGACTTAAAAAATGAAACTCTAGAAGACTATAGACTAAGGGCTGATATTTTTCCCCCAGAGCTACCTGTAGGTTACACCCCAAAGCCCAAGACCAGGACCAATAAAAACCAGCGCTGATGTCTTTTAGAACCATTTACAGCCCCACCCTTATAACGCTCAGTGGTGACCATGTCTGCACACCTACGCTGCAGTTTATCCCTCCTGAAAATGCTTGTTAAAGCCAGTCCCCAACATCGAAAGGCCATCCTGGTAACAGCTTCTGACGATTTAGTGGCTGCCATTTCAGAAATAGCCCTAAACACCCTAAAAGGCAATGTCCCAATATCAAAGCGTCAGTTACAGGTTCTGAGGAAGAAGAAGGGGCTTATCAAGAAGCTCAGTAATAAAAGGGCCACACTCATCACCAAGAAGAAACTGGTGAAACAGTCTGGAGTAAGCATGGGCGGAAAATCCGTTTCGCTCGCGGATTTTGCGGATTTTCGGTAAATTCACAATCCGCGAGATTCGCGAATCTCCCGCAAAATCCGCAAATCCGCGAGCAGCGGATTTTATGGTTTGCTCGCACTGTTCGCGTGAGTTCGCGGCTTCCCAGTACAACTTCGCGCCCCGCGAATAAGCGCTAAATTGCAGAAATACGATCTTAGCAAAACTGAAACTACTTACCAGGTTCAAAAGTTCAGGCTCATCATTAGTAGCCATTTCCTGTAGTGCTTCCTGAGGGGCCCCTCCAGAGTTCAGTTGCCAGTTGCAACTATTATGTGACCCTGCTCTGAACCTCAGAATAGTTACACATATGCCACAAAGGTCCTGAATTACAGCTAAGGGAGACAAGCAGGAGCCAGGCTGGAAGTTCAAATCCATTAATCAGCCCCTAATTCATTATTGTCAGTTGGGGCAGGGCAGGTGTTGTAACTAATTTGCAACAATGAAAGCACTTAGCAAGTGCAAAAGATCACTAATCAGGAAGCACTAAGGAAGCAGGTGCCAGCTAAAAAAATGTTCTGTGACACATTAATCAGCCCCAAATTAATTCAGGTCACTTGAGGCAGGGAAGGTGTGCTTTGCTTTGCCACAATAATGTACACTGACTGGACAACCAGAGGGTGCTGTGATGAAACAGAGGGTGGCATGGGTAGGCCAGAGGGTGGCATGAGTAGTCAGAGAGTGGCAGTGGTGACAGAGAGTGGCAAACACACAAAAAAAAAATCCGCAAATTCGCGAGAATTCGCGGATTTTGCGGATTGCGAGTTCGCAAATCCGCAAAATTCGCGAACGCGAGATTCGCAAAATTCGCCCATGCTTAGTCTGGAGGTTTTATAGGCAACTTGCTGGGGATAGCTATACCTGTAAGTACAAGCCTCCTCTCGGGTCAGTGATGGACCATGCCACAAAAATGTATCTGGTTCCTAGGCAGCAGATGGAGCAAATGGGGTCTTCAGCGGACAACGCCTTGGATATCCGTAGAAATGAGACTCTACGCCTGGATACTGAAATTAAAGACATTTTGAGCAGGACTGATCTAAACCCCTACGACAAGGCCAACCTATACACCAGCACTCTCAAAAAATTCTTAAATTACTACACCCAGTGGAATACCGAGAAGAACAAGTTGACTCTATATACCCCAGACTCTGAACAACCAGCTGCTCAGGCCCCAGACACTCAGCCTCTACAACCGCCTCCCGATGGTGCGACAGCCTCAGATACCTTTGTTGGAGACCTCCTAAAAAATATAGGCCCAAGGCACAGAGGGGCTGCGCAGATGCTCATGAGTAAACTAGCCGCTTCTAAAGACCTAACCTCTTGGAATGAGCGAGGCGAGTTCCTCTTCAAGGGCCAGCCTGTTGCAGGGACGCATATGTACGATCTAGTAAAAAAGGTCTCACACACCCCAAAATCCTAACGCCTCAAAATGCACCGAGAGGCTGGGAGCAGTTTCTGCAGGCCGCTGCTGAACTCAACATACCCTCCACGCTCGTTGGTGATAATGAACACCGCAGACTGCTAGACAATTTGAAGAGTCCCCTACTGCCATCGCCTACAGGTTCTGAAGTCCCAAGGCTATCCCCTAAATGAGCTACTCCTGCACCGGCGGTGCCGGCTCGAAAAAAGAGAGTGCCTAAATCACCCTTCGCATGGATTTTTGAATAATTGTGTATGGTTTTTATTCCTAGGTTTCTTCAATAAAGTTTTGTCAACTAAATATTTGTAATAAACACCTTGTTATAACTTTACAAACCGTCTCGGTCGTCTTTCAAAATTTTTTTTTTATGGTGCATGTATATTGAAATAACGAATCTGAATGCATGTTTTTAAAAAATATAATGTCTTTTATTTTACACGTTCAACATTAAGCATACAACTGTTATGAACCCTTACAGTTTTGACAAGGTACATATTCTGTTTTCACAGGTCTGACCGACACCCAGGTGTTTTCTTTGACATATTTCGCAACTATACGGTCATTGTTAACAAGATCCCCAGGATATAGCTTTAAGAAATTTCTAAACTAAAGACCCTGGGACATTTTACTGATAAAATAAATACAGTGTTCCCTGCATGTGATGGCCATGGAATCCTACACCCTTAGCTTGTTATACTCCACCACAGCTGCAGCTTTTTTCACAAACTTGAATATAGGGGGTGTATAGAGTCTGTGCTCAGGGAACTCTGCTGTGCTGTCAAACACTGTAACCTTGTCAACATCTATAAACATGGCGGCCCAATGTGTCCCAGCCTGGTCATGCGGGTCTGTGTTAAAGACTAGGGTGCATGGTCTTTCTGCCCCTATTTCGCCTGGTAGCCCGTCGCTAGGGAAAACACCCAAAAAGTATTTCCTAGCGTATTTATGTCTGCTTAAGAAGTCACGTATCTGCAAAGTATCCATTTCACAAATGTTTTTAAAGATAGTCAAACAAAATCTGCCTTGCGTGGTTGATCTGAATGATGCTGTCGAATACAGAGAATACGACCATGTTCACATTAGCCGGCAGTGGATTTGCGAATCGTATTTCAGCTTTAGATTCCCATTTTTGACCAGGTTGTAGTGATCGCCATCTTCCATGTCCGGTGTCAGGTCGAATGCGAACAGCGTGTATCCACGGCCATAGCCTTCTCTTGACACAGCTACACCGCAGTCCCTTTGATGCTTTCCTGTTATCGAAACCAGTCCTTGATATTCCCTGATGTAATGACCGGCTGCAAAACTGGGTGTGTAGGGTTTTGCAGGAATCACATTGCCCTCGTGGACCAGCGCTGCGTAGTTGATGTTGAAGTGTTTAAAATTGAAGGGGTTTGAGGCATAGGTGCCACTAAAAGCTGTATTGTCCACAAACCCTATGATGATGAGCTTTGGTAGTTGTCCCGGAAATAGATTCTGCTGTTGTGTTAAGCGGGTACCTGCAGGGATGCTGAATACCTTCAGAGCTACTCTTTCCACAGCGTACTTGGCGTTGGATATTTGCAAAGCTTCGGCGTGCGCTAGCCTGACGCTCGGGGACACTTTCACTCTCTTTACAAACAGGCTCGCGGACAGTATGTTCAGCTTGTACTGTTCCGCATCCCCGTTGATGAGGCAGAATGAGTCCTTGTTACGATTGAGCTTGATCTTAAGATCAATTCCGTTGATGAGCAGTTTATCTTGGAAGAAGAGGTCCGAATGCATGCGCCCCAGGAGGTCAAAGGTACGGCTGGCTGTAGCATGCCCCGCTCTTTTTATAAAGCCCTTATTATCACCATCCAGAACTGTGCTTTCAAACTGGCCGTGTGTATCCCTGTGAAAGAGACCGGCTGAAAGTTGTGTGTCAAGGGCATCGCTACTGTAATTTAGAATACTCTCTATGTAGGCTCTGTAGGCGTACATGTTATCGTTCTGGGTGATGAGTCGGTCGCCCAGGGAGATGTCCACTTGATTAAACATGGTCGCTAGAGGGTAAGCGATTGGTGCCACTTTAGAACCGTCGTCAATGTCGGTCCCATCCGCTTTTACGATTTTACACATAAGATGCAGCAGAGTGTTGTTGAGATCCAAATACATATCCGTGGCCCCTGACACATAAAACTCTATAGGTGCCAGCGGTGTCAATGCTGCTAAAGGCGACACCTCCATGAAGAAGCTGTTTTCGATGCTTGTCTGCGTGGGCTTTAGACTAAACAAGTCCAACTCTGATTTGGCGCACTCTCCAGATCCACAATGTACGAAGGCCATGGTTGTGTTTACAAGGCTTTAAAAAATATTTACTTTAGAGCC
The DNA here is from genome assembly GCF_964263255.1 of Lissotriton vulgaris. Lineage (NCBI taxonomy): Eukaryota > Metazoa > Chordata > Amphibia > Caudata > Salamandridae > Lissotriton > Lissotriton vulgaris. The sequence goes on from NC_141695.1 coordinate 208,859,085, forward strand.
GGGTCGCTTCTTTGCAGCTCTCTTCCGTCTTGGAGCTCTTCTTTTCTGAGGGCGTTTTGAAACGGTCCTCCTTTTTTTATAGGGGGCTGGGGGCCCCCGACATCTGGAAACACACCTTTTCCTTTTGACACTCGCACGTGGCTTATACATCAAACCAGCTCCTTCTTGAGGCTGCTTGTTCATGCGCTCTGCAACCGCCGATGTAACAGACCCCACCACCTCCTGGGCAATGTTCGTGGCAGCCGCCTTAACATGAGGCTTTGCAATTTCATAGCCCCGTCTCAGGAAAGGCATAGCTCTTCTAAACAGACTCCTAAAGAATCCTCCTAATCTAGCCCCGTACATAACAGGTGAACCTTGAAAGTACGGTGGTCCTCCATAACCGGCTTGACTTCTGTAATAGTCTCTGTACATAGACGGATCTCCGTAGGTTTTCATAACCACCATGATGGCTGCCTAATACCCTCTGTCGTGTCTAGGCCTTAAATGAAGCTTGACAATAACTTTCCGGTATTTAAAGGCAACCGGCTCAGACTGATCATCGTAGATCATAATTGAAATAGTGTCAAAATGGTTTTTAGAAACTGCGACGTAGTCAGGTTTGTTAAATTGTATGTTGACCATGGTATTATTATCACCCTGTACATGCACCCACCTTAACAACGATGAGTAACTGTCACCTATCCTCTGAGACTCTACAATATCGCTGTACACGTAGAGCGTGTAGAACCCCCCATTAATATCGGGGCATGTGTGATCTTGTTCCATGGGGCTTTTCACATGTTGTACTGTCCCTAAAATCCTTCTTAATTTACCTGAGCAGTTAAACGGGGTGTTTCGATTTATGGATTTAAGAAACACCTTCCTTCTCACATTATCTAACACCAGATGAATATTCGGATGTGGTTCTATACCGGCTATGGATTTGTTGATGGCTTCGATAATGCTTGAAACGTGTGGGTAGTAGCCGGGTGGGAAGGATGTGTGTATGCCAGTGGGGTCCTGTTCCCTCTTGATGTGAAACTTGGTTTCGGCTGCGGTAAATGTATTCCATGTTCTAGGGTATTGTATTTCTGTTAGGGCAACCTCCCAGTCCCCCTTCAGGTCCACAGCCTTAGCCAATTTGACGGTGTAATTAGAAATCTGATTGCTGGGGGACATGTCCTTAGAAGTGTTGGATGGTAAGGTTATATAAAAGGGTGTAGTCTCCATCGTAGCAGCGGCTTTTAGCTCACACACCCTTCAGGGAGCTGGCCAACACCCAACTGTTAAACTTCTCAGGCCAGCCGCGCCATTTGACATATGCCTGGCTCTTAGCCCCTGTACCTTTCCTTTTCAGAACCTTTTCAACCCTATACACGCGGTTTGGATCATAGGGCACCTTTTGTAACTCTTCCTTGTAAAAGGATCCTGACACCTTTTCCCCCTCGTAGTCCTTTAACCTGTAAATATACAGCCCTTCCTTAAGCTCCACACTTTCCACTATAAATATTTCATCGCTAAAGGTCTGTTGGTAACCCTTTGTGAAGACTCCTTTCAGTTTTGAAATCCTTACGTGATCACCATTTTTAAATACAGACTTCTTCACCTTTGTCCCAAAGTTAGGACCATACAGGTTTCTCCAAACAGTTAACGAATTACTAGGGGTTACCTCTTCAGGTGCCATTTTGATGGTTCTATGATAACTGGCATTATATACAGCTAAAAAAGCCTGTAGAACATCCACGTATCTGTACGTATTGTTGGCCGTAAAATACCGCCACATCTTAGATTTTAAAGTTCTGTTAAACCTTTCTACAACCGCTGCTTTTACCTCGGTGTGTGTTACAAAATGTTGAACATTGTGCTGCTTTAATAATTTCTGAAATTACTTGTTTAAGAATTCTTTTCCTGCGTCTGTTTGTAGTTTTTGAAGAATACGCCCCTTATCGAAGATGGCTTTAAAAGCGGCTGTGACGCTAGCTCCACTTTTATCACGCAGCGCCTCTGCGTACGCGTATTTGGACAACACATCTATGACTGTTAATATATAACAGGCGCCGTCGTTATGTTTTGCAGTATCTTGAAGGCTGATTATGTCTGCTTGCCACTGATAATCTATGCACGCATTAACGATTGTAGGACGCCTTTTAAAGCGCCTTCTGGCTGGTTTATGTAGTGAATACGCCTCCTCTCCTGATAACCATGTCTTCACAGCTTCTCTGCTTACCGACTCCTTTTCAGCCCTAGCCCTTCTATATAGAGCAGCGCCGCTTCCAAAGCTGCCAACCCCTCTTGTATCATAATAAAGTTTTCTTTACAGGCCCGCCGACATGTTAGCAGTCATTAAAGTACAGGAAATGAAAGACGCTTGTTTTGTGTAAGAACATTTTATTAAAAAATAATGAGTATTACCAAATCACAGACATGGGGGTTTCATATCTTTTCACAGTATGTGTAGTAAGTACGGTTTAACACACATATACGGTTTTTGGATGCAACATTCTACTACTTTACTTTAATACACGCTAGCATTTAGCAATACATCAGGACTTAGCTATTATAAAATAGCCTTTGTGGTGCCAGGGCCACTACTTTTCTGCTTTTTAGATACACATTACACATGCGCCTTTCTATAAGTCTTTCTATCATTTTTCTGTCACAGCACGCACAGGCATTTGGCATGCCTCTTAGTTTTGCGCAGGGGTCGTTGGCGTAGCGTATCTCCTTGACTGTCGCCATCAAGATCTTCAACATGTTAGGGTGGACAAAATTATTTTCATCGCTCAGGCCGTGCACCACCCTTAGCAGCTTATACATCTTGTACGGATCAAGCAAACTACATATATGCCGTATCATTCGGTCTCTGTATGATTCGGCTAGACACTCGTGCGCCCCCTGTTGAGGGTCCCTAACACGATGGCCGAAACACATGTTGTAATAGTCCCGTTTGACGCACACTCGTACAACTATAGCTGCGAAACCTTTAACACCGGCTATAGTGTCTCTGGGGAACCAGGCCGTTGCTTTTGCAAACTCGTCGTTCTTAGAACCATCTTCACATTCCATGGGCAGAGGTGAACTCGGCTTTGTGGAACTTCCAGTCTGGTTTGCACAGCATATACAGGACAGATTCAAGCTGCGACCTTTTGCAGTCTGCCCCTGGGCCTCAGTTCTTTTCGGTGTTTCATCCTAGGTTCAAAAGATAAATATTGACACCCCGTTAGCTGTAGAAAGACAACAAACTTTCATGTAAAGGGTCTACGTCTAACATTTTTTTTTTTTGACTTACCCACACATTTTCACCACCCTCTGCAGCGGCTCTGAAATCTTGAGAGTCGGGAATATCCATCGGTGATCCCTCATCTTCAACGCTTGTATCAGGCTGTTGCACAACTACCTCCGTAGGACTCATAGCCTTCTGAACATCCATGGTTTCATAGATGTGCGTATTAGGAGGGGGCCTAGGTTGATATTCTTTGCGCATTATGAAGTAAGTGCATCCCACTGGTTCTGCTCTCTAGAGAGGGTCACAAACAAAAAATATGAAAGCTTAACGTTCGATAGTTGTAGAAATAGAAATACATCCTTATGTAAATGGCTGCTCATAACATTTTGACTCACCTTCACATTTTCACAGCCCTCAGCGGTTGCTCTGGCGTCTTGAGAGGCGGTAATATCCTGCGATGCCCCATCAGCCGCAGTTCTGACATCTTGAGAGGCGCTAATATCCTGCGATGCTCCCTCAACTTCCACGTTTGTATCAGGCTTTTGACCAGGGACATTCTCAGGAAAAAGACTCTCGTGAAAACCCACGTCTTCATAGACGGGTGTATTAGGCGGAACTATGGTGTCTTCCGCATCCTCCGACTCCAAGAGCATGCTTTGCTCAACCGTCAAGTCGCCACTCGAACCCTCACTAGAGCTGCTGTCGCTCTTAATCGGGGACAGCGGACACCGCCAATCCTTGAAACCAGGGGCGCCAAAACGCTTAGCAAACCCACAGCCATAAGCAGTAACGTCACAACCCATATCCTTAGGTTCTTCTGGTTGAGCATTCTCGTCCATTACCAAAGGGCTTATGGTTCTGTAATAGCTACTGATGGGGGGCTGTGAGCCACCAACCCAGTTTTTTCTCGCAAATGGGTTGTAGCTCTTCTTTTCTGCCATGGCGATCCTTCACGTAGTCCAGAGGTTGCTTGCTATACCAGGCTCCTGCCACAGGCTTATATGTATTCTAAGAAACCACAACCCCTAAAAGAGGCGTATACCTCTACACCATAACAGAGACACATGGCCTCAGGGCGGTTCTGCCACGCCTATGTCTCCATAAAAAACAACACACCCCCTATGACTCATCCGCCCCCCTTCCGGGACAGCTGCTTACCCTTGTCAACACTAGTGCCACCTGTCAATTGATGCCAACAGTTTAAGGCCAGGACCTGTCAAATTTAAGACTAGGATTTCCTGCCATAGCTGTCAAATTTAAGACCAACACCTTGCGCCCAGGCCCTGTCAAAATTAAGCAAAAACAACACGTGATGGACCGAATGTGGATCAATGTCACACACTCACCCCAGTCCAAAGATCTGGGCCAAAATCCATCGTTTTTTTGCACTCCACACCACCCTGGGTTAGACAATGGCGATATGCAAATCAGCTCTGACCCTGTGCCCCATGGGAACAGTCCAGTCCGAACTACAAAAGCCATGTCCTTCCCAGAACGGAATCAAGCATCCGAGGACCGGACCGGTTTCGAGGTAACACCTCTCATCAGCCCGGCTAGCTTGACTCCAGTGGTGTGGAGTGCCTGGGACCCACGTCTGGGCATCCCCAGCGCACTTAGGGCGGAATATGCAAAAACAACACGTGATGGACCGAATGTGGATCAATGTCACACACTCACCCCAGTCCAAAGATCTGGGCCCAAATCCATCGTTTTTTTGCACTCCACACCACCCTGGGTTAGACAATGGCGATATGCAAATCAGCTCTGACCCTGTGCCCCATGGGAACAGTCCAGTCCGAACTACAAAAGCCATGTCCTTCCCAGAACGGAATCAAGCATCCGAGGACCGGACCGGTTTCGAGGTAACACCTCTCATCAGCCCGGCTAGCTTGACTCCAGTGGTGTGGAGTGCCTGGGACCCACGTCTGGGCATCCCCAGCGCACTTAGGGCGGAATATGCAAAAACAACACGTGATGGACCGAATGTGGATCAATGTCACACACTCACCCCAGTCCAAAGATCTGGGCCCAAATCCATCGTTTTTTTGCACTCCACACCACCCTGGGTTAGACAATGGCGATATGCAAATCAGCTCTGACTTTGTGCCCCATGGGAACAGTCCAGTCCGAACTACAAAAGCCATGTCCTTCCCAGAACGGAATCAAGCATCCGAGGACCGGACCGGTTTCGAGGTAACACCTCTCATCAGCCCGGCTAGCTTGACTCCAGTGGTGTGGAGTGCCTGGGACCCACGTCTGGGCATCCCCAGCGCACTTAGGGCGGAATATGCAAAAACAACACGTGATGGACCGAATGTGGATCAATGTCACACACTCACCCCAGTCCAAAGATCTGGGCCCAAATCCATCGTTTTTTTGCACTCCACACCACCCTGGGTTAGACAATGGCGATATGCAAATCAGCTCTGACCCTGTGCCCCATGGGAACAGTCCAGTCCGAACTACAAAAGCCATGTCCTTCCCAGTTTTGAAATCCTTACGTGATCACCATTTTTAAATACAGACTTCTTCACCTTTGTCCCAAAGTTAGGACCATACAGGTTTCTCCAAACAGTTAACGAATTACTAGGGGTTACCTCTTAGGTGCCATTTTGATGGTTCTATGATAACTGGCATTATATACAGCTAAAAAAGCCTGTAGAACATCCACGTATCTGTACGTATTGTTGGCCGTAAATTACCGCCACATCTTAGACTTTAAAGTTCTGTTAAACCTTTCTACAACCGCTGCTTTTACCTCGGTGTGTGTTACAAAATGTTGAACATTGTGCTGCTTTAATAATTTCTGAAATTACTTGTTTAAGAATTCTTTTCCTGCGTCTGTTTGTAGTTTTTGAGGAATACGCCCCTTATCGAAGATGGCTTTAAAAGCGGCTGTGACGCTAGCTCCACTTTTATCACGCAGCGCCTCTGCGTACGCGTATTTGGACAACACATCTATGACTGTTAATATATAACAGGCGCCGTCGTTATGTTTTGCAGTATCTTGAAGGCTGATTATGTCTGCTTGCCACTGATAATCTATGCACGCATTAACGATTGTAGGACGCCTTTTAAAGCGCCTTCTGGCTGGTTTATGTAGTGAATACGCCTCCTCTCCTGATAACCATGTCTTCACAGCTTCTCTGCTTACCGACTCCTTTTCAGCCCTAGCCCTTCTATATAGAGCAGCGCCGCTTCCAAAGCTGCCAACCCCTCTTGTATCATAATAAAGTTTTCTTAACAGGCCCGCCGACATGTTAGCAGTCATTACAGTACAGGAAATGAAAGACGCTTGTTTTGTGTAAGAACATTTTATTAAAAAATAATGAGTATTACCAAATCACAGACATGGGGGTTTCATATCTTTTCACAGTATGTGTAGTAAGTACGGTTTAACACACATATCCGGTTTTTAGATGCAACATTCTACTACTTTACTTTAATACACGCTAGCATTTAGCAATACATCAGGACTTAGCTATTATAAAATAGCCTTTGTGGTGCCAGGGCCAGTACTTTTCTGCTTTTTAGATACACATTACACATGCGCTTTTCTATAAGTCTTTCTATCATTTTTCTGTCACAGCACGCACAGGCATTTGGCATGCCTCTTAGTTTTGCGCAGGGGTCGTTGGCGTAGCGTATCTCCTTGACTGTCGCCATCAAGATCTTCAACATGTTAGGGTGGACAAAATTATTTTCATCGCTCAGGCCGTGCACCACCCTTAGCAGCTTATACATCTTGTACGGATCAAGCAAACTACATATATGCCGTATCATTCGGTCTCTGTATGATTCGGCTAGACACTCGTGCGCCCCCTGTTGAGGGTCCCTAACACGATGGCCGAAACACATGTTGTAATAGTCCCGCTTGACGCACACTCGTACAACTATAGCTGCGAAACCTTTAACACCGGATATAGTGTCTCTGGGGAACCAGGCCGTTGCTTTTACAAACTCGTCGTTCTTAGAACCATCTTCACATTCCATGGGCAGAGGTGAACTCGGCTTTGTGGAACTTCCAGTCTGGTTTGCACAGCATATACAGGACAGATTCAAGCTGCGACCTTTTGCAGTCTGCCCCTGGGCCTCAGTTCTTTTCGGTGTTTCATCCTAGATTCAAAAGATAAATATTGACACCCCGTTAGCTGTAGAAAGACAACAAACTTTCATGTAAAGGGTCTACGTCTAACATTTTTTTTTTTTTGACTTACCCACACATTTTCACCACCCTCTGCAGCGGCTCTGAAATCTTGAGAGTCGGGAATATCCATCGGTGATCCCTCATCTTCAACGCTTGTATCAGGCTGTTGCACAACTACCTCCGTAGGACTCATAGCCTTCTGAACATCCATGGTTTCATAGATGTGCGTATTAGGAGGGGGCCTAGGTTGATATTCTTTGCGCATTATGAAGTAAGTGCATCCCACTGGTTCTGCTCTCTAGAGAGGGTCACAAACAAAAAATATGAAAGCTTAACGTTCGATAGTTGTAGAAATAGAAATACATCCTTATGTAAATGGCTGCTCATAACATTTTGACTCACCTTCACATTTTCACAGCCCTCAGCGGTTGCTCTGGCGTCTTGAGAGGCGGTAATATCCTGCGATGCCCCATCAGCCGCAGTTCTGACATCTTGAGAGGCGCTAATATCCTGCGATGCTCCCTCAACTTCCACGTTTGTATCAGGCTTTTGACCAGGGACATTCTCAGGAAAAAGACTCTCGTGAAAACCCACGTCTTCATAGACGGGTGTATTAGGCGGAACTATGGTGTCTTCCGCATCCTCCGACTCCAAGAGCATGCTTTGCTCAACCGTCAAGTCGCCACTCGAACCCTCACTAGAGCTGCTGTCGCTCTTAATCGGGGACAGCGGACACCGCCAATCCTTGAAACCAGGGGCGCCAAAACGCTTAGCAAACCCACAGCCATAAGCAGTAACGTCACAACCCATATCCTTAGGTTCTTCTGGTTGAGCATTCTCGTCCAATACCAAAGGGCTTATGGTTCTGTAATAGCTACTGATGGGGGGCTGTGAGCCACCAACCCAGTTTTTTCTCGCAAATGGGTTGTAGCTCTTCTTTTCTGCCATGGCGATCCTTCACGTAGTCCAGAGGTTGCTTGCTATACCAGGCTCCTGCCACAGGCTTATATGTATTCTAAGAAACCACAACCCCTAAAAGAGGCGTATACCTCTACACCATAACAGAGACACATGGCCTCAGGGCGGTTCTGCCACGCCTATGTCTCCATAAAAAACAACACACCCCCTATGACTCATCCGCCCCCCTTCCGGGACAGCTGCTTACCCTTGTCAACACTAGTGCCACCTGTCAATTGATGCCAACAGTTTAAGGCCAGGACCTGTCAAATTTAAGACTAGGATTTCCTGCCATAGCTGTCAAATTTAAGACCAACACCTTGCGCCCAGGCCCTGTCAAAATTAAGCAAAAACAACACGTGATGGACCGAATGTGGATCAATGTCACACACTCACCCCAGTCCAAAGATCTGGGCCAAAATCCATCGTTTTTTTGCACTCCACACCACCCTGGGTTAGACAATGGCGATATGCAAATCAGCTCTGACCCTGTGCCCCATGGGAACAGTCCAGTCCGAACTACAAAAGCCATGTCCTTCCCAGAACGGAATCAAGCATCCGAGGACCGGACCGGTTTCGAGGTAACACCTCTCATCAGCCCGGCTAGCTTGACTCCAGTGGTGTGGAGTGCCTGGGACCCACGTCTGGGCATCCCCAGCGCACTTAGGGCGGAATATGCAAAAACAACACGTGATGGACCGAATGTGGATCAATGTCACACACTCACCCCAGTCCAAAGATCTGGGCCCAAATCCATCGTTTTTTTGCACTCCACACCACCCTGGGTTAGACAATGGCGATATGCAAATCAGCTCTGACCCTGTGCCCCATGGGAACAGTCCAGTCCGAACTACAAAAGCCATGTCCTTCCCAGAACGGAATCAAGCATCCGAGGACCGGACCGGTTTAGAGGTAACACCTCTCATCAGCCCGGCTAGCTTGACTCCAGTGGTGTGGAGTGCCTGGGACCCACGTCTGGGCATCCCCAGCGCACTTAGGGCGGAATATTCAAAAACAACACGTGATGGACCGAATGTGGATCAATGTCACACACTCACCCCAGTCCAAAGATCTGGGCCCAAATCCATTGTTTTTTTGCACTCCACACCACCCTGGGTTAGACAATGGCGATATGCAAATCAGCTCTGACCCTGTGCCCCATGGGAACAGTCCAGTCCGAACTACAAAAGCCATGTCCTTCCCAGAACGGAATCAAGCATCCGAGGACCGGACCGGTTTCGAGGTAACACCTCTCATCAGCCCGGCTAGCTTGACTCCAGTGGTGTGGAGTGCCTGGGACCCACGTCTGGGCATCCCCAGCGCACTTAGGGCGGAATATGCAAAAACAACACGTGATGGACCGAATGTGGATCAATGTCACACACTCACCCCAGTCCAAAGATCTGGGCCCAAATCCATCGTTTTTTTGCACTCCACACCACCCTGGGTTAGACAATGGCGATATGCAAATCAGCTCTGACCCTGTGCCCCATGGGAACAGTCCAGTCCGAACTACAAAAGCCATGTCCTTCCCAGAACGGAATCAAGCATCCGAGGACCGGACCGGTTTCGAGGTAACACCTCTCATCAGCCCGGCTAGCTTGACTCCAGTGGTGTGGAGTGCCTGGGACCCACGTCTGGGCATCCCCAGCGCACTTAGGGCGGAATATGCAAAAACAACACGTGATGGACCGAATGTGGATCAATGTCACACACTCACCCCAGTCCAAAGATCTGGGCCCAAATCCATCGTTTTTTTGCACTCCACACCACCCTGGGTTAGACAATGGCGATATGCAAATCAGCTCTGACCCTGTGCCCCATGGGAACAGTCCAGTCCGAACTACAAAAGCCATGTCCTTCCCAGAACGGAATCAAGCATCCGAGGACCGGACCGGTTTCGAGGTAACACCTCTCATCAGCCCGGCTAGCTTGACTCCAGTGGTGTGGAGTGCCTGGGACCCACGTCTGGGCATCCCCAGCGCACTTAGGGCGGAATATGCAAAAACAACACGTGATGGACCGAATGTGGATCAATGTCACACACTCACCCCAGTCCAAAGATCTGGGCCCAAATCCATCGTTTTTTTGCACTCCACACCACCCTGGGTTAGACAATGGCGATATGCAAATCAGCTCTGACCCTGTGCCCCATGGGAACAGTCCAGTCCGAACTACAAAAGCCATGTCCTTCCCAGAACGGAATCAAGCATCCGAGGACCGGACCGGTTTCGAGGTAACACCTCTCATCAGCCCGGCTGTCAAAATTAAGGCCAGGGTTTCCAGTCAGAGCTGTCAAATTTCCAGACAGAAGTTTAAGACTAGGCCTGTCATATTTAAGACTAGAACCATCACATTTAAGGCCAGGATTTCCTGGCCGGAGCTGTCAAATTTAAGGCCAGGTTTAAAGTGAAGGTATCATACCCTACTACTTACCTGTGCTTGTAAATATCACTCAGCAGGCTGCGCCACCGGTGCGTCACGCAACGTGATGCATTGGCGGCGCAAGGGGCTTGTAAATCTGCCCCTCACACTTTAAATGCGGGTCCCCTGGATTGAGGCATGCAGTTATTGATCCCCTGCATGTACAAATGCCTCTGTCATTAAAGCTTCTTTTTAGCTACTGTAGGCTTAGGTCACGAAGTGTGGCACAAATACATATCCAGTGGATGAAGTCCTCTTCATCTCTTTTACAAAGCAAGAGATACGACCAGTATATTTCCATGTGTGTCATACTTCCCATGTGCAATATCATAAATCAGCATTTGATATGTAATGGATCAGGGTTTGCAAGATAGGGACACTGTGTCAGGGTATTGCAGTATTCAAATACCATCCATGCATGTGAATAGAAGCTTGATTTGATTTTGGCTTCCAGACAAGATGGCAGCTTTATGTCCCTGTTTGTTGCCTTTTCAAAGGCATCACATGGCGTGCCTACAGCCCACAATTTGTTTAACTCTTTCTGTGCTGGTGACGGAACCACTCCGTCACCAGCCACGGACGCGCTGTGCTGGTGACGGAATGGTTCCGTCACGGCCTGGCCACCGCGCCTGCACGGCATCAATTCCGTGCCTGCACGGTGCGTTCTATTGAGCGGGCGGGGCTGTGACGGAACCACTCCGTCACAAACACAGCGCGCCCGTGGCTCGTGACTGAGTGGTTCCGTCACGAGCATGGTGGTGCCGCGTGGCCCCCCCACTCCCCCACAGCGCCGCGACAGGATTACCACCGCGGCCAAGGGGTTAAACGCAGTTCTGAGATGGAAGTGTTCAAGTACTTTTAATATCGGACTGATGATCCCCTTGAAGAGCCTTCCATAGTATACTATTTAATGGGAGTGATGATCTTGACGGATCATGTACCAGTTTTCTATTGTTATTGCAATTCTAGCCGGATCTTGCTTGGTATGCGCAAAATCAAGCCAAATTTGTGCTAGTGAAAGTATTGTGGAAGGTTAAAAACTCAACTTGGGTAGAGGATGTAGCCTTAAGGCTAGAGTGGGTGACCCGAAACTGGAGAACCATGTTTGAGTCTCGGCAATGACGCTCAACATCCTGTGATTCTGGGTAAATCACCTGGGGGCAAATTTACCAACCCCTTGCGCCACTTTTGCGTCATTTTTAACATGGGAAAAATGATGCAAAAGTGGTGCAAGGGGCTTTTTAATCTACCCCCTAATACCTAACAAAAAATGAATATGTCCACCTGTAACGAAACTGGTGCTCATGTAAAGCGCTAGTTTGCACTATATAAAACTAAAAAAAATACAAAAATAACTAAAGGTGTTACTCTGCTCTTTATTGAGTATTGCACCATCCTGAATTCTCATGGTCATGCTGACGTATGCGATGATTGGCTATAACTCAGTAGTGATGACACTTAAGGGAGATTGGAACGAAGGACCAGTCAGGTTTTTTGCTAGATTAGTAAAGGCATGGATGAGTGCACTCACCTTCTTCGCTATGTGTTGTTTTTGGTGACTAAAATGCCCTCTTTAATCTAGATATACCCCAAATATTTATAGTTGATTACAGACTCTAGCCTACTATGATTTAGTAGGATCCAGGCTGCCTGCCCTTGTTGATTGCAGAGGGACATAGTTTTAGTTTTTGTTGCATTCACCTTTAAGTGGTTGATTTTGGTACACTGTGCCAGGAATGTAACTGATCTTTGCAGGCCCACTTTTGTTCCAACGAAAAACACAATGTCATCCGCATTCAATAGATGTGTGAGTCAAAGTTTATCTGATAGACCCAAGCTCTTCAACTTGTTCCATAGCAACTCCTGATTTAGCGTATAAAAAGCTGCCTTAAAATCTATGAAGCAGAGGTATAATTGTTTCCTGGCCTGTTTACACTGTTGGATCAAAAAGACAGTTGCTAAGATGTTAGTTGTGGTACCTATGACTCTTCTGAACCTGGTCTGGTTTAGTATGATGACTTTATTTTTGTCTGACCAGTCTATTAAAGCCTCCAATAGCAAGGATGCATAATATTTGCTTCAGTGTCCAGGAGGGCTATAAGCCTATAGTTGGCTGGATTTCCCCGTCTCTTTCTTTAAGGATTGGATTTATTACGGACCCTCCCCAAATCTCCGGGATGAAGCCACTAGGCGAACTTCCTTGAACAGTGAGGCCAGTTGCACTGACCAAAGTTCGACATCTTCTTTGAATAGGGCCTGCGATAAGCCATTTGTCCCAGGCGTTGCTTCCAGATGGCCTTGACTAAGGACTTCTTTGATTTTTGATGGCAAATACAAGATATTGTCATCTGCGGGCTGCAGTTGTATTGTCCTTATACGCAGTGATGCTTTTGTGCCTGTTTTTCCATCACTGATCGAGTTATCATTGCTAGTGGGAAGTAGATTTTTCTGCAAGTATGCTGGCATTATCTTAAAAGTGTGTGAAAGGTGGATCATCCGGGATTGCTCCGTGATGTTAGAATTGTTTATCCGTTTTCCTATTACATTACATTCCCAAAATTTCCCTGGGTTGCTTTGCTTGACAATATATATTTGCTCAGCCCAGAATACATCTTTCTCTGCCTTCTTATCTTTCGAAAGTTGTTTTTTGAACTCTTTCTTTAGGGGTTTCAAAGATTCCTGAAGAGGGGAGTTGAAAGACTGTATTGTACTGTAAAAATGGCTAAAACTCATTGTACATTTAAACATTTGTTGGTTAAATAAACGTGCACATATACCCATTTCAACTTCATTTTTTTTACATTAAGCACAAAGTACATATGGATAAATTCAGATGAACTTTGCAAAAAATAAATATGGATAACTGCAAATGCATATGTCAAAATACATAATAAGGGGGGCGTGGCCTGCAGTCAAAGAAGATGGCTGCACACTAGAGCAGATGCGCTAGCAGATCGCAGCAAAACACCCACAATCCGCTATCATCCGACATTAAAAAGGACACCTACTGACGTGTGAGGCCGCAGAGAGTGGGCGGGCAGCAGCGGAGGTCGTCAGGAACCAAGGGCAAGTGTTCTCTGCCCGCTGGTCGGTGGTCCAGGTCGAGCGTCCTGCAGCAAGTAAATGGCACCCGCCGCCACGAAGTGCTGCTGATAGATAGCCGTGAACGATAGTGAGACCTGGGGAACTGCTGGCGAGCGGCCGTAGACCGGAGCTGGTGCCACTGAAGACGGAGAGAGCCATGACTTACCCCACAGCAAGCCCCGTGTCCTGGGGGCGCACAGCTAATGGCGGCCTTCCGGGCGGCCTGAAACACCATTGTGAGCTGCTACAAACGATGTGGAGGTACGAGTGCTGAGGCTGTTTCTGCAGACAGCATTGGGATCTGGCTGCCCGTGGCTTCCATTGGCGCTATAGAGAGTCTGGCAGCACGGCGTAGTATAGCTTCCGGCAGGAGAGCCCAAGGTGACAGTGCGTGTGGGGGCCGTTGATCATATAGGCCCCGTGTGTTGCCGGACTTGTGCTGCAGCTCCCCCCACCGGGGGGTACGTGATAAATGGGTGGAGCCCATCAGGCTTGAGACCCGGGTTGCAAGTCAGCGGAGGGCTTGTGTGAAGTGTGCGAGGCCCAGAGAACAGAGCGGAGCTGAGGGGATGTGGGACCACAGCACCCAGTGAATGTACAGAACCGCCCAGGGGGTATGGTGGAAGGCGGGCCGCGGCATGTCCAGCGAGTGATCCTTGTGCCCCACACACCATAAAATGCACCAAAATAGACCTGCAATTCTGGGCACCGTGAAAGGCTGCATTCCAATCAGAGAACCACAGTGAGGTTGGGACACCACAGCTGTCAGTCCAGCACGTGGAGCACAACGTGGCACTGGTAACCCCCCCTGGATGTTACGAGGCCCGTCATTCGCACAGGACAGTAAGAAAGTGGGGGGTAGCCCAAAAAGGCCAACTGGGGGTGCTGCGGGTTACCCGGAGATTACCTCGACTGCGAGCCGGACAGGACTCATGAGGCTAGAAGACACCGTGATCAACAGGTGACTCTGGTGGGCCCGCGAGGAAGGGGAGCCCTGGCCGGGCTACGGGTATACTGACCAGACTACTTGGAGCCCCGATGAAATCCGGCCGTACCCTGGACGGGAGCGAGCTTGGTGGAGACTGAGGAGTGGGCCGTGGCTGGTCTAGCGGGCGGTCCTAAGTCCCTATACAACATCAGTTGGACAAGATAGAAGCTGCGGGGCCAGGATCAGTACAAGACTGCCTTGTAATCAGCGGATTAGAACAGCGAAAGGGTCCAAAAAGCGGCTGTGGCTGGGCCAGACTTGTACTCCAAGCTGGGTTAACAGGAGGGTGAGACCATAGAGGTCAGACGGAGAGCGTCGTGGACTGCTTGGCTATCATCTGATCCGGGGGCCTGACGCAGGACCAGAGGTTACAGCCCGCGCAACAACAGGCTTAAGGACACCAAGATTGGCAGGGGAGTCTGGGCGGCCCGTGAGCGCGGAGGCTCCTTGCCGGGCGACCAGTGGACAGATTAGACTGCTGAGTCAAGGCTTAAGTTATGGGACGTAATAGGCTGACAGTGCAAGGCCAAATAAATGAAATCGACAAATACACTGTCGCCATGGGCAGGGAGGAGGGCCAGCATGGAGGGAGCCAGCAAAGCAGGGCAGAGAATGCCGGGCCTGACCCCTCGCTTAAGGACATTATGATGGCCATAAAGGACATGCGTGGCACTATGGAGCCCAAGTTGAACTCAGTCACTGAGGCAGTTAACCTACGCAGATTTCAGGAAGATGACAGACAAAGTGGCGGAGACGGAACACGGTATAGGGAGCCTACAGTCCAGAACGAAGAGACTCGAGGAGCAGGTTGCCAAACTTACCCAAAATCAACCAGACAATGCGGCTCACCTGAAAGATCAAGAAGGTCGGGCACAACGCAACAATATCCGCATCGTGGGGGTTCCGGAGGGAATGGAGGGCCCGTCCGTAGACTTCTTTGTGGAGGACTTGATCTTTAAACATCTGAAGCCAAAACGCCTTTCTAACTTCTTTTTTGTAGAAAGGGCACACCGTGCGTTGGGGGGGAGGCCCAAGCCTGGGGCCCCTCCATGAACCATCATTGCCCGTATCCTGAACTATAGAGATCGGGACGCCATCCTGCAGGCCTCACGAGTGCCCGGAGATTTGCAGCAGGAAAATGCCACAATTTGCTTTTTCCCAGACGTCACATTGCATGTGCAAAGACTGCGCCGATCCTTCGAAGGGGTGAAATACATGATGCTGTATCCGGCGCGACTTAAGATCCTAGATGGTGAAAAGGCATATTTCTTTGACTGACCGGCAGAGGCGAGCTACTGGATGGAGAGCTGGTGGACCATTTACCGTCAGAATGGTCCGCAACGATCATCTCTGAATCGCATTAGCCAGGAAGCTCAGAACAAACGCACACCACCACGAGAGACCCTAGAGAGCAAGCAGGCTCCAATGAAGTGACTTTAGGAGTAAGGGTTCCATGGGTTGATTCCTTCATGAGAGGGGGGGCGGTATGCTTCCGGGGTCCTGGTTTTCCTGGGGTGCCGGCCAAGGCGCTCCGAGGCTGTGATCCTCTCCAGCTTTGCAAGGTTGAGACATTATGGCTATCACCTGTGAAGGTGTAAGGTTTCAGCATTAGCCATGGGGGCGGAGGGGGGTAGGTCTGGGGTGGGAAGGTGGGGTCCTTTAAATTGTTCTATCCATGGGGTGTGCACTCCGGCAACCAGGTATGTCTCTTTCTGTGGAGTGCAGGCTTATGTTCCCTCGTTTGGTTGACATGGGGATGATGGGGGCAAACGGCACTCTGCGAGTTTATTTGGTGGGCGGTTGGGGGCCCATTTAGCAGGGAGGCAGGGTGGGGGGATTGGGCAGGGAGGCGGGATTTGGTTTGAGGGGAAGTTTATGTGCAGTTCATGGTGACTCAAATTCAAATATATGGTTGTTTCAACTGGGGACTAGGCAACGGATGGGGGGTGATCCGTGGTATTGGGGGCCTATGCACGGGAATGGGCTACTAGACACACATAAAGGTTTAAACGTGGAACGTCAATGGGTTGGGCAATAAGGTGAAGAGGACACTGGTTTTGCAGCAAGTGAAGTGTACTGGGGGGACACAAATGCGGTCATGGATGCCGAACTCGATCGCTCAGGGGTGAGACAGGGGAATAAGAGAGAAATGGGCCTACGGGACTTTGTTACCGCAATGGGACTTTGTTACCGCAATGGGTCTTAGTGATATATGGCGCACACACTACCCCTCCCAAAGACACTACACATTCTATTCCGCCAGACATGGGTCCTTCTCCAGATTAGACCACATTTTCACAGGGGAGACCAGCTGGGGGATTTTGCAGAACCCTACATTATGGCCCAAAGAATCTCCGACCACTCCCCGGTGGGCGTGATCCTCAAAGGGGCAACAACTGCCAGGGCAGCCTTTCAATGGCTCCAGGATCTGGACTGGTACCAGAGGGCAGAGGAAATGATATACAAGTCCAGGGGCTGTGTAAAGAAATATAAGATATGGGGGCCTTGTTGAAGGTACCGAGCCGCACAGGGTGGGGTGGGTGATGGGGCTGAAGTCAATTCCAATCATTGTCAGATTGCTGGCGATTGTACCATGTACTGTTGTTATCCTTCATGTTACTGAATGGGAACTGAATGGGAACATGAGCAAAGTTAATAAAAAGATTTATATAAAAAAAAATACATAAATACCATAAACTTGGAAGAAGTAAATGTAATTTGGAGAACACGTGTTTCATCGAGGAGTTTCTCCAGTGTATGGCAGGCTGCGGGTTCTGCTGGAAAGTCAGCTGTTGGTCACACCATCCTCAGTGCAGCCTTTAGTCTATAACAAAGGAATATATCTAGGGGAGTGCATGGCAAGGTCCAGTGTAGCTCTCCAGTGATATGAACTTCTTATTGTCCTATCGTCTCCCCCATTTTCACAGTGCTATTTTGGACAGTTGGAACATTTTTTTTTTTTAATTTTACTTATTTAATGCAATATTATATAGCGCGAATATTACCCAAAGGTGCCAGAGCGCTTTACATAAGAACCAGTTGCGATACATAGGGACTGAGGATTACTTGTGTTGCATGAAAGATACAAACAAAAACCAATTGCAAATGTACAAGTTATAGTCACACAATGAGGCGCACTCAAGGAAGGGATACAAATGGATATACTCTAAGAGTCACATAGGAATGGTAGATAGTACAAAGGTCTACTGCATATACTAGTGATTAGAGTTATCTCTGTATACATAGGGAAGGGATATGAATGGATATACTCTAAGAGTCACATAGGAATGGTAGAGAGTACAAAGGTCTACTGCATATGCTAGTGATTAGAGTGTAGGAGAGTAGGGTCTGCTTCCTATGGTCACCCCCACTTTTTGCTGTGATTCACTGGTTTTTCGACTTTAGTGAGGCTGTGGGCCTGCTAATCAGACCCACAGCCCAGCTGTTCTCTCTGTAAATTCATACCATGTACTTTAGGTACATACCTAATTGGGTATTGGGTCACCTTTGTGAGCCCCTGTATAGTGTACCATAGGTACCCATGGCATAGGTGCATCTAAGGCCTACCAGGGGCTGCAGCATGAATTATGCCACCCCTGTCTGGCCATCCAAACTGACACCACAGGCTGATCACTCAGCTTAGGCAAGGTGGTGTAATCACCCTTTGCTTAGATATAGTATACATATATCTAACCTTATACATAGACACATATGTACCTATAAGTCACTCCTAT
The DNA here is from genome assembly GCF_964263255.1 of Lissotriton vulgaris. Taxonomy (NCBI): domain Eukaryota; kingdom Metazoa; phylum Chordata; class Amphibia; order Caudata; family Salamandridae; genus Lissotriton; species Lissotriton vulgaris. Next base: position 208,877,627 of record NC_141695.1, read on the forward strand.
GGCAGGCCTTAACAATCCTGGAGGCAGAGTGCTTGGTTTTATGTGAGATGGTGCTCTAGCATGAGCTGAGCCCGTCTGCAGCTTTCGGAACCATACCATATACTCTTAAGTGCATTATAATCTTTGTGGTTAATGCTAACTTTGGTTTGGCTTTATCAAAACATGTCGTGTAAGGTGTCAAAAGATAAAGAGGGAGCTACCCTTTTGACAGGAAAAGGATTGGGTCAACAATCTTATAAAAACAAAACTCCTTCTCCTGAGTTTGGCAAATGGTTGTTGATGTTAGATTCCCCTGGGGGACGTTTAAATCTATGGGAAAGATTACAATATTGCGTAGGTTACCAAATTTACAACTTAGTTTTTGTTGGACCCAAGAGTATCATGAAAACAATTTTCGATATCAACAAGAGAGGTAGGGTGTAGACACTCCTGTACCCCGATAATGTATACTGTAAACAACGAAGGAATGACTAAGGTGCAAATAAAAAAAACAATCGTGATAGGTTCAAGAAATAACGCTTCACTGTGTACTGCACGCGTGATCAATGCTCACACGCGTGCAGTAAGCACAGTGGGGCAGTCTCAAAGTCCCTAAGAGGGCCGGGACGACTGTCTTCAACTAGAAGAAAGTCAGGGCGTTTGCTGGTCACCCTATAGTGGGTGGAGGGAGAGAACCTTAATTCTTAGAAGGACTCTCACTCACCACTAGTTGGTGATATGCTTCATCATCGGGTCCCCGCTGGGGTGACCGAATGCCTCCCCAGCGTGCTACGACGCCTAATTACAGCGGAGCAGGATGTGGTGGGTGCAACAGTGCCCAAATTAGGAAGTGACTAAACGTGATAGTGCAAAAGTGTATTTAACAATTAAAAAATGCAAAGGTTGTGCCTTTAGAATTTTTTTTTAATAATGGCCAACCCGCATTGGTTAAAAATAAAGTGAGCGGACTCCCCAGGTTCTTAATTAAGGAACCGGAATCCTAAGTCAGAAGTAAAATTTGGTCGACATGTTTCAGCAGTTTAAGTTGCATGTAGCTCAGCTTTCTTCAGGACCTAAACCAAAAGTCCTCCGGTGGTATGCACGCTCTAAGGTGCACCCTCCCGTGAGGCTCTAAGTGTGAAAAAAAATGTTTTATACAGTGTCAAAGGACGGAAAACATTCCATCAACACCGCACTACTCAATCTGGTAGGGGTGTGTTAAAAAGGGAACCTGTAGAAAAGAAGGGACAAGGACAAGATGGCATGCGCTGGGTACAACTCAGCCACACCAATTGTAACACAGCGAATGTGGTTTATTTGATCACCTGCAGACGCAAATTACAATACATTGGGATGACATCCAGACGTGTCAAAACAAGAATATGTGAGCATCGTAGCAACATTTGTTGTAAAAAAACAACAACAAAACTCACTACACATTTTCTACAGACTAACCACACACCTAATGACCTCGAATGGACTATCCTGGAACACCTGGAGGGCAGTTCAGAGTCCCTACTATTCGAGAAGGAACAACGTTGGGTGTATCGTCTAGGCACCAACACGAAAGGCCTCAACGATGACATACCTTGGGGCACTGTATTACGCTGATGGACAGTAACAAAAGTCCAATAACAAACTGAATTTTTTCTAGATTCCAGGTTGAGCTCGTCTACCCTCAGTTCAGGGACTTAATCCACACTATGTAGAAAAAACAACCACTCACACTACTACTCTGGGTGGGAATCACCGTACTCTCTCCAGATGGTCATTAATTTCCCTATTTCTCTATCCAAATGTGGGACCCGTGCATAAAATATCCGCCATTGCTCACCCCACACTGTTTAGCTAATAAATAACAAATCATAAAAAACAAACAATAAAAGGTATTTTGAGGCGAAGGAACCACACTCACAATCGTGGGTGTGTTAATGCGAATACCTTTTCTGATCAGTTGTACTACTCTTAGATCAGACGATCGTTGTGCCTTACATTTGCAATTACTAACTAATTTAATTTGGGATTCGGGTTGCGATATCACTGGGACTCGAACCCCCGACCATAGAACTATGAGCTCCGCAATGCCGGCTCAGTCCGCCCCCCACGTGGTAGCTTGTAACCAATTAAATCATCTCCCATCCTAACAGGTGCCTACGCCTTTAAGACGCGGCACACGCGCTGAATTTCTCCAACGTCATGCACTCACGAGGGCGGGTGCATCCAAGTCAGAAGTAAAATTTGGTCGACATGTTTCAGCTGTTTAAGTTGCATGTAGCTCAGCTTTCTTCAGGACCTAAACCAAAAGTCCTCCGGTGGTATGCACGCTCTAAGGTGCACCCTCCCGTGAGGCTCTAAGTGTGAAAAAAAAATTAAATTAGTCTGTCGACGCGGCATTTCGGTGCCTCTTTAATCTTGCACCTTCTTCAGGACTTTTTCATTGTTTAATCATATCTATAAAAACATATCACAATACATTTCATTAGGTCCAATAATTTTAGTCTAACAATTGCACATTGATTCATACACATTTTAATTAATCTCCTAATATTTGGTAACCCCAACATTTTGTAATCCAGGATCTATTACCTCCCTGCTCTGTATTACTAAGGTCCCACACCTTAGTATTACTGAGAGGGACTATCTGACTAGCATGATGTTTTTGTATATATCTCACTGGGATACGGTGTCTTCGCTTTGTTTTTGTCGGACACAAATGGGCTGTGTATAGAGTTAACATAAAGGACCATCTGGTTTTAATTCCTTCTTTAATGTATAGTCCCACCCATGTGTATTTCTATCATCTTACCCAGGTTAGTTCTTTCCTGGCTCTGTCTTATCATTTTTTTTTAGCACGTTCTCATCCGCTCTTGTATTATCTTAAGGAAGTTTTGATTTCTTTCCTCTTCTTTGTTCTAGGAGAGAAAGTACCTTATTCTTGGTTACCCTGTTTTTCACGCCATATCCTCTAATTTAGTATAATATAATTCATAATTTTTACCTTGTATTTCAATTTCGTTGGTACTCCACTCGGGTTAAGTAAAAATGGACCAACTTCAATCCTATAAAAAATAAAGAAACATCTTTTTTGTAAGGTATTTTCCTTTTGATCTCATTTCTAGAGTTGTTCAATGTAAGGTGTCAAACACTTTGGAATACTACCCCCCCCCACTGCCAGTTCTGGCGGCGGGGGTAGCATTCCACCCTTCTAGAGGGAAAGACATGTAGTTAATGCTTTACCCGGTTAAAGTTAAACAGAGCCTCAGCATCACAAAATGGATGCTGCTCCCACAGACACGAGTCTGACCTTCTGCTGCTGGACGAAACTCCGGCAGGGGAGGCCTGGACAATAGGTTTCCTGCCTTGGGAGGTGCTAGCAGGCTTTTAGTGTATTGGGGCAGGGAGGGCTGCAAAATGAGACACTGCCTGGATCACACAAGGTGCTCCATGCATAGCCCGGTGCAAACCAGTTGCTGGGGCACTCCAGCCCCAGCTCTGGCGCAAAACTGGACAAAGGGAAAGGGGTATAACCACCCCCTTCCCAGGTTCCACCCATAGTAGGAACCTAGCAGGTAATCCAGCCCCTTAGTTTAGTATAAAGTTAGGAGCTGGGTCTAGAGACTTTAGATTTATCCTGGAAAGAAACTCTGAAACGAAACTCTTGGACCTTCGATGTTCCATATCAACTGGAAGACTAAAGACATCTCCCTTGTGGTCAAGGAGTGACCACCCTGTGCAAACAGGCACCAACAGTAACTTGTCGGTTTGCTTTTTTGACGCTCCCGCTGGAACCTGAAGACTTAGCGATGCAGGAACTGGACTTCCAGACTTCTCTGACTCAGACCCATATCCACTGCAAAGCTGAGACCCGTGGCGGACACGAGAGACGTGGGACCGGACATCCTGGCCTACCTACTTTTTGCTACCTGTGCAGCTCCTGAGGTATCCTCGAAGTCATTCATTGGGGTTTGAAAAGCCCCCGACCTGAGCAGCATTTGCACCGAAGCTCAGCCCTCCACACTCCACGAGTGCTGCGTGGGGCCTGCGCCTGCATTTCAGCTCAACGCATCTTCGCGGTTGCTATCCCATTGGCTAGTTGGCCCTCTGAAGACATTTTTGTGAAACTACACTGCTTTCCTGGTTGCGTTGGGTTTGCTCCAGGTTCCCTGCGAAGGAGAAGCTCCCCAGACCTTGCTGGTCTGAAATGAAGCCAATCTTCCCATCCTACGTGGATTGCATTTGCCAAGGTTAGTTGGGTCCAATCCGGATACCGACACCGCCAACAGCTGGATCCGTTGTGCGACAGCTACACTCCAGCTCCTGGTTGTGGTCGATGCCTCCTGGTCCTCGTGGCTGCAGAGACAAGCTTCACCTCTTCACCTGATTGCATCTCGACATTGCCTGGTTCCTTCCTGGTCACTGGCAAGTGGCCCAGACTCTGTCCCCTCTGCTTTCAGGTTCTTCTCGACTCTGATCCACCCTTGGATCCCCCCGTACACTTTTCTCCTGGATGCCTGCAGCACTTTCTTGCAGCTCTCCATAGGAAACAGCGATGAAACCCGACACGAAAGAACACCTAAGCACCCGGCTTCCCTGTGTGAGGTAACTCGAGTACTCCGGTGCTCCCGTGGGTAACAACTATCCAAGTGTCCTAGTTTAACAGGGTTTTCCCGTAGTCCATCCGGAAGTGTCCAAAATCTACTACTTTGTAACTTTTACGTTCCCATTGAAACTCAATTGTAACCTGAGTGTGTGTTTAGACACTGCACACGCTTCCCGTGGGTCTCCTACTTCCAATCCCTTGGTTGGTCAGTGTAGCCCCAGCAATTTCCTAGGCCCTAGGCCTACTCACCTTCCCTGAAGTGGTTCTTATACCACTTCTTTAGTATATGGTTCATGAGGCCCCTAGGTCAGAATTGTATTTGTGCAACTTATAGTATGCTTATTGAGTAACTTGTGCTGTATCTCGAACTCTGACCTCATAAATAGTTCAGAAGGGTTGTGTTAGTAATAAATACATATATATTTGATATATACCTTGTGTAGTGTCCTTTCATTTGGTATTCAAGGGATTATATATGGTAAAACAGCTGGCTTCACATGCTCTCTGAAGTTTTAGCCTAAGACTGCTTTGTCCATGCTACCACTAGGATAGCTGGTCTATAAGGTTGACTTTACAACCATCACCATAAGGGTTGTTTGGACTGGTGCAGGGTGCCCACTAGAACAGTGGATATCATATACCAGGCCAACCTCTCACTTAGGGGCAGATTTATGTTAACTGGCGCATGCCCAGGGATGCGCCAGTTAACATGCGCCACAGTGCGCAACAGCTCCGCCAGCCATGGTGCGCCGCATTTATAATGCGGCGCACCATGGTGCAAAAACGGCACAGATGCGTGACGCATCTGTGCCGGAAATGTGGCGCATTGCTGGAGTTGCGTCGCAAGCGCGACGCAGCTCCAGCAAGGCTCGGGTGTGCCCCCTTTTAACAATGCTGCGTCAAGACCTACGCCTGCTTCAAGCAGGCGCAGGCTTTTGACGCAGCATTGGCTTAAAAGTGACTGAGTGAAATCTCATAGATTTCACTCAGCCACTTTTGCGAGGCGCACCTGCCCCGGAACGCCCACCCTGCGCCGGAACGCCCACAAGCGGCGCAGGGCTTTACAACGTGACGCATCTGCCTAGATGCGTCACGTTGTAAATCGTTCGTAGGGATGCGCCACGTTTACGCCGCCTTGCGTGACGCAACTGCGGCGTAAACGTGGCGCAAGGGCCTCATAAATCTGCCCCATAGAGTTTTAAGATTGTTTATGGCTCATGTGTGACAGGTATCAGGGGGTGCAGATGAGAAGAGAACTCCCAGGCCCACTGTTTTGCCCTATTCCTCCCAGGCCCTGGATGTGCAGACTACTGGCACCTTGATTACAGTGTACTGCAGAACAGAGTCCCAATTAGCGCCCTCAGCAGCATTTCAACTACCAAATGTGGGAGATAGAGGACGAGCCAAAACCAACAAATTCCCACAGTGCACTTAGGCACATAAATAATGCAGTTTCGGTTCTGGAGCCTTAAAGCCCAAATGGGAATGGGCAGTGTGAGACTTTCCCACTAATCCCCAAAAATGTATTTTGCCCAAGTCAGTCTAACAAATTGAGTGCTGATCTGCCGTAAAAGGGATTGCATAAGTGGAAGTGAAATATTAATAAATAAAAACAGCAACTTGGGGAGGTGCTTCTTTTTACTGAGTCCTAGTCTATCTGTAAGGGATAAGGGAAGGGCCGTCCACTGAGTGATCTGCTTGGTCATTTTGTAGATTGTCTGGCCATAATTCTCCTTTATAACTTTCTCCATGTCCCGTTTGACCCCGTCTTAAAGCTACTTGACAGATCCCTCGCACCATTCCAGTGGACAATCTGGGGTGAAGTGGATAGCACCTTCTGTAAGAGGAAATCTTTGTGATTAACTCAAAATAATGGTAATTTCAGACTGGGGTCAAAATCTGAGATTTTCTCATCTAAACATCCTCTGTGATTTCTGAGCTATTCATATCATCAGTGTATATTGATATTAGCATAGACCTAGAAGTGTGTTTCAGGGTATGACATGGTATTGATGTCGTAATCTGGCCACAAGGGTATCAGCAAATAGGATAGGAGATAGAGGGCATACTTGTCTAGCACCTCTAGAGATACAGAGGGGGAGTGGCAGTGGGCTCTTGATGCCAATCTCAATAATCATGGAGGCATATAACAATTTTATCTACTCCTCTAGCAATGTGGGCAATAGGCCTATTCTGGATAGAATGGAAAATAGATATTCCCATTCCAGGGAGTCAAATGCTTTAGAAGCATCCAGACATGCATAAATTGCATCAACTTACAGGTTGAGATCCTGCATTTGTGCAAACAGTGTATGCAAGGTATGGGCTGTGGAGAAGCACAGAATAAAACCAGACTGATCGGTTTCACCGGGTCCAGCAACAGATGATTCAATCGATTGGAGATCAATTTAGCTAGAATTTTAGTGTTGCATTTGAAGACAAATAGTGAGTGATATGATTCACAAAACTGTGGCACATTCCCTGGTATTGATAAGCTTACCAATATGGCGTTGAGTAGGGTGTGGCATTGGAATCTGCTCAAGTGACTCCTCGAACTGTGACAGTAGGTGTGGTACCACACTTCCATGAGGAGACCATTGGAACCAGGGGTTTTATATGTGAGTAGACCATTTATCGTATCTCTAATCTCATCAATAGTAGATGGTGGATGTAAAAGCTCATAGCCTTGTCTTCAAAATATTCTTCTATGCCATGACAGGGTGAGATCCTGCAGAACAGTACAGTTTAGAGTAATACAAGCTAAATGGGACATGTTTCCTGGGAGTTTCTGCCTGTGTCATTAATAATATGCGTAGTCGTGCTGGCAGCCTAGGGGTGTATAATCCTGATGGTCAGCAGTGTCATGAGCACTCCACCTCCCCATACACTAGAGTCATGTATCTCTCATAAACACCTGGGTCTGTTAGTGAACACTTGTACTTAGGGAACCCTCTAATGTCCTTAATTCCAGTTCCAATCAAATTAGGTGTTTTCAAAACATATTTAAAAACCCTATTAACGCATACATTTCTAAGTATAAATTTGAAGGCTTCCCATATTGTGAGGATGTCATTGACTGTTTTCAAGTTAATATGAACGTAACCCTCCATGACCATCCGCAGGTTTTCCGTGAAGATCGTATGCTGGAAAGCCTCAGAGTTCGGTCACCGTGGAGTCACCTGTGGAGAAGTGTGGCTCAATGGTTAGAGCGGCAGACCCTGATGCAGAGGTCTAGCCCGGACCAGGGTTCAATTCCTGCCTCGGTGGGTCTTGGGCTCAATTTCCGCAGACCTGATAATTCTCGCCTCGGTGCCTATTCTAATCATGGGTCCCACTCTGCAACTCTGGGCAATAGCTTGCTTAATCTCCACAACTGCCCTAACAACGATAGAATGCCTGGCTTCACCTTGGGATGCCCAGGAGTGGGCACTATAAAGGGAAAAGCCAGGAAGGGTTCCACAGCGGTATGCGTACAAGTGCCTGAGGGGGTCAATTCGGTGCGCTATACAAATACTACTACATTTACATTTCACCGTTGCTTTCCCATATCCCCAGGATCTCTACACAGTGGGGGCCAGATGGTGCAAATCCGCAACCCACAGCCCAACGTCCTGAATGACAAGCCAGAAATCACGCCTGAATCAGGTATTACGCACTCCTGAATGAAACATGCCCTGCTGTAACAAGAGGTTTCACTGTCTCCTGGCATACAGGAGCACATGGCTGTCAATTATAGCCTGCAGGTGTCTGGATGTGAGGTAGTCCGCCCCAGACACAGCTCATGTGTAATCCACAGGATCATGTATTGTACAGTTGAAGTCTCCTCACCAAATAAAGAGCTGGGGCAACTTGCCACTACCCTTCCCCACACTGTAAAAGGTTGAGTCCTCTGCGTTGGGGTCATAGCAACCAGCCATTGTAATCTGTCAATCCCCAAGGACCCCATAACAATACAAGCATGAGCCCAGGGCAGTAAAAGGTGTGCCCCTTTTAATCAAAATTGCAACTCCCCAAGTGTACAAAGAGTAAGACGATAACACACAGTGTGCCGCCCATTTCTGAACAAATGCCGGTTCCGCATGGGGGTCCACATGAATCTCCTGCAGCAGGCCTATGGAGATTGGACAGCATCTGTCTTGTTTTTTGCAGGGATTGCCCAGTCCTCTCACATTCAAAGTCAGGCTTTCTATCAACTTAAATACCAGATTATCTAGTATTGGATTAGGTATGAGACATAGATAAACATAGTATTACCTACCAAGAGAGGTATTAGAAAATAACAGGGAGAGCTTTACTGACTATAATGTAAAGTGTGAGACTGTAAGAGGTCACCAGTAGAGTCAACAGGATCCCCCACGAACCAGTTGTGGGTGTCAGAGGTATCACCATATTGCACCTCAGGCTTCTAAGATAAACTACTGCATGTGGGTTAGGCAAGTATAACTATACAATTACTTAGTTCATGGATGCAGAAGATGGAAGAGTCCAATGACGCCATATCAAACCCTTATTCAGAAGTTATTGTCTGTGCATTCATCTATGGCTAACTTCATTAATTGAGGTCATTCTGTCTCAGAGGTGAGTTATCATGATTTGGGTTGCTCTTATCTCGCCAGGCCTACTGGGTCACCTTTTTAAGGCATTCAGAGACTTGCTGGGGCATCTGAAAGATGTGTTGCCTCCATCATATGTCACTTCCAGCTGAGCTGGGGTAGAGCATGACATATTGGACATTGGCTTTGAGAAGCGGATACAACTTTCACCCGGCTTATTGTGAGGCAATGGTAAACCTAGGATAAGGTGAAATGTCATAGCGGTCAAAGGTTTGTTTCTGTTTTACTCTGCCCAACCGAAGAGCTGTATGCCTGCCATGAGAAGTGGATGCCCAAGAGAGTCCTAGCCTCAGAGGTTTGCATGCTCGCTCTAAAGCCAGTAGTTGCCAGAAGGCCTCTGACCCAAACACCTCACATATTCCTCCATTCTTCCTTGTCAGCTGATTCGGGGACTCCCAGGTTACAGATACTTTTCCTCCGAGATGTCGCCTCCAATTCTTCATTTGTCGCAAAGCTAGCGCAGAGGGCTTTTTGCAAGTTATGGGGAGTTTCTCCCTGTGCCATAATGGTGTCCTCTGCTGATGAGATCCTTCTTTCCACCTTGTTAGTCAGTCATCATGTTTTTGAGATCCCTTGTAATGGAATACATATGGGATGTGAGCACGTCTAGTTTTAGGGTGTATGGGAACCAAGCTCCCCTACATCGCCTTTAACTGTGATTTCATGCCATTGCCATCATCCCTGTCTCCTGGGTCTGAAACGGGATCTGATGGCGCCGCTGGTGATGATTCTGATGGAGCGAGGGTAGAAACAACATTTTTTATGACCCTCGTAAAATCACTCTCTCATAACAGTAACATGAACTAATTGAATGGTTTGGAATGCTAATCAACATAGAATATGCACTAAATTGCACCTACACAAGTACACGTGGGAAACTAATTTTGCTTATGTTGCAACCATAATTAACTAATAAAGTGATTTCCTCATGTCCTAAACTAATAAGCAGCTTTAAATTAACCAAAAGCGGCATAAATGTGCATTCTGTTTGTCTATTTGTGGCAAAAACATGAAGATGGGTAAGCAAATCATGCATAATTGTGGCTTTATTTGCTAGGTAACAACTAACACGGATACCTTAGTAAAGGGGGAGGTAAACAGAATGGGTTATAACTCAATAATTAATAGCTATCTGTGTTTGTTTCTATAATAGTTCCGGTATGGGCCTTTGCGGCCTGTAGAAAAATGGACGCTTGCATGAACTCGAGCTTGAGGTGTACTGCACATGTGCAGAGCTGTGAAAGAAACTGCAGACGAGCTTGCAAAGCCTCTAGCTGAACGACATGGGTCAAGGATAATGTGCCCTGAAACCCTGAATGACTGCCAACAAAATGGAAGTCCGTATTGAAACCGTGAGAACTGAAATGAATATTGCAAATTTAAGGACACGAGTGAAATGGACTTTACAGAGACAATAGCCATATAAATTTTTGCTGATGCTGCGGAAGTAGAATAATAAAATTATGAGGTTATGCTCATTCACCCCTTGGAAGAGCAAATCAAATTTGTCAGAGACCCCAAATGTTTCAGAAATTAGATAGTTTAGTTAGTAAAAAGGGTATAAAAGAAGGCGTTCCGATGAAGTAAAAAACTCTCTTTTCCGATTTCATCTTGGTATCCTGACATGCTGCCGGAATGCTGATTGAATCCTGGTGCGTAAGAACTCTGCCTATATTTGAGCTTAGCCTGAATGGGAACGGAGTCTTTAGGTGAGGTTGATAGTAGAGGGATAGAAGGATGAGCCTGGGAACTATTATGTCTTTTTTCCTAAATATCAGTGTCCTTTGAATTTAAAATAAATGTCTATTTCTGAGCTTTCATTTAATAAAATTAAATGTTTGAATTTTACAATTAATAAACCTGAAATCAGTTATACTAAATTGTGTGAATAAAATAAGTTATGACAAAGAGTCTTTGCTAAATAAAAATTAGATAAATGAAGAATTAAGCAGGTCTTGTTCATCCTTAGCCCAATTTTTACTAGCATGATCCATCAATAAATAGAATGGTGGTGTGTCTGAATAAATTGTTTTAATACTAGAACCATGGTAAATGAATTTAAACTGCAGATGTACATTTTATAAATAGTTTAGCTTAATTTAGACACTCCGTTATGATCCAGCCGCTCTCCTTTGAATCTCACCAATACATGAAGTAGAGAGAAAGTGCGTAAGTGAAATCAGTGTTATGGGCCCCACTGATGAGTAAATGTGATAATTGTGACGTCAGGGAAAGGTGATGAGGATTTTAGAAATTATTTGCGAAGTAGCGATGCATTTATTCCTTTGATGACATTCTGGAGCAGCCACTGGGATCAAAGGACAACTTTTGAGTGGCAATAATCTGTTTACCCCACTGCATAGAGGTAAATTGATGCTTTCAGAGGGAAAAGAATATTACTACTAACATATGGGACTGATCAGAACTTGGCCCTAGACCTCCAATTTTGGTTTTGCTATTGATACTATCTCAACCCTCCAACTTCCTTCCTTCTAGCGGGACATGGCAGGGGTATACAGTATATAGTGTATCTTAATTACTTTCATTTCTATGGGGCGGGGCCCTTCTGCCACTGTGCTAGAAGCCTGCAGTGCTAAGTCTCTGCCAGACTCTTGCAGTGCCAAGTCAGTGGTAGACTCCGGCAGCACCAAGTCAGTGATTGCCTCCCACAGTGCTAGACTCCCGGAGTGCCAAGTCTCTGCTAGACTCCTGTAGTGCCGGGTCTGTGATAGCCTCCTGTAGTGCCAAGTCACTGCTAGATTCCTGTAGTGCAACGGCTGTGCTAGACTGCTGCAGTGCCAAGTCAGTGCTAGATTCCTGTAGTGCAACGTCTGTGCTAGATTCCTGCAGTGCCAAGCCAGTGCTAGACTCCTGCAGTGCAATGTTTGTACTAGACTCCTGCAGTGCGAAGCAAGTGCTGGATACCTGCAGGGCAAAGTCTGTGATAGTCTCCTGCAGTTCCAAATCAGTTCTAGACTCCTGCAGTGCCAAATCAGTGCTAGAGTCCTGCAGTGCCAAGTCTTTGCTAGACTCCTTCAGTGCCAAGTCAGTGACAGCCTGCTGCACTGCCTGGTCTGTGATAGCCTCCTGCAGTGCCACATCAGTGCTAGACTCCTGTAGTGCCGATTCTGTGATAGACTCCTGCAGTGCCAAATCAGTACTAGACTCCTGCAGTACCAAATCAGTGATAGCAGCCTCCTGCAGTGCCTGGTCTGTGATAGCCTCTTGCAGTGCCACGTCAGTGCTAGACGCAGCCCTGCAGGAGTACTAGACTCCTGCAGTGAAATGTCTGTTCTAGACTCCTGCAGTGGCAAGCCAGTGCTAGATTCCTGCAGTGCCAAGTCAGTGCTAGTCCTGCAGTGCAACATGTGTACTAGACTCCTGCAGTGCCACGTCTGTGATAACCTGCTGCAGTGCCAAGACTGTGACAGCCTTCTGCAGTGCCTGGTCTGTGATAGCCTCCTGCAGTGCCACGTCAGTGCTAGATGCAGCCCTGCAGGAGTACTAGACTCCTGCAGTGCAACACGTGTACTAGACTCCTGCAGTGCAACATGTGTACTAGACTCCTGCAGTGCCAAGCCAGTGCTAGACTTCTACAGTGCCAAATCAGTGATAGACTCCTGTAGGGTCAAGTCTGTGATAGCCTCCTGTAGTGCCAGGCCAGTGATAGCCTCCTGCAGTGCCACATCAGGGATAGCATCCTGTAGTGCCCAGTCTCTGCTAGACTCCTGCGGTGCCCAGTCAGGGATGGCCTCCTGCTGTGAGCTCCTCCTGTCATTGGCCTGACAGTGCTAAAGGACCCCACTTTTTGACTTCAGTATTCTAATATACAAGTGTACATCAGTAGGTGATATTAGATACCAGGAATATTCATGGTGAAAAGTGCGCATAATGACTTTTGCCGGTGAAGCATTCATTTCGATTCTTTGATAAAAGGCGCTCCTGTACACTGGAAACAAACTCTGAAACAAGCAGAGATTGCAGGGTAAAGTTTCGATGTGCAGTATTGGCAAAGACTTTTAAAAGACAGTGAGTAGAGGTGCAGATGTTGTGCAAATGGTGTACACATCGTATGCAGCTGTTTGAAGTTAGTAGTGTGTGGACAGAATGGCAGTTATACTGGAAATTGCACCAGTCGAGTTGTAGAAACGGGAAGCTAAAAAGTGAAGAAGGCTGAGGAAAGAAAGGGCAAGGTAAAGGTAGAGGAGGTGAAGTAAGGGCAGTGTTCAATTAATTTAAGACTCGCAAAACGGACCGGGTATGTCTACACATGCTGACCTGCACAGTAAAGGAATGCAAGCTGAGTGGGGATTTACTACTGACCAGTTCTCCGAACTTTTACAACTCTTCAATATTTTCACCCTGGCACTCAAATAAACATCCCTTACGTTATTTTAGAACCTGCCTAATTTAATACCACCTCCTCTTGACAGATTGTCTAGGTCCTTGATTTCACTGTTTGCGTCAAGAAAGTATTCCACGGCCTTTAGGGCTCAGGGCAGCTGGACAATCCTTATGATACGCATTGTCTATATTTCATAGAACCACAGGAGTCAGATACTTCTGTGAGCCCAATGATTTACCAAGCGCCCCCTGAAATAAACTGGGTTGTTGGTTGACTGGGGTGTGAGCCCTGGTCAAGCAGTAACCTCAATCCTTGACACAAGGGAACCCTAAATTAACCTAAGCTCAACACTCTGGTAGGTTTGCACAGAGCAGTCAGGCTTAACTCAGAGGCAATGTGTAAAGTATTTGTGCAACACTTCAAACAGTACTAAAGTGAAACATACCACACTAAAAGGATCCCACACCAAGTTAGAACAAGCATTTGCAATGCAATAGTTCTTGCATTTAAGAGAGTTCGAGCTATTGACATTGTAAATGACAATGCCTTTTATTTATGTGTTGTTTTTCCAACTCTCTTAAATGTGAGGCCTATTGCATTTCAAAAGTACTTAGCAGCTGTGCTATAAAAATAAACAAAAAGGGTTAGGAGACCGTGCACGTCACAGTATAATTTTTGTACCTGGGAACCATTACACAAGAAGAGATTTTACAGCAGCTCATCGAACATGGTAAATTGTTCTAGTGTTTTTAAAGCCTGCCAGCTGAGCTGCATCACATATATAGAATACATAAATAATGCTACAGCAAGGAGAGTAGGAAAGGTCAGTGAAATGATGGATGAACTTGGATCCCATGGCATCTCACTGAGTGGACTGTGGCCATGCAGGGACCCCAGGTCATGAGAAGGCTCTGGTGACCTAGCACGGTCCTTGCTGCAAAGGCACATAACACATGTGTCAGAAGCAGGGCCAGATGCGCAGCAGTGATCTGTTTGAGCTGTCCTAAGATCTGCGTGTCCTCTTACGAACAAATGCAGTTTACCCCCTTTAAATAGAAAATAAATACAGAAAACTAATTCTATGTTCCAGATTGCAGGCCTTTCTCCCTTTGCCTCATTCAGACGTGACAAAATTTCTACAGTAACATAAGGCTGTATAAATAAACACAAAAACCCAACTACGCAGTACCTGCATTCATTGTGACTGACCATAAGAAGTGCTGATACACAAAAGTAGGTTGCTTGGAGGTGCAGAGGGTACCTCGTGTAGGTGAGGTGTGAGACATGTGGAAAGTGTTGTGTGGAATGACCAGCCATTGCATCTAGATGCCTTACCTGTTTTTTGTTGCAGCTTTATATAGTGCAAACTCGACCCAGAGGTATCGGTGCACTTTACATGAGCACTAGTTACCTGACACATGGCCGCATTTATTTTTGGTAGGCACGGTGAGATATAGGGCCGTATGTATCAAGATACCAATTAGCGATTCTGTAATAGCGATTTTTAAGAAATCGCTATTTCAGAATCGCTAATTGGTATGTATCAAGAAAAATCGCAATTTTTTAGCGATTTCTTGATATTCCTTAATTGCGAATTCGCGAATTGCCAATTCACAATTAAGGAATACTTTCCCATTAATTTCTTTGGGCCTCCTGGCCCATAGGAAGGAATGGGAATTTGTTCTCAATTTGCGATTCGCAATTTGCTAATCGCAAATTGAGAATAATTTCAAGGGTGCAGGGGTGTCCAAAGGACACCCTGTTGCACCTCTGAAATAAGTATGGGTGCACATGTGGTGCACATACATGCCCTAAGGGCATGTATGTGTGTCACATGGCACTTTGAAAAATGCTGAAATATGCATTTTTCAAGGAAATCGCAACTTACCACCAACTAGAAGTTGGTGGTAATTTGCAAATCCTTAAGGGCATTTTGGATTTTTTTTTTGTTTTGCTTAATACATTGCATTTAAGGAATCGCAAAATTTGAGATTCCTTAAATGCAATCGCAAAATAAGGAATCGCACATTTTGCGATTCCTTATTTTGCACCCAAATTCCTTCATACATACCATTTTGCGAAAATGAGTACGCAAACGCCAAAATTCTGCGAATTTCAGCGTTTGCAAACCCATGTGGTCTTGATACATATGGCCCTAAATGATTTGCCCAGAATCACAGGATGCCGAGCTGACGCTGAGATTCGAACCCGGTTCCCCAGCTCCATAGTTTGCAGCTCTGGCCATTACACCACATCCTTGTCATAAATACACAAACATTCCAATAACAGGAGCACAGCTTCCATAATATAACCCTTCAATAGATTGAGGAACACATGAGAAGCATGTCTACGAGCCAGTGGGGGCTGTAAACTTCACCCTATTGCCAATAAGGCCTGGCCCAGGGGAGGCGGAAGAGTGAAGGCATTTATTAATCGAGACAGAAGTCGTAGGAACTGCCTCTTGGCACACGCCACTGTCCGGTTTTAATGCAGAATGTGGTTTCCTGCTGGTAATGTCCATTGTGATAGCAACAGCGTAAAATAATTAGCGATATTTGCCTGCTATTACCAGGGGAGGCGTCCTTCCAGAAAACAAAATAGAGACCAGGAGATGTACTAGCCACAGTGGCGATGTGGGACTTCACCGTGGGTTGCTACAGTGTGAGCTGTGGAGTTGCTCCTGCTGGTCCGCCATGTTACTGGGAACGGCACCGGAGTGTGAGTATCACTCGCGTTACTATAACACCAGCTACCCAGCGCACTTTCGAAACAAGTACACAGCATGCACTATAAAGATTTCCAAAACACAGTTGTTCATGCGTCATGAAACAAATAAATACATTTAAAAACGAAAAGTTCACTTAAAATACAATTACGTTTTAAAATCTGTTAAAGTGGCAGCTAAAGATAAAAGCACGGTAGGGTGTATGCTATGATTTCAAATACTGGAAACGGATCTGCAGAACTGTAATATTTAAATACAGTGCCTTATCTAACAACAAGTATAAATACATTTGTCAAACGTGTAAATTAAAAAAATGACTTGTATTTTAAAGTTCTATACATTGTTAACAACTGTTTCTCAAACATATCATTTAAAGCATTTAAAGCAGCTGTTAATTACGTGTATGCAGTAAGAAGTAATACTCACGAACTGTTATCTGATTAACCCCTCCACTGCTGAGGACGGAACTGCTCCGTCATCAGCTGCGGTGGCGCTGTGCTGATGACGGAGCGGTTCCGTCATGGCCCGCCCGACGATCCTGCGCGGCGCGAATTCCGCGCCTGCGCTGAGCGTTCTATTGAGCGGGCGGGGCCATGACGGAACCACTCTGTCATAAGCACAGCGCAACCGACGCTGGTGACGGAGTGGTTCCGTCACCAGCATGCGCCCGCCGCATTTCCCCCCCCCTTAGCACTGCGGCGGAATTGCCGCCGCAGTGAAGGGGTTAAACAGGAGATAATCCCGCACCCATGCTCCGTGCTTACACCATCGTCCATGGTCTTTGGGAGAGGAGGGGGTGGAGGGCGCAGGGCCGAAGCGGGAGAGGTATAAATGAAACAATGTTGTTTTTCTTTCCTGCCTTCTCATTCCGGAAATTGCCTAAACCAGTGTGAATAGCAGAGGCCGCTCCTGAAGGGGGCTTCAAGGGCCAGCGCCTTAACGGCCACCCGAGCCACAAGGAACAAATCCGGTTTGCGCAGGTTAGCGCCACCAGGAATTGCCGTGGCGCGAAAAGCGCCCAAGGCCCTACCCCTCCCCAAGAACAAAGGGAAGAAAGAAAAGGGGAGGGGGATATAAGGCGACGCTCCCCCTGGGCAGCTCACCTTTTTCATCAGGCATTGGGAGGTCCGCACCAATGAATTTTGAGTTCCACCCACCCACAACTACAACAGCAGCGTCGCAGCGCTGACAGGGACGAAAAGAGCTAAGGGTGCAACGATTGGCGATGGAGACACATCGGGCAGTGTATGGAAGAAAGGCCACACACTTTTGGATGCCTCACGGCTGAGTGAAGCGGTCTAACAAGAAGGGGTGGCAAATGGAGACGGCACTCGCAGCCCAGCCCCCACCGGACGGCAGGGCACAAAGCAGTCCAACATGGTAGCGAGCTGGGGCCTAACTTCAGGAAGAGGCTACCCTCATGCGATGATTAAATCCAACAAAAAGGGCACAAACAAAAGGTGTGTTGGTTTGGTTATGGAAACACACCAACAGGGCGGTGTGTAGAAGGAGGGCCACTCACTCTCGGATGCCTCGCGGCTGGGGAGACAACACTCGCAGCTCAGCCCCCGACTGGTGGCAGGGCGCAGGAGAGACTAGCAAGGTAGCAAGTTGGGCCTGGGTCCGGGGAAAGGCTACCCCACACACACACAAAGGGGCTTGGGAAACAACAAAGAACAATCTACAAGCTGTCAGGGTGATTTACGACCATAGGATATGCAAATGAGCAAAAGAAAAACCAGTGATTTGTGGTCAGCCAATAATTTATGGCTCATGATTTATGATGCCCATGCAGAATGATTTGTGATAACATAATGATGACAGATTTGTGACCAAATGATTTATGGCAGCCTGATGATTTATGACCATGATTTATGGCGGCTAATTTATGACAATCAGACAGAGCGATTCATGACAACAAGATGATGACCGATTTGTGACAGAATTATTTATGATACCCAATGATTTATGACCCACAAGTTATGATGCCCAAATGACACTGAGCAATAACCAATGGTGATAATGTATGATAATGATTTATGACACCGGCCTGAGAAGGTATCCATGGGAGTTGTACAAATATGACGTATGTCATGAGTAATAAAACTGCGGCCAACAACCACCACAAAAAACAATGTCTGTTGGCTGTGTGTAGTAATACATGTACACCGGTATGGCCCAGTTCTGGGAATGGGCGCAGTGCGGACGTTATGGCATCCAGCATCTGTTTCTGCCTTCCCTGCGAGCACATGAGTCGGGATAGGACTCATATTTTGGGCAATTCGACTTACCACACCACCTTGAAGTTTCAATATGGGCTCTCCTTAGTGGAGGGGACATGATAATTAAAGGTGGCTTGCTAACTTCTCTGTATTTAGTTAGTGAGACTGTTTTCAGATGTTATTTTCTTGTGGAGCATGTCACTAAAAGCAGATGAGTTCTGCCAGTTCATTTCTTGCTAGAGACAAACTCTCCGGGTGGCTTTTCACGGGCAGATATGGCTTGGTGAGTCGCACTTGGTTTAGTGAGGAAGCCAGTGGAGTTTCTGCAGCTGTTCTCTCTGGCAGCATGTTAATTTGAAAAGTGCATCGAATGAGGGGTAGAAATAAAGCTCTTCTATTCCTCCTGCCAGCAGCAGCAATGTTTTATTGAACAACCTTTAAATTACGAGCAGAGTCATCAATTAAAAAGGAAACAAGATGGTTCATCTGTAGAGGTTTTTAGTTCCCTGTACGTAAACGGTGCAAGAGCAGGTGGAGGGGGATAAAGGAACTCGAGCAACGGGCGGGTGAGGAAAGGGACAAAGAAAGACACATTACGGCACAATCCCATGAAAAAATGAACAAAGCGCCACCTGTGGCTAGCTGGTCGCACAGGACCAGGACAATGTCACAGGTTCTAGCTGACCTCGATGCATAGTGGGCTAGCTACAGGGACCCAGTTAGGCCTGCCGAACAGAGTACCTTAAACCCATGTTTGTGAAGCCTTGCGAAGGTCCACATTAAAGATGTGTTGCACAGAAAAACAGATGCATTGAATCTGAGATGCGGCTAGGATCTGCATTGTCGTTGAGGATCCCGTCCATTGTGCTTGCTATTTGAAGTCCATCATCGAGGATGCAGCATGCAGTGAAGGCACTGTGTTAGTTTCGAGGAACTGTGAGGCTGTAATAAGGAGTTAGGCATCCTCATTGAGGCTGCTGTACATGCGGGATGTTAGGATACATTGCACAATGGCAGCAATTCCTAAGTTCTGCTAGGGTGTGCACCGCACAGCAGAGAAATATGTTAATTTCACTTGATTCATAGAGGCCGGGAGTGCACCTTAAGACTACTTCCAAAGGTCCAGGACTGGGGTGGCCCATTTGGCAGCATAGACTCACAGATGACAGAGCCCCAGTGCAGATTTATTGGAAGCCTGATATGTTCCTTAAGCCTTGATCAAGAGGCCAGCCTACAAGCCTTTGGAGTCACTCCGGGTTCTCGGCTCAAGAGGCGCAAGTTCTGTCCTACTCACCCAGGCAAGTGAGCAGCAGGCAGTAGGTTCAGCACAGCAGGGCGGCAGTCCTTCAGAGCAGCAGTTCAGCACATTGGCAGCCAATTAAGCAGCACAGCAGTCCTTCCTGGCAGAGCATCCACAGGTTCAGAAGTGTACTGAAGAGTTGGTGTCTGAGGTTCAGTATTAATATCCAGTTGTGCATTTGAATTGGGGAGAAGTTTCTACAGGTAAGTCGTTGAAGTGCACAGGTGCCTGACTTCCTAGCCCTGGCTCCAGACAAACTACAGTGGGTATGCAGACCTTCGTATAGAGGCAGGACACAGGCTATTCAAGTGTATGTTGGGCTGAGTCCAGCTCCTCCTTCCCTCGCATCTTATCATTTATGGCCCATCCAGTCTCAACTAAGCTTTCCATTGTGTATGGCTGCCTAGAAAGAATACACACAGCCCAACTGTCAAGTACACCCAGTCAAGTGACCCAGTGACAGGCGGCAGACACTAATTAGCTAAAAGTGTCATTTGTAAAGTCGTAATTTAAAATCTGAATTCACCATCAGTTGCGATTTTTCATTACAATTCCAAAAACACCAAACATGATCTGAGCATATGCTCCCATTTGGAAACTACAGATTTATAAAGATAATAAGGTAGGCCAATGTTATCCAATGGGAGATGTAGGCCTTGCAGTAATTAAAAACAAATTTAAGAGTTTTTTACCACCAAGACATATAAAAATTAAAAGCTTAATAGTACATGTCCAACTTTTCAAAGACACTGCATCTTGACATCTGTGCTGTCTGTGGCCTACCCTGGGTGTGGCTTACATGAATTAAAAAGGAAAGTTTGGGCATGGAGAAATGCTTATTTTCCAAGTCAAAATGACAGTTTAAAACTACACAAACACAGGCTGCAATGGCAGGCCTGAGACATGTTTAAAGTGCCACTTAAGTGGGTAACACAATTAGTGCTGAAGGCACACTAGTAGCATTTAATTTCCAGGCCCTGGGCGCTGGTAGAGACACTTTAGTAGGGACTTGCAAGTAAGATAGGTATGCTGAGTATGTATATGTCAATTCTAACATGTTTTAACACCTTACATGCATTTTAGCACTCCCTAGCAGTGGTAAAATATGCCGAATCATAACGCCACTAAAAAACAAAGTCAGCAAAAGCAGGAGGTCTGAAGGCAAAATGTTAGCTGGAAAGCAATGCCAAGGATGCCAGATCTAACACCTCCTATAGGCTACGCTATGACTTTCAAGGGTTGGCTGTTGAACAGAAAGCGTGCTCTTGGATTTTGGTGTAGGATACCATGTTAGGTATGGTTAGCACAATGAAAATGAACATCAATTATAGTACACAGTCAGAGATACATCTTTTATGAATCAGAGGTAAGACGTTCAGGTTTATGTCAATGGTGAAGTAGCTAGTACTCAACAATTCACTTTCATATCAGTTAGATTCTGCCAGCAGTCTGAGAGCCTTCCTGTGCAAGGCATTATCTGTGTACACTAAGTAGGTTAAAAAAAACAAATCTGAATGAAGTCCAGGTACACTGGATTATGATGCATGGTGGGGGCAATGAAATATAGACAGCAAGAAGAAAGAATTGGTGAGAGGGAAGTTAACAGGAAATGAGAGACTGTATATTGTCTATCTTTCACTGTCCCCATGGAGCTCTCATGCCCACTTGAAACTACTTATCATCGTTTAGCCCCAGACACACTTATACAAGTCATCTGCCTACACATTTGCCTATCTGGGGATGTGGTGTTATTGCGAGCGGTACTAACTCTTGCCACACCACAGAAGTCTCCTGCATCGTCTGGTTGGGCGGTGCATATGTATATAAGCCACACACTCTATAGTTGGTTCTCATTTATCTTCTAGACATGCCATATATCAGCCTATTGCTGCTCCCAGAGTTGCAGATGTTCTGGAGTATACCATCACAGGTCCTTATTTCTTCTGATTGTTTGGTCTGATGAGCTACTTTTTTTATGTATGAGGCATCCCTTAAGCTTCTGCAGACATTGCATGCAGATGCCCTTGTTTTCCCACTACTATTATGAGAAACCATGAAACCACAGCAGTTAGGGCTCCCTTGGTGTCTTATCAAGCCACTGGCTACCGTTAAGCAGGGCCTGCAATGACAAGAGAATAGCATTTTCACCTAATGCACTCAAGTAATATATAAAGTGCACACACCAGCCATCTCATCACTGAGCTCTCCTAGACAGTCACTCACACGACACACAGAGCACAGCTAGGGCTAGAGCTAGTGTTGGAGCTAGTGTTGTGTGCAGAACAGCCATGTTTGGATCTGCCATATATTATGCTACGGTGAGAATCCCCTTTTGTTACCGTTTAGAGGGAGGGTCGCAAACACCAAGGGGTACATAGTTAGATCAATTACTATAATTCATATATTTTTTCTAACGGAACTTGAGGTGAGAAGCTCATACAATAGTGAAGCGTGTCCTAGGGCATGAAGGTCCACAAGAGGCAAATGGAATTAGTTGGAGGGGTGAGCACGAGTAACCTCATGGGGGGCCAAAGATAGTCAAAGGGGCCAGTCCCACGAGAATAGAAAAGGATTCATTAAAATTCTTATTTCCCTCTTTAGTGCACACGAGAATAAGGAAATGGGTCTCAGAGACACCCCAACTCCATACATGAAATGAAATCTGGGGACTTGTAATTGATGCAAGACAGGTCCATATTAAGATGGGAGAACATTACTGCTTAGTGAGTAAGAGTATGTCAGTAAATGGACAGGTGATATCCAGCATTGTGACACAATGATTTGATACTGTCTGGTAAAGTATGTGAATGAGGCATATGGACCCTCCATACATACGTTTATTACACAGAGTAAAGTGAGTAATTAGCACAGTAAGGAGCATGAGTGTTCTGGATAAGTGGTATGATCCTGGGGAATGATCCAAATGGTACCACTTGAGTATGAGCAACGCAACAATGCATGTCTGATTGCAGGAGAACTTTTACAATGTCAAATTTTTCAGTTTTTATATACAATTGATGCCAATGGGGTGGACAATATAGGATATTGTATATTTTTGTTTGCAGGTTTTAGTCATTCTGTGTTGTGAATTGTGGGAGAATTATTGTTATTGTCCTGAAGAAGGTGGCTATAATTAGACGCTCACTGAAACGCGTTGATGCTTTTATATTTACCAAATCTGCCTCGTTTTCTGGATATACTAGATGATATAGCAGAATACATATTTTGTCAAGGATAATGTGTTCATCAGAGTGGTACTAAAAAATAGACAAATGTTTAGTGCATTATTTGTTTCTCCCTTTATCTATTTATATAAGTGAAATGTTCTGCGCCACGTCTTATGTTTCATATTAGAACAACGTTTAATTAATACTGTAGTGATCCATACTCTGGGATCATTTTTTTTTTATATTGAATAGAAGTAACTGATTGTCATTTTTAAACACTTTTTAAAATGTTTTAAAGTTCCACATTGGTGGGATTTTCCTTTTGAGTGAGCCCGCACAGATTTGCATGTGGAGTGATGAGTTGTTTGAGGATCTTTTTTCAATAAAAAGGAATTTTTTAAATTTATTTAATGCATTTTTATATAGCTCAGACTTTACCCGAAGGTGGCAGAGCACTGTACAATAGAACTAGTTACGTTACATGATAGAAATGTTACAAAAATAGCAGGCCATAGAATCAAAACAACACAGGCAAAAGGAACACAATATTAAACACAGCAAAGCAGAGAATGTACAAACAAAAATATAAATATATATGACAAATTTACAATGTTTAAGGAACTTCCTGGCAGGGTCTAAGAAGGAAGGAATTAGTTCTGAAAGTGTCTTTGGAATAGAAGAGATTTGAGGTCCGCTTTGAAGATCTGGATGGAGGTGATGGCACGGAGCAAAGGGGGAAGCGAGTTACAGATTCTCGGTTTTTCCTTTCATCATAGAGAGTTTTATTGAACCAAAGAGCTGAAAGGGTGGGTCTTTTACTTTTGCTTTGGAGTGGAGCAACCTTGTCGATTTCAACTGCAAGGATTGAGGGGCAATGGTAAATGAGATCGCTGATATCCATATTTGGGTCTAGACTAGGAAGTGAATGCATAGCAGAATCACATAGAGTGCCAAGATCAATGTTTTTTGTGTTGCGGAACCAAGTAGAAGCTCTTTTAGGTTGGCCAAGAGTTATAATGTGCGAGAGGTGAAAACGGAAGGGAATGAGGAAATGGTCTGACCAGTCTACATGGATGGGGGAGCAATGGTAAGCTGGTCTGATTTAGAAATACCAAGGTATAGAATAGAGCCGTTGGCGTGTGTAATTTCTGAGCAGTGTTGGAAAAGATCGTTAGCTGTGAGAAAGGTTGCAAGCTTGTTGGCAGCCGAGTCTTCTACGGAGCCCCAGTGAAGATTGAAGTCACCTAGGAAGATCTGTTTGTCGCTTTGTGAATATTGGTCACTAATGTGGTCGAGGAGTTCCTCCATGAAGGAAGAGCAATCTCCGGGAGGGTGGTAGATGGCATGGAACCTGAAGGGTGAGCCATGATGATCTTGGAGTTCTAGGGAAAAATATTCAAAAGTGCGAAAGAGGATGGTGGGAAAGGCTTTGATTTGAAGGGAGTTTCTGAAGATAATCGCAACACCTCCCCCTATCTTGTCTGTTCTGTCGTTTCTGAGAATAGAATAGTCAGTAGGTTTCAAAAGATCAAATGAAGTGTGAGAGGAGTCCGGAAACCAGCTCTCAGTGAGAAAGAGCATGTCGAGATTGTGGTGGGTGATAGTGTCAGATATTTCCAGCTTGAGTTTGGTTGCAGATCTGCAGTTATGGAGTATACAATGAAGCTCTGACGCAACTCTTTTGGTGATGTGAGTGTCTTGACTGATAAGAGGGATATGGATTAGATTCTTAAATGAGGGTGCCCCTTGCGGGGAGGCTGGTAAGTTCTGACGGAAGACATGGTCTGAATGGCAAATTGAGTAGAATTGTTAGGAGAGGCGAGTGGAGGGGAATTAACATTGGAGGTCTTGTAGCTAGCCAGTAAGTTGGTGATGTCTGTGGAGGACAGACTGTGGTTGGCTTTATTGGGGTGTGGGAGAAAGGAACTGCTCGGGAGTTTATTCAGGGAACGGGATATCTTAGCACTTAGGAGTGAAATGGACACTTCAAGCTGGGTAATGGAAGAGGTGAGAGAATCAAGTTTAGTTTCCAAAGAGAGGTGAGCTGAGCACGGAGTGAAGGGTGGCTCAATGGTTAAGGGAGGGAGTTGCCTAGGCGAAGGAGGACAGGGGGATTTGGGGGACCGGGTGGAGTGTTGGGGTGCGAGGGTCAAAGGTGGGGAAGGTAGTGAAGTAGGCAGAGGACAGTGGGCTGTGGGAGACTGGGGAGAGAGATGTGATGCAAGGGTCTGAAGGGGGAAAGATGGTGATAGAAAGAAGTGGATGGAGTAACAGTGATATTTTTACTGGTGTTAAGCAGAGGTGAAGAATAGAGATCATACAAAGAAGGAGAAAATTGAGAAGTAGAAATGGATGGCGAGAGGAGAAGAAGGGGGAAAGGGGGGTTATGGGAAGGCCATGGGTACGTTGAGATGAGAGGAGAAGTAGCTGTACAGGGGGGGAGGGAGGGAGGTCAAAGGAAGTCCATAGGATTGGGGAGAAGAGAGAGGGTGCAGGCCAGGAACCATGGGTAATGAAGGGTGAGTAGGGGTAGAGGCACCAGGCAGAGAGGGGGGGGTTGAGCTAAATGGAAGTTGTGGGAGTAGAGAAGGGCTGTGCGGTCAAAGGGAGGGAAGAGGGAGGAATTACCAAGGGGGAAACAGGGTTGTGAAGCATAGGGGGGAGTGTAAGTTGTGGAGAGATGGGAGGTGAAAGGTCAGAGGGAGGGAAGAGGATGGAATTACAGGTAGTGGAGGCAGGGATGTGAGGCATAGAGGGGGGTGAAGGTTGAAGAGAGATGGGAGGTGTAAGAACAGAATTGAAGGAAAGAGGAAAGGGGAAGAGCGGAAAGGGGTGAGGAGAAGAGGGGGAGGGTAAGGCAAGTTGATCGGTAGTTCAGGTTGTAAGAAAGATGGATTAAGTAGGGGGAAATAGGTAGGAATACGGGAGTTAGGGGGCGGGAGAAGGTAGTGGAATAATGGGGAGATGCAGGATGTAGAGGTGAAGAGGGGTGTAAAGCAGACGAGGTAATGGGGGGGTCAAGTTGGGTGGGGGCACATTGTTGCTAGTCTTGCGTGTGTCAGTGTTTTTAGCTATTTTAGTGTAGCTTGCAATGCATGCTTGATTGCATGGATGGCGTGCTGACTTGACATTGTTTTTTGTAATCACGTACTGTGTGTTTGAGCTGCAATTGAAAGTCCAAGGAGCAGAAAGGAGGCCAGCTGGCCTGTATAAATTTTAAAGTTAATTGATGTGTGCTTGGACTGCAATGTTTTTTCTAACTCATGCTACTAGGATTTGGAAGGAAACTCTCCATTCTTGGATCCATAAATTGTTGGGAAGGACAGTAGCTGAAGGGACAGCTACAAAAGATATGGCCTTGTGTGTTCCATCCTGTAGGAATAAGGAAGGAGAGTGGTAGTCGGCACATGCATAAATTTTTTAACAACATGTATTGTTTGAGTATTCTGCATTAGGATTCAAGGGGCCGAGCGTGAGCTGTTCGCGCTTGCTCCATTCAAAACCATGCCTGGAAATGGTGCATAAGCTATTTAAAAGGGACAGAGCTAGATACACAAGGGCAGATCTACGAGAAAGTGCTGCAGCGTGGCACCGCAAGCCCTTTGGCTGAGCCACGCTGTGGCACTTTCAGAGCACAGGAATGCGAAATATTTACAATGATATATCCCATTGATGTGCTCTCCCCTGCGCTGGCACACAAACACCTGCCATGCGCTGGTACAGGCACCCTTGCACCATTGTGCCAGGATGCCTGCGTCATGGGGAGATGTTTTTTGTGCAGGAAGGGGCACCTCCCTGCACAAAAACAATCACTATAGGCATTCTTCTTTCAATACGTGCTGTAGAATGCAGCAAGCATTGAAAGAGAAAATAAACGAGGATAAATGAAATAATTTTTCCTCGTTGTGCCTCGCTACACCATCCCCAGGGTGGCGTAGCATACTGACGCATTTCCAGGTTTACGAATCTTCATAAATCTTGAAATGTGTCTGTTTCCATGGGTGTTGTGTGGGAACACCCACAGCAAAACCCATGGAAAGCCCCTTTCACGCAAAGTGCTGCATGTAAAGAGGCTGTGCTTACAAGGGCAAGAAAAGCCACACAGGGTGGCTTTTCCTGCCCTTGTAAATATGGGGCAGAGGAATGCGCTGCCAATGCGACACAAAGAGTGACGTACTGGCAGCACAAGGGGCTTGTAAATCTGCCCCACAGTTTGCTTGCTGAAGGGGGAGCTGGACCATTCAGTTCCAACTGAACTTCTAGCCTGAATTCACCACAAAGTATCCAGGTAGACATTGCACGACTTAGCACATTGACATAATGATGTATAATTACAAGCCAGTCCATTAGATGCTTTGTTAGAACCAATCTAGGCACACTAGCAGAAGAGATGTGTGATGAAATATTATTGGGGGTCACTTGACCTCATCACTCATTTGCGTGTTTATCATTGAGCTATAATATTTGCAATCATTCTAAGGAACTTAGGGGATATTATCAAGAAACGGCTTCAAAATTATCGCTGCTAAAGCGGCGATAATAGGCTTGATAATATGCCCTTGAGCATTCCAATAGAAGCCCATGTACAGGTGTCAACACAGGCTTCTATTGGAATTCTTAAGGGCATATTATCAAACCCATTATCACCGCTTTAGTGGCAGTTTTCTGCCGCTAAAGCGGCAATAATTTTAACGCTGTGCTTGATAATATGCCCCTTAATGTTAATACATAATCATTCAGTGAAATGCCAACTGTGGTGTGTGTACTGATTTTGTGTGTGTGAGGGAGGGGGTGGGCGGGGAGAGGAAGCAGGGCTCCATTTTAACCACCTGTGAATGAAATATTCTCTGACAAATGTGTCAGACGACATAATCCTGACCGCTCGGGCTAAATTCAGTGCAGGTGGAGTGGGAGGCCCCGGCGACCTTTTATTCTCCACGAAAAGTCTGTATTGCATCGACCTTTTGGGGTACAAGGAACCTACAACAGTTTATAGGGGATAAGATGACAATAGCCTTAAAGGAAGGAGATGCAAACCAAAGGACTCCACCCCAGGCTCTCCCTCACCCCTGGGCCCCTTCCAGCAGTGTCTGTGCTCATCTCACTTCTAGGTCTGGAGCTCCTGAACCAGCTGTGCCGTGGCACTGCCTGTTGTTGAACTGGATCAGAAGACGATAGGCCCTCTGAACAATCCCAGCCACTGCCTTCTGGGTATACAGGATTGGATGGTGGAGAAGGCCTCTTTAAAGCTGACCTGCAGCAAAACTGAACTGTGCCCCTGGGTGAGAATAGGAGCCCTGAGGATGGCCCTATCTGGTCCCCCAGCTCTGCGTCCCGCCTACACCTGTTGAGAAGGTGAAGCCTTGAGCGCCCTGCTTGGTGCAAAGTTAAGGTGCAGATTCATTCCGTTTCCTCAACTTCCTTTCATATATTGTATTGACTGGGAATGCTTATACTTTGACTTCCGGCGTCTTTGCTCGTGTTCTATCACATTTGGAGGCTGATTTGCATGGCGGGCGGACTTTGTCCGCCTGCCATAGCCCCGGGAAATGGGACCCCCCGCAATGCATGTAGCAGTCCCGCATATACAATTAGGATGCGCCCATCACACTGGCAGGCGCATCCCGCATTTTTAACATTGCGGCGGGCGGTGCTGCCAGCAGCACCCCCTGCAAGGTTAAAAATGCAAGTTGTGCATTTGAATGCACAACATTACAGGCACTTAAGGTGATTTGCCCCCATCCAGTTGCTGATGTGACAAAGGGTGGCTTGAAAATCTGAGACCGACTGGTCCGAGGGGTCAGTGTTGAAGACCAGCTGGATGTCATCCGCCTAATTAAACGCGGTGACATTCCTATCTCGGAGAGACCGGATCAGGGGGGTAAGGTATAAATTAAAAAGGAGCGGGGATAAAGAAGAGCCCTGCGGCACGCAACAGGTCAACCCCACCCTGTCAGCGGAGAACTGGGAAAGCCGGACCGCTTGTTGGCGGCTGGTGAGAAACGAGCGAACCCAGTCCAGGGCAGTGCCCCTTACGCCAGCCTGCCTGACACGGTCGACTAAGATGACATGGTCGACCGTGTCAAAGGCGGCCGACAAATCCAGGAGCACTAGGGCCTGACTGACATTGTACATGCAAATGCAGGGGGGTACCATAGGTACCCCCCATGTGCCCCCCGACCCCCCAAAATACCTGGGGGCCCGCTACAGGCGGATGTATGTCGTT
The DNA here is from genome assembly GCF_964263255.1 of Lissotriton vulgaris. Lineage (NCBI taxonomy): Eukaryota > Metazoa > Chordata > Amphibia > Caudata > Salamandridae > Lissotriton > Lissotriton vulgaris. The sequence continues at coordinate 208,906,804 of NC_141695.1, forward strand.
ACTACGCATGCTTTTACAGCGCATGCCTTTGCCACGCAACTTTTACAACGACTTGCGTTGGGGGGCGCTGGATAGTAAATAGTTTAATTTACTATTCCAGTCCCCGTGGATAGTAGGGAAGGTTTTGAATAGTAACTTAAACCATTCCCTATCCTACAGCGCCCCCCAGCGCAAGTCATTGTAACGACTTGCGTTGTAAAAGTTGCGTGGTAAAGGTAGTGCATGGTAAAAGTTGCGTTGTAAACGCTGTTCCCCCTACAGGCCCCCAATGTCAAGCACTGAATGCCTTTCCGTGGTGGCAACGTCACCATGGAAAGGCAAATCCCCGCATGTATCCTAATATGGATGGGGTATCTACCAGACACCGCTACCATATTTAAACCTTTTCCGCCCGGTCGACTCTATAGTTTTCAGCAGTACCTAGGGCTCCTAAGCTGCAGTGTTTTGAAAGTGTTGCTGCAAGGAAAGTGGCTGAAGAAGACTGGTCATGTTTCGCCCTCTGGGTGACCCTTGCACTGGCCACCTGTTAAGCAGAGAGTGCCCTTCAAGCTTCAGTGTGTGACGACAAGGATATATTATGAGATCCAACTTTCCAGCTTGTAGGGACTGCTTGTTGAACACTTTCCTTTTGTTACACATTCCTCTGATCAATCTGACCTGAAGGGGAGGATGTTGCTTCAGATATATGAACCCAACAATTTGTAACAACCTTACTGTCCATGTTTGCCGTGTTTCTCTCCAGCTGGATTTTTTGTTCAGTACAATTTGTCTCTTGGTATTGTCTATGGATCAGTTCAATTCAATTCAAAATTCTTTATTCAGCCAAATAAAAATAGACCATAAGAGCACATAGGGAGTGATTATAATGGCAGTGAATCCAACACCGGCAGCCTGCCGGTGGCAGTTCACGGCCATCATGAGGCCAATTACTGCCTGCCAGATCAGGATGGCGGGTGTTATGCCTGTCAGGCGGAAGGCCCATCCGCCACGGGTCAGACAGAGGCAATCGTTACAATTGCATGTCAGATCCACCCCGCATCTGCAAAATGGTGGCGGTGCCTAGCAGGCACCACCCGCCAGATGTGGTTGCTGCATCCCCGCCAGCCTGCCTATGGTGGTAAAACTGCCATTGAAAGGCTAGTGGGGATGTACTTTGGGGGCTGTTGTGGGCCCCCCTTGTGCAGGGGCATGTTAATTTTGCACTTTGGGGGTACCTATGGTACCCCCCTTCAGTTCCCTGCACCACGTGGTGCCTGCCATGCAATGCATGGAAATGCACAACCTACATTTTTACAATTGCGCGGGTGCTGCAGCCAGCAGTACCTGCCGCAATGGTAAACATGCACAATGAGACCGCCATATCGGCGGTGGCATTGTAATGTCATTGGCAGGACCACAGCCATGTAGGCGGCCAGCCCCAATTCCCAAGACGGTGGACTGACTTAAGTCCATCTGCCATTGTAATCACCCCTACAGTTATCAAGCAAAATAGGATGTAGTATGTTCAGTGCAAGCCATCCATAGTTTTTCTAGCCTGAATGGTTGCTTTAAAAAAAGAGCACATGCGATAAAAATATTTGTGTGAGCTTAAAAACTGTATATGGAGCAGCGCGACTCTACAATGTCCAAAGCCAAACTCATGTAACAAAGGCTGAATAAAGTGCTTGGATTCTTGTCTATAAAAATTGCAGAAAAACATGAAATGCAAAAGCGATTGTGCAGATTGATTATCATAGGAGCAGGCCAGGCTGTGTTGTCAGCGGAGTCAGGGGAATTAAAAAAAAAACAATGGACCGGATGTGCAACCATTTAATTTTGCGAATCGCAAATTGGGTCGAATTGCGACTCGCAAACGTGTCTGTACAACAGTGTCTCAGACACTGTTTGGGATTCCCAATGCGGTCGAAAATTGCATGCCTCATTAATGTTCATGAGTCTAGCGCAATTTAAGACCCCATTGGGAATGGCTAGCACTCCCAAGGAAGGTGGCATGTTGGGGTCAGCAGACCACTATGTCTGTGAGTGCATTTTTTAATAAAGCAGTTTTGTTTTTAAAATGCAGCCCGTTTTCCTAAAAGGAAAACATGATGCATTTAAAAACAAAAAATGAAACTTTTCAGTTTCATTTTTTTAAGGGCAGGTATGGTCCAATGGGTAACCCCTGATGCTTGGTTGGATTGGTTTGGGCATTGACTCTCTAATGATCTCTGTTAGTCTGTGATAGTTAATAACCTCCAACTCTTGCTGGGTCTCTGCTAGACTAAATGCTCCTAAATGAGTTTTAAGGATAGTGGATAAGGTTTCAAAGGGCTTTTTTCAGGCCCCAAACTAATCTTAGGCCATCCAAAGAATGTTGTGTCATGGATATCAAATTACTATTGCAAGCGAGTCCCTTAATTGGTGAGAGCATAGAGGAGCAAAGGGCATTATGATCTTCCCACTCTGTTGGTAAAATCTCCCCTATTTGAAACTAAGCCTGGGCGGAGGTCGCGGAGTTCCGGCCCGTGGAATTCCCAACCTAGACAAGCTTCTGAGGGCTTCCGCAGAGGAGTTACCTCCAAGTCTCCTGACTCTTGAGCACTTGAGAGCACAAGAGATATCCGAAATCAATCTATCAACTTCAAAAAATATCTTCGACTTTATTTATGTCCACTAGGGGGCAGTAAAGTACTAAAGTAAATCACTGTTTCCCCTTTCCTCCCTACTAAAACGGCAGGGCGGGCACACATACCTGTATGATAAGGTAAAAGAACATGCTCAACCTGTGCCGGTGCATATATTATACACATGGCTATAGCTTTATGCAGAAAACCTATACAAGAGATGACCCGTTCTGAAGCTGTTTTTGGAATTGTGCAAGGCTCACTACGTGAAAGGTTTCTAATGCCATTAAACTGTGTCGGAGACATGCCATGTCATGTTGTCCCTCTCCTCGTTGCATCTGCCTGCAAGGCTGACTGACAGGTCTCTTCGTTCATATGCTCTGGTGGGTCGGAATTGGATCCAACGCTTCTGTGCCTTTCACATTTGACTTGAGGCGCAAGGTAATTCCCCCAGGCCCGTAACCATGGCCTACAATCAACACAAAACTCAGTGGCAAATAATTTGAAGGATGGAGGGCGAGTGGGCCTCGATGAATTCTCGCTGGGCTTTGGAATTTCATCTTCGGCTTCTCAAACTTGAAGTCGCTGCTCAGAGTCAGTAGCGTCCTCTGCTCTCTCACAGAAATCAGAGCTTAAGGCAGTAGCGGCTGGTGGAGGCTGAACGTGGCAGGGCGTAGGACCAATTAATGAAATTTGGTGCGCAAGCGCAGTAAGCGAGCTGGGCTTTTCAAATGGGGATTAAGGGGGCTTCTCATGCTTAGGATATTTTTAGATCGAGCCTAGCTATCGCGTAATCGATCGCTATGTGAGAGATGTAGTAAGGGGCACCAGGAAATGTTCCCAAAGGCCTTTGGAATGCGGTTTATGGCCAGTGCATGTGAGGAATTCAAGCGCGAAGCTGGCATCTGGCATCAGACTTGAAAGCAACAGACTGCATTCGCCAGCGCGCGCCCGGCCTCACTTCCTGCTTCCCTTCTTACAATAATTAACTTTCGTTATCGCTCACACCCCATATGCTCGTTCCCTCCCACCCTTCCTCTGATGTCCGCTTTTCTTGTTTTTTTGGCATCCATTTCGAGGGGAAGCTGTGTTTTGTTCGACGTTCTCTGCACCTTTCTAGGTTTTTTTTCTGGACAAAAGTGAAAGCCTACCATGCTTGTTTACAGTAGCCTTGCTCCTCAAATGCTCTTGCTGTGTTGTCATCTCTCTAGGGACACTCAGCTTGAAAACACTCAACTTGCTAGCTGCAATGCTACATCCGCTACGCTTTGCCTCTAGACGTGTTGATCCCTTGCAGACTGTGCTGACTATGCCCTTCCTGATTCTGAAACTGATCGACACAGTCACCACGCAGTCTCTTCTTTCTGTCTTATGTCTGCCCTGCCACCATTTACTTCGGACCCTCACCCTCACACACCCTCACACCCTCTCACCCTCACCCACCCTCACACACCATCACTCACCCTCACACCCTCACCTTCACACCCACACCCCCTCACCCCCTCACCCCTCTCACCCTCACTCACCCTCACCCCCTCACACCCCACACCCCCTCACCCTCACACCCCCTCACCCTCACACCCCCTCATCCTCACCCTCACACACCCTCACCCTTACACACCCTCACCCTCACACACCCTCACCCGCACTCACCCTCTCACCCTCACACACCCTCTCACCCACACACACCCTCTCACCCTCACACACCCTCTCACCCTCACACACCCTCTCACCCTCACACACCCTCACCCTCACATCCCCTCACCCTCACATCCCCACACCCTCACACCCCCCTCACCCTCACACACCCCTCACCCTCACTCAATCTCTCACCCACCCTCTCACCCTCACCCACCCTCTCACCCTCACACATCCTTTCACCCTCACACACCCTCTCACCCTCACCCTCACACACCCTCAGCCTCACATCCCCTCACCCTCACACCCCCTCATCCTCACCCTCACACACCCTCATCCTCACCCTCACACACCCTCACCCTCACTCACCCTCTCACCTTCACACACCCTCTCACCCACACACACTCTCTCACCCTCACACATCCTCCCACCCTCACATCCCCTCACCCTCACATCCCCACACCCTCACACACCCTCACCCTCACACACCCCCTCACTCAATCTCTCACCCACCCTCTCACCCTCACCCACCCTCACACATCCTTTCACCCTCACACACCACTCACCCTCACACACCCTCTCACCAACCCTCACCCTCACACCCCCTCACCCTCACCCTCACACCCTCACCCTCGCACACACCCTCACCCTCCCACCCCCTCACCCTCACCCCCTCACACCCCCACACACCCTCAACCTCACCCCCTCACCCTTACACACCCCCTCACTCTCACACCCCCTCACCCTCAAACACCCTCACCCTCACACAGGCTCACCCTCACACACACACACCCTCACACCCGCACCCTCACACACCCTCACTCGCACACATGCTCACTCACCCTCTCACCCTCACACACCCTCTTACCCTCACACACCCTCTCACCCTCACACACCCCCTCACCCTCACACACACCCTCACCCTCACACCCCTCACCCTCACACCCCTCACCCTCACACCCCCTCAACCTCACACCCCCTCATCCTCACACACCCTCACACCCTCAACCTCATACAAACCCCCACACACCCTCTCACCCTCACACCCCATCACCCTCACACACCCCCTCACACACTATCACCCTCACACACCCCAACCCTCACACACCCTCACCCTCACACCCCTCACCCTCACACAATCTCACCATCACCACCCTCACGCCCTCACCCCCTCACCCTCACAACCCTCTCACCCTTACACACCATCACTCACCCACCCTCTCTCACCCTCACCCTCTCAAACCTCTCACCCTCACTCACCTTTACCCCCTCACACCCCCACATCCCTCACCCTCACACTCTCTCACCCTCACACCCCCTCACCTACACCCCCTCCCCCTCACACACCTCCTCACCCTCACACCCTCACACCTACACACCCTCTCATACCCCCAAACCCTCACACACCCTCTCACCCTCACACACCCTCAAACACCCTCACCACCCTCACACACCCTTGCTCACCCTCCCTCACCCTCACAACCTCAACCCCTCACCCTCACAACCCTCTCACCCTCACTCACCCTCACCCCCTCAGACCCCCACACACCCTCACCCTCACCCTCACACACCTCCTCACCCTCACACCCTTCACTCTCACACAACCACACCCTAACACCCCTCATCCTAACCCCCACACACCCTGACCCTCACACCCCCTCACCCTCACCCCCCCCTTAAACCCCCTCACCCTCACACTCCCTCACCTTCACACACCCTCACCCTTACACACCCTCACCCTCACTCACCCTCTCCCACACCCTCTCACCCTCACACACCCTCTCACCCTCACACACACTCACCCTCACTCACCCTCTCACCCACACACACCCTCTCACCCTCACACACCCTCACACACCCTCTCACCCTCACACCCCTCACACTCACAACCCCTCACCCTCACACTCCCTCACACCCTCACACACCCTCTCACCCTCACACACCCTCACCCTCACACCCCATCACACACCCTCACACCCCCTTACCCTCACCCCCATCACCTTCCCTCACCCCCTCACCCCCATCACCTTCCCTCACCCCATCACCCTCCCTCACCCTCACACCCCCTCACCCTCACACCCTCACCCTCACCCTCACACTCCCTCACCCTCACAACCCCACAACCTCACCCTCACAAGTCCACACCCTCACATCCCCTCACCCTCACACCCCCACACCCCTCGCACCCCTCACCCTCACACACTCCCTCCCCCTCACAACCCCTCACCCTCACACCCCCACACACCCTCACACCCCCCACACCCCCTCACCCCCTCACCGTTGTTCACACCCCCTCACACCCCCTCCCCCTCATACCCCCACCCTCAAACACCCATACCCATACCCTCACCCTCACACCCCCACGCCCCCTCACACCCCCTCACCCCCTCACCATTGTTCACACCCCCTCACACCCCCTCCCCTCCACCCCCACCCTCAAACACCCATACCCTAACCCTCATACCCCCTCACCCTAACACCGTCACACACCGTCACACCCCCTCACCCCCTCACCCTCACACCCTCTCACCCTCACACACCCGCACACACTCTCACACACCCTCACTCATCCTCAGACACCCTCAATCACCCTCTTACCCCCTCACCCTCTCATCCTTACACACCCTCACTCACCATCACACCCCCTCACCCTCACACACCCTCACCCCCTCACCCTCACACACCCTCACACACCCTCACTCACCCTCACACCCACCCCCTCACACACCCTCACACCCTAACACCCCTTCACCCTCAAATCCTCACAGCATAACAAAGCATAGCATAGCAAAACATAGCATAGCATAACAAAACAAAGCATAGCATAACAAAACACAGCATAGCATAGCATAACAAATCAAAACATAGGATAGCAAAACATAGCATAGCATAACAAAACCAAACATAGGATAGCAAAACAAAACATAGCATGCCATACAGCATCACTCCGCACCACCACAGCATCACTCAGGGTCACCACAACATCACTATGCACTACCACAGCATCACTGAACGCCATCACATCACTCAGCGCCACCACAGCATCAATCTGTGCAAACATTCAACAACACCTAGTTCAAATATGTTCTCTCAATATTTTAAGCTTTATTACAAATGTAACAAAAAGATGTTAATATTTTTGGATCCGGGTCTTCCTCCGGGTCTCCCTCCGACCCATGCCCTCACCACATCTTCAACAAAGCCGACACCATCATTGCACCCCAACTCCGGAACGTCATAAACAACTCCCTCACATCCGCCACCTTCCCAGAGAGCTGGAAGCATGCAGAAATCAACACCCTAGTGAAGAAACCCTCAGCGGACCCCAAAGACCTCAAGAACTTCCACCCCATCTCTCTTCTTCCCTTCCCTGCAAAAGTCATCGAGAAGACTGTGTATAAACAGCTGACTGCATTCCTCGAGGCAAACGGCTCCTTCGACCCATCCCAGTCAGGATTTCGAGCCAACCACAGCACCGAAACAGCCCTCATCGTAGCAACCGACGACATCAGGACCCTGCTCGATAACGGGGAAATTGCTGCCCTCATTCTCCTAGACCTCTCAGCCGCCTCCGATACTGTTTGCCATCGCACCCTAATATCTACCTGCTCAACATTGGGATCCAAGGAAAAGCCCTGGGCTGGATCACCTCGTTCCTCTCTGACAGAACCCAGCGAGTCTGCCTCCCTGCCTTCTGCGGCCACCGAGATCATCTGCAGCGTACCCCAAGGCTCCTAGCTCAGCCCTACCCTCTTCAATATCTACATGAGCCCTCTCGCCACCATCGCACGCAAACACAACCTCAACATCATCTCCTACGCCGACGACACCCAGCTGATACTCTCCCTCACCAAAGACCCGGCCACCACTAGTATCAGCTTCCAGGAAGGAATGAGAGATGTCGCGGAATGGATGAAGCTCAGCCGTCTGAAACTGAACTCAGACAAGACGGAGGTCCTCATCCTAGAACCATCCCCATCCACCTGGGACGACTCTTGGTGGCCCACAGCGCTGGGCACCGCACCGACACCCACAGACCATGCACGCAACCTGGGATTCATCCTGGACTCATCCCTCACGATGACCAAGCAAGTCAACGCCATCTCATCCACATGCTTCAGCACCCTGCGCATGCTCCGAAAGATCTTCCGGTGGATCCCCACCGGAACCAGAAAAGCGGTCACCCAGGCCCTCGTCACCAGCCGACTGGACTACGAGAACGCCCTCTACGCTGGAACCACGGCCAAACTGCAGAAAAGACTCCAGCGCATACAGAACGCATCCGCACAACTCATCCTCGACATCCCTTGACACAGCCACATATCCGCCCACCTGAGAGACCTGCACTGGCTCCCCTTCAGCAAGAGGATCACTTTCAGGCTCTTCACCCACGCACACAAAGCTCTCCACGACATGGGCCCGAATACCTCAACAACCGCCTCATGTTCTACACGCCAACCCGCCAGCTTTGCTCCGCCAGCCTCGCCCTCGCCACCGTCCCACGGATTCGCAGAGCCACCACTGAAGGAAGTTCATTCTCCTACCTGGCTGCCAAGACGTGGAACTTCCTCCCCGCCCACCTACGACTGACCCAGGACCACCTCACCTTCAGTAAACACCTCAAGACCTGGCTATTCAAATAGTAGCAGCACCCCCCTCCCTCAGCACATTTTGGCCCTCATGGGTGAGTAGCGCGCTCTATAAATGTACTGATTGATTGATTGATTAATATTTCACTTCTGTTATTGGATTTTCGTCACAATAAAATACACTGAACATAATCTTCACCCTCACACCCCCTCACCCTCGCACCCTCACCCTCAAACCCCCTCACCCTCACAACCCCACACCCTCACCCTCACAAGCTCACACCCTCCCCCTCACACACCCTCACACACCCTCACCCTCACACCCCACACCATCGCACCTCTCACCCTCATACACCCCCTCACCCTCACACACCCTCACCCTCACTCCCCCTCACCCCCCTCACCCTCATACCCCCACACCCCCTCATACCCCCTCACCCCCCACACACCCTCACACCCCCTCACCATCACACCCCCTCACCCTTCACACACCCTCACACCCCCACCCTCAAACACCCTCACCCTCACACCCCCTCACCCTCACACCCCCTCACCCTCTCACTCGCTCACCCTCACACCGTCACACACCCTCACACCCCCTCACCGTCACACCCCCCTCACACTCCCTCACCCTCATACACCCTCACCCTCACACACCCGCACGCACCCTCACACACCCTCACTCACCCTCACCCACCCTCATTCACCCTCTCACCCCCTCACCCTCTCACCCTCACACACCCTCACACCCCCTCACACACCCTCACCCTCACACCCTCACACACCCTCACTCACCCTCACACCTCCCCTCCACCCCCACCCTCAAACACCCATACCCTAACCCTCATACCCCCTCACCCTAACACCGTCACACACCGTCACACCCCCTCACCCCCTCACCCTCACACCCTCTCACCCTCACACACCCACACACACCCTCACACACCCTCACTCATCCTCAGACACCCTCAATCACCCTCTTACCCCCTCACCCTCTCATCCTTACACACCCTCACTCACCATCACACCCCCTCACCCTCACACACCCTCACCCCCTCACCCTCACACACCCTCACTCACCCTCACACCCACCCCCTCACACACCCTCACACCCTAACACCCCTTCACCCTCAAATCCTCACAGCATAACAAAGCATAGCATAGCAAAACATAGCATAGCATAACAAAACAAAGCATAGCATAACAAAACACAGCATAGCATAGCATAACAAATCAAAACATAGGATAGCAAAACATAGCATAGCATAACAAAACCAAACATAGGATAGCAAAACAAAACATAGCATGCCATACAGCATCACTCCGCACCACCACAGCATCACTCAGGGGCACCACAACATCACTATGCACTACCACAGCATCACTGAACGCCATCACATCACTCAGCGCCACCACAGCATCAATCTGTGCAAACATTCAACAACACCTAGTTCAAATATGTTCTCTCAATATTTTAAGCTTTATTACAAATGTAACAAAAAGATGTTAATATTTTTGGATCCGGGTCTTCCTCCGGGTCTCCCTCCGACCCATGCCCTCACCACATCTTCAACAAAGCCGACACCATCATTGCACCCCAACTCCGGAACGTCATAAACAACTCCCTCACATCCGCCACCTTCCCAGAGAGCTGGAAGCATGCAGAAATCAACACCCTAGTGAAGAAACCCTCAGCGGACCCCAAAGACCTCAAGAACTTCCACCCCATCTCTCTTCTTCCCTTCCCTGCAAAAGTCATCGAGAAGACTGTGTATAAACAGCTGACTGCATTCCTCGAGGCAAACGGCTCCTTCGACCCATCCCAGTCAGGATTTCGAGCCAACCACAGCACCGAAACAGCCCTCATCGTAGCAACCGACGACATCAGGACCCTGCTCGATAACGGGGAAATTGCTGCCCTCATTCTCCTAGACCTCTCAGCCGCCTCCGATACTGTTTGCCATCGCACCCTAATATCTACCTGCTCAACATTGGGATCCAAGGAAAAGCCCTGGGCTGGATCACCTCATTCCTCTCTGACAGAACCCAGCGAGTCCGCCTCCCTCCCTTCTGCGGCCACCGAGATCATCTGCAGCGTACCCCAAGGCTCCTAGCTCAGCCCTACCCTCTTCAATATCTACATGAGCCCTCTCGCCACCATCGCACGCAAACACAACCTCAACATCATCTCCTACGCCGACGACACCCAGCTGATACTCTCCCTCACCAAAGACCCGGCCACCACTAGTATCAGCTTCCAGGAAGGAATGAGAGATGTCGCGGAATGGATGAAGCTCAGCCGTCTGAAACTGAACTCAGACAAGACGGAGGTCCTCATCCTAGAACCATCCCCATCCACCTGGGACGACTCTTGGTGGCCCACAGCGCTGGGCACCGCACCGACACCCACAGACCATGCACGCAACCTGGGATTCATCCTGGACTCATCCCTCACGATGATCAAGCAAGTCAACGCCATCTCATCCACATGCTTCAGCACCCTGCGCATGCTCCGAAAGATCTTCCGGTGGATCCCCACCGGAACCAGAAAAGCGGTCACCCAGGCCCTCGTCACCAGCCGACTGGACTACGAGAACGCCCTCTACGCTGGAACCACGGCCAAACTGCAGAAAAGACTCCAGCGCATACAGAACGCATCCGCACAACTCATCCTCGACATCCCTTGACACAGCCACATATCCGCCCACCTGAGAGACCTGCACTGGCTCCCCTTCAACAAGAGGATCACTTTCAGGCTCTTCACCCACGCACACAAAGCTCTCCACGACATGGGCCCGAATACCTCAACAACCGCCTCATGTTCCACACGCCAACCCGCCAGCTTCGCTCCGCCAGCCTCGCCCTCGCCACCGTCCCACGGATTCGCAGAGCCACCACTGAAGGAAGATCATTCTCCTACCTGGCTGCCAAGACGTGGAACTTCCTCCCCGCCCACCTACGACTGACCCAGGACCACCTCACCTTCAGTAAACACCTCAAGACCTGGCTATTCAAATAGTAGCAGCACCCCCCTCCCTCAGTGCATTTTGGCCCTCATGGGTGAGTAGCGCGCTCTATAAATGTACTGATTGATTGATTGATTAATATTTCACTTCTGTTATTGGATTTTCGTCACAATAAAATACACTGAACATAATCTTCACCCTCACACCCCCTCACCCTCGCACCCTCACCCTCAAACCCCCTCACCCTCACAACCCCACACCCTCACCCTCACAAGCTCACACCCTCCCCCTCACACACCCTCACACCCCCTCACCCTCACACCCCACACCATCGCACCTCTCACCCTCATACACCCCCTCACCCTCACACACCCTCACCCTCACTCCCCCTCACCCCCCTCACCCTCATACCCCCACACCCCCTCATACCCCCTCACCCCCCACACACCCTCACACCCCCTCACCATCACACCCCCTCACCCTTCACACACCCTCACCCCCCCACCCTCAAACACCCTCACCCTCACACCCCCTCACCCTCACACCCCCTCACCCTCTCACTCGCTCACCCTCACACCGTCACACACCCTCACACCCCCTCACCCTCACACCCCCCTCACACTCCTTCACCCTCATACACCCTCACCCTCACACACCCGCACGCACCCTCACACACCCTAACTCACCCTCACCCACCCTCATTCACCCTCTCACCCCCTCACCCCCTCACACACCCTCACACCCCCTCACACACCCTCACCCTCACACCCTCACACACCCTCACTCACCCTCACACCCTCACTCACCCTTACACCCTCACACCCCCTCACCCTCACAGCATAACAAAGCATAGCATAGCAAAACATAGCATAGCATAACAAAACAAAGCATAGCATAACAAAACACAGCATAGCATAGCATAACAAATCAAAGCATAGGATAGCAAAACATATCATAGCATAACAAAACCAAACATAGGATAGCAAAACAAAACATAGCATGCCATACAGCATCACTCTGCACCACCACTGCATCACTCAGGGTCACTACAACATCACTATGCGCTACCACAGCATCACTGAACGCCTCTGCATCACTCGTTCGCCACCACAACATCACTCAGTGCAACCATTCAACAACACCTAGTTCAAATATGTTCTCTCAATGTTTCAAGCTTTATTACAAATGTAACAAAAAGATGGTAATATTTCACTTCTGTTCTTGGATTTTCGTCACAATAAAATACACTGAACATAATCTTCACAAAAGTTATTTACAAAACGTTAAGCTATTGCCATTATAAATTACAATAACTTTCATTTAAGTATAGAATTATTGAAAAAAAATTAAAAGCCATTGTTATTTGTGATATAAATACATGTAATTCACGTAAATACAACATATTGCATTACAAATGCTGTAGATGTCACATTTGCGAAAGTCATAACTATTGGCATTGTAAATGACAAAGGGGCATATGTATGAAGGTCCCGAATTGCGATTCTGAAATTGCGATTTTTACCGAATCGCAATTTCAGAATCGGTATGTATGAATGAAAATGCAAATAAATAGCGATTCCTTAAAAATCGCTATTTATTTGCGATTACCCCAAATGCGATTCCTTAACCAGTAGGAATCGCATAATTTCTGAAATCCCACCGGAAAATCGCTATAATAGCGAAAAATCGCAAATCGCGGCGAGAAAATCGCTAATTAGCGAAAAATCGCAAAATCGCGGAGAAAAATTCGCTAATTAGCGATTTTCTCACATGATCCAATCAGGAACCCTGGTGCAGCATGATGACATCACAACCAGGAAGTGAGTGACTTCCCATGCTGCACCTGACTTCCTGAATCTGAGGCAGAGTGAAGGAGTGTTTGGCAGTGAGCAGTGCACACCTTGGAAAACATGGCTGACAGTGGAGCCACGCCCAGGCAGGATTCACAGCAGCAGGAGACTGAGAACACCAGGAAAAGAAAACAAAAGTTCTCAGAGGCTGAATTGGAGGCCCTCATCCACAAAATGGTGTCAAACCATGAACTTCTTTTTGGTGCAAAATCCAGGGAGGTTCCAGAGAGCCGCAAAAGGAAGATCTGGGAGGAAATCCAGCACCATGTAAATGCTGTGGGTGTGACACCCCGGAGTATTGAGGACCTCCGAAAGCGCTGGTATGACCTGCGCCTGCGCTCGAAGGAGAAACTTGCTGCAAGGCTGGAACAGTCCAGGCAGACAGGTGATGGGACCTCAACTGTACCTGCATCTACACCCCTGGAGGAACTGGTTGAGGGGACCCTGCAACCAGAGTGTGTGGGAGGATTGGCTGATTTGGACAGCTCTGACCAGCCAGCAGCAGGAAAAGGTAAGAATCATGCCCTCACAACCCTCACACCCCCTCATACCCCCTCACACCCCCTCATACCCCCTCATACCCCCTCACACCCCCTCACACCCCCTCACACCCCCCAGCAGTGAGCCAGGTGCGCAAAACAAGATATGCAGTCCAGAGCAGGCACACAGGCAGTCATAGCAATGCATTATGGGAGATGTAGTCACATATAAATGAAAGTGTCCAATATTTAGCAAAAACAGTCTATCACATTATCTGCTGTTCTTGACAGTGAAACAAGAGCACAATGTAACAGAGATATAAGTGCACAATTTATTTACACAGTGCAAAATTGTGAAGTAAATTAATGTGTGCTGTTCTATTCACAGCACCATCTACAACACAGCCCTCAGGCAGTGGGACATTGGCAGAGAGTCACCAGTCGGGAGATGGCGGCCAAGATGCCAACACAGATGGGGATGAGAGCCCAGTGACCAGGCGCAGACATGGGAGGAGACAGATAGTCAGGCCTCTGCCACCATACCAGGATGAGGCGGAAGTAATTGGAGAAAATGACAACAATGCTGACACACAGCCAGGGCAAGAGGGACATGCCACACACCAGCAAGTCCCACGTACTGCAGCCAGGCGCAGACGACGCGCAGCAAATCCATTTGAAGGGCGAGGTGAAGAGTCAGTGTATGCAGGCCTGGAACTGAACATGTTGCAGGTGCAGCGCCTGCAGGCAAAAAATATAAAACTGTTACAGCGGGAGATTAGGGAGGGCTTCCGAGCACTCAGGAAGGACCTGCAGAATGGTGTACAGGCCGTATGTGACCAAATGCGCACAAGTACGCAAAGACAAGACCGGTACACCAGGGCCATCAATCGCTTGACGGCTATGTCTGGCATACAGGCAAGGCGCAGCATCTACATGCAGCGCCAATTCACTCACGCAGCGCAGGACATTGCCAGTGCACTATTGCAGGTGACCACTGCGGTGAATGAGTTGCGCCAAATACGCGCAACCGGGCCGTGAGTGCTGACTCCCAGTGAGGAAGACAACCAGTCTAGTAGGAGCAGCATCACACCACCACCAACCCTTGAGAGACGCCGTAGTGCCAGGACCAGTAGGGCTGCACCTACTAATGACCAATAGGCTGTGTAGCGTTTGACTGGTGAATCCTACTTTTTTGTTTTAGAGGGCACTGTGACATTAACATGTGCTAAGGTATTCAATGACACTACTGTTCATTTTCACTTCATGTGTTTCCTGCCATTAAGGAATTAAACCTAATTTACACACTTGCATTACTTGGCATTGTGTTGTTTTTTCTTACCTAAAAATAGTTGCGCGTTATCTCATCATGCCTCTGTCGCCCAGCTGCTGCTACCGCGCTACCAGCTACCATACGTCCAGGTCCATGCCCCTCTACATCAGAGGATCCAGAGTCACTCAGTTCCACTGGTGTCCCTTTTCTTGTTGCAATGTTATGGAGCATGGCACAAGCCACCACTATTTTACAACACGTATTGGGGCTGTATTGGAGTGCACCTCCACTCTTATGGAGGCACCGGAATCTGCTCTTCAGTATTCCAAATGTCAGTTCTATGGTGCCTCGGGTAGCAAAGTGTGCTCTGTTATATCTGTGTTCACTTGCATTGTTGGGATTGAGGTAGGGAGTCAAGATGAAATCACGAACAGCATAAGCACTGTCACCTGTGGGTTAGAGAAAAAGATGTTAGCATGTGACATGCACATGGTAGTTACTATAAATGACCCCTATGTGTGAAGGCACTTACCGAGTAGGTATCCCTCGCCAAACTCCCCTCTTGCGAGTCTATGGTAGATTCCACTGTGTCTGAAGATGAAAGCATCATGGGTGCTGCCAGGGTACTTTGCTACAATGTCAGTAATGATGTGTTTGGCATCACACACCACCTGAATGTTCAGTGAGTGGTAGCATTTCCGATTTCTGAAGAGGTATTCATTGTGTGCGGGTGGGGATATTGCAACATGTGTGCCATCAATACATCCGATCACGTGTGGGAAATGCGCTATTTGATAGAAGTCCTGCTTTGTCTGTGCAATTGCCCGAGGAGTGCTGGGGTGGTAAATATGATGAGTCGTCCTCTGGACCATGGCATCTAGGAAGGCATGGAAGAATCGCGATAGGGAACTCTGTGACACCCCTCCTGCTGACGCTATCACCCCCTGGAAACTTCCAGAGGCCAAGAGGTGTAGTGAACACAGGACCTGTATTTCAGTGGGAATGGCATTTGTCCTGCGGGTGGGGTGTTCAAGGTAGGGTCTGAGTTCAGCTATCAAATCATTACTGCTGTCTTCATCAAGCCTGTAATGGGTGTGGAGGTCCTCCTCAAGGCGCTGGGAGATGCTGATGCGCGAACGGAATACCCTCTCCTGCCGCAGCCTCCTCTGTGCAGCAGCTCTCAGTCGCATCCTCCTTGCTATGATGTAAAGCCCCGCCATTGTGGTAAACAGTTTTTTGAATTCTGTTGCTGCTTAAATAGTTTGCACCTGGTTACCACCTGCTCCTACTTGGTGGTAATTGCAATTCTGAATTCTGCGAATTAGCGAAATTCTCAAATTGCGAATTGGTCATACATATCATTGCGAATTTGAGAATTGCAAAATGAGCCAATGTGCGATTTTTATGCGATGCCCTACTTTTGCGATTATCATTTAGCGATTTTCGCAAACGGGAAAATCGCTAAAATGCATTATCGCAATTTTATCGCAGATTGCCTCTTTTCGCATTCTGCAGATTCGCTCTTTTAGCGAGTCCCAATTTTGCATGGCTTATACCTTCATACATGCCGTTCTGCATATTCGCATTCGCTAAGGCCGAAATTCGGCGAATTTCGGCCTTTGCGAATGCGAATTTCCTTGATACATATGCCCCAAAGCTATTAATTTCGCTATTTTCAAAAACAAAACATAAATAAAAAATGTGTCATTTACAATACCAATAGCTCAAACTTTCCTAATGCGAGATCTATTGCATTGCAAATGCTTGATAAACCTTAGTGTGAGGTGGTGCAGTTTCCAGCATAAACTCTTTAAAGAAACAGCATTGGCCACATTTATTGAAGAGGCTTCAGTTGACCCAAATTACATACTCCCCAAGTGATCAAGTAACCACTGTGCTGCTACTGGACATAGACAGCTATAGTTACACATTTTCAGATTACAAAATATAAAAATCCAAAATAGTTCGTAGGGGGCGACTGGGCAGTTCTTAGGAGAAGAATTTAAAATCAGTATTAGGTTTGTTTTCATGTTAATTTGACCTTGTAATGTTGCTGCTCTCACAAAAGTCGGCCTTACAAACTAATCTTTACTATTTTTTACCCTCGAAGAGTTATCAAGATAATAAAATTTTTAAACATTAAGGGGCAGATTTACAAGCCCCTTGCGCATCATTTACGCCGCCGTTGCGTCACTTTTGTGACGCAGCGGCGGCGCAAATCCTGCTCCATGGTGCGGGGGTACTTACAACGTGACGCATCTGGGAGATGCGTCACGTTGTAATGCCCTGCGCCACATGTAGGCATTCCTGCGCATCTGTGCCGTTTTTGCACCACGGTGCGCCGCATTGTAAATGCGCCGCATCCATGATGGCGGAGCTGCCGCGCACAATAACTGGCGCATCCCTGCTGATTTGCAGGGATGCGCCAGTTTTTGTAAATATGCCCCTAAGTACCATGCATTGCCCTTATGAGAAATGGAGGGCGACCTCGGTTCAGTTGAGATTCGGTCACCAGCACGGAGTTGTACAGCAGGCAAAATAACCCACTATATTCTTCAGAGGCAGAGCTTCTGCAACGGCTTTAGGGCGGTGCAAAGGAGATTAAATGCTAGGCGGACGTGAATAATGATTTACTTTTCCCCAGTGGATATTCAGAGGAGTGCTTTACACCAGTTCAGGGAGTGAGTGTGAGGGGTGGAGATGCCATACCACTCATTTTGGCCTGGTGATACTGTCAACAAGCTGTATAAGTGTAAATGTTATGTTACAAAAATACCATTTCATATAGTACAGATTTCTAAGCATTTCCCATTTAAGAGAGGAAGCGCGTGCTTAGGCACATGTGGGTAAATTCATTGGCCCAGGATCAACAGTATGTTTGGGAAGCAGGGATTTGACTACATGGGCGATGATCGTATTTACTACACAACAAGAGCATTCTTTCCACACACACAATTTTACAAAACAGTAAACAAACATGTTCATAAAGAAACTCATCTTCAAACTCACTCACAAAAGGTGGTTCTACAGAAAAGGCAGCCCTGTTGGTTGTCCTGTGCTAGTATTCAAACCGTGTATCCCCTTTCTAGTTGCCCATAAATCTGTCTCCCAGGAACATAAGAAACGGCCAAGCTGATTCGGAATTCGTTAATCCGCAGCAGAAACTCACAACTGATGTGTTCAAAAGCAACCAAACCAAGTAATTAGAACAGCATAATATTGTTTAAAGTACATTTTTTCACCACAGATGTTGGCACTGGGGAGGTAATTGAACTGAAAGTTTCTCGTATGGCCACCACGACACAGCCCCGCGATCCGGGCCCTGGGGGGGGCTAACCTTCATTTTTTTTCTCTGCGTTCATCCACTCAACCGCAGCGTTTATTTAACATTATTTGGGAGCCCGAAAAGTGATCGTGAAGGAATCAAGTTGATTCGTGCAAGACTAGTTAACATGGAAACATTGATGTGACTGGCGGTGCGGTGTGCACCCCGGTGACTTTTGTCCGGCCTGCTTTTGGAGGTGCTGTGGTTGTGCACGAAGGTGTGGGCCAGAGATTACTGTGGTAATTCTATTGTGAATTGGTGAAGGCGCTTGGAAAAACAGTTTCAAGAGGCTAGCACTCTGCCTGTCATGGGCTTAATTTCCCCATACCTTGAGGGCAGCAAGAACTCTCAGACTTGGTGTTGCCAGTTGAAAATAATCTTTCTAGCTGTAGTGGTGTGCGCTCTAAATTTCAAAGGTGGCGTTTCAAATTCTGACATTCCAGCCTCCCTGTCTGTTGCTGTGCAGCCGCGAGCAGAGGGAAGCAATCTGCAGTAGTGCATAGTGCCAATATCGGCAACACTCCCCGTCCCTCCCACAGCAATACTTCAGAGAAACAATCAGACTCAACACATTTTTAGTGGAGAAAATTGCTGCAGGTTTATTTGTATAACAAATATGCCAACGTGGAGGGTTATCTTACGGGCGATCCCAGGGCAGGCAGCCCCTCGCCACCTGCCCACCTGATGAGCCAATCTACCCGGTGACCCTCGCCAACCGGTGTTTGTCAATTTGGGGGAGGGTCTAGTCCCTCCCACCGGCGGACCGCCAGTCCACCCCTTACTCACCCCCCTCCCAGCTCAGGGGGGGGGCAGAGAGTAGCAGGTCTACACCCCCGAACACAAACCGCTTCTCAACATGCCACAAACCGCCCCTGGGCACGTTCTGCGCCGCACCGCGCACCATGCCACACCCCCAGCAGAGACAGGCATCCCTCCGCAGAGCCCGCCGTGCCCGAAACCCACCTGAAACAAGAAGTACTGGGCAAATGACCGCAAATCCACAGCCAAAAGCACGCTTTGCAGGCAAACCTTCCTGTATTGATCGAGCCCCGTTCACAAAGGTTGAAACCGAGAGCACAAAAGAACAACAACAATGCAGTTTAGTGCAAAAGACGTCAAAGTCTGACCCCGAAATCCCAAAGTGTGAGGCAAGTGCCCCTGCAGAAACCCGACCGTCTCTCACCCACAAACGTGGCCGCTGAGCAGTGGGAAGCCACTCCAAATCGAAGAATACAATATGCTCTCTCGGTTTACAACAACACCATGCAACCATGCCCTGCTACCACCAGAAGCCACTATAACAACTGTAGAGCACAAGCAGCGGCACTCCACCACCCTAGAGAGTGCCAAATCCTAGTCTGTCCCTGGAAATGCAAAGAAATGCGCCGATTTTCCCCAGAAATGCAACAGCATGTGTTGACATCTCTGAAGTGAACAGAATTCACGCCGCACACAGACGCAACGCAAAGCAAACAACAAAGCAACAAAAACGCAACAGAGCGCAACAACAGTCCAAAAGAAATCACCACAACAACCAAAGTGCAACAAAACAACAACACGACAATGATGACAGTCAGAAGGGATCCCTCTCCCCCCCATTGGACCCCCCCACGTGGAGTCCTCGTCTGAAGCTCTGACCGGACCGGCGCGGCTCTGCCGCTCCGGGCCACACCAGAACCCAAACATATTGGGACCAAAATATCAATGTCAAAAATATGTACATCATATACTTATAATGGTAAGCACAAAAATTTCGAGAAAAAAAATATCAATGTCATACATATAGTTATAAAAAATATACTTTTTATATATATATATATATAAATATATAAGAAATTTATGAATATTAAATATATTGAAGAATAAAATTAATTTGAAAAACGAAATTAGATATAGTATGCAATTTAACAAATATAACAAATAACATTAATTTAATATATATATTTACTTTAAATCAATTAATATAATTGTAATTGTAATTTTTAAATTATCTAAATTAAAAAAAAAAAATATATATATATATATATATATATATATATATATGTTTAAAGAGTTTTAAATAGTTCCATCTAAAGATTTTTAAAGAGTTTCATGATTTAATTTATAATACAGTTTTTATTATTGGTATATATATATATATATGTATATATATACTAATATAATGAAGAGAGAGCCCAAACCTTTGAGGCCATAGGCTATGCAGTCGCCCATCATATACATTTAAAAGGTAAAAGAACCGTGCCAACAAAGTAGCCCTTGTGGGCGTGTCTGCGTTGTGCTGTGGGCGTGGGCTGGGGGCATGACAAACGCTGGGGGCGTGTGGTACGTTCCGCCCTTCATGCCATGTCTCATATTGTGTGCTGTGGGCGTGTGCTGTGGACGTGGGCGTGTGCGGGATTACAGGGAAAATAAAAGCGAGCGTTGTGCCCAATATTTCATTGTTTTTTCTTCCCAGGTTCTGTACATTCCAGCTCCGTGTGTGCTTGCCCTGTGCTCCCAGTGACGTGCACCTGCTTTACTGTATGGAGGTCAGGCATGGCGCTATTCCCAAGGGCCGGAAGGAGCGCAAACAGGGGCCATTGTGCAGGAAATGTAATCTCGCCCTAACTTCCGTTAACGCCTGAAGCGCACACTGGAGATTTTCCACTTCTGTTGCGCACAGGCCTCGCGCCATGCACATCCGAACACAAGGCCCGCTTCCACGGAAACAGCAAGAAAGGGACTATCCCTCCCCCGGGAATATGTGATGATATTCCGCAAACCAACATCCCGCATACCATCACTCCGCAATTTTTATAACGCAGGACTATTACTCCGCAAAGACATAATTTCTAAAACTTTTACAACGCATATGACTTTATCACGCATGCCATTATAACGCAAATGCATGTGTGGTAAAGTCATATATATTGTAAAAGTACATTATTAAAACATCAAATATATGTGTATATATGTGTATATATATATATATACATATATATATATCCACACGAAAAAGGTTGCCCAATATGGAAATGCCACACAGCGAAAGTCAAATGCCTTTAATGGGTGAACACAGAATGGCAGAGAGCAAAGGTCCCCCTCAAATGATGCAGCCTAACGCGTTTCGAGTACTCCATGTACTCTTGATCACAGGCAAAGAGTGAATCAGCAGAGCGGCAGTTGCAAAGGGCCATACATTCAAAAATAAACCCGCCCTCATGGGCGTGTGCAATCAAGCATTATGGTTGTTGTGGTCCTTTGTAGTTCAAACCCCAGTGGGTGCCGATTTGCTCAAAGTGTCTCATAGTTTTCCCCAAGTAGGTTGAGTTGGGGCTCAGCAACTCGTCATTCCGTTAAGTGTGCATTCGTCCACACGGCTATTTCGCTCCTCTGTGCCTGGAGGTTTCCAAGCACCGGTTCCGTGCACAGCTCGGCAGGGCATTTCCGCGACCTAGGCCAGGCCGCTTTTAATCCACACGAAAAAGGTTGCCCAATATGGAAATGCCACACAGCGAAAGTCAAATGCCTTTAATGGGTGAACACAGAATGGCAGAGAGCAAAGGTCCCCCTCAAATGATGCAGCCTAACGCGTTTCGAGTACTCCATGTACTCTTGATCACAGGCAAAGAGTGAATCAGCAGAGCGGCAGTTGCAAAGGGCCATACATTCAAAAATAAACCCGCCTAGGTCGCGGAAATGCCCTGCCGAGCTGTGCACGGAACCGGTGCTTGGAAACCTCCAGGCACAGAGGAGCGAAATAGCCGTGTGGACGAATGCACACTTAACGGAATGACGAGTTGCTGAGCCCCAACTCAACCTACTTGGGGAAAACTATGAGACACTTTGAGCAAATCGGCACCCACTGGGGTTTGAACTACAAAGGACCACAACAACCATAATGCTTGATTGCACACGCCCATGAGGGCGGGTTTATTTTTGAATGTATGGCCCTTTGCAACTGCAACACGATCGTGAGCAAGGTGCTTGTAGCACTGAAACGCGTAGATCGAGTCTGTTATTATGGCTGAAGGATTGCAATAAATCAACTTGTGGAATTTAAAGGGGGTGCGCCCATTACTTTCGTTCGTAAGACGGAGGAGTGTGAAATAAGGAACGGCGAGGTTCTGCCGTAGGGATTGCACCCACATTGAGAGCTTAATGGTTGGGAAACCGGGAACCGGCGTTTGGAGATTTAGTAGGTGCGTGACTGACTGTATGAGTGAGTGATTAAAGGTGTCTTACTAAATGCATGGGTTAGTGACTAAACTGTCTGAATGTGTGCATCAGTATGTCTGTTGTTGTGTAAGCTGCTGCATGTGTTGATCAGTAGCTATATGAGTGGCTATATGGGTTATATATACAGGATGATTGTCCCATGGTGGTGGATCATGGTATTCATAGGGTTACTAGTGTGACACTACAATCCTGGAACATCACACGGCTGGGTTCTAAGCTAGTACTTCCCGAATGGACAGACTTCATCGAAGCCCATGATATATGTCTCTTCAAAGAGACTTGGGCGGTAGAGCCCGTGTTTCGACTAGGGTATCTTTCCTTTCAGGTTCCTGTGGTAAAACAAGCAAAGGGCCGAGCAATGGGGGGGTTAACGGTTTGGGTACGGCAGACACTGCGGTGCAAAGTATCCCAAATACCCACAAATAACATTGATATCCTTGCAATAAAAATCATCCCAGAGCAGGGTCCTAGCTTGTGTATTTTTAACGTCTATGCAAGAGGCCTTATTGGTGGGAGACGTTCAGAGGTTGTAGCGACCTAGAGGGGTTGTTGGATGGAATGCCGAGGAATACTGGTACTATAGTGGTGGGGATTTCAACTCTACATTTGAACCTCTAGGGCTTGAGGATCAGTGCCTCACGGAGGATGAAGACATTAAATCGGGCATACCTACCCTACAGATTGAGCCAATTAAGAAATGGCCAGAGGCGGCCATCCAAATGAAGGGGATGTATGTAGGCCAGCAGCTGAGGGCCATAAATGGGCGAACATTGTCTGACAAGCGGGGGCCGTCACTTTTAATAACGGTTTCAGGTCGAGCCGTATTGACTATGTGCTAGTAAGTCTGTCATTGTGGCGGTTCGTAAGGGACATGGTCGTTACCACTCGCGTTGAAAGCGATCATGACCCACTTGCTGTCACAATGACTGGGCTGCTTGGAGAAGCTCCATTTACTAGGGTAGAGGCAGGGGCTAGTGAGCTGGCACTAACTAATGATATGCGACATCTGAAATGGAGAAATGTTTCTGAATTTCCAGAAACATAATTAGCAATGAACAAGGAGGTAGATAGGGTAATGGAAGTGTGGGGAATTGGTGAGGGAAGCCAGACCTTGCTGTCTCAGGTTGTGGAGACGCACACTATGCTCTTTGATCAGCTAAAACTATTCTTCTGCAAACCTGCTAATACTAAGACAGGCAGGCACAAGACAGAGGAAGGTTGGTTTAATGATAAATGTTGCCTTTCTCGGAGGACTTTGGGGACAGCTCTAGGTGTTGGGGACGCAGTAAGAGTGAGGTCGGCATGGGATTCCTATAGGAAAGCAGTTAAAGAAGCCAAAAAACTCGGGGACCAGGCAAGATGGCAGGAGCTCAAGGAAGCATGTGTGTCCCGAAATTCTAAAGTATTTTGGGACACGTATAAGTGGGATAGGGGGGGTTCCCGGATCCTCCACAGAACAATGTTGCCCATCACTTATTTGTTGAATACTTCAAACCCCAGTATGCTTCCCTTGAGGATGAACAGAACATTGACCCGTATGTCCATTCTTTTTTTACTAGTGGGATATTCATACTAGTGGATGTGGATAGGGCATTAGATTCTATCATACCGGGACGTGCCCCTGGAAGGGATAGTATCCATGCGGACGTTTTTTAAAGTTATAAACCTTCCTGGCGATTGTACATTAGACATTTAGCAAACGCAATCGGTCATGGTGCTCCGATCCCGGCTTCCTGGAAAGGGGCGGAGATAATTCCAGTATTTAAGAAAGGTGACAAATCCGTAGCAGCAAATTACAGGCCAATTAGTCTCATAGACTCCATTTAAAAGATCATGGGTAGACTGATTTTGCAAAAAATCCAGTCATGGATGGAAGACCAGCAAATCCTTACTCCACTGAAAGGCGGGTGTTAGACGGGGAACCTGAGGGTCGGCCGAGCAAGGGGGAGAGACCTCCTGACGAGGGTCCTCTCCTCAGATCATACGGATGAGCGACACCCCCACCACAGATGGACACCACACAAAGATAGGTTCGTAACACATTTATCGGTATTCTTAGGCAGGTTATCGTCACACTACAGAAGGAACAGGATACTGGGATCCCTTCAATTCTAGTCTCTGAGGGAAGGGGGTAGCGGGACAGTCTCAGTACCCGTCGGGTACAAGGATATCTGGCGCACAGCTCTCAATCCTCGAGCTGGGGGTTTCTCTGGTAGAGGCCGCGGCAGCGCCAGCAGGCCTTCGAAGATGGTTCACGAAGATGAGCCGCGGCAGCGCCAGCAGGACTCCAAGGATGGCTCACGGAGATGGGCCGCGGCAGCACCAGCAGGCCTTCGAAGATGGTTCACGAAGATGAGCCGCGGCAGCGCCAGCAGGACTCCAAGGATGGTTGCAGGAAGATGAGTTCGTCTCGGTGTCTCTCGACTTCAGGATACAACTGCCTTCCTGCTCTGGAACTGCCCCAGTTATAGGTCTGGTGCCCTTTGATGTCCGGACCCTCGCACTTGGAGGTCGGGGGGTCCGGGATGAGTGAGTCCAGACACCCAGCAGGGGGGTGGAGCCAGCGCCCAGGGAGGCCGGGGGCGATCGAAACCAGGCGGATGGGGGCCATCGAAACTCCTTCTCCCATTGACTCGCCAAGTGGTCTCGTTATCCCCTGGGTGGATGGTGCTGCCTCGATGTCGGGGTTTGGCTGGGCCTGAGGCTGAGGTCGACCCGAGGCCACGAGGCCTGGTCGTGGAGTGTCCAAGATGGCGGCTGGTCTGGAGACGGGGGTTCGGGAAAGGCCCCGGGTCTGCCAAGAAGGTAGTGGCTCTGAGGTTGAGTTCTGTCGGGGAAGAGCTGTGGGCGGCCCGGAGGGGCGGAAGGTGCGGCTCTTGTTCGGGGAACAGAGGTAGCGGTAGTCCGGGACCCGCCATGCGGGAGGGGTCGGACCACGCCACGAGGCCGGTTCCAACATGCGACCCCCCCAGCTGAAGGCAGGGAGAGTCACCCATCCTCTTGGGTAGTCTCCTCGCCGAGGCGGAAGAAGCGGGACAGGCCGTCAGCGTTGGCGTGGTCGTTGCCTGGGCGATGCTCCACAGTGAAGTCCATCCCTTGCAGGGAGATGGACCAGCGCAACAGCTTCGGATTCTCCCCTCGCATCTGCATCAGCCATTGCAGAGGTCGGTGGTCGGTTTGCACCCGGAAGTGGGTACCGAAGAGATAGGGTCGGAGCTTCTTGAGGGCCCATACCACGGCGAAGGCCTCTCGCTTAATGGTGCTCCAGCGCTGTTCTCGGGCCAGCAGACGTCGGCTGATGAAGGCTACAGACTGGTCAACTCCCTTGGCATTGATTTGGGAGAGAACGGCTCAGATGCCGTGATCGGAGGCATCGGTCTGTACTACGAATTCCCGGCTGTAGTCGGGGGCTTGGAGCACTGGTGCGGTGCACATCGCTGTCTTGAGGGTCTCAAAGGCGGCCTGACACTCAGGGGTCCAGTGTACCTTCGGGGGGTGCTTCTTTGACGTTAATTCTGTGAGGGGGCCCACAATGCTGCCATAGTCCTTCATGAAGTGCCGGTAGTATCCGGTGAGCCCCAGGAAGGCTCGGACTTCTGTCTTGGTGACCGGAGGTTCCCAGGCCCAGATGGCGGCGATCTTGGGTTGAAGGGGGGCCACCTGGCCACTTCCCACCTGGTGCCCTAGGTAGGTCACGGACCCTTGGCCGATTTGGCACTTGCTGGCCTTGATTGTTAGTCCTGCCCGCCGGAGGGCGGCCAAGACCTCCCGGAGGTGTTGGAGGTGTTCGGCCCAGTGGAGGCTGTACACGGCAATATCGTCCAGGTAGGCGGCGCTGAACTCCTCGAGCCCCGCCAGCACCTTGTTCACGAGTCTCTGGAACGTGGCGGGGGCGTTTTTCATCCCGAAGGGCATCACCTTGAAGTGATAGTGGCCATCCGGAGTGGAGAAGGCGGATCGCTCCTGGGCGCCCAGGGTGAGGCCGATCTGCCAGTAGCCCGCAGTTAGGTCAATGGTGCTCAGGTAGCGGGCGGCCCCCAGGCGGTCGATCAGCTCATCAGCCCGAGGGATGGGGTGAGCGTCTGTTCGGGTGACGGCGTTCAAGCCCCGGTAGTCCACACAAAATCTGAGTTCGGGGGCGACGCCAGGTGTGGCGGCCTTGGGGACCAGCACAACCGGGCTGGCCCCAGGGCTGTCGGAGGGCTCGATCACCCCCAGAGCCAGCATCTTGGATACTTCCGACTGGATGCAGGCGCGTACTCGATCGGGCACTCGGTAGGCCCTGTGCCGGATAGGGGGGCTATCCCCGGTGTCGACATCGTGGAGGCACCAGGGGGTGACCCCAGGGATGAGGGAGAACAGGTCAGCAAATTGCTGTAGCAAGTCTTGGCAGCTTTGGCGTTGTGCTGGGGTCAGGGCGGAAGAGAGGTTGACTCCTTCCACGGATCCGTCCTTTTCGAGGGTCTTCAGGAGGTTGGGGAGGGGCTCGGAGTCCTCTTCAGCCCCGCTGTCGGTAGCCATCAGGAGGCTAAGTTCTGAGCGCACAAAGTGAGGTTTAAGTCTGTTGGCAATGAGGACCCGGAGGGGGTTCCTGGGGGACTCCAGGTCCACCAGGTAGGTGACGGGGCCCTTGCGCTCCACCACCTTGAAGGGTCCGGTCCATTTGTCCTGGAGGGCGCAAGGTTCGACCGGGGATATGACCCAGACCTGTTGTCCCGGCTCGAACTCGATGGACGAGGCGTTTTGATGGTACCAACGTTTCATGTCTTCTTGGCTGGCTTCGAGGTTGGCTTTGGCAAGTTCCCTGAACCGCCGAGTCTGGTTCCGGAGGGTCAAGAGGTATTTGTACACATCAGGAGGAGCATTCTGGGGGCTCACCTCCCATCCCTCTTTGACCAGACTTAGGGGATCCCGGACGGGGTGCCCATACAATAGTTCGAAGGGGCTGAATCCCAGGGACTTCTGTGGGACCTCCCGGTAGGCAAATAGGAGGCAGGGCAGCAACACGTCCCATTGGCGTCGTAGGGGCTCCTCCAGGCCCATGATCATACCCTTGAGGGTGCGATTAAAGCGTTCCACTAGTCCGTTCCCTTGCGGGTGGTAGGGGGTCGTAAATTTGTAGGTGACCCCGCACTGTTGCCATAGGGACTTCATGTATCGGGAGATGAAGTTCGTGCCCCGATCACTGACGACTTCTCGGGGGAAGCCCACCCGCGAGAAGATCCCCATGAGGGCTCGGCCCACCTCAGGCGCTGTCACGGTTCGGAGAGGTATGGCTTTGGGATAGCGGGTGGCATGGTCCACCAGGACGAGTATGAACCGGTGACCCTGCGATGTCTGGGGCTCCAGGGGCCCCACAATGTCAATCCCCACCCGTTCGAAGGGAGTGTTGAAGATTGGAAAGGGTTGCAGGGGGACTTTCAGTTTTCGGCCGCTCTTCCCGCTGGCCTGGCAGGTGGGGCAGGCTCGGCAGTGGTGGATCACATCGTTCCTCATCTTGGGCCAGTAGAAATGGGTCACCAGGCAGCTGTAAGTTTTGTCCTGCCCCAGGTGCCCAGCGAGAGGGACATCATGAGCCAGGTTCAGGAGAAAGTCTCTGAATCGGAGGGGGACTACCAGCACCCGGCTGGCCCCTAGCTCGGCAATCTTCTGCTCACTGTAGAGGAGCTCATTGTCCCAATAGATCCAGTGGGCCCCCGAGGCATCCCGTGCGCTCTGGGCTGTGGCCTGCTGTCGGATCCCCTTGAGGGAGGGACACGTTTTCTGTTCTTGGCGGAACTGTTCTTGAGTGGGGCCACCTTCCTGGAGCCACTGGGCCAGCTCCGGGAGGTCGCGGAGTGGCTCCGATACTTCGTCGTCGGGCCCCTGTGGGCCGGCCTCCGGGGTGGTGTCCTCCGAGGTGACGGGCAGTGGAGGTTCGGGCCACTCGGGTTCTTCAGGGGAGGGGATGGCGCGGGCGGCCATGGATCGGGTCGTCGCACAGACCCATTCGGGAAGGCCAAGCATCCCCAGGTGCTCCCTTCGTTCAACAGCCGCCCAGGGGGAGCTTTCCAGGTCGTTCCCCAGGAGGCAGTCCACGGGGGCATCGTCTCGGACGGTCACTTTCAGCATGCCCGACACTCCCCCCCATTCGAAGGGGACGCGGGCCATCTGGCACAGGTTTTCAGAGTTGTCGGCAGACCATACTGGGCATGGTACGTTGGGCAAGATTTGATCTGGGGTCACCACATGGCAATGGACGGCTGTCACACTGGCTCCCGTTACGCAGAGGGCTTCGGCCCGGTGTCCATTGATGGTGACCCACTGGCTGTACTTCTGCGTGTTGGCCGGGATGGGGGCCCGTGGGACCATGTCTCTCTCCCCTAGACACACCAGGGACATGGCTGCGGGTTCCCACTCTGCCTGGTATTGTTCACAATCTTCGGCTTCTTCTTCGCCTTGTTCTTCTCCGAGGGCGACGGCGGTGATCTGGCGGTTCAGCAGACCCGTGGCGTGGCCTGGCTGGTTTCTGGGACAGTTGGGGTCATTGGCGTAATGACCGGGTCGCTGGCATTTGTGGCAGACAACGTTGGAGCGGAATCCCGGCCGCGTCGGAGGACTTCCTCTTCCGGCCGGGGACGGGGGAGTGCTGGTGGGGGGCACCGTGGCGGTGTCCCTGCCCCGACCCTGGCCTCCTCCTCCTCCTCGCGGGCGGTGGGACCCCTGGGGACCTGGGTGCTTTCCCATCGATCCGCTTCAATGGCGCGTTTCCTGGGCTCGGTCAGCTTGCTGTCGAGGAGATGCTGCCTGAGTTCAACGAAACAGTTATTGGAGAGCTGCTCCCACACAATGAGATCAACCAATTGTTCGTAGGTGGTGACCTGGCTGCCTTTGATCCACCCCTCTAAGGCTCTGCTAAAAAAGTTCACATATTCCACCCAGGTGGTACCGGGGATCCTTTTACAGTCTCAGAATCGCTGCCGGTACATCTCGGGGGTGAGCCCATAGCGAGTGAGAAGGGCGGCCTTCATATGCTCGTAAGAGGTCATCTCAGCGTCGGGGAGCTGTAGCAGGGCATCTCTTCCTTCGTTAACGAATCTCCCCCACAACCCGGCCCCCCAGTCTTTTCGCGGGACACGGTGGGAGGTCATGGCTACTTCATAGGCCTTAAACCATTGATGGATGTCGTCGTTCCGGTAGTACTCTCGGACGACATCTTTGGGAATGTGGACCTTGGTGTCCGTAGAGGGAGTGGAGCTCTGGTTCTCGGAGACGCCAAGGTCCCTGTTTTGTTTCCTAATTTCTAGTTCTTTTAAACCGCGCTCGTGTTCGTACGTGAGCTTCTTCTCCTCCAGCTCCCTCTGGCTTTTTTTCTCTTCTCGTTCTCCCTGTAATCGTAAGTGTTCAAGGGCTATCTTTTTTTCCGCTAGTTTCAGTTCCCCATCTAAGCGGAGTCCAGCCAGTTCCAACTCGTGGAGCCGTCTCCTTTCCCGTTCTCGGGCCTCCTCGGGAGAGAGGCCCGCGCTTCTATCCTCCTCAGGGGTTGCAATGGTTTCCGTGGTCGCGTTGCTTTCGTTTTGGGGTGGTGACGCTCCCGTCTCCACCCAAGTCTGCAAAGCGTGCTTGAGATCGTCTTTGGTGCTTAGTCCCGTGGTAGCGATACCCAAGTCTATGCAGAATTGCTTCAATTCCTTGTGACTGTATTCTTCCAGCCGTTCCATCTGGAATTTTGCGGTTGTTCCGGTTTCTTTTGTCGACATGGTCGCTGTGTGTTTTTCGTTTGTAGTGGGGGGAGTTACTCTCCGTACGATTTGCGTCGGCTCGAATCGCGCCGCTGGCCACCAATGTTAGACGGGAAACCTGAGGGTCAGCCGAGCAAGGGGGAGAGACCTCCTGACGAGGGTCCTCTCCTCAGATCATACGGACGAGCGACACCCCCACCACAGATGGACACCACACAAAGATAGGTTCGTAATACTTTTATCGGTATTCTTAGGCAGGTTATCGTCACACTACAGAAGGAACAGGATACTGGGATCCCTTCAATTCTAGTCTCTGAGGGAAGGGGGTAGCGGGACAGTCTCAGTACCCGTCGGGTACAAGGATATCTGGCGCACAGCTCTCAATCCTCGAGCTGGGGGTTTCTCTGGTAGAGGCCGCGGCAGCGCCAGCAGGCCTTCGAAGATGGTTCACGAAGATGAGCCGCGGCAGCGCCAGCAGGACTCCAAGGATGGCTCACGAAGATGGGCCGCGGCAGCGCCAGCAGGCCTTCGAAGATGGTTCACGAAGATGAGCTGCGGCAGTGCCAGCAGGACTCCAAAGATGGTTCACGACGATGAGCCGCGGCAGCGCCAGCAGGACTCCAAGGATGATTCACGACGATGAGCCACGGCAGCGCCAGCAGGACTCCAAGGATGGTTGCAAGAAGATGAGTTTGTCTTGGTGTCTCTCGACTCCAGGATACAACTGCCTTCCTGCTCTGGAGCTGCCCCAGTTATAGGTCTGGTGCCCTTTGATGTCCGGACCCTCGCACTTGGAGGTCGGGGGGTCCGGGATGAGTGAGTCCAGATACCCAGCAGGGGGGTGGAGCCAGCGCCCAGGGAGGCCGGGGGCGATCGAAACCAGGCGGATGAGGGCCATCGAAACTCCTTCTCCCATTGACTCGCCAAGTGGTCTCGTTATCCCCTGGGTGGATGGTGGTGCCTCGATGTCGGGGTTTGGCTGGGCCTGAGGCTGAGGTCGACCCTCCTGGTCGTGGAGTGTCCAAGATGGCGGCTGGTCCGGAGACGGGGGTTCGGGAAAGGCCCTGGGTCCGCCGAGAAGGTGGTGGCTCTGAGGTTGAGTTCTGTCGGGGAAGAGCTGTGGGCAGCCCGGAGGGGCAGAAGGTGCGGCTCTTGTTCGGGGAACAGAGGTAGCGGTAGTCCGGGACCCGCCATGCGGGAGGGGTCAGACCACGCCACGAGGCCAGTTCCAACAGCGGGTTTCCGACCTCTTACAAGTACCATCGACCAGGTCTTCCGTTTTATTAATATTTATTGGAAGACAGTTGTTTTGGGGAAAGGGGCCCTGTACGTGGTATTTGTGGACCTGAAGGCAACCTTCGATCTAGTGCCACGATGTAGGCTGTGGCGTGTCTTAAGTGAGATGGGGATGTCCCCTGAATTATTATCTCTGATCGTCCACTTACACGAGGGTAACCATGCGCGGGTCCGGTGGGGGGCCAAGGGCGAGGGTACCGAGTCATTTGCCGTGAGCAGAGGAGTGCGTCAGGGTTGTTTGCTTGCACGGACCCTGTTTTCACTCTTCGTTAATGGGGTGGCCGATTTCCTCTCTGCGGTCCCCTCAAATGCCCCGATTCTGGCAGAAGAACATATACCTATCCTCATGTTTGCGGACGATACCTTAATCGTTTCTAAAACTCCCAGTGGTCTGCAAAAGGCCCTAAGTAGGTTAGAGGATTTCAGCGCCATTCGGGGCCTTGTAATTAATACGGAAAAAACAAAGTTCATGTCTTTTAATGAGCATAGATCATTTGGGGGTAAGGTATATATGAATAATGCTCCCCTCGAGAAAGTTGATGCATTTACTTACCTAGGAGTCACCCTACAGGCAGATATGGGGTGTTCTAAACAAATTGACGTGGCCACATTAAAGAATAAACAACAGGCCGGGGGTTCTTGCAGCTAAATTCAGATCTTCCTTCTCCAAGCCGATCAGCCCATTGATGGAGATCCATGGCATGAAAGTGCTAAGCTCCGCTCATAATGGAGCTGAGCTCTGGGGGTTCACACATTTATCTAACCTATCTGCAGCTGAAAATTCCTTCCTTCGAAAGGTCACCAGTGTCCCGAAAAGTACACCTATGTGCCCATTGCTGCTAGACCTGGGTAGGAAAGCAGTAATGGATTTGGCAAAACTCCGCCTCCTTTTATATTGGGGAAGACTGTGGTGTACAGCCTAACTTGCACATTATGCTAAGGGTCTCAAAGGTATTAATGGATACTGATCGTCTTCATAAGGTTAAATGGCTGAGAGAGATCAGGTCGTTGTTGGTGAACCTAGGTTTGAGTGAATTATGGGATGATCCCCTTATCGCTCCTTTTCCGTCAAAGAAGACTTGAAGGAGATGTACTGGGCTATGGTAATGGTAACAGCATGCTCTAGTGGCTCAGTAAAGCACTTGACAGGTCGGTTTTTTAGAATTCAAGACAAGGCCTGCATTAGAACAGTACAGGGATGTCATTGAGAAACCATTTGACAGGAAGTTGTATTTCCAGCTGAGGGCTGGTACCCTACCTGTCAGGACATTTACCAGCAAATGGACAGGAATCACTGAGAATGTATGTCCAAAGTGCCTTGATAGACAAGAAACGGTCAGTCACCTGTTGTTTTTTTGCCCATTATACAAGAAACCTTGTGCCATGTGGGTAATACCAATTTGCAAGCTATTAGGCTTTAGTAGGCATGAAGAGGCGCTGAGAGTCCTTACTATGGACCCATCACTACCAACAGCAATTGTAGTAGCTAAGTTTTTGGGTTGGGCCTGGTCTATCCGTGCTAGGGTGTTTTCCCAGCACTACCCTTAATGCCACCCTGCATTTCTTGTAATGAACTGGAGTTATGAAATACTTGGGGCTAGTGTTGAATTTTATGGAATTGTATATTCTAATATTAACTTCTTAGATTTACTTTATGCAGCAGTTTTTCAATGTTTAATATTTTCTTAAATTGTTTTTAATAGCTGGAATATTTATATATTTTAAACTGTATGCTGTATTATCTATGTTGTGCTTTTATGACAAATCTGTCGAATAAAGGTATTTGAACTGAACTGAACTCGGACAAGACGGAAGTCCTCATCCTGGGACCATCCCCATCCGCCTGGAACGACTC
Source organism: Lissotriton vulgaris (assembly GCF_964263255.1). Lineage (NCBI taxonomy): Eukaryota > Metazoa > Chordata > Amphibia > Caudata > Salamandridae > Lissotriton > Lissotriton vulgaris. The sequence goes on from NC_141695.1 coordinate 208,940,614, forward strand.
CTGGTGGCCCACCGTGCTGGACACCGCACCGACACCCACGGACAATGCACACAACCTGGGATTCATCATGGACTCCACGCTCACACTGTCAAAACAAGTCAACGCCATCTCATCTTCATGCTTCAACACCCTGCCCATGCTCCGAAACACATTCAGATGGATCCCCACTGAAACAAAAAGAACTGTCACCCAAGCCCTCGTCACCAGCCAGTTGGACTACGGGAACGCCCTCTACTCAAGAACCACAGCAAAACTTCAGAGAAGACTCCAGCGCATACAGAACGCCTCCGCTCACCTCATTCTTGACATCCCTCGCCACAGCCACATATCCGCCCACCTGAGAGACCTGCACTGGATTCCAGGCAGCAAGAGAATCACGTTCAGGCTCCTCACCCACGCACACAAGGCTCTCCACGACATAGGCCCCGACTACCTCAACAGACGCCTCACATTCTACACTCCGTCCCGCCAACTCCGCTCTGTCAGCCTCGCCATCGCCACCATCCCACGGATTCGCAGAACCACCACTGGAGGAAGATCGTTCTCCTACTTGGCCGCGAAGTCCTGGAACTCCCTTCCCATCCAACTTCGACTGACCAGGGACCATCTCACCTTCAGGAGACACCTCAAGACCTGGCTGTTCGAGCAGTAGCAGCACCTCCCTCCCCCCCCAGCGCCTTGAGACCCTCACGGGTGAGTAGCGCGCTTTATAAATGCTATGATTGATTGGCATACATAGATAGATAGACAGATAGACAGATAGACAGATAGATAGACAGATAGATAGATAGATAGATAGATAGATAGATAGATAGATAGACAGACAGACAGACAGACAGACAGATAGATAGATAGATAGATAGATAGATAGATAGATAGATAGATAGATAGATAGATAGATAGATAGATAGATAGATAGATAGATTTAAAAATCTTTAAACTCACATTTTCCATTCCAATGAGTGCAACAGTAGGGAAAGTGTTGGATAGCAAGTGATAAAATTAACTAGTCCCACTCCAGTGACTGCAACAGTAGGGAAAGTGTTGGATAGCGGAGGGGTATAAATAACTATTCCCCCTCCAATGAGTGCAAGAGTAGGGAAAGTGTTGGATAGCGGAGGGATACAGTTTACTATTCCCACTCCAGTCAGTGCATCAATAGGAAAAGTGTTAGATAGCAGAGGGACAAATGTAATATTTCCACTACAGTCAGTGCATCAATAGGGAAAGTGTTGGATTGCGGAGGGGTAAAATGTACTATTCTCACTTCAGTTAGTTCAAAACTAAAAGCAAACAAATTATCATCAACAAAATAAAGATATAATTTTTTTATAGTAAATAAAAAAATACATAAATATGTTAAAAATAAAAAGATATTTAATATTAATGTTTTTTTAAAAAATTAAACATATTATAATATTAAATACATTTTACAAATACCTACAAATATTATATTAAATAAAATAAAAAAATAATTTTCAGACAAATAAATATTTTTATTTGGAGATTATTTATTAACAAAAACATTCATTATTACATGGATTTAGTCAATTTACTTTCTACCCTATAACTCCACACAGCTCACAATCAACATCGAAATAAATGTATTTGCATAGTTAACATAATTAATGATCAATTAAACAAATATTAATTAAAAAACAAATAAAAGCACATAAATTGCATTAACTTCCCACCCTTTACACCTATAATCCCCACAACCCACACCTAAAATTAAACTGTAAAAAACTAAAAAACGTTTTCAATTAAATAACTAATAGTATTTAACTACTAATTATAAAGCAATTAAAATTAATTTACTCAACAACCTTCTCCCCTATAAACCCAAAATCCACACAATGACACTAACTATTGATTAATTAATTATTTTAATGATCCACTAATCATAAATTAATTAAAAATAAATTACTACCACCCTTTACCCGTAAGAACCCCACAACCCGCACCTAAAATTTAGTATACAATTACCATAATTAATTGCCAAATAATTAATTGATACTAATTAACAACAAATTATTGATAATTACAATTAAATTACACCCACCCTTTACCCCTATAAACCTCACAACCTGCTCCTAAAATTAATAAAAAAATTCTCATAATTAATTGTCAATTAATTAATATCAATTAACAGCTAATTATTAATTAATTAAAACTAAATTACTTCCCACCCTTCACCCATATAAACCCCAGAACCCGCACCTAAAATGTACTAAGAAAATTAAAAACACCATTAACAAAATAAAATTACTTCCCACATTACCCTCCTATAAACTGACAACCCCCTACGGAACAAAAAAAGCAACATTTTATTAAAATTAATTAATACCTACTAACATTTTAACACATATATTAAAAAACATAAACAATACTTATACAAAAAAATACATCACATATATTTAAAATATATACTATATTACGTAGCACTTATTGAATAATCAATATTTTAAACAACTATATTTTTGCAAAAGATATTAATGACTTCTATATTTTTAAAATCGATTTTTTTTACCTTAAGGTCGATATTGTTGACCAGGATATTCTTGCCGACAACATTTCTATGACACAATATTTAAAACGCAACATTAGTGTAAGTAAACCTTTCCAACTCAATATTTTGACAGAATACCTTCTTTTCTGTACCAGTTTTCACTCTCAGGGCCCGTGACCTTGAAGACCAGACAAAAAGAGGCTGCTGTAATGTGACTTCACCTGCTGCTATACTATTGCGACAGAGGGACAATAATTACCGGCTTTCCTGTAGAGATTTGTCCCTGTGTCGAATGAGATTCTGATTGTGCTAGGCAACCCATTCAATGAAATAGCTTTCAGTGGTAGTGTCTTAAGTTTGAAAGTGGTGGGGTGCTAGTATTGGAAAAGTTGTCAGCTTTATGGTGGTAACTATTGCCTAGAGACTCAGTTTCATCACAAATGGTGTGTGCTTCAATATTTCCAAATACACATGGAGCGGCACATTAGCAGTGGTGGTTTGATATTTGCAGACTCATACGCTTCAACAACTGTTATGGAAATAAAAAGAAAGCATCTCTTCCTCAATCGATCTCTCCCAAATGGATAGTTACAGCTCAATTGCAGGATCCTGCCCACAACTGCACACAGACATTTTGACATTAAGACCTCTACCACACTCGCCTCTTGACTGCCTCCTCTATCCCCCTTTCCTGATCCAATCTCATCAAACGTCCTTGTGCTTTTGTGACAGCACTACCTGAAGTGACATGAGACACTGTACAGACTACTGTGATAACATATCTTACGAATGACATTGTGCTCTCTATGACGAGACTTTGCGATGCAGCATGAGTCACTGTACATATTACTGTGTTAATGTATCATACAATTGATAAGGCTGTAAAGCGCTCCAATAACTTCGGGTCTGGCTAGCGCTATATAAAACTCTTAAATAAAACCTTCGCACAAGTGGCGTGCACTGTGCAAGCTTGTCCTCTTTAAAAACGAAATAGTGTTGAACAGCAATGGTTTTGGCCCAAACCGGTATAGGATTTAAAACAACACAAAGTTATGCACACCTGTAGAGCAGGTGAGTGCTGGTAAACTCTGCCATGCGGCGGAGGAAGAGTTTTTACTGAACTCCGCACTCCAATAGGAGTGCGGAATAGCAAAAACTCTGTGAACTCTACTCACGGAGCGTAGTTTACTGCACTGGCTTATTTGGAACCAAGACAAAAAGTTTGAACTTGCAAACATATAATTGATTGTTGAAGCCCTCCCCACCCTCTGAAAGTCAGGACTGTATGATTTGCATCTCCAAAAGTGTCAATTAAATCAACCAGTCCAAAGGCATTAAGATACTATTGATCAGTTATTCCCAGCATCAAGGTGAACTATAGAGTGCATCGCACTCTACAAATAGGTGATGATGATGAAGCCTCCACTCTCTCTGTTGCTTCCTACTAAGGTTCGGCCTATAAAATAATGGTACTTATCATAGATGCTGTATATCTGGGGAGGAGGGCCAGTGCTTCATGGACCTCCCACCAGGTAATTCTCTGGGCAGAATTTGTTTACAGGTATATGAAAATGTCCCAATAAGATGCTGCATAATGAATTTCTTACAAATCTTTAAATGAACTGGGTCCTAGCTATCTATCAGATAAATTCATCAGATAACAGCCATCCAGGTCCCTCCGGTCAGGGTCCAAGGCATTTCTGCACATCCCATACATTAAAAAAGCCTGCTTGGGTGGCAAAGCTTTCTACCATCTAGCTCCCCTTTATTGGAACCAACTTCCTATCCACCTACTCCTATGTACTGACTTTCTGGTATTTAGAAAGCTGCTGAAAACCCTATTGTTCTGAATTGTCCCTCCCTAGTTGTTGACAGCAGTCATGTCTGCCTGATTCAACTGTAGGGACGGGTAGTTGCAATCCAAAAGAAAGCTAATGGTATTAGATTCAGCAATTTGATGACAATGGGTTTTTTTTGGGGGGGAGAGGTGAGCGCCCTCATGTTTTGGGGAATACAGGCTCCTGCGTAGTGCACACTGGAATGCAAACTGAAACATAAAAACAGAAATGAATTTGCCCTTAATCATACAAATGCATTACATTCTGGGAGTTGGGGTTCAAACCTACATCTTCAAAATCCAAAGCCTTCAACTTAGCCACATGTCTACATCTTCACCTGCCTGCCCACGAAAATAATCACTCATGCTATAGCAGCAAATGTGTCTCACAATCTTAAAAGCTAGATGCCGTGGCGATATTTACTGAATGATGCAAATGCATGGAAATCATTTAGGGGTCACCCGCTGGCAGCTGCAACCCCTGACTCCCCACTTGTGACCCCCTGGTGCAGCCTTTGTGACCCCTGGACTCATAGGTGGAAAAATCAGTGCCAAGAAATCAAGGGAGGGTCGGTATTTCTTATTTGTTATGTGTCTGTATACATATAGTGAATAATGTTGTATTATAATTGTAATACAGTATCATTTACTATTACTGTAATAAAAAATGGACCACACTGAGCTAGAACGTTTGTGGTAGCATTGGTGAGTACAAACGTTTTTAAATGTATGTTGTGAAAAATCCTTTTTCCCATCCACAAGAAAGGCGACCACTCCAATCCCGCCAATTATAGGTTAGTGGCCCTGCTGGATGTTGAAGCCAAAGCCTATGCTAAACTATTATTGAGGGAATTAGAGGACTGGGCTAACAACAACGAAATACTACCATTCTGTCAGACCGGCTTCAGGGCTAACAGTGCAACCATTGACAACATCATGACCCTGTCCTACCTTTCGAAACGTGCAGTGAAAGACAGGCATATGCCACTGTTTTGCTGTTTCATCGACTATAGCACAGCTTTTGATAGAGTGGAAAGGGGCAAACTCTGGGGAAAACTGTCAGGTTCGGGAGTTCCATCAAAGCTACTGAAAGCCATCATATCCCTTTATGAGGGGACCTGGGCACAAGTTAAGTTAAGCCCCACAGCGTTATCTGCAAGAGTGCAAACTAACAACGGTCTGAAGCGGGGCTGTGTTTTAGCCCCCTACTAATCTTTACACAGCCGACATGGGGGGAGCCCTGAAAGAGGCAAGTCTAGTTCCACCTAAAGTGGGAACGGTAAGACTTGCAATTCTTCAGTATGCAGACGACACCCTAGTGATGGATCACACAAGGGTGGGCCTCCAAAGAGCACTAAAAGAGCTGGGGAAGTACAATAAGAAAAATAATTTAACAGTCAACCAAAGCAAAACAAAGATAATGGTATTCGGCAGATACCCTCACAAAAAGCAGGCGCACTGGACCTTGGGTGATCTTCAAATTGGCACTACCACAGCCTATAACTATCTTGGGGTTTGGCTGCATGAGAGGGCAACATCGGCAACTCAAGCAAAACATCTAACTGTCAAAACCAAGAGCGTACGCTTATCAATGAGACGCCTCAGCCAACGTTTAACTAGCCCCACAGCGGAACCCATGCTGAAGGTCCTTAAGGCTAAACTAATCCCGGCCATCAATTACGGGCATCTGGCATTCCCAGGAGACCTTGACAAACTCATATCAGCAGCGCAGGTCAAAGCACACAAAATCGTGCTGCAAACACCAAGGTATGCAAGGAACATTAGATTACGGCTGGAACTAGGGCTCAGCAGACCAGAACTGGCACTTCAGGGGGACCTAATTAAGTACTACATTAGAGTCCTGAAAGCACCTCAAGACTCTCTTAAACATCATCTGGAAACAATCTTTAGAGAAAAGGATTCCCCCTGGCACATCAAGCTGGGTATAGCAATAGAGACCCTAACATTGAACCACAAAGCCTGTGCCTAACAGAAATCCCGCACAAGACCTGGTCAAACATCATGAGATGGCAGGTCCGCGCTATTTCGTTCGAACTGGATCTAAACGCTCTTCGCCAGAATACCCTTACTAAGGCACTGAACGAATCTTATATCATGGGGAAAGCCCATCCATATCTAAATGAAGCACTAGGGGCCCAGGCCCGTAGGAAAATTATTTTTATGAGACTGGTGGCCTTAAGAACAGCGGACCTCAATCCCGAATGGGCACGCGCAGTTGGTGCTTCCTCTTGTTGCCTTTGCAATTACCAAAAGCTCCACTTACTATGTTGCTGCCCCAAACTAATCAAAGAGCGACAAAGGATGCTTCGCCCCATCTTCAGAAACCTTGGCATTAGAACATGCAGGGAGGCATCAGATTGGGGCTTCTCAGAAACAACAACCAACTTCCTCGCCAGAGCAGCAAAATTCATTCATCACATCAGACTGGCCCTAGGTGCGAGTGGTTTACCATAAGTACGAACAACATAGAGGCAGAAACAGGCAAACAATGTGCTTCAGTAACAATCCAAAGTCACTGAGGAGCCAGCCTGATGATCTTCTGCCAAAGCAAAATCAAGCTCCAAGAGCTGAAGGCAAAAAGGGACCTGGCAACACAGGACCAGAAATAGGGCTTGAAAGACACGCAGTTCGGCGAGGTGGGAGGCGGCAGGGGAGAGTAAAATATGGGGGGGGATCCAACTTTGCTTTATTTCATTTTATTTTTGTAGTATTTTATGTTATTTTTACTGTAATGATTTTAAATAATTGAACAGTCAACAATAAAAACTGAGAGAACTGAGAATATTGTGTGTGTGCTTGCAGGTGAGAGTGTTTCTGTGAGAAAGAGTGTGCATGTGTAAGCCTATGTGTGTGAGTGAAACTGAGTGAGAGTCGGTGACAGTTAGGGAGTGAGATTGTGGCCCAGATTTACTATTCTTTGATGCAAGGCGATGCTGCCACAAAGATGCTGCGTTAACTTGCGCTAAAGGGAGAGAGAAATAATGCACCATATATCTGTCAATATGGTGCATTGTTTCTCTCCCTGTTCTCAGGTACACTTTTGGCAGCCACGCTCCAATGCATATACCCTTGTGCCATAGCACAAGCATATGTGCAATCTCAATACTATTTTAGGCAGTCCTTGTATGATATTTGTATGACCTCCTGAACATTAATTATTATTTAATAACTTCTTGCCATGTTAACCTACGTGACTGGGCCATCTTTCCAACACCGGGGCTTATAAAACATCTTTTATAAGGACCCTGCCTATATATTGCAGATCCTCACACCACAGTGCTCCTAGCACAAAAGACGATTTTGTGAATCACTTTACCACAATGTGGGGAGTGAAATGTTCAATTTCACTAAACCAAGGGCATATCAAACTCAGGGTATAAGGGCCTTCCTTATAAATACCAGACAACCCACCCCTGGGACACATAGGGAAGACCCTGGGGTGCCTAATATGCCCAGAATTATGTTTTAAGTGCCCCTAACACCAAAGTCGGGTTTCTGCACAATTTGTATTTCAAATGCAGTCCTGCAACACAGGGATACTTTTAAGCTGACCTTAGGCCAGGCTCCAGCAGTGCATACATGCAAGTGCAGAAAAGCTGCTGGCCTTTAAACTGCCATACTATATTATAAGCCAGGGTCTTAAAGGTAGTTTCAATCCCCCCTGCCCTATTATGTACTAGGGCCTTTTAGGGGAGGTCATGCCAATCATAGTGGTATCCCTAAGCCTTAGTGTACCCTAGTGTATGTAGGTGTTTTCACTGTATTCTAAGTGTTTTTTCAGCGTAGCACTGGCCCTGGGCCCAGGGACAGCCAGAGTAGGTTACCACCAGTTCCTGTCAGCAAAAACACGTGGGGGGTGCCCAGGGCACAAGTATGACTTTGCAACCGTATATATCAGTTTTGCAGCTAATGACTGCATTTGTTGCAGTAGTGGTGTTGTATTTACATTGTAAAGTAGCAGTCTAGCTTCCACAGTCCGGCACAGTGGTGCCCTACAAACTGTAAAACATGTGCAAGGCAGTTGTACTTTACTCCTTTTTACAGCATAATTAGGGTAACCTTGCATTTAAATGTTTGGAAGTATAAAGAGGATGTCGTTCCTTTCACATTTTTTTAATTTTTTTAATTTCAAAAACCTTTATTGGTAGTTGGACATATACACAGCCATTCGCTTACAACCAATCTATGGCCAGCAGCTCACATATTTAAACAATGAATGCATCAGCAGTGACGAACTCAGTTAATGGAGAACACAGCACTTCACCTACAATCACTTCGGGCCGGCCGAGTTATTTCACATGTCAGTACAGTTACATTTTGGAAATCCAATGTAGATAGGAACATGTTATAGCCCAAAGTGTCTCCGTTATGTCTCAGTGAGCAGCCTCAGAAACTCTGAAGGAGTCGATGCAGACCCCCATACATGCGCACATCGGTCTCAACCACGCAGGGAACAGATCTCAGTGGGGAAATATACAGCCACGCTCTCACATGCTTCACACTTTCGCCTTCTAACCCGCCGAATGTAAGTAAGTGACTAGTGGCGCCCATATGTCCCTAGGTCTGGATGAGGCAGGTAGCAGCTCAGCATGAAGTGTAGTCTGGTCTTGGCAGTATATCAAGTCGTCAATCCACTCCTTAAACTTAGGTGCCCGTCGCCTACCCCACCTACAGGCCACTCGTCTTTTTGCCATCAGCAGGGCTAGCGCAGTGTATTTTCTACAGGCAAGTGGTATAAGTGCAACATTACTTAGCAGAGCGGTCAAAGGCGATGCCTCCATTGGTACACCGGTCATTCGTCGCAAGGCCACAAAAACTTGGTCCCAGTATTCCTGTATAGCTGGGCACGTCCAGGCCAAATGCAAAAAATCAGCCTGAGGGGCACGGCATCTATCATATCTGTCATTGTCCCGAAGATGGAACCTATGCATGCTGACCGGGGTGTAGTACAGCCTATGGAGGCACTTGAAATGTATGATCCTCAGTCTGCTGCTGGCAGAGATCCTCTCTGTCTGGGAGCAACAATATTCCCATTGTTCGTCTGTGATGGGAGTGCCTAACTCAGTTACCCACTTGGAGCGGGACGGCGCGTCCTCCAGTGGACTCTGAGCACGCACTGTGCGATAAAGGAGAGATACCAACCGCCTCGGAGAAGGCTGCTGCAGTAGTATCTGCAGGGGGGCAAGTTGCAGAGGTTCAGTTGGAAAGTCTGAGTGCAGGGAGCGCATTCCCTGCCTAAGTCGGATGTACAGGAAAACATCCATTGGTGTGCTCTGCGTGCCCTGAAATATGCTATCAGAGGTACGGAACTTGCCCTCTTCATACAAGTCTCCCCAAGTTGCAACGGATGTGCGGTGTAGTAGTTTATGGAAAATTGTTTCTTGCAAGAGCGGCATTGCAGGGTGATACACCAGAGGCAAACGGGGAGCATAGAGCACCGGAGTGTTCATGCGATCCGCAATGCGTTGCCATGCCGTGAGTGTGGCATTTACTGTTGTTTGAGTTCGCTCACGCACATTTATTTCCATATATACAGCACCCTCAATTGGTATGGGATGGGCCAGCCAGTGTTCCGCTGCTAACTGCGTCATGTATCTGCGCTGATTCACCCAAAAGTATAAGTAATGAGCCTGAGCGCAGAGGTAATAAGTCGCAAAATCAGGTATATCGAATCCCCCCGCGGCATGGTCAGTAGAGCCCATTGCAGCCTAGCCTGCCCCCCCCCACACTAGCCGAATAAGTTCCGACTTAAGAGCTTTAAAGAAATACCGTCCCGGAAAAAAGGGAATATTCAAAAATAAGTACAACAGCTGGGGCAGTATGACCATCTTAATCAGTGACACCCTACCCGCCATCAACAGTGGGAGTCTGATCCATCTGGTCACCTTGTCGGTGATGCTAGACAGCGCCACCCAATAATTAAGTTCAATCAAATCGTCCTTATTTCTGGTTATGCCAATTCCCAAGTAGCGGAGGTCATCCGTACACCACTCCAGCGGGAAGTCCAGTTGGAACCGAGTCACTGCATCCGTTAGGGTGAAGAAGCATGATTTCTCCCAATTAATCTGAATGCCAGATAGTTGCCCAAACACTATAAACTCCAGCAAGAGTGTTCAAATTAGTCTGCGGTTCTCGTACAGAGAGTGATGTCGTCTGCGTACATTGAGACAAGTATCTGCCGCATATTGCACTGTAGAGCCGTAGCATTGTGGTGCTGGTGCAAACGGGCCACCAATGGCTCCGTAGCTATGGCAAATAATAATGGGGACAGGGGACAACCCTGTTGTGTCGCTCTGGTGATTGGAAAACGTGGCGACACCTGGCCATTGATAAGTATCTTAGCACCCGGCTGGTGATATAGTAGGCCGATACAGGAGCGAAAGAGCGGGGGAACCCCATTCGGGCCATAATTGCAAATATATAGTGCCATTCAACAGAGTCGAAGGCCTTGGTTGCATCTAAGAAGACCGCAGCCAGTGGCAATTCGGGTGTAACGTTATTCATAATCGTGAAAAGGGTTCTGAGATTATGGGAGGTCGCTCTGCCCGGGACAAACCCAGATTGTTCCGGAAGAATTAGATTCTCCAAAAGTAATGACAGTCGGTTAGCAATTAATTTCGCCAATATTTTGGCATCGCAATTAAGCAAAGAAAGTGGCGATAAGACCCGCAGAGGTGCGGTGATTTGTCCATCTTCAGCAGGGATATTATCAGGGCTTCCCGCATGGATGGTCGGAGAGAGCCCACCTCCAGCGATTCTTCGTAGACCTCACGAAGAACAGGAGCCATAATATCTACATATGTTTTATAAAATTCAACTGGGATGCCATCCATCCCAGTGGCTTTGCCAGACTGTCGTCCCATAATGGCATCTCGCACTTCATCTAGCTCGAAAGGTGCATTTAAAAACCTGCGATCTGTGTCACTCAACCAGCCAAGGGCTACATCTCCCAGATAGTCGTCTAGTCTGACGCTTGTGGCACCAGAGGTAGTATACAACTCCTGATAATGTGTGAGAAATGTCGATAGGATGCCCTTCGTATCACAGCAGCACACTCCATCTGCCGTCCCTAGTTCCAGCACAAAATTAGTATAGCGGGGCTTGCGGACAACATCAGCTAGCGCTTTTCCGGGGCACTCTCCCTCCCCGTATCCGCGAGCTTGCCAGTGTTTTGCCCTGAAGTGGTTTACCCTTTGTGCCTCTTCTTTATACTCCGTGAGTGTCACTCTAAACTGCTCCTGTGTTGCACTGTCTGGGGCCCTCTGTAAGCGTTCCTCCATAGCTCTAAGATCTCGCTCTAGTGTTTGGAGTCTAGTTGTGATATCCCGGAGCAGCCCCGCCCCTTTGGAAATGCAGTATCTCCGAAGTGTAACCTTGAACGCCTTCCAGATGGTCTCTACTTCCTGCACCGTGCTCTTGTTGCGTTCAAAAAAATCTAGAATCTCAACGCGCAGTTCCTCCTGGTAAGCTGTATCGATTAACATTTTGGGGTTCAAACGCCACGCGCTGCAGGGTGAGTGCTTCTGAAGAGAGCTCTAGTCTGACAGGCGCATGGTCAGAATAAGTACGGGCTAAATGTTTTGTATCGCATATGGCAGGCCCAAGCCCCCTAGTGACAAGCCAATAGTCGAGCCTCGCCCAAGAAGCTGCATGCGCAGTGAGGTGCGTGCCCTCCCTCTCTGTCAGATGTAAGTGTCTCCATGCATCTATGAGGCCATGCTCTGTGATGATATCTCTAAGCAGCATACATGTTTTGGTATGATGATGGGGACTGGGGTGCGATTTGTCCACCGTGGGTGCACATGTAGTGTTGAAATCCCCACCCCAAATGAAATGAGTTGAATCTAACCTCTGCACTTCTATCCATAAGGCACTAAAAAAGTTAGGGTCATCGACATTCGGGCCATAGCAGAACACCAGAGTAACTGACTCAGTGCCCGAGTAACCGACTCAGTGCCCAGTCTACCCCACAGTATGTTATATCGACCTTCACTATCAGATCGTGATCCCACCAAGGAAAAGGGCACCTGCTTCTTAATCAAAATTGCTGTTCCCCTCGCATAACTAGAGTAGGAGGAGAACACCCTGTGTTCAGCCCAACGTGATGCAAAGATATTGGAATGTCTGGGTGCAAAGTGGGTCTCCTGCAGCATAGCTATATGAACGTTATGCCTGTCCAAATATGCAAGGACTTGTCGTCGTTTCCGAGGGTTCCCCAGTCCCCGAACATTCCACATAAGTAGATTTAAAGTTGACCTAGTGCCTTGAGCCATATAGGGGTTTGCAACGCTCCTGCACTTGAGGCAGAGCGCACGCTTTGCTCAAGCCTAATTACGCCCTTGTTCAGCAATACTGTATCCCGGGGTGTTTGCTTGTGCTGGTTTGGCAGTTAGAGATGCGTTTTTGGTAGTTTACCTGATGCCTCGCTTCTATATTGTGGGAAGCGCACTTGATGGGCAGGGGGAGCAGTACAGTCATAAGACTTCTATAGTGCCAAACAAGTAGGGGCAGATTTATGTTAACTGGCGCATCCCGAGGGATGCGCCAGTTAACGTGCGCCACAGTGCGCCACAGCTACGCCACCCATGGTGCGCCGCATTTATGATGTGGCGCATTGCTAGAGTTGCGTCGCAAGCGCGACGCAGCTCCAGCAATGCTCTGGGGGGCCTATTCTTTCAATGCTGCCTCAAGCCTTACGCCTGCTTCAAGCAGGCGCAGGGTTTTGACGCAGCATTGCCCTGAAAGTGACTGAGTGAAATCTCATAGATTTCACTCAGCCACTTTCAGGAGGCGTTCCTGCGCAGGAACGCCCCCCCTGCGCAGGAACGCCTCCTCATGGCGCAGTGCTGTACAACGTGACGTATCTCCTAGATGCGTCACGTTGTAAATAGGGCGCAGGGATGCGCCACGTTTCCGTGCCGTTGCGTCACGCAACGGCGGCGTAAACGTGGCGCAAGCCCTTCATAAATCTGCCCCGTAGTCTTTCCACCACTTCAGGGCACTTTAGACCGCGTGCGCACGCCAAATGTTTCACACGCAGAAGCAGGAAAAAGTGTGTTTTGTATGTACAGGCGATTTGACCGGATTATCCCTAGCAGTGCAACACTTGAGAGAGTAAGTACACTGCGATGAGAACAAGCATTTACAATGCAACGGTCTCGCCTTTGCAAAAGTTAGAGTTATTGGCCTTGTAAATGACAAAATGTTTATTTATGTGTTGGTTTTGAAAAAAGATAAATAAATTGCATTGTCATTAACAATGCCAATAGTTTAATCTCTGGCAAATGCCACACACAAACACACAGACACACATAGAGCCCCCCCCACACACACAGATCCCCAAACACACACACACAGAGCCCCCCCACACACACACACAGCCACACACACACACACAGCCACACACACACAGCCATAGCTACACGCAGCCACACACACAGCCACAGCCCCACAGCCACACACAGCCACACACACAGTGACACACAGCCACAGCCACACACACACACACAGCCACAGCCCCACACACACACATCCACATCCACAGCCACACACAACCACGGCCACACAGCCACAGCCACCCACAGCCACACAGTCACACACACAGCCACACACACAGCCACACCCACAGCCACACACACACAGCCACACACACACAGCCACACACACACACAGCCACACACACACAAAGCCACAGCCACACACACACAGCCACACACTCAGCCACACACCGACAGCCACACACACACACACACACACACACATTCACACACACACAGCCACACACACACACACACACAGCCACACACACACATACACAGAGACACACACACAGAGCCACACACACACACACACACAGCCACACACACACACAGCCACACACACACACACAGCCACACACTCAGCCACACACCCACAGCCACACACACACACACACAACCACACACACACAGCCACACACACACACACAGCCACACACACACAAACACAGAGACACACATACAGAGCTACACACACACACACACACAGCGTGAGCGCTATTCATGCAGCGCTTGTTTATGGCAGCTCCTTACTTTTAAAAAAACCGTTTTTGTCTTTTATTTTAATTTTGTTTTAGGCACTTACCCCTTGTTCTTAGCAGCCTGGCCTCGCATACCCCCACCTCTGCCATCACACTCGCTCCTTAATTTTGGCAAATCACCGCTTTTTGCGGGTCCTTCGCCCCTGACTCGTGGCGGCCATCTTGGGTGAGTGGGTCTTAGCGCGTGATCAAGTCCTCTCTCTATCTCGTTAGGAGAGTACATAGGTAGGCAATTTTGGCAGCGCGCCCTATTCCAGCGTGAGCGCTATTCATGCAGCGCTTGTTTGTGGCAGCTCCTTACTTTTAAAAAACCAGTTTTTGTCTTTTATTTTAATTTTGTTTTAGGCACTTACCCCTTGTTCTTAGCAGCCTGGCCTCGCATACCCCCACCTCTGCCATCACACTCGCACCTTAATTTTGGCAAATCACCGCTTTTTGCGGGTCCTTCGCCCCTGACTCGTGGCGGCCATCTTGGGTGAGTGGGTCTTAGCGCATGATCAAGTCCTCTCTCTATCTCGTTAGGAGAGTACATAGGTAGGCAATTTTGGGAGCGCGCCCTATTCCAGCGTGAGCGCTATTCATGCAGCGCTTGTTTGTGGCAGCTCCTTACTTTTAAAAAACCAGTTTTTGTCTTTTATTTTAATTTTGTTTTAGGCACTTACCCCTTGTTCTTAGCAGCTTGGCCTCGCATACCCCCACCTCTGCCATCACACTCGCACCTTAATTTTGGCAAATCACCGCTTTTTGCGTGTCCTTCGCCCCTGACTCGTGGCGGCCATCTTGGGTGAGTGGGTCTTAGCGCGTGATCAAGTCCTCTCTCTATCTCATTAGGAGAGTACATAGGTAGCCATGCCGACGCGCAGCGGCTATGCGCAGCGGGGACGCCGGACTGACGCCGGAGTTACGCCAGAGTTCAGCCCGTCTGTGCCCGTCCGGGCCCAGACGGGCTCAGGGCTGGTCCTCATGCCCGATTCACAGGAGCCATCTCACACTCGTATCAGGTATAAGAGGGAGGAACTCATGTTTTGGCGGTCTTCGAAATTCTCTTCATGCAGATTTGCTCACGAGAGAGGACAACCGTTCCTGCCTTGCGGGACCTGTAATTCGGGTCAGGATACGGCCTCTGACAAATCCGTGTTATCAATAGCCTTGCTGAACTGCCGGTCTTTACCTAGTCACGCCACAGAAATCAACTCTCTTATTCTTGACCATAAGTTGGATGTGTTATTTTTAACAGAGACCTGGATCTCTTCCTGCTCAGGCCCGGACATGGTTAGAGCACTTCCTCCGGGCTTTCTTATATCCCATCTTGACAGGCCTGTGGGGTGTGGAGGAGGAATTGCCATCCTTTATAGAGATACGTTAATCTGTAAGGTTCAGGATGGAGGGATGAGCGACTGCGAGAGCTGTCAGTTTTCTCTTCGCCTGTCGCCCACTGCGTCCTTGTCGGGCCTTCTTATCTATCGTCCACCTGGGACTATGGGTAACTTTCTTAATTCCTTCTTAGAAACGGTCGCGCTCCTTGCCTCCTCTACCGCCAACTTTATAGCATTGGGTGATCTTAACATCCATTTTGCTGACCCCTCCAACTCTCTGGGAGTAGATCTGCAGTGCGATCTTAAAGCATTTGGGATTAACTTGGTTAACTCAGGTGCAACGCACGGAAAGGGACACTTGCTGGATCCTATATTTTCAAAGTACTGCCCACGCTGGCATTACCTTGGACAGACCATTTCATGGTGCCTGCCCAGTGGCAGTTTGATGTCTTAGTGGCATCAACTCCCAGGGTACACACGGTGGAAAGAGCCTGGTCCAGGCTCCCAGTGGACACCTGGGCGGTACATCTGGAGGCGTCCCGGCCCCCTTCTGGGTCTAATCCGTTAGTAGCTGATGAGAACTTAAACACCTGGCTGACTAACTCGCTTGATGCCATCCTCCCCAAGAAGAGACTACTTACCAGGGGTAAGAGAGTGGGATCAGCCCCCTGGTACACACCAGAGCTGAGAACACTGAGGAAGGGCTGCAAGAGGCTGGAGCGGACTTGGAGGAAGGATTGGAGCGAAACGAGCCGGAGAGAATATCGGGCGGCTCTTAGTACCTATAAATCCGCCATCCGGGTGGCAAAATCTGAGTTTTTCGAGGAGAGAATAGGCTCCTCTTCTAATTCCTCGAAAGAATCATTTAGGGTCATCAAAGAACTCTTGAAAACCCCCGAACCTCAGGTCATTCACGACAATCCACGTGAGAAATGCTCAGAACTTGCCTCCTTCTTCAAAACCAAAATCGATAACATCTTGGCATCTCTTCCCCGGCTAGCCCAGGAGACTCCCTCGGGTGGTAACCCAGGGTTGCAGCCCAGGGTGCGGTCAGTGGAGTTGGACTCTTTCGGCCCTGTCACTGTGGAAGAAGTTCTCGGGGTCCTGGTGACCATGAAGAGTGGATCTCCGAAAGACCCTGCACCAATGAAATATCTGAAGCAGGTAGCCTCTACCATCGGCGGCCCAGTGACGGACCTCATAAATCTATCTTTCACGCAAGGAGTGGTGCCCCCTAGTTGGAAGGGAGCGGTTGTTAAGGCCCTCTTGAAGAAGCCTAACCTGGATCCCGCTGACCTTGCCAACTGTAGGCCTATTTCCCTGCTCCCCGGCCTTAGCAAGGTGGCGGAGAAGTTGGTGAATAGTCGCCTATTGGGTTTTTTGGAGTCCAACTCCCTTCTGGGTGAATCCCAAACGGGTTTTTGCCCCGGCCAGGGGACGGACACTGCCCTGCTGGCAGTCGTGGAGAATGCCAGGAGCATTTTGGATTCAGGGGGATCGGTGGCAGTGATCCTCCTGGACCTCAGTGCGGCATTTGACACCGTAGACCATCAGGTGCTACTCCAACGGCTGTCGGGGGTGGGGGTCTCCCGGTTGGCCCTGAAGTGGTTTGCGTCCTTTTTGGAAGGCCGTACGTTTGAGGTGTGGGAAGGCCACGAGAAGTCACCATCGGTCCCTCTCCAGTGTGGTGTGCCGCAGGGCTCATCGTTGAGCCCTACATTATTTAACATTTATATGGCCCCACTGGAGAGTGTGGTGCTGCCACTGGGTATCAAGATCATCAGCTATGCTGATGATACCCAGTTGGTGGTAGGGCTCCCCCAGTCGGCTAACCAACCCGACCGGCTGCACACGTGTTTGGCTAAGATCTTTACCTGGATGTGCAGCTCAGTGTAGTACATTGTTAGTACTTTGCTAGTTGTCATTCTAGTCTTTTAAGAATACTTGCTCTTTATATTCTATATTCTATGTTCTACTCTATGTTCTCTCTGTATGTTCCATGTTGTGGAAGTTTACTGGTTGCTGCTGCAGTGGAGGGTCTGCTCTTACTCTACCTCCTATCTACAATAAAGAAATCTACTAAAGACAACTGCTGTCTCCAGATATCTCTTACTACAATATTTTGGCGACGTTTGCTTGAACCCATCGACTTTTCCACAACCTCGTGAGTCAAGAGCAGACCAATTTGAGCTGAATCCGCTTCTGTTCCTTCTACACGATCACAGCTCGTCTAAGAAGATTTCACGGCTTCACACAGGACTTTCTAAGGGAATCGGCGAGTTTTTACCTTCTTCCTTTACCGTTTTCCCACTTTGTCCTCCCGCCGTCTCTTCTGTGGCTGTCTCCTGCTCCTGCTGCGGCTCTCCACAAATGATGAAGCATTAGAATGTCCGACAGGAGTTAGCGATTGTGCCTGTGACGTCTGCCTGCTCGCTCCTGTCTCTCTGCGTGACTCTTCGTGCAACGCGCAGCGTCTCTGAGACAATCAACGTCATTGGAGCAGCTACGTCATTACGCTGGCGGCCATTTTGGGACAAATTTTTGGGAAAGTTTATGTCTCAGAATCTGGTCCTGCTATCCTTGGTTGGATACACCAATACGACCTCTCTATTGTTGTGAATCCCCGAGCTGATCCTCAGGTCATGGTTGTGGAGGACACGGAGTTGTGTTCCTTACTCTCCAATTTTAAAAATGTTTTTGGAGAGAGTCTGGGTCGGCTTAAGGGCTATTCACATAAGATAATAATCAAACCTAACTCAAACCCTGTCCAACACAAGGTGAGACGTATTCCCATTATCATTAGGGACAAGGTCAAGGGTCTCCTTGCCGACATGTTAGTTTCTGGGGTCATTGAACCTGTAGATGCCTCTCCTTGGGTTTCGCCCATTGTCGTCACCAAGAAATCGGACGGCAAGCTCCGTTTCTGTGTCGACCTCAGGTCCCTTAATCACTGTGTTGTTGCTGACACCTTTCCGCTACCTAACATAGCTGAGTTAGTTACCACTCTCAATGGGGCTAAATTTTTCTCTAAATTGGACCTCAGGAGTGCATACCATCAAATTGATTTGCATAAGGACTCAAAAAAGTTTAACAGCTTTCATCACTCCTTGGGGTACCTATCAGTTTACTCGTCTGCCATTTGGCCTCAAGTCAGCAGCTAGCGTTTTTCAATGCATGGTATCTGGTATCTTCGAAGGTGTGCCGAAGGTGGTCTATTTTCAGGACGATATCCTGATTTATGGCCTTACTGAATGCCAACATAATTCCACTCTCAGAGTTGTCCTTGAAAAATTGTCTGATGCTGGTCTTACTCTACGCAAGGACAAATGTTTGTTTGGGGTGGATGAAGTGGACTATTTGGGCTCCACTATTACTTCCTCTGGCATCAAGCCCAAAAGGGACTTGTGTGAGGCTATTCATTCTGCGCCTCCACCTTGTGACAAAGATCAGCTACGTTCCTTTATGGGATTAATAGAATATTATTCTAAGTTTGTCAAGAATTTTTCTGATAAGACTGTTTGCATAAGATCTCTGCTTAAACGGGGTGTGGGTTTCACTTGGGGGGTTGAACAGCAAGAGTGTTTTGTAAATATCAAAAATGAGATTTGTGATGCCAAGATGTTGTCTCCCTTTGATGTTCATAATAAGTCAATTGTCACTGTTGATGCTAGCGCGCATGGTCTGGGGGCTATGCTGTCTCAATTGAAAGGGGGGTCAGAAGTCACCATTGCTTTCGCCTCCTGGACCCTTACTGATACAGAGAAAAAATATTCTGTTATGGAAAGGGAGGCGCTAGCTGCCTCTTGGGCTGTTGAATACTTCCGCACATATTTGTGGGGCATGAAGTTCACTCTGAGGTCTGACCACAAGCCCCTTATCAAAGTCCTTTCTCCTGGTGGGGCGGGAAAGGGTTCGGCCCGACTCATGAAGCTGGCGGCCAGGTTACAAGAATTTCAGTACTCCATGGAATACATTCCAGGTTGGAGGAACGTTCAGGCCGATTGTCTTTCGAGACTGTCTATGGACTGGCGTTCTCCTCACAATTCAGTTGTGCCTTTAGACTTGGATGTTGTTGCTGTAGCTTCAGTTGAAGATGCTGTTTTTGTGGGTGAAGGTGTTTTTTCTTCTAGTGATTGGTCTAAAGAAATGTCTGTTGATGTCACTCTTCAGGAGGTTATCAAACTCGTCAGGTTGGGGTCTAGACGTGAGAGCTCTGTTTCTGTTTCTGTTAGACCTTACATTAAGGTCTTAGATGAACTTTCCATTGTTGGAGACATTCTCTTTAAAGGTGAGAAATTTATACCCCCCTTTGGGTTGAGGACCAAGTTATTGGCTTTGGCACATGAGGGGCACATGGGCCAGACCCTCACCCAAAGACGCATTAAGGATCACTTTTGGTGGCCTGGGGTTGACTCACAAGTTGTAGATTGGATTGAGAATTGTTCTCTATGCAGGGAAGGGGAGAAGCGGTTAAAAATTGGTCCTAAAGTTGTTGCTGGTGCGCACATTCTCTGTCCAAATTTGCCCTGGCATACAATCTCTCTTGACTTCATTGGCCCAATGGGTGAATTAGGTGAAGATGACAGATTTGCCATTGTTGTTGTTGATGTCTTCACTAAGTGGTTGGTTGTTCATTTCACCAATGATATCACTACTCCCAATACCATCAGGTTTTTGGGGAATCTTTTTAAGGATGAAGGTTTGCCTTCTGTCTTAATTACAGATAATGGTCCACAGCTCACGTCCAAGGATATGCAAATTTTCTTGAAAGAATGTGGTGTCTCTCATCACCGTACGTCCTTATACAACCCTCAGGGCAATGCTGTTTGCGAAAGGGCGAATAAAGTTGTCAAGGGCATTATCCAGATGGCATCCAGTGGTGGTCATATTGTTAGAAAGATGGTGAACGAAATGTTATGGGCCTATCGTACCACCCCTTTAGCTTGTGGAGATTTGTCTCCATTTCAGTTGATGAGAGGACGTGATCCTGGTTTGAAGTTGTTTCCGTCCTGGATGAGGGATGTTGTCACTCTGCAGTCTCAGGGTAATGTTCCGGATAATGTCCAAACCAGTGTTGGTGAATTTTCTTCCAGGACCATTTCTTCTCCTCCTTTTTTCGTAGGTGATTTGGTCAAGATCAAGTTGGGGAGGTTACAGAAAGGTTTGTCAAAGTTCAAGGGACCATTCAAGGTCAAGAAGGTGCTCAACCATTGTGTCATTCTTAACAATGGGGAATGCTGGAACTTTAGGAGCGTTGCCCTTTACAAGAGGGAAAAGTCTTCTGTTTCTTTGTCTCCTTTGCCTAGTGATGGTTCCATTTCTCCCATTTCTGGTGCTAGTGACTCTGTTACTAGTGGTTACTTGTTGGCTAATGACACTAGTGGTCACTTGGTGTCTAATGGTGCGTCCTCTGATTCTCGTGTTCAAGATGAAGTCAATGTTTCTGGTGGGGGTGATGCTCCTGCTCTGTTGCAGAGTCTTTCCCCTGTTCAAAGTACTTCTGGTTCTGCACGTTCTCTTAGGCCTCGGCGGCCTCCTGCTTACCTGCAAGATTTTGTTTGTTAAGTTTCCTTTATTTCTTTGTTTTTTTGTTTTTCTTTTCTTCAAACAACAGAAAGGGAGAAGATGTGTAGTACATTGTTAGTACTTTGCTAGTTGTCATTCTAGTCTTTTAAGAATACTTGCTCTTTATATTCTATATTCTATGTTCTACTCTATGTTCTCTCTGTATGTTCCATGTTGTGGCAGTTTACTGGTTGCTGCTGCAGTGGAGGGTCTGCTCTTACTCTACCTCCTATCTACAATACAGAAATCTACTAAAGACAGCTGCTGTCTCCAGATATCTCTTACTGCACTCAGCACTCAAACTTAACGGCTCAAAAACGGAACTGATGATGCTGGGGAACTCCCCTCCCTCCTTGTCACCCAGTAGCTGGCCTAGCTGCTTGGGAGCGGCACCCACCCCCAAACAGGAGATCAAGAGCTGCGGGGTGTGGCTGGAGCAGGACCTTTCTTTTAAGACACACGCTAAAAAGACCGCAGGCGTGTGTTTCGGTCTGCTCCGGTCAGCCCGGAAGATCTTACCTCTCCTCCCAGTGGCCTCTAGGAGGTTACTCATTCAGGGGTTCATCATCTCACGGCTGGATTTCAGCAATGCGTTGTTTCTGGGGGCTCCTGAATCTACCTTAAACAAATTGCAGCAAGTGCAAAATGCGGCCGCCAGGCTCCTGACGGACCTTCCCAGGCGTCAATCGGCTCGCCCTGCGCTGAAGGCGCTGCATTGGCTCCCTGTCAGAGAAAGGGTGAAATTCAAATCACTCTGTATGGCCCACAAAATTCTGCAGGGGAAAGGCCCACCTATCCTACGGGATATGGTTCAATCTTACAAGGCCTCCCGTGCCCTTCGTTCAGACCACCAACATCTGCTGCAAGTTGCGAGGGTAAGGAAGGCCAGAACCGGTGGCAGAAGATTCTCCATAAATGTGGCAACTTTGTGGAATTCCCTTCCGCTGCACCTGCACTCGGAAACGAGCACCCTACGTTTTCGCAAACTTTTAAAAACTCATTTGTTCCCTGCCTAACTCTTTTGTCTCTTGATTTGGCGTTTCTCTCTGGATGAGCGCGGGGATGCCCAAGGGTAACCAGGCGCGATATAAAACTCACTAAAAAAAAATAAAAAAACACTCACACAGAAGCACACACACAGAGGCACACACACACACACACAGAGGCACACACACACACAGAGCCACACACACACAGAGCCACACACACACAGCCACACACACCGAGAACCACACACACAAGCTCGTTTGACAAGTGTAACCGTCTGATACATAGAATGTGCCCACTCATTAACTATTGGGGTAGCACGAGTCAGCTGTCCCCGAAGTACGTATACAGAGGCCAAACTGTTCCTCCTCCCAACGAGCAAGTCTATCGCCCCTGAACGTTAACATGTGGAGGCCAGAACTAAATTTCCAATGATCCAACTGTCCAGACCATGCAACTGGTCACAATGCATAACAATCCGAAGATCCGGCTGTATGGCGAATTACATTAACTTAACCCACAACACGTCATGAGTGGCGCTAGCACCGCAGATGGCTAGGAAACAGGCCAGCTCAGCCTTTCGCCGCTGAAGTAGGGCATGCCAAGAGGCATGGTGTGGTGGGTGCCTCTTCCAGCGTCTACGCAGCTAGTTCCTGGCCTGTAAATAATGCCAATGAGCGTGCGAGAAGCCTGTTACCCCTGCCCTGGCCGCCGGCCGGACATGGAAGGCCTGGCTCGCAGAGCAGCACGATGCCCGTCAAATAGCTCTTCCCAGGCCTACCTGGGCAGTGAGGCCGCTTCTGGTCTCCATAGTGCGCGTTTCGGATTTGTAAACAATGCGTGGTTAGCTTTTGGTGCAGTGTGGGGCTTGCTGCCCCTGGCACTGGGCAGAGAGTTCGGGGAAAGACAGGCTCAGTTCGCTTTCCTGTGAAATGGCCAAGGACAGCCAGCCCGGGCCTGTGGTGTGTATGTTTGTGTGTGTTTGCGCTGGCTGGTTCCAGATTACGAACCAGAATATATGCCGGACTTCCAGTAGAGGGACAAGGTTGTCCCAGTAGGGCAGGGGTAACCAAATCAGGCCCTGGAAACCCCTTACTCATCCCGTTCCTTGCAAGTCCAAGTTCAAGTGCACCTGTGATTTACCGGCGCTGACTGACAGCGCAGATGAAAACGTGTGGCCCGTTCCAGCTCCCAGTTTAATGACTGCGCCGTCGCAATGTGCTTCTGATCACTGAGGACGCCAGGAAGGGGCGGCCACTCACAAACTACTGCTCACAAAAGGAAAGGCGGACCGCAAAGCGTGCCTGCGTCTCGGAGCGAGCCGCCCTGCGCCAGGGAGTGCAGCGCAAGTGCCTGTGCGCAGACTTGCGCTGCGCCAACATGTACGGGCCACAACACTGCACTCCCAGGACACACGCACCCAAACACACAAAGTAATACGCCTAGTAAGAAAGTAAAAAATCTTGGACCACGGATGACCGAGTAATTGTTCAGAAGGTGTTTATATTACGAATATAGTGCTATTTCTGATGTTATTTAATTAAAAATACTCCGCACACATTAGGCCGTAGACTGTAGCTAAATAGTAACAAGACTTTCATTGTTAGGAAGAGTGGACACTTTAGACTCAGGTGCCACTGGGAGGAGGAAAGACACGGCCGCCCCTTTCTACTCCACTCACTTGACTGTTGTGGGGACTCCCCCCGGCGCTGCTCCTGGTGCATGTGCTGCTCGCTGGAGCCCTCCTCACCGGGGCTTCTCTGGCAGCTGTCGGAGGTACGCGCGGCTCTCCTCACCACATTGGAGCCCCGCTTTGCTTCCAGCTCGATGCTGCCTGTTTCCCTCTGCCCAGTCCGTCTTCATGGGACCGGGACAGCGCAGGGGCGCCTGCAAGTTGCTACACTGCTTTCTCCCACCCGGGGGAAGCGGAAATGGAGCCCGCGAGGCTCCTCTCTTGTCTCGGCCGTCCCCGCCCACCGTCAGGCATGGGTGCTAGTTTGGGCTCCTCTTTTCCTTTTTTCTTCCCTCATTGTGGGGGTGGGCACCCATTTAAATACAAAGCCCCTGGCGGGGTGGGCACCCGCTAGGGGTATGAGAATGGCACAAAGTCCCTGGCGGGGTGGGCACTCTTTTAGACCCGTCCTTTTCAGGCGGACTCGGCATGACTTACTGCTGTGGTAAAAGGTTCCTTATCTTCTTTATGGGGGAAACAGATGGCCCCATAAAGAAGATAACAAACCTTTTACGCCACCAGTAAGTCAAGGAACCCAGTCTTAAAAGAACGGGGTTAAAAGAGAAAGAAGAACATCACTAGGATCTCTTTTCAATGGCTGGCCACCATTTAGGACGCCAGCCAATGGAAAAGAGGGGCGGGGCTTAACCTCGCTAGTGAAAAATACCCTACCTCATTAAATTTCGCCAGCTCGACTGTGCATGTGTGCAGTCTTTTGCAGACCGAGACCTAAAAGCTGTCTGACCAAACATTTATAATCATACAAATCTGTCAAATAAACAGCAGAGCAAGAATTAAGTGCGTGGATGGCGGCTTAAAAAGGAACGGTGCTGTTGCATTCAAACATTAACACAATCGACAACCAGAGATTATTACAATAAGGATAAGACACAGACATGCAGAACCGAGGCACAAAGGCAGCCCACCCAATAAATGCATCAATGAAGAAAAATCAGGTGTGTATAGGGGGCTGAATGGGCTCAATACTGCACTTTTAGTGGAGGAGCAGTGACAAGATTGAGAGCAGAGTAAACAGGAGGATGACTGAAAGAAGGGTTGCATGATTTGGTGGTCAAAGATTGCATAATTAAAGTGGTGGGGGCAGGTTCACGGTGTAGGAAATGGTAGTATATTGGCAATGCCTCAGACCAGAGGCGCAACTAGAGTCAAATTTCGGGGGTGGGGGCGGATAAGAAAATAATTCGGGGGGGGCTGATTCTTAAGTAAAAGGCAGAGTGGAGCTGCAGGGGCTCTCTAAGCAGGGGAGCATCAAAGCCTCATTAACAAGCAAAAGGTCTTTAAAAGACCTGTGAAGTGCTCAGGTGCGGCTGTGAGTGCGCCCGGGAAGCTGTCTCATCCCGGGCTGCCACACACGATGGTGGGGGGCTGAAGCTCTTTGAGTCTTTGGGCTATGCGCGCCTGCCTCAGCCCTTGCAGCCGTGTCCCGGGCTCTGGTAGCAGCAGAAGAGAATAGAGCCAGAAAGCAGAATGCTTGGGGAAGCGCTAAACAGGTTCTTGTTTACGAGGATTTTCAGGGCACAAGTTGAATTTTCTGTCACTTATGTAGAATTGAGTTTATAAAAGTAGCCCCGCAGTGCTGACATCTCTCCATGTTAGAGTCAGGCTTATACGTCATGTATTTCATTAATGTTTTGGGGGATGTTGAAGTGAGAGTAGTACGTTCCTGACCACAAACCAATCACGTTAAGGTACCACACGTATACATATGCATACATTACAAACAGCAGGACAGCCTTGAGTGCCTGTGTAGATTGGCAGCCGTCTTAAAACAATAGCTCCCTAACAGGTTTTGTTTCAGGTGATACTGGTCTCCAGAATTACATGAAGAAAAATGTAATCTGTGCCCTGGGGCAATAGGTAGTGCGTGCTTCCTTTAGAGCCCGGACATGGAAAACAAGCTTTGGTAATGCATCGGTTTTGCCTAGGCAATGAATAAAAAGCTGTTTTTATCAATCATTGTCCGGGACGAAGGAAAGAGCTTCCTGACAAGTAACACAGGAGTAGAGAGGATGTTGCACAGTGGCCAGAACTGCTGACTCGAGAGCTGTGATCCCAGTTCGAGTCTCGGGGGCGCAACGTCATGTGAATCACTTAGTGCCTGATCTACGACCCACCAATTTGGGACTCTCAAATTGCATTGCATTTGCAACTCCCAATTTGTGACTCGCAAATTGGGATGTATAACAGTGTGGGTCGCAAATTGCATGCCTCATGAATATTAATGAGGTTGTGGCAATTTACGACCTCATTAGGAATGGCTAGCACTCCCAGGGATGGTGGCCAGCAAGGGTCAGCAGACCACCATGTCTGGGACTGCTTTTAAATAAAGCAGTCCATTTTTGTAAAGGCAGCCCGTTTTCCTTAAAGAAAAACGGGATGCATTTAAAAAAGAAAAATGAAACTTTTCAGTTTTATTTTTTTAAGGGCAGACAGTGGTCCTTGGGACAATTGCCTGCTCTTAAAAATATTTTCCCACATACTCACAAAGGGCAGGGGGTCCCCTGGGAACCCCTTCCTTTTTGCGAGTGGTTTAAAACCTACTTGAAGTAGGTGTCAAACTGCAAATGTTTTGCGACTGCAAATGCAGTCACAAAACAATTGTACATAGCATTCAGACTCGCTATTAGGAAGGGAGGACCCTTCCTAATAGCGAGAGGTGCAAATGCTATTTTGCAAGTCAGTGACTCGCAAAATAGCATTTGTACATCCCATTACCCTTTTTTGCAGTCGCAAACGGGAAGATCTCCTGTTTGGTTTGCGGGTGCAATAAAGGGTCCTACATCTGCGGAGACTGAGCGTTCCAGCCGCAGGGAGCTAACACTTGGCCTATGTTGTATCCCTTGGGCCTACCTAGCAAAAATGAAAAAGGTTCATACGGAAAAAAATTCTCACCTGTTGATAAAAACCCCATAAGGTAAGGCTCCGTTGTCGGAGTTGTTTTAAGTAGTAAAAATCTGCGGACACTAGGTTTTACTAACTCCTGCGCTTCCCTGTCCACTCTCGTTAGGGTCAGGAAAGCTGCCCTGATAAGTTCCACGTCCTTCTTGACAATCGATTCTGGCTTGCAAAATAGATCACCGCGCCCTACTTTTTCCAGGCTACTGTTAATATACTTGAGCCACGGGATTCGGATTGCATTGTCAAGGGACATGCACTCTCTTAAGATAATGTGATTGAGGGTTAAGTCTTTATTTAACCAACACTTCAGCCAAAAATCAGAGGGCACAGTGCATGAACATCACTTAAGTAACAGACCTCCAATTCCTCATGGGTCACTAAGTTGAGGGTTCCGCGCAGGACACACAGGAGGCCTTTCAAAAAGTCGTTCTCCACCATCTGATGCGAGTCCGCAACAGTGTATCCCCATATTTCACTACCATAGGTTGCTATAGCCAAACATTTGGCTTGATAAACCTTTAACATAGCTCCTGTTGGTTTCCTCCCTGTTTTGGAGGCACATTTAAAAATTGACGCATTAACCCGGACCACGTCCCCCCTTTTCCTCAAGATTAAAGGACCCCATTTTAATTTATCATCAAAAAGAACTCCTAAATAGGAAAATACATTAGCACGGGGGATCTTGGCAGGGCCAACACTGAATTGAAAACTCTTTTTAGATTGTTGCCCCACTTCTATTATATACGATATGGAATTATTAATTGTTAGGTTCCCGATCAGACATAAAACTAGAAAATGCTGTTAGAAGGGATTGCAGACACAATGCCGTCCTAGATATAAGGACGGCATCGTTCACATATAACAGTATGGCAATGCCACGCTGCCCTGCATAGGGGTAATCCACTTGAGTTGAACTTAATTCGGTCTCAAGATCATTGATATAAAATTGAAACAAAAATGGGGCCAGAATGAGGCCTAGCCGTACACCCCTCTTAGTCTCAAATTTCCTAGCAACCCGAAGGTCCCGGGAGAACCTGGCGTTGGCCTTAGTTGATTTGTGAAGGTCCTCTAAAAAATGGACATTGTTGTTGTCCACCACCTTTGCCCTCATGGACTGACACAATTTAGCCCTGATAACGCAATCAAATGCGGAGGACAAGTCCATGAAGGCAAGATAGATAGTACCGGAACGTGCCACATCATATTTGCTCAGAATCATACATAAGTTGAGGCACTGAGCAGTGGTTGAGCAACCCGAACGGAATCCGTATTGGACATCCGACAGGATCTCTTCCTCCTCTGCCCAGGTTGATAATCTCTGCAAGAGGATAAATCCCACCACTTTCACCACTGAATCAATGAGAGTTATTTGCCTTTAACAGTCGGTGCTATTTCTATCCCCCTTCTTGAAAACAGGGACTATGTTGGAGGAAGCCCATGATTGAGGGAACCCAATTTTTGCCGCTGCGTTAAACACAGCCGCTAAAATTGGTGCCCAAAACGGGGGGTTGGACTTGAATAGGTCCGAAGGAATCCCATCTGGGCTTGGTGCCTTATTAATTGATAGCCCTTCAATAACAGCTATAACCTCATCCCTTTCAAAGTTTATTGGCGGGTCATTTATGGCTTAACTCCCTTGGCAGCTATGCTCCGCGGGGCACTAAAACATGGATTGAAAATGTAGCACCCACTCTTCCTCAGTAATGTGTGAGTCTAGGGCCCCCCAAATTACTGACAGAGGAATGGTTGATTCACAAAGTTTCAGAACCTGGAGCTATTCCTATGAGTATTAACGGCAATCAGTTCCCTCCATGCCTCCTCCTTCAGGTCACGCTTCCGTTTAACCAAAGCTAACTTATATTCTTTACGACAAGTGCATACAACAGATTGGCTCCTTGGTTTGGTTGACAGAGTTTCCCTCAGCCTCTTAGCTGCCTTAGAACAGTGAAAGTCGAACCATCTAGGGCCATAAGTGACAGTTCTATTAGAGGGAGCACTTAAGATTTCCCCAGCCTTATGCGCTATTAGTTCATATGCACCCATAATCTGTTTGGGAGAGTCAAGTCAAGTCAAGTCAAAAATTTGTATAGCGCACTACTCACCCAGAGGGTCTCATGGAGCTTGAGGGAGGGGGGTTCATTACTGATCAAACAACCAAGTCTTGAGTTACTTTCTGAAGGAGAGGTGGTTCTGTGTAAGGCGGAGGTGGGTGGGGAGGGAGTTCCAGGTTTTGGCCGCTAAGTGGGAGAAGGATCTTCCTCCCATGGTGACTCTCCGGATGCGTGGAATCGCGGCGAGGGCTTGGTTGGACGATCGTAGTTGACGGGTAGGGGTGTAAAAGGTCAGGCGGGTGTTGAGGTAACTTGGTCCTAGGTCGTGGAGGGCCTTGTGTGTGTCGATGAGGAGACGGAACGTGATTCTCTTGTTGATGGGGAGCCAGTGTAGGTCTCTATGGCGGCCGGATATGTTGTTGTGGCGGGGTATGTCTAGGATGAGTCGAGCGGAGGCGTTCTGAATGCGTTGAAGTCTTTTCTGCAAATTGGCAGTGGTTCCGGCGTAGAGGGTGTTTCCGTAGTCCAGTCGGCTTGTGACAAGTGCTTGGGTGACCGTCTTCCTTGTTTCGGTGGGGATCCATTGGAAGATCTTTCGGAGCATGCGTAGGATGTTAAAACATGATGATTAAACGGCGTTGACTTGTCTGGTCATCGAGAGGGAGGGGTCTAGGATGAATCCCAAGTTGCGAGCATGGTCCGTTGGTTTGGGTGCGTTGCCTAGGGCCGGGGGCCACCATGAGTCATCCCAGGCAGAGTGGGATGACCCTAGGATGAGGACTTCCGTCTTGTCTGAATTCAGTTTTAGGCGGCTGTTCTTCATCCACTCGGCTACGTCTTTCATCCCTTTGTGTAGGTTGGTTTTGGAAGTGTTTGGGTCTTTGGTGAGGGAGAGGATCAGCTGTGTGTCGTCAGCATAGGAGATGATGTTGAGGTTGTGTTGGCGTGCGATGGATGCAAGAGGACTCATGTAGACGTTGAAGAGGGTGGGGCTGAGCGAAGATCCTTGTGGGACAGCCGCAGATGACTTCGGTGGCCTCTGATCTGAAAGGGGGGAGGCGAACTCTCTGGGTTCTTCCGGCGAGAAACGAGTTGATCCAATCCAATGCTTTATCTTGTATTCCAACGTTGCTGAGGCGTTGTACAAGGGTACGGTGGCAGACCGTGTTGAACGCTGCGGAGAGGTCCAGGAGGATGAGGGCCGCTGTTTCCCTGTTGTCGAGCATAGTCCGGATGTCGTCTGTGGCTGTGATGAGGGTGGTCTCGGTGCTGTGATTGGCTCGGAAGCCGGACTGTGAGAGGTCGAGGGAGCCGTTAGACTCAAGAAAGGCGGCGAGCTGACTGTTGACGGTCTTTTCTATGACTTTGGCGGGGAATGGGAGGAGCGAGATGGGGCGGTAGTTTTTAAGTTCGGTGGGGTCAGCTGTAGGTTTTTTCAGGAGGGCACTGAGTTCGGCATGTTTCCAGCTTTCTGGGAAGGTAGCAGTGTTGAGGGAGCAGTTGATGATGTCCCGGAGTTGGGGTGCGATGACGGAGTCGGCCTTGTTGAAGATGTGATGGGGGCATGGGTCGGTTGGTGATCCGGAGTGGATGGAGTTCATCAAGCGGATGGTGTCTTCGGTGCTGATCGGGGTCCAGGCGAGAAGGGTGGTGGTGGGGGGCTTCAATTCAGTGGTGAGAGGAGTGGACTGGTCGCCGAAGCTGTTATGTATGTCAGCGATCTTGCTGTGGAAGAATGAGGCTAGAGAGTCGCAGAGGTCTTGAGAGGGAGTGATGTTGTTGTTGCCGGCGCAGGGATTGGTGAGTTCTTTGACAATGCTGAAGAGTTCCTTGCTGTTGTGGGCGCTGTTGTCTAGTCGATCCTTGAATGCTGATTTCTTGGCGTTGCGGATCAGCTGGTGGTGTTTGCGGGTGGCGTTCTTGAGGGCGGTCATGTTGTCTGTGGTTGGGTTTCTTCGTCAGGTTTTCTCGAGGGTGCGGCAGTTCTTTTTGGAGTTCTTGAGGTCGTCAGTGAACCAGGAGGCTTTTTTGCTTCCGGGCTTGTTGGGATGGTTTTTCATGGGTGCTAATTCGTCAACCCAGTGGGTGATTGTTAGACGGGGACCCGGAGGGTCGGCCGAGCAAGGGGGAGAGGCCTCCTGGCGAGGCCCTCTCCTTCAATCGTATGGACGAGCAACTACTCCCCCCCACAGAAGGACGCCACACAAAGATAGGTTCGGTACACTTTTATCTGTATTCTTAAGCAGGGTAAAGCTTGACGATACAGCAGGATCAGGATACGATGATCCCTTCAATTCTAGTCTCTTGGGGAAGGGGGTAGCGGGACAGTTTCAGTACCGGTCCGGTACAGGGGTAGCTGGTGTATAGCTCTCAATCCTCGAGCTGGAGGGTTCGCAAGTGGGGGCCGCGGCAGCGCCAGCAGGCCTACGAAGATGGTTCACAAGGATGAGCCGCGTCAGTGCCAGCAGGCTTTCGAAGATGGTTCACGAAGATGAGCCGCGGCAGCACCAGCAGGCTTTCGAAGATGAGTTTGTCTCGCACTTGGAGGTCGGGGGGTCCGGGATGAGGGAGTCCAGACACCCAGCAGGGGGGTGGAGCCAGGGAGGCTGGGGGTGATCGAAACCTGGCGGAGGGGAGCCATCGACACTCCTTCTTCCATTGAGACCTGAATGTACATTTCTTGGACCCGGATGACAAGCAGGCCAGTGAACTACTCCAGGATTTCACCTCAATGGGCCTTGACCTTAAAAACCCACAGGCCACTCATGAAAGAGGACAACTGCTTGATCCTATTCTCTCCAACATCCCCAATCAGAGAACCCTTGACCATATCCCCCTTCCCTGGACGGACCACTTTTTGGTCCCCCTAGTATGGGACATCATCACCCCGCCCCCTCCACCTCCCAAAACCAGAACGTATACCAGACGATGGCAGAAACTGGAACCAGACGTTTGGGCAGCCAAACTCAGGGAAAACGTTCCCCATCCCCCCCACGACATCTTAGCAGGGGACAAAGAATTCAGTACCTGGATTACCCAATCGCTCGACGCCATTCTACCTAAAACCCACTCTCTGAAACACACTAAGAGAGTTAATCCCTCACCCTGGTATACCCCGGAACTCAACCTTCTGCGTAAGGCTTGCAAAAGGAATGAACGTATCTGGAGGAAGGAAAAACCGAGGAACAAAAAGAATCATTCCGTACCTCTATAAAATCCTACAAAAAAGAGCTTCGCAACACCAAAACTAGCTTCTACGAGAATAGAATTAAAAACGCTGCCTGCTCGGCCCATGAAACCTATTCAGTTTTTAAAGAACTCCTCCACGCCCCTGACCCCCCACTTAAACCCCTCGATCCCAAAGAAGCTGAAATTAAATGTAACAACTTAGCCACCTTCTTTGACGAGAAGATTCAAAAAATTCTTCTTACCTTACCCCCCCCCCCGAACAGGCCCACACAGAGCAGGATCTCACCACCAACACCACCAATCTCCCTCTGCTGTTAGCCCACCCCCAACCCTCCCTGGACGCTTTCGGCCCCCTAACAACGGAAGAAGTAGGAGCAACGCTGGCCTCAATCAAAAGCGGCTCCCCCCTCGACCCTGCACCCCTCCGCTTCCTAAAAAAAGTGTCGAGCACCATCATCCCTCCCCTCACGGCCCTGATCAACTCCTCTCTCTCGGAGGGCATAGTCTCCCCCAGCTGGAAAGCGGCAGCAGTCAAAGGTCTATTAAAAAAACCCTCCTTAGACCCGCAGGACCTCGCCAACTATAGGCCCATATCCCTTCTCCCTGGAAACAGTAAGATCGCAGAGAAGCTGGTAAACAAGCAATTATCGCTTTACCTAGAAAGCAACAACCTCTTAGCGGTCTCCCAGACAGGGTTCCGTCCAGGTCAGGGCACGGACATCGCCCTCCTGGCAGCGGTGGAGAAGGCCAGAAGCATTCTGGACACAGGAGGATCAGTGGCAGTGATCCTCCTGGATCTCAGTGCGGCCTTCGACACTGTAGACCATCCTACCCTAATCCACCGACTGGGAGAGATCGGACTAAAGGGTACGGCCTTGAAATGGCTAGAATCCTTCTTATCAGGACGCTCCTTCCAGGTGCGGGAAAACGACAGCTGCTCATCCACTATCCCCCTCCGGTGCGGAGTACCGCAGGGCTCATCCCTGAGCCCTACGTTATTCAACGTGTACATGGCCCCACTGGAGAAGAGGGTCAGCTCTTTCGGCGTGTCAGTTATCAACTACGCCGACGACACTCAGCTGGTCGTAACCCTTTCACACCCCCACCACGCCCCATCCGATCTCCACAGCTGCCTCTCCGAAGTCCACCGATGGATGAATCTCTCCTCACTGAAACTGAACGGGTCCAAGACTGAGATCCTCTTGATGGGCCACAAGGGGCCCTCTCTGCCACCTCACCTTTGGCCCAGTTGCCTAGGTGACCCTCCCGCACCCAAGGAAGAGGTCAAGAGCCTTGGTGTGTGGATCGAGAAGGAAATGAGCTTCAAAACCCAGGCTAAAAGAACGGCAGGGACATGTTTTGGGCTACTCAGAGCCTGCAGGAAGATCTTCCCCCTGCTCCCCGATACCGCAAGGAGGCTCCTCATTCAGGGTCTAATCCTGGCAAGATTAGACTACTGTAACGCCATCTACCTGGGAGCCCCTGAAGCCACCCTGAACTCGCTGCAAAAAGTCCAAAACGCCGCCGCCCGCCTACTCACGGGCACACCAGGAAGATCCTCCGCCAGGCCGGCTCTTAAATCCCTCCACTGGCTCCCAATCAGAGAAAGAGTCGTCTTCAAGGCCCTCTGTCTGGCCCATAAGACCCTCAACAATAACGGCCCCGCTCTTCTTAAAGAACTCCTAATCCCATACAAAGCGGAGAGAGACCTCCGGTCTGGCGTAGAAAATCTTATCGTAGTCCCTAGAGTCAGAAAAGCCAAGACCGGTGGCCGTCGCTTCTCGGTTCACACGGCCAAACTTTGGAACCATCTACCACGAAGACTCAGGACAGAACCGAACTACCTCCAGTTCAGAAAAACCCTAAAGACCCTCCTTTTCCCGCAGACATAATTTCATCAGACGGCTGAACCCTTGGAGAAACAGGTCAGCGCTGGGATGCTCTTTGAGTTACTACGCGCTTTATAAAACCATTAAATAAATAAATAAATTGACTCGCCAAGTGGTCTCTTTACCCCCTTGGCGGCCAGCCGAGAATGTGGTGGTTATGAGCCGGGGCCCCGTCGGGGAAGAGCTGGGGGTTGACCCGGCAGCTGCAGGTGTGGTTCTTGTCCGGGGAACAGGGGTAGCAGGGATCCGAGACCCGCCATGCGGGGAGGGGTCGGGCCTACAACGAGGCCTGTCCAACAGTGATCAACTGTGCGAGATTGATGGCTGCTTGATTTGGGTCCGTTGATCTGGCGGGAGGGTTTTGGTTCAGTGATGTGGTGAGCTGGTCGGTGGTAATTTTGTTCCAGCTTCTGCGGGGAGCTTGTTGCGGGTGGTGGTGGGTCGTGGTTTTCTGAAGCTGAAGTGGACGCAGCTGTGGTCTGTCCAGTGGAGTCCCGTGGTGTGATTGAATGAGATGTGCTTGCTGGAGGAGAAGATTGGGTTGAGCGTGTGTCCGGCGTAGTGGGTGGGGGTATTCACCAGTTGTTTGAGTCCGAGATTGGCGAGGTTGTCCAGCAGGGTGGTGGTGTTGTTGTCGTTGTTATTCTCGAGGTGGAAGTTGAGGTCCCCTAGGAGAATGTAGTCATTGGAGGGGAGGGCGTGTGGGCTGACAAATTCAGAGATGTCTTAGCTGAATTGTGTGCGGGGTCCTGGAGGTCTGTAGATGAGGGTGCCTCTGAGTGTAGTCTTGGGATCGGTGTGTATCTGGAAGTGGGGGTGTTCGGTGGCTATGAGGGTGTCTTCGGAGCTGGTCGAGATGCTGTGGATGATGGCGATGCCTCCTCCTGTTTGGCTGATGCGGTCCTTTCGGATAATCTTGTACCCGTCCGGGATGGCTATGGCGATTTCGGGTGCTGATGAGGCGTTCATCCAGGTTTCCGTGATAAAGGCGACGTCCGGCGATGTGGTGTCGAGTAGGTTCCATAGTTCCACGGCGTGTCTGTGGACGGAGCGGGTGTTAAGCAGGATGCACTTCAGGTGGTTGTTGTCGGAGCTCTGTTAGGCGTTTGTGGATGTAGTGTGGGTCCTGATGCAGCAGAACCTGCATGATTGGCAGGTGAAGGGACCGTGGGT
The DNA here is from genome assembly GCF_964263255.1 of Lissotriton vulgaris. Taxonomy (NCBI): domain Eukaryota; kingdom Metazoa; phylum Chordata; class Amphibia; order Caudata; family Salamandridae; genus Lissotriton; species Lissotriton vulgaris. The sequence continues at coordinate 208,975,880 of NC_141695.1, forward strand.
GCGTCCTGGGGCGGCTTGGTAGCAGTCGGGGAGTCGGCCAGTCGGGGAGTCGGCCAGCAGCTCTACAACATGGTAGCTAAGTGGCACAAGAAACTTTTACTTTACTGTAAAAATGTATCTGGGGAAATCGGAGACCATTTAAGTTTTCGCTTGCCATCAGTCAGTCTTAATATACCCCTCGGTAAGACATTACTGATTTGTACAGATAATAGTTCCGAAATATGGATTGTGGTCTCTAAATTCATTCTCCAAAATAATAAAACCATGAAATAAAGATTGCAAAGAGGAGGAAATTAAAATAAACTCTATAAACGACCCCTTCCCATGCCCTTAAATTGTTGGCACAGAAAATGTGGTTTGTGGGGCGGTTATAGACATCAAGACCACCATGTCGAATTCAGTTATCATGTTATTCATTGATTCCCCCTGGGCATGATGTTCAAAATGAAACACCCTCATAGGGGACATCTTAGCTCAGAAATACTGGATAAAGTACGGTTGCCACTAGGATGCATATTAAAATCACCAGAAACCAAAAGATTGGATAGAGCCAAAAGATTGTCTTATAAAAGTTCCCAAGGTAATGATATTACAAGCGCCCTGAGGGCATGCCACCTTATTAAAGAAGTTAATGTGTTAAAACCTAGACTGCAGTGTCAACATTATCGGCGCCATCTTGCCCCCTTTTCAAGCCCATTCGTGCGCGTAAGCGACAGCCATTTTAAATACCATGGCCTCTCTGCCCATCGCCGACAGCCAGCGCGTCTCTCTCTCTCTCTCCTGACCTCGCAAGCATCCCCCACGCGCTGACAGCCCCCACTCCCACATGCCTTGGGCCATAAACCCCTCTTCAGCACAACTCTGCCTCGGAACCCCATCCTGTTCCCAGCTCAACACCTCCCTTCATTCCTTTCATGATCCCGGGTCCTTTGATAAAACCCCCCCCTTTCCTCTGTGCCTGTTTGTCTTACTCGTTCCCAGGCCGCCACCTGGCCCTGCGGATACTGTTTATTACTCCCCCATACAGTAGGAAGCTTCTCCCATCAAAGGATCCACGAGTTGATCAAAGCCCCCACCCCATGAGATCCGATCAACCACATAAATTCCGTGAATCGGCGGAATGTCCAGCTGCGCGACAATCATCACCTGTTGTTACCGGGGTGGGGACTTGAACTGTGAATGTGTGTGGGAACGGGCCTGAAGCGGGGATTCCGAGGATGTCTTTTCATACTTCAAAGCATTTGCAAGAATGTGCCACATGCAATAAACGGTAATAAAGATCATAAACCTGTGTATAAGAGGCCAGGCCTCAGAGATGCGGTGAGAGCACCTCGAGAAGATACCCTGTTGTCTGATTTGATGTGTTCTGCTCCGTCGGAATAAAACTTCTGTTTCCTGCCTTCCAGTCTCCAGCGCCTGCCTCTTTGTTTGGTAACTTGTTTGGTAATAGAGGCGGTTAACGCCGGGCAACTCTGAAAAAGGTCATCGGCCCTACCTTTTTCCACAATTGGCGTCCCAAACGTGGGTAAGCATGGGCGGAAAATCCGTTTCGCTCGCGGATTTTGCGGATTTTCGGTAAATTCGCAATCCGCGAGATTCGCGAATCTCCCGCAAAATCCGCAAATCCGCGAGCAGTGGATTTTGCTCGCACTGTTCGCGTGAGTTCGCGGCTTCCCAGTACAACTTCGCGCCCCGCGAATAAGTGCAAAATTGCAGAAATACGATCTTAGCAAAACTGAAACTACTTACCAGGTTCAAAGGTTCAGGCTCATCATTAGTAGCCATTTCCTGTAGTGCTTCCTGAGGGGCCCCTCCAGAGTTCAGTTGCCAGTTGCAACTATTATGTGACCCTGCTCTGAACCTCAGAATAGTTACACATATGCCACAAAGGTCCTGAATTACAGCTAAGGGAGACAAGCAGGAGCCAGGCTGGAAGTTCAAATCCATTAATCAGCCCCTAATTCAATATTGTCAGTTGGGGCAGGGCAGGTGTTGTAAATAATTTTGCAACAATGAAAGCACTTAGCAAGTGCAAAAGATCACTAATCAGGAAGCACTAAGGAAGCAGGTGCCAGCTAAAAAAATATTCTGTGACACATTAATCAGCCCCAAATTAATTCAGGTCACTTGAGGCAGGGAAGGTGTGCTTGCGTTGCCACAATAATGTACACTGACTGGACAACCAGAGGGTGCTGTGATGAAACAGAGGGTGGCATGGGTGGGCCAGAGGGTGGCATGAGTAGTCAGAGAGTGGCAGTGGTGACAGAGAGTGGCAGTGATGGAGAAGAGTGTCCCAAACAGGCTGGACACGTAGAAACAACAAGTTCGCGAAACTTGCGACCCGACAGGTAAGTTCGCAATTTGTGACATTGTACAAAACCCTCGCGAACTGGCAGAAACCCGCGCAAACACAAAAAAAAAATCTGCAAATTCGCGAGAATTCGCGGATTTTGCGGATTGCGAGTTTGCAAATCCGCAAAATTCGCGAACGCGAGATTCGCAAAATTCGCCCATGCTTAAACGTGGGGCCCATCAGCGACTCGTGGATCCAGTGGGAGAGGTCCTGACGACAGAGTGAACGACTGCAACGATCGGGAGAGCTCCTGTCCGATAGACCCTCGTCTGACAGCCGATCATCCGAACTTCACTGGTTCCGAACAGACCTCTCTCGAGTGATCTACGGTCCTGACTGGGAACCATCAGGAGTGCCGCGAAGATCACGAAGAATAGAGGATGATCGGGCGCTGGATTCGGAAGACAAGAAACTGTCCATGCGGTCCGGGTAAGGTCGTGTAATCTCGACAAATTGCGAAATGATTGTTTGATTTGGATAATACTAGTATTACTCTTTTGTTGGTTCGTTTGGAGACTCACTTTCTGCAAACGGAGAAACAACAGGCTCTCTCTTTGCAAGCAGTGAAGGATAGGTAACGCAGACTTTTGTCCCCGTTGTAATCCGTTGTGCCTATCTTCCTCCCCCACTGATTGATTGTTTGACCCGAACTGTTGTTCGCGGATTGTTTTCTGGAGATTCTCTGTCTGCAAACAGGGAAGAACAGGTTCTGTCTTTGCAGGTAGTGAAAGGGTAGGTAATGCAGACTTTTGTCCCCGTTGTAACCCGTCGTGCCTACTTATTCTCCCCATTGATTGTTTGATTGACCGAACATTGACTGTTCGCTATTGGTTCCTTTGAGGTATTCACCGCCTGCAAACCACGAAGAATAGAAATATTCTGTCTAGTCTTTGCACGCAGTGATAAGATAGGTAGTGCAGACCTTTGTCCCCGTTGTAATCCGTCATGCCTATCTTCTCCCCACTGATTGGTAGCCTGTTTAGCCCGGACCGCTTATTAGAGATGAACCATCCGGCTCCACTGGAAGGCACCCCTAATAAGGTCATGTTTATGAAGCATGGATTGATCGCTATAGCTTATAGCAAGCTGTGGCATAAATATACGAAGAAGGATCGGGAAAGTCAGTGGCCACTGATAGGATCCTTCGACGAGGATAAAATAAGCGCGCTAGAAACAGCCCTTGGGAAACACAAGACGACGCCCACTATGCTTGATAGTCTCGGCATGTGGCGCAAAGAAACCGAACAGCGTAAAAAGAGAAATGAGAGTAGGTTGGGAAAAGAGCTGCGAAAGGCAGCCCACCTACCTGCTAAGAAATTAGAAGAAGAGATTAAGGAAAGAGAAGAAACCAAACAGAAACTAGAGGTAGAGACATCAAGCCAGTGTCCGGTTAGAACGCCCTCTACGCTCTATCCTGAATTGCCCTTGAAACAGCGAGCCAACGATGATCTTTTGTTAGGTCCTCCGATCATCTACATGCCCCCTCCATATGCCCCTTCCCAAACCTTAGCACAGCACCCGCTACCCCCAAGCATAGACGAGAATGGTACCAGAGCTTCGGTCCCTATGGCCTCCGCGCCGGCCGAACCCCTTATACTAGATACAGCACAAGCGATAGTGTTAGATGACCCAGAGACCCGAAAGGCTGATTCCGCAAGAACGAACAGATTAAGCAAGGATGAGCGAGCAGGGATTGACAAGATAGTGAGGACACTGGTTGAAAGGAAGGAAAGTGAAGAGCACATCACGGATATGTTCAACTCATATGCAGGGAGCCACAGACGACATTTTGCCGTACAACTGTGTTATCATGCCCTGAATGCGTATGAGGACCGATATCGAGACAAAGGTCCCGAGAGCCTAACAACTCTGTATAGGAAGGTCGATATCGGGGATGAGGGCGAGTGTGATGTGACGGACCTCCTTACGCGTACGCTTGAGGTTTTCCGCCACCTCCCTGAACAGGAATCGGAAGCTAAACCCACGGCACCCGTAGCAACCGAAGCACGAACTGAGCGAGCTAGCACCATGATGCCAATAAGAGAGGCTGCCCCCTACTGGGTTCCTCCACGAGGTCTAGGAACACATGATGACGTCAACCACCAAGATGCAAGAGGGAGGGTAGTGTACAACTGGGTCTACCAGCCATGGGATCGGCAAGATATTCTGACGTTCCGGAAATCTCTGCCCGATTTACGTAAAAACCCCACTGCCTTCTATACTGAATTAGGTACGGCCCTAGGTTCAACGATCATGACCCTGGCTGACATCGACTTGTTTTTCGGGCTATGCCTGCCAGCTGATGTGTGGAAGCAAATCCGGAAAGTCGACCACCTTGAGCTGTTCAGACATACCTGGTCACAACTCGATGGCGTAGATAGGCAGCGAGAACCTGGACAGAAGACTTTGAAATCCATTTTAGACCTCCGAGACAAAATTGTACAGAAATTGAAAACCCTGATCCCAGAAAAGAAAGTGGACTGGTCGATAGTAACGGCTTGTCGTCAGAAATCCCAGGAAGACGTATCGGACTACTTCTCCCGGTTTGAAACGGTGTTCTCCGATTACAGCGGCCAGGACATGACCACTGCAATCGGACACCATCTGTTTGTCCACAATTATGTTAAGGGTTTGTCGCCGGAGGTCTCTCAGAAACTGCAGGCCAGTGAGAGTAGTTGGGCGGCCTCCAAACCTGCGGCTATCCTTCAGATGGCCCAATATTACGAGCACCAGAAAAATGAAAACGATAGAGCAACAGAGAAAAAGAAGAAAGACTTAAAAGAGAGGGTGATGATTGCGCAGTTGCAAGGGGTGACTATAGGACGAGAGCAATACAAAGGAAACTACCAGACAAATGTCCCTAGGAACGCGCCTCCTAAAGACCGCACCTCAACACCCCACATTGGACGTACAGACATTAGCGAGGACCAGTGTGCCTTCTGCAAAGGATTCGGCCATTGGAAATCCCAGTGCCCGGTCCTGTTGGAGATGATCAGAAATAGGGACCCCAAGGACGTGGCGGGTGGACCGAGAAATAGAGGACAGCAATGGGGGCCCGCAAATGACACGACTAACGATAAATCAAACAGACCAAATACATTTGACCGACCCAGACAGAATCAGTACCAGCAGTCTGACTGCGACGATGCCCACAACTTCGCATAGGACTGCCAAAGGCAAGGGAGGGATCCAGTCGAGCTCTATGTTGACCAGCAAGGTCCTTATGTCACTGCTAAGGTCCTGGGTACAAAGTCTCCATTTCTGGTAGACACTGGCGCGACACGTAGTGCGTTATCTAAACGACTGATTCCAAGGGCACCCTTGTCTGGCTCACTTGTGACATCGATAGGTTTCGATGGAACGCCCTCCACTAACCCTTTGTCCACTCCGATCCCCTTTGACTTAGAGAACAATACCACTGACACGACGTTTTTGCTTTCCGCCAATACTCCTGACGCCATTATGGGACTTGACTTACTGAAGCATTTCCAAGCGACTATTAGATGTTCCCAAGACGGAGTTCGAGTTTTCCTGTACGACAACCCCATTCTGCTTAGACATTGCCCTTCCCGACGCATGTTTTCCATCACTGACACTGACTCGTCCCTACTTGACACTCTGCCTCCGTATCTGTGGGCCAAGACAGATTCGGACGTAGGACGCATGATGATTGACCCAGTGCACATCACTGTTCGACCGGACACAATACTCCCAAAACTTCCACAATATCGGATATCGCCCGAGGGCGAGAAGGCATTGGTAAAGATTATTCAGTCACTGATAGACGCAGGAGTGGTAGAGGAAGTGGTTAGCAACGTTTGCAACAGCCCTATCTTGCCCATCATCAAGAAACAAGGAGAAGGAGATGAGAAAGTGGTTGTACCCCAGTACCCCGTGGTCTCAGACATCACCACTATCCTGACTTTGATTCCTTCTACTGCCACCACCTTCACTGTCATTGACCTCAAAAACGCATTTTTCTCTATCCCCATCCACCCAGACAGCCGATATCTCTTCGGCTTCACCCTAAAAGCCCGCTCATCTAGATTCTGTCGAGCACCCCAAGGCTACACAGAAAGCCCCAGCATCTACAGTCAGGCCCTCAAGAGACAAGTTGGATGAGGTCCAGTTACCCGATGGAGTGGTGTTGATACAATACGTCGATGACATCCTTTTGGCGGCCGATACCACTCCACTAGCAGTCACAGCCACCATTCAACTCCTGCACTTCCTTGCGGAAAATGGCCACAAGGTCTCCAAGAAGAAGTTGCAATTCTGCCAACCCCAGGTCACTTACTTAGGTCACCTTTTGTCCAAAGACGGAAGGAAACTTACTCCCGACCGGATCCAAACCATTCTTGAAACTCCTGTCCCTAAGACTCAGAAACAGGTCCGCTCCCTACTAGGCCTCACCTCCTTCTGTCGGCAGTGGTTGCCAAACTTCAGCCTCATTGTAAAACCGCTGCTTTCTCTGCTAGCTAAAGATGTCCCCTTCCCCCTCCCTTGGACCCCTGAATGCCAATCCTCCTTCATAGAGCTACGAGATGCCCTTTGTTCAGCCCCTGTCCTAGGTACCCCCGATTACACAAAGCCCTTCTCCCTCTACACTCACGAAAGGGAGGGGTGTGCTTTATCTGTCTTGACCCAGTCCATTGGCCCAAAGCAACGACCATGCGCTTACTTCTCTGCCACTCTTGACCCCGTAGCCAGAGCCTTGCCTGCCTGCCTTCGAGCTGTAGCTGCCGCTGCTATCTCTATCCGACAGAGTGAGGGGATCGTGCTCTCGAATTCCCTCACGGTATTAGTACCCCATGTAGTTGACACCCTCCTGAACCAAACCAAGACGCAACACCTGACGAGTGCACGACTGACTGGATACGAACTGACTCTGCTCGCACCCCACATCACCCTGAAAAGATGCACCACACTGAACCCAGCAACTTTGTTACCCCTACCGGAGAGCGATCCCAATGTGCCCCCTGTACATGACTGTGTGACCCTCACGGACGAACAGACTAGAAGTAGGGTTGACCTCAGAGACACAGCTTTTCCTGACCCTGACGGAGAGCTGTGGGTGGACGGCTCTTGCATCAAACTCCGCGATGGCACCACTTCAGCTGCCTATGCAGTCACCACGGCCCGAACTGTAGTAGAGACAGCCCGCATCACGCAACGATCTGCACAGGCAGCAGAACTGATTGCCCTGACACGAGCATGCATCCTAGCAGCAGGAACCACAGCGAACATTTACACCGACAGCCAGTATGCCTTCGGGGTGGTTCACCATTTTGGGCTCCTTTGGAAGGAAAGGGGATTCTTGACCTCGCACGGTACCCCCATCTTACATGGAGATCTAGTCTCCGCCCTGATCGAAGCTGTCCTTCTCCCTAAAGGACTTGCGGTTATCAAATGCCAAGCACACAAGAAAGTGACAGACATTATTGGACAGGGAAACGCACTAGCCGATATCACTGCTCGAACCACAGCTGAAAATAGGACGGCGACACGCATGTACGTGACCAGGTCACAAGCAGAGAAATGGACCGACGCTAGGGACACTATTAGGGACATTCAAATGGCTAGCACACAACACGAATTGACTGAATGGGCACGGGTGGGACTGAAAGATGATGAAGGCTGCTGGCGGACAAAGGACACGAACAAATGGTTGCTACCTAATTCATACCTGATTCCAATACTGACTATGGCACACTCCCCTGCTCACATAGGATCAGCCTCCATGATTGAACTTGTTTCCAGAGTTTGGCACAACGACAAAATCACAGACTCCGCCAAACGTCTGTTCCAACAATGCTTGATATGCCTGCAACATAACCCCGGGAAAGGAACTGTGGTACCCCGGGGAGGGTTTGGGGTTCCCAATCACCCATTTGAAGTCCTGCAGATGGACTACATCCAACTAGACAGATGGCAAGGCCTGAAATACGTACTTGTCGTGGTGTGCGCATTTAGCAAATGGGTGGAAGCATACCCAACCCGTGATAACACTGCTATGGCCACTGCAAAAGTACTGTTAAAAGAATTTTTCCCTCGCTACGGCCTTCGTCGAATTTTATGGAGCGACAATGGCCCCCACCTCGTAGCGAAGTTATCCAGCTCATCTTAAAGGGGCTGGGTATCAAACAGAAGTTCCACGCAGTCTTCCACCCCCAGTCTGCTGGACTTGTTGAGCGACACAATGCCACACTAAAACTAAAGCTAGCCAAGATAGTGGCTACCACAGGACTGAAATGGCCAGACGCTCTCCCACTGGCATTGCTATCGATGCGTTCCACCCCCACCAAACACCACTTGACACCCTACGAGGTCGTTTTCGGCCGACCCATGAGAGTCTGGTCTGCACCGAAACCGACTTCCATTCATGACGTCCCGGACGTCCTAATGTCTGATTACTTGTATAAATTGACTGAAACTCTGTCTGTCAGTCACCAACAGGTGCTGCATGCCTTCCCTGACGCTTCCAGGGGTCCCGGACACAACCTGCAACCCGGGGATTTCATTCTGATCAAGAACTTCCAGCGCGCCAAGAGTCTGGAACCCCGGTGGACGGGCCCCTGGCAAGTCCTCCTCACCACCCGAACGGCTCTTCGAGTGGAAGGAAAACGGACCTGGGTGCATGCGCACCATTGCAAACGGATTCCCCCTACTTCGACGACGACCGAAGACGTGACCACCCAGGAAGAGCTCCTGAACAAAGACCGACCATCGCTGAATTGCTACCCAGACACAGAGACACTTGAACTTGCAAAGATTCCTGCCCCTACCGTGCCATCCAAAGAAGGGTATAACCTGCGACGAAAAGAGAGAGTTTCGGCTAAGCAGACCATTGACTAAGTCATAATTCTCAGATCGGTGGCCTAACACAACAAGGGCTGTCAGGAGAGAAAGCTCGATGAGGTCTTTGGTTCTGCCCGCTACCGAGCTCCCTTGAAGATGATGGAAGCGCCCGATAAGACGGTGATGGAAGCAACCGGACACCCGAAAATTTGCTACAGAAACCCAAAGACAGACAGAATCCACAGTTCAAAGACAATTGCACTTTTTATCACGATCCTCTTCTGCCTTCTCTTCATGACCATGCTCTGGATTGTGGAAGAAAATGCACCTGCTCATGAAACATTCCTGACCACTGCACAGCCTACCACCATGAAGGAACATTATTTGATCTCACTCTCTCCCCAACTCAGAGAAAGGCGAAAAGAGTTTTGGAACAACTCCTTTGTGCAGCTGCTGCACCAGCAAAATCTTGCCACCAATGCCACCAACTGCTGGATCTGTGGATTGCTACCCCACGCCACTGGACATTCGATACCTTTCATCCCTTCACCCTTCTCAATTCACGGCTCCTGCCTTGCTTGGCTGATCCTCCTGCAAGAGAGCTATAAGGACAATGCCACCTCCAGCAAAACCATGACGCATTTCTTTCATGAGGTCTGGCGAAACAAAACAAAGACACATTTCTGTCTGCAGACCTCCAACGACTCTATCCACATGGACATCCCTGCTAAAGAACGAATTGAAATGCAGGTGTTCAACAATCCAACCAGACCCACCTTCTCCTACCTACGGAAGCGAACAGCTGCCACTCTGACTGTGGCTCTATCTGTCATCAACGTCACAGGCCATATGTGCATAGAAGGGCTTGGGACACAGCTGGCGGGCCGCAGTGCTTGCCGCTTCACCAGAACTTTGGACTCTACCGATCCACCTTCCTTTGTATCCTCTCCAAACATGTACTTTGTTTGCGGCACAAAGGCTTACACCTGGCTCCCCAAAGGCTGGGGGGGGGCACTTGTTTTATCTCCTTCATCCTTCCTCCGACCTAAGTGGCTCCAGCGAATCACCATAGACAAAAACGAGCCAAGGACATTGAACTAGCCGACTCAACAGGAGCACAGTTCCTCGATGCTATGAAGGGACTTGTTCCACTCTGGGGCCCGATGGCAAACAGCCGTGTCATCCGACATCTGACTCAGGCAGTCGAGACAACAATGAACATCACAGCTGGTATCCTTGCAAACAACACAGCCAAGCTTCAAGCGGTCCGCCTGGTGGCTCTCCAGAACCGCCTTGTTCTAGATGTGGTTCTAGCGGATCGTGGTGGAGCATGCCGCATTATTGGGTCCAGCTGCTGTACATATATACCGGACAATTCACCCTCAGTGTACAAGGCCATTGAACATCTCCACAGACTCTCCTCAGAAGTTCACCAGGAGCAGGAAGAATGGTCGCTTGGTGGATGGTTCTGGCGTACTGTTAAGAACTGGGGCTGGAGACTGTTTACCATTATCCTGATTCCTGTGGTTGTGATATGTGGGTTCTGCTTAGGAATTCAATGCCTGCCACCTCTGTGTTCATTATGTGCGAATTGTATTTGCCCTAAGACTGTGGACTTTGGAAAGGAACGCATGGGAGCACTGTATCATGCTGAGGTTAGGAATTTAATGCAGATAGACCTGGAGTAGACAAGCTGGCTAGATATGTTGAAAAGGGAGGACTGTTAAAACCTAGACTGCAGTGTCAACATTATCGGCGCCATCTTTCCCCCTTTTCAAGCCCATTCGTGCGCGTAAGCGACAGCCATTTTAAATACCATGGCCTCTCTGTCCATCGCCGACAGCCAGCGCGTCTCTCTCTCTCCTGACCTCGCAAGCATCCCCCACGCGCTGACAGCCCCCACTCCCACATGCCTTGGGCCATAAACCCCTCTTCAGCACAACTCTGCCTTGGAACCCCATCCTGTTCCCAGCTCAACACCTCCCTTCATTCCTTTCATGATCCCGGGTCCTTTGATAAAACCCCCCCTTTCCTCTGTGCCCGTTTGTCTTACTCGTTCCCAGGCCGCCACCTGGCCCTGCGGATACTGTTTATTACCCCCCATACAGTAGGAAGCTTCTCCCATCAAAGGATCCACAAGTTTATCAAAGCCCCCACCCCATGAGATCCGATCAACCACATACATTCCGTGAATCGGCGGAATGTCCAGCTGCGCGACAATCATCACCTGTTGTGACCGGGGTGGGGACTTCAACTGTAAATGTGTGTGGGAACAGGCCTGAAGCGGGGATTCCGAGGATGTCTTTTCATACTTCAAAGCATTTACAAGAATGTGTCACATGCAATAAACGGTAATAAAGATCATAAACCTGTGTATAAGAGGCCAGGCCTCAGAGATGCGGTGAGAGCACCTCGAGAAGATACCCTGTTGTCTGATTTGATGTGTTCTGCTCCGTCGGAATAAAACTTCTGTTTCCTGCCTTCCAGTCTCCAGCGCCTGCCTCTTTGTTTGGTAACTTGTTTGGTAATAGAGGCGGTTAACGCCGGGCAACTCTGAAAAAGGTCATCGGCCCTACCTTTTTCCACAAATGTAGCCCCATCTAGTGTCTCCCCTTTTTACTAATAATGCAAGGGTTCCTCGGTTAGAGTTTGGCATGACCTGGATCTGGCAGTCAATAGCCACAGATATATATATACAGCTAGACCACACTTGGGTCTTCCACTCGCAGAAGGAATGGCTGGAACAAAGAAAGCCTGAGACCCTTCGCAAGGTCTTAATCCACTGCCCATGTTTCTTACAGGCTGATTACCGAGAATTGTTTCACAAATTGCACCCAAAGTGGGTCTTGGAGCTTATTTGCCAGTTCTGCAATGCTCCAAGATAAAAGATTATTCAATCTCTCCCCCATGGGCCTCTCAACAACCTCTAGTGGGGACTGAATAAATACAGCAGGTTCCATCTCAGAAGTTGTTAGACACCTTAGTCAGTCGCACTCCTCCAGCCCAGTTAATATTGCAAATCTTTATTTAAATCTAGTGCGGAGTCAAAACCAAGCTGACTGTCTGTTACAAAGGATGACTGGGCCATAGAGATAGGCTGCTGCCTAGGAGCTGGTCTATTTTGCCACCCTCCTCGGGAGAGTGCCCTCGGGATGTTATCGAACATCTCCCTAGATGAAATTGGTTTATAGAAAAAACCCAAGGGGAGAGCGCTAATTACAGATCCAGAAAAAGGAGCACAACAGGTAACCCAAGATAAGATCCTGCCCGCAATATGGGGGTTGTCAAAGTTTACTATGACACAATCCCCAAACCCATTTTTCGTGACCACCCAATCCAACTCACCCTGCGAGCCATAAGAATATTTTCCGCCACACGAGCACCCAGGATGGTGTTATGTGTAAACCAGTGTGTAAGTTTGTTTAACAGCTGCCCATAGTTTTCGCCAACCCCTTGTGAGAGAGGTGGGACATTCCCCAAGACTACTACATAGGGAGTAGATTCTGGTGGAAGATTAATGACTGGGAGACTCGTTGGCTGTAATTCCCTAATTTCTGTCCTCCCTGTTCCCGTTCTGGAAGGCACAGACGGATATGAGCTGGGTTATCGTTATTACTGGGAGTAAGGTTATTGAAGCTACTCTTATCTATCACCTCTCTGTATGAAGCAGAGCTTGTAGGTAAACTTGCCCCCATACCTGTATCCTCGGTAGCTGGATGGTCACTACTAAAATTAACATTAGCTGCCTGGGTGACCGGTGAGTTGTGGTTAGCCATCCCCTCTAGTTTAAGTAATTTAGCTTCAACTGTACTTAATTTTTGGAAAATGGGATCTAATTGGGTGGACATCATGGTTTCCAACCTTCACCAGAAATTCTCCTCCAGAGGACTGTCGTCAGGATGGCCTGTAGGTGGCTGAAACATAGAGGTGGTGGAACCCACTTTAGTGCCACTTACAGAATTGGTTGATAACGTTTTCTTGCATTTTATTCTCTGGGCAGGTTTGCTGGCTTTAGATAGTCCTCGACTCCTACTTGTTTTGGGGGAGGAGACAACAGTGCAGGATTATCTCAATTTGGCTTTCTGCCCTCTGGTCAGTACTTTGGGCTTAACAAGGCTAGATTCTTAGTCAGAAGATAATGAACTGGGAACAAGGTTTATCACTGGGTCTGAAACAGTGTAAGAACACTCACTAAGCTGGTTTGGGGATAATTCATGGTACGAGACCACCAAAGATTCAGGGATTACAGGGGTTAAGGAAAGTCTGCCTTGCAGGTGTTGGGTCTCAAGAGATTTCCTGCGATCAGTTAGCTTAATCTCAGTAATGAGGGCTGATTCTGCCCTCAATAAAAAGGCATCTAAAGTTCTCACCACACTTCTGCCTACACTCGGCATATGTTTGCTCATGTTTGACATGTGTGCAGGCACCGATATGTTGACAGATCCCTGCTAAAAGTGTTTCACAGCTGACATCACAGGGTATAATATACAATGTGCAAAGTGAAATACAGTACTAGATTACTGACCATACAGTACCTAAGTATTTGGTCTCCGGCTCACCTGCCGCATTAGCATTTCCGGGCCCGCCATCCTGGGTGAGGAACACGATCAAACTCACCAGAACCCCTAAAAACACCATATCCCCACTGAATACGAGTGAGTGTGGTGTGTTGTTTTGGTCCTGAGGCGGAAGCCGGGACTCTGTTTAAAACTTTGCCGCTTGATTTGAAAAGCCTACAATTGTTTTTAAACGTGCACTGAGAAACCGATACTTGGAGAAACTGCACTTTAAAAAAAATACTAATTCATTTGCTACTTACAATTCAGATCGCCGCTGAGTGAGAGCGGATCCTGCCCCCCCCCCTGAGAAGTCGACTGAGCCTCCGTCTCACCTGCCGCATTAGCATTTCAGGGCCCGCCATCTTGGGTGAGGAACACGATCAAACTCACCAGTGCTAGGCCCCTCCCACCCTCACGCCCTCGCCACTACAAAAGAACCCCTAAAAACACCATATCCCCACTGAATACGAGTGAGTGTGGTGTGATGTTTTGGTCCTGAGGCGGAAGCCGGGACTCTGTTTAAAACTTTGCCCCTTGATTTGAAAAGCCAACAATTGTTTTTAAACGCGCACTGAGAAACCGATACTTGGAGAAACTGCACTTAAAAAAAAAATACTAATTCATTTGCTACTTACAATTCAGATCGCCGCTGAGTGAGAGCGGATCCTGCCTCCCCCCCCCTCGAGAACTCGACTGAGTCTCCGGCTCACCTGCCGCATTAGCATTTCCGGGCCCGCCATCTTGGGTGAGGAACACAATCAAACTCACCAGTTCTAGGCCCCTCCCACCCTCACGCCCTCGCCACTACAAAATGATTCCCTTTCCCAGGAGGCGCAGCGGACGGGCGCAGCGGCGGCGCCGGCGGGGCGCCGAAGGCGCGCCAAAGGCAAGCCCGTCTGCGCCCGTCCGCGACAGGCCGGGATCAGGGGCCACGACCGCTGGCCAAAATAGTTCCATCCACTATTCCTCCAGCACTTTACATCAACTACAAGGCCCCACCAACGACCACTGCCTCGCATCCTGGAATCCTACCACAAAACTCTTCAGCTGCCTACACTGTACATATCAAAGCTGCCCAACTACCCCTCACCCCTCATACCTTATGTTCCTTCTGAACTGCAGGTCTCTCCCTAAACATGCCTCAGAAATATCTCTGCTGATCTCTGACAAAGAACCCGATGCCATTTTTCCCTCCGGAGACATGGCTACAAACAGACTCCGACCCCGATGTCATTCAAGCACTCCCTGCAGAATACCAAATACTTCGGGTTGATCGTTCGTCTGGAAAAGGCGGCAGCATAGCTATCATTTACAAGAACTGCTACACTTGCAGCTCTTCTCCAACCAACCTATCCAGCTGCGAATACCTCACTTTCTCGCTGGACTTCTCCCCCACATGCACATTCTCAGGGACTCTTATTTACCGGCCACCCGGCACCCCGACCAACTTTATAAACCAACTCGCACCGGAGGTAGCCAGCGGAGTCTGCTCCTCACCTAATTACACCTTATTAGGCGACCTGAATGTGCACCCCCTGGACTCGGCAGCCGCCGAACTACGTAATAATCGGGAGTCATTAGAACTCTCCCAGCGAGTGCTGCAATCCACCCACTATAAAGGTCACCTACTGGACCCGATCTTTAGTAACTGTACCCATCTCACAGTTAGTCCATCCATCCCCCTCCCATGGACGGACCACTTTCTGATCCCATTTACCTGGGCGCCGTTAGGCTCACGCCCCACAACTCCCCCCGCTTCCAGTAGAGACCGCAAGTGGTCACAACTTATTACCAACCTGTGGACAACCACACTGGAAGCCTCTGTCCCAGGAAACAACCCCGACCCGATTGTCAGTAATGACAACTTCAATAACTGGATTACCACTTCCTTAGATCTTACTATCCCATTCAAAAACATCAAACCCAAACAGAGACCAAAAAATGCTCCTTGGTACTCACAGGACCTGCGCACTCCTAGGAAAGAATGCAAAAGATTGGAACGGAAATGGCGCATTGACTAATCACAAACCAGCAAAGATGAATATTGGGCTGCCATAAAACTTTATAAAAACGACATAAAAAAAGCTCAAGCAATCTTCTACGAAAATAAAATAAACGAAGCAGCATCTAAACCCAAGGAGATATATCATATCGCAAAAAGCCTGCTCAAACTTCCCGACAAGCTACCAGACCCTCTGACTGCTCAAACTCGCTGCAATGAACAGGCCGACTACTTCCACAACAAAATAGCCACAATCTACTCTTCCTTCCCCCCTACCCCCTCACCCCCAAACGGAACAGAAGGACACCAGACCACCCCCACTTACCACCCTGGAAACTTTTCCACCACTGGAGCCTACCAGCCTGGAAACCATAATACTCCAGGTAAAGTCTGGATCTCCCAGTGACCCAGCCCCAGCTCATTTCCTCAGAACAATCATCGCTACCATCCTGCCTACCATCCAGAATCTGATTAACAACTCTCTAGCTTCAGGGCTTGTTTCTCCGAAGTGGAAACAGGCAACAGTTAAAGCCCTCCTGAAAAAAACAATCTAGATCAGATGAACCTAGGGAATTACCACCCGATTTCCCTGTTACCATGGATATCCAAAATCGCAGAAAAGCACGTTAATCAATCCCTCACAGAATTCCTGGAAGCAAATAACTTACTGGACACATCACAGACGGGGTTCCGCCCCATGCACGGAACAGAAACCGCCTTACTAGCTGTAACAGAAGGAGCTAGAACGATTGTGGATCAGGGCGGCACTGCGGCCATTATCTTATTGGACCTCAGTGCCGCCTTCGAAACTGTGAATCATGACATCTTGCTTCACAGAATTACAGAGCTAGGGATAACTTCCACAGCAGGGGCCTGGCTACAATCATTTCCATCAGAACGCTCATTCAGAGTCTGTGAGGGCAATACCACCTCGCCCAGTAAACCACTCAGTTGTGGGGTCCCCCAGGGTTCGTCCCTAAGCCCCACACTGTTTAACATATACATGCACCCCCTCACAGAAATAATTCGCCCTTTCGGCGTTCAAGTCGTGTCCTACGCAGATGACACGCAACTGGTGGTTACCCTGACTCATCCCTTCTCTTATCCCAGTGATCTCAAAGGTTGCATGGAAGCAGTATGTACCTGGATGAGTGAGTCCTACCTGAAACTGAACGGCGACAAGACAGAGCTAATGGTACTGGGTAACTCCCCACAAAAATCCATTGACTCTCTGTGACCACCAGCACTAGGCCCAGCACCCCCAGCCAGTCAAGTCAAGTCAAGTCAAGTGGATTTATATAGCGCGCTACATACCCAGAGGGTCTCAAGGCGCTTGAGGAAGGGTGGGGAATTACTTGTCAAATATCCAAGTTTTAAGTTGCTTTCTGAATGCTAGATGGTTCTGAGTGAGACGAAGGTGAGTGGGGAGTAAGTTCCAGGTTTTAGCTGCCAGGTAGGAGAAGGATCTACCTCCCATGGTGGTTTTATTGATGCGAGGTACGGTAGCAAGGGCTTGGTTGGAGGATCGTAGCTGGCGGGGGGGTGTAGAAGGAGAGTCGTGTGTTGAGGCAATCGGGTCCAAGTTCGTAAAGTGCTTTGTGTGCGTGGGTTAGGAGGCGGAAAGTAATCCTCTTATTGACGGGGAGCCAGTGGAGTTTTTTCAGCTGACTGGAGATGTGGTCTTTACGCGGGATGTCTAGTATGAGTCTGGCTGATGCGTTCTGGATGCGTTGGAGTTTTTTCTGGAGTTTTGCGGTGGTACCGGCGTATAGGGTGTTTCCGTAGTCCAGGCGGCTTGTAACCAGTGCATGGGTGACCGTTTTTCTGGTTTCGGTGGGGATCCAGCGAAATGTTTTTTTGAGCATGCGAAGAATGTTGAAGCAAGAAGATGAGAAGGCGCTGACCTGTCTGGACATCGAGAGTGAGGAGTCTAGGATGACGCCCAGGTTCCGTGCGTGATCCGTCGGGATGGGTGCTTTTCCAAGGGCCTCTGGCCACCAGGAGTCATCCCAGGCGGAGGGGGAGGTTCCTAAGATAAGGACTTCTGTTTTGTCTGAGTTAAGTTTCAGACGGCTATGCTTCATCCACTCCGCTACTTCTTTCATTCCTTCATGTAGGTTGGTTTTGGCGGTGTTAGGGTCTTTGGTGAGTGAGAGGATCAGTTGGGTGTCATCAGCGTAGGAGATGATGTTGAGGT
This sequence comes from Lissotriton vulgaris, assembly GCF_964263255.1. NCBI lineage: Eukaryota > Metazoa > Chordata > Amphibia > Caudata > Salamandridae > Lissotriton > Lissotriton vulgaris. Next base: position 208,993,789 of record NC_141695.1, read on the forward strand.
TGTGTTGGCGTGCGATGGCTGCGAGGGGGCTCATGTATACGTTGAAGAGGGTGGGGCTGAGTGAGGATCCTTGTGGTACGCCGCAGATGACTTCAGTGGCCTCTGACTTGAATGGTGGGAGGCGGACTCTCTGGGTTCTTCCGGTGAGGAACGAGGTGATCCATTCCAGTGCTTTTCCTTGGATTCCGATGTTTCTGAGGCGCTGTAATAGAGTGCTATATTTACAACAAGGGGTGGTGAGGGACAGAGTCTCTGAATTAAGCAGAAAGCTCTCACCCAGTCAAGAGATCAGGGCTAGATCCAACACCGTTTTTTAGCTCACTGCACCATCCCAGTTTCAGAACCTGGCTGTATGCAAATTAGTCTGTTCCTGTCCCAGTGCATGATGGGAACAGGGCAAACCAAACTACAAAAGCCAATTCTTACACTGGGAAGGAAACAAGCTCCCGGGGACCGGTTTCTGGCATTACAGCCGTCTTCGGCCCGGTTTGCTTGAATCCTGATGGTGCAATGAGCAAGGGTCTCACATCTGAGAATACCCTTCCACGCTTAGGGTGGACAAAAATATTTACAACAAGGGGTGGTGAGGGACAGAGTCTCTGAATTAAGCAGAAAGCTCTCACCCAGTCAAGAGATCAGGGCTAGATCCAACACCGTTTTTTAGCTCACTGCACCATCCCAGTTTCAGAACCTGGCTGTATGCAAATTAGTCTGTTCCTGTCCCAGTGCATGATGGGAACAGGGCAAACCAAACTACAAAAGCCAATTCTTACACTGGGAAGGAAACAAGCTCCCGGGGACCGGTTTCTGGCATTACAGCCGTCTTCGGCCCGGTTTGCTTGAATCCTGATGGTGCAATGAGCAAGGGTCTCACATCTGAGAATACCCTTCCACGCTTAGGGTGGACAAAAATATTTACAACAAGGGGTGGTGAGGGACAGAGTCTCTGAATTAAGCAGAAAGCTCTCACCCAGTCAAGAGATCAGGGCTAGATCCAACACCGTTTTTTAGCTCACTGCACCATCCCAGTTTCAGAACCTGGCTGTATGCAAATTAGTCTGTTCCTGTCCCAGTGCATGATGGGAACAGGGCAAACCAAACTACAAAAGCCAATTCTTACACTGGGAAGGAAACAAGCTCCCGGGGACCGGTTTCTGGCATTACAGCCGTCTTCGGCCCGGTTTGCTTGAATCCTGATGGTGCAATGAGCAAGGGTCTATCATCTGAGAATACCCTTCCACGCTTAGGGTAGACAAAAATATTTACAACAAGGGGTGGTGAGGGACAGAGTCTCTGAATTAAGCAGAAAGCTCTCACCCAGTCAAGAGATCAGGGCTAGATCCAACACCGTTTTTTAGCTCACTGCACCATCCCAGTTTCAGAACCTGGCTGTATGCAAATTAGTCTGTTCCTGTCCCAGTGCATGATGGGAACAGGGCAAACCAAACTACAAAAGCCAATTCTTACACTGGGAAGGAAACAAGCTCCCGGGGACCGGTTTCTGGCATTACAGCCGTCTTCGGCCCGGTTTGCTTGAATCCTGATGGTGCAATGAGCAAGGGTCTCACATCTGAGAATACCCTTCCACGCTTAGGGTGGACAAAAATATTTACAACAAGGGGTGGTGAGGGACAGAGTCTCTGAATTAAGCAGAAAGCTCTCACCCAGTCAAGAGATCAGGGCTAGATCCAACACCGTTTTTTAGCTCACTGCACCATCCCAGTTTCAGAACCTGGCTGTATGCAAATTAGTCTGTTCCTGTCCCAGTGCATGATGGGAACAGGGCAAACCAAACTACAAAAGCCAATTCTTACACTGGGAAGGAAACAAGCTCCCGGGGACCGGTTTCTGGCATTACAGCCGTCTTCGGCCCGGTTTGCTTGAATCCTGATGGTGCAATGAGCAAGGGTCTCACATCTGAGAATACCCTTCCACGCTTAGGGTGGACAAAAATATTTACAACAAGGGGTGGTGAGGGACAGAGTCTCTGAATTAAGCAGAAAGCTCTCACCCAGTCAAGAGATCAGGGCTAGATCCAACACCGTTTTTTAGCTCACTGCACCATCCCAGTTTCAGAACCTGGCTGTATGCAAATTAGTCTGTTCCTGTCCCAGTGCATGATGGGAACAGGGCAAACCAAACTACAAAAGCCAATTCTTACACTGGGAAGGAAACAAGCTCCCGGGGACCGGTTTCTGGCATTACAGCCATCTTCGGCCCGGTTTGCTTGAATCCTGATGGTGCAATGAGCAAGGGTCTCACATCTGAGAATACCCTTCCACGCTTAGGGTGGACAAAAATATTTACAACAAGGGGTGGTGAGGGACAGAGTCTCTGAATTAAGCAGAAAGCTCTCACCCAGTCAAGAGATCAGGGCTAGATCCAACACCGTTTTTTAGCTCACTGCACCATCCCAGTTTCAGAACCTGGCTGTATGCAAATTAGTCTGTTCCTGTCCCAGTGCATGATGGGAACAGGGCAAACCAAACTACAAAAGCCAATTCTTACACTGGGAAGGAAACAAGCTCCCGGGGACCGGTTTCTGGCATTACAGCCGTCTTCGGCCCGGTTTGCTTGAATCCTGATGGTGCAATGAGCAAGGGTCTCACATCTGAGAATACCCTTCCACGCTTAGGGTGGACAAAAATATTTACAACAAGGGGTGGTGAGGGACAGAGTCTCTGAATTAAGCAGAAAGCTCTCACCCAGTCAAGAGATCAGGGCTAGATCCAACACCGTTTTTTAGCTCACTGCACCATCCCAGTTTCAGAACCTGGCTGTATGCAAATTAGTCTGTTCCTGTCCCAGTGCATGATGGGAACAGGGCAAACCAAACTACAAAAGCCAATTCTTACACTGGGAAGGAAACAAGCTCCCGGGGACCGGTTTCTGGCATTACAGCCGTCTTCGGCCCGGTTTGCTTGAATCCTGATGGTGCAATGAGCAAGGGTCTCACATCTGAGAATACCCTTCCACGCTTAGGGTGGACAAAAATATTTACAACAAGGGGTGGTGAGGGACAGAGTCTCTGAATTAAGCAGAAAGCTCTCACCCAGTCAAGAGATCAGGGCTAGATCCAACACCGTTTTTTAGCTCACTGCACCATCCCAGTTTCAGAACCTGGCTGTATGCAAATTAGTCTGTTCCTGTCCCAGTGCATGATGGGAACAGGGCAAACCAAACTACAAAAGCCAATTCTTACACTGGGAAGGAAACAAGCTCCCGGGGACCGGTTTCTGGCATTACAGCCGTCTTCGGCCCGGTTTGCTTGAATCCTGATGGTGCAATGAGCAAGGGTCTCACATCTGAGAATACCCTTCCACGCTTAGGGTGGACAAAAATATTTACAACAAGGGGTGGTGAGGGACAGAGTCTCTGAATTAAGCAGAAAGCTCTCACCCAGTCAAGAGATCAGGGCTAGATCCAACACCGTTTTTTAGCTCACTGCACCATCCCAGTTTCAGAACCTGGCTGTATGCAAATTAGTCTGTTCCTGTCCCAGTGCAAGATGGGAACAGGGCAAACCAAACTACAAAAGCCAATTCTTACACTGGGAAGGAAACAAGCTCCCGGGGACCGGTTTCTGGCATTACAGCCGTCTTCGGCCCGGTTTGCTTGAATCCTGATGGTGCAATGAGCAAGGGTCTCACATCTGAGAATACCCTTCCACGCTTAGGGTGGACAAAAATATTTACAACAAGGGGTGGTGAGGGACAGAGTCTCTGAATTAAGCAGAAAGCTCTCACCCAGTCAAGAGATCAGGGCTAGATCCAACACCGTTTTTTAGCTCACTGCACCATCCCAGTTTCAGAACCTGGCTGTATGCAAATTAGTCTGTTCCTGTCCCAGTGCATGATGGGAACAGGGCAAACCAAACTACAAAAGCCAATTCTTACACTGGGAAGGAAACAAGCTCCCGGGGACCGGTTTCTGGCATTACAGCCGTCTTCGGCCCGGTTTGCTTGAATCCTGATGGTGCAATGAGCAAGGGTCTCACATCTGAGAATACCCTTCCACGCTTAGGGTGGACAAAAATATTTACAACAAGGGGTGGTGAGGGACAGAGTCTCTGAATTAAGCAGAAAGCTCTCACCCAGTCAAGAGATCAGGGCTAGATCCAACACCGTTTTTTAGCTCACTGCACCATCCCAGTTTCAGAACCTGGCTGTATGCAAATTAGTCTGTTCCTGTCCCAGTGCATGATGGGAACAGGGCAAACCAAACTACAAAAGCCAATTCTTACACTGGGAAGGAAACAAGCTCCCGGGGACCGGTTTCTGGCATTACAGCCGTCTTCGGCCCGGTTTGCTTGAATCCTGATGGTGCAATGAGCAAGGGTCTCACATCTGAGAATACCCTTCCACGCTTAGGGTGGACAAAAATATTTACAACAAGGGGTGGTGAGGGACAGAGTCTCTGAATTAAGCAGAAAGCTCTAACCCAGTCAAGAGATCAGGGCTAGATCCAACACCGTTTTTTAGCTCACTGCACCATCCCAGTTTCAGAACCTGGCTGTATGCAAATTAGTCTGTTCCTGTCCCAGTGCATGATGGGAACAGGGCAAACCAAACTACAAAAGCCAATTCTTACACTGGGAAGGAAACAAGCTCCCGGGGACCGGTTTCTGGCATTACAGCCGTCTTCGGCCCGGTTTGCTTGAATCCTGATGGTGCAATGAGCAAGGGTCTCACATCTGAGAATACCCTTCCACGCTTAGGGTGGACAAAAATATTTACAACAAGGGGTGGTGAGGGACAGAGTCTCTGAATTAAGCAGAAAGCTCTCACCCAGTCAAGAGATCAGGGCTAGATCCAACACCGTTTTTTAGCTCACTGCACCATCCCAGTTTCAGAACCTGGCTGTATGCAAATTAGTCTGTTCCTGTCCCAGTGCATGATGGGAACAGGGCAAACCAAACTACAAAAGCCAATTCTTACACTGGGAAGGAAACAAGCTCCCGGGGACCGGTTTCTGGCATTACAGCCGTCTTCGGCCCGGTTTGCTTGAATCCTGATGGTGCAATGAGCAAGGGTCTCACATCTGAGAATACCCTTCCACGCTTAGGGTGGACAAAAATATTTACAACAAGGGGTGGTGAGGGACAGAGTCTCTGAATTAAGCAGAAAGCTCTCACCCAGTCAAGAGATCAGGGCTAGATCCAACACCGTTTTTTAGCTCACTGCACCATCCCAGTTTCAGAACCTGGCTGTATGCAAATTAGTCTGTTCCTGTCCCAGTGCATGATGGGAACAGGGCAAACCAAACTACAAAAGCCAATTCTTACACTGGGAAGGAAACAAGCTCCCGGGGACCGGTTTCTGGCATTATAGCCGTCTTCGGCCCGGTTTGCTTGAATCCTGATGGTGCAATGAGCAAGGGTCTCACATCTGAGAATACCCCCCCCCTTTTGTAAATCGGTGATAGAGTGCTATGACAGACTGTGTCGAAGGCTGCGGAGAGGTCGAGGAGGATGAGGGCGACTGTGTCTCCATTGTCCAGTAGAGTTCGAATGTTGTCTGTTGCGGCGATGAGGGTGGTCTCCGTGCTGTGTTTGGCTCGGAAGCCGGACTGTGAGGGGTCGAGGGATTTGTTGGTTTCGAGGAAGGCGGCGAGCTGGTTGTTGACAGCTTTTTCGATGACTTTGGCTGGGAATGGAAGGAGCGAGATGGGGCGGTAGTTTTTGAGTTCGGTGGGGTCAGCTGTGGGTTTTTTTGAAGGGCGCTAAGTTCGGCGTGTTTCCAGCTTTCTGGGAAGGTGGCGGAGTTGAGGGAGCAGTTGATGACGTCTCGGAGGTGTGGTGCTATGATGGAATCAGCTTTGTTGAAGATGTGGTGAGGGCAAGGGTCTGTGGGGGATCCTGAGTGGATGGAGTTCATCAGGCGGATTGTTTCTTCAGTGGAGATTGGGTTCCATTCATTAAGGGTGTTCAAGGGGGGTGAAGGTCCTGCAGAGGGTTGGGTGGGTTGGTCTCCGGATTGGTTGTCGAAGCTGTTGTGGATGTCTGCGATTTTGTTGTGGAAGAACGAAGCTAGGGAGTCGCAGAGGGCTTGAGAGGGGGTGATGTCGTTGGAGTTGGCTGAGGGGTTGGTAAACTCTTTGACGATGTTGAATAATTCCTTGCTGTTGTGGGCGTTGTTATCTAGTCGGTCTTTGAATGCGGCTTTCTTTGCAGTCCGGATCATTTGGTGGTGTATGCGGGTGGCCTTTTTGATGGCGTCCCTGGTGCTGGTGTTTGGGTCTTTTTTCCAGGCCTTTCCAAGGGAGCGACAGAGTTTCTTGGATTTTTTAAGATCATCGTTGAACCAGGGAGCGTTTTTGCTGCCTAGTTTGATTTGACGTTTTTTCAAAGGTGCTAGGTTGTCGGCGCTGTTGGATAGCCATTGGGTGAGGTTAATGGCTGCTTGGTCGGGGTTTGAGGAGTGGACAAGGGGGTTTTGAAGCAGCGATGAGGAGATCTGGTCGATGGTGATTTTGTTCCAGTTTCTTCGTAGAGTAGGTTGAGGATGGTTGTGAGTTGTGGTCTTATTGTAGGTAAAGTGAACGCAGCTGTGGTCCGTCCAATGGAGAACTGTGGTGTGACTGAAGGAGACATGTTTGCTGGAGGTGAAGATAGGGTCGAGTGTGTGACCTGCGATCTGGGTGGGGGTATTAACAAGTTGTTTGAGTCTGAGGTTGGCGAGATTGTCCAGAAGGGTGGTGGCGTTGCTGTCATTGCTATTTTCCAGGTGAAAGAGCCTAGGAATCTGGTTAGACAACGCATTAACTTTCAGCCACCAGGCAACCAAATTATCTGCCACCTGCATGGGAATTATAAGACTCATACGAAAAATCCTGCCGCTCCTCCCTTTCAAGGCCAGACAGATCATGGTCCAGGGCCTAATCCTCTCCCGGCTGGACTTCAGAAATGCCCTTTATCTGGGAGCCCCCGAATCAACCCTGAAAAAACTCCAGGTGATTCAAAACTGCGATGCCCGTACTCTCCTGCGCATTCCCTGCCGCCAATCGGTGAAATCTGAACTAAAAACCCTGCACTGGCTGCCAGTAAAGGACAGAATCAATTTTATCAATTTTAAAAGCATGAGTATTGCCCACCGTGCCTACTGGAGGAAATGAGCAATCCTGAACCACACCTTGATCACCCCCTACTACCCCAACAGACAGCTAAGGTCGTCCCATACCTTTCAAGTCATCAAACCCAGGTTCAAAAGAGAAAGGATTGGAGGAAGAATGTTCTCAACAAACGCGGCAAGGCTCTGGAACTCCCTCCCAATCTTTATCCGCTCAGAACCGAACATTCTGCACTTTCGATAAAAACTAAAAACCTTTCTCTTCAGCAGATAAAATCGATCCGCCCCACGCACCTGTATTTTGCTAAGCGCTAGGACGCCTGCGGGTAGCTATCGCGCTATACAAAAACCAAATCCAATCCAATCCAATCAAAATCCTATGTTGTCAGTAAAAGTGCATCATGGAAAACAAGATTATAGCAGCAATATCAGTGACAATGTGCAATTCATATAGCGCATAAAGTACTAGAGCATAGACCATAAAGTTGCCAGATAAAAACTAACATACAGTCTTATGTTAACAGATAAAGTGTCCCGCAGCCTTTAGGCAATCAAAATTTTGTAGGCGTTTTGGACGCGATACTATCATTAAAATGCAGAATAAAAAGCAAGGGTCTAATTCAAAGGGAGTGCAGAGCCTAACTATCCAATAAGTCCATAAAAATGGAGAGATCAAACACCCCAAGGTCAGTAGTCCCTAGAACATAATAGTAATGGGGTGAAATAAGCTTAAATGCCAGAAACCGTTCCTCGGAAGCTTGTTTCCGGTCCAGGGAAGGCATGGCTTGGCAGTTCGGGCTGGACTGTTCCCATGAGGCACAGGGTCAGACTGATTTGCATATAGCCATGTCTGAACTGGGGTGGCAGAGTGGGCTAAAGCACGGTGATGGATTAAACCCAGATCTCTTGACTGGGTGTGAGTGTTTGATTGGTTCAGATGCGCCGTCCATCACCACCCGCTTTTTTACCGCTTTGTTCGCCATAAGTTGGCAGGGTATACTCAGACGTGAATCCCTTGTTTACTTTGCCACTGGATTCAAGCAAGCCAGGCTGAAGACGGCTGAAATACCAGAAACCGGTCCTCGGAAGCTTGTTTAAGGTCCAGGGAAGGCATGGCTTGGCAGTTCGGGCTGGACTGTTCCCATGAGGCACAGGTTCAGACTGATTTGCATATGGCCATGTCTGAACTGGGGTGGCAGAGTGGGCTAAAGAACGGTGATGGATTAAACCCAGAGTGTTTGATTGGTTCAGATGCTCTGTCCATCAGCATCCCCTTTTGTTAACAACTGCTAAGCATAGAAGCGGTAAGAGTGGAATGCACACAGTACATAGTCACCAGCTCCTAGTGCTGCTCGATGATCCAGAACATGGGACAAAAGGGGAGTGGCCCTGCCCTCTTCCTGGCATTGACAGGCAAAGACGGGCCCGCCCTTGGTCCGGGCATCGTCCTGCGCGCATCCCGCGCTGCGGGGGGAGAGGCAGCGCTTTATGTGCGTTGACCACGCCTCCCCCTCACTCGCGGCAGCTGGAGAATTACCGTTGCACCCTGGAGGCTGTAGTCCTCGCCCGGGGTGTTGTGGCAGATGACAGCTTGATGTTGCAGCGCTGCAATTACCAACACAGACGACCACCAACAGGGCAGCAAGAAGACCAGAAAGGATCTCCCGGCAATATTTCAGCAAAGGCACGACCAGAGAAAGGCTTTATAGTACAAATCCAGATACAGGTGTGATTTAGTGTATGGATTGCAAAGTCATCCTCTGCCCTGGGCACCCCCCAACTTCTTGCTGACTAGTACTGGTGGTAACTGACTCTGACTGACCCTGGGCTCTGCCTAACCATGCCAAGGGCCAGTGCTATGCTGAAGACACGTAGAATACAGTAAAAGCATCTACATACACTACTGTAAACTATGGGTTAGGGTACCCCTGTGATTGGTATGGCCACCCCTATAGGGCTCTAGTACATATAGGTCAGGGGGTTTGAAAATACCTTTAAGGTTTTAGTATAGAATAGTGCATGGCAGTTTAGAGGCCAGCAGCCTTTTCCGCACTTTCATTTGAGCCTTGCTGGAGCCTGAGGTCAGTTTAAAATCAGCCCTGCGTTGCAGGACTGCTTTTAGAATGCATATTGTGCCCAAACTCGACTTTTGTGTTTAGGGCACTTAAAAATAAATAAAGTACACTGTTTGAACATGGTTGGTACCCCCAGGGTCTCCCCTAGGTGTTCTAGGGGTGGGGGTTAGGTACTTATAAGGAGAATCTGTATAAAAATGTTTTAAATGCCCGGGGGTTGGTGAAATTGCACATTTCATTCACCATATTGTAGTAAAGTGCTTCCAAAATCAACATTTGTGCTAGGAGCACTGTGAAATGAGGATCTGCAATAATTGGATATATTCAGAACCCCTAAAGTCTTTCCTAGGTTTTCCAGAGTTGGGGGTCCTGTAGGTATAAGCAGGGTCCTCATAAAACATGTTTTTATATGTCGTGGTATTGGAGACATTGTCCTGTTCATTTTTCCATTGCAGAAATAAGACATTGGAAAAGTTTATAGGTTAATAACTTGAGAAAGAAAAGCCATAAAACTTGGATTAAAGGACTGAGTAGAATGGTAATGATAAATTCAAATATATGTATTGTTGAATTTATTCTAAAATGTACAGACAAGAAGTTATAAGACTTTTTTTTGTCTGTTAGCCAAAATCCAATCCTGTACTTCTCTGCCCTGATTGGTCAGAGAGAAGTGGGTGAGCCTGGCTGTTTTAAAGAGGTTTTAAATGACCACTGGCATATTGAATTTTGGTCGAATAGTGGTTTCTGGGTAAGCATTTTGCTACACTGTGCAGGAAGTAGTCAGACCTTTAGGTGGAACCCTGCAGCTCATTGGACAGGAGTGACCTCCTACTTGACCCAGCAAAGTTGGAATAAGTATCTGAAACTTAAGAGAATCAGAAGGGTCTACGCTGAAGAGTTTGATGTGCATTCACCAGGCCTTGCACTCTGAGGATTGCGTCTTTTGCACCATCTGAAACTACTGCCCTGTATATCAAACCTGCTTCAAAAGAACTAAAGATTGGACTCCCTGCAGGCTATAGGTTAAAGGAGATCACCTGGACCGCCACCACAAATAATCCCCAGCCTGCAATACTACCAGTGGATTTGTAAGGGTTTTGTCCAAGTTGATTGTGGGAATTGAAATCTCACACTTTCAAGGACCCTCTTGGAGATTCCAGAACCTTGGATTGTGTGTTGCATACTTTGGGACCCGCAAGAAGAACTTCAGGAAGGAGTTGTAACAGGACCCAGCCTGCTGGAGGGGGCTGCACAAGACTGGTGAGAGATCCCCAATTGCTAAATGCGAATGTGTCCCTGTAAGAGGCAACAAATTAACCAAAAGGGGCACAGTTGGTTTCTAAACACTAGAAAGTGGCTAATCTTTAAAATTTCATATCTCTGGTTCCCTACAATGGATTGTTTTCGTTTTGGGGTCATTCAAAGGATAAAAATATTTCCTATTTCTATAAATTGGTGTTGGATTTTTATTTTGTGTTGTATTTTAAATATTTACTGAATTGGTGTTTTACATGCCCACATATATCAAGCGTTTTTGCATTCGCAAACGGCGCGAATCACAAAAATCGGCCGTTTGCGAATGCAAAAACCTTTTTTTTGGGATGCATCATTTTATTTTCATTTTTCGCAATTTAAGAAATTGCATTTTTTTGCGATTTCTCAAATTGCAATAGCATTTAAGAAATCGCAAATTTCGCGATTTCATAAATGCTATGCATGATTTATTTTAATTTGCGAATTCGCAATTTAGAAGGGGAAAATTACCATGAAGTAAACCTTCATGGTAATTTGCGAAAAGGTTTAAAAAATGCAAAAAAAATGCATTTTTGAAACTTATATTTTACACACACACATGCCCTTGGGACATGTGTGTGAGTAAAATGTACTTACGTGACATTTCAGGGGTGCAGGGGGGGGTCCTTTGGACCCCCCCCTGCACCCTTGAAATTGCATTCTCGTTTTGCAATTCCTTAATTGCGAATTTGCAAAATGAGAATGCCTTCCCATTTGATTCCTACGGGCCTCTAGGCCCATAGAAATCAATGTAAAGCGATTCCTTATTTGCGATTCGCAATTAAGGAATCGCAAATAAGGAAAATTAAGAAAACGCAAAAACGTTTGCGATTTCTTGGTGCATAGCAATTTGCGATTTCTAAATTGCGATTTGTTAATTTTCGCAATTTAGGAATTGCAAATTCCTACAATGATGCATGTGGGTGTAAATGCTTTATATACCTGTCTTTGAAGATAAGCCTGCGTGTCCCCAGCCAAGCTATCACGGGTTGAGCATGGGAATAATTTTCTAGGACCTATTCTGAACCCTATACTGTGTTAGTGGCCTTATTATCAGTGGCAGATATACATTTGCAGCTACTAATAATTCACTTTCCAACATTTGGTGCTCAGCGGTGTGGATGAGGTCTTGTGTTTAAAAAAGTACACCTTTCAGTAAAGTGAAATAAGATTGTAAATATCCTCTAAATTGCATTAGAACAAAACGTTTTAGTTTGATTTATAACTAAACTGTGTGTAATCCATTGTTTTGATTTTTCTAAATTGTTCTAAGATTGTTGTGCATAGTTATTGTGACGCAAAACTAGGGAACCATGGATCTGGACCTGGCTTAACTGTCCCAGTTCGGGGTGGGTAATCTTAGGGTACAGTGTAGGCTTAGGGGGCTGCCTGCTTCCAACAAGATTAAGAAGACAGGATTGCTTAAGTCCCTATCGGCCTGGGCTGGGGTAGCTGAGGAGATTCAAAAGGCGATGTAGGGTGAGCCCCCCAACCTCACCCCAGAGGGGGTTGAGGATGATGCCTCTTCCATTTTTTCTAGTGTTAGCCAAATGATTCCCAATAGTAGGCGGGGGAAAGGGTCTCCTACTTAGGAACCACCACTGTCCGTTGCAGAGAGACAGCTTAAGGCTAAATTAGCTTGGATAGCTTTGGAGCAGAGAAAACTGAAATTGGCTGAGAAGAGATGGTAGAGGGAGGAGGCATTGAAAAGAAATGGCGGCAGTGAAAATTATAAAGATTTTGAAATGGCCAGGGGCTGTGGTCTTGATCACAAACTTCCCAAGGGTATAGTACCCATGTACACTGTGGGAGATGACATTGACAAGTGGCTAGCAGCTTTTGAGAGGGCCCTTAAAATGAGTAGGGGCCACTCTAATTATTGGGGTGCACTCCTGTGGGAGTTGATTCCAGTAGCTGGGAGGGATTGGCTCCTGACCCTGAAGGGAGAGGATGCAGAATCTTACCAACAGATGAAGCATGCTTAGGTAAAAGATTTGGTCCAACTTCAGATCAGTACAGGGTAAAGTTTAGAGGCACCCAGAAATTGAGTTCAAAGTCTTGGGTAGACTTTGTGGACACTTCAGTGAAGGCACTGGAAGGCTGAATTGTTGGTAACACTGTTGACAAATATGAGGGATTGTATAATTTGTTTTTGAAAGACAATATTTTGACTCATTGTGCAGAAGAGAAGTTACACCAGTATCTAGTGTACTTTAAGATGACAGACCCCAGAGAGCAGGGAGAAGCAGCTGATGAGTGGGTGAGAACCTGGATTTCCATTCCGTACCAGGGGGGTGACCAGAAGAAAGGACAGGTCCCTCCTCAGGGGAAAGCCCAAGGGAAAGAAGGTCAAAACCAGAAGGAGTCGTCCAAAGACCCACAAAACCTGCACAGAGGGGAAGGGGGCCCAAGCAAACCCAAATTCAAAGGAAGGTGGTATCAGGGAAAGAATGGTAGATTATTTGATCCCTGAAAGGTGAGTAAGTGCTTAGACTGTAACCAGCCAGGGCACAAGCAGGGAGATGCTGTCTGTGTCAAGATGCTCCTTCCTTAGGGGCTATCCACAGGAATTGCCACTGTAAGTGTAGGGGTGTATAGTGGTTGCCCCAGAGGCGGGTAGTCAGGTGGTAGAAGCAACCTTAGTGTCCCTGGGTGGGGTACATTTTGAAACCCTTGCTGTCTTACCTCCAAACATGGACAAGTATCGGCCGAGGCCTAAAGTGAATGGGACTGAGGTTAAGGCTATCAGAGACACAGGGGCTACTGTAACTATTGTCCTGGAAGAGCTGGTGCCTCCATAGAGGTTGCTACCTGGTGGGTTTTACCAGGTGACTTATGCAGACAGCACTACGAAACTCCATCCTATCACTGTAGTGGATTTGGAATGGGGAGGTGTGACAGGCCCTATTAAGGTAACTGTGTCAAAGGTGCTCCTAGTCCAGTGTTTACTGGGCAATGATCTTGAAGCCTCTGCGTGGTCAGAGGTGGAGAAAAGAATCCATATGAAAATATTGGAGCTCCCTGAGTGGGTATGTGCTGTGACTAGGTCCCAGACTAGCCAGAAGGGAGGGGATGGACAATTGGACCCTGGAACATAGGGCCAAGCATACAAATACAAGGGTACTAGGCCTGGTGAGCCAGCCCAGGGAACTCCAGAGGTGCAGGAAGAATCAAACCCTGATGGGAAGGATCTGGCCTCTGAGGGAGGGACTCCATCCCTGGGAGAGCTGTCAAATTTGGCAGAACTGACAGGAGCAGGTAGACCCTCCAGAGAGGAGTTCGGTAAGGGACAGAGAGACTGTGCCACCGTTGAGAGCTTAAGGTGGATTGCCTCTAAACAAGAGGAGGGGGATGACAGTGGGTTTCATAGAATCTACTGGGAAGATGGACTGCTTTATACAAAGGCTAGACACCTCAAGGAGGGGGCCACCAGGAGGTTGGTGGTGCCTCAGAAGTACAGAGCATTTATCCTGACTTTGGGTCATTATATCCCCTTGGCAGGACATTTGAGACAGACAAGGACATGGAACTGGTTGGTGAACTATTTATATTTGCCACATATGTCTGAAAAGGTAAAGGAGTTTTGCAGCTCCTGTGTCACCTGTCAGGCCAGTGGCAAGGCAGGGGGAAAGACAAATGCTCCCCTAATACTACTGCCAGTGATTGGGGTTCCTTTTGAAAGGGTGGGGATGGACATTGTTGGTCCCCTGGACCCACCTACTGCATCAGGGAATAGATACATCTTAGTGGGAGTGGACCATGCCACTAGGTACCCTGAAGCAATCCCTCTTCGAACCATTGATGCTCCTGCAGTGGCTAGAGCACTGCTTGGAGTGTTCACCAGAGTGGGTTTTCCGAAAGAGGAAGTATCAGATAGGGGCAAAAACTTCTTGTCCGGCTATCTGACTGCTATGTGGGATAAGTGTAGTGGCAACTACAAGTTCACCACTCCCTATCACCCACAAGCAAATGGTCTTGTTGAGAGATTCAACAAAACCCTGAAGGGCATGATAAATGGGTTGTCTGAGAAACTCAGGAGGAGATGGGATGTTCTCCTCCCATGCTTACTGTTTGCCTACAGGGAGGTTCCACGGAAAGGGGTTGGCTTCAGTTCATTTGAGTTGTTGTTTGGACACCCTGTGAGCGGGTGATTGCGCCTGCTGAGAGAGTCTTTAGAGAAGCCTCTTAAAGAAGCAAAGAACAATGTGCTTGACTATGTGCTAGGCCTAAGATCTAGAATGGCAGAGTACATGTACAAGGCAAACAGAAAACTGGAGGCCAGCCAGGAGCTCATGAAGCACTTGGATGATCAAAAGACTACTATGCCTGAGTATACTCATCAACAAATCCCTACTCCGCAAACTCCAGACAATACAGAACACCGCCGCCAAATTCGTCCTCCCCTGGCACGAACATATCAGCCATCACCTACGAAGACTCCACTGGCTCTCTGTGGAGAAAGGAGTCACCTTCAAAATCCTCACCAACACCTACAAATGCCGACACAACAACGGACCCAAAAACCTCAATTACAGAATCAACTTGCACGTACCCAAAACAAACCTCCAATCTCCCAACCTCGCACTGGACGAAACCCTGCATATCCACAGAGCCAGAGCAGGCGGAAGATCCTTCTCCCACATTTGCAGCCAAATCCTGGAATGAGCTACCGGTAATCAGACGCGCCTCATCCCTGAACTCCTTCAGGAAGGCCCTCAAGACCTGGCTCTTCGGCTAATCAGATCTGCTGACCTCCTCATTCCCCTCAGCGCCTTGAGACCCTCAAGGGTGAGTAGCGCGCTTACAATTCCTCAGATGGATTGATTGATTGATGTGTTCAGTACCAGTGTTGCTGGCCCCTGACTACACAAAATATTTGTAATTCAGACAGATGCTTCAGAACAACCTTTATTAGAAGGCAACTTCTTCCCAGAGAGCAGAAATGGAGTGCCATTGAGCGAGAGGCTTTTGCTGTGTTTTGGCCCCTGAAAACGTTGAGCCCATATTTGTTTGGGACCCACATTTGTGTTCAAACTACCCACAGGCCTCTCTGATGGCTCATGCAAATGAGAGGGGAGAATCCCAAGCTGTTAAGGTGGTCCATGTCCCTACAGGGAATAGACTTTGCAGTGGAACACAGACCTGGGGTTGCCCATGCAAATGCGGATGGACTTTCCAGATTTTTCCACTTAGCTGATGAGGACTACCTGGGTGTAGGTTAGTAACCCATCACCTTTCGCTTTGGGGGCTATGTTGCAAAGTCATCCTGTGCCCTGGGAACCTCCAAACTTTTTACTGACTGGAACTGATGGTAACTGACTGACCCTGGGCTCTGCCTAACCAGGCCCAGGGCCAGTGCTACACTGCAGACACACGTAAAATACAATGAAAACACCTACATACACTAGGGTATACTATGGGTTAGGCTACCACTGTGATTGGTATGGCCTCCCCTATAAGGCCCTAGTACATATAGGGCAGGGGGATTGAAACTACCATCAAGCCGCTAGTATAGAATAATGCATGGCAGTTAAGAGGCCAGCAGCCTTTTCTGCACTTGCATGTGTACCCTGCTGGAGCATGAGGTCAGTTTAAAATCAGCCCAGTGTTGCAGGACTGCTTTTAAAATGCAAATGATGCCCAAACATGACTTTTGTGTTTGGGGCACTTACAAACGGCTAAACTACAATGTTTGGACATGGTAGTTACCCCCAGGGTCTCCCCTAGGTGTTCCAGGGATGGGGAGGCAGGTATTTATAAGGAGAATTTGTATAAAAAGGTTTATCAATACCCTGGGGTTAGTGGAATTGCACATTCCACTCCCCACATTGTATACAAGTGCTTCCCAAAATCGACTTTTGTGCTAGGAGCACTGTGAAATGAGGCTCTGCAATATTTTGATATATTCAGAACCCCTACAGTCTTTCCTAGGTGTTCCAGGGTTGAGGGTTCTGCAGGTATAAGCAGGGTCCTTATAAAACCTGTTTTATATGCTCTGGTATTGGAGAAATTGTCCAGATCATTTTCCATTGCAGATCCCCAGCCTATAGGTAAACCCTGGAAAAGGTTCTTAATTAATAACTGAAGAAAGAAAAGCCATCAAACTAGGATTAAAGGACTCAGTAGAATGGTAATAATAAGTCCAACAATATGGTATTGTTGCATTTATTCTAAAATGTACAGACAAGAAGTTATAAGACATTTTCTTGTCTGTAGGCTAAAATTCAACCCTGTAGTACTCTGCTCTGATTGGTCAGAGATAAGCAAGTGAGCCTGGCTGCTTTGAAGAGGTGATAGCGGACCCCTGGGGTTAGGAAGCCTCCTGGAGAGGAGAGGCTGCTGGACATAAGAATGCCAGAGCCAGAGGGAGGAACACTAAATAACGCTCTTGAAGGGAAGGGGGAGACAAGCTATAGACATCAGTTTCATTTACAACTCTCCTCTTTGACACAAGGCAGATGCTAGGTTTAAGAAAAGAATGAGCAGATGGAAGGGGAAGAGACTATGGAGATTAGCCATCCTAGGGGTGTGTTTAGCCAGCTTTTCCCTCCCTGCTGAAAATTCTAACATATTGAATTTTGGAGGAATAGTGGTTTCTGGGTTAGCATTTTGCCACACTCTGCAAGAAGTGGTCAGACCTTTGGGTGGAACCCTCAGCCCCTTGGACAAGAGTGACCACCTGCTTGATCCAGAGAAGTTGGAATAAGTATCTGAGAAGGGCAGAGCCCCTCGGATCTGCTGCTTGTAACTTAAGAGAATCAGAAGGGTCTATGCTAAAGAGTTTGATGTGCATTCACCAGGCCTTGCACTCTGAGGATTGCGCCTTTTGCGCCATTTGAAAATACAGCCCTGTGGATCAAACCTGTTTCAAAAGGACTAGAGAGTGGACTCCCTGCAAGGTACAGGGTAACAGAGCTCATGTGGACCATCACCACAAAAAATCCCCAGCCTGGAGTACTATCAGTGGATTTGTAAGGGTTTTGTCCAAGTTAATTGTGGGAATTGAAATCTCAACCTTTCAAGGACCCTCTTGGAAATTCCAGAACCTTGGATTGCGTGTTGGATACTTTGGGACGGCAAGAAGAACTTCAGGAAAGAATTCTAACAGGACCCAGTCTGCTGGAGAAGGCTGCACAAGACTGGTGAGAGATCCCCCAGAACAATTGCTAAATGTGAATGTGTCCCTGTTAGAGGCAACAAAATGACCAAAAGGTGCACGGTCGGTTTCTAAGCACTGGAAAGTGACTAATCTTTACAAATTCATCCTACAGTGGATTTTTTTAGTTTTGGTGTCATTTAAAAGATACAAATATTTCCTATTTTATAAATTGGTGTTAGATTTTTACTTTGTGTTGTTTTCTAAATATTTACTGATTTGGTGTTTTTAAATGCTTTAAATACCTGCTTTTTAAGTTAAGCGTGCCTGCTCGCAGCCAAGCCACCAAGGGATGACCATGGGAATAATTTTCTAAGACCTATTCTGAGCCCTATCCTGTGTTAGTTGCCTTATTGCAAGTGGCAGATATACATTTGCCCCTACTAATAATCCACTTTCCAACAGGTTGGTACTGTGAGATTCCTGAGGGGGGTGTCAACTTCTTTAAGGTGCCGTTCCTTCGTCCTGTCTTTTATCAAAGGTCTGTTACAACAGAAGTGAATCCTCTTCTAATTAACCACAATACAGACACAGGGAGTAACCAGTTTTCACACCTGGTAGTCAGCATCCACCAAACAATGACTCAAAATGGTTCAAAGGCCTAAGCCTTCCCCTCTTATATGATCTCCTAGTCCTACAATGTCAAGCTTATCAGATACATCATATCCCTAACAATAACCTCAGTCCCCTTTGACCAGTAACTATTTCTGGAATAAAAAAGAACTTTGATGTGCACAGGGGATATTCTGCTCCCCTTCCTCCAGTGTGTTTTATTCCAACTCCAACTCTAGGAAATACCAGCAATCCCCATCTGTCTGTGGCTTGCAGCCCTCACCTCCACTATCCTTTCCAGGCCCTGGAACCCTTTTATGTACCATCCACAGTCATACACACATCTGAGCATGCACACACAAGTATCATGCACTGCCTGGTGCAACACACAATCACCATGTAGACCAAGGGTGAGTCAGTACACAGAAGATGAACTTTATATGTGTTGGCCAGTGACACAGGTAAAAAGGCATGTTCAAACTATTGATTACTACTAAACACAAAATAGGTATGGTGCCACCAACATACTTGTGTCACTAAATTCCTGTCAAGGGCAGTAACCCTCTACCACTAGGAGGGTAGTGGTTGATGCACTCCTCCAAGCCCTAAAAGACTGCATTAACATAAAACAGTCCTACGTCTTGGCACATACACATGATCTGTGTCTGCCCATGACCAAAAATGATTAGCAGGGATTCAAATATCAAAGTAGCTGGGGCACTCAGAACAGATGTGCACATCTGCCGCCTTGCATTGGACTTTTACATCCCAAGAGCTAGCAAACATTTATATGGCAGCACCTCTTACTTTCATTAGGGCAGAGATGTGGTTGGCACTCCGGCATCCATGCCGGCACAACCCACCTCCCCCTCCCCATCCCCTCCTTACGAGCAAGCCTTGTTCATGCTCACATATACTGACAAACGTACATCTGTGTATGCATACACAAACACATCACATATTTCATTTGTTCACAGAGGCTAAACAAAACACCTCCATGAATCCATACACAGACAGACAAATCAACAAACATACAGGTACAACTTAACAGTCAGGAACAGATACAGTCACAGGCTGAATGCATACAGGTACACACACACACACGAGTGGATAGACCATGCATGATTGCAGTGGTGAGTGATCAACTGATACATTGTTGTTTTTGGCTAAATAGATTATTAGATTAATGAATGAGTGAGAGTGGTGAATGAATGCTTTTATAGATTATGTGACTTTAGACATTTATGAATGACTACATGTGTGAGTTTATGAATTGATGTAAGAGAGACTAGGCAATGAATGCATAAATGCTGGGTGGTGGATAGTTCACCAAGCACTCCCCCACCATTTTTTTCACACGTTCAGCCATCACTCATTCATTCAACTCACTCACCCCGTCAGCCAATAATGCTTTCTCACTTACCATTTGGTTCATATATCCAGGAACTCGTTTATGCTCTCATCACACACCCTGTACCTATTGTAGGGAAACATCCTTTACGACGCAACTTTTACCACGCAGTACCTTTACAACGCAGGTTTTTCAACGCAAGTCATTACAACGACTTGCGCTGGGGGGCGCTTTAGGATAGGTAATAGTTTAATGTACTATCCAACACCTTCCCTACTATCCACGGGGACTGGAGTTGGAATAGTAAATTAAACTATTCACTATCCAGCACCCCCAACGCAAGTCGTTGTAACGACTTGCATTGAAAAACCTGCGTTGTAACAACGTACATCCCCTATTGTACCTATTAATCCATGCATCCTTTCTTCTAACCTTTGACTAATTCCCTCATTCACCCACACACATGTCTTCACATAAAAAGCCGTACCTATTGGCCTGATCAGTTCTTGGTTTTAATTGTAGTTTACGGAACAGTATTTCCAGCAGGTTAGATTTCATAATGCCTGTGTAATCTGGCTCTATATCAGCAGCACATAGTCACAAATCCGCAATATTGAAATAATATTGACAGAATTGGGATTTTAGGCACACAGGGCAGATTCATCGAATGTTTCTTAGCAGGAGGCAGGGCTAAGCATGCAAAACAAAAAATCCAACCCTTATTCACTAAATCAGGAATGTTGGGGGTTGAAGATGTCACTTACACGTGTGGAAGTTCAAGTAAGTGCAGATTTGACTACAGTCATAAGTGACACATATGCCCTCATTGCGATGAAAGGGCTAAATGGCGACCCCTATACAAACACGTGTGTGCACAGGATCGGAATTACAATTTGTAAGATAATTACCCCCTCACCCCCCTTCCAATTGTCCTTTGATAAATTCCAGCAAATGATACTTGCCAAAATGATCGGTATTGATCGGTATTGGGGGGGAGGGAGCAGGAAAAAGGCAACCCGCATGTATCTGTTTCTAACACACCTAGGGGCAGATTTATGTTAACTGGCGCATCCCGAGGGATGCGCCAGTTAACATGCGCCACAGTGCGCCACAGCTACGCCACCCATGGTGCGCCGCATTTATGATGCGGCGCACCATGGGGCAAAAACAGCACAGATGCGTGACGCATCTGTGCCGGAAATGTGGCGCATTGCTAGAGTTGCGTCGCAAGCGCGACGCAGCTCCAGCAATGCTCTGGGGGGGCCTATTCTTTCAATGCTACCTCAAGCCTTACGCCTGCTTCAAGCAGGCGCAGGGTTTTGAGGCAGCATTGCCCTGAAAGTGACTGAGTGAAATCTCATAGATTTCACTCAGCCACTTTCAGGAGGCGTTCCTGCGCAGGAACGCCCCCCGCTGCGCAGGAACGCCTGCTCATGGCGCAGTGCTGTACAACGTGACGCATCTCCTAGATGCGTCACGTTGTAAATAGGGCGCAGGGATGCGCCACGTTTCCGTGCCGCTGCGTCACGCAACGGCGGCGTAAACGTGGCGCAAGCCCTTCATAAATCTGCCCCCTAGATTTCTGTTAAAAACTCAGATTGGGAGGAAACAAAAGTGGGGAAGAAGAGAAAGAAAGATAGAGAGAAAGGAACGTTCAAGTTGTTGTTGACCGCTAAGCTACTCCAGTGTACTTTACGCGGGTGGGGTTCGACGAAGAAGCAACCAAGCTCCAGTGATCAGCCTAGGGTGGTTTGCGAGTGGTCAGGTAGTTGTCAACAATATGCACCAAGATCGTGATCACCTAACAATTCATGTAGGCGCCAAGACGTTGACAATGACACGCCAAATGTAACCCCACCGGCGCACGGTCTCACCAGTATTGCCTTCTCTGTGCCTGTAATGTACTGTATATATGAAAAAAAAAATCCTAATAAAATCATTTGAATTAAAAAAACTCAGAATGGGAGCTTTTTACCACAAATGGTGAAAGCCTCACCCTGGGGTAATGGTATTTACCACGTGTTGTAGATACTCCACCCTATTCCGACACCTTGTAATGAGTCCCAGAGTGTTTACAATGGAGTATCATGGCACAGGTCAAGCAAACGAGGTAACCACGCACAATCCATTTGCAATGTCTTTTCCCCACTTTTCCGCATTTACGACATAACATGTTCCGGCGTAAGTGCTTATAAATGTAGGGAATGTGCTCAGAACATCCAGTTCTTGAAAGGAATGCAGATACATGGAAGACTTTACATAAGACCAGCTTTCCAAGTAAATAAAACATCGAAAAAATAATAGTATTGATATTTGACATATTCATTACGCCTACACAAGCTGATTTTCCTTTTCTAACATTCAGGTTGAGGTTGAGGATACCCAGGTGCACTTAGACACCTATAAAAAGCTACACATTTTAATTTCATTCAGTTCAGTATTCTACTGAATAACAAACATCTCCTGTTATGTATGTGTAATGTCGCTAAGAGCAGAGATTTACAACTTTATGAATCGGTCCCATTTTGTTTTTGTTCAATTTACAAACAGTTGAATTGTGTTTCAGACAATTCAAGGAGTATAAAATAGAACTGTGGATTTTAAATGGCGACATGTCACTATTACTCCAAGGCCTAGATGTAGGTAATTTTATTTTACCACTTCTTAAATACCGAATTTTACCGATTCGGTATTTAAGAAGTGGTAAAATAGAGGAGGGGGAGGGAATGTAGGTATTACAGAATCGGTAAATACAGATTCGGTAATGCCCATTGATTCCTATGGGCATTGAAGCCCATAGGAATCAATGGGCATTACCGAATCGGTATTTACAGAATTGGTAAATACCGATTCCAGCAAGGGTGCAGGGGGTGTCACTTTGACACCCTCTAGCACCCCAAATACAGGCATGTGTGCCATGTGGCACACAGACATGCCCTAAGGGCATGTCTGTCTGTCACATGGCATAGGTGTGCATGCACACCTGGATTCGGTATTTTACCACCCAATTGGATTGGGTGGTAAAATACCGAATCTGAAAGGCCTTTGGGACTCAGAAGAGTCCCACCTACATCTAGAAGTTACCGAATCTGTAAAAATACCGATTCTGTATTTTACCGATTCGGTAAATTTACCGAATCGGTAAATTTACCAAATCAGTAAAATTGGCCCCCTACATCCCAAATACCCATTTACCGGTCGGTAACGGCCGAAATCGGCCGTTACCGGCTGGTAAATGGCCACCTACATCTGGCCCCTAGTCCGATGCTGCCTCGTCTCCTTACCATCTGAGGGAATAGCCTCTCGTTGGATAGGATTGTTTCACAAAACACCAATTAGGTACTTTCAAACAGAGCTTGAAAAGTCCTTTCACTCTTTCTACTACCTGTCACATCACAACCACTTCCCATATATTCCATTTCAACCTTCTTAGCTTTCTGTGATTATAAAGCTCTAACATTGTCAGCGGAATGCTAGGGAAGAGACGGTGCAGGGCTGGGATGTGGAAGCACTGGACTAGGATGAATGAAGAAAACTAGTAGGAATCGACATGACCTGCACATCCTCTTTTCCTCATCCCAACCCTGGCCATCTAACGTAAAGAAAGCTCCTAAATGCTGCAAATTCAAACTTTGAACACATGTGGCTGAACCATCCAATTGATTGTGAATGCACAAAAGTGTGGGGAGTAGCCCCGGTGGCGGCTTTCCAAATCTTAGACAAGGAATCTCCTTTAACCTCAGCTCAGGAAGTCGCCATCCCTCTGGATGATTGCACCAAGATGCCAAGGGGAAGATCCACGCCTACTGATTTCTACGAAAATGGCAGCCCTAACCCAGCTACTAATAGTTATTATTATTATTATTATATTTCTTATATAGCGCCAGAATCGACCCCCGAAGGGGTATCTCCGCGCTTGCCTTGGGAACCCGTCCTGGTTTTTCCTTGTGAGATAGCCCCTACAGGGCATCCCCAAGGTGAAAGCCAGGCATCCCGCCGCAGGGGGGCCGTTGTGGAGATTAAGCAAGCTTAATGCCCAGAGTTGCAGAGTGTGAACCCATGATTAGGTCAGGCACCGAAGCGAGAATTATCGAGTCCGTGGACATTTGAGCTCAACACCCTGCCGCGCCGGGAATTGAACCCTGGTCCCGGGTCTGACCTCTGCTTCAGGGTCTGCCTGCTCTAACCAGTGAGCCACACTTCTCCAGTTGCAGTTGAGGGCTTACTTCCCTTTGTCTCACACACCAAATGTAACAAAGAGAGGGTTCAGGTGCATACACTCTGCTATCCTTTCTAAATATGCACCCGAGGCTCTCCTGGCATCCTTCAGTTGTGAATTGTCCCTCTTCATTTGAGGATGGAGAACTATCCGTCTCATTCATGATTCTCTTGCTGTAAATGAAATTTGGAAAGGACTTTAGGACAAAAAATGGGACCTCGCCTCAGGACCACTTGGTCTGGAAGAACTGAAGATAAGAGGTGGAGGGGGGAGTGTCAATCTCCAGAGCACCTACTTTACCGAGGCATTTGTCCAAAGTAATAGCTTAAAAGAAAGTCACTTTGAGAGGCAGAAAAAACAACAAAACAATTCCCGTAAGTATTAAGCGCAAAGCTAAGGAGGCAGGAACTTAGGGGCATATTATCAAGGACCGTGTTAAAATTATAGCAGTTTTATCGGCAGGAAACTGCCGATAAAACGGCGATAATAGGCTTGATAATAAGCCCTTGTTAATTCCCATAGAAGCCCAGGTTAACATCAGAACATGGGCTTCTATGGGAATTAACAAGGGCATATTATCAAGCCCATTATCGCCGTTTTATCGGCAGTTTCCTGCCGATAAAACAGCGATAATTTTAACACCGGTCCTTGATAATATGCCCCTGAATATTTTGGAAGTGGGCTGTGTATTCCAGGTGGCAGAAATATTAACAGGATTTGTCAAAATATTCCTGTCTTGTGTGACAGAACTACCTCAGCTGGTCAAGGCTGGGACGAGGAAGAGAGAACGAGAAGGTAATGTGGGTGCAATGCTGATGCCACAGTGTTTCACATATGGAAACAACAATGGTCCCTGGCAAGGAGACGAATGATTGAAAATGAATATAGACTCAGTTAGTTCTATATTAGCGAAGACATGCCCAGCCGGGTAGAGGTCCTCAAAGTTTATATTTAAATCAAAGCTTGCAAAACACAATTGCTCCCGTTTTAACTCCTTGCCTGCGCACTCTTATTTTGAGCTCTCATACCAATTGCCCTGGACCCTCGAAATAATTTCTTAGGCACTACTGATAAACCGAATAAAGCGGACAATTCATCTAAAATTGTTCCTGATTTAACTACTTGCCTGCACGCTCTTATTTGAGCTTTCATAACAATTGCCCCTCTGGCTAAAGAGGCTTATAATTTAAAAAGGCAACCATTGCTTTGTCCTGATGATGGACCCCATCATTTAGTAAGGGGGTCCGAAACGTCGTCGACCTACTGTGTACCATATACTTGTGGAATAATTCACTATACAAAATTGTGTAATGGTACCTATAAGAAATTCTCTGTCTAAAATTGGAATTTTGCAGAGACTGTTGATTTTGCCTTACAAGCCCTTTGTGTATGTCTTTGTTTGTGTATTGTCGTGGTTGGGTACAGGCTTGTGCCCCACGAACGTGAATTGTTGAAGGTGTTATTGTGTTTTGCAAGCTTTGATTTAAATATAAACTTTGAGGACCTCTGCCCGGCTGGGCATGTCTTCGCTAATATAGAACTGACTGAGTCTATATTCATTTTCAATCATTCGTCTCCTTGCCACGGACCATTGTTGTTTCCATATGATTAAGCTCCCCGAGGTCCCTCGCTGATACTAATTGGGGTCCCCTTGTTGTTTAAAATAGATACAGTGTTTCAGATGTCACTCCCTCATCCACAATTACACTTGGCTTCAATTGAGGCAGAGCAATGAGCTTAAGATGGCACTCAGTCCTACTAGATCTATAGACAATCACTAGTGAAGGCTGATAAATACCGCTCCGCCAGCGGAGTCCGCAGATTTTTGCCCACTCTGTGGTTCGCATGGCAAAACTCCAACGACCGCATAGTGGAGTTTTTTCTCACGCACAGCTCGCCAACGGTAATTTGGCGAGCGCCAGTGACAATTGGCATCCCCCAGCAGGATTTTTGGGTGCTAAGACGACACAATGCAAGATTTCTCAAAGAGGGCTGTCGCTGCCATTCACAGTGAGAAAGTGGCAGCTCATGTAGAAATTCTACTCGAGTGGCAGCAAAGAAGCAGTGCCCTCTGGCAAGTTGCATGGTGCCATTCAAGCTGATTTTACAGCGTGGAACAAGCTCCTGTTGCTAAAAATCAGCACAACGTGCTGAT
The DNA here is from genome assembly GCF_964263255.1 of Lissotriton vulgaris. Taxonomy (NCBI): domain Eukaryota; kingdom Metazoa; phylum Chordata; class Amphibia; order Caudata; family Salamandridae; genus Lissotriton; species Lissotriton vulgaris. The sequence goes on from NC_141695.1 coordinate 209,019,657, forward strand.
TGCATTTGTTCAGCGAACTCCCCGGGATCTCACAGAGTTTTTATGCAACTCCGTGGAATTCTGCTGAGTCCCAGCACACACCCCTACAAAATATCCTGATTCTGTTTCCGAAATGTTCACTTTTTTGACTCTGTCTTTGTACTTGTGATATTTTAAAACAGGAGTGTGGGCTAAAGGGTGTTTAATATCATCTTGATGAACTGTTTGGTGACTGCTCTACTTTTGAATGTTCTTGGCAGGGCCTGCTTGACTTTCCACCGGATGTGCAGGTCGCCTTGGATGCTGCCCTCAAAGTTTAGAAACTTTCATAGACTTTCATTCTCCCATAACCACAGAGTAAGGATGACACCACTCTTGATGCTTTCATTTAATATGTTGAATGCTTTAAAAATAAGGGTCAATCATCATCTAAAGTATGCCACTCTCATTCCATTTAGGCAAAGAAAGCTTTCTATTTTATTTATTTGTTTACTGTTTATTAAGCACGCGATTCCCCAACGGATGTCATTGCGATAAGGCAAACATGGTACTGCCAGCCAATCAAAGATACCTAAATAGAAGTACACAGAAAAGTCTTCAAACCTTTATGAAACTTCAAAAATACACAAGAGGAAACTATATTTAGCCAAGATTGACAAAACTTCTAGATTTTTATTAGTGAAGGTTCCTTGTAATTGACAGGGGTGGTGTATGTATGTAAGTGTGGGTGAGTGTGTAAGTATAAATGCACTCAATTCACTTTCACTAATAGAAAGCAAGCCCTAATGGCTTTGCCAGTGCGTGTTATATTTCGGTACAGTTGACTACTATGGTGCCCTGCCCTGTCCTTTTGGGGTGTTCCGAAGACATTTTATTGAGTTGTTTCTCTACATTTACATTTGAAATGGAATAAACATAGGTAAGGCCCTCCGCCTGTACTTGACAAAACAAAATATATAGTCTGATCACACACAACAATGGCTTTGGCTCAGTTAATGGTGGAATGTGGTTTCCAAGGTGATTGGTCCGTTTGTGTTGTATAACAGTTAGCCATAGTAGTCGTCGATGTAATAGCTACTCTGAACGGCAGTGCTGTAGTAGCTACGTAAAGTGACAATGACAAAAATGGTATAAGCCATCCAAGAGATGTTGACCATGAGGCCTATGCCCAAGGCGACGTGGTTCAGGATCAGGGCAGTGGTGGAGTTACTGCGCGCCAGGCCTACGTCCCCACGGCTATTGGCGTCTCGTGTCTGTAAAAGAGAAGGAAAGAGGGTCATATTCTTTTTATGTGTGGTACATACTATGATACATACACAGCCCGGGATAAACATGGAAGCTGATATTCTAGCATTACTACACATGGAGCACACCCTGCAGATATTAAGAAGGTACAAAGACCCGAACTCGGTGCAATCTCTAGCAAAGAATACACCTGACGTTCCAGGTGTTAGACACACTGAAAATAAATTCATCATGGCTTGGCCTGACATGTCCTTACATTTAACAGATGAAGTGCAAAAGGACTGAAATGCTGTGCTACTGATTTGACGGCATACTTTGTGCACATGAACTTCCCTGTTCTGTTGCACATGCGGTTTGGATGGCGTCAAATGAACGTAGTTTTGGCTGATTTGGATTTTGACCTAATAACAGACCATACTAACCATATCAGCCCTTTGGCTCAATTTAGGCTCACCTCTTATTAATCAAACCTTGTACAGAGTTTGTCACCAGAATAACATGATACTTAGAAACTTGAGGCCAGGTACTGGTAATTCTGACATATATGCGTTGATTACCTAGATTTTTAGGAATCGACCTCCATTTGATCAGCGCCATGAACATATCAACATGGACTAGATGCCTGACCTTTTTACAAAGGTCTTACCTACCAGATCCCATAATTACAGAGCTCCACCCTCCCCCAAATCATCCAATCTTCCATGAAATCCCAGAGCCATAATAATTGTTGCCTTAGGTTTCAGTACTTGAAAAGTGTTGCCAACATATATCAAAGGCAATGCCTCTTCAGAAATATTTTCAAGACCATTCTGCCCCAATAATCCTTCTTCAGCTTAAAAGGATAACTCTCTCCCTTCAGCCTCCTCATCCTATACCTTCCGCTAAGGCATTTCCCAGTCAAGCCATCATCTCTGAGTCTGTGTCACATACCATAAGCAATATGATAAGCTAACTTAAACAGTCTCATCTTCCCCTTAACCCATACTTAATCATCACTCCTCAAGTGTGATAGTGGCAGTACCTTGTGACCAGCTCTCAAATGAAATATCTAGCTCTACGAAGAGCAATGCAATGAGATCTAATGCATCTTTGGTATGATTCATTCAATGTAGCAGGGTTCTTGAAGGAGTCCTCCATAAGATCCCGACCATATCAAGCATGAGTATATTTGACGACATACCTAAAATGACATTTGCTACTCATCTGCACATATAAGGGGTCAAAATGTAGCATCTGCAAGGAAGACCTAACACACTTGCCACACTGTGGGGACCATGCAAGCTGCTTCCTATTGCCTTTCGGTAGAACCACCCCTAATCCTTGTCAGGTCATTTGTTAGGACTTAGACTATGTTGGAAACACAGCTTCTTTAATCAATGTTCCTCATCAGAGCTTCTCTTTGAAGACATTGGCAATCTCTCTTTGCAGCCTCTTTCACAGTTAACTAATCCATCATCAACATCTGTAAGCTTCCACCTAATTCTCTGACAACCTACTTTGATGAGTGTCCATCTATATCTCTGACTGGCAACAAAATGTCCAGCTTGATGTCTTTGTATCACAACTGTTATGAGTAAATTGGAGATCCAAGTCTCCAGCATAATCTTCCTCTTCAACCTCAAATTGCTTGTGGCCTAACGTAGAATCAACATTTATCACTGTGCCTATGAGCGCATGACTTTTATCTGAAAATCTCCACCAACGGATGTATGTCAGTACAACACGATCTTTTAGATCGCGGTACATGACAACGCTGTATTACAATGCAAGTCGTTACAACGACTTGCGTTGTAGGGCGTGGATTGTGGAAAATTATAATTTTATATCCCAACACCAGTCCACGTAACAGTAGGGGAGGTGTTGGAATATAAAATTGCAATATTCCTTATACAACAGCGCCATCCAGCGCAAGTCGTAGTAACGACTTGCGTTGTAATGGCATCGTTGTAAAGGCATCGCAGTGTTTTCACCGCGTTGTAAACAATGTTCCCCCAGTAAGGACAATTATCAAAAAATGAAATCCCCTTGGGCAATTACAGTCACATATATTCAACCATCAACTTCTGGTTGATGATTGAATATATGTGACTGTAATTGCCCAAAGGGGATTTCATTTTTTGATAATTCAACTCAAATACTGCCACCAGTCTATTCCAAACTGCCTACATGAAGCTCAATCCAATTAAGTCTGAATTCATACTTATCAGCACCAAAGAAGCTCAGGTATCTTCCAAGGAACTAAATGGACTCTGATTCAAAATCTTATTGTTGACCGCCCTCATGCAAAGAACACCTAACTGGCTTATTGTCATGCATAATAAAACCCCACCCTTCCAAGTAGCACATAGGAATGACTGTCCAGGCATAGGTACCCTACAAGCTGGATGGTGCTACTGTGCCACAAGCAGGCACCCCCAATGACACACTGGCTCCACTGAAGAGCGCATGATGAGCATCTTGTATGTCATTACTGCACTCATCTAAAGGAGTTTGACCAAATCATGAGTACCTGTATGCACCACCTCTGGCTAGTCACCCAGGTCTGCATTTTGATCAACACATTTAAGGCAGTGCCTCAGGAAAAATGATTGACAATCTACCTATTCAGAAAGTCCTATGAATCTTGAAACTAGAATAACATCAGGTGTGTGCCTTAAATCTTACAATTCAGAGAAAAGAAAACAACACATAAGGAGACCCTCATTCTCTAGAACAAACTCTCAGCTCCTAGAATCACCATAGAGTACTCTCTCTGTCCAAATATCAATCAGAATGTATAAAGCGCAGTGAATCACCTGATAGGGCATCCAGTCGCTTACAGGCCCCAAAGGCTTATTTTAACAGTCTAGTCTTGTGGGCCATTAAGAATTCTGGAAGTGAGGTGATGGTCTGGAGGTGCATGGGGAGGCTGTTTCAAGTCTTTGCTGCAATGTGGGAGAAGAGGCACCCTCCACTTCTGCTTCGGAAGATGCAGGAGTATTAGTAAGTGAAAGGGAGGCAGAGCGTAGTCTTCACTATCGCTGTGGAAGTTTAGGCAGTGGTTTATGTAGGTATTTCCTTGATTATGTAGATCCTTGTGTGTGTGGGTGAGCAGCTTGAATTGGCATCTCTTCTGTGCGGAGAGCCAGTGGAGTTTCCTGTGGTGGTGTGTGATGTGGATTTGTCTGGGAAGGTATAGGATGAGTCTGGCTACGATGTTCAGGATGATCTGAAGTCTCTGTAGAAGGTGTTTGGCGATTCGTATGTAGAGGGCATTGTCTTAGTCCAGTTAGCTGGTGATGAGGGCTTATGTCACGGTGCATCTCGTGTGTAGGGGCATCCACTCGAAGATCTTACAGAGCATGCGTAAAAGGGAGGAAGCAAGCGGAGGAGACGGCGTTGATATGTGATTGTATGGTGAGCTTATTGTCAATGATGATTCTGAGGTTCCTGCCATGGTTGGAGGGAGCAGGTGTGGATTCTAGGTCTGATGACCACCAGAAGCCATTCCATGTGTTGCTGCTATTGCCAAAGATCAGAACTTCCATCTTGTCTGTGTTCAGCTGTAGGCAGTTGTTCTTCATCCAGTCGGCAACATTTGTCATGCATCTGTGGAAGTTTGTTCTGGTGGTGGTGGCGTCGTCCATGAGTGAGAGGATGATTTGGGTATCATCTGCGTAGTAACTTATGTTGAGACCATGGGATCTGGCGAAGTTGGCCTGTGGGGTCATATATGCATTGAAGAGCGTGGAGCAGAGGGATGAGCCCTGCTGGACACATATACAGTACTAAGTCATTTCCTACCTTGAATGGCACTCACCATGCCTTGCACTCGTTTGCTCCCTGGTGAGGGTTTGCACTTACAATATGCATATACATATACATTACCATACGGCTCTAACTGAAAGTGAAATTTTGGTGAAGTTTTGGCCATTTCATAGAAGTGGATGGGCACAGTCTGGGCTGACAGTAGAAAATACAACTCACACAAAGCTAATAACATTAATCAGTAAAATACAGTAAAAAATATGTGCCTTTACGAAAAGTTTATTTAGTTTATGTCTACAAAATAACCCACAATGTACTTCGTCTATGGTCTTAAATCTTAACATAATTCTCATTGTCCACAAGAATTGGACATGTTGTTAGCATAGAGCAGTGGATCACAGAAAAGAAGGTGTTAACAATTAGAAGACGGAACAGAAATAATGCTACTTGTAGATCTTACAGAGAAATTACTATATTAAAGAAGGAAGAAAAGCAGAAAGGAGGCCCTTATTATACTACTATCTCTGATATGTTCCTCTAATTGTGCATTGAAATTAAAGTACAAAAGGCCTCATTCCTCATTACAACAAATCCATTCTGCTGTTTTTAACCAGTGTTTGTAACATTCTCTATAATCCACTTACCCATGTTTTGTAAATATTTTGTAATCACCATTGGCAAGTGAAATTGGTCAGCAACGATTATACCCCAGAGGGTCTTTGTATGGTTTAGGACCTTTAATGACTGCTTCCTTAAACTGAGATGGAAATATTCTGTCCTTAATATTGATGTTATATAATTCCACAAGATAGAACTCCTTTAAAAACTTTATGAAATCATTTGTAATTTCATTTGGTACTGGTGATATACTTATTTAGGTGAATTTATTGAGGTCTACAACTCTTGCATTTAAATTAAAGATTCCTTTTCCTGCTGCTCCAACAAGTTTGGCATCTGCATTTTAGGAAAGAAGGATTTTTCCGCAATAGAATTGTGTGGTTCTAAGGCTTTGAAGTACTGGTCACATTCTTGAAATCTCTTCATGACATTGGCTTTGGTAGTCATTAGCCTTCCTTGTGTGCATTTTATGCAACTTTTGTATGGTCTGTTTTCATTTTTTTAATCTGTAGACCAAGAGCTGATTCCACCTCTTTTTGACCATCCAACATATTTGCATAATGCTTAATATTGCTTTATTAGCAGTTTTTTCTGATACATATTTGCTTTATATTTGGTCTTGATAAGTTCCCTTCTCACTTGTCAGTATCTTGGCCTTTGTTTATACATTGTCTCCAAATGCTTACTTTTAACCTCCAAAAGGGCCTATTTTGCCTATAGTTTCATATTTCAAATGTAGAAATTCGAATCAACTTCATCTTTAAACCTCCCTTTAAAGCTTGCTAAACTAAACTATTTGTCTTGTACCGAATAAAGGTTATTCCTCAAAAAGCTTTCTCCACTTTAGGACTGCTATGTAAAACTAGATTACATTTTCACCTGCTTATTTCTGCCATTGTCTTTGGATGTATGTCACCATGATGCTTGATCTTTGTTTCTCTCACAGTCCACCTCCTGACTCTCCATGCTGATTTGTTTTTCCTTTTTTTCCACCTGTGAAGATTCAGAGCTGACTGCATGCAAAGTGTCAGTGCTTAATTTGTAGAAATATTAGTGCCGGGGCCCTCGACAGGAGGACAATACCGCTTGAACCATTTGTTGCTCCTCGCAGCGCTGCCAATGACAGCACCAACACACTACTAATCATCACACTCTTAAAAGTGTGACAATTTAATCTTTTCCAGGGCCCCAAAGCTATAGGAATGGCTTAGGATGCAAATACTAATCACTGGAAATGTAAATTGAATTAATAAACAGATGTTGTTGTGCTCGTACCTAAATTTGCCATACACCACTACCACGTGGCAGACTATCATAAGCCCCAGGGTTGGCAATTGAGTGCCGGTGCCGAGCACCTGAAACTACCGGCTCAAATTAAGCACTGATAGTGTTAGTCCTATGACGGAAACGTACCAACTAATGCCAACAACTCTGTCCCCACCCTATGCCCAATAACTCCTTTTCCTGCTTACCTCATTAGATTTGTAGTAGATTTCACTGAAATAGGCGAAACGTTAGCTATAAGGTTATAGCATGTAACATATTCTAAGCAAATTTGCTTTTTAACGTCATGTAAACTGAGCGCCACAAAGAAGTTGTATCAAGATGGTTTATGACTCATTCTCTGTTTGAAACATAAAGGAAACGAACCATACTCTTGATGCTAATAAAAATGGTTTGATGAAAGTGTAACTCAATGCTTTTTGACTTGTAGACATGGTTTAGCAACGTTTCAGGTACCCTTTATGCATATTCTGTAGGGGTGGAAAAAAAGAATTGTACCTTTAGAGGACCTTCAAACTATCCTGTGCAACAGCTGACCTTCATCCTTTGTCTTCCCCTTTGTCTTACATGAATGTCATGGAGCTTGGTTTCAAAACAGCCATCTGTGTGATTTGATCTACAAGCCTGTGCTTGATGAGTTGGGTACATTTCATGGTCAATGTTGCAGGCAATAAATGTTCTAATTATAGTTGAGAAAGTGAGTTTGGGAGAGGGAGGGGATTATCTAATGGAGGTGGTGAGAACAGGCTTACAGACATTAATAACGCTCTGTTGACTACAGCAGAGTTGCAGCAGAGATTATGTTTGCCATTGAGGAGAACCTATGCTTTGGTTTGATAACCCTGACGCTGCAGAGAAAGATTCAAGATTCACTGATGTACTCTATGTAGCACTAATAAACCAAGATGCCCAACGGCCTCTACATTCAGCACACATCTACTTCATTAAGTCTCATCATAAAGGAACCATCCTCTGTTCTGTCAGATGTCTTTCTTGCAAAAGCCTGCAACATACACTAAGAACAAATCCTGCATTTTAAAGCAATTAAGACAAGGGAGTGCATCAAAAGGGCCTTTTCCCATAGAACAGAGATGCCAGACAAAGCCTAGTACCAATCTGCTGCTAGATAGAGCATACCGGGAAGGATGCTGCCATCCTGCCACCTGGTGGTGCTCATGAAGGCCCTGTGGGGTCTTTATGCCAGTACATGTCACAAACCTCTCCATCACATTGCACACCCTGCCCACATCATACACCAGTCCTGGTGTCCACAACACCACTGTGATTGCAGTTCCTTCAGTGGCCACACCTTTCCTGTTCAGAAAAGGGGGTGGTGATGAACAGAGTGTCTGAATTGAGCAGACCACTCTTACCCAGTCCAAAGATCAGGGCTTGATCCATCACCGTTATTTATCTCACTGCCCCATCCCAGCTCAGAACCTGGCTATATGCAAATCAGTCTGTCCCTGGCCCAGTGCATCATGGGAACAGGGCAGACTAAACTACCAAGCCAATTCTTCACCAGAAAGGAAACAAGCTACCGGGGACCGGTTTATGGCATTTCAGCCGTCTTCGGCCCGGCTTGCTTGAATCCTGATGGAGCAGTGAGAAAGGGACTCATGTCTGAGTATACCCTGCCACACCTATAGTGGCCAAAATCGATTCAGAAAAGGGGGTGGTGATGAACAGAGTGTCTGAATTGAGCAGACCACTCTTACCCAGTCCAAAGATCAGGGCTTGATCCATCACCGTTATTTATCTCACTGCCCAATCCCAGCTCAGAACCTGGCTATATGCAAATCAGTCTGTCCCTGGCCCAGTGCATCATGGGAACAGGGCAGACTAAACTACCAAGCCAATTCTTCACCAGAAAGGAAACAAGCTACCGGGGACCGGTTTCTGGCATTTCAGCCGTCTTCGGCCCGGCTTGCTTGAATCCTGATGGAGCCGTGAGAAAGGGACTCATGTCTGAGTATACCCTGCCACACCTATAGTGGCCAAAATCGATTCAGAAAAGGGGGTGGTGATGAACAGAGTGTCTGAATTGAGCAGACCACTCTTACCCAGTCCAAAGATCAGGGCTTGATCCATCACCGTTATTTATCTCACTGCCCCATCCCAGCTCAGAACCTGGCTATATGCAAATCAGTCTGTCCCTGGCCCAGTGCATCATGGGAACAGGGCAGACTAAACTACCAAGCCAATTCTTCACCAGAAAGGAAACAAGCTACCGGGGACCGGTTTCTGGCATTTCAGCCGTCTTCGGCCCGGCTTGCTTGAATCCTGATGGAGCAGTGAGAAAGGGACTCATGTCTGAGTATACCCTGCCACACCTATAGTGGCCAAAATCGATTCAGAAAAGGGGGTGGTGATGAACAGAGTGTCTGAATTGAGCAGACCACTCTTACCCAGTCCAAAGATCAGGGCTTGATCCATCACCGTTATTTATCTCACTGCCCCATCCCAGCTCAGAACCTGGCTATATGCAAATCAGTCTGTCCCTGGCCCAGTGCATCATGGGAACAGGGCAGGGGGGCGTGGCTTGGGCGCCGATGGCGATGGTCGCCTGAGAGCTCGGCTCCGGGACTGAGCCCGGGATTATCCTGTAAATCGGAGGTCATGGGGCACCCTAACCCCCGCAAACTGTTGATCGGCCCGACTGGAACCTGCTGAGGCGCCTGGCGCAGCCCGGACGAGTGGTGATCTGCCGTAAAATCGAAGTTTGTGGTCCCGAGGGGAGCGACCCAACATGGCGCCCGGACCCCATTGTCCCCTCGGACGGGACCATTAGACTGGAGGAACATCGCTGGTTACAGCGCGCCCTCCACCCTTTTGTCCTCCAGGGATGTGAGGATCTGGACTTTGAACTGATGGGACTCTGACATTGGAGATTGCGCCTGGACGATCGGATGCCCCCACCATAGTGGACCTCGGCACATGGACGCCTGGAGGCCCTGACGGTGGCGCCGACCCACTACACAGCACTTGGCTGCATCTCCCCGATCGACCCGATCCCATGGGAGGCACAACCCCCTGGCGCCACAAAGTCTCTGGCGGTGTGGGTGGCCCTCGCTCCGGGTCCTCGCTAACCAGACGGGCCTGCCCGGCCTGGCGCCGAGTGTCTCCGCCTCCTCCTCAGTGTTCTCCGACGACGCGGCGGTGGCGCGAGCCGAAACTGTGGAGGACCAACAGGCCCTGGAGAAGAGGATCGCCAGCCCTCAGCCCGAGGGCCAGCAATCGGGAGAGTCATAGCCGACGCCCGCACTCGGTGGCGCCTTTGCCTAGGTCCACACTGTGCGCTTCCCGCGACATGGGGAAATCAAGGGGGGCCAAGGGGACTACCCCCGCCGCCTCTGACTCGGAGGCCCCGGACAAAGAGGACCGTAGAGACCTGGGGAGTGCTGACGGAGCACCATTGCAGCAACAGTTTGACCGCGTCCTGGAGGCGATCGCGACCACACGCTCGGCCCTTCAGCAGGACATTGCCCAGGTAGCGACGAGCCTGGGCCTCCTTAGGGCGGATCACGGCAAGCTTTCGGACAGGGTCAAGGACGTGGAAGGCTCGGTGAAAACCTTGGAGCCGGCGCAGCGATCCTTGGCCGCGCAATGAAAGATGCCCTGTCCCGGATCTCTGCCTTGGAACAGCGAGCGGAAGATGCAGAAGGCCGTAACAGGCGCAACAACATCCGAGTGGTAGGCCTGCCGGAGAAGATCGAAGATGGCGACATGGTGGCCTACTTGGAAGCCTGGCTCCGAGACACGGTGGCCCCAGAGAGTTTATCCTCCTTCTACACCCTTGAACGAGCTCATAGAGTCCCAGCGAGGCCACCACAACAGGGTCGTGCACCGCGCCCGGTGGTGGCACGCTTATTGCATTTTCGCGACAGAGACCTCATCCTCAATGCCGCCAGACATAATGGCCCCTTTAAGGTGGAGAACAGCCAGGTGAACATCTTCCCGGATTACACCTATGAAACCCAGCGCAGGAGGTTTTCATTCTTGGCGGTCAAGCGCGAGCTCCGGAGCGAGGGCATCCAATACTCGCTCCTATTTCCTGCAAAGCTCCGCATCATTGTCGATGAGAAGACTCACTTTTTTGATACCCCGGAGGATGTCTGTAACTGGCTTGAACTCTATAGAGCTGGGAAAGATGGTTTCACCACCGCGTCTCAGCTAGCGGTGGAGCCGGGACAGCGACGGCGGTCTAAGAGGATACGGAGTCGCCGGGGCCGGTCGGGCGGCCCTTCGACTGCGGAGACTTCGACGGAGCGGAAGGGAGTGTTGGAGGTGTTATCTGCACTATCTGGCTCACGAGACGGTACCATTGAAGAAGAGGAGGACCCTGGTGACGAGGGAGTACCGACGGACTCGGAGGACTCGGTGACGGATAGTGTCCACACGCCGGTGATCACACCGAAATCGGTTGAGGACCTTCTGGATGGACAGGGTTGACGGGGTGAGCTGCATCCTTTTGGGTGGGGGCCCGAAGCGGGGGTGGCGGGAGCCGATGGTTGATCATGATCTCCGGAGAACTGGGGGGTGGGGTGCCTTGCTCTTGCCCCGAGGGTTTCCGATATTGTTTTGGGCTTGCTTTAGTCCTGGTAGCCAGGGCGTCGAGGGCCCACTGCCACCGCCCAGCCCGCACCTGGCCCTTAAGGCCTTCCTACGGTGGCGACCGCAGGATTAGTTGGGGACAAGGGGATTTCTGTGGGCATGTTTGGACGGGAACTGGATGATGCTATTTGGGTCCTGTTCTGGGGAGGGTGGGCAGGGATTTGGTTGGAATAAGAGTTGTTGAGTTTTGGTTGGGGAAAATGGCCGCCATCAGTGCTGGGTTGATTGTTGTTCGTTCTTTGTTGGGACCCAGATGGGGAGACTTTGCACGAACATTATGGGACAATGGCTGATGCTGCCAATGTGAAATGTATCACTTGGAACGTACGGGGGCTTCACACCATGGCTAGGAGGCACAAAGTCCACGCTTATTTAGTGCGTAGGGGAGTACAAATGGCGCTGCTGCAGGAGACCCATCTGAACAAGGCGGAAGGGGCGGCGCTACAGCGTAGGTGGAGGGGGCAGGTCTTTTACACATCGTACTCCGCGTATGCCAGGGGGGCGCTAATTTGGATTAGAGCTGGGGTTCCCTTCCAGGTCACAAACTCAGTGGTAGATCCAGAGGGGCGCTACGTGGCCATATCGGGCACTCTGGGAGGGAGGGATCTAAACGTTTGCTGTGTGTACGCACCCAACGTGGACCAGATTGCCTTCCTTTCCAGGTTATCGGGCTCGTTGGCCCACTTTTTTACTGGGCCCCTCCTGCTCGGTGGGGATTTCAATTCAGTAGTGGATGTGGAGACCGACCGCTCGCATCCGCCCCTCCCTGACTCTCCGGTCCGCCGTGTGGCTAAAGGTCGTGGGGACTGGCAGCTGCGCTGGGGTCTGACGGATATTTGGAGGGCGCAACACCCCGACACTAGAGATTATTCCTACTTTTCGGGCCTCCACGAATTACACGTTAGGTTGGACGGATTTCTTGGCTCGACTGAACTGGTTTCAGCGGCGGTCCGCTCCGAGTATTTGTCTAGGACCATCTCGGACCATAACCCCCTCCTGCTGGCCCTTCGCTGGTTTCCTGGGGCGCCTGCGGTGCCCACCTGGAAGTTACGTCCCGAGATTCTCGAGGACACTGTATTCAAAGCGGACTTAGGAGACAAGATCGCGGAGTACTTCGCGTCCAACAGGGGCACCGCGAGCTCGAGAGCGCTGGAATGGGACGCTTTTAAGGTGGTGGTGAGGGGTTATTGCATCACCAAGAAGGTAGGTATGAGGCGGGTTATCCTTGATGACTTAGATATCGCTGATCGGAGGCTCCGTGAGTTGGAACTCCGCCGCCCCGGACACCCTGAACTCCAGGGACGCACGGCGGAGGCGAAGGAGGCGGTGGCGGCGGAGGTCGAGCGGCTGCGCTGCTTCGACTACAAGGCCTATACGGCTCGGTCCCTCGCAGAGGGGGATAGGTCGAGCGCATTGTTGGCGTGGCTGGCTAACCCTACGCGCCAGACCTCACTGACGACGTCCATGCGCATGGCGGACGGGACCGTGGCGCACACTCAGCCTGAGATTCTGAGCTGCTACCGGCACTACTACGACCATCTATATCGCAGTCGTTCTGCCAGAGACCCTGACCTTCTCGAGGATTATCTACGACCCCTGGAGCTCCCAACGGTGGAGCCCGACGTAGCGAAAGCCCTGGGGTCCGATATCGAACTGGGGGAGATCCGCAGCGCCATTAAAAAGATGGCGCGGAATAAGACCCCGGGCCTAGACGGCCTTCCTGTAGAATTTTATGCAGCCTATGCTGATCTCCTAGCCCCAAGATTGGTGATCGTATATAGAGAGGCGAAGAGGCTTGGACGGCTCCCTGGCTCGATGCGCGAGGCCTTAGTGGTTCCCCTCCTCAAACCGGGGCGGGACTCGGCAGATCCGGCGTCCTATCGTCCCTTATCGATGCTGACAGTCGACTATAGAATTCTGAGCAGCATCTTGGCCTCGAGACTGCTGGGCCACATGAGCTCCCTGGTACATGAGGACCAGGCTGGGTTCATCCCCAAGCGAAACACGACCATGAATATCCGTAGGTTGTTCCGCTTGCTGGGGGAACCGCTCGTGGACGCTCCGTGCCCGGTGGTCCTATCGGTAGATTTAGAGAAGGCATTTGATAGCCTAGAGTGGGACTACCTGCACACTGTGTTACGGCGGTTCGGCCTCGGCGAGGGTTTTATCAGATGGACCACGGTCTTATATACCTCTGTATCGGCCAGGGTTCGGGCAGGCCCGCTAATTTCCTCACAATACCCGGTGGAGAGAGGCACGAGACAGGGCTGCTCGTTATCCCCACTTCTCTTCGCGCTGGCGGTGGAACCTCTCGCGCTGCTACTCCGATCGGGGGCCCATTATAATGGCTTCTGGACACCGTCGGGCCCGCACTACATTTCATTATACGCCGATGACCTGTTGCTCTTCCTTGAAGACCCGGTTGTTGCCCTGCATGGAGCAGCGACTGCGCTCACGGCGTTTGGGGAGGTCTCGGGCCTCCGGGTGAACTGGGCTAAGACATGCCTTTTCCCGGTTCGCAGAGGCACCCCCAGCCCTGTTCTCGATAGAGAGATTAGATGGGAACCCGACTGCTTTAAGTACCTGGGGGTGTATGTCTACCATGAACCATCTGACCTCCTAGACGGGAACATTGCCAGATGCAGTCGGGCGCTACGGGGTAGTATGGACTTCTGGGCTACGTTACCGCTTTCGATGGCGGGGCGGATCGCTTTGCTCAAAATGGTGGCGCTTCCCCGGTTGCTGTATTATTTCCGGGCACTACCGATCTGGATTCCGCCGGCCACGTTTAGACTCTTACGGTCGATGATAGTCGGATTCCTCTGGGGCTCGGGCCGCCGCAGAGTGGCCCTCATGACCCTGATGAGGCCGAAAGCCGAGGGTGGGCTTGCGGTGCCGAATTTTGAGAAATACTATCTAGCGGCGCAGCTCCAGACCTTCACCCAGGAGATCGCCAGGGAATTCCGGGGCCCAGAGGACAGGAGGGGTACGGGGACAGCCAGGCATGTTCTCTCCTTCATAGCGCTACGACAACGCTTGGCCTTGCAAGACCTGTCGCTGGAGGAGAAGACCGTTCGCCTGTGTTGGAACCGAGCCCACGCCCGGGGCCAATTGCGATTACCGTATGCGCCTGAAATACCTTTGGGGATGCTGACGGCCTTGCCCCATGGTGGTGATTGGTCACAGTTGGCGGACTGGGAGGACGCGGGATTGCAGTTGGTGGGAGACTTCTATGAGGATGGGGCGCTCTTGCCCTTTCAGGAGCTCATTGACCAATTCGAGGTTCCCCGCGGAGACTTCCTATTGCACTCGGCCCTGGTCCGAGCGGTCCAGGCGCACTGGAAATGCGGGCAAGAGGAGCCCCCTACGTCTCCGGTGTGCCAATACGTCATGATGTCTGCGGGCACGGTGAAGGCGGTCACTTGCCTCTACGGCAGACTGATCAATGAGGGGCTGACCCCCCTCACGACCTTGAGAGCCCGTTGGGAAGCGGACATAGGCAAGGAGATTCCGGAGACGACCTGGTCCCAACTCGTGCGGCGGGCTTGGAAGGGCACGCGCCATGCCCGCTTTCAGTTGGTCCACTATTACGTACTCCATAGGGCATATCTGACTCCGGCGAAAATCCAACAGTATTTCGCCACAGGCTCGGCGAACTGCCCTAGATGCCCGGCGCCGGAGGCGGACCTTCTCCATATGTTGTGGGCCTGCCCGGGATTGTCCTCCTACTGGGAGGAAGTGGGGAAGACCCTGGAGGAGGTGACAGGGAGATCCTTATCGGTTGATGCGGCAGTGGGACTCTTGCATTGGTTTCCACATACCCCCAAAAACAAAATTTCCAGTAAATTCATTGATTTGGGGCTTCTCCTAGCTAAACGAGAGGTGACCAGGAACTGGAAGGCACGGGCTGGTCCGACCGGGAGCAGGTGGCACAGCGAACTCTTGAAGTGGGCAGCGGGTGAAAGTACGTTGAGATACCAACTAGCTGGGAGACAGCATAACGAGAAGGCACAGGAGGCAGCGCTGGGATGGGAAACATTAGTACAGGCCCTCAGGGATTATTGCGCCCCCAGTGACTCTGACAGTGAGGGAGCAGCGCGCCCCGAGTCCCGTTAGGCGATTGCAATTTATGTTTCTGATACTCTCCTCATGGGTCCTCTCATGAATCCTACTGCGGCTGCTACCATACACTGATGGCGGGGTTGGGTTGGGTGGGGATTGATTTGGGTTATAGTGTTTTAGGGAGGGGCTTTCTTTGTGGTTTTATAGGCTTGTTTAGAAAAGCAGATGACGGACAGTGAATTATCCGGACCAGCTTTACTTCCCTGCTGCACCCCCATTAGATCTTGCCGCCTGACCGTTGGGCTGTGGGTTGAATGGCTGTATATGGGTACATGCTATTGGGGGATGATGGGATGCATTTCATTGATTTTATTGGATTTATACTGCTGGTCGTACATGTAACAATTTGCTAATTCCAGCAATAAAAACATATTTCAAAAAAAAAAAAAAAAAAATCATGGGAACAGGGCAGACTAAACTACCAAGCCAGTTCTTCACCAGAAAGGAAACAAGCTACCGGGGACCGGTTTCTGGCATTTCAGCCGTCTTCGGCCCGGCTTGCTTGAATCCTGATGGAGCAGTGAGAAAGGGACTCTTGTCTGAGTATACCCTGCCACACCTATAGTGGCCAAAATCGATTCAGAAAAGGGGGTGGCGATGAACAGAGTGTCTGAATTGAGCAGACCACTCTTACCCAGTCCAAAGATCAGGGCTTGATCCATCACCGTTATTTATCTCACTGCCCCATCCCAGCTCAGAACCTGGCTATATGCAAATCAGTCTGTCCCTGGCCCAGTGCATCATAGGAACAGGGCAGACTAAACTACCAAGCCTGTGTCACATGCCGGAGGTGGTGCTCATTCAGTATCATGATTCATGGTTCCCATGCACACATGCGTTCTGGGCATTTCTCTTTCTTAGCACTGATCCACATTGAGTTCCCGTTTCCCTTCTTGTGTCTTCTGGTTTTCCTAGTTTCCCCCCCCTCCAAGTTCCAGTACAGCCTGATCCCCTCCATTAGTGGCTCCCTGATTCCTGGCACCTGGGTACCTGTCTCTGTCCCTCCACCTCTGCTCCTTCTTTGATCTTCCTGCTGTTTCTGCCCTGTGAGCTCAGACTGCAGCGTTCTCGTCTTCCCTTCTGCAATACTGTGACCCTGTGTGAACTCTGAATGTCTTGTTGCTTTGTATTAAGGTTTGCTCATACTGTCCTTGTGCCTTGGGCATTTCTTATTTCCTCGTAATTTCCCATTACCTGTAATGCAACTTTGTCTTGTCTGTTTCCTCCTAATTGTTCCAGCTGCTCTCTGCCTGATGCATTCCAGTATTACTAGTTCTGTCAGTCCTGTCCTTGTTCGTGTTCAGGTTCATTTTCATGCATTTCCGGGTTCCTTGATCTGCATCCTCCCAGTCCTGTTCTTCATGTTCTTATAATACAGTGCTGTGTTTCATGAGGCGGTGTCGGTATTGTTCATCTCACGCTGTTCCATGTTCCCAGACTCTAGTCCTCCTTTTCCTGAACTTCTTTCTGAACTCTGTCCCTCTTGCTCCATTCCCTTTGTCGTCTCTAATGTTTATGTAGAAATCTTAGTTTGCATCACCAGAGGGCGCTAGTGAGTCCTGAAGTCTGATGTCTCTTGCAGAGATTCACTCGTCTCATGCAAGGCTCTGTGAGATTGACTGCATCTTGCCTTATTGGTAGATATTTTCCTGTTACAAGACAATTTTCCATAGAACATACACGCGATCATTTATGGTTTGTAGATTTAATTATACTTTCCTATTGCATTCCATTTGTGCATTGTACTATATGTGTTTTCTGTCCTATTTTGTCTTCAACAAGTATTACCCATCACCCGACTAGTCCCTAGATATCACTCTGCTTCGTTCTTCTGCTCCAGTCCTATCCTTGTTCCTCAAAGTTTCTGGTACTCCCTAGTGTGTTCTAAAAGCCTCATCCTTAATTCCCATGATCCTGAAGACAGGTGACTGTCCATGCCAGTCACTCTAGTCCCTGCCTCAGCAGGAGACCATACCAGCCTGGCCTGTTTTTGGACGCCTCTGTGCTTGATGTGAGGGACTAAGGGACCTCTTGGGATCCGATGATGGATGCTCCTGCCCCCATGACACTTTCATCTTTGGAACGTCTGCCCCCAGAGAGCAAGACTATTGCCTCCAATGGTTACTCTTCACTGGACTTAGTAGAAGGAGGTTCGGGAGGAATACAGGTGTGCAGGGGACTGGGCTTCATGGTGGATTGGTGGCCTCTGCAGAGTCTGATTTTGCTGCCTAGGCCCTGGTGTCTGCTGCACTGTGGGTGAAGATTGAGGCAACTAGTTGTACTGCTGGTGGAGATAGTGGAAGCTGTGCAACGGCCTTGTCTCACAACTGTGTATAAGGAGGAGTGAGTGGAAATAGTGCACCCTCACCACTTCTCTTGAGGGGTGTGAAGTTCATTCTCTCCCAGTAAGTATACAAAACAGTGATGGTTTGAATGCTTGAATTATCTCAGCCACTGGTAATCACTCGGGCCGCATACCAGTACATTGCTATTTTGCACACCATATCACCTCAGTTTGGACCCAACTCTATGCAACTCAGTCTTGACCCTGCGCCAATTGGAACTCTTCTATTTGCAAATGGTTAGCACCACTTTAGATTTGTTTGTAAAAATTAAGAGGGATATTCACAAGGACTTAACTCCGATTCATCCCCACCTTAACACATCAAAAGTGGAGATAGATCTAACACCCAATTCACAATCTGGTGCAAACTGCAGACATCGCCTGTATTACTGCAATAACTGCCCCAAAAGTTATCTCCATGGTGGACACCACCAACTAACCCTAATGAGATGCAGAGTAGGCATTCCCGTGCAAAAACACACGTAAAAGCCACAACACCACTTTCACATCAAACTGCCAGATCTGCGATGCGAAACAAAAGCAGGCGATAAGCCGCAGTAGCAGTAGAGAATTAACACCTGCCTTTTGTTGGTGTTAAGCAGGACAACTACCTGCAGCACAAAAGAAAGCTCCGCCAAGAGCCACACCTGAAGACGCACAGGTGCCATGGAGACAATGATCATGCACCGGGGATACCCATGAGGGCCAAAACACCCACCGCAACCCCCCCAGGCCCGCCACCACCGCTAGGATCCGCCCGCCCCCTCCCCCCGGGAACACCACAGAGGCAATGTACACAAAGACAGTGAACCTGGCCGTCACACGAGATCTTGAGCTTGGCTGGATAGAGCATTGAATATGGGATTTCAGCTCACTGCAAGAGCCATTTAGTGGGAAGAAATTCTTTATGCGCGGCTTGGGCCAAAGGGGTGAAATCAGGGAAGATGGAGATCTTGTTACCCTGGTGGCTGATGGGGCTGTGATCTCTAGCTGCTTTTAAGACAGCGTCTCAGTCACAGTAATTTAAGAGGCGCGCTGTTATAGGCCTAGGCGTGTCGCCAACTGGTGGTCTAGGATTCAAGGTTCTGTGGTCACACTCCACCACGAACATAGCAAATAGGGCCGTCAGGAAAAGTTCACATAATAGAGATTCAACGTATGGCTCCATTTTGGGTATGGCTGTAGTTTCCGGTATCCCAGCAATGCAGAGATTATTGCTCTTAGAGCGCGCTTCCAAGTCTTTGTTCTTCGCTTGAATCACTGACAAGGCTTTTTCCATATTGAGAAAGTGTTCCTTCGATTCGACTTGAAATTCGTGGGCTTCTTTTGTGCGGTTTTCTAGGACATCTAATGTGGTGTTGTGCGAATCCACTTGCCGCTTCACTGGATTTTAGATTTGTGCACACTTCCAGCATGATTGTATTCAAGTCATCTTCTTGTGGGTCTCCTACATGCTGAGATACGAGTTTAGGTTCAGATCTAGGGACAATAGTGTGGGTGCGACGTTTGTTCTTAAACGTGAGTTCGGGTTGCTGTAGATCATTTTTCCCCATGGTGTATGCCAGTATTGTTTCACACTAGAGAGGGAGCAGTCTTATCCTGGCGCCGTGAAGCGCTGCTGTCAGATTGTACGAGGAGGTTGGTATACCAGGATTTAATCTACCTCACAGCCCATGCTCTCACGCAGAAGAACCCCAGGTGGGACAGATACCAGTGCCTGGCAGCCAGGCAGAGAGGGATTCAACAGCACTTGGGTCCCAGCCTCAGCAGAGAGCGTGAGGACTCAGGATCCTGCAGCTCAGCTATACCCGTGCCTAGAACCAGCACCTGTCTCCTTCCCTCCCTATGGCCCACAGCGACGCCGGGTTCACAGGGCCCATAGCCTAGCGCGCAGCGCCCTCAGTAACCAGGGAAGGCCACAGCCCAGAGACTCAATGTCACCTAAGGACCCGCCCGCACACACACAAGCTCACGCAGCTCCAAGGGACACAGTGGGTACTCACAGTTGGCTGTGAAGGACTCTGGACGAGCGGCTGGGTGGGCTTCAATTGATTGCGCCGTCTCTCCGTGATCCGCCTCACAGCCTCACAGGTCACAGGCAAGGCCCAACATCTGGTGTTCTAATCACGGTGGATCTGCCCTGTGGTGCACACAGCTTCTGCTAGGGAGGCGTGTGGTCCAGGTCACACCGCCTGCTGATGGTCAGCAACAGACTCTGCTAGAATTCTGTCTGACTCTCGCTCTCAGAGGTCGCTCCCACTCGCTCCTCCTCGAGCCCTACCTTCCAGAGAGTGTACTGCTGCACAGCGCCTGCTATCTCCTCTGCATAGCGCTCCTGTATAGCGTTTGGTATCGTTTTTCTTTCAGTGAAGAATTTTAGTTGACATTTGCCTAATAGCGTTTTTCCTGCGCCATAATTTAAATTGTTGATTTGCTCAGTGCTCCTGATTACTGGCAACTTTAGCGCGTGTACTGCTTAAATCGCGCTACCCCACCGCCATTTTGCTGTTGTTGTTTGTTTACCTGCCCCTGTGTCTCCTCCCCGCTCCCGCCTCCCAAGCTGACCCTCCCACACACTAGTATCGACCTGCAGACCCCGTCCCCCTCTACCTCTGTGACCGTCTGACTCTCGCTCTCAGAGGTCGCTCCCACTCGCTCCTCTTCGAGCCCTACCTTCTAGAGAGTGTACTGCTGCACAGCGCCTGCTATCTCCTCTGCATAGCGCTCCTGTATAGCGCTTGGTATCGTTTTTCTTTCAGTGAAGAATTTTAGTTGACATTTGCCTAATAGCGTTTTTCCTGCGCCATAATTTAAATTGTTGATTTGCTCAGTGCTCCTGATTACTGGCAACTTTAGCGCGTGTACTGCTTAAATCGCTCTACCCCACCGCCATTTTGCTGTTGTTGTTTGTTTACCTGCCCCCGTGTCTCCTCCCCGCTCCCGCCTCCCAAGCTGACCCTCCCACGCTCCGCCCCCCCCCCACTATCCATTTATGGACAGATGTACCCCCGCGCAGCGTCCACGCGCTACGGCCGCGCCGAAGGTGCGCCAAAGGTAAGCCCGTCTACGCCCGTCCGCGCCTGGACCGCGCCCAGCGCCAGAGCCCCTGGTCCTCGTAATGTCCACCCCTCCCGCATTACTTACGATGCCACCACCCTCCTAGCCCTTAACCCCGGCCGTTCCCCCAACTGCGTCCAAGCCGCCCCTGGACACACCCATGGACCCTTTTCCTGCAACTCCTGCAAGTTCGACGGCACCAAGAACAACTCCTCATCTACGAACACACAACAGATATCCGACCCCAACCACCTACAATGCATCCTGCTCAACACCCGCTCGGTCCACAGGCACGCCATTGACCTCTGGAATCTACTAGACACCATCTCTCCGGACGTCGCCTTCCCAACAGAAACATGGATGAACGCCACATCAGCCCCAGACATCACCATTGCCATCCCGGAAGGCTATAAGATCATTCGCAAGGACCGTACCGGCCACACAGGAGTAGGCATCGCTATCGTCCACAAGAAATGCATCCGCATCTCAACCAGCTCAGACGTCAATCTCGCCAACTCTGAA
Source organism: Lissotriton vulgaris (assembly GCF_964263255.1). Taxonomy (NCBI): domain Eukaryota; kingdom Metazoa; phylum Chordata; class Amphibia; order Caudata; family Salamandridae; genus Lissotriton; species Lissotriton vulgaris. The sequence continues at coordinate 209,041,189 of NC_141695.1, forward strand.
CACCTTCACTTCCAGATCCACACCGACCCCAAGACCACACTCAGAGGCACCCTCCTTTACAGGCCACCAGGACCCCGCTCACAATTTAGTGAAGACATCACGGACTTCATCACTCCACACGCGCTCCCCTCCGAGGATTACATCCTTTTGGGAGACCTCAACTTTCACCTTGAAAAGAACAACGACCGCAACACAACCACCCTTTTTGACAACCTCGCCAACCTCGGACTTAAACAACTTGTCACTACCCCCACCCACATCGCAGGTCACACACTCAACCCTATCTTCACCTCCAGCAAACATGTCTCCTTCAGCCACACCACAGCTCTCCTCTGGACTGACCACAGCTGCGTTCACTTTACCTACAACAAGCCCACATCCAACAACCACCCCCAGCCCACTCTGCAAAGAAACTGGAACAAAATCACCATCGACCAGATCTCCTTATCGCTTCTTCAATACCCCCCAGCCCACTCCTCAAACCCGAACCAAGCAGCCACCAACCTCACCCAATGGTTATCCAACAGCGCCGACATCCTAGCACCACTGAAAAAACGACAAATCAAACTAGGCAGCAAGAAGGCCTCCTGGTTCAACGATGATCTTAAGAAATCCAAGAAACTCTGTCGCTCCCTTGAGAAGGCCTGGAAAAAAGACCCAACCACCAGCACCAAGGACGCCTTCAAAAACGCCACCCGCATACACCACCAACTGATCCGAAATGCCAAGAAAGCCGCTTTCAAGGACCGACTAGATAACAACGCCCACAACAGCAAGGAATTATTCAACATCGTCAAGGAATTTACCAACCCCTCAGCCAACTCCAACGACATCACCCCCTCTCAAGCCCTCTGCGACTCCCTAGCCTCATTCTTCCACAACAAAATTGCAGACATCCACAACAGCTTCGACAACCGACCCAAAGACCAAACCCACCCAACCCCCTGCAGGACCCCCACCCCCCCTGAATATCCTCAATGACTGGAAGCCAATCTCCACTGAGGACACCATCCGTCTGATGAACTCTATCCACTCAGGATCCCCCACTGACCCATGCCCTCACCACATCTTCAACAAAGCAGACTCCATCATAGCACCACACCTTCGAGACGTCATCAACTGCTCCCTCAACTCCGCAACCTTCCCGGAAAGCTGGAAACACGCCGAACTCAGCGCCCTTCTGAAAAAACCCACAGCGGACCCCACCGAACTCAAAAACTACCGCCCTATCTCACTCCTTCCATTCCCGGCCAAAGTCATCGAGAAAGCGGTCAACAACCAGCTCGCCGCATTCCTCGAAACCAACAAATCCCTCGACTCCTCACAATCCGGCTTCCGAGCCAAGCACAGCACTGAAACCGCCCTCATCGCAGCAACAGACGGCATTCGAACTCTACTGGACAATGGAGACACAGTCGCCCTCATCCTCCTCGACCTCTCCGCAGCCTTCGACACGGTCTGTCATAGCACCCTTTTACAACGCCTCAGAAACGTCGGAATCCAAGGAAAAGCCCTGGAATGGATCACCTCGTTCCTCACCGGAAGAACCCAGAGAGTCCACCTTCCACCATTCAAGTCCGAGGCCACTGAAGTCATCTGCGGCGTACCACAAGGATCTTCACTCAGCCCCACCCTCTTCAACGTATACATGAGCCCCCTCGCGGTCATCGCACGCCAACACAACCTCAACATCATCTCCTACGCCGACGACACTCAACTGATCCTATCACTCACCAGAGACCCTAACACGGCCAAAACCAACCTGCATGAAGGAATGAAATAAGTAGCCTAATGGATGAAGCACAGCCGTTTGAAACTGAACTCAGACAAAACAGAAGTCCTCATCCTAGGCACCTCCCCCTCCGCCTGGGATGACTCTTGGTGGCCAGAGGCCCTTGGAAAAGCACCCATCCCGACGGACCACGCACGGAACCTGGGCGTCATCCTGGATTCCTCACTCTCGATGAACAGACAAGTCAACGCTGTTTCTTCATCTTGCTTCAACATTCTTCGCATGCTCAAAAAAACATTTCGCTGGATCCCCACCGAAACTAGAAAAACAGTCACCCACGCTCTGGTCACGAGCCGACTGGACTACGGAAACACCCTCTACGCCGGTACCACCGCAAAACTCCAGAAAAAACTCCAACGCATCCAGAACGCTTCAGCCAGGCTCATATTAGACATCCCGCGTAAAGAACACATCTCCGGTCACCTGAAAAGCCTCCACTGGCTCCCCGTCAATAAGAGGATTACTTTCCGGCTCCTAACCCACGCACACAAAGCACTCTACGAAATCGGACCCGAATGCCTCAACACACGACTGTCCTTCTACACCCCCTCCCGCCAGCTACGATCCTCCAACCAGGCCCTTGCCACTGTACCTCGCATCAACAAAACCACCATGGGAGGTAGATCCTTCTCCTACCTGGCAGCTAAAACCTGGAACTCACTTCCCACTCACCTTCGCCTTACTCAGAACCACCTAGCATTCAGAAAGCAACTTAAAACGTGGATATTTGACAAGTAAGTCCCCACCCTTCTTCAAGCGCCTTGAGACCCTCTGGGTATGTAGCGCGCTATATAAATGTATTGACTTGACTTGACTTGACTAGGCTGTGCCAGTGTCTCTGGAACAAGCACAAGCCGGCCAGGCCTGCAGTGTCAGCATGGTGCAGCGCCTGAAGCCACGGTTTCCGATGCAGCACATTCAGCCGCGCACTCTCCACCCCGAATTCTTCAGGGTGAATGTCTGCTCAGGAGTGTCGAAGCAAAGGGCAGCGGCCTAGTGCGTCTGATGTCTCAGCCGCAGCCCAGGGTCTGCCTCGGATGGATTAGGCCTGCAATTTCAGAACGGTGTAGTGCTTTCGGCCGCAGTCTTCAGTGCGGCGCCACCGGCCACATCCACTCCCCCCCAGGCTGGTCGTGGCATATGCCTGCACAGGGTTAGTGGCATTGATAGCAGCGGCCAAATGCAACCAGTGATACGAGTTACCAGTTACGAGAAGCTCGGTCAGATATTAAGGCCGCAGCACATCTACGACCGTAGCCGCACCAGTGCGTTTCAGTTCACAGTTCACAGGTCACAGTTCACTCTCCGATCGGTACTGTGCTGCAGGAGAGGGCTTGTTTTGACCACTGCGAAGCGTGGAATGTAGCTATGGTTGTTTATGGGCTTGATCGCTCCGTTGGTAAAAGGAGAATTGCAGGATATAAAGCCCGGCCGGCAGAGCCTGCTTAACAAGTGGCCATCTTGCTGCTCAGCCAAGCCACGCCCCCCTGATTGGTCAGAGTTAAGTGGATTAGCCAGGCTTCTTTGAAGAGGTGATAAAGAGCTCCTGGGTTTAACTAGCTCTGCTGGTAGGGCAGTGTTCTGTTACACAGGAATGCCAGAGCAGGGGTAGCAGTTGTAAACAATGAAATTCAAGGGAAGGGGAAGACTCAAGTGTCATTTACAACACTGCTCTTTTGACCCCAGCCAGATGCTAGGCTTAAGGAAGGAATTAGGCGATGAAAGGGTGAGAGACTATGGAGATTAGCCATCCTAGGGGTGTGGTTAGCCAACTCTTTTCTCCCTGTTGCAAAATCAGCCATTATGAATTTCTGAAGAGTTGGTGCGCCCTGGGACAAAATGGTGCCACACTTTGCAGGAACTGGTCAGACCTTTTGGTGGAACCCTCCAGCCCACTGGACAGGAGTGACCTCCTGCTTGACCTGGAGAAATTGTAATAAGTATCTGAGAAGGGCAGAGCCCCTCAGATCTGCTGCTTGAAACCTAAGAAAGCAAAACGGGCCATGCTGAGAAGTTTGATGTGCATATCCTTGGGCCTGCACTCTGAAGATTGCACCATCTACATCATCTACAACTACAGTCTGTGGATTTGCCTTGCTGTAAAAGGACTAAAGATTCCATGCAAGCTACAGGTTGACAGAGCTCACATGGAACATCACTACCCAACATGGAGAACTACCAGTGGATTTATCCAAGTGGATTGTGGAAACTGAATTCCTCAACTTTCAGGGACCATCTTGGAGCTTCCAGACACTAGGAGTGAGTTTGAGATACTTTGGGACCTTTAGGGGAACTTCAAGAAGAAGTTCCAGAAGTTTGGAGAACGTAGGAGCAACTTGGAAAAAAAGCTCCGTAATGGGGCTGATTTAACCTGGTCAGCCAAGCCGTCTGTCCTCAACCTCGCCTGCCATCCAGGTTTGTCCCGCTGAAAATCACTGTGCGTCCTACTTCCAGAGTTTGACCAGTAGTAGGCAAAATTCGAGGCCGGCGAACCCTCCCCGAAGTCGGCCTGGTGAAGAGCATCGAGGGACCCCTCAAGAAAAAGCTCCATAAAAGTTTCTAAGTCTGAATGAAGAAAAGGTGACCAGGAGCAACCGCGAAAGCCAAGTCGCATGTCTTCAACCACTTGTCGACCTGGATCCTTGGTTTGTCCCGCTGGGACGCATCTGAAGCTGAACTTCCATACGTTTGATCGGGAGCTCGTTGCAAGACAATCCGGGAACCCCTCAAAAAATTTGGACTGGCTATGAGCTTAGAGAGACCCCGGGAAGAAAAGCTCCAAAAAAGCTTCTAAGTCAGAAGGTAAAAATGTTTTACCGAGACCTACTGCAAGGGGTAGCCGCCAGAGGGCTCCATGGCGGCAGCCTGAAACTTTGACTTTGACTTGGTCTATCGTGACCAGATATCCCAATAAGGCGCTATAGTTTTCTAAGTGCTATATAATGCTAAATCGTTACAAATTCATATCTTTGGTTCCCTACATTGGGTTTTTGTTGTTTTGCTGTCATGTTAAAGACAAAAATATCTCCTTTTTTGTATAAATTGGTGCTGGATTTTCATTATGCATTGTGTCTTAATTATTTACTGAATTGATGTTTTTAAATGCTTTACATACCTGTCTTTGAAGTTAAGCCTACCTGCTCGCAGCTAAGCTACCAAGGGTTGAGCATGGGAATAATTTTCAAAGACCTATTCTGAGCCCTATACTATGTTAGTGGCCTTATTGCAGATATACATTTTCTCCTTCTAATAATCCACTTTCTAACACTAACTATATGAGTTCTCTGCACCATCGCACCATCACCCAGGGAGACAAGGTTAACTCCTACGCTGTTAGCCACAGTGGCTAGGACACTCTTCTCCCCAAGCGATATACTGTTGTATGGCATTTTAGATTCAAAGGAATTTTCCTGATTCATGCCCTTATAAGAGGTACAATCCACGTTGCCCTTATATAGGCATAGAAATCAAGCCCTTATTTAGGCATAGCCCACGCTACCCAAATACAGGCATGGCTACTTTCATCCGTTCAACAAGGTGTACAACTGTTACCACGCATTTTTTACCACGCACTACACTTACAACGCAGGCATTACCACGCATACCATTACAACGCATTGCGCTGGGGGGCGCTCTAGGATAGGGAATAAGTTTAATTTTATATCCAACACCTTCCCTAGTATCCACGGGGACTGGAGTTGGAATATAAAATTATACTTACCACTATCCAGCACCTCAAAGCGCTATGCGTTGTAACGGTATTCGTTGTAAATACCGCGTTGTAATGGTATGCGTGGTAATGGTATGCGTGGTAACGTCATACATCCGTTCAACAAATGTCGCAACGATTTCTTGGAAAAACAAACTCTTCAGCAGAAGGGACTTCCCCTAGCCTGGATATTGATTTTTCCAAGAAACTCATTATTATGCATGAACTACTATTCCTTATGGGTTCATCCATGATGTTCATATGCCCGACTTTACGTCAAAGCTGTAATTCCTAAACACCTTCAAGGTATAAATAGACCTTCACTTGCTAATGCAAAGTACGGTGTGGTTTGGTGCAGTTCGACGACCTACTTGCCCGATGCAGCTTGCTATAGCAAGTGCTGAAGGAAGCTGACTCTCCAGCTGACGCACTGAAGAGAAGCTGTCCTCCTCTGCCAAGAATCCAGCTCCGGTGTTTCTGACTCCCCTTACGGGGTGTTGGGAAATCGAGTCCCGAGACAGACATACCAACCTCCTTCATTCTCAGGTATGGAGCTGATTAGAACCTAGAGAAACCTTTGGCAATTCTTGGCAGAACTAAAACTTATGCTAAACAATACTTACTTCTTCCCTCGTACTAGACCTAGGTTAGGTACATTGGGATAGGCGTATTTTAGAAGCACCTGCTGTTCCTGCACTGCCTGCTGCCCCTGTCCCTGCACTGCCTGCACCCCTGCACTGCCCCTTTCTCTGCGCTGCCTCCTGTCCTTGCGCTGCCCCCTGCCCTCTGCCCCTCTACCTGCAGCGCCTGCACTGCCTGCTGCCCCAGCGCTGCCTGCTGTCCCTGGGATGTCTGCTGCCCGTGCAGTGCCTGCTTCCCCTATGCTGCCTGCTGCCCCTATCCCTACCTGCTGTCCCTGCACTATCTGCTGTCCCTGTGCTTCCTGCTACTCCTGTCCCTGTGCTGCCTAATTCCACTGTACTGCCCTCTGCTCCTGTGCTACCTGCTCTTGGACCGCCCACCAAGATCACTAATGGAGGCCTCCGCATGACCACGCAACAGTCACACTCAATGGGCTCATTGCCAACGCACCACCGGTTGGACAAAGCCCAGTGCCAGGACCCCTGGCCCTTCTGCCACACAACGCTGCAACACCAAGGAACTCCTGGACCTGGACCCCAGATGCCAAGCCAGCTGTGTCTCGTCCTCCCCATGATCCAAAGGACCCTTCACCTGTGGACACTGACACTTCTCTTGCGACACAGCCTTTGAAAGATCCTGCACCACTCCTGCCCACAAGACAAGGAACACCCCACAATTGCTCCAATGTATACTGCTCAGACCCCGCTCACTTTGCAAACATGCCACAGGAATCTGGGGCACTATCACCACCCTCACCACAGATGTTGCTTCATCACTGAAATGTGGCTCAACTCCTCCTAGAACCCAGACATCGCCACTCCCGCTCCTGAAGGCGACAAGATGATACACCAATACATCCCTAACAAACAAGGCAGAGGCATGGTCATCATCTTCAAGGAAACCATCAGATGCACCATCATCAATGACGGCCTCACACCTTATATGAAACCCCTCCATTTCCTACTACAAACCGATGCAAATACCAAAATCAGAGGCACACTCACCTAAAGAACTACGGGACCCTGAGCAACATTTTGTGATGCCATCCCCAACCTCATCACCCCCCAGCAATCGACTCTCACCACTACATCTTACTCGGCAACATCAACTTCCAAAATGACAACCCCAGCGACGCCAACTCCATTGCCCTCCTGCAGAACTTCAACAACATCGACCTCACCCAACTAGTCACTGAAACCACACACAAAGCCGGACACATACTTAACCCTTGTTTCACCTCCAGCGACAGAATCAAATTCAGCCATACCACAGAACTCATCTGGACTGACCACACCACTGTACTCTTCACCATCACCGACACCCAGCACACCATCACCAGGAGTCAGATCTCCTCCCACCACAGCTGGAGCAAGGTCACCAAAACTCAGTGGTCACAGACCCTCAACAAGCCCCAACCCGAGGCCTCAACAGACCTCAACCAGGCTGTCCAGAACTTCGCCGCCTAGATCACCAACAGCACCGACCGTCTCCCCAATAAAACCTATCAAATCCAACAACATCCCCAAACATGCCAACTGATACACCCCAGAACTCAGGACCACCAAGCACAACTGCCACCAGCTGGAGAATGATAGCATGCCACTAAGAACCCCGCTGACAGAGCTGCTCAAAATAACACCCACAGCAGCTATCACAGGCACATCCAAGAAGCCAAGAAAACAACCATCACCACTGCATTGACTCCGCAGCCAACCACACAAAGGAACTCTTCAAAATAGTCAAACAATTCTTCGACCGGACAGCCATACAGAACGCCATTCACCCCTCCCAAGAACTCTGTGACATCCTCTCAGACGACTTCCACAGCAAGATCACCAACATCTACAATGATTTCAACCTCCAACCAGCCACACTCAACCCCAATGACCTCAACCAACCAGCGAAAACCAGCCAAACTATCACCACCTGGTCACTGCTCACCACCCTGACCACCTCAGCCATCATGTCTTCCATCCACATTGAGGAACCCAATCAGCATACAACTCACCAGCATCCTCAACACCTCCATTTCAACTGCAACCTCACCGGACAGATGAAAAACACACAGATGTGAGACCCCTCCTAAAGAAACATACACACAAAAAGGAAGTAAGGTGAAAACAAATTGCAATATTTAATGTATATATAAAGCTAAAACAGGAGCACATTCACTTTGTTAAAAATGCCCTCACCCACAACAAGTTGTAGCATGCTTCATCGCAGGGCTGCTGCAGGAACACCTCAGTGCAGACCAACGCTAGAGGCGGAGCAATAGGGTGGGGTAGACAATACAACCAATTAGAAAAGGAAAAGAAAAGGATCCTAAATGAATGCAGAAAATGAGTGTTAAAATTGACTAAGGGATATCGTCATAATAGTTTTATTCCTGGATTCCCTTGTAAGGAGTAAAAAAAAGGTGAGAAGATACCCTCGGATGGTGGAGGAGTAAGTGAGTTATGCACTCTTCCCCCCCTCCGTTCTGCATACAGGTCAACATGTTTTTGCTGTATTCTGATTCTATACCAGCATTTGTCAGGACAAAAGGGATCCCTATGCTTATTTTCCTTGTTGTCACATATACCCTTGTACTATATGTTACTCCACCTCTTACTATGGTGCAGTCCAGTACACTTACTCGTCAATGTAATCTGTAAATGGAAAGAATAAAAACCAGTGAAAACAGTCTGTACAGTTATTTAACAGACAAACAACATAAATAATACAAGTGAAGGGATTTGTGCTCTCTGTGATAACTTCATAAAAACAACCAATTTGGTGCGACACATGTATTCTGTAAAATATAGATTATACACCCTTTTATTTGGGCAAAGAATGGCCCTAGAACAAAACAACAGGTGAATGAGAGCTAGTTGCGCTAGTTGCGCTGGGAAGAAATATTGTTAGTGTAACACAAAATCCAGTAAGCTCTAAGGATAAGGTCCTGGTCACCCACCCAGAAACAAACAATGTGACAAAGAGACAGGTCACATATGTAAATTTGAGAAAGTAAACATATATCCTGAGCTAATATCTCTTAAGTATCACAGTCCCAGTATCAAATCCACAAAAAATAATTTGTTTCCACAGTATCTTCGTTTTATCTTCATTTATTATCCATTCTTAGGTCAATCCAATCTTCACCAAGAAAGCATACAATAGCCGCTGCCTGCCAACACGTGTTTCGTCTTGGTCTGGTTACCAAATGACTTCGTCAGGGCTGCAAGTATTATAATAAATGTAATCACTATATCATTAAACTAGAAACCTAACATTAAATAACATATACAAAAAGAGTCCATGTCAAAACAAAGTGGTCTTAAAACAAATATCAATGCTCATAGACATTCCAATAAAGGTCTACATAAAGAGACCAATAATATCGGTCCCCTTGGGTTTCGATGAAGTTATTGTATCAAAGAATAGCATAATTTAAAAATCACCGATGGTACATCAGTTATTATAAATATAATATCCTTCAAAATTTCATGACATTGTACTATATAGTACAACAGAAGGGAGAAAAAGAGAGAAAAGGAAGATAACGTGCTATATCTAGCTGGGACCTATTTCGGGCTAAAGCAATAGGTGGTTCTTTTGTTCTTTTATGTGATTACGTAACGAATGATGTGACTTATGAACTCAGCTTTTATTAAGATATAAGATTAGTGATGCTGTTTACGTATTAATTCTAACTAACTTTCATATGGGTATTTTTCTGACACGGGGACTGTTCTTACTTTTAGGATACGAGTGAGCCACGAACACTCTTCGGGATTATCCACTTACTGACCTATATGTTACGGGTCTGCCATGTATTCTTTCCATACACCTCAAATGATTGAACTTATGGAGATGGCGTTTTTTTGAAACCTTTGAACAACAATTTGTATACTCTGGAATATCTTGAGAATCAGTGAGTGTGATCACAGTGAGTGTGATATAATCATTCATTTTAAATTATTGGATGGACTTTACCTTATCCAATCTATTAATATTGACGTAGTCGTCCTTTTTCGTGCGTTTGGAATTCTTTAATTTAATTGTGATATTTACCTTACAGGAGGATTAATCTTAGATGTTGACAACATATTGGTTGTTTTTTTTGTTTTAGCGTATAAATGGATGCTGTTTATGGACTAAAGCACATCGTTTAGAAACTGATGAGACGTTACTCTAGTCATATGGTGAGCGAGCCTTAATAATACTCACACTCACTTCTCGTACTTTTGCCTCTCCCACGCCCTCCCTAACCCCCCTCTTTTTTTGCCGTCTATTTGATTTGTATATCGATTAACTCACAATGGGGTTTTCAATCACTTGAACCTATGGAATTCTGATGTACTTTTGTATGTATGGTTATGGTGTATGTTGGGACTATATGATCACTTCATCTTATGTATTCCTCTTTTTCACGCTTTCTAACGGGATTTTAATCTCCTTTTTGATCTTGGTATTTCTTGACTTCAAAACAACCTCCTTCTAATAGCACGCTATCTTCCTTTTCTCTCTTTTTCTCCCTTCTGTTGTATATAGTATATAGTACAATGTCATGAAATTTTGAAGGATATTATATTTATAATAACTGATGTACCATCGGTGATTTTTAAATTATGCTATTCTTTGATACAATAACTTTATCGGAACCCAAGGGGGACCGATATTATGGGTCTCTTTATGTAGACCTTTATTGGAATGTCTATGAGCACTGATATTTGTTTTAAGACCACTTTGTTTTGACATGCACTCTTTTTGTATATGTTATTTATTGTTAGGTTTATAGTGATTACATTTATTATAATATTTGCAGCCCTGACGAAGTCATTTGGTAACCAGACCAAGACGAAACACGTGTTGGCAGGCAGCGGCTATTGTATGCTTTCTTGTTGAAGATTGGATTGACCTAAGAATGGATAATAAATGAAGATAAAACGAAGATACTGTGGAAACAAATTATTGTTTGTGGATTTGATACTGGGAATGAGATACTTAAGAGATATTAGCTCAGGATATATGTTTACTTTCTCAAAGAATGGCCCTAATTCTTTAGGAACAGTTAGTGCGAATGTCAAACTTCCAAACATAGTGCCTATGTCACAAGGCTCAGTGAAACACATCAGTCTAGAAATGGTTGTGAAGTCTCAACAAGCCCCACATCGTACTCTTAGTCTTAGATGTATCCTTAAAAGTGCTTTGGGGTCATACATATCCCTCCACTCAGCACACCTTACCAAGGTTTCCTGGTATGAGCGCTAGAAAGGGCAGAGGAATAGAGGACCACCCCCTGTAGTCGCACACTGTGAGGAGAAATGGTTGTTAGGTAAGTACTGGTAAACGCCCAGAGTGCATGCTTAGGGTAAAACTAGCCCTGTTCACACTGCTAGTATGTCACAGTGCTGGTACAGCGTGGTCTATAAGTAGCACCACTCACCCATGCAGCAAACACACCAGACACCTGCACCGAATGCCAGTTTCCCCAGTCGTGATCTCCGTGTAGACAGCCACTGTTAAAACTCCCCTACACCTTCCTTACTTCATCAAGGGTGGTTAGTCGCTACAAAATTGGTCTCTTCAGGTGCTGCGTAGATTCACGGCAATATGGAAGACCAGTAGCCTGGATAAAGAACAACGTCCCGTCACGGGGTTAGTGTGAGACGTGTAATATGCATATGGCGTAACACGCACGGGAGACAAGACTAGAGCAGTAACTCTCGCTCTATAAGCCAAAATGACTTTGGTTTTGGGGCGCAATTGCTCGTTTGATGTTTCTTCAAACAATGAGAGAGGCAAAAATAATAAGAAGGACCAATAGTGATCCAGATCAAAACAGCATACGATCAGGAATGCTTCTGGGTGATGAAAGGAACTACAAGGGCCTATCCAGAGACCCTACAGCTGATCTGAGAAAGGAAATCTCTATTTTGATAGTAGAGGCCCTGATTAATGACTGGATCTTTGAACACGAGGCCAGGTTCTTGCAGCAGAAAAATCCTGTTACACCTTCCTTCTACATGCTACCGAAGGTACACACAGCTACAAGACCGCCACCAGGGAGAACTATTGTGGCTGGCATAAATTCAATTCTTGAACCGTTGACACAATTTTGCGACTTCTTTTTTAAACCTCTGGTCCAAAGTTGAACTGCTTATCTGAAGGACACCACAGAGGTCCTTAATCTCCTCAGTAACATGGACTTTAATCCCGATGAGGAATACCTGGTGGGTTTAGATATTGAATCCCTGTACAATAATATCCCTCAGATGGAGACCCTGTGGGTAGAGGAGCAGCAGGATTGGCAATACTGTACTCCAAGGCCCTTTATATTACATCTGGCCCAGATAGCTCTCACTAAAAATGTCTTTGAGTATATGGGTACTGATTATTTACAAACCTATGGTGCATCAATGGGGGTGCCTTTGCGCCTAGTCTAGCGTGGTTGTATATCTCAACTTTTGAGCAGAAACACATCGTTGATGCTGGTAATCCTTGGGCACGGAACATCCACACCTGGAAACGCTTCATAGCTGATGTCATCCTCATATGGAAAGGAGACAAACAATCTTTAACAGATTTCATACAATGGTTGAACGCATGTAGCATCTTTTTTGCACTTTACATCCACTATCACAAAGGGAGGCTTCTCATTTCTGGACCAGGAATTTTTTTCACATGAGGGGAAACTATCCACTAAGGTCCATCAAAAATCCAAAGATAAAAATAGACTGCCACTGTTTGGGAGTTTTTACCCCAAATCTCTCAGGGAGAATCTCCCAGTGGGGCAGTTTCTGTGCTTGAGCAGAAATTGCTCTTAACTTGAAAATTTCAAAGAAGAAGCAGCTCTTCTATCTGAAAAACTGGATAACAGGGAATACACTGCATGAGTGGTGCATAGAGCGCAGAAAAGAGCATGGAACTGCCATAGGGGAACCCTTCTGGAGAAAGCAGAGAGAACAGAGAAGAAGAACACCATCTGTGTTACTACATTTACCTATATAAAACGAATTATCCTCAAACATTGGCAGATACTTAATTCCAGTGGCCTCCACCTTGAAAAGCGTTTGTTCTCCTTTAGAAGGATTTCTAACATCAGGGACCATTTAGTGCATTCCAGACTTCAAGCCGACCCCTGAGGGGCTCCTCGGGCGTCTGGGACCTCCCACCTGTTACAGGACACACGATATGTGACTTGTGTGACATTTGTAGATCAACTACTAACACCAAAAGTGTAGACGTGGGAACATTGAGTGCATACCAACTGCAACTCCACAAATATTATTTATTTGATCAGGTGCCCATGTGGGTTTATCAACGTTGGTATGACCTCCAGAAATGTGAAAGTTAGAATTATGGAGCATAGGAGCAATATCCATTGTGCAAGGGCTGCAACACATCTCACATTACATTATGTGGAGAAGGGACAAACTGTTGAAGACATGTATTGGACCATGTTGGATAAACCATGCATCTCATCCAACACTTGGGACCCCACTCGGACCCTTTTCATATGTGAACAGAAGTGGGTCTACAGGATACGGAGTCATGAGACCGGCATGAACGACGACATTCCATGGACCAATCTGGGCAGGTCATAGGAAATTACAGTTGTCCTGCAGCAGAATCATGATGTAGCCTTTTGATTGGTTTTGAGTGTCCTTGTTCGACACTCAACCAGGGAATGGGGGCCTGGGCATGTTCTCCATGCAGGCTCTACTGCAGCCTGCATGGAGAACGAGGAAAGTGTGCATGACTGGTTTGGGTGGCCTGAGAAGGCCGACCACACAGTCATTGTGCACTTAGGAGTGGGCAAACCACACCTCCCTGCACTGCTCTAAGAGCAGAGCAGCCCCCCTACTCACCTGCCCGCAAAGCAACATGAAGCAGCCTAAAACGATAATAATGGAAAGTTATTATAATTTTATGTTTCTGCTTCCCACTGCTGAAAAGCAATGGGCTGACCTCCCCTGCCAAAGCAGAGGAGCCACCCTTGGGTATTGTGCAGATTGGTCAAATGGGTTTAAAGTTATTAGGAAAACAAAAAATAGTCTTCCTAGGTAAATTCTGGCCTAACTATAACAACACAGTGATGCCCACCATCGTAAAATTGAGAACATAGTAACCCTATGCTTACCTTTATGATTTTCTGTTGGTCAATATTCAAGTCACAATATTTTTCCACATCAAAATTTAAAACACGATTTTCAAGTCGCTATTCCTCAGAACTACAGTCAGACCTACTTTTTCATTGGGGCAAAGGGTGATATATGTGAAGCGATTACAGGGTGATGGGCAGCCGGGTGCAGAGGATGATCTATAGATGGGGAGCACTTTGTGATGTACATCGGTAGAGCATAGGGTGAGGTGCATGAAGACAATCCATTATCCACGGCAATATTACGCAACATCTAATTCCCGCATGTCATGCATGTGACTTGTATACTTCTCTTTCTGCTCTAATCACAAAGCCTGTACATTCATATAGCTAGTTAGTCACTTAATCATATAAAACCATCTCTTTAAAGATAAATTCCTAAACGACCAACATTCTTCTTTAAAACATTGTAACGCCGATAGGTCTGGCTTGCATTCTGAGTCCTGATTAAAATATTCCAAAATGCTTGCTCTAACAAAAAAACAAAAAAAAAATTGCTTTCCGCGTACAATGTATCAATGAGTTAAAACATGTAATGGTTTACGATTAAGCGTACTTTAGAAATATAAAATAGGTCCTCATCCATCGCGACAGAAGAACTCTGTAGGAGGCGGAAAGATAGACAGTCAACAGGGGAAGATAAGAAAGAAATGATCTGAGAGGATCCAAAGCCTACTCTATGCTTATGTTAAGCAATTGGTAACAATAGGCCATGCCGACAGGCAAAAAAATGACAATAAAGTCGACTATACAGATAATTGGTATTGGAATTTGTAGAGTATGCTTCTACAACTACAACTATCGTGGTCTTTCAGCACTTATTGAAACCTTTTCCAGGGCCGTTTCTACCATTAGGCAGGACTAGGCAGCCGCCTAGGGCGACAAAAGGAGGAGGGCGGCAAAATAACCTAGAAACGGCCCTGCGTGAGGTGCAGAAGAGGGCAGGGGTCACTGTCATTAAGCCCCTCTCTCAAGGTGCAGGGATTCCGAGCACTGCCAAGGGAGTGTACATGTGAGGCGCAGTCAGGGGCTCATCAATTACGCCACTATCAGAGTGCAGGGACCCTCATACCAGCCAGGGTGGCAAAGTGCTTGGCAGAGATCTTCCTTCGGTCATGCTCCTCGTGCACACGCTCAGCCCGGGGTCCCTCTTTTGTCTCAGTTATTCGCATTTATTGTTAAAAGGCGCCGGAAACAAATGTGTCAGACTCCGGCAGCAAAAGTGGGTCGGTGGCCGGGAGAGGTGCCATACATCAGGCTTGGCACGGATATGGATGAAAGAGCTCTGCGCCACCCTGGAATTGCGCGGCATCAGTAATTCAGTGCGCCAAGAAGATTATACCAGTGGATCAGGAGTGAGAAGTCAGGCGCTTGCTACTGGTGTTTGCTGGTTTCGTGGCGCTGTTAATGATGTTAATAACATGTTACTAATTACCAAATGGTTTTAGCAAGTAAGTGCTTATGCACACTTTGGCCAAGTATTAGGTGGAGATTGTTCGTGCTATGATTAAAGTAAAGTAACTTTTATAGCGTTGTTCTAGGTAGCACCCAAAATTACCAACTGTGTAATTTCCACGTATAATGTGATGGAGCAATAGTGTTTTAAGGCACCTTCAGAATGATTAGAAACAATAGATACACGTAAAAACATGGTAATTGCTATAACAATTATTAAATAACGTGTTATGATACTTTTATCATAATATTAATTACAAAGGAATGCAAAAAGTGTAAAATCACGTTTTGGTAATTCATTTAAAAAACAGTGTAATAACACTTTATCTAAATATGTTTATAACATCCCCAGTACTAACTATTACTTTTATGTAAAAATTGTGTAAAAAAAGGGAAAATAAATATTTTTTTTATTGTAAATAATTTTCTAACGAAAATATCAAAGTATTTTATTATGGCGAGAGTTATAAAAATAACAACGTGAAAGTATGTTTGATTGTAGTAACTTTAACACAAAACCAATGAAAAAGGTGGGCAATACTTTTATTGGCATACTACTAAACAGGCGAAAAGAAAATGGGAAGGCAGGATTTTTGTAAGAGCCACAACAAAGTAAAATTCCACTTTCATTTAAAGGAGCAGAAGATATTCACTGTTGGATGCTTGATAGTAGGCATAGTGTGTAAATAAATATAATATTCACTGATGCATATACAGCCTGAATTATTAGTAATAATATTAAATAATTATTCATGCTCGCCTTGAATACATTTCTCCTTCCCAAGTTGAATATTAAAATTAAATGTTACTGTATCAATCTATTTACCAATTGCCTCTTACAGTCGGTGAATTCTATGGCAGGACAGGAGGCTCAGATTATGCTTTCTCGATTTCTTTACTACCAACAGCAGCCAATAGGAACACAGTAAAGAAACGAAAAACTACAACTCCCATGAGCACTTAGGTAACCATAAAGGGCATATCCCTATATAGAGAACCATAGAGGGTAAGACTTCCTCTTTCTTTGCTGCTTCGCAGCCAGTTAAGTCCCTTTCTACATTTATTGTACTTTTTGCATGTTTGCTGTGTTATTTGACTGCATTGCATTGTTGCGCCGCTAATTACCGTCTTCCGACGCTTTCCCTGTTTCTATTGGCGCTTCCGTGTTATTTGCTCCTCCGGTTTGCGGACCTTTAGTTTGCAGTGTTTCTCTGTGGAGAGAGCGTGGTCGCCTCTCCTCTCTACTCGGGCGCTTTGTGCCCGCGTTCGTTTGCCGGTGGAGTGGGACGGGGACTCGGGCGCTCGCGCACTGCTGTCGCGCGTCGCTCTACATCCGGGGAACAGGCACAGCTGACGCGCATGCGTGTCTGTTATCATTACGCTCCGTGTTTACTCGCGGAGCCCTAACAGGCTGAGAGGCGGCGTTTACCACAGCCTCCGCCCACTGCCTGCCGGAGAGTCCCCAGTGACGCCCTTTTCTGCAATTTTTACCTGATTTGGGCTTTATAATCTTTAGAGGCATTGCCCAGAGTGGCTGTCTGTGGCAAGCCTGTCCCTCCACATCTTAACACACCTGTGTTTGGGTTGAGTATTACTCTGCCTGTCTGGCTTGCTTGGGGTGGTCGCTCCCCCGGACTTGGTCATTTTGGTTTCTAAATTTGACATTTGACCTTTGCTTTATTGAACTGTGGGCATTATTATTTCCTCTTTATTATTTCCTCATTTGTGCTTTGCTTACATTAATCATGGCTGGCTATGAGGATTCTGAGGAATATTGTTATGATGAGGAGCCTGAAGACTCTTTTAAATACGATTTGGTTGACGCCCTTGACCAGGGGGTGCAACATTCGGTCAATACTGCGCTGGTCCGCGCTATTGGCCCATTGAAACGTCATTTGACCGATTACGCTCAGCAGCAGGGTTGGGTGCCTTCTACCTCAGGTAAAAAATCCTCTAAGTCACCTACAAACCCACATAAGTCTGACTTTGTTAAGTTGGCCAAGTCTTTGTCTGCCCCCACTGTTTCCAAGCGGTCTCATCTGCCTCCTCCGGACACTGATGATACCTCCTCCTCTTCTTCCGATCCCTCTGGTCCTCCCCCAGCTAAAAAGTCCAGAAAGGAACATTTTGTGGACGCTTCTTCTCATCCACCTGTCCTCACCTTCGAACCCACTGATATCATTCACCCTAATTCGAAGTCTTGGCTCCCTGCACCTGAGGTTGCGGAATATATACAGACGCACATCCGTGAGCCTTTTGATCAGGAGGTGCGCTCTCCTCTCCGTTCTGAGTGTCCCCGTCCGGAGTTGGCAGATAAGCTAGCAGACACACTATCTTAACCTACCTGAAGAAGTTCACTAAAGATCCCAAGAAGGGTATTGACCGGTCTTGGCGCCTATGCCAGGATAAATTGCTGGATCTTCTTGGCCCCCTTACCAAAATTTTAGATTTAGGTTACCAGGCTCAGGGGTCAGCGTCTGGCATTGATCCCGGTGAACGTATTGGCTGGGCCCAACGGGCTATTTGTCAATTGGGGAACGCGAACTGTGCTCTGTCCACCGAGCGTCGGCGTTCCATCTTGTTGAAGATGGACCCCAGATTGGCTGAGCTTGCGACGTCTGAGTCGGGCCCCTTGGTCAGGGTCTCCTTTTGGGTCAACCTTTTCTAAAAGAGTTGACGAAATTTGTGGCCACCTTTAGCGGCCTGGAAAAGGCGCAATCTTCACTACGCAGGGCGTTCCGCCTGGTTTTTGGCAGTGCTCAACCTCAAAGAATTCAACAACGGAGTGGTCTATCGCCACTTCAAGATGGAGGGCATCCATCTTCTCAGGGATCTCCTTCGACACGGCGATTGGATGGTTCACCTGGATTTGAAGGACGCTTACTTGTCCGTTCCCATCTTTCCCCCTCATCGCCGTTTCGGCCAATTCCAGTGGATGGGAACGTGGTTCGAGTACACGGTTCTCCTGTTCGGTCTTTCTTCCGCTCAGTGGTGCTTCACGAAGCTTCTGAGACCAGTCATGGAGTCTCTGAGGGCACGCAGGGTGCGTCTCATCGTATATCTCGAGGACATCTTGTTGATGGCTCAGTGTCCCGTCTAATTGCGCACCCACTTGACGTGGACGATCAAGCTCTTGCAGTCTCTAGGGTTTCTAGTGAATCCTCAAAAATCTCTGTTACATCCCTCTCAATCGATCGAGTTCCTGGGTTTCCTGGTCGACTCGGTCTCTTGTCAACTACTCTTGGCCGAGATTGCGAAGGACTTCTGGCACTTCTGCCTTCAGAGGAAGATCACTCTTATTGCAGAGTATCTCCCGGGTCGCCAGAATCAGGTGGCTGATTGGAACTCTCGCCATCTGCTGGATTTCAGCGTTTGGTGGCTTCATCCCCGTGTGTTTCGGCATCTGTCTCGCCTCTGGGGTCGGCCTTGGATCGATCTTTTCGCATCTCGCCTCAATGCCCAGTTGCCCAGGTTTTACAGCTGGTGTCCGGATCCGGAGGCTCTGGCCACGGATGACTTTCTCCAGACTTGGCCCCCTCATCTTTGCTATGCGTTTCCCCCATTCGCAATGATTCCGCGAGTCTTAGCACGGACAAAGCACTTCCAGTCGGAGGTCATTCTGATAGCTCCTCTTTGGAGGGCTCAGGCATGGTTTCCGGATCTTCTGGAGATGAGTTGCTCGACGCCGTTTCTGCTTCCACAGAAGTGGAACTTGTTGTTGGATCCTCTGCTCCACTCGCATCCTCTGGTTCTGTCAGGTCAGCTCCGGCTGGTTGCGTGGCGCCTTTCGGGGAATGCTGGAAAGTCCCTGGCTTATCTGGAGACGCTACACGATTTATCGGTGAGGCTTGCACTATTTCCCTACCCTTTGTATTTTACCTTATGGTCCTGGGATGGTGTATTACGACTCTGTTTTTCTTCCAGGTTCTGACCAGAAGTGAGATCCTTCAGTTTTCTCCTGCCTTGGTTCCGGTCTTTCGGATGCTGGACCTGTGGACTTCTGCCTGCTCCAGTCTCCTGCTCCTTGGTTTTTTTCTTGGAATGTCGCCTGATGGTCGTTCTCCTGTTCCCTACGGATGTTTCCTCCAGGCTGTTCTTCGGTTCCACGTGAATTGACTTTTTCATTGACTTATTTATTTTACTGACAAAGAAAGAGGAAGTCTTACCCTCTATGGTTCTTTATATAGGGATATGCTCTCTATGGTTACCTAAGTGCTCATGGGAGTTGTAGTTTTTCGTTTCTTTACTGTGTTCCTATTGGCTGCTGTTGGTAGTAAAGAAATCGAGAAAGCATAATCCTCGCCTCCGTGTCCTTAATAGAATTGAAAATTCTTGTCACAAATGTTTGCAAATTTTTAATTCATAGCTCAAACAGATAGACCTTTAGAAAGCGCCTCATGAAACCCAAGTTCAGGCCCTGCAAACTAGCTTCCCATGCACTAGCGCTCTCTTCTTTCTGGTCACTTGATCGAGCGAAGACTATATCATGTGATGTCAAAGAATGCTGCTACCTCCACCCACCCAACCATCCCCATCCCGTCCTTTTGCCAACGCAAACAAAAATAATACAGTTATTTTCACATAGCGCTTTACACGATGCGTATACAGTTTCCGAAGGCTGAAAATAACAGGTTTCACGATTGCTCTATTTACCTACCTCGGCAGGATGTAAGACCGAGTGTGCTTAGCAAGGATTACAAACTTGTAGCTGATGAGTGAAAGGGAGGGGGCGGCATTTTTCAATTCTCGCCTAGGGCGGCAAAACACTTAGAAACGGCCCTGACCTTTTCTGAACGTTATGGTTGGATGTCTTTGTGGGTGAGCGGTCGCCTGGGTGGGAAGTGGTTAAGGTTTTATATAGGGTTCCCGGGAGCAGCGTGCTGTTGTACACTCGCTTAACTATTTAGCTTGTGTCAAGAAGTACACAAGGCCTATTTAGGCAAAGGCAGAAAGGCCAAATATAATACAGATCAGGTCATAGTGTTTCATTGTCTTCATGCCATATGTGAACAGATGGTTCTCGCATTAGATCACATCGAATGATGGGAGCATGGTCCTACACCTGAGCATGCCTTGGTTGCACTCTTCACATCTCCACATTGTAGTGGATATTATCAATGCAACATTCTTGAGAGGGTGGAGATGGCCGTATTAGTAGGTCTGTCGTTAGCCTAGAACTTTTGATTTTAAATGATATTATATCTACAATATACTTACCTATAGGGGTTTTAAGACAGTTCTCTTCATCAATGACCAGTTGTTGTGACAGTGCAACATTTATCTTCTGCCCATTACATCATACAGCACAGGGCAATGGGTCAGCTCACTTCAGCCATTTGCTAAGTTCACTGTGAGTGGCAACAGGTTTTACAAGAGGCACATCTGCATACAAAGTGGTTCCCTTCAGTGCCAATGACTGATATGTAAATGTATCTTTTTGAGACCAAAAATATATTTTTGCTTTTACCCTGTGTTTTTCATATCGGCAACGGCTCAGCAGCTCCACCAAAATAAAGTTTTACAATAACCACAAAAATAAAAGCATTGACAAAGTCAAGGGCTAAGCAGCTAACACCGGTCCTATTGACATTGCTAATGGATGTTTTTGTTCGACATGTCTGGGGTAGGCACACTTAGCACTGAGGATTTTAATGTTTGCAGAGGACAGAGGGTGTAAAAACCTCTTTAGGACATTTAGGATATTACGAAGAAACAAATGCAGCAGGTATGTGTAAAGATATTGTCCTTTAGACACATGCCAGGTAAAGACAGGTGAGAGGCTAATATGCAAACTTGAAGGCGGTGTTCAATTGTTTGCAAAGCGCTGTGTGCTCACCTGACTTCACAGGTGAGTAGGAAAGTTGGCTATGGGGAAGTATACTGCTTGAGTTGATGCTTCTATTGTTAAATACAGTAATGGCTAATAAGTAAAAATAAAAAAATTCACGAGCAACAAAGCTTTTGATATGTAAATACAACTGGCATATAACTTTTTATGAATCTTACACGCAGAAGAATAAATAGAGGAGATAAGTCTAGTTGTAACTTTTTCCCAGAATAGTGATACACAGGGAATGGACAGCCTGTGGACAGCCTGTGATACTGAAAAAGGAAATAGTGAAAGGGAGACATTGGTTATGTACCACGCGACCCCTTCCTCCACTGGTCCAGAGTTTACACCCACTCTGCTTTAGCCATTGTGCACCCTGGGCTCTCTACTAAGCTTCAGGTCAGCGAAATCAATTAAGATACAAAGAGGCAGGAATGAATGTGTTGGGAGAAAAAAAGAGTGAGAACGAGAAGGAGAGAGAGAAAGAGTGGGCAAGGGAGAGAGACAGGAAAGGCAAAATCATGTTTCCATTTTGTTGACAATACATACTAATGCATAGATGTCGATGTCAGAAATGCAAGAGGTGGCAGGCGTGATATCATGGACCCTTTAACCCTTCGTGACATCACACGATAGACCCTTTGTCCGACCACACCTTCCCCATTAGATTCCTATTTGCTAATGAGGACAGGAAGGGAAAATACAGATTGCTGTATACCTCTTCCAGCTTTGTTTGTTTGCTGTTGCTACCTCTGCCTTCATAGTCTCACACCAAGGATTGCAGCGACAAGTGACGGGTTAGAGCATGCACTACCCTCCTTCAGGTTCACGCATTTATGCATTCAGCAGGGGCGACTCCTCTGTAATGGTGGAGGAGCGTCGCTCCACTGAGTCAGTCAAAGGAAAATAAATGATAATATAACAATGTTTCCCAGACGTGGGTCCTGTGCTCACTAAGCCACTAGGATGCTTGATTCCGGTCTAGGGAAGACATGGCTTGGCAGTTCGGTCTGGACTGTTCCCATGAGGTACAGGATCAAGACTGATTTGCATATGGCCATGTCTGAACTGGGGTGGCTGGGTGAGCAAAATAACGATGGATTAAACCCAGATCTGTGACTGGGGGTGAATGTTTTGCCATTGTGCAACATTCCACCCATCATCTTGTGCCTCGGCCTGGTCGCCCCAACGCTCCTCGTACCTCCTGCTCCTGCCACCTGCCTCCTGCTGCTGTGCCTGCCTGCCTGCTCGCCTACGCCGTCAGCGAGTGCCCCAGCCGCCGCAGGGCCGCCCGCCAGTCCCGTACTCGCTTTACCCGCCGCTGCCTGCCTGCGGCCCCGCCCCCCCGCCGGCCAATTGGATCCCACGCTCCCGCCTCCCAGCTGACCCACCCTCCCGGCTCCCTTCTTATGACGCCCCCTCAGCGACCGCGCAGCGGACACGCGCAGCGGGAGCACCGATTGAGCGCCGAAGGTGCGCCAAAGGTAAGCCCGTCTGCGCCCGTCTGCGCCCGTCCGCGTCTGGACCGTGCACAGTGCCAGGACCCCTAGCCCCCGCAGATTCCAGCCCACCCACCGGACCTACGACGCCACCGAACTCTATGCACTCAACGCCGGCCGAACCCCGGGTTGCTACCGAGCCACCCCGAGACGCACCCAAGGACCCTTCTGCTGCCACTCCTGCAAGTTCGCCTGCATCCGGACCTGCACTACTCCAGCACTGACCAAGACCAAGACGCGCAACAGCAGCAGCCACCTCAAGTGCATCCTGGTCAACACCCGCTCCGTCCACAGACACGCCGTCGAGCTCTGGAACCTGCTCGACAGCACAGCCCCAGACGTCGCCTTCCTCACGGAAACCTGGATGAACGCCTCCTCAGCGCCCGACATCGCCATCGCCATCCCAGACGGCTACAAGATCATCCGGAGGGACCGCGTCAACCAGACTGGAGGAGGCATCGCCATCGTCCACAAGAACACCATCCGCATCACGACCAACACCGACGACACCCTCGCACCCGCCGAGCACCTCCACTTCCAGATCCACACCGACCCAAAGACGACCCTCAGAGTCACCCTCATCTAAAGACCCCCGGGACCACGCACACAATTCAGCGAAGACATCGCCGACTTCGTCAGCCCGCACGCCCTCCTCTCCGCTGACTACATCCTCCTCGGGGACCTCAACTTCCACCTGGAGAACAACAACGACCGCAACACCACCACTCTGCTGGACAACCTCACAAACCTGGGACTCAAGCAGCTGGTGACCACCCCCACCCACTACGCCAGACACACACTCGACCCCGTCTTCTCATCCAGCAAGGACATCACCTTCAGCCACGCCACCGGACTCCACTGGACGGACCACAGCTGCGTCCTCTTCAGCTTCAGAAGGACCACGATCCACCACCAACAGCAACAGGCTGCACGCAGAAGTTGGAACAAGATCACAGCCGACCAGCTCGCAACTTCCCTGAGCAAGAACCCACCCACCAGTGCAACGAACCCTAGCGAAGCGGCCACCAACCTCACGAAGTGGATCAGCGACTGCACAGACGACCTCGCCCCTCTGAGGACCCCGCCTAGCAGACCCGGCAGCAAGAAAGCCCCATGGTTCACCGACGCACTCAAGAGCTCCAAGAAGAACTGCAGAGCCCTCGAGAAAGCCTGGCGCAAAGACCCAACACCGGACAACATGACTGCCCTCAAGCTCGCCACCCGAAAACACCACCAACTGATCCACGCCACCAAGAAAACTGCATTCAAGGAACGATTGGACAACAACGCACACAACAGCAAGGAACTCTTCAACATCGTTAAAGAGCTCTCCAACCCCAACGCCCTAAACAACGACATCACCCCTTCGCAAGACCTCTGCAACTCCCCCGCCTCCTACTTCCACAACAAGATCGAGGACATACACAACAGCTTCAGCACTCAACCGACGCACGCCACGACCGAACCACCGCCCCCCACCACCACCCTCCGCGCCTGGACACCGATCAGCACCGAAGACACCGTCTGCACAATGAACTCCATCCACTCCGGATCTCCGACCAACTCCTGCCCTCACCACATCTTCAACAAGGCCGACACTGTCATCGCACCCTACCTACGGGACATCATCAACACCTCCTTCAACACCGCTACCTTCCCGGAGAGCTGGAAGCATGCCGAACTCAGCGCTCTACTTAAGAAACCATCAGCCGACCCCACCGACCTCAAGAACTACCGCCCCATCTCGCTGCTCCCGTTTCCTGCAAAAGTCACCGAGAAGACCGTCAACAAGCAGCTGGCCGCCTTCCTATAGACGAACGGATCCCTCGACCTCTCGCAGTCTGGCTTCCGGGCCAACCACAGCACCGAGACCGCCCTGATCGCAGCCACCGATGACATCCGAACCCTGCTCGACAACGGAGAAACAGCGGCCCTCATCCTCCTAGACCTCTCCGCGGCCTTCAACACTGTCTGCCACCATACCCTAGTACAGCGCCTCAGCAACATCGGAATCCAGGAGAAGGCACTGGAGTGGATCATCTCCTTCCTCGCCGGAAGGACACAGAGAGTCCGCCTCCCCCATTCAGATCAGAAGCCACCAAAGTCATCTGCGGCATTCCTCAAGGCTCCTTGCTCAGCTCTACCCTCTTCAACGTCTACATGAGCCCCCTCGCAGCCATCGCACGCCAGCACAACCTCAACATCATCTCCTACGCCGACGACACCCAGCTGATCCTCTCCCTCACCAACGACCCCGCCACCGCCAGAGCTAACCTACACGAAGGGATGAAAGAGGTAGCCGAATGGATGAAGAACAGCCGCCTGAAACTGAACTCGGACAAGACAGAAGTCCTCATTCTGGGATCCTCACCCTTGCACGCCTGGGACGACTCCTGGTGGCCCCCCGCCCTAGGCAGCGCACCCAAACCGACAGACCACGCACGTAACTTAGGCGTCATCCTGGACTCCTCCCTCTCCATGACCAGACAAGTCAACGCCGTCTCCTCGACGTGCTTCAACATCCTGCGCATGCTACGAAAGATCTTCCGGTGGATCCCCACCGAGGCCAGGAAGACGGTCACCCAGGCCCTCGTCACCAGCCGCCTGGACTACGGCAACTCCCTCTATGCCGGAACCACCGCCAAACTCCAGAAAAGGCTCCAGCGGATCCAGAACGCCTCAGCACGACTCATCCTGGACATCCCCCGACGCAACCACATCTCCGGACACCTGAGAGACCTGCACTGGCTCCTGGTCAACAAGAGAATCACCTTCCGTCTCCTCACCCACGCACACAAAGCCCTACTCAACCAAGGCCCAGGATACCTCAACAGCCGCCTCAACTTCTACGCTCCCAAACGCCAGCTTCGATCGACCGGTCATGCCTTCGCCGCCGTCCCCCGCATCCGAAGAGCCACCACAGGGGGAAGGTCCTTCTCCTCCCTTGCCGCCAAGACTTGGAACTCCCTCCCGACCCACCTCCGCCTAACCCAGGACCACCTCGCCTTCAGGAAGCAGCTCAAGACCTGGCTGTTCGAGCAGTAGCAGACCCCCCACCCCTAGCGCCTTGAGACCCTCCGGGTGAGTAGTGCACTATATAAATGCCTTGATTGATTGATTGATTGATTGTTTTGCTGAATATAACAATGTTATAATTTTTTTTCCCCTGACAAACTGAGCCAGGGAGTCTTGGGCAGGGCCTGGCATTGCAGGGAAGAGGTGGTAATACACAATGTAAACTGCCCATGTCAGTTTGGCCGGCCGTCTTAGGCCGGCCAAACAGATATACACATTTAAGTTTCTCCAATCCGGCTGTGTTGCGCAGCCGGGTTGGGGAAACACCTCAGGCACTACGAGGCCGCTCCAACCAATCCTGGTGCTACTCTCATGCTATGAGAGCAGCATCTGGATTGGGTGGGGAGTCTATTCAGAAGTCCCAGGGACTGCTGAGACACCATCCCCCTCCCCCACCTCAACACTGAAGTTTTGTGGCGGTCGCCACTGGAGGTCAGGTATGGAATAATTCAGATAAGGGTAATGTTTAAGCTTGGCACTACCTTATTCTCATGTCCATACCCCAGCCTCTGATTCATAGTCAGTCCTGTCTGTGTTTGCGTTTGCACAGATCATACATATGAGCACTACCAATTCAGGCAGGAGACTACTTACTTGTCAAACATAACCTTATTTTACCTTTCTCCCACTTAATATCACTTCCACTCCAACGCAAGTTAGTGGAGAAATTAAGGGGCATATGTATCAAAATCCCTAGTTGCGAATCTCACAATGCAAATTTTGGCAATTCTCATTTTGAGATTCGCAATTCGCGATGTAAATAAAAAATCTCTAACGAATTGCAATTTCTTAAAAATCGCTAAAAATTCTCAAACTCGCTTTGCGATTCCTTAATTGCGAAATTCGCAAATTAAGAAATCGCAAAAAACGGGAATCTGCAATTCAGGTGCAGCCTGATGACATCACTCTCAGGAAGTGGGAGTGATTTGCTGCACCTGATTGCCCTGAGCCACAGTCAGAGGCTGGTTGGAGAGTGAGAGGAGTGAGCACAGCAGAGGAACATCCACAATGGAGTCCCAGAAACAACATGAGGGCAAAGAGGGAGAAAAAAGGAAGAGGAAGCACAAATTTAGTGACAAGGAGCAGGAGGTGCTCATTGAGGAGATGTTGTGCAGCCATGAGCTCCTTTTTGGAAAGAAGGCCCTCCGGGTCCCTGAGTCTAGGAAAAGGAAGATCTGGCTGGACATCCAGCAAAAAAGTTAATGCTGTCTGTGTGACCCATCGCATGGTGGAAGAATTAAGAAAAAGATGGTACAACATGCGGCAAAGGTTGATGGAGAGGGTGGCAGCCAGGCTGAAGGAGGCCAACAAGACTGGGGGAGGAGCATCCACAGCAACAGACCCAACACCCCATGAGGAGCTGGTGGAGTCAACACTCCTACTCCTACCTGAGAGCGTCAGTGGTGTGGCTGACACAGACAGCTCCGACCCTGCAACCAGCAACCAAGGTAAGATGCATGCAAAATACAGCCGCACACATCCCCATCCCATGCACACAGTGATAGTGTGTCCATGAGACATAGCAAATTAAATGCAACATGTGAATCAGTGAAAAGGGGAAAAGAGAGTGCCAGAAGTTAGCCAATACAAATTGTAAAAACTTTATTGAGTGCAAAATGCAGACATTGTCACAAACTCATGAATTCCCCTTTACAGCCGCAGCACAATTTAGGACACTGGAAGACAGTGCAGAGGGCGAGGATTTTAGAAATCCTGAGGACCAGGCTAATGATGAGGACTCACATTGGAGGATGACACAGAGGCCACAGGGGAGGAGAATGAACAAGCAGAGACAATGCAGGGTGTCTCACACATGCATGGACACCATACCCCGCAACTGGGGGAGCCAGGAACTAAAACATGCAGGTTAAGGGCCAGGACCAGCACTGCCACAGTAGAAGATCCCACAGTCTTCGTAGGTCTGGAGAACAGCATGCTGCAGGTACAGCGCCTGCAACAAAAATCATTGAGGTCAATATATAGGCAGCTCTGCAAATTAAACAAAAATCAGTGCTACATGGGGGAGGGCATCATGGCCATGGCAGGTGCCATATATGACCTGTGTGTGACATTGAGCTGTGACCAAGTAGCCAGGGACAGGGCTGCCCAATGTGCTAACGCCCTTGTGCACAGCTACACCAAGGTGGTGAACTGCCTGTGCACCACCACAAGCAACTTGACCCATCACAGCATAAGTTTGCAAGTAGAAATGTCACACTGCTGCCACGACATCGCAAGAGGCCTGGTGCAGGACACTAGTGCTTTAGAGCAGGTGCAGATGGCAAGCACAGGTGGCACAGCACTCATGATCTCAGGGGAGAGTGAGGAGACATCGAGGAGGAGGAGCTACACACCAACATTGTCAGATACAAGAAGGCTCAGTGGCAGACAGGGTGCAGCACCTAGGTACCCAACGGAGGGCACTCAGCCAGGAGAACGGCCAGCAGTAGTCCGTCACCAAAGGATGTGACCTGTACACTAAAAGAGTCGCACCAATGGGTGATGCAACCCATCCCTACAAAGTCCACTGTATGTTAGGACTACCTGCACTGTAGACATAACATGTACTGTGGACAGCAACAGTCATTCTGTTTGTCAGACTGTGTGACACACTTTTATCCTGCTGTTTAAGGTTTGAATAAACACAGAATTGATTAAAATAATTATGTTGCCTCATGTCATCCTTACTCACCTAGAAGTAGTTCTGTGTGAGCTCAGCCCACCTCTGACATCCGGCAGCTGCCCCAACTCCAGATGCTGATCTGCCAGGGGTTCCTGGGCCATCATCTTCCGATGTATCTGTATCAGTAACGTCAATTGTGGTGACTATTTTCATTGCCATGTTGTGGAGCATTGCACAGCTTGCCATGATTTTGCAGCAGGTCTTAGGACTGTATTGGAGTGCTCCTCCGCTTTTATGCAGGCACCGGAACTGGCTCTGTACGATCCCAAACGTAAGCTCTATGACACAGCGCGTAGATCTGTGTGCCCTGTTGAATCTCCTCTCCCTTGCATTGGCTGGATCCAGATACGGGATCAGGATGAAGTCCCGCACTGCATAGGCATTGTCACCTGCAGGGATAGAAAGAATAGGTGAGTCACTGCCCCCCCCCCCCCCACAAGATGTACTGTATGGATGGATATGTGCCATGCATTTACCTAGCATGTAGCCCTCACAAAATTCGCCAGCACTCAGACGTCTGTGTATCCCACTATGTCTAAAGATGAAAGAGTCGTGAGTACTGCCTGGTTATTTAGCTACAATTTTATTGATTATATTCTTGGCATTGCACACGAACTGTATATTCAGGGAATGGTAGCGTTTACGGTTTCTGAAGACATATTCATTTGTTGATGGGGGGGTGAGTTCCACATGGGTCCCATCTATGCAGCCAATGACGTGGGGGAAACGTGCAACCTGGTAGAAATCCAGTTTGGTTTGCTGTAATGTCTGTTGTGTGCTGGGGAAGTGTATGTGATGTGGTAGCCTCTGTAGCATTGCATCTGAGAAGGCATAAGAGAAGCGCAATGGGCACTATGTGAGACATTGCCAACCGCTGCTATCACCCCTTGAAAACTCCCTGAGGCCGGGAGGTGCAGGGAGCACAGGACCTGCACATGGGTGGGAATTGTTTGGGTCCTGAGTGTTGGGTGTTCCAGATAGGGTTTCAGCTCCTTAATCAGGTCTAAAATGGTCTTTGGGTTCAGCCTGTACTTCTCATGGATCTCCTCTTCAATCTGCTGGAACAGAGTGACGCGCAGTCTGAAGATCCGTGACGCATTCTCCTCTGTGCTACTGCCCAAATTCGCAGCCTCCTGGCTATTACATATAGTGCTGCCATTGTGGGAGAACCTGATGCACTGTGGACTGGTTTAAGTAGCTTGCTCCTGGTTACCACCTGCATGTACTTGGTGGTAATAGCGATTTGCTAATTTGGGAATTTTCATTTTTTGCAATATGCTATTTTTTCATACATTTGATTGCGATTTCTAAAACTGCGATTTCTCAATTAGCGATTTTTGCAAGCTGGGAAGTCGCAGTTTGAGAATTTGCACAGTAATTCGCAGAATTATTGCTTCGCACATTAATGAATCGCAAAGTTAGCGATTCCTTAATATTGCGATGCAAAGATGTCTCATACATCGCGTTTAGCGATTTTATACTCGCAAACGCAGTTTTTTTGCGATTCGGAGCTTTTGGGAATACAATATTGTTTCATACATATGCCCCTAAAGTTCTTCTATTTTCTTGTTATAATTCAATCTTAACTGTTCTGAGGTGGTATTATATGGGGGAGGTGGAGGAAGAGTGAGAGCAGGACAAAGAGAAAGCGCTACAACTCCAGCAGGAAACTGCAGAAGGAATCCTACTCTGCTTGAGCCCTGCAGTACTGATAGGACACAGTGGAGGGGAAGGCACTCTCTCCACACTGGCATGGGAAAATCTACAATACTGCAGCCTTCCTGCGCTCAGCTAGAGAAATGTCACTGCACTAAGGGCTATATTTATCATATGTTCAGGAACCCCAGCGAGACACCTTGCGGCGCTGCGAGAAAGGGAGAGGAAAGGAATGCACCATATCTCGAGAGATGGTGCATTCATGCTCTCTCCTTGCACTGACACACTTTTGGGTGCTTAGCGCCAATGCAGGCACCCTTGCACTATTCAATTCAATTCAATTCAATTGATTTATATAGCGCGCTACATACCCAGAGGGTCTCAAGGCGCTTGGAGAAGGGTGGGGAATTACAAGTCGAAAATCCAGGTTTTAAGTTGCTTTCTGAATGCTAGGTGGTTCTGAGTGAGGCGAAGGTGAATGGGAAGTGAGTTCCAGGTTTTAGCCGCCAGATAGGAGAAGGATCTTCCTCCCATGGTGGTTTTGGTGATGCGAGGTACAGCAGCAAGGGCTTGGTTGGAAGAGCGTACCTGGCGGGAGGGGGTGTAGAAGGAAAGTCGTGTGTTGAGGCATTGGGGTCCAAGTTCGTAGAGTGCTTTGTGTGCGTGGGTTAGGAGGCGGAATGTTATCCTCTTATTGACGGGGAGCCAGTGGAGGTTTTTCAGGTGACCAGAAATGTGGTCTTTACGCGGGATGTCTAGTATGAGTCTGGCTGATGCGTTCTGGATGCGTTGGAGTTTTTTCTGAAGTTTTGCGGTGGTACCGGCGTATAGGGTGTTTCCGTAGTCCAGTCGGCTTGTAACCAGTGCGTGGGTGACTGTTTTCCTAGTTTCAGTGGGGATCCAGCAGAATGTTTTTTTGAGCATGCGAAGAACGTTGAAGCAAGATGATGAAACGGCGTTGACTTGTCTGGTCATCGAAAGTGAGGAGTCCAGGATGACGCCCAGGTTGCGTGCATGGTCCGTCGGGATGGGTGCTTTTCCAAGGGCCTCTGGCCACCAAGAGTCGTCCCAGGCGGAGGGGGAGGTACCTAAGATAAGGTACCTCTGTTCTGTTTTGTCTGAATTCAGTTTCAGACGGCTGTGCTTCATCCACTCGGCTACTTCTTTCATCCCTTCATGTAGGTTGGTTTTGGCGGTGTTAGGGTCTTTGGTGAGTGAGAGGATCAGTTGAGTGTCATCAGCGTAGGAGATGATGTTGAGGTTGTGTTGGCGTGCGATGGCCGCGAGGGGGCTCATGTATACGTTGAAGAGGGTGGGGCGGAGAGATGATCCTTGTGGTACGTCGCAGATGACTTCAGTGGCCTCTGACTTGAATAGTGGGAGGCGGACTCTCTGAGTTCTACCGGCAAGGAACGAGGTGATCCATTCCAGTGCTTTTCCTTGGATTCCAATGTTTCTGAGGCGTTGTATCAGGGTGCTATGACAGACTGTGTCGAAGGCTGCGGAGAGGTCGAGGAGGATGAGGGCGACTGTGTCTCCATTGTCCAATAAAGTTCGAATGTCGTCTGTTGCTGCGATGAGTGCGGTCTCAGTGCTGTGTTTGGCTTGGAAGCCGGACTGTGAGGAGTCGAGGGATTTGTTGGCTTCGAGGAAGGCGGCGAGCTGGTTGTTGACAGCTTTCTCGATGACTTTGGCCGGGAATGGAAGGAGCGAGATGGGGCGGTAGTTTTTGAGTTCGGTGGGGTCAGCTGTGGGTTTTTTCAGAAGGGCGCTGAGTTCGGCGTGTTTCCTGCTTTCCGGGAAGGTGGCGGAGTTGAGGGAGCAGTTGATGACGTCTCGGAGGTGTGGTGCTATGATGGAGTCTGCTTTGTTGAAGATGTGGTGAGGGCATGGGTCTGTTGGGGATCCTGAGTGGATGGAGTTCATCAGGCGGATGGTGTCCTCAGTGGAGATTGGGTTCCAGTCATTAAGGATGTTCAGGGGGGGTGAAGGTACGGCAGAAGGTTGGGTGGGTTGGTCTCCGGGTTGGTTGTGGAAGCTGTTGTGGATGTCTGCGATTTTGTCGTGGAAGAACAAAGCTAGGGAGTCGCAAAGGGTTTGCGAGGGAGTGATGTCGTTGGAGTTGGCGGTAGGGTTGGTAAACTCTTTGACGATGTTGAATAATTCCTTGCTGTTGTGTGCGTTGTTGTCTAGTCGGTCTTTGAATGCGGCTTTCTTGGCAGTCCGGATCAGTTGGTGGTGTATGCGGGTGGCGTTTTTGAAGGCGTCCCTGGTGCTGGAGTTTGGGTCTTTTTTCCAGGCCTTCTCGAAGGAGCGACAGAGTTTCTTGGATTTTTTAAGATCATCGTTGAACCAGGGGGCGTTTTTGCTGCCTAGTTTGATTTGACGTTTTTTCGGAGGTGCTAGGTGATCAGCGCTGTTGGTTAGCCATTGAGGGAGGTTAATGGCTGCTTGGTTGGGGTTCGAAGAGTGGGCAGGGGGGTTTTGAAGAAGCAATGAGGAGATCTGGTCGATGGTGATTTTGTTCCAGTTTCTTCGCAGAGTAGGTTGAGGATGGTTGTGTGTTGTGGTCTTTTTGTAGACAAAGTGAACGCAGCTGTGGTCCGTCCAGTGGAGAACTGTGGTGTGACTGAAGGAGATATGTTTGGTGGAGGTGAAGATAGGGTCGAGTGTGTGACCTGCGTGGTGAGTGGGGATATTAACAAGTTGTTTGAGTCCGAGGTTGGCGAGATTGTCCAGGAGGGTGGTGGTGTTGATGTCGTTTCTCTTTTACAGGTGGAAATTGAGGTCTCCCAATAGAATGTAGTCTTCGGAGGCGAGGGCATGTGGGGTGATAAAGTCAGTGATGTCTTCACTGAATTGTGCACGGGGTCCTGGTGGCCTGTAGAGGAGGGTGCCTCTGAGTGTGGTCTTGGGGTCGGTGTGGATTTGGAAGTGAAGGTGTTCGGCGCTAGGGAGGTTGACGTCTGAGCTGGTTGAGATGCGGATGGAATTCTTATGGACGATAGCGATGCCTCCTCCTGTTTGGATGGTGCAGTCCTTACGAATGATTTTGTAGCCTTCCAGGATGGCGATGGTGATGTCTGGGGCTGAGGAGGCGTTCATCCATGTTTCTGTTAGGAAGGCGACGTCCGGAGAGAAGGTGTCTAGTAGATTCCGAAGGTCGATGGCGTGTCTGTGGACCGAGCGGGTGTTGAGCAGGATGCATTTTAGGTGGTTGGTGTCAGATCTCTGTTTGGTGTTCGTGGGTGAGGAGATGGTCTTGGTGCCGTCATACTTGCAGCAGTTGCATGTGAAGGGTCCATGGGTGTGTCCAGGAGCGGCTTGGGCGCAGTTGGGAGTCGACCGGGGTTTAGGGCTAAGAGGGTGGAGGCGTCGTATGTAATGCGGGTGGGGTGGGTGGAACGGGGGCCAGGGGGTCTGGCGCTGGGCGCGGTCCAGGCGCGGACGGGCATAGACGGGCTTACCTTTGGCGCACCTTCGGCACGAATGGGGCGCGACCGCTGCGCGTGAACGCTGCACGCAAAAGCATCTGTCATATGTGGATAGTGGAAGGGGAGGGGCGAGGGAGGGTCAGCTTAGAGGCGGGGCGGGCTGTGGAGGAGGTGCTACGAGGCAACAACAACAACAAAGATGGCGGCCCTCGAGTAAACTCGAGGTAGGCAGGGTCACCAAATGCACATCAAAGGCTGCAAACTAATTAGGCAATGCGGCGTGCAGTACAGTAACACACAATACAATGCAAGCACAAATAATGCGGGCTTCAAGCACAGCGCAGCGGTAATTGTAGTCAAAGCGATGCAAAATGGTAGAATAAGAATCTAGAGGCACTCGCGCTATAGCGCTATGCAGTAATGAGGCGCTATGCTGGTTTTGGCAATGCTAGAGTAGGAGGCAGGGAGCGCGGGTACGATACCAGGCAGGAGCTCTTGTGGGGGAGCGACCGCTTCTGAAAGCGCCAGAGGGGTCACAGCGCTTGCGAGGCTAGGAGCGGGATGTGTAGTCCGTGGGAGGGAGGGTCATCTGGGAGGCGGGGCGGGCTGTGGAGGAGGTGCTACGAGGCAACAACAACAACAAAGATGGCGGCCCTCGAGTAAACTCGAGGTAGGCAGGGTCACCAAATGCACATCAAAGGCTGCAAACTAATTAGGCAATGCGGCGTGCAGTACAGTAACACACAATACAATGCAAGCACAAATAATGCGGGCTTCAAGTACAGCGCAGCGGTAATTGTAGTCAAAGCGATGCAAAATGGTAGAATAAGAATCTAGAGGCACTCGCGCTGTAGCGCTATGCAGTAATAAGGCGCTATGCTGGTTTTGGCAATGCTAGAGTAGGAGGCAGGGAGCGCGGGTACGATACCAGGCAGGAGCTCTTGTGGGGGAGCGACCGCTTCTGAAAGCGCCAGACTGGTCACAGCGCTTGCGAGGCTAGGAGCGGGATGTGTAGTCCGTGGGAGGGAGGGTCAGCTGGGAGGCGGGGCGGGCTGTGGAGGAGGTGCTACGAGGCAACAACAACAACAATGATGGCGGGCCTCGAGTAAACTCAAGGTAGGCAGGGTCACCAAATGCACATCAAAGGCTGCAAACTAATTAGGCAATGCGGCGTGCAGTACAGTAACACACAATACAATGCAAGCACAAATAATGCGGGCTTCAAGCACAGCGCAGCGGTAATTGTAGTCAAAGCGATGCAAAATGGTAGAATAAGAATCTAGAGGCACTCGCGCTATAGCGCTATGCAGTAATGGAGCGCTATGCTGGTTTTGGCAATGCTAGAGTAGGAGGCAGGGAGCGCGGTTACGATACCAGGCAGGAGCTCTTGTGGGGGAGCGACCGCTTCTGAAAGCGCCAGAGGGGTCACAGCGCTTGCGAGGCTAGGAGCGGGATGTGTGGTCCGTGGGAGGGAGGGTCAGCTGGGAGGCGGGGCTGGCTGTGGAGGAGGTGCTACGAGGCAACATCAACAACAAAGATGGCGGCCCTCGAGTAAACTCGAGGTAGGCAGGGTCACCAAATGCACATCAAAGGCTGCAAACTAATTAGGCAATGCGGCGTGCAGTACAGTAACGCACAATAAAATGCAAGCACAAATAATGCGGGCTTCAAGCACAGCGCAGCGGTAATTGTAGTCAAAGCGATGCAAAATGGTAGAATAAGAATCTAGAGGCACTCGCGCTATAGCGCTATGCAGTAATGAAGCGCTATGCTGGTTTTGGCAATGCTAGAGTAGGAGGCAGGGAGCGCAGGTATGATACCAGGCAGGAGCTCTTGTGGGGGAGCGACCGCTTCTGAAAGCGCCAGAGGGGTCACTATGGAGCAAGGGTCTCTGCGTTGCAAGCAGAGTTATTTTACGCGAGGAAGAAACCTTCCTGCATATAATCATGCATAAAAGCAATCCTTTTAGGCTTTTCCCTCTTTAAACGTGCTGAAGAATGCAGCACAAAGATGTTAGGCATAGCATTTTGACACATTCCAAGGTCTATGATCATGGTAAATCTGGGAATGCACTAAATCCGAATCCCTGACAGAATATTGACGACCACAATATCGACTTACACAAATATCGGGACATAAATATGTTCGTCAAAAATATCGACCCCCTATCTTTATAAGCACAAAAATCATGAAAAAATATGTAGTAAAAATATCGATGTACAAATTATCATTTTTGTATATGTATAAAAAAGAATGTAAAATAAATTAAATAATAAATGTAACTTTAAAAAATTTATTTAGATGTATTTGTAAATTTTAACAATTATAAGTAATACATGTAAATTAAAAAAATGAAACATATATACATAAAATGTTATATATATATATTTACTTAAAAACAATAAATAAATATTAATTGGAATTAATTTTAAAATGTTATAAATATTTTAAAACATATAAATTAAAATATATATATATACATACACCTGTAACATAAAAATTACTAAAACAAAAAACGATGTTATAAAATAAATATTAAAATATCTAATACTTTTTAAACCTACATTTTGCACCACATTGAGTGCAACAGTGGAGAAAGTGTTGGAGAGCAGACGGGTAAACATTACTGTTCCCACTCCAGCGAGTGCAACTGTAGGGAAAACGTTGGATAGCGGAGAGGTAAAATTACTATTTCCACTCCAGTGAATGCCACAGTAGGGAAAGTGTTGGATAGCAGATAGGTAAAAAAATACTAATACCGCTCCAGGAAATGCAACAGTAGGGAGAGTGTTGGATAGCAAAGGGTTAAAATTTACTATTCCAACTACAGCGAGTGCAACAGGAGGGAAAGCGTTGGATAGCGGAGAGGTAAAAATATGTATTCCAACACCAGTGAATGCAATAGTAGAGAAAGTGTTGGATAGCGGAGGGGAATAATTTACTATTCCCACTACAATGTGTGCAACAGTAGGGAAAGTGTTGAATAGTGGAGGGGAAAAATTACTATTCCCACTCCAGTGAGTGCAAAAGTAGGGAAAGTGTTGGAAAGCGGAGAGGTAAAAACTACTATTCTCCCTCTAATGAGTGAAACAGTCGGGAATGTGTTGGATAGCGAAGGAGTAAAAATTACTATTTCCACTCCAGCTAGTGCAATTGTAGTGAATGTTTTGTTTAGCAGAGGGGATAAAATTACAATTCCCACTCCAGTGAGTGCAGCAGTAGGGGTAATGTTGGATAGCGTAGGGGATAAAATTAATATTCCCACTCAAGCGAGTGCAACAGTAGGGAAAGTGTTGGATAGCGAAGGGGTAAAAATTACTATTCCCACTCCAATGAGTGCAACAGTAGGGAAAGTGTTGGAGGGAGGAGGGGTAAAAATTACTATTCCCACTCCAACAAGTGCAACAATAAGGAATGTGTTGGACAGCGGAGGAGTAAAAATCACTATTCCCACTCCAGCTAGTGCAACAGTAGAGAAAGTTTTGTTTAACTGAGGGGATAAAATTACTATTTCCACTCCAGTGAGTGCAACAGTAAGAAAAGTGTTGGATAGCGTGGGGATAAAATTACTATTCCCACTCTGCTGCCACAGAGTAAATTTACAGGAACAGGAAGTCGACCCACACAATAAATGTACAGGTAATCTGTGATCACGGACATAGTGGCCAGGTCCCCAGGAAGTACCCATGACTCCTACATCTTTCAGAACAGTGGGATCTACACACGCCTGACAGCGGGGGAATTTGGCGAAGGATACCTGCTAGGTAAAACACCGTGTGACACTCCATTGACACATATTGCAGATGTATGTGTGCATGTGAGTAATTTCTTTTTCATTTTACAAATAGGGGATAGTGCATATGCCGTCCGCTCCTTTATCCTGACACCCTACCTCAACCCTTCAACCCCCAGCCAGAGGCGATACAATACGGCACACAAATCAACCAGGGACATTGTGGAGCGCATCTTTGGGCTGTTGAAAAGCAGTTTCCGCTGCCTCCACAAATGTGGAGGGGCACGCCAGTATACACCAATAACCTGCTGTAAGATGATTGTAACTTGTGCAATGTTGCACAACCTCGCGACTAAGAAGGGCACCGAGGTGGAATTAAGCGACTATGAGGACCATGATGATGAACATGCACTGCCTGAACCCAACACAGCAGGAGTTGCTACACCAACAGATGGCAGACACAGAGGAGCAGAGATCACACGCAACTACTTTTAGGTAAGTAAAGAGACACAGACAGGTGGTGTATGCACCCAACGTAGTTTAATATTTGGCACTACGCAGGTATTCAAAAGCACAAATGTGCAACACAAATGTCATCCATGTAATAATGGTAGTCCTGGGTCACTTCCCCATTAACTGAAAAAGTAATTTCCGCCCACGCTTACCAGTACCAGATGTAAGTGGCTGGCTTTCTTCACTGTGTGTTTGGGCTGTTGGCTCACCATGGCGCCGGCTGCTCCTCCGTGTCGGCTTGTCATGCTGCTCCTACTGGTGCTTTCCTCACTTTCTGGGACGTCCAGGGCAGACGTTTGTGCTGTCTGTGCATTCATTATCATCAACAGCACTGGCCAAACTAGCAATGCCCCTAGACACCTCATTGCTGTTGTGTGTGAGTCCCTCTTGCATGTTAATGCATCCGCTGCATAGGAGGGAAGTGGCTGTGGCCAGTCTGTTTATTGCTTTACTTTGCTGCTGCGCACGCTGCCTCTCCTTGCGCCTTGATAACATGTCCTGGTCCAGTTTGCTGCACTGATTGTGTCATGTCCTGCATCCCTGCAGCCATCTCCTTGTTAACATCGACCAGTTCTCTAATGCCCTTCCCTATACATTCCACATTTGTGTTCAGGTTCCTCATCTGGCGTTGCACAGACAGGATGGCATTCCCCTGCATCCTCTGGATTTTCACCATGCTACCCTCAAGCCCATGGAAGACACTGGGACCCTCCACATGAGCTGCTACAATGCTTTCTCTGTGCCTGCAGCGTCTGCTACCTATCCGGACAACCTCTGCACTGGACTGCTGTGTTGCAGAGCTACCTTCCCCAGGCAAGGTTGGTGTGGCATCCCCTTCCATGTCACCCGCTGATGACTCCATTTGGACAAGTGGGGCAACTACATGCCTCCTGCTCTCTTGTGATGCAGGAGTTGTCAGAGGAAGTGATGCAGGCAGTTCAGGTGACGACAGTCACAGAGGGGAACCTGTACGTTCTGGGGACGCCTGCACATGTGGAGACATTTCTGGGTCTTGGGATGGTGGCTGTGTAGTTGGTGCACCTGTATCCTCTGTTTTTTACATGTAAACAAGGGAACCCAATGAATACCTTTGGACCATGGGTAATCAGCTATTACAGAGAACAACGGTCCTCAGGAAGTTCGATAAATAAATAAATAAACTTATAGACCACAATCAGTACTATAATCCAGTTTCCAGGCCCAGCCGGGAGAGGAATATTTAATTTTAGAATAAAAAAGAGATTTTGATTGACCTAGGGAGGGTCACATACAAACATTTAGATAGGGCACAATCCTGTACCTAACCCAAGAGTTGGAAAAACCATAGGGTAAGAAAAGTAGGTGAGTCAAGAGAAGAAGTTTTAACAGGCAAAGAAAGTTTTGGAGCCAACTGTCGCTTGCAAATTATTAATCAATTACAGCAAGTTTCGACATACAGTGTCTACAGAATAATATACAAATGAAATTCCTGCATCACTGTTTTAAGCATCAACGTTTCGATCCACTGGCTCCTAATGAACCGGGATCATCATCAGGAATGTATTAATCACTGCCTGTTTACATTACGAACGCCTTCCAAGTTTGTGGGGTGGTCTTGGTCAGGCGCTGTTTAGGCGTTGGACGTACTGCAAGGTATCCCGGAATTGGGGGTGCCTTAGTTTAGTCGGATATGGACTAGGAAAGAGTAATCTCGCAGGCGAGTCTTCCTTTACGGTTGGGATCGGGATTAGGAGTACGTTGAGCAGCGGATTCACGCTGCTTGAGATGAGGAGAGAGACCACTGTGTCTCCACCATCAACCCACCACTGAGCACACTGCGCATTAAGCATCCAGACCGCTTTATTAAAACGGCTCCATAACCTAAGGAGCAACGTACTCCTAATCCCGATCCCAACTGTAAAGGAAGACTCGCCTGCGATATTACTCTTTCCTAGTCCATATCCGACTAAACTAAGGCACCCCCAATTCCGGGATACCTTGCAGTACCTCCAGCGCCTAAACAGCGCCTGACCAAGACCACCCCACAAACTTGGAAGGCGTTCGTAATGTAAACAGGCAGTGATTAATACAGTCCTGATGATGATCCCGGTTCATTAGGAGCCAGGGGATCGAAACGTTGACGCTTAAAACAGTGATGCAGGAATTTCATTTGTATATTATTCTGTAGACACTGTATGTCGAAACTTGCTGTAATTGATTAATAATTTGCAAGCGACAGTTGGCTCCAAAACTTTCTTTGCCTGTTAAAAATTCTTCTCTTGACTCACCTACTTTTCTTACCCTATGGTTTTTCCAACTCTTGTGTTAGGTACAGGATTGTGCCCTATCTAAATGGTTGTTTGTGACCCTCTCTAGGTCAATCAAAATCTCTTTTTTATTCTAAAATGAAATATTCCTCGCCTGGCTGGGCCTGGAAACTGGATTATAGTACTGATTACAATGTACATGTTGCCTGCACTTCACTATGCCTGAAATGATTTGCCTAACTTGTTGCTTGCTGTGCTGTATGACATGGTCCTTCATTTACTGACTACATGTCCCATGATGTATTGCTCCTGTATAGTGCTACCCATACTGGACTGTGGTTACCTTTGCCACATAGTGTAAAGGGAAGGCTGATGGGGTGGGGGTTATTTCTGTACATGCGTCTTATCTTTTCCTATGGTAGCTCTGGCGGAGCTGTCTGCATCTCCCAGTCCACAGACGCTCTCTGGTTCAATGGTGGACCCCACCAGCTCCTCCAGGTCAGTCAGGGGGGGTGCACGGTTCTTCCCTCCTCCAGTTTTGTTTGCCTGTTTGTGGAGCTCACCAATTTTTTTCTTTGTCAGGCCCCTGAGGTCATACCACCTCTTTTTCAAGTTGTCTATGTCCCTTGGAGTCACTCCTACAGCATTGACCTTTGCTTGAATGTCCAGCCAAATCTTCCATTTGACAGATTCAGCCACAGTCAGCGACAG
Source organism: Lissotriton vulgaris (assembly GCF_964263255.1). Taxonomy (NCBI): domain Eukaryota; kingdom Metazoa; phylum Chordata; class Amphibia; order Caudata; family Salamandridae; genus Lissotriton; species Lissotriton vulgaris. Next base: position 209,082,313 of record NC_141695.1, read on the forward strand.
CTTTCCAAACAATTTCTGGTGTACCTTTACCACCTCCTCCACAAGGACCTGCAGTTGCTAAATTTTATTTTCCTCTTCCTCTCTGGCTGTTCCTTTTCACTGCTGTTTGCCATTTTCACAGTTTAAAGGTGCAAATATTTTTCTGTGGCTCAGGGACTCAGCTCAGATCCAACTGCCTCTCCAGAAGCTTCTAGTTACTTGCAGCTGCCTGTGTAGCCACTTCCTGATAGGGAGGGGGAGGGTGGTAACACCTGATTGGCAGCCTGATTCAGTTTCCGATTCGGTAATTACCAAATCGGTATTTACCGAATCGGTGTTTCCCATTCATTCCTAAGGCCCATAGGAATGAATGGGAAATACCGATTCGGTAAATACTGATTAGGGAAATACCGATTCGGTAATTACCGAATGGCAGATTCCGATTTTTACTGATTCGGTAAAAAATACCGAATTTTTACCTATATTGCATTTACCGATTCTAAAATACCGAATTGGTAAAATTCGGTATTTCAGAGTTGGTAAAATCCATTTACTTACATCTAGCAACTAATTATCAATTAAACAAATATTAATAATCAAAAGAAATATTGAAACAGATAAAAATAAATGTACTAACCAAACGTTACCCCGCACCTAAAAAATAATTACACACGTACTGCAATTAATCAATTACCGATTAATGAATGAATATTAATTAACAACCAATTAATAATTAATAATTTATTACAAATACATTACTTCCCACAATCAACACTATAAAATCTCAATTAAATAAATATTTAATAAATAAAAAATTATCATTAATTAATTATAATTAAATTACTTCCCACCTTTTTCCCCTATAAACCCACAACCTGCTAAGGAACTAAAAAACGCACACTATAGCCAAAATAAAATTTGATAACTACTAAAAATGTAACACATTTATTAAAAAACATAAGCAATACTTATACAACAAAACATGCATCACATACATTTAAAACATACACTAAAACTACATAACACTAATTAAAAAAACAATTTTTCAAACAACTATATTATTGCAAACGATAGTAATGACTTCTATATTTTTTTTAAATATATTTCTTACCTTAAAATTGATATTCTTGACCACAATATTCTTGCTGTCGAGTTTTCGAGCTCACAATATTTTCAACTCGATATATGCATAAGTCGGCATTTCCAGCTCGATATTCTGTCTGAATACCAAACTACTCCACTTCACTCAAAACATCATCTTCCGCCATGGCTGCACACCACTCATCCTGAGTTACACATCCTTGGCAAGCAAAAACCCATCCACAAGACCCTCAACACATTCCTAATCACAATCATTGTTGTAATCTGTGTTATGAGGAAGAGGAAGGTGGGACAAGCAATCTACACAAATGTTATTCCCTCCTTGAATGTACTTGACCACAATGACATACTCCTGTAATTTTGACAAAAACCTAACCAAACATGCAGAGGCTTTGCCCAATCCATTTCCACTTAACAAAAATACCAAAGGCTTGTGATCAGTTGAAATTTCACATGAATTACCCCATATACATTTCTTGAATTTCTGCATAACCCATACAAAGGCAAGAGCTTCTATTTCGATAGGGCTGTAATTGCTCTCAGCCCCCGATAATGCTCTATAAACAAACGCAATGGAGAATTCTTGCCCCTCAATCCATTGACCAAAGGCTGTTCCACGCCCCTTGAGGCTAGTGTTAACAGTAATGAATGATTTTCTGTTAGAGACAAATGGATGCAATACCTAACAACTTGACTTCTTCAAATACAGCGTTGACAGCATAATTTCAATCAAATTTAACAACTTTTTGAGAAGAGACCTCAAGGACTGTACAGTTAAAGCGTAACCAGGCACAATCCTATCATAGTGCTCACAGAAGCCAAGGAAGGAGCTTTGAGCGTCCTAGTCAGAAGGTGGAGGAGCCGTCTTAATGACCTCTACGTTCCAAAATTATGGTTTAATTCCCCTCTCCGAAATAAGGTGTCCTAAAAACTCAACCTCTTGCACAAGAAGCTTGCATTTACTAAGCTTCACAGTCATCCCTCTTATCTGTAAAATACTCAACACTTTATTCAACGTCCATTTTCTTTTATGGTTTCCCTAAAAATCAAGATATCATAATGAAAAGCCTGCACATGTGGAAAATCACCATGTAACCCATCCATCAATTTTTAAAAGCCACTCGATGCGGATTTGAGTCCAAATGGAAGTCTTAAATATTTGAACGCACCAAATGGAGTCACAACGCAGTGAGTGACTGTGACTCTTCTCTAAGCTGAATCTGGTGATATGCCGAATGCAAATCGATGGTGAAAAAATACTTCGAACACTCAATGTTTGCAAACATCTCATGTATGCATGGGGGTGGATGGCAATCTACCAAGATGTTCTGGTTAATTAACCTCAGGCCCACACATAATCTGAGATCCCCAGCCTTGTTCTTTGTCGGGACGACCGGAGAAACCCACTCTGATGCGTCAATGGGTGCAATTATCCCATCAGACTTTAAAAAAAACTTGAGATCCTGTATTATGCTCAGTGGTACTGGTCTTACTTTGTGTACTACTGGAAAGGCATTTTTCTTGAGCTGGATATTATGCTCCAAACCCAGTACCATGCCCACTGCATCTTTAAAATACCAGTGTATGAAGCAACCATCTTGTCCACAATATCATCTCCCCCCTCCAACCATAATAAATCATTATGTTGTTCCCCCGAAACAATGGGAGGGTCATGACCTGGATGCAAAATTATACCCAAACTTGCAAGATCTCTCCAACCCACTATGTCTCTTCCATTCACAGCTACATAGACTTTTGTAATAATGGACCTTCCTAAACATACCAATGTAGACCAGAAAAATTGAAGGTCTATATCCTGTTCCCCGAAGGTCTTGGAGTTAGTGTCAGGATGAGTCAAAGCTGTCGCTCTTGGCCCGAGCTTGTAAAAGGTACGATCTCCCAGGATAGTGACAGAGCACCAGAATTTGCCATCACCGTTACCTCCTTACCATCAATTACAACGTCAACTATAGGTCCCCTAATCTTCTTTCTTGAAGCAAGACAAGAGACCTCTGGCAAATCAACAGTCAACAACACATCTGAGAACCTGTAACTACACTCCTGCAATTCAACCTCAGAGTCATTTACACTCACATTGCTAATCTTAACCTTGTTAAGAGAGCTGCCCATGCTGGAAGCACCCCTGCAAACACCTTAAAAATGACCCATTTTATGACAACAATTACATTCTCTACCTATTGCATGGCAATATTGGTTATATTTCCTATGTGATTCTTCAAACCACAGCAAAAGCACACTTGCTGACGGCGTCCCTGCTGACCACACTGTGTTTTCTTTTCAGATAACTGTTTGCTATTGACAGCACAAACAACCTCCTCCTCTATGGCAACTAACAGAGGATTGAGTTTGCGCAGTATGTTTAGACAGCACTTTAGAAGTGAAAATTGATCTTTCTATGCTTTTGTCCACATCAATAGTTTCCACAAGCATAGGATTGCCACAAGCCAGCAAACGTTCCTGCACCTTTTTTGAAAGGCAATAGAAAATAAATTGGTTGTGTATATAAATGTCCACATGGTCACCAAATTCACACTTAGCAACTAGCAAGACTAGTAGGGTGTCAATATATTCCTCTACAGTCTCATCACATGACTGTTTGCACATTGCAAAACTGCATCTCTCTAGCAAAACACAAGATTCATCAGAGTACTGTTTCCTCATCCTTTCCTTTGCTTCCAGATAAACATTTGTTCAACTGCACAGGAAAAGGCGGAGGATTATCAAAAAATCTCTGCCTAGCCACTCTCAAATGATTAAATACCAGGGCCATATTTCAGGGAGGATAGAATTTATCTGCATCAATGGCAGTCAAATAGTTTTCAAGCACATGAAGCCACTCCAGCCATTTAATATCATGTTTCCCCGCTTTCTACAAAAAGGGCGGTGGCTGAATTACTCCCTGACTCATAGCCATTTTGGAACAAAAATGGGGGGATGTATCATCAAAGGTTGCCTTCTCCGCAACAAGAGTGGGTGAGATAGACCCTTGACAGGCTGGCTCTACTAAAAAAAGAAAACGGCTGTTCAGAAAGTGCAAGCAAAGCAAAGAGTAAGCACCAGCACAATGGTGGAATGCACAGTTGACTGATCACAAATAGCAGCACGTCGGTGAGACGAGAAGAGGTCACAAAATATGCTTGTCCAATGCGCATCAAGCAAAAGAAAGAACGGCTCACCGCAAATGTCTCTGGAAAGCAGGTTAGGAGCATGGCTAGCCATATTGTCAGTGGAGAAGAGAGTGTCACACAAACATCGATGACGTCACAGAGAACTCAGTGCTTGACCTGCTGACTGCCGCACTCAACAGTTAAGTCTTCCACCCATGCGCTGATCTCACTTCAGGTCTTGTGCACCAAGCTCACTAAATCTACACTGAAAAGTAGTGACCCAATGAAGAACAAGACAGGTACTGACAAAGTCTTTTTTGAAATAGTAGTTTCCAGAGTTTTCAAAAAAGTCCCCACCCCTAAGCAATAAGCGTTGTCGGTGGGTCCAGTCGATATAGGAGCCACTGCTTGCACCGCACTCCGCACCGCTTCGCTACACGCTGCACAGACGTCACCGACTCCATCGCTGACTGACCACAACATCAACTGGCTCTTTCGCCGCACCGTGACCTACCAGCACCAAATCGAGCACCATAGCTCCCTGCTATTCAGGCCTTGGTCTCACCAACTCCAGCAACGAGCCGCTGCCTGCACCGACCCGTCAGGACACCGCATGCTGCAATGCTTCAATCTCACATCGCAACCGAGATGATTTCCCTGACCGACTCACATTGGCGCGTTGGCCGCAACAAGAAAGGTACTGCCTCCAAGTCCGTTGACGCTTTAACTGACCCGTACCGACGCAGTTGGCTAGAATTGTTAAGACTCTGTCACGTTCAGTATCGCGGTAACCCCGAATGGAGCTACTGAGTCAGAGGAACTGTATTTTTACGTTTTTCCTGCAATTTATAGGTTATTTGGAACAGTAACTATTTTTATAATATTGTATGTTGGATTTTTGTCTTATTTGCTCTTGTTTGGTTTAGATGAAGACTACTTGTTTTTCTAAACTGGTGTGGTGTCCATTTGTAGTGTTTTCACTGTATTACTGTATGTGTGCACAAATGATTTACACAATTCCTCTGAGAGAAACCTGACTGCGAATGCCAAGCTACCAAGGGGAAGACCAGGGGTTATTTTAGAAGTGTATCCCCCTTACCCTGACTAGAAAGAAGGGTTCCTACTTGGGCAAAGATGCACACCTCTGCCAACTAGAGACCTCCATTTCAAACACTAGTTATTTATCATTACATTATTTTTAACTAACTATTTTAAATAAATTGCTTTAAAGTCGATATTGGTCCCTGTTTCTGGTCATTATTTTTTTCCACCGTATTTTTGACAATTTGGGCATTATTAAGACTTTGGCGGTGCAGTGCCGGGTCTGCCCGGCTGCCGCACCCCCAAAGCTGTGGTCGAGCCACACTCCAGATTAGAAGTTTTCTCCGGTCTGGCGGGCTCTAAAAATGGGCACTGCAATGGGAATACCAAAAACAGTTCCTTCACGGCATGGATTAAAGAGTCCATGCCGTGCAGGAACTGGTGTGCATAGACACAGGGGGCACATTTTGTGCTCTCTTGTGTGCAACCATAGGGCGTGAGGAACCTGGGGACCCTGTAGGGCCCCTTTTGTTTCCTCTCTGCCACACCTTTCATGGCTGTGGCGCCGGTAAGCATATTACTGCTTCCTGACCGCCGCAACACTGCAAGGGAACGGGGGTTCCCTGGCGGCTGCGGCAGGGCAATGGTGGTACGTCCACCCATATTGTAACAGGGATGTCGAGAGGGCACATGAATCTATAATGATAATTATTAGAATTCCGAAATATGGAAAGAAAAAGAGAAGAGCCCCAGGTACTTTTACGTAGTTATACTGCAGCTGGAAAAACCCATGTGTCACATTAAACTACAGGTTTTTAAGGCCAAGTTTTATCATTTTTGTAACGATATAGTAGATACTTAAATGGTCCCTAAATTATTTTTGCTTAAAAATACACATCCAGCGCCACCATGTGGTGGATTCGCATAAATCTGTGCAAACTAAGGACCGATTGTTGCTAAGGAAGTCAACTGAGAGGTTTACATCACTGAGCTCTCAACCCTGTATCTTGTTAACACATGTCTTTGTATTATTCCTGAGTATACAAAGCTAAAAAACAAAACAAGATGTAAATGAGGCAAGGCCACTGTAAGCTACTCTTCTGTCTACTTTTCTCGGAGAATCTGAGCTACACAGCCTCGAAGTAGGAAGTCAATGGACAAGTTGAGGATCATCATTAAAAGAGGGTCACCATCAGGCACCCATAAAGATACACGGTCCAACGTATGTCCAAACACAAACGCTCAGACATAGACATGTTACGCAGACACACGCAAAAAACACTTTCAAGTACTCATATATACATTTACAGACACACATCCAAATATACACGCGAACACAGACCGTATATACATGTTATCACATACCAGGGCAGAGGAACACACCGCGATGTATTCAGGCACATACAAACCTACATATAGGCATCAATACTCTTAGAAACATATTTGCAGGCACACACAAAATACAACTATCATTCAGGCACATACAAACCCCTACACTTATATTCAAGTAACACAAAGGATCGGATTAGGAGTTGTGTAGAGGGAAATTATCACATGGAATTCCGCTCCACACAATTGTAAGTGACACCAGGTCTGATCCTACCTACCGGAAAATCTGGACAGTAAATGTGCACTGGGAAAGGACTACATTGCAGCTTTGACCTGACCCTAAGCCAAGGCATGGGAGAAGAATGTAATGCTCCCCGCTGCTAGGCAACATTGTCTCCTACACTGCCCCACCCTTCCCACACATGTTCCGAACCACCCACTACCCCACGCAGAAGCCCCGACAGACATTTATCTCCTACCTAGAGCAGGATTGAAAATGCCTGTATTAAAATGCCCAGATTCTGGAAAACCATAATGAGTTCCACTCAGTAAACCCTGATCCACCCAGTTATTCCCAATTTCTAGTTTGTAATTCTGGCCACTCTTAGGGCTCCATTACGATGTCGGGCGGATCGCCACCGCCATGGTGGCGGTGGCGATCCGCCTGACAGAAATGCCTGCCCGCCACCCTTTTTCCCCCCACCATTGTAATGGCGGGGGGACCGCAATGGAGGGAAACACCGCCCTCCACTTTTCCGCCCCGGTCGCATTGCCGCCGGGGCGGAAAATGATTAATATGGCCAGCCATATTACAATGGCAAAAGTGCAATGCCGCCACGGAATGGCAGGCGGTGTTCGCTCTTGGGGCCCCATGTGGGCCCCTGGAGTGAAGGCAAAAGGGGGGTGGCATACGGGGGGGTACTTGTGGTACCCCCCTGCATTTGCATAATCAAAGCGGCAGGCACCGCGCGGTGCCTGCCGCTTTGATTATGTAAATGATGCAAAGCATTTTTAGTATTGTGGCGGGCGGAGCAGAGAGCTCCACCCGCCACAATACTATAAATACAGGATGTGCCCGCCACTGTGGCGGACGCATCCTAATGGTACGTGTGGGCCCCCCGCCCTTACTGGGGGCGGTCCCGATTTCCGATAGGATGGCGGACGGGCAGGGCTGCTTCTAGGATTTGCGAGGCCCTGGGCTAAAAGGGAATGTGTGAGGCCATTCTAATGTAGATAGGTGGCCCCTTGCAAGGAGACCATTCACAGACACTGTGGGAGGCCTATTGTCCAGCATTTTGTCGCCCCCCACAGTTTTAACTTTGAGCCTACAAGCATTTCTCACACCTTCAGTCCGATAGGTGTGAGAATTGCTTGTGGGCTAAAAGTTAAAACTATGGGGGGGGCAAAATGATGGACAATGGGCCTCCCACAGTGTCTGTGAATGGGTCTCCTTTTAATTGAAGGGAGCGTCTTCCTCCCTCATGTATCCAGATACCATCCCTGAGAGGCCCGGGGAGGGGGGTCCCTCCATTTCAAGGAAAGGTGACACCTTTCTTTGAAATGGATCGCCAGGGAACCGACAAGACACATCACCAGTGCGTGGCCCCATGCTGGTGGGCTGAGTGCGAGGCCCTGGGCAGCTGCCCACGCTGCCCATGCCTAACGCCGGCCCTGCGGGCGGGCAAAGCCCGCCCACCATCCTAATGGGGTCACTAGTCTCTGCAAAGAATTCCCCACAACTTTTCATCGGGCCAGAGAAGACCCAATATAAACAAAGAAAGTACACATGCCAGTAAACATGCAAAAAAAGACAATGTCCATGCAAATGTGGAGGGTGATACATGACTCTCAGGATTCCTTTTCAATAGACATGTTGATACATGGATGAGAAGATGAAGGCATAAGTGTGATTAGACAGATGTTGGTTGATGTAACAATTGATTAAAATATAGATGAGAGCATGAGTTAATGGAGGGATGAGTATGTATGGGTGGATAGATCCATGCGTAGATATTGATAGATGGCAGCCCATTCATTCATACATCCATCCATTCACTCACACGTCAGCTTACTCATTCACCACTCATTTGTTTATTTATCAAATCATTCAACTGTTCCACCCAGGACTCTTCCTTCATCACCCATCCTGGCATTCACTCATCCATTCATCTCTCCATGCACTCAGTGACCAATTCACTCACTCATTAATGCACTTACTCATTCATATTTCCATACACTCTGTCACATTCTGTTTGATCCATTCTTGCAATCTTGGGTTCTTCCGAATATTGATACAGTCTCACATTCACCCACTCACCCATGCACACACCCACAAACTCAGCTATCAGCGAAGAAGCCAGAACTATTGTATGTCAGAAATGTGGTGTGCACACCCTGCAGGCATGCACCCTTTTGCACACCTAAAATAGTTACTATCTTAGTCCGATGGCAAATTTTGGACCTTGGCTTGAAGGTAAAGAGAGTAAACAGAGTAAAGAAGAATGCAATCTTGAACTTTCCTTTCCTATGACCCACGTTTTTTGGTACTGGGTGTCTCCTCACACGTCTTTGTGCTGGAGAGACTTCCGAATGTTCATCAATAAACAGAGTGTTAATCAGTATATTTTCCACCACAAACTGTCCTTTCATGGGCAAACATGACAGTGCTGAATCTGGAAGATGCTTACATTCATGTGTGCATTCATTCCACCCTCTTTTTGTTTCATAGTTTTTCAATAATAGATTTAATGTTCAATGCTAAGTTCTCCCTTCAGCCTCAAATCATCTCGCTGAGTCTTCACACAGGTTCTGGCACCTTTGGAACTCCCTCTTTAAACCTTTTTTCCTTGTGTGCCAATGCCTTGCTCCCTCTGGTTTGCAGTCAGTTCCAGGGACAAGGCACCGGGCATAAGGAGTGGATGCTCTTCTGTGTGCTCTGCCTTCAGATTTTCTCTCTTCCCCATACACCTCAGCTTCCCTCTCATTCCCCAAATGTTGCTATGTGGAGAAACAATGACTTTTGTTTTCGAAGCTGAGATGTTGGGGCTTCCAAGATTAGGGGCTTATTATGAGTACAGAGGTCCACAAGACCGCCATACTTGCGGTGGCAATTCGGCCACTGCCACCACTGTGGGTCTGCCCACAGTATTCAGAGTGTGGCATTTGGACCGCCACCTGATTGCTGCGCCTGAAGGGGATCCAGGATCCTGCTGTGGTCGCACAGCAGAAGGGAGCAGAAATATGCTGGCAGTGCTGCAGTTTGGAGTGAAAAGCTGGGAATGAGACACCACTAGACGACCTTCACAGCCGATTGCAAAGAGACACAACGCGGCCCGTTTCTATGCGAACTTGTTCAGCTATTGGTAATTACTAAACCGACTGAGAGCTGAAAGAAAGCTTCAAAAAAACATCACTAGCATGGTGCAAATCACCCTTCCAAAGCACAACTAGGCTTCCAATTAACCGACAGTAAGCATTCCAATACCTTTTGTAAAAGCACCGCCCATTTGGCAAAATTTGTGCCATTCACATTTTAACTTGCCTCTTTTCACCAGCAATGTGTGAATTTATTTCTCTATTCAATTTATCTCTCCTCATATAATTGCCACCCGCAATTTCCTACTCATAGGAGATTTCAACATTTATAGCGAGGATGTCTACAACCATGACGCTGCGCTCTTTTCTAAGGGACCTGGCCTCTTCAGGTCTCCTTAAAATTAATAATGAACCCACCCATATCGCTGGCCACACCTTAGATCTCATCCTTTCAAACTCCCAGAACATCTCATGTGGGGAAACACCCCCTCGTATTTGGTCTGACCACTCCCTGATTAACTTTCATCTGATGAGTCCTAATACCTCCCCGACTCCCACATCCTACACGGACAGAGGTATAGACCCTGGCTCAAATCAGGGCCGACCACGTTATGTCTCCTTTTCTATCCTGGGACACAGACACTCTTAACTACGGTGTAAAACACCAAGTATTTCATTTTAATTCCATCATTATCAAAATCCTTGATGAGGCAGCTCGATTGAAACCACTCACCCACTCCCCTAAATCCATTCCTTCCGACTGGTATTCCCCTGCTTTAGGCACTGAAAAGAGTCAGTGCAAGAAATTAGAACGGATATGGTGACTCTCCCACAGAGAACGAGATAAATCGAGTTACAAAACCGCTTTAGCATCCTATCATAAAAACATTAAAAAATAGCGCAAAATCCATATTGCACATCAATTGGAGCAAGCTGGAACCAACTCCAGAACTCTTTTCCAAATAGTTAAGTCCTGCACCAACCCTAGAGCCTATGAATCTCCGTCGCAGTTGCTGTGCAATAGTGTCACTCAAAAAATTGATACCATATATCAGAGTATCATTTCTGACAATACTCTCTCCTCCCCTATCACAATTGGCCCCACTGACCATCAAAACAACCCCTCACAATTACTCTCCTTTCCCCTCTCAGTACTACAGAAGTCATATCCCTCCTCGCGACAATTAAATCTGGCTCCCCTTTGGACATCAACCCTGCCAAAATTTCGGCCAAATTTGCTGACCAGCTCGCCAATCCTATCTGCTCTATCCTTAATAGCTCTCTGAGTTCTGGCAGTCTTCCCCCAGTATGGAAAAACGCCCAAGTAGTACCCATATGAAAAAAAAACAAGATCTCTACTACTGAACTATCTAACTACCAACCTATATCATTACTACCCCTGCAGACCAAGCTAATTGAAAAACATATCAACAAACACCTGTCCGAGTTCATAGAAATCTCTCACCATCTAGACGCCTCACAGTTTGGCCAAACATAGTACCAAATCAGCTCTTATTGAGGTTACTGATAATATCAGAATGGCTCTGGACAAGGGTCAAGCAGCACTCTTAGTGCTGCTTGACCTGTCAGCTGCATTTGATACCATTTCTCACCACATTCTACTAAATAGACTCCAAGATATAGGTGTTCAAGGGCTGGCCCAGAAGTGGGTGACTGACTTTCTAACTGACAAAACTCAGACTGTCACTCTGGGAACTTTTAAATCTACTACTACTAAAGTTACCAAGGGGGTCCCGCAGGGCTCATGCCTATTTATGTTACCCCCCTGGCCAGACTCATGAGATCCTTAGGATTCACCCCCATCTCATATGCAGATGACACACAGCTTCTCCTCACATTTGATAAAAACAGACCAGATATTCAGCGTATTTTCTCAGAAGGCATGAAATCCATCGCTGCCTGGATGCGGGCTAACTTTTTACAACTTAACGCTGGGAAATCTGAAATCATGTTGTTTGGAGGAGCTGTTACAGGCTGGTCGCCTACCTGGTGGCCGGAGGAACTTGGGGGCATATTATCAAGGGGGTTTATCTCCGCTTTTTTGGCTTTAAAAGCCAAGAAAGCGGAGATAAAATTATCTCCCTATTACCTAGCTGTCTCTAACACCAGTTAGTGACAGCTAGTAGGAGATAGCGACCATCTTGGGCCCCACTTTGCATGTCAGAGATATTTATCACTAATGACATGCAAAGTGGGCGTGCCAAGATGTTAGCGACTGAAAACAGTCACTAACATCGCTAACTCCTATTACCAACTTTTGGAGATATTCGCGCTAAGCGCGAATATCTCCAAAAGCAAACACCTGCCCTGAGCAGTTCTTAGCCATGTTATCCAATGGGAGGTGGATAACATGGCTAAGAGCATTAGCTCGGTAATGCATGAATATCGCTGACTTTTCAGTGATATTCATGCATTGCGGCGATTTTTATCGCATTTGCGATAAACCTTGGTAATACCAAGGTTTATTGCGGTAAAAATTGCCGCAGCTCAGCGGTAAATTTTTGTCTCTAACCAAGCAATAGAGATAATTATCGCTATTGCTTGGTAATATGCCCCTTGGTCCTGCCCCTGCCCCTAAAGAAGTGGTCAAGAACCTAGGTATCAGAATTGATCACAAACTAACCCTTGAGGCACATGCTAATAACATTGCTGACTCATGCTTCTACATCCTCAATCTACTTAGAAGGATGTTTCCCCTCTTACCCTCGCCTACCAAGAAAACGTTAATGCAAGCCTTGGTATTAAGTAGACTTGACTACTGTAATGCCCTTTTATTTTCGTCTAACGAAGGCTCCCTCAATAAACTTCAGGTTGTGCAGAATACTGCCACCCGTCTTGTTGCCGACGACCCAGACAGAACACCCTCTGAAACCCTCCTTAACCACCTCCACTGGCTTCCGGTGAGATAGCGGGTCAAATTCAAATTAGGCTGCACTGTCTTCAAAGCCCTCTATGGCCAAGGCCCCTCGTATCTTACTAGCAAACTAGCTATATACACCCCGGCACGAGTGCTTAGATCAGGCTCTGAACTCTTGCTTTGCACCCCCAGAGTTAAAAAAGCACGCAGCGGAAGCAAAGCATTCTCCTACCTCACCCCTGTATTTTGGAATAAGTTACCTTTTTAGCTACGTAATTGTCAGAATCTGCCTCAATTCAGAAAGCTACTGAACACGTACCTTTTCTAGTTCTTTACCTTGCCTGTTCTCTGCCGTCCTAAGCGCTGAGATACCCTCATGGGTGATTCAGCGCTATACAAACCAGTAAACTTCAAACTTCTATCAGATAAACCAGCCCACGCCCTGAAGAGAATCCTACAAACCACCTTGGGAATCGAAACTCGTCAGCATTACACAACGCGGGGCGATCGCTTTTAATTCAGGTTCCCCCACTAGAAATGGTATTTTAATGGTCTCACTACTGGGCCTAATTTCTCTTTTGCCCATGGGTAGCAGCTTCTTGAATTTATTTCACAATGTGGATGATAAAGGTTGTCCTAGTAGCTGCTCCATTAGTGAACTGAAACGGATGATATAATGTTTAGAGAATCGTTGTTATGTATCACGCTTCATGCATTGTTTGTTAAATCACATTACTTCATCACAAAATCTGTATGTCTTTATTTTATTTGCTTTATTAATATGTATAATTTGTTTTTGACTGAAACATATCCACCACTTATCTGATCCATGATTAAATGTAGAGTAAAGTGTACAGAACGAAGTAGCAAATAAATGCTTCAATCCCATATCAATTGAATTGATGGCTTTTAGTCTGTTAAATTGGTTTAGCAGGTTTTGAATGTGACGTCTAGGACACTCTTTTCTTGGTTTACTACGGCCCCATCCGGCCGTCTAAGGCCAAACCCCTTGTTTGTATTAAGTGGCAATGCTGCAGGGCACCGCAGTGCATATTCCAAGTTGCCTGTCCACCGCTCCTTTCATGGTGGTGAGTCCTCCATCAAAAGGGTGGCGGAGAGGTGACGAATGGGGCCCTAACAGGGTCCCCGGCCCCTACTGGGCCTGAGGGTGCATGCGGGGGGCACATGTGCACACCCTTGAATGGATTGATGTCAGTACAACACGGTTTTTTACAACGCATTCCGTTACATCGGAATTTTTACAACGCAGGATCCATTACATCGGATGCCATTACAACGCATGGCATTACATAGCAGATGCTATTACAACGCATGGCATTACATCGTAAGTATAGGTAAGTATACCTTTTTAAAAAAAATGTAATTAAGTTAATTTAATTAATTTAATTTAATTAATTTAATTAAAATACATTTTAAAATAGTAATTAATTTAATTTAATAAAATAAAATCTATTTATTTAATTTAATTTTAATACAAATTGTAATTAATTTTATTTAATTATTATAATGAAATTAATTTAATTTAAATATTTTTAAAATTGTAATTGAATTAAATTAATTAAAATAATGTATTTAATTTAATGAATTTAATTTAAAAATGTAATTAATGTAATATAATTAATTTAATTTAATAAATATATTTTAATTAATGTATAAATGGTAAATATAATTTAATTAGCCCTAAACACAAACCTACCCCTGAACCCTAAAATACCCCTGTACCCCAAAACCCAACCCTGCCCTAAAACCTAAAAACACCCCTGTACCCCAAAACCCAAACCCTGCCCTAAAACCTAAAAATACCCCTGTACCCCAAAACCCAAACCCAGCCCTAAAACCTAAAAATACCCCTGTACCCCAAAACCCAAACCCTGCCCTGAAACCTAAAAACACCCCTGTACCCCAAAACCCAAACCCATCCCTAAAACCTAAAAATACCCCTGTACCCCAAAACCCGAACCCTGCCCTGAAACCTAAAAACACCCCTGTACCCCAAAACCCAAACCCTGCCCTAAAACCTAAAAACACCCCTGTACCCCAAAACCCAAACCCTGCCCTAAAACCTAAAAACACCCCTGTACCCCAAAACCCAAACCCTGCCCTAAAACCTAAAAACACCCCTGTACCCCAAAACCCAAACCCTGCCCTAAAACCTAAAAACACCCCTGTAACCCAAACCCCAAACCCAGCCCTAAAACCTAAAAATACCCCTGTACCCCAAAACCCAAACCCAGCCCTAAAACCTAAAAACACCCCTGTACCCCAAAACCCAAACCCTGCCCTAAAACCTAAAAACACCCCTGTACCCCAAAACCCAAACCCAGCCCTAAAACCTAAAAATACCCCTGTATCCCAAAACCCAAACCCAGCCCTAAAACTTAAAAACACCCCTGTACCCCAAAACCCAAACCCTGCCCTAAAACCTAAAAATACCCAAACACCCCAAAACATATACCTCAGTACCCCAAAACATATACTCCTGTACTCATACTTATTTAAAAAATTACTTAAATTAATATATTTAATTTATAATATTAAAAAACATAAATAAATATATTTATTTATAATTTAAAATAATTAAATTAATTATATAATATTAAATAAAATTTAAAAAAATTATATACTTACCAATACTTACGATGTAATGGTATGCATTGTAATAGCATCTGCTATGTAATATCCTGCGTTGTAATGGCATCCGATGTAATGGTACCAGCGTTGTAAAGCTGCGTTGTAACAGCATTCCGATGTAAAAGTTGCGATGTAACAGTAACATACCCCCTTGAATTGCACACGGTTCCTGCATGTTGTGTCATCCATGCCACTCTGTGCAGAAACATACTGCAGGTACTGTCACGGGGCGTCTGCAGTTAAGGCACACCTATGAAGCTTATACTGCCGCCGCCATGAGACCATCGCAGGACCTGCCATAGATTACCGTTGTAATTTGGCGGGTGGGCGCTCAACGGGTTTGGGGTCCTCCTGTCGGCGAGGTAGTGGTGGGCAGACAGGAGGACAGCTAAACTCATAATAAAGCCCCAAGTCTATTTCAAGATTCTGCTTCTCTTTTCCAGCTGCTTTAAGTTCCTAGGACAATCTCTGATACTTTTCTACATGGTGACTCCATAAAGGAGACCCGGCTGATGGACGTATGCATGCGGTTCAACGGTTTGTATGCATTAGAAATATACAGCAGGGTCATATGGATTGATATGCTTGTATCGAGAGGATCGCACAATATTAATCACGCGTAGGATAGCAATCTAATCAATTTGCTGTTTGAGATTAATCAAACTGGACCATTACTCCTCTCTTTATCATCAGACTAAACCGATTGAAATAAAAGACTTTCCATAAGACGTGCTTGCATAAAGAGATCTCCACATGGTTATACTATTCCTTGGACATTAATTCAAGTAACTGGCTTTTCGGCATCACTTAAATCTATCCTTTATGATTGGATTAGACCGGTTGAAGTATAAGACTTCTCAAGTTGACAAGATCCCCTTTAAGGCATGCACATCTGTATACCACACAAGGGAGATTGAGGTACAGCCATCTAGCTTGTGTAACCTCCCTTCTCTTTTGATCAGCTGAAACATAGATTAAGTTGATGACCAACACTAAGATAATTTGTGGCTTTCCTGATGAAGGTGCAGTGTGCGCTGAAACGTGCGTAGAAGATCCATCTCATTGTCACTTTGTATTTTTATCTTCTGTTAAGACTGTCTGTTATCATGGCTATTTGAGAATAATGGTTTGTCTGTAATGTGTTTGTAATTTGAAACACTTCCAATTTAAATATCTTTAGGAATTATGTCCTATTACTTTTTTTTATCAATTTGAATTAAAGAAATGAAATTTTGACAAAGTACATATGTTTACACTGAGTTCATTAGAGATTATGCTGTTGAGTAATATGGTCTGTTCAGTGTCGTAGACTGTTTATTGCCTAGGGTTTTCTCTTTCATTCTGTCCCGTAAAGGAGTTAATCCTTTGGTCTGTGAACACCATGGGGCTCATTATGATGGCGGGCAGACATCAGTCAGCCCACCATCATAACGGTGATGGGACCGCCTGCCAGATGTGCCATGCGGTGCCTGCCACTTGGTGCAGAGAACTGAAGGGAGGTACCGTGGGTGCACCCCAGTGCACCCCCTCCTGAGGGGGCTCACAACGGGCCCCCGAAGCCAATCCCCACCACCATGGAAAGGCCTATCACTCACCTTCATCCTAATATGGTGGACAGTGCCTGCTAGGCACAGCCACCATATTAGTGGCCTAGCTTCACCTGGCAGGCAATTGTAACAATTGCCACAGGCAGAAAAGCGGCAGACAGACTTTACGTCCGCCGCAATACCCACAACCATCTTAATATGGCGGTAGGTAATTCTCATTTTGATGGCGTTACGATTGCGGTGGCGATCATTACACCATCGTAATGAGCCCCTAAATTATTCTTCGGTTTCTGCAGGTTGCATTTCAGCTGGGTCTATCTCCTTCTACGATCTGAGCCCCATGGTCAGCCATTCAAGCTTTTTTGGACACCAGTTGTGAACCTAGAGATGTTGATCTTTTTGTGACTTGTCTTTTGAAGGATTTTTCCGATGATTGTGCCCATTTTAGGCCTCTTTCCCCTATGTAGGATGCTCCTTTCATCCTAAAGATCTTACAGTCTCCTCTCTTTGAGCCTTTGAAATCTTGTCCTCTTTAATGTTGCATTCCTAGTAGCTGCTGCCCCTACCTAGAGCGTGGGAGAGCCGATCTCTGGTCTACCATTCTCCTTACCTCAGGATCCTTCCTCATGGTCCAGGTTTTATTCCCAAGGTCCATTCTGTCTTCCTTTGCACTCAGGACATTGTTCTTCCTGTTTTGTCCCAATCCCTCTACTCCTGGTGAGGCGCGGCTTCACTGCGTAGATATCCTCCATGAGGGAGTCATCTATTCAGGCTACACAGCTGCGCCTAGTAATGCGATTCCATGTTCGGTCATTTTCAGGTCTGCTAGATAGGGAATTAACCCCTTCCACTTCTCTCAGTTGCTACTCGAGATCAGTTATCTCCATGTCTTCTGAGTTTCTGTATTCCTGTGTCCAGCTGGGGTGCTGGCCACTCTACCTGAGGTAGACCTGATTCTTGGGCAGAGGAAATGGGTACTGTACCTCTTTACGGGACAACTGCTTGGCTCCTTCTTGGTCCAATCCTTCCGCCTTTTTTTTTTAACTCTTTTTTAGATTCACAGCAAGCAAAGAACCAACAGGCACATCACCATTCGACGCACACCTACATGGTTGATATGCAAATTGCATTTCAGTGTATAGTGATCTCACTCTCGCTGCCCTCTTTGGATTCTCGCTGGAGGGGGCGTCAGATGTGAGGGGATCTTTTGGTTGTGATGCGCAATCTTCCCTACTGCCAGGGGATGCTCACTAAGGGCTTCTGTGTCACCAATTAAAATCATCTCGTGTGCACTGGCCTTGCTTGTTCTGGTGTTTTTTTTTCTTTCTTTCACCAGCGCATAAGTCTACTTGGGTACACCCTGAGTTAAAAAGAACTGGGACAAGGAAGAGGAGGTAATGCTTAGATTACTAATGGGTAATCCCAATTCCTTCTTCCTTGCCCCACTCCTTCAATCCACACTCCCTTCCAGGGTGGCCTTATGGGGTATTTACTTAAGGCAATTGATTACACCTTCAGGAGTTCGTGTGCGTGATATCAAGCAATATTGTCTTGCAGAAGTAAAAGGGCGGAGCTTCTTCTGGTGAGGATAAAGGATCCTTTTGGGGTTAAAATATGCAGCAGGGAGCCAGTCTGCAAGGTGCGCACGCCTCATTCCATAAAGCTTGGGGCAGGGAAGAAGAAATTAGATTAATGGGATTACTGGCAAGTAACGAACGCATTACCATCCCATTCGGCAGCACATAAGCAGCTCATTACTTTCCCCAGTTATTGTTCAAGCATTTCTTCCCCTCAGTCGCCAATTGGTTGGTTGGTTGATTGCTTTATTTCGATATGCATATATCATAAAAGCATTACAAAGAATAAAAACAGCATGTCGAAAAATGTGACTGTACGTTAAGAATAAAAAGAATAAAAACACAATTGATCAGAATAATTTAGCTAAGACGGAATTAAATTGATATGGACAGTCTTTTTAGTCGAATCAACCAAGCCCATTTTAAAAACTTGGAAACTGCACAGACAATGGGAGGGGCTGTATTAGTTAATAGAATACGGAGGGCGACCGTATGCTGGTGGGTGCCCAGTTCTCTGCAAATTGGTTTGAGCCATCGTGATCTAGGGCGTCCATAGTCCGGGCATTCGAAAAGAAAATGTGGCACAGTCTCTGGTTTATCAGAACATAGGGCACAATGGCGTGATGCTGGCTGGGACTTGTTCCACCTGGAGCAAAGGTCGGCAAGGGGTAGGGTTCCTAATCGGAATTTGATGTACAAAGACCGGTCCATGGCGATGGTAATTAAATCCATGTAGGGCTCGAAGGCAACAACATCTTTTATTAACAAAAATGCTGCGGTGGCATTGCAGTGCTGCTGGTTGCTGGTGCGCTTCGCGAAGACCCATTCCCAATATAGTTTTTTTAGGGATTCCTTTGGGGGGGCTGAGTGGCTGAGCCAACAGGATTCCAAACCTAGATCCCCTAGCAGTTGTTTGATGTCCCTAAGCCATTTAATCTTCTGCCAGCCATCAGAGCGCATCACCTCTGCTAACCCGTCAGCGTAGGATTTTAACTCCGGAACCCTCCACAGGCGAGCCCAAAGCAAGAGAGGGCTAAGGCTTGCCTGGTCCCTAATTGCTTTGCAGCCTACGTCCATTAAGACCGGGACTGTCGGAGTACTCATCGGGGTGGCAAGGAGGTCTTTGATGAATTTGTTCTCGGCCTTGCTTAGAGATTCCAATTTGCCTAGGCCCCACAGTTCGGCTCCGTAAAGTGACGCGGATACAGCTCGGCTTTATAAATGTCTATTAATGGGGCAACACATTGTTTGGTTGAATTGCTGTACTCCTTGAGTCGCCAATTAATACTACTGAGCACACCCTTTGGGTCTTACTACCAGCACATTTTTCCATAGTCACAAAATGGGTAAAACCCTTTGGTACTTATGGGCTTTTCTTCCTTTACACTAGGGGGCTCATTCGGATGACGGGCGGACTTTGTCCGCCCGCCATCCTGTCGGTTTTTCGGGACCACCCGCCATTAGGGTGGGGGTCCCGTGGGGGGTATTAGGATGTGCCCGCCACAGTGGCGGGCACATCCTGCATTTATAGCATTATGGCGGGCGGTGCTCTCTGCATCGCCTGCCACAATGCTATAAATGCATTACTGCATTTGCATAAACAAAGCAGCAGGCACCGCGCGGTGCCTGCTGCTTTTTTTATGCAAATGATGGGGGTACCACAGGTACCCCCCTGTGCAGCCCCCACCTCTCCTTCACTCTGGCAGCCCGCAGGGGGCCCCCAGAGTGATGACCGCATGCCTTTCCGTGGTGGCATCGCCGCCGCGGAAAGGCATCTCCCTAAGCCCATCATAATATGGCTGGCGGTGTCTATTAGACACCACCACTAGACACCGCCACCATATTAATCCTTTTCTGCCCCGGTCGCCTTAAGCCGTGGACGGTCTTTCCGTCCGCTGCGGTCCCCCCGCCATCCTAATATGGCGGGGGGAATTTAGGTGCGGATGGCGGGCGGAATGCCCTCACCAGACTGGCGGTGGCTACCGCCAGCCTGGCGGGGGCAATCCGCCCGCCATCCTAATGGGCCCCTAAATTCCCTGGTGTGATATGCTGGACTCTGGGCGAATATGGTCCTTCTATTTTTCCTGCTCTAATTCTGCAGGGGTAATGGGAAAAAAAAGACTTTCGTTCTTGGCCGGATGGCGAACGACCATAAAATAGACCGCTCTTGGAATACAATACACTATGACCCACCTGACCCACACTAATACTGAACACCTTAGCTTTGCTACTGATGTAGCGTGTCACCCACGTAAGCAAGCGTTTCAACAACCCACGTAGCGCTATACAAATGCTGCAATACGATACAATATATTACATCTCTTCCTGCTTGATTGTTGTGGCCTGAAGCTCGCGCACACAAGCGACTCCCAAGTCAAATAAGGATGGAGCCAGAGGCCCGCCCAATCATTCTAGGAACCGTGGCGGTGAACCAACAACAGCGGGGAGATCAAAACACTGTCGGCTTCTGCGAAAGGCTGCAGTGAACAAACACGGAACCCAGCCCCGGGCAGTTAGCGATCGCCACCGTGTCATTATCTCGCTTCCTCGATTCCCTGTGGGCACCAGTTCTGCCGCGCTACCTGGGCGACACGTCAGCCGCAGAGTGGCGGGCCCGCCCTAGCATTCCGTTATTCTGTTAAAACCTGGGCACACACAGCAGTTTAAACATGTGTAGGTGCGTGCATCCGAATGTAAACACGACCTAGTCAATGCGGTTTACATTTCCACAGCCCCCTCCTCCGCCGCCTCACGGGCCCCGTCATCTGGCGTGAAGGCCCAAGCGGGGGCGACCCAAGCGGGGATGACCCACCGCGCACGAGACGCGCTGGACTATTTACAGCTCACTCGAAACCCCGCACCTGTCACGCGAGAGACTCTACTTACAGTAAACAAACTGCCTGCAGAGTACTCCGCGGCTCGCCTTCGGGTAATGTTCGCGCTATATAAAATCGTAATTAATAATAAATAAATAAATAAAATGAGCTATGCTCGCACGATATCAAAACATGGAGAAATGAATGAACGCAACATTGGCATCTGCAATACTACCCAGTAACAGCAGTGAGACCCTGGCACCCCTGGCATGGGCTCCTCCGCCGTGGCCGGTGGCACTGTACTTGGAGCCCAGGCAGGCGAAGCTCCCACTGGTGCAGCGTGTGCAGTGGCACCGGGTTCCCGAGTCCTAAGGGGGCCCATTGAGCCCTGACTATGTCTGTATTTTAGCATTCAAACAGCAGCCGGGAGGGAGGGGGGCGTTTCCTTCCTTGCACTAGGGGCCTGCCAAGGCACAGCTCCTACTCTATTGGGCGTGAGGTGCTGGCACCTACCTTTATAGAGAAGACGAGGGCAGCGATGCCGATGGGCAGGCAGCAGCAGATCATGGTGAAGATCGAGTAGCCCAGGCAGTCTCGGGGGTAGGATTGCACAGGGGCGACCACCACTCCTGGCTGGGTGGTCACCACCACCGTCTGCCCGGGTGGGTACCCTGCGTTGTATCCGGTGTAGAAGACGGGGCCCTGGGGGCTGGCAGGAACGCAGTAGAGGGTGTTGCCAACGCTAGGGTAGGGTGGAGGTGGGGCAGTGCCAGCCTGCTGCACGGCAGGGGGGTAGCTGTCTCCGGAGCCCTCGGGGGTGCCTTTTTGGGGCTCCGAGTTGTCCATCTGTGCTTCTGCAGCAGAAAGTCTTGGTATGAATGTTTTTTTTCCCTTCGAAAGGACAGGGCACTGCAGACGCCACACTGTACAGGTGCCTACTGAAGAAATGATCACCTGGGAACCCAGGGCACTTTACTGGTAATGAGTGGCGTGGAACACGTACAGGGTGGCAACAATACAGTCAGCTGGCATGAGATCATCAATCCGTTCTGAACCCCCATCATCTGGTACTGTGCAGGGGATGGAAGCAAGAAAGGGCAGGGCGGCTGCACCCTGCAGGATCTGAGGAAGAAAGTGGACTCGCTCTGCTGCTCAGTGAAATAGCAAGATTATCCGGCAGTATAGGATGGGCCAATGGAAGGAGCAGAGGAGGGCAAAATTATGCGGCAAGGCTGAGCAAATTATGGGGAAAGAAAGGCAAATTCTGCAGCGTAATGTAGAACAGTGGAGAAGTGTGGCCCAATGATTAGAGCGGCAGACCCTGATGCAGAGGTCTATGCCGGACCAGGGTTCAATTCCCCGCCTCGGCGGGTCTTGGGCTCAAAAAATTCCATAGACATTATAATTCTCGCTTCAGTGCCTATTCCAATCATGGAGTCCCACTCTGCAACTCTGGGCAATAGCTTGCTTAATCTCCACAACGGCCCCCACAACGCTAAGGATGCCTGGCCTCCACCTTAGGGGTGCCCAGGAGTGGACGCCTCACAGGGAAAGCCAGGATGGGTTCCACAGCGGTATTTGTACAAGCGCCTTGAAACCCTTGCAGGTGAGTAGTGCGCTATATTTAAATTTATTTTGATTGTTCCTTCACGGAAACAGTGCAAGTCCATAGCATAAGCGAGATAGCGCAAGAGGGTCACTCCTCATATAGCCTCTCTCCTGAACCTTTCAATCTGTCTACGAGGTTCAGTATCTCCCAGCGCCGGGAAACCCTTCTTGGGTAGCTGTCGCGCTTTAGAAGCCCAATAAATAAATAAATAAATAAATAGCAAATGCAACGTTTAAATGGATCCCAACACCCCATCCACCCCCTCCATTCTCCCACCTCCCCCTCGGGCACTCAACACATAATCAAGGGTATTATTGATGACAACAACACCAAGAGCCTCATGGCCTGTGATTTATTCAGGTTGGTATGAAAACCCAAAGTTTCACCCAGTTCTATCAGTTCCTCTAAAAAAGGTGGAAGGGCATCTCTGGGATTACCAATAGCCAACAAGAACATCATTGGCATACAATGTGAAGACGTGTTCCTCGCCCCCAAAACGCATTTCAGTAATACCAGTAAGATCCCTAAACCTCTGAGCAAAAGGCTGAGTGCGAACAGCAAGGGTGATAACGGACTTCTGTGCCCTGCCAAATGGGACAGAGGGCAGAGCTCTCCCATTAACTCTTATCAAGGCCTGTGAATCCCCATAATTGCTCAGCACATTGGCCCTAAATCTTTCTCCAAAGACAATGTGTTAAAACCTCTGTCAGATATGGCCAGTGAACACCATCGAATGCCTTCTCAGCATCGATGCAGAAGAGCATAACTTCCTTCTGGGATCGAGCAGCCTTTTCTATAAGGTGTAGCATTCTTTTTGTGTTATATGCATATTGTCACTGGGGGGTAAAACTGGCTTGGTCTGGGGCCACTAATCCAGGCAACAACGTGCAAAAAGGAGCCGCCAGAAACACTTGTGAAAAGTTTAGCTTCAACGTGAAGCAAGGAACTCTGCCTATATGACCCACAGTGCCGTGTGTCCTTGCCAGACTACAATCGAAGGGGCAGATTTACCAGCCCCTTGCGCCACTTTTGCGTCACTTTTCCCATGTTAAAAATGACGCAAAAGTGGCGCAAGGGCCTTGTAAATCTGCCCCGAAGAGTCTAACATCGAAGGTGGGATCGTGGCTGGGCCCGTAAATGAGTTACAAACCTCAGTGAGGAGGTGGGGCAACAGGGTGCCAAAAGTCTTATAAAACAGCTCTGAGAAGCCATTGGGGCCTGGGGTTTTAAGGAGCTTCTGTCTCGAGATAGCAGTTATTACCTCTTCGGTTCAAATCAGTTGTTCAAGTCCTGAGGCCTGATCCGTCGTCAGGCAAGTAATGTTCATGTGAGGCAAATAATGTGGTGGATTCTCTGACTGTAGGTCCTGTGCTGTTTAAAGATTGGTGTATAGTTCCCTAAAACGAAAAGGAATTGGCCCGTCTTCTCCGATACGTCCCCCTCCTTTGTAAACAAAGATATAACACCAGTAGCTTAGTGTTGGGCTCTAAGGGGCATATAATCAAGGGGGTTTATCTCCGCTTTTTTGGCTTTAAAAGCCAAGAAAGCGGAGATAAAATGATCTCCCTATTACCTAGCTGTCGCTAACACCAGTTAGCGACAGCTAGTAGGAGATAGCGACCATCTTGGGCCCCACTTTGCATGTCAGTGATATTTATCACTAATGACATACAAAGTGGGCGTGCCAAGATGTTAGCGACTGGAAACAGTCGCTAACATCGCTATCTCCTATTACCAACTTTTGGAGATATTCGCGCTAAGCGCGAATATCTCCAAAAGCTAACACCTGCCCTGAGCAGTTCTTAGCCATGTTATCCAATGGGAGGTGGATAACATGGCTAAGAGCATTAGCTTGGTAATGCATGAAAATCGCAGACTTTTCAGCGATATTCATGCATTGCGGCCGATTTTTATCGCATTTGCGATAAACCTTGGTAATACCAAGGTTTATCTGCGATAAAAATCGCCGCAGCTCAGCGGTAAATTTTTGTCTCTAACCAAGCAATAGCGATAATTATCGCTATTGCTTGGTAATATGCCCCTAAGTTTGTTGGCTAACAACTATCCGCACTTTTTCCCTCTGACATAGAATGTATGTTTTAAGGTGAAGCAGAGAGTATTCTACTTTGTCAAGATCAAGACCCAATAACTATTTCTGTGTAGCTTCCAATTGGCACTATATTCTGGGGGCCCTGTGCGAAGGTGAATGCGTTTTAACTCTTTCACTTGTCCCTGGCGTTGTCTTCATTTCTCTTTCTGTAATTTATTATCTGCCGCCGATAAAGCGATACATATGTCTCTGATGACCGCTTTTAATGTGTCCGAGACCATCACGACTGGAACCTCAGGGCTATCATTAACACCAAGGTAATCCGACATTGCCTTTTGAATGTGCTCTACTACAGCATGTCTGTGAAGGAGAGTCCGTCACAAACACCACGGCAGAGCCCTCTCATTAATACCGGGCACCTTCGATTCCAAGGAAACTCCGGAATGGTCCAAAAGTGACCCTGGTTCCAGTTCTACTGATGTAACAACAGCCTGAACCTCATGATAGCCTAAGAAATAATCCAAGCTGGTATAAGACTTACGTGCGTGGGAATACAAGGTACAGTGCCTTGTCCTCTGGTTTCAGCTTTGCAACAGATGTTCCACCACAGATCTACCAGGCCAATCTCCCTCAACCAGAGGGAGAGGAGTTGGCCTAACAACTAGGGTGGTCGACCTCGATTATGGGGAACTGGGTTCGAGTCTCGGCAATGACGCTGAACATCCTGTGATTCTGGGCAAATCACTTATCTCCCCGTTCCTAACAAACATGAATGTGTGTCATCATGTAATGTAACTTGTGATATGTAAAGCACTCTGATACCCCATTCGGGTCAAGTTCGCGCTATATAAAACTCTGCAAAAAAATAAAATAGAGAGTCCCATCCAAGGAGACCACTCTGCCCCTCCCTCTCTAGAGGCAGAGTGGTCCTTGTCGTTATCAAAGAGCAAATTAAAATCGCCCCAACCGAAACCCATCAATCTTGAGTTGTCATTGTGTCTTCCACAGCTCTGTGAATGAATTGTTTCTGCTTCTCGTTGGGGGCATATAGACAGCCCAGGATACGTATTCTGTCAGCAACCTTGGAACGCATCCTACCCCTGAAAGAGTGCGAGACCAATATTGCAACCCCAGGCCACTTACTTGCCATGGAAGAAAAATACTGATGTGGAAAGGTCCAGGTCTTAAACCGGTGCCAGTCCCTCGCTAGTAAAAGCATTTCCTGGAGCAAGCAGATATCTGCTTTCCTCTGCTCTAGGTAAGAGAGAATGGCCTGCCTTTAACTGGGATTTTAAGCCCCTTAACATTAAGAGTGGCTATTCTTAGATTATTCTGAAGCATACCAATGGCATTAGCTTGTCATGCAGTAACTCGACAATTCTACATCGCCCACCTAATCTGCTTGATATGCTCATAGGAATGACCCACCTGGTCAAAGATTTCATCAATATAGAGTAACAATGTCAACTGAATGAGCGCCCTTGCAACCCCCCCCCCCCTTCTTCCCCCCATCAAACAAAAAATTAACAGGAATAAAGACAGTGTCTTGGAGAAACCATCCACCAAAAATTCCCAGCAATACTCCAGCTGGAAGTAGGTGTAGAAGGTCCATGATGGCCATTGATCCGTGCAGCGATCCCCCCCTCTTTCCCCTCAGGGTCCCTGCTCCTCAGTTAGCTTCTCCAACACTGCCTGTTTCTCTCGTACAATTGTAGCAGAGTCAGGTCCGAAGACAATCAGCAGTTTACAAGCCTACCTGAGAGAGCCAATCTGATACAACTTCCCTTCCCATCGAAAAATGATACGAAAGGGGTGTCCCCAGGAGTATAGAATGCTTGTGTCTCTAAGGAAGGACGTCACTGGTCTGAACTCTCGCCTTTTCTAAGTGCAGTGTATAGTCCCGGAACTGCACTGGCGAAGAGTCTCTCGATTTGTGTAGTATTGTTTCCTCGAGGGGGAAGTCATGCACACATGCCAGGATATCAAGTGGGCGAGAATCTCCTGACCTAGGAAGGCCTACTCAATGTACTTTGTCTAAACTTAAGTCCTTAGTTTGTGTGTCCCCTAGTATTTGGGCAAAGAGAGCCGTTACATAGCTTCTAACAGCGTCCCCCTCCGCCCTGAAGGCCCCCCTAATTCTTATGTTATTTCCCTGGGACCTGTTTTCCAAATCCTCGGTATGCGCTTGAACATTGATCTGCAGATCGGTGAGTCATATG
Source organism: Lissotriton vulgaris (assembly GCF_964263255.1). Taxonomy (NCBI): domain Eukaryota; kingdom Metazoa; phylum Chordata; class Amphibia; order Caudata; family Salamandridae; genus Lissotriton; species Lissotriton vulgaris. The sequence goes on from NC_141695.1 coordinate 209,109,554, forward strand.
ATTTCTTGTTGTAATTGTTCGATTTTCTCATCTCTAGTAGTCTTGTGTTGCTCCAGGGTGTAAACTCTGTCCCTAATATCAGTTACCTCTTTCTGGACTGCCTGTATCTCCTGAGCCAAGTCTCTCTTGATCTCCTGAAGGTCGCATCGGAGGGAAGAAAATAGTCTCCAAAGTAAGTGAGTGATTAGCACTTCAGCATCTCCCATCTCCGGTGATACAGCCCGGCTAGATACAGCCAATTTGTCTCCAAGTGGGGGGAATGGCAGATGACTCTGCAAACATATCCTTTAGACTATTTGATTGTCATCATTGGATGGCCTCCTAAAGTGCAAAAAGAAAGGTGGGTGCGAGTAGTAGTAGGTTGATGCCTGGTGGAAATGAGTAGCTACATCAATGCCGGCCACAGAGGAAGCAATAGCAGAAGGGGTGGGATTCTCCTCTGCCTTCCTCACCTACAGCTCTTCAGCAGGCTAGTTGTTTCTGCCCAGGTGGTCAGCTCTTCAGACTTTCCCTCTCAGTGATCAACAAACAGGGACAGATCTTCCCTGGGATTCAACGCTCAATTCAGGAGATGAACAGGCCAGAGGAGAGTGCCCCACCACATTCTTATACTCAGGGAGGATTTCATGCAATCCAGGCTTCAGAACCAGAAGGCAGCCCTGCAATGGAGCATCTGCCACCCTAGGCTCTCTCAGGAGGAACAAACTGAGTCGCATAGAAGAGGGCGGCGTCAACACTCCCATGGCACCCAGCTCCTGACAGTGCAGCCTCCACCATACCGCAGCTCTTCGATGGGTGAACAGCCTTCACAACGAAACTTTTACAACGCACTACCATTACGACGCAACCATTACAACGCAAACCATTACAACGCATTGCGCTGGGGGGCGCTCTAGGATAGGGAATAGATTAAATTTACTATCCAACACCTTCCCTACTATCCACGGGGGCTGGAGTTGGAATAGTAAATTAAATTATTCAACATCCAGCACCCCAAAGCGCTATGCATTGTAATGGTATGCGTTGTAAAAACTGCGTTGTAATGGCATGCGTGGTAAAAGCATGCGTTGTAACGTCATACATCCCTTCGATGCCAGCCGGGCTCCTAGGACCCATGCAACTTCCTTCACTACATCAAAGCACCAGGCCGCAGAAGGGAACGGGGCCTCAGCACACAGCACAGGAGGTGTGGTGCCGTGGCCAGGGTGACTGACGCTGGAATATGGGGGGCCACGGTTCGATCCCCGGCACCGGCAGCATGTCAGCCCAGCACCATATGACTCTGGGCAATAGCTTGCTTCATCTTTCCGATGGCTCCCAGCGCCTGAATGCCTTCGGGTAACTGTTTGCGCTTTACAAATACTGGATTACATTTACATTTAGGAGGAACAGTCCGCCCTATCCAAGGGCGCGGGCTCACTCATGCCCCAATGCGTCTCCCGTGCCCACCATTCTCAATCAATCAATCACAGAACTTGTAAAGCACACTACCTACCCGTGAGGGTCTCAAGACGCTGCAGGAGGGGGGTGGCTGCTGCTACTGCTCGAAGAGCCAGGTCTTGAGAAGCTTCCTGAAGGTGAGCAGGTACTGGGTCTGCAGCAGGTGGGTGGGGAGGGTGTTCCAGGTCCACGCTCTAAACTCCATCTCGCGGCTGGGCCTCTTCTCTGTACGCCCATCCCAGAAGCTCCAGCACACTCACCCACCATTAGGGAGGGGAGCCCATAGCTCCGTGAGCGTTCTCTCCTATCTCTCACCAATGTCTCCTCCAGGCTCCTGCCAGTCCATGAGGCCAGAGGTGCCGCAGGTTTTGGCCGCTCCCGTCAGTAAGACATCAACCAGTAGAGCTCCCCTTCTAGCCCCTGTTGCAGCATATGGGGAGGGTTCAGCGACACCTCCCAAAACATGCCGGTCCCTCCAGGCCCCTTCGTCAACAAAGGATCCTCCAAGGGCTCCTTCCAACACAGCTGGAATAGGGGTAGCACCGCTTTCAGCGGCAGAGGGCTCCAAGTCAGAGTCCATCTCTACTTTCAGCCAGCACTCCTTTTTGTGGCACAGGACCCAATACCAGGCCGCAGCTCCTCCGAGCTATCAGGCTTGAAACCAAACCCCCCTTTGTCATCTTTCGAGGCTGGGAGATTGCTAGGCTCTCCCAGCGCTATGCCATGACTGTAGCAGGCAAAAATGCCAGGGGTTTACCGGGCTAGGTCACATTCAGTCTGGAGGGAGCACGAGACACATCTTATTCACTTACCATCTTGTCCTGCCCCTGAATGCTGCACATTTTGTGATAGTAATGCGTCATTATTTTGTCATTTTTAATTCGAGCACCAATGCACATGCATTGTCTGCAGGACCTGCTGTCATCAATATTACCACTCTATTCCCTCCTGCTACTCACCATAGGTCAGAGTCTTGCGTCGCACTTGTTTACTGCCTAACAATTGGCACAACCGGTGATATGTCACTTTCCTTGTTCTGCAGAGGAGCACCTTCTAAGTACAGTAACATTACCCTTTGAAGTGATGAAAAGATGCAGTATATCTTGAAAATCCTTTATTGCAACATTTTAAGTAAAGTAGAAGAAACAAACAAGCTCCAGGAAATACAGCTAACAGTCCCAAGGCACAGCTACCAACTGACCCAAAGGACTAGAATACTCAAAAGGTAACTTACATTCTAAAACTCGCTCATGCACGAGTCTTAAAGGCACAATGTAAAATACAATATTATAAGTTAACATAAAGTAAATCACAATACAACACACCCCCTCCTATGAACAAGAAAGAAAAAAAAAGAATGAAATAGAGAGGAAGGGGGAAAAAATTATACAACATGGTAAGGCATAAATAAGAAATAAAGAGGAACATAACATAAGGCAAACTGCATCACATATTCCATAAACCAATTAGGCAAAACTCTTTTTCTCTTATTACAAAAACCTTATCCAAAAATCTAAGAAGCATATGTGTGTCCACTTTTTCCACAAATTTACCAAAGGGCCATTTGGAAAAAAGGTCAATGGCTACCAGTTCAAATACTTTCAATTCTCCAACAGGTCCAAAAATGACAACCGCTACAGTGCCCCAAGGAAGATTAGGGATTAAACCTTCACTCATTCCAGGTCTCAGGGTCTTTAACGATTTGTCTGCTGAGCAGTAAACAGGACAACTTTTAACAAAATTCTCAATATCTTTTTCAACCCCCAGCCACCAAAACACCTCTTTTCCGTAATGTTTTAGGGGGAACAATTCTGTCTCCTCTCAATAACAAATCTTTGTTGAGATACAATTCCATTCGTACTTCCCAGTAAGCTTTCAAACATCCTGTGATGTTTCCTTTCTTTGGCCATCCTTTACAAATGTAACCAGACACTTTCTCCAAATCCTCATCTTTACGCTGTTCTTCCGCCCATCCGTCCTTACTAATGTCGGGTACACCTGAATCTTGTATGAACGCTACACTGAAATTTCCCCATGGATCCTCTACGCACTCCTCTAGTGGAATGGGTAACCTTGATAAACAATTCGCAACTACATTGTCTCTGCCCGGTACATAAACCATCTTATAAATGCACTCTTTCATCCTCATAGATATTCTGGCCAATCTGGCAGAGGGCTACTGCAGTTCCCTCACTGGAAAGAATGCAAACTAGAGGTCAGTGATCAGTGCCAATGATTACAGGGTTTCCCCACACAAAGGCACTAAAATGTTCCAAGGCCCATACGCAAGCAAATGCTTCTCTTTCTATCATTGGGTATTTGCTTTCTGAAGGGGATAGTGCTCTAGAAGCGAACACAATTATTTTTTCTTTACCCTCTTTTCCATTTTGTGATAGGACAGCACCCAATCCATTGTCACTCGCATCCGTGGTTAATAAGCATTCTAAATTAGGCTCAAAACTAGATAAGGCATTCACGCTTTGTAAGTCCACTTTAATTTGTGAAAACTCTTTTTTACATTCTTCTTTAGTAAAGTCTGAATATTGTACACTTTGGATGCAAAATTATTTATAAATTTAGTGCAATATTCTGCCATTCCCAGAAATAACCTTATTTCCTCCTTAGAAGTGGGAGCAGGTGATCTCACGATGTTCTCTACAAGAGAAGGCTTAACCCCCTCCTCGCTTATAATATGGCCTAAGTATGAGACACTCCTTTGTCCAAATTTACACTTCGTCAGTTCAACGGGTAAGCCTGCTGACTGTAATGTTCCAAAAAGCTTTTGTAACCTGCAATCATGTTCATCTTTGTTGGCAGCCGCAATCAATATATCACCCTGGAAAAAACAAACTCCCTCCATTTCTCCAAACAGTCTGTGCATGAGGCGCTGAAAAACAGCCGCAGCCGGCGCAAGCCCAAATGGCATACGCCTAAACTGGTAGCACCCAAAGGCGTAATAAAAGCCATAAGACTTCTCGATTCTGGCTCCAACACAACCTGATGATAAGCAGCAGAGAGGTCAATGGTCGAAAACCACGTCGCCCCCCTTAAAGAAGACACCATCTCATTTATTTGAGGCAATGGAAACTTCTCAATCACAATATTGTTATTCAGATGGCGCAAATCAATCCATAAACACATTTTTCTGTTGGGTTTTCGAGCAACCACGACTGGAGAAATCCATTCAGATGATTCAATTTCTTTGATGACCCCCTTAGATAACAAACCTTGTATTTACTTTTTGACTTTCTCCCTAATTAATACAAGAATAGGTCTTAGCTTATGAACGTTTGGTTCTGCACTACCTTTAAGAACAATTCTGTGCTCAAATCCTTTAAGTGTTCCCAATTCTTACCCAAAAACCTTAGGAAATTTATTACTCAAAACATCGACCAACTTGCTGCTTTCATCCATAATAAGTACCTTCTCAACACTATTGGGATCCAGTATTATGTGCACATTTTTCTGGTCAAACCAGCCCAGAACAGATGGCCCCACCTTGGTTACATACAATTTTCCTCTGGTAGATCGTCCTTTAAAAATAAAAGTGAACCATCTGAATCGCAACATGTCAATCCTCTCCCCTGTATAACTTACAGGATTCACATCTGACACATTCAATTGATCTCCAATCTTATCCACAAATTTCCTCTTCCATACATCTGCATTTATAATAGTGTAAGGAGACCCTGTATCTACGTAAACATTTACCGTCACCCCCCCCCCTCCCCCAAAGACAACTCACATATGGGTTTGCCTTCCATAGAATCATCCTTTACGTTCAAGACCAAATTTTCTCTCACATTCTTCACACAACTCTCATCCCCATCAAATCTTCATCGTTACACTCCTCTTCATTCCCCAAATACATTTCACATTACTGCGCCTATGGCACATTTTGCTGAAATGCCCTAAAAGTCCAAAAATGCCACATTTCTTTCTTGAACCTTTGCTAAAAGCGAAATGTTCCTTACTATCACATCAATAGCATCTTCTATCGTCAGGTTTCTTATCTCTTCCCTAGTTCTTTAATGGTTGATTCGTCCCTCTTCCTTGAGTTTGTTGAGAATGGCTCTTAGCTGTATTCTGTATTTTAAACACTACTCCAGGTAATTTTTCAGACACCTTCTCTGCTTCTTTAAGTACAGTCGCACATCTGTCTGACATTTCAGATTTTCTCATTATAGCCAAAACATCATCAAGTGGTGCACCCCCATTCTCCCATAAACGGTCCTGTATAGGTGAATTATTATTATGCATGACCAACTGATCTCGTATTAAATCATCGGGAAGATTACCAATATTGCAGTCAATAGCCAACTTTTTCAAGTCATCAAGCCACTCATCTTGCATTTCATCCTTAGTTGTCTTTCTTTGAAAGAATCTGTGCCTTATTACACCTATGCACACTTTTGGAGCAAAATACCTGTCTATATCCTAGAGATAGTTTTCAAAAACATCTAAATTAGTATCAGCAATCTTAGGCATCCGTGAGTGGGTTTTTAATTCTACTGGTCCTAATGAATGGAGGAGTATCCTTTTCTTCTGTTCTGGTTTCATTCTCCCTGCCGCCTCAATTGCATATATAAAGTTTACAAAGTATTCTTGCCACTACGCTCACTTAATGCTAGGCTGTGAACCAGTAGCCCAGAAAGGGTGTAAAGCACTAATGGAAAAATTCTGTTGTGCCATATCTTCTTTTACAACGTCAATATTATGATCCCCTTGTGTTCCATAAAAAGTGATAACTTTATAACAATGTGCACTGAGTAACTGTTTTTTTTTAATTTTGATAAAATTATTCCATAAATAAGTTGCTTCGTCCCGACAGTCTCAACTGTTCTTTTATTTCCTTTCTGTTCGAATTAACCCCTGATTATTAAAATCCACTTTAATTATACTTTGCTTTTATTCTTGGAGCTCCGGTGAGTACTCGCACTTTATTATGCAAATTTGTTTTGTCTTCAAGATGGCCGCTACTCAAGGTCACCCAGCGTGACCTTGCACATTGATGTAATTCTGCCTTAGCACTTTGCGCATACTCACTGACGTATTTTGCGCATACTCACTGACGTATTTGATGATCCATACCGCATCTACGTCAGCAGCTCAGCACAGCCCCTGCGTCTGGAACCTAGCCGCTGCTCGAAAAATGCAGCAGATGGCGATTTCCATCGACCTAAAGTCCACCTCAGTAACATAACGAGCTCCACTCACATGCATGAGTCTTAAAGGCACAATGTAAAATACAATATTATATGTTAACATAAAGTAAATCACAATACAACACCCTTGTAATGATTTTCTATTAGTGTAAGAGCACTACTTTTTTTCCTGCACTTTCGGACTGCATTTTCCAGTGTCCCAGACATTTTTAGAAACATGCTATTAGTTGGAGCTCTTTGTATGGAACAAGAGAGGTAGACCAAGGTCGTACGGGACATTGAGATAAGATTCTTAAACCACACTCGCGTGAAAGCACGCATATAACATGCGTTTTATTATAATGCATTTTAGCTTCCTGTGTTATTATTCTTTGCAATGCTACCTTTGTTTTTGTCCATAACTCAAGCAGATCCAAGCAACTAAAGTTCCAGCATTTGAAACCTTCTTAACACTGGCGTATGCAGACATTTGAAAGTGGTGAGTCGTAAAATGATTGTCAAACTGCACTATGGCGATATCGCATATTGAGCGTGCCCAAGCAACCTAAGGTGGGGTTGTGGGGGCTCTCCCCGCAAGAAAATTTTGAAAAAAGTGTGGAAAAATAGTGCATTTTCAAGCAAATTTGATAAAGCAGGAAGGTGAATAAAGCAATTGTGAAAGTGCAGTTATTACAATAATAAATGTCATATAACATAGGTAGCTGCTTATTCAGTATACCCACATGGTGTTGTAGGATTTGTTCGTCCAAGTCCCTAAAATAGTCTCCTGTCTAATTATTATCGTATCATTCTTCCTTCTGTACTAGTATCTGTTTCTCTTTTGTAATATCCTGTGTTCTGTCTCAATTTAATCTCTTCCTAGTTCTTGACCTCCATCCCCATCTTTTTGTAAATTTGATCTTCAAAGTGTGCCAAAAATCATGTGAGCAGGTCAGGGATAACAAACGTATCCCTTAGCTTGAATTCAGAGGCCTGCGGAGAGAATCAAGATATATTGATCTTTGGAACAAATATTCAATAACATCAAGGTAAGAGGAGGCTGTGAGAATGACGGGGGCTGTGAGGTGGAAGGGGTCTGTTAGGGGTACGAGACGGTATTCATTATGAAGGTATGTTAGAAATAGGAAAGTACTGTGGGCTAGAGCTGCATACCTGTGTGAGGTACTGTGAAGTAGAGAATGTATGTGAGAGGTAAGAGGAGATGGAAGGAGTCTGCTAGGGGTAAGAGAAGGTGCTTGTGGTGAATGCCTATTAGAAGTATGACAGCACTGTAGGGTACAGCTGTATACCTGTGAGAGGTACATGGATGTAGTGACGTAGAGATGTATGTGAGAGGCAAGAAGAGGCTGTGAGATGAAAGGGTTCTGCTAGGGGTAATAGAAGGTGGTGTGTTAGAAATGAGGGTCTATTAGAGGTAGGACAGTACTGTGGGGTAGAACTGTATATCTGTGAGAGGTACATGGGCTGTGCGGTAATGCATGCCTATGGTAGAGTCGGAGAATCTGTGAGAAGGAGGGGAGTATGTGCAATGGGTAAAAGAAGGATTTGAGTAGGATTCAAAGGTCTACCAGTGGTAGGACAGTAGTGTAAGGTAGGGCTGTACATCTCAGAGGCACGAGGAGGGTGGGAGGCAGAAATGCGTGTAACAAGATACTGTGAGGTGGGAAAGGGAGTCTGCAACGGGTAAGTGAAGGCGGTGAGACAGATGAAAGTAGGGGTGGGGGCAGGCAAAGGAGGGTGCGGATGGTAGGACTAAAACTGGCAGTGGTAAGAGGAAGCCATGCAATCCAATGTCAGATCTGTGCTAGAGATGTTCTCCTCTCCTCTGCGCTCCTCTGCCCACCTCTGCCCACCTCTGCTCACCACATGCCCTGCAGGTCATGATGGGCCTGGCTGCTGAGAGCCAAGCTTATCAAAGCTTGGCTTCGGTTCAAGAGACACTTGCGAGCCCCACCTGCTCCTGCCCTCTGCCCCTCCAGCCTCTTGCACCCACCCTTGCAGCACCGCCTTGCCGCCAACGCACACAAGGCGCTGTCATTGTGCTGCAGTGCATCTGTAAATATTTCTCCGGCGGCGCCTCTGCATTGTTACACCTTTTAACGAGGCCTTGTAAAGCCGGGGAATGCGAGGTACTGGAAGGGATCTCTTTTACTGTTGTCATAAGTCAGGGTCAGCCAGTGGCAGTCAACGGGGGCTGGGTGCCGCACCATACACCTTAATGAAATATTAGAAACCCATCCACTGTAGCGTGCAGCGGAAAGGAAACGTTCCCCCTGATTAATGACCCTGCAATATGTCACAATGTCATACATGATTAACGCCCCAGCTATCACAACAGCTGCAGCGAGCACACCGAAGCTACTGCAGAGTTCCGCAGCACTACATAACTCCTGCAGTGCATGGTATGGCTCACTGCCTCGTCAGCGGAAACCTGCTGGTTCATTAGTACTCTTACAGTGTCATCCTTTCCTGACAGCCTCGACCTAGGCGGTACACCTGCCCCTCCACTCCACGCCTGCAACCAACCCTGGCTTTTATATTCTTTCTGCTTTGTAGAATTTTATGATCAGATAAAATGATCCTATAATCACCGCCTAACACATCTCTGAAGCCCTCTGACATCCATACTGCATTCCATTCTATTACAATGGCATTATTATAGCACGTTGTGCCACACACGCACCTCTTTACACAGTGACACTGGGTTGGTCTCCACATGCACATCTGATAGGAGTTAATCTAATCTGTTAAAGTTATTGGTTATTTAATAGTTTTGGAATTGGCTGTAATAACATTGTTCTTCAATCCTGTAACATTGGCGAGACCTGAAAGGCTAGCTGGCAATGATGAGAATGACTGTGACGCATTTACGGATTCTTACTTTTTTGACTTCACTCTTGTTGGGCCGGGAAGTCTCCTGCATGTCTCTGGAGAGAGTGCTCCCCCTGCCTTATGCTAATCTCAAGGCAAGTCAACCAAAAGGTACTCTATGGTTTCTAGATCCCTACCACAGTGAGTATGACAATCATACATGTCCACTGAGGGTCTCCCTGTTTACATGGATTGAGACCCTAGAGCTTGGCTCTGGGGTTGAGGGGGCATGCCTAGTGCGCCCCTATTTTTTTTAAGAGAGTGGCTACTGCCCTCTCTATTAAGGCTGTAGTAGACTGACAGTGGTGGCAGCAATAAATCTATAGTCAGGAAGGGTGAGTCCCTAGGCACCCTCCTAACCAAGTCAGTGCAGTTTGCCATGACTGTGGGCCTATTGCCTATGTCTGCCTGATGTGTGTTTGAAAGCCAATGGCTGTACAGGGGAAGAATGGTGATTTGATCCATGTGAGGAATGCGAGCTGTTCTGCTGGACATCCCAGCTCCCCCGTGCCCCTCCCTATTTCCTTGGAAAGGCCTGGTGGAGTGGGGTAGACACTTAGGTGCATATTATCAAGACAGGCGATAAAATTATCGCCGCTTTATCAAAAGAAAACTGCCGATAAAGCGGCGTTAATTGGCTTGATAATATGCTCTATGGAATTCCAATCGAATCCCATGTTAGATTTGAAGACATCTGGGTAAAGCATGCACCAGGTCCCTTCCTGGTATCAGGCTGTGTAACTCCCTTAAGAGGAATTTTAATTAACTCCAGCCCAGGAGGCCCTGACCAGTGGGGGAGGGTCCTCTTCGCAGAGTTAGTGCAGATAAACCCAGATAAGAGCTAAGGGGCATATTATCAAGACAGGAGATAAAATTATCGCCGCTTTATCGGCAGAAAACTGCAGATAAAGCGGCGATAATGGGCTTGATAATATGCTCTATGGAATTCAAATCGAAGCCCATGTTAGATGTCTTCACATCTATCATGGGCTTCGATTTGAATTCCATAGAGCATATTATTAAGCCAATTATCGCAGTTTTATCTGCAGTTTTCTGCCGATAAAGCGGCTATAATTTTATCTCCTGTCTTGATAATATGCCCCTTAGCTCTTATCCGGGTTTAGCTGTACTAAGTCTGCGAAGAGGACCCTCCCCCACTGGCAAGGGCCTCCTGGGCTGGAGTTAATTAAAATTCCTCTTCAGGGAGTTGCACAGCCTGATACCAGGAAGTGACCTGGGGAATGCTTTACCCATGCATTGAACACACCGTGAATGGTTTGTGATTGGAGGTGTATTCGTGATGCAAAAGTAGCAGACCCTCTGATTGGATGAGCCTATCAATCAGAGGTGATACTAATCTGGCCTGAGTGGTCAGCTGTTGTTCAAGACTGGTCTATGACTGAAAAGGCGGCCACACCAGATCTGTCTGAAGATAGCCAGGCGCGACCCACACTGAGTAGGCAGGAGATAAGACTCTGTCCAGCAGATACCCATAAGCTATATGTAAAATGGCAGATAACATTGGAGAGGAGTGGAACTGCAGAACTTGACTGTGGAGCAATTAAAGCAAATGTGTGCTGAAAGGGGGTGGAAAGTCTCATGGTCTAAGGACAGGGAGCACTTGATTAGCCACATGACAAAATGCTATGAACAAGGGGTCACTGTTGTGCAACAGTTAGAGAGCACTGTTACCACAAGCCTGCCGAATCAGTCAGTGCAGGCTTCTCCTGTACCAGCCCCAAGGCTTTCCCTTATGCTTTCCCCTAGACCTACCCCCAGACCTGCCCCTAGACTTTCACCTCCCCCTATCTCCAAGGCTACCTTTTCCCCTGCCCCAGGATTCACCTCCTTAGGAGGGACTGAGCTGGCAGAGACCCTTAAACTTCAGCTGAAACTCCAGGAAGCTAAGGATTTAGCAGTGGAGAAAGCAAGGGAGTTTGATTGGGAGACGCTAAGGATGGCCTGCTAGGCAGAAGAGGAGCAGCGAAGGGTCAGACAGGAAGAGTGGGCTTGGAAAGAGAAGACGAGGGAAAGGGAGAGGCTGGAGAAAGAATTGTAGAGACAGGAGAAATAGAAGGAGAAAGAAAGGGAGAGACAGGAGAAAGAGGAGAGAGAAGGGGAGAGGCTGTAGAAAGAAAGGGAGAGACAGGAGAAAGAAAAGGATAGGGAATTGGAGAAAGAGCGGATAGCCCTGGAGAAAGAGTAGCTCAAGTTAGCAGCTGATAGAGGGGTTAGCTCTGTCAATGGTGAGTCCACTTCAAAGTCCCAGGGAAAGGAAAATACCACCAAGGTACCAAAGGAATTGTTACACTTGCCAGTCCCTGGCACTGATATTCTCAGTTGGATGCGTGCATTTCATCTAGCATGTAAGCCTCAAGGTCTTAATGGTCAGACCAAGCAGCGACTTTACTGAGTCGCCTCCCTCAAGAAGGGACTGAAGTGATTGAAAGGATGCCTGAGAAAGACTGTCTGACACATGAGTGCATGAAAGATACTTTGATTAGGCGGTTTGGGTTGAAACCAGCCCAGTACTTGCAGAGGTTCCGTAAGAACAAGAAGGCAGAGGGGGTTCCTTTGGAGAATTGGAACCATGACATAGTGAGAGACTGGATGAGTGGGTGAGAGGGATGGAAGCAAATGATTACCAGTCCCTAAATCAGGTGATGATTGCAGAGCGTCTCCGGGAGAAGTGCTCTATCCCACTCAGACAGTATCTGTCTGACCTTCCTGAGAGGGATCCTGAGAAACTTGCAGTGATGGCAGATAAGTGGCTTGCCAACAGAGTGAACAGGGGGCAGAGGCAACCCCTTTCCAACCCCAAGGGGGAGAAGAACTCCCAGCATGCTGGCACTAAACCAGAGGGGAAGTGCCAGAATGGTTCCCACGGCTCTCAGTCAGGACCAGAGTCTAAAAGGAACGGGGCCTCGAGTCAGCACCAGGAGGGGAAAGGAGGTAAGGGTCCTTTCACTCCCTCTGTGATTAAATGCTATAAGTGCCACTGAGAGGGACACTTAAAGCCAGTCTGCCCAGTGAAGGATGTGGTGCCAGTGGCACCCGTGATAGCAAGTGTGCTTTCAGTGGGGGGAGACATGAAGGGAGGCCCAAGTGAGTTTAACTTAGTCACCGGGGACAACTGGGAACTTGACCCAGAAACCCTTAAGCATATTCACTCTAACTCAACGGGGTATATGAGTGTGGCAAGTATAATTGAAGGAAGGGTTCTGCCATGAGGAATACTGGTGCCCACAGGACTATGGTTGAACACAAATATATCAAACCTGAAGAGATCATTCCTGGTTCCAAGGGGTATGGACTTGTAGATAGTGGTGATGACATGGAGTACCCTCTTGCTAGAGTGCAGGTAGGGGTGAATGGCAAGAAGGCCATGGTCAATGTTGGGGTGCGAGAAAAGCAGGGTGCTGGGTGATTTCTGGGGAATGATCTAGTTGAACCTGGGTTAGTACCAGGCCCTGAGGCCTATATGGCCTGGATTTCATCAGCAGTGCTCCCTAGGACACAGACTAAAAAACTGCTTCCTAGTGAAGAGGGGACCACTCTAGTGGAAGAGATACTAGAGGGGAACCGGCCAGACCAAGAACAAAAGGCAGATTCTGAGAAAGCACCTGTCCTGGTGTCTGCATCACCTGTTCCAGATGGAGAGGAGGGTGAGCATCCAGAGGCAGATAAGGTGTTGGAGTCTGGGTCCCTGCCAGAGCTGCAGGAGCTGTTTGTGGCAATAGGACCATCCCTTGAGGAGTATTGTAAGGCACAGGGTGAGTGTCCTACACTTGCTGGCCTGCGGATGACTGCTCAGGAACAGGTCTCCACTGGAGTAGTCAGAAAGCACAAGGTGGCTTGGGAAGATGGACTCCTTTACAGTGAGCCTGCTGACCCAGAGCCAGTAGCCAGCAAACGGTTGGTGGTTCCTCAGCTACACAGGAATTTCCTGCTGCAGCTAGCCCATGATGTACCCCTAGCTGGTCACTAGGGCATCAAAAAGACAAACGACAGGTTAGCACCTCAGTTTTACTGGCCAGGAGTTGGGCAGGATGTGGAGAAGTTTTGCCATACCTGTCTGGTCTGTCAAACCAGCAGCATGTCTGGTGGCCCGATGAAGGTACTCTTGGTTCCCCTACCAGTCGTGGAGGTACCCTTAGAGAGGGTGGTGTGTCTTCCCAGGAATGACACAGTTTCTTTACTTGCATTGGTTGAAGAGTTGGAAGAGGAGAGTGAGTCCCTCCCTGACTTATTGCAAGGTGTTGAGAAGGATGGTTCATTTGAGGGAGTTAAGCTTGCCTCTGAACTGACACTTGAACAGCAGGTGGAGTGTAAAGAACTGCTGGGGAGATTGTCCCATCTCTTTTCACTTACCCCTGGGATGACGCCTGCCTGTGTGCTTGACATAGATACAGGGGACACCCTGCCTGCTACGAAGCAGCCCAGGAAGGTGACCTGGACTGAAGAGTCTCAGAAGGCTTTTGATGAATTGAAGGCTGCATTATGCAATGCACCTGTGTTGAAGACCCCTGATTACCGTAAATTGTAAATTGCAAATTGTGTGTCTTGTAAAGCGCACTGCTACCCGCACTGCAGGCCTCGTAGCGCTATAGACCGCTGGGGAACCCGTCCTGGCTTTCCCTGTGAGTAATGCAGATGGACTTTCCAGCTGGTTTATCCAATCAGATGATCGGTCTTCTCCCACTGGGGAGTAAGTACCAGCCATTCCGATCAGGGGAGGGCATATTTTGGGACGGAAAGTCTCCTGCATGTCTCTGGAGAGAGTGCTTCCCCTGCCTTATGCTAATCTCCAGGCAAGTTACTCAAAAGCTACTGTATGGTTTCTAGATCCCTGCCTTCTGTGAGTATGACAATCATACATGTCCACTGAGGGTCTCCCTGTTTACATGGATTGAGACCGTAGAGCTTGGCTCTGAGGTCGATGGGACAAGTCTAGTGCACCCCAATTTTTCAGAGAGTGGCTACTGCCCTCTCTATTAAGACTCTGATAGACTGACAGTGGTGGCAGCAATAAATCTATAGTCAGGAGGGGCGAGTCCCTAGGCACCCTCCTGACCTAGTCTGTGCAGTTTGCCATGCCTGTGGGCCTGTTGTCTTAGTCTGCCTGATGTGATTGTGTGTGTTTGAGAGCCCTTGGGTGTAAAGGGGAAGATTGGTGATTTGAGCCAGTGTGAGGAATGCGAGCTGTTCTGCTGGACATCCCAGTTCCCCCATGCCCTTCCCTATTTCCTTGGAAAAGCCAGGCGGGCTGGGGTAGACACCCAGCTCTTATCTGGGTTTAGCTGCACTGACTCTGCAAAGAGGACCCTCCCTCACTGGTCAGGGCCTCCTGGGCTGGAGTTAATTTAAATTCCTCTTCAGGGAGTTGCACAGCTTGATAGCAGGAAGGGACCTGGTGCATGCTTTACCCATGCATTGAACACGCCATGAATGGTTTGTGATTTGAGGTGTAGTCAGGATGCAAAAGTAGCAGACCCTCTGATTCGATGAGCCTATCAATCAGAGGTGATAAAAGTCTGGCCTGAGTGGTCAGCTGTTGTTCAAGACTGGTCTATGACTAAAGAGGCGGCCACACCAGGTCCGTCTGAATATAGCACAGCGCGACCCGCAGTGTGAAGGCAGTAGAGAAGACTCTGTTCATTGCGTCTGGAATTAAGGCATCAGCAACATTGAGGACCAGCTGTTTCTGTGAGGCTTCGAGGAACATTCGCTTTTGACCAAGGAAATTATAGACAGCTGCCCAAGGTGTAGAAAGGAAGCTTACAGCACATCAAAGGGATTTGGTGTGGAAAGGAATCTTGCGGCACATCACGGAGGCTGGTAGAAGGACGCTTGCAGCACATCAAGAAAAGCCAGAGAGGAGGAAGCTTGATTCTAGTCTTCGAAGGTGAGAACAAATCCCTGTTAAGCTCCTCCCTTACGCTGTGGGAGCCTGTACAAGCAGTAACTGAGAATAGAGGCAGGTGAAGCAGGCCACAACCTTTCTTTTTGTGATCTCTGAGGGTATCAGGGTGAACTGGAACTCTGTCCAGCCACTACCCTCCTACAGCTAGCCAGTGGCTACTGGACTAGTGGGACTCCAGTAAACTGTGCCAAGACATCAGGCACCTGTGATCAGATCCCTGACACCACTAGAGCGGTGTCCTCACTCACGACGGAAGGGCATTTGTGTTGCTTTGGGAGGGGGGTTAATTGGCTGATCAAGAATATTTGACTTCACATCATATGCTGAAACTATATCCTTTCAATCCAAAGATTGGTATAAAGGCTCTAGTGAATGAGAGCAGCCCTGTGTAACAAGGTCTGTAATATGCAATGCTTATTGTGTGTTTTCATGTTAACTGTGTTTTTACAGTGCTTGGCGTCTAGGCACTATAATAGTGTTTGGGAGCAGAACCCTGTCCCAGAGGGTTGTAGAGACATCTGTTTTTTTAGGTCTCGCTGCGAAAATCGGGCAAAAGCGCGCTCTTGCTGAGAGACTACAGCTGTCGGTTCAGCCAACTTCAGCCGACAACGACTGGAGACAGGAGCTGGCCACGCGCACCACGCGCAGCATTGAAACAGCATGGCAGAGTCATGGCAGATTCGGATTAAGATGCGCGCTTTAGGATTTGGTCATGCGCGTGAGCTTCGTAGGTTTCGGTTTCGTTTTCACCTCGGAGACCCGAGGAGCAGGGCAGCGGGGACTTGGGGACAAGCGTCGGCGCCCTCAGAGGAGCCACGACGAGCAGCAACGGAGGCGGCGGAAGCGCTGGAGGAAGAGGTAATGATTGGGTCATTTTGTTTTTCATTAAATGTTTTGTAAATGTTTTTGTACTTGTATACCCGCAGTGGGTTTCCCGGCGCTTGTACGAATACCGCAAGGGAACCCTTCCTGGCTTTCCCTGTGAAGTGTCCACTACTGGGCACCCCCATGGTGCAGACCAGGCATCCCTCGCGTTGTGGGGGCCGTTGTGGAGACTAAGCAAGCTATTGCCCAGAGTTGCAGTGTGGGACCCATGATCAGAATAGGCACTGAGGCAAGAATATCCGGCCAGGGGAATTAATGAGCCCAAGACCCGCCGGGGGAGGAATCAAACCTTGGTCCCTGGCCAGAGCTCTGCATCGAGGTCTGCCTGCTCTAACCATTGAGCCACACTTCACCATTTCAATAAAGCGCAAATGGCGGCCACACAACTTTATTATTGCGTGCCTCGCCAAAATCCTTTTCTTTCAAAATTTATCTGTTTTCATAAAGTGCGGCATGCTAACCTTCATATTTATGGCTGCCACACATCTATCTCCCGCTTCGGCATTAGCCACGGCTCTAATCTTCTGCCCAAGTCTTAGCTGCCAGTTCAACCGTAAAAAAACATTTGCAATGGCCCCTAGCAGCCCATGATTCGCTCCCAGCAAAAATGGTTTACAACATTGCTGGGAGCAATGCACGGCATTAAAGCATGGTGGGCTGAAAGGAGCATGAGCAGAGGGAAACCGAGCTGTTAGAGGAAGCTGCGGGGCAGGGAAGGCACACGGGCACAGCAGCAGCAGGCCAGCTCCGGGGTGCCAGTGCTTTGCCGGACTACCACACTCTGCCCAGCCACAGCAGTCACGGGAAGTGTGCAGGGGAGAGTGGGCAGCTTCCACTAGCCAGCTCTGGCGGGCTGCTCTCCGCCCTACATGCTGCTTGTGTCTGCTCCACACACCAGCTAGCCGTAGCCCTCCTCCTGTTGCCACACGAGCTATGAAATCTCCGCCTAATATCCCAAGAGATCCTTTTATTGTAGGGTTGGCTGGGCAAAATAACACAAGCCTTTTGTTTCTGCCCTCGAGACCTGCAGTGACGCCAGATGACCACGGACTCGGGTCTTCTCCAGCACAACATTCTCCTGGGCCTCATTTCCCTCTTTGTATTAGACGCTGAAAGAGATGTTTAGTTTACAATGCGATTTACTTCAATTCGAGATGAGTACCATTGAACCCACGATGTTTAAAAATGCTCGGGTTCAGCCAGGGGATATTTTTAAATTGTACCTAAGGTTGTTACTAAAATAAAACTGGAGGCATCATTCTAATATGTTATGCATGAGTAGCATCACAATCACAATGAGCCAAACACCTTATTATCAGGTGTTCTCCTCAAGTTTGGCCTCAATATCTTCTGGTAGTTCCAACTCGTAATTTATTTCACCATTTAAGTTTTTAATTTTAATCATAATGTTGCATGGGAAGTCTTTGACAGTAGTGTTCAGCAGTCTTCAGTTCTCATCTGTTGAGCATAATTACTTACATTTCCCAAGGCCCGGCATCGCGTGCTGCTTCCTCATTCCAGGTGGTGAAATACCGCAAGAAGGGCAGTATTTTTCCACTGGCTCTGGAACGCCACGGGTTACCAAACGCTACACAAGGGTGTGGTAGCGCTCTCACGTGACGTCACACGTCCACTTAGCATCAGTCTCCAATCGGCAGTGTGGTAGTTCGTTGCTAGTGTTAGTTGATATCCGCAGTGCGGAATTTCTTTAACACTTATTTCTATTTTGGAATTAATTGATATAATCTATTGTTTAATTCGGACACGGGCCTGTAAAATAATTTTCAAACATTAAAACGCAAAATTCGTACATTATATATACTAACATCAAGTTAAAAGAAAAAGAAACAACATTGACAATAGAATACATTTAAAACACATGTTTACATGGGGTTCTTTACATTCACCAGAAAAACCGATGCATCCTTTTGCTACTGTAAATACTACCATGGCAAAGCTGGACCTGCAAGTGTGTGAAGTGCTACTAGTCTATCATTTCATTATGTAAAATCATATTTAGTGCTCCCTTGTAGAGCTTTTATAATATCATTTGTACGGGATCAAAACTAATTTACTTTTAGAAAAGTAACTTTTCCTTTACTTGTTTATATTTATGTTCGGTTTTAATGACTGCTAGGGTAGCTTTGGGTTTACACTGGAGAGCTGAGTGCTGGCATGGAGTGGTAAGGTCAGTCAACTGCCAGGTTAAGTTTGGCCAATGACTATCTCAGGCTGTTAGAGCTGGGAAGAGCCAGTGATGTCATGCTCGTGCTCCTTTTCGTGTTCATCACCATCTATAATTCTCTGGCAGTCAGCGCCCACCCGAGCTTTGTCCACATCTAGTATTGTTTGTTACTGCTAACTCTTTCGCACGCACGCACACATACATTCACAGCAAGATTCTTCTGTGTTTTAAAAGCTCGCTGCTGACATCTGCAGTTATGTAATAAAGGTCATCAGTTCACATCCTGGCAGGACCAACTCACACATGTGCTATTTAGTACTAATTCTTTCAGACACACACACGCACGCACGCACACACACACACACATACGCACACACACATACATTCACAGCAACATTTTTCTGTGTTAAACGCTCGCTGCTGACATCTGCAGTTATGCAATAAAGGTCATCAATTCACATCCTGGCAGGACCAACTCACACTTCCAGCTTCTAAGGTGGATGAATTGAGTACCGTTACATTGGGTAATAGTAGTTCATTTTCACTGTGTTGTGAGTGCGCCTGCTGGCCAAAATAGACTGTCACGTTAATGCATGCATGCAACACATAGAGCCAGTGGTTCAACGGCTATGGCTAAGGGAGATAAATATATCACTTTGTGTGTAGACTAATTACTGAGATTCATGCGCATCAGCAAAAACGGAGGCCTGCGTGTCGGCCAATTCTCATCACATTCTCTGCCGCTCGTCATCCCGTCACTGTAAATTGCCTGGAATGCGGCTCGTACAAAGGCTCCCTTTACCTGGGGAATGCTTCTGAGGAGCACGCTGCCCACAGCATAAAATCATTAACTCACTCGATCTGTCTATCTATCGCACTCACTCTTTTGCCAACACTCTATCTATCTATCGCCCTCGCTCTATCTATCTATCGCCCTCTATCTATCTATCGCCCTCACTCTATCGCCCTCACTCTATCTGTCTATCTACCTATCTATCTATCTATCTATCTATCTATCTATCTATCTATCTATCTATCTATCTATCTATCTATCTATCTATCTATCTATCTATCTATCTATCTATCTATCTATCTATCTATCTATCTATCTGTCTGTCTATCTATCTATCTATCTATCTATCTATCTATCGCCCTCACTCTGTCTATCTATCTATCTCACTCACTCTATCACCATCACTCTATCTGTCTATCTGGTATCACCCTCACTCTATCTATCTGTCTATCCATCGCCCTCACTCTATCTATCTGTCTATCTATCACCCTCACTCTATCTATCACCCTCCCTATATCTATCTATCGCCCACCCTCTATCTATCTATCGCCCTCACTCTATCTGTGTATCGCATCACCACAGCATCACTCAGTACCACCAAAGCATCACTCAGGGGCACAACACCATCACTATGCGCTACCACAGCGTCACTGAAAGCCACAGCATCACTCGTTGCAACCTCAACATCACTAAGCGCCACCACCACATCAATCTGTGCAACCATTCAACAACAACTGGTTCAAATATATTCTCTCAATGTTTCAAGCTTTATTACAAATGTCACAAAAAGAAGTTAATATTTCACTTCTGTGCTTGGATTTTTGTCACAATAAAATACACTTAACATAATCTTCACAAAAGTTATTTACCAAAGTTTAGGCTATTGCCATTATAAATTGCAATAACTTTTATTTAAGTATTAATTATTAAAAATAAATAAAAGCCATTGTTATTTGTAATATCAATACATCTAAGTCATGTAAATACAACACATATTGCATTACAAATGCTACAGGTGTCACATTTACGAAAGTTAAAACTATTGGCATTGTAAATGACAAAGGTAATAATTTCGCTATTTTCAAAACCAACACATAAATAACAAATTTGTCATTCCTAATGCGAGACCTATTGCATTGCAAATGCTTGTCACTGTTTATCCTAGTTTTATGTGTAGTATAATTATCTTGTGTGTGTTAAAGTACTTTTCTTTTATAAAAAGTAAAGCACTGACTGTACATTGAGTTTATCAGCTCGTGGTACGGTTTACACTGTATTTTGAATGTCTAACCCCACCTCACCTCCTTGAGTAAGCATTGGACTGCTCTGTCTCGCTACCCTTAGAGAGTCAAGTGCTGGAGAGGAGTACTTGGCCATCCAGTTTTGGGTCCACTAGTACGGAGGCCCCAGGACACCAGTGCGGGAAGACTCCAGTTGATGCGATTGGAGCGCAGTTACCCCTGAGTGCCCTGGTGCCCAGGAACCGGGTCTAACAACTCTCCTGAGTCTGACTGACTGATTCTCAATCAACGCCACGATTCCGAATGATCAGTTCAGGGGTCAGGGAAGGCAGGGTCAGGATCTGTCTTGAACGGTCGCCGGTCAGACCACCAACACCATCGAGATCTGAGCCACGACGAGGACGAGCAGTAGGCAGGCAGTGCACGAGGTGTCGTTGCGGTGCTGCGACGACGTGGGTGTCACGTCAGACAATCACCATTGTGAACGAAATGGCCAATCACTGTGCATGGCTTCACATAAGCCACACAGTCATTGGCCATATACCGTTTCAAGTGTGGCAGTGCTGTGCCACTCACGGGCGGCACCCAATGTAATTGTGAACAACAGCTGAGCCAGCTCTCAGACTGCACGGCGTCTCTCACTCTCAGTCTCAGCCAAATTCAGATGTGGCGTTAGCAATAGCAGCGCCAGGATTGGCTAGAGAAACCAAGATAGGGGTCAGGCCCAACGGACAAGACCCAGGTAGGGCCATTTATGAATATACGACCAAGAGCAAAACCTGGGATCCGATTTCTTTGAAAACAATCACCACACTATATACTTTTTTGTGGTTGGGGTATTTATTTACCTTATTTCTTAGTACTTTGGTTTCTTATTTTGATACGGAAATTCTCTTCTTTCCAGACCAACACGTATATATATATATATATACACGAGTGCTTCAAACTCGCGAGGGTTGGAGGTCGGAGTTTCTCACACCTTGCTCCTACACTTTGGAACTCTTTTCCCCTCTCTCTCAAATCTGCTAACTCACTCACTCTTTTTCGCAAATCTCTCAAAACTTGGCTTTTTCCCCAATCTGGCTAATTTTTATCTGCTATCTCACTGAAATCCCAATCAGCGCCAGGAAACTCACGGTGTCAGTGCGCTTTAAAAGAACCCCCCTAACATAACATATCAAACACAATTTATACAACATTTAACATTAATGACATTGACATTTTTTTAAACAACATAGAACATTTATACCTTTTACCATCATCAACAATATGTCAAGGACTCAAAAACAATTATGACGCCCCACAAATATATATCACATATATACATATACAAACATATGCCTCATCCTGCTAGGGCATATCTGTATGTACAAAATGTTAACTATCCTGATTTAATCAATCCACTTATCATGATTTGATTCACTTATCATGATTTGCAATTCAACTATTTGACATCATAGATTGATTGTGCCGACGCGTTTCTAGCCTCGCTGTTTTCTTTATGGGCTTTCATCAGGGCTCCTTAGTAAAAACATATTGGACATATCTACAAAAACATAAAAAATACAACATCACTTTTTCAGCCTCAACCTTCTAAATGACTACGGCATCTCCAATTTGTGGTATCTCATACCTCATGTTTTTGTCTTTGTGGCAATCCTGTGTGACCTCACAGCTCACAAATATAGGCAGCAAGATGAACTGTGTGTACTCTATAAGAACAAACCATTCGATTGGCCTCAGACTATACTCATATGATTACTTTTTACATATGTATATCACAATGCCCCATTTCTCATACCTCAATTTTGTGGTGCTCAAGCTTAACCTGCAAAATTATTTTCTTGCCACGAGCGCGCTCTACCTTTAGGAAGTCGAATCTATTTGAAGGAAGCAATTCCATATTAGAGCTTCCTTTCCAAAACCTTTATGTATTTATAGCATATGAGCCGTTTTTTATCGTACCTGTATTCCTTTTTAGGTAATGGAGATTTACTGTTCCTTACTGCTTCGTTCTCTTTCAATCCATACTATCTGCAGAAAAGCAGAGACCCAATGTTATACGGCAACTACTCTACACGGGCGCTCGGGTGTCTGTTATCAGTGTTTGGCTGAAGCCCTCACCAGTCATGCTAGAGAGCAGCGATACCCCCTGCCCATTAAAGGGTGCTGCATGAAGCAAGCAAACCTCGATCCCTCGCTCTCCTAAAGGAAAGGCTACGGCTAGTAGTAGTGCGCATGTTTGGGTTGGTCATAAAAATGATCATTCCCAAAACCGAACATGCACACTAATATACTGCGCTGCGCTTGAGTGTACAGACTAGTTCAGAGATTCACCACCAAGTGGGCGTGGTCGGTCAGGTGCCGACCCGGAACAGCCGGGCGGCGCGATACACAACACACATCAAGTTGATCAATAATCTTATAGAGAAGTAGAGAACTTAAGTAGAAGTTAATGCGAGAACGAAAGATGGGCCATGGGGGCATGTGGCAGGTTGGGCAACGTCCCAGTGTATGTATGTATGTAATCAAATTTATAGGGCGCACAGCTACCCACCGTGGGGTTTCCCGGCGCCAAGATGACAAGGCCTACAGGTCAAAAGACAGCTTATTGAGGGAAGAATCAAGTCTTCAAGTCCTTACAGAACTTTCCTTGCCCAAATGGACGCACCGCCACTGATTTTCAAAGGTATTTGACTCAACAAGTCTCAAGTTTGAAAAACAACTCCAAACCAGTCAGACAAAAATACAACTTTTTAAAAACATTTCCGTGATGCGGCCATGCAAGTTAGTTTATTACCCGCATGTGAAAGTGAAAGAGGGACATGGCCATCTGAAATGTAAATTAGGATCCAGAAAGGGCAGTTTCACTAGCTTGGAGGCCGCTAAAAGGTTTGCGACAAAGGAAACCAACAATCCACTCGTAATATATGTAGTCACTACTCTCAGCAGAAGAGAGTCTTAGTACTTCAGCAAAAACGTGTGCATGTGCTGTACAAGAACAGCTACAAGTGACATTAAGTTGCCATATAAACAATGTTTACCAGAGCAATGTCTTCTCAACACTGCATTTGGAATTTCCAATAAATCAATAATGTCTAAATAGGGAAGCTTAATCAATAAAATGCAAAGTTAAAGAAACTGAAAAAGCCATGGATGGTGCATTGTAGGTACCACAGATGCAAGGCGACGTGTTTAGTATCATCACACAGGTTTGGACTCCACCTTGGACCAGATAAGGCTGTTATATAAATGACAGCAGCCATCAGACAGGTTGCAGATAATAACAAGCATTTGCAATGCAATAGGTCTCGCATTTGAGCGTGTTTGAGCTATTGACATTGTAAATGACAATGCCTTTTGTTTATGTTTTGGTGTTTGAAACATACATAAAAGGCATTGTTATTTACAATGCTAATAGCTCAAACTACGCTACGGGGGAGGGGGAAGGGTGCAGGGATTAATTTTCTTTTTTTGCAATAGGGTTCATGTGGCACTAGTTGTGTCACTGTCATTAAACCCCCAACATTTACAGAGCATATCAGTGAGGTTCTTATACTGGGCACTCAGCCCTGAATATTTTTTCACTTAATAACATTTATGGGGACTATTCACAAATTTAAATATAAACATGTATATTTATTCATGTGTACATTTACTAATACATGTAGTTGTAACTTTTTTGTTATTCACCATTTCCATGTGCAGATTTGCACCTAGATGTTGACTTGCATATCTCCACCCCTCTCCTCAGATCAAGGGGTGCAGCTTTCTACTACAGTATTTATGAGTGTAAAGATACTACTAGCAAGGCTGCACAGGCAGATAGATGTGGATCTTTACCACTGTGGCAGTGATCTCCCTGTACACAGGTAGAAATGAATAAAGTTTATTATTATTAAAAAAAATAATAAAACATGATAAAGGTATTTAGAATGTAAGATATAAATGTTACTTACTTTAAAAAATGTATTTTTAACCTAGAGCTAGTAGAATAAAACGTCACAGCACATTAACTCAAGTTATTTTTTAATTAAATAAATAATTAAAATATGTTAACTCAATCCCCAAATAATATTTTTAAACAATAATTTTGAAAAAATCTCATCCCCCACTTGCGTTATTTTCATTTAATATGCAGTAAATTGTGTTCATACTCATTTTATTAATTAAAAGTATTCAACATATTTAATAAAAGTTAATTTCATTTTTAAATTAAATTTAGAATGAACTTTTAAAATAATAAAACAATCATTTAATAGTTACATGTATTTTCTAACACAGTATTACACTTTTAAATATTATTACATTTTTCTCTATGGGGCGCGCTTTTATAACCTTGCTTACACTGTCTTACACTAGAGTATGCTACAGTACCAGTGGCCATGAATGGTGTCTAACTTATTGCAAGACTGGAGCAGATGTACACTTGTTTTGTTACCTATAGGGTTGTAGGAACTTTAGAAGTGTAATTTGTAAATAACAATGGTCTTAATTTTTTGTGAGTCTGTCTTTGTATTAGCATGCCCCTAAACCCCTTTCTAAACGTCTTTAAAACCCTCCTATTTAGGAGAAGTATTCCCCATTTCACAAACCCTCCCCTTATCCCTCGCACATTTGCTACTGAAACATATCCCTATCTGTTTGAAGATCTCGGACACCGTGGCAGAGATATCAACACCGCAAAGATAGGCGTCTTTCGACATAGGTTTATGAATAGCATTTGTTGTACATGAGCATTACGACTGTGGTCCTACATTACGTCCTCTAAAATGCAGTTTTTGAATAGAACTCTGGAAGTACATAATGATGTACCTATGCTTGGGTCAGGGTCCTGGTATAAGATGTATCTGAAGTGGGTAGGTATGCACAAACATATTGAGATAGAACACTGGCTACATTAACAATTTAGGAAATAGTGGACATTTATTATAATGTTATGTTATACTAACTAGAGTGTTGTTTGGCTGGTAGAGCACGTCTGGCACCTTAATGGGGATGGCTTGACTCAAAGAAACAGCTGATTCAAGAACGTCCAGAAACGATCAGTGAAACAAGCTAGACACAATTGAATTTGAAGTAGTCAGGATTAAAAAACACAAGGCAACTGGTCTAGGTGTATTTTAAACGAGGGAGCTTCTCCGCTGACTGGCAAGTTTTTGAGGGTGTTGATGAGTGGGTGAGGGGGAGGTTTAGCTGGTTGAGGGAGTGCATTGATGAATGAGGGACTCAATAATATGCCTAATTTTTTTATGTGTGCAGAATGGATGGTTGTACGAGTGATGGAAGAGTGGTTGCTTAAGGTAGTTCATGTATGAATGAGTGAATAAATGAATATGTGTACGCTGGCTGGTTACAATGATCCTAAGTTCAGGCTTCAGAAGTAGTCATGTTTTACGTCAGAATTCTGCATCATTATACCAATAGGGTCACTAGTACGTAAACATATTACCACCTTTATGCCACTGCAAGCTGTGCACAGAAGTGGCCACCATAATGCCTTGGCTGTCAATAGTATGTATAAAAATACTGTCATTATGCACTCGGAAGCATTGTGCTCCCTTTGAGCCACATAGTACCATGGATGCCCATGGTCTGCAGGACTGTCACAATTATTTGAAGGCTTTTACTCATAATGTCTGGGTCAGTATTGTGGCCCCAGTGTACACCATCATGTCATGGGTGTCCACAATTTGCAAAGAAAAAGCACCATTATGTCAGGGCTTGCTTGCTGCTACAGGTGGCCACCATCATGCCACTGACTCTCCAATTACATCAGTCTTGGCTAGCTTATATACCACTCATGTTTCACAACCAACCACTAGTACATGTAATGAATGATGTGTAGCCCATTAAAACACTCATCCAGAGTAAATATAAGCCCCCCCACAACAAACTTTTCTACTTAAAAGCCAAGCAACCCCATTCTCAATGCACCTCCTTCTTAAAAACACAAAATTGTTATAACACCATTCAAAGATGTACGAGAAACGGCAGCTGAAGTCACCAACATGAAAAAATAACACAACACAAACCACATCGAAGTATCGTATCGACACAATAACCCAAAATAATAACACACTACAAAGCACAACACAATAGCATCACTGGGGCGCGGTGTGGAGACAGAATATCGAGTTGGAAATGAAAAAATCGAGACACAGAAATATTGACAGCAAAAATATCAGGGGCAAGAATATCGAGTTTAAGGTAAGAAATAGTGTTTAAAAAAATATCAGTCATTAAAATCGTTTGCAAAATTATAGTTGTTAAAAATATAGTATTTTTAGTTAGTGTTATGTATTTTTGGATGTATTTTTAAATGTATGTGCTCTATTTTTTGTCTAAGTATTGCTTTTGTTTTTTAATATATGTGTTACATTTTTAGCAGTTATTAGTTTTATTTTAATTAAATTTAGCATTTTAGTTCCGTAGCAGGTTGCGGGTTTATGGGGGAATAAGGTGGAAAGTAATTTAATTATAATATATTAAATATAAATTTTTTATTTATTAGTATTCATTTCATTTAGATTTTCTAGTGTTAACTGTGGGAATTAATTTATTATTAATTAATTAATAATTGGCTGCTATTTTTTATTAATGAATTGATTGGTATATATGTTAATTGTGTCATTTTTTTATGAGTGATTTGTGGGGGTTTCAAAGGGGAACAGGAAGGGAAGTAATTTAATTATAATTAAAAATATTTTCAATAATTATTATTATTTATTTATGTAATATTCTACACTGTTATTTGTGGTAATTATTGTATAAATAATTATTTATTAACTGGTTGTTAAATATTATGAATTCATTGGGAAGCCTTTCGGACTTTGTTGAACGCCCTACCTGTCCTGGATTGTTCGCCGAGTGTTCCCACGAGTCTCTGCACCGGGAAGTAAAGCGGCGCCTCGCCGGACCCGCTTCGCGGGTCCCGCAGCGTCGTGCACCTGGGACTGTTCCTGACTCTGGACTTGGGGTGAGGAGCGCGGGTCAGGCAATTGTGTCAGCGGGGCTGCGAGCATAGACGCCGGGACTCCAGTGTCCAGGAGTCCCTGCGCGCCGGATAGGAGTCACCTGGGCTGCTCTCCCCGCTGGCCACGCCCACCCGCCTATCAGCCCATGAGAGTGCCACAGTTAGTATAATACTCTCTAGGGCTTCCGCTTCGCGGGAGCGTGCCGGGAGAAGCCCGGGACAAGGGCGGGACCGTCTAAGGCCGTCATAGGCCGGAGTAGGCCGGGCTGGGCCCACCCTCTTGCTTTAGATATTTGAGTCCTGGTCCTATTAGCTGATAAAGCTCCCATTTAATACCATCAAACCTGTGTTGAAATGCGGTATCCAGTAAGGGAGGGCACCCCCATGAAGCAGGGAGGGGTTAAAAACAGGACCTTAGATAATTACTTTCCTCGGGCTGTGGGTGATGGGGATAAGGAGAGCACCTTAATCCGACTCAGGGCAGAGCGGAGACGTTCTATAGACAACTTGAAACATAGGCCCCTTGGTGAATATTCTACTTCGCTCATTGAAGAGTCGACCTCTATAGACGATGTCCCCCTCTTGCTGAGGGATTGTACGAACACCCCACTTGTCCCACTTACGAGTCTAACCCCAGCCCCCAGCCCAAGCCCAAGCAGGGTGACCATTGACTTAATTTCTCAAACCCCCCAGCCCCGAAAGCTAGGAAAGCCAAACCCAAGCCAGCCACTGTACAAGGAGTATATGGGCCACCCCCAAACAAACGTAGGAGGAAGTTGAGGGGTGCCCAGGGCAAAAACAAAACGAAAATCCCCCACTCTGAGTTTGGGAGGTCATCAAAACTCCTCACACCGACTGAGAGATTAGCGGATGAATTACAACCCAAACCCACTGTACAGGCTGCTATGGCCCCGACCTTGACAAAAGACACAGGTAATAACACTGCTAATGTCCCCCTTTCTGTTGCCCCGTTAGGTAACCTGGAATTCCTCCTCAGGTCGCTACTACTACCAATCAGCGAAAGCATTAAAAAGGTCGAGATCAGACTCACCATCCTGGAGGCCACATTAAGTAGCATGAAAACCCCGGCTGGCCTCCAGGGAAGATCTCAGGAGCTCACTTCCACTCCTACGGCCCCCCCAGCAGCCCCCAAATAGCGCAATGAGCTCAGCTCCCCCACAGGCTGAGAATGCTGTGGCCCCTCCACAGCCCCTGAGGACTAATCCTGTACCTACCAAGTCATTTAACTCTAATAGACCCACTCCTCCTGTAGACCCTGTCCCTCTGGCACAGCCCGCAGACAGTGCTGCACCGACACCTTTAATGAAGCCTCCCCCTGGCCATGTAGGCCTAACCTACCCCCAGAGGCAAACGATTTTACGGTAGTCATGGCGGGCGTCCCCCCACTTGAAGCGGGTGAAGCTGAGGATGTTTGCTCCTTAAAAAGCAGGGTAATCAAGTGGCTAAACATGAATAGACCGCTCCCGGTACATCTAAATAATGAAATAATAATGGTTAGAAGGGTGCCATGGGTGGGGAGAACACACAAATCCATAATAGGGGACTGCATATTGGTGAGCTTCAGGGATGCTGGAACTGTCTCTCATATATGCCAAGGAAAGAATAGAACCCGGGTATCAACTATTGAAACCCTCCAGGTTTCTTTCTTCTTTCCCCCTATCCCTGCCCCTGCACAACCGTTTCAAACCTATGATAACTGGGAGAGGGTTGGTCGGAGGGGAAGACATCATGAATTTAACCCCAGGCCACTATTTAGCCGCCCAGAGCCCCCCTTCCACACTTTGAACCGGTTCAATTGTTTAAGTGGCCTTGAGGGGGTTGATTGACAAACAGATACTGCCCCTCCAGGAGATGGGGAAAAAGGGGCCTTGGTAGAGGAGCCGGAGCAGCAAAGCCTCCTGGCACAGCAAACTCCACCTAGCAGGGTTGGGAAGTCTGTGGTAGACGGGCCCAGGGTTACAAATATTGAATGTACAGGAGGGGGACATGGACTGGATATACAAGGGTCTGAGCGGGAGATACAATTGGGGCCCCAAGGGGGAACAGAGCAGAGTGGTGAGGTACTGAGAATGATTTCTTGGAACATTGCAGGTTTGGCAGGCAAATTTAACAATAAAGAGTGGCTTGTTTACATTAGAAAATTCCACGTAATCAGCCTGCAGGAGACATGGGCCCCGGAGAACAACTTTCATTTGCAGGGGTATAAGTGTTTCTTTGTACCCGCGCAAAAATCAAGATCAGGGAGAGCCATGGGAGGAATATCCATTTATATAGATTTAGATCTCACGGGCAGTTGGTCTTCCCCAGGTTGGAATTCCTACGGGATCCAGGCAGTTAGGTTCTCCGGGAAGGGGCTAAGATTCATTATTTTTAATATCTATAATAACGAGATAGCGGGAGACCATACCTCACTTGTGGCTGAATTAGATCATAGGCTGGGTCAGGAAACAACAGTCCAGAAAAAGGGGCAGTCATATGCGCTGCTGGTCATGGGAGACTTTAATTGCCACCTTTGTCCGGCATTGGTCCCAACAAACACAGACTGGTCCCAATGCCCCAGGGAGAAGGGGCCGCATTTTTCCCATACCCCGACAGGGTTAGCTTTCAGTATGCTCCGGCTCAAGTATGATCTTGAACATACTATTAACATGATAGGCACATAGAAGGATGGTACACTCCCACCGACATTCAAGGGTAGAGGATGCTCATCCGTCATCGACTACATCTTGGTCTCAAGATCCCTGCTAAATAAGACAATTAGTGTAGGGATTGAATGGAGCAGTTTTAGCGACCACAACCCACTTGTTTTGGAGCTGTTGTATAGGGTGGGTTCAAAAAGGAGAGACCATCGCACAATCACGGAGAGGGTAACAAATCAAGGCAGGAGATTAAAGTGATCCAAAATAGATGGGGAAAAGTTTTATAAGGCCCTGGTGGACGCTGGCAAAACTGCCATTAATGACTGTTTAGACATAGAAGTCCACGGATCAAGGCTACTGGAAGCATTCCATCAGATCGCAAATCTGATTGATGGCCTACTAAAAACTAGTGTGCCCACAAGGAACCACAGTAACCCTCAATGGTTCGATAAAGATTGCTCGAAAGCACTGAGGGAGCTCAAAAGCTGCCTTAAATCTAAACCAAGGGACCCCCAAAAAATCAAGGCGTGCAGGGAGAAATATAAGAAAGAGACCAAGAGGAGGAAATTCGCTCTGCAGGCAGAAGCGTGGACAGACCTAAGAGAAGCAGGGGAAAGAAAGGATTTAGCGGGTTTCTGGAGAATCATCAACAAACCCACTTTCCAGGAAAACGATACCCCGGAGATAGGGTTTAATATTCTTCCAGAACAGTGGTCACCCACTATAGGGGTCTGTATAATCATGAGCCCGGTACTCCCGTAGAGCTACCTGAATTTGCAACCCAGGTTTCTACGGTTGTATTCACTATCAAGAGATTACTGCTGGGATAGAGGGTCTGGCCAAAAACAAAGCCCCGGGCCCTGACGGAATCCCCCCGACCTGTTTCTGAGCAGCATAGAACTCTGGGCCCCTTTAATGACCAGGGTCATTTATACTGCCATTACCTGTGGTCTGCCACCATCCTGGTCCAAAGCTATAATTGTGCCGATTTTCAAGAAGGGCAATAGGGTTGATCCCAAGTGCTATCGCCCTATCTCCCTGATTGATGTATCGGCTAAACTCCTGGGTAGGGCGATCCTCAACAGACTGTCCGAGTGGACCGAAGAAAACAACATCTTCTCGGACACCCAATATGGATTTAGGACAGGGAGGTCCACTAGTGATCAATGCCTGAACCTTTATATGCTGACTGCCAAATATACCATGGCCAGTGATGAACCGATCTATATGGGATTCATGGATTTGGCAGCGGCATTTGATCACGTCAAAAGGGAGAAACTATGGAACATGATGTCCAGTATGGGGATAGACAGTGGCCTAATCAATATTCTTAGGGAACTGCATAGTGACACCACGGCTAGGGTTCGATTTAACAGGGAGGGGGGCCTGACCGACTCTTTTCCCTGCATGAGTGGAGTCCAGCAAGGCTGCATTCTTGCCCCTTTTTTGTTCTCCCTTTACATTAACAATTTGGAACAGCATCTGTTAGGCTTAAAGGCAGATTGCCCAAGGGTGGGGTCGCGTCATATTCCTGTTCTGCTTTACGCAGATGACGCGGTCCTGATTGCACGCACACCCAGGAGCTTACAAATCTTGATCGACGGATTTGTAAAGTTTATGGGGCCCTAGATCTCTCTGTCAACCTGGGCAAATCCTATGTGCGCCTAGCTGGTAAAAAAACCTCCTCTAAATTCACTTACACAATAGGAAGCCACATAGTAGAAGAGGTTAAAACGTTCCCTTATCTAGGTGTAACTTTTGATGGGGCCTTACAGTTTAATTCCCTGGTGGAGGAGCGTTGTAGTAAAATGATCGCTTCTAACGGGGCAATAGCAAGCTACGGCAGGAGGTTAGGTAGATGGAGCCCGGAACAGGTGATGAACCTGTACAGCTCCGTATCATGCTCAAAAGTAATCTATGGGGCAGAAGTATGGGGCTTGGTTAATATCACAAGAATTCAACGGGAAGAAAACAAATATCTAAAATCCATCCTGAGGGTACCCCCAAGTACTGCTGGCTCTATAGCACACAGGGAATTAGGGAGGCCACACCTAGATGATTTGGTAAAACTCAGGCCAATTGTGGCCTGGTTAAAAACCTGGGTTAATCCTGAGGCGTCTCTAAGCAGAGAAATTTTATCGGACTGTTTAGAGAGGGACAAATGTATGCGTATTCCCTGGCTCAATTATATAAAGAATGCCTTAGAGGAAATTGGCTTTGGGAATCTCTTCACTAACCCTGAAACAATTGTAGCCCAGCACAAGATGCAAGTAAGGAAAACTTTCCTAGAGTTGAAAAGTCAACGCAGAGCTGAGGCTGAAGGGCTTAAAAAGACAGTGAGGGCCCACAACCTGGTGAAGAGCGTTGAGGGAATGGAGCCATATTTGTACCTTATGCATAACGCACAGGACAGATTCTTGATGTGTCGTTTTAGACTGAACCTACTCCCTTTTATGCTGGCATCACCAGCAGGATTTGCAACATCAATTGAACAGAAGGGATCCTGCGGCTGCGACAATAGGTCACCGCAGGATTCCCTTCACTTTGTTTTACTCTGTCCTTTTTTTACAATGCCCAGGCGCAGATTTCTTGTAAATGTTTTAAAAAAAGCTAAACTGGAACATGCAAGGGAGGCATTAGTCTTTTTACAAAAAGCATCGGACCCCTTAACATTGTGTTGTATAATGAATTTTATTAAGGTAGCGGTCCGTCTAAGGCTAACTAGGGGAGATGAATGAAATGTTTCTGATTTTACCTTTTTTTAAATGATATATTCTTCTGTCTGTGTTCCATGTTAACACTAATACTTTTGTATAAGGATCTTGAAAATGTTTAATGACTTTTTATTCATGTAAATATGTGTATGCTTTATGGTGATTTTTAACCACCGAATAAAGATTCTTTGAATTGAATTGAATTCATTGGTAATTATGTTAATTGTGTCTTCTTTTAGGAGCAGGCTGTGGGTTGATAGGGAAGTAGGGTGGGAAATAATTTAATTTTAATACATGTATTAATTATTTTATATAATATTTATGTAATTTTATTTTATAGTGTTAATTGTGGGAATTGATCTATTATTAATTATTTATAATTTCCTTGTTAATTGTTATCAACTACTTAATTGTTAATTAATTATGTTAATTGTGTCATATTTTTAGAACTGGGTGGTGGGGTTTATAGGGGAATAGGGTGGGAGGTAATTTGTTTATAATTAATTAATTATGTCTTAATTAATGTATATGAATTTATTAATGTAAAATGAGTTATGGAAATTGTGTAGTTATCTGTGGGTGTGTGTTGTGGTGTTTATTTGGGTAGTAGGTGGAAAGTAATTTAGTTTAAATTAATTAATCATTACTTCATAACTAATATTCAGTTATTACTTGAGAAATATTTTTGGTAATTCTCTATTTTTATTTTGTTTGTGGATTTTTGTTCTATAGGGGTAAGGATTGGTTAGTACATTCATTTTTATCTATTTGAATGTGTTTTTGAATTAATAATATTGGTTTAATTGATAATAATTGTGTTAATTATGGAGGTACACTTTTATTTGTAAATTTAGATGTGTGTTGTAAATTGTGTTGTTTTACAGGGTAGGGAATAATATTACATCCATGTAATAATTAATGTTTTTGATTATAAATATTTTCTATTATAAAATATGTATGTGTTCTAAATTATTTTTATATTTTAAAAAAATAAACTTTGTATGTAATTTTTATATGTTTTAACATTATAATATGTTTTAATTTTTTTTATATTTTTATATATGTTTTGTTTTTTGGTTTTTTTATTATCTTTTGTATTGTAGTTAAATTAGAATTTTCCTCAGTGGGACTAGTAATATTTACCCCTCCGCTATCCAACACTTTCCCTACTGCTGTATTTGCAGGAATGGGAATATTACGTTTTATTCCTCTGCTGTCCAACACTTTCCCTACTGTTGCACTCGCTGGAGTGCGACAAGTAATGTTATCCCCTCCGCTATCCAACACTTTGCCTACTGTTGCACTAGCTGGAGTGGTAACAGTAAGTTTTACTCCTCTGCTATCCAACATATTCCCTACCTTTGCACTCAGAGTGGGAATAGTAATTGTCACCCCTCTGCTATCCAACACTTTCCCTACTGTTGCACTCGCTGTAGTGGGATTAGTAATTTTATCCCCTATGTTATCCAGCACTTTCCCTACTGTTGCACTCGCTGTAGTGGGATTAGTAATTTTATCCCCTATGTTATCTAGCACTTTCCCTACTGTTGCACTCGCTGGAGTGGGAATAGTAATGTTTTCCCCTCCGCTATCCAACACTTTCCCTACTGTTGCACTCATTGGAGTGGGAATAGTAAATTATTCCTCTCTGCTATCCAACACTTTCCCTATCATTCAATGGAGTGGAACAACAGATTTTTATCTTTCTGCTATCCAACACTTTACCCACTGTTGCACTCGCTGGAGTTCGAATAGTAAATTTTAACCCTACGCAATCCAACATTTTCCGTATTGTTGCAATTGCTTGAGTGGGAATAGCAATTTTTACCTTTCCACTATCCAACACTTACCCTACTGTTGCATTTCCTGGAGTTAGATTATTATTTTTTAATTATCCACTATCCAACATTTTCCCTACTGTTGCATTTGCTGCAGTGGGAATAGTAATTTTTACCTCTCCGCTATCCAACACTTTCCCTACTGTTGCACTCGCTGGAGTGGGAATAGTATTTTTTACCCCTCTGCTCTCCAACACTTTCTCTATTCTTGCACTAAATGTAGTGCAAAATGTAGGTTAAAAAAATACTAAATATGCTAATATTTCAAATTATAATATATTTTTTTTAATTTCTTTTTACGTTACAGGTGTGTATATAATAATATATTTATAACATTTAAAATGAATTAAAATTATTATTTATTATTAGTTCTTAAGCATATATATGTGTATTACATTTCATATATGTATAATTGTTTTAAAATTTAATTTATTACTTATAATCATTAACATTTACAAATAACTCTAAATATTTTTTTTAAAGTAAAATATATTAAAAAATTAATTTTACATTATTTTTATACATATAAAAAAAATATATTTTGTACATTGATATTTTTTACAACAATATTTTTTTCCGATATCTGTGTACTTACCATTATAAAGATAAGAAGCTGTTATTTTTGACAACAATATTTATGTTCCGATATTTGTGTAAGTCGATATTGGGGTAGTCGATATTCTATGAGTGATCACTGGGGTGCAGGTGCGGATGAACAGTTCTACAATAGGACAATAGTGAGAGATGATAGTGCAGGGGTGGGGCGAGGTAGTTTTGGAGAAATCAGTTGTTAATGTGGGCCTTTCTGGTGGTATTGTAGTGAGGTATGTGCGATTGTGGAAGGAGGAGTTGCAGTGGTAAGTGCTGTTTGGGTATGGTTTTCCTGTACCTGGGTTTGGAAGTTCAGTACATGGGGTAATTGTGAAGTGCTGTACTGGTGTATGGAGGCTTTGGGGAAGTGTAGTGCTATGTTTACTAGTGTGTTGTACACATGGTAGCGAGAAGAAAGTGTCATGTATTGGTGCAAATGTTCTAGGGCAATAATTACAGGTAGGTATGGTAGGTTGGGTGTATCAGACACGGTATTGTACACATGGTGGTCGATTCCGATCCTGGAAAAAAACGTCCGTGCGATTCGTATCCGGAGTAAGCATGGGCGAATTTTGCGGATCTCGCGTTCGCGAATTTTGCGGATTTGCGGATTCGCAATCCGCAAAATCCGCGAATTCCCGCGAATTTGCGGATTTTTTTTTTTTTTGTGTTCGCCCGTGTTTCTGCCAGTTCGCGAGGGTTTTTACAATTTCGCAATTTGCGAACTTACCTGTCGGGTCGCAAGTTTTGCGAACTTGTTGTTTCTACATGTCCAGCCTGTTTGGGACACTCTTCTTCATCACTGCCACTCTCTGTCACCACTGCCACTCTCTGACTACTCATGCCACCCTCTGGCCCACCCATGCCACCCTCTGTTTCATCACCACACCCTCTGGTTGTCCAGTGTACATTATTTTCGGCAAAGCAAAGCACACCTTCCCTGCCTCAAGTGACTTGAATTAATTTGGGGCTGATTAATGTGTCACAGAATATTTTTTTAGCTGGCACCTGCTTCCTTAGTGCGCCCTGATTAGTGATCTTTTGCACTTGCTAAGTGCTTTCATTGTTGCAAAATTAGTTACAACACCTGCCCTGCCCCAACTGACAATAATGAATTAGGGGCTAATTAATGTGTCACTGAAAGAATTTAAAGTTCCAGCCTGGCACCTGCTTGTCTGCTCCTTTAGCTGTAAATCAGGACCTTTGTGGCATACAGTTAAGGTCAGAGCAGGGTCACACAATAGTTGCAAGCAGGCAACCGAATTCTGGAGGGCCCCCTCAGGAAGCACTACAAAGAATCGTTACAAATCATGAGGTTGACCTTTTGCACCTGCTCATTGCTTTTGCTTTTGCTGAAATCGTTTTTCGTTTTTTTTCGCGCTATTCGCGGGGCGCGGCGTCGTGCGAAACCGACCGCGGAAGCCGCCAATTCGTGCGAATGAGCATTTTATT
This sequence comes from Lissotriton vulgaris, assembly GCF_964263255.1. Lineage (NCBI taxonomy): Eukaryota > Metazoa > Chordata > Amphibia > Caudata > Salamandridae > Lissotriton > Lissotriton vulgaris. Next base: position 209,146,288 of record NC_141695.1, read on the forward strand.
TTTTTGCGGCTTGTTGTTTCGCGAGTTTTTTTGCAGTATTCGCGAGCCGCTTGCAGCGCAACACGCGAATTTACCCCAAGGTCGAGTACGGGCGCGGCCATTTTGTTTGCGTGACGTATTTCCGTTTCCGCCCGCTATGTATAATCTCGCGCAGTAAGCGCATTGCGAGTAGAGGGTCGCACGAGATCGCGCGGGAAATCTAGAGGTTCGCACGAGATCGCGAGGAAAATCTCGCGCGAACTTACTTTTGCGCTCGTGAACGGGCGCCGGCCATCTTGTTTTTCATTCATTTCCTGTGTCTGGGCATGGTGTTTAATCCTCTTGGTATCTTTGCCATCCTTTGCTTGTTTTCAGTTTTTTTTTTACGATTTTGCTTCTTATCTATCCCTCTCTTTTCCTAGCTGTATATTTTTGTCTTTTCTGCTATTTTTCTTTACTTTTAAACTACATTTTTAAACTCTTTTCTTTTCTTCTTCCCTATCCTATTCTTTCTTAATTTTCTACTTCTTCCTACCTTACCTGCCCAGACCATGGTCAAGCCAGGCGCCGTGAAGCTGCCCAGGCACTTGAGGGCCGCAGCGGCGGCGGGGAGTAGTGCTGGACCCAGTGGCAGGACAGCATGCGGGAGATTGAGGAGGGAGCAGGTGACGCGACGGGAGATCTTCAGCCCGGAGGAAGTGGGCGCGCTGGTCTACTTCGTCCAGCGCCGCCTGCCCAGGACCATCGCGGGAGGCGGCAGGATCGCGGCCGGCGGGTACAACATGCGGGAGCGCCGGAAGCGGTGGGAGAAGGTGTGCTGGGCCATATCCCACCTCTACGGGGTCCAGCGCACCTACAGCCAGGTCACCCATCGCTGGACGGACCTCCTGGACCGCGAGCGCGACCTGCTGGACCAGCTCGGCTTGGAGATCCCCGGGCTTGGTGAGTAGTAGTAGCCATTTAATCACTCACTACTATGATGTTTTCTCCTGCTCTGTGTTGTTGTATTGCAAATATTTGTTTTTTACATGGAGCAAGCCAATAATGCCGCTGATGACGATTACATTGTAGTTAAATTATATTTCAAAATCTTCTGTGCATTTCAGGTGCACTGCTCTCCTTCTCAGTGGCGTTGCTACTATGCTTATTTGTTTTCTATTTCGTGGTCTCATTGGCCTGAGTAACTATTATGTATGAGTGTACTTTACAGAACTGCGTAATGCTAGACACTAGGGGGCAGATTACATTTACAAGCCCCTTGCGCCACGTTTACGTTGCATCGCGTGACGCAACAGCGGCGTAAATGTGCCGCATCCCTGCGAGTCATTTACAGCATGACGCATCTAGGAGATGCGTCATGTTAGAAAGCCATGGGCCTGCACCACAATGGGTGCGTTCCTAGTACGCAGGGTGGGCGCCGCGGTCCAGCGGCTGTGCGCCTCGCAAAATTGCCTGCGTGAAATGTACAAGATTTAACGCAGGCACTTCTGCGACGCTGCTACGTCAATTCAATTCCTTATGTCTGCTCGAAGCAGGCGAAAGGACTGACACAGCATGTTAAGTATTGGGTGGCCCTGAGCATTACTGGAGTTGCATTGCGTTGGCGACGTGACTCCAGCGATGCGCCGCTCTTACGTGACGAGATGCCTCACGCAAGTGCCTACCCTTGCGCCAGGGCGCGCCGCATTGTAAATGAGGCACATCTGCCGTGTCGCAAGGGTAGTTTTGCGTGACGCATTTGATCTGGCGCATCTCTGGAGATGCGCCAGAACGCGTAAGTAAGTATGCCCCTAAGGGGCAGAATTGCAATTACCGTCGCATCCCTGCAAAGTAGCAGGGATGCGCCATTAATTGTGCGGCCCGCTACCACCACCAAACATGGTGCGCCGTATTTGCAATGCGGCGCACCATGGGCCCAAAACGTCACCGAAGCTTTACTGCTGGAGTTGCGTCGCAACGATGGCGCAGCTCCATCAATGCTCTGGGGTACCCTATCTCCCCAATGCTGGGTCAAGCCGTACGTCTGCTTCAAGCAGGTGCAGGGTTTGTGTGACGCATCATTGTCCTAAAGGTGACTGATTGATATTTTGTAGATTTCCCTCAGCCACTATTAGGATGTGTTCCAGCGCAGGAATGCCCTCCCTTGCGCCGGAACGCCCCCTGATGGCGCAGGGCTTTATAACGGGATGCATCTCCCAAATGCGTCACGTTGTTATAATATTATACGCCGCACCATGGCGCCCTTTTTTGTTTAGCTGCTGCGTCACAAAAGTCACGCAAGAACGGCGCAAAAGAGCCGCAAGGGCTTAAATCTGCCCCTTCCTTTGTAACCCTGACAATAAGAAAAATAGTGGCGGTGGATTGATAGTTTGACTATTTAAATGACTGGTAATGTAGCAGGCAACTGTTAGTGTTGTCACTGATCTGACTGAAATCACAATGGAGTTTGTCTGTCACTTTGCGTCTTGCCTGCGGACTGCTGCCTGCCAGTCCTAGGTGAACGTTTCAGTACTTTGTTTAGTGAGTTACGTGACTTTCGAAGTCACAGGTCCGCATATAAATGAAAAGTAACCATAATCAATATAATTTCGCAGAAATATTTTGTTATTGTTCTTTTGAAATGTTTGATTTGGTTGACATTGACAAGCAACAATCATCCATGTTTTCTGTTCTTTCTTTCATGTTGTACGTCAGCTCCCCCCAGGGGCGAGAGGAGGACACAGGAGCAGCAGGCGGCGGATGCTGTTCATCAACAGGGCCAGGATCGGGCAGGCGAGGGCTCCTCTGCTGGCCCCAGTAAGTTTTCATTTTAGACTAGTACCTATTTTTCCTAGCGTTCCTCATTTGACTTTTTTCAAAATTGTCTTTGCTCTTCTTGTAGACTGTATCTAAATTCTTATCCTGCCTCTACTATGACTCCCTGTGGTATTACTAGATTATTCTTATTAGTCTGTCTGTGTAGCTAACTAAGATTGCACGGTTGGCGAAACTCCCATGATTCTAGTCAGCAATAGCTCTATCAACTTAGTGCAGTCCTCTGGGATTGTCCATAATGTCTTTTGAAGTGTTCTATCTGGACTCATGCTTGCAAAAATTGCAAAACCTTTCGCTCAGTCACTCTAGTCTGGACCAAAAAACACAGATTGTATTTAAGTTTAAAAGCTTTATTAAAAGTAAACACATTTATTAAAATGAAGTCATAATAAAACTAAACGTTTAACTGATAATGGAAAAGTGGTTAGTGCTGACGATTAATTGAAGACATTTCTTGTGGTCGAGCCGAGCTCTCACCTGGTTTCAACTTGATCTTGTTGTTAGAAGTCCATCTTCTGTCTGTGTGGAGAAAAATGGTGCGTGTTAAAAAAACAGCCTTCATCAGTTGTGCCAAAAAGTGCAGCAAGACAACCTTCCCTGGAAAAAGGGACATTTTTTTTTAACTTTAACGACAGTCACAAATTACATTGTTTTCACATGTCTTCATTCCTAGACCAAATACTAGTGACTGCTTTATTCTAACATTCTTAAATGTACTTTGTAGGTGGAACATCTGGTGGCGGGGCCAGTGTGGAGGTGGTGGTGCTCGACACCGAGGCGGAGGGCGAATCGGGCGATGCTTCAGGGGAGGAGGCGGCGGCGGCAGCTGTGAGAGTTGAGACGGTGGTGGTGGCGGCCAGAGGTAAGCTCTTATATATTCCTTACTTATTGAGATTGAAGACTAGCTGGGAAGGCAAGAATATGAGATGCATGGCTGGGTGAATGATGAAGCAATGATGGGTGGAAGGACAACAGCCTGGGTGGGTGACACAGAAACTGTATGTGTCCATATACCTGGATCATGCTACTATCTGACTCTTAGATAGCATATGTGTATCTAGAGCAGGGGTACTCCTAGTACGGCCCGCGGGCCGGTGGTGGCCCGGCAAGCCTTCGTTGGCGGTGCGCTGACCTTGCAGACAATCACTGCTCCCCCGGCCCCCACAGAGCAGAGGCTTTTTTGTATTTCACCTGTTAGCGCCCCTGCATCTCCACTCTGACAATCACTGCTCCCCCGGCCCCCACAGAGCAGAGTGGAGATGCAAGGCCACAAAGAGGTGAAATAGAACTAAGCCTCTGCTCTGTGGGGCCGGGCAAGCAGTGATTGTCAGGGTGGAGAAGCAGGGGCGCTAAAACAAACAAAGCCTCAATAATATGTTAATGGTCTTTTAAAGACCTGTTAAGTACTTTGGTGTTGTTGTCTGTGTGTGCGCGTTGAGGAAGCGGTCTCAACCCGGGCTGAAGGCTGACACAGATAGACACACACACAGTGAGATGACAGAGGGGGAGGGAGAGGGAGGGCAGGAGGGAGAGAGAGATGGAGGGAGGGCAGGAGGGAGAGCAGGAGGGAGAGAGATGTATGTAAATGCTGGGTCTGGTGGCTCAGTGGATGAGGGCATCTGCTGCAGGGACCTGTGTGCAACCTCATGGTCACAAGTTATCGTTTTGCTTTAGCCCCGCCCCCTCTGACTCCGCCCCCACCAGTGCGGCCCTCGGCCCCAAACTACACTGTAAATGTAGCCCCTGAGAGAAAGTTTGTGAGTACCCATGATCTAGAGAGAGTAGACGGTCAGTGGATGAACTAAGTGTAACTTTGAAGAGCATGTAACACTAACACTGCACCCGCACGTCCGTTCCAGTGTAGGAAAGGCAAGGAAAAGAACTTTTAATTTTGTCCAAATACTACCATAAATAGTAGCAGTAGTTTGTATTGCAAGCACTGCATAGATCCGGTTATTATGGTGGCCACTCCCTACCTCTCTTAATAAGTTTAGTAGTACTCAGTCATTCATGTGTGGATGTATCACTGGTCACTCAATAAAAAGCAAAGCACCTAAAGTCATCCCATATATAAGCAAAAACATCCCATGTGAAGTGATAGATAATCAGATTATTTATCTTCTTCAATTTTCCATTTCTAGTACTCATTTCCACTGTAGGGTGAAAGTTAAATTAATTAAGCAGTAGCCCTTGAGTTGTAACAGAGTATTCTCAGTGCCACCCGTACTAGAAAAGTAAGAGATTCACCACCTGCATGTACTGGACGGGTACAGTAACGCAACGGCAACGCAAGTCTAGGTCACTCCTCATGGCGTGCGTCTCTTTTTCTCGGGTGCAAGTTTACCGCGCTGGCATTATGCCGGCTTGCAGAAAATAACGTACCAATTTTCCAAAACAAGAGATAAGAAGAAGAATAAGACTGGTGTACTTTCATAGTCGACTCCAATGGAAGTCCACAGTGCTCGTAGACTTTGTTCCTTAAACTCCCACTAATGTTAGAGCAAGGATGAAGAAGTGTGAGGTTAGATAGATACTGGCCTCAATAGTTATGTAATGCGCTTGCAAGTTGCTAGTTGTACTGCAACACAAATTTCTGCTGAATGATTGAGTTAATCTAAAAGAGCATTGGTTACAGACTATGTCTTTCTTTCTTCATATAGGTTCTCCTTCCAAACGGACAAGGAGGAAGGAGCTGGCTAGAGCGGCCCGGCAACGGAGGATCGAGGCCACTGTTGCGGAATATCGGCGGCTGGTGGCCCTGGAGGACGTGGAAAGTGTGCAGTCGACAACTACAACAACGTCGTCTGCATCGGCCTCCGTGGCCCCACGGGCTGCCACCCAGCACAGTGGTCCACCCAGACTGAGCCGGGCTGCCAAAGGCAAACGCCACCACCGAGCAGCAAGGCCAACAGCTGCCTCTCACAGGCATTGCACCTGCAAGGCAGTGAAGGCACGCCTGCGCCGCACCACCCTGATGGTGTCCCGCCTTCAGCAGGAGCTCGCCTTGCTCCGCGAGGAGCATGATGCCCTGGCCCAAAAAGTGAACAGCATCCACCCATAGTGTCCCTTGCCCCTTTTTTAGAGACTTTTGGGGGGTGGGAATTGGGAGTTGGGTTTTTGGGGACTTTTGAAGGACAATCGTTGGGGTTAGGGAGGGTCTTGCGGGAGATTATTTTGTTAGGGATATAAATATACTTTTTCAAACTTTATCTGAGCATACCTGTTTTTTACTGCTTGCCTGGTGGGTGGGGGTTTAACGTTGACTGTTTTCCTGAAAGTTTAGTTCCATTTTCTTCCTTTAAGTGTAAATGCCCAAATGTTTTCAACACTAAGTGCCTCTCACAGACTCAGTGAAGTGAATCCAAGAGTCCTAGGACTTTAGTAGTACTACCTTCAGTCTCTCGTCTCTCGTACTAATACTCCATTATACCCCCAAACCACCAAACGCTTATCTTACCTGTAATTTGTGTTTGAAAGTAGGGCTAGACCCAGGGCTGGCTCCACGGGAAACACCGAATAACGTTGGCAATCTTGGTCGGATAAAATTTCCTCATAGCGGTGGTACTATTGTTGTGACACAGTGGCAGTTGCATGCCTATGAAAAAAAAGAAAATGAAATCTGGTTTGTCCTCCTGAGCAATTCAACGGTACAACTGAGAATATAGCATGTGACAGAAGTACAGTAGAGCAGTGCCACATTGTAGCCTAACAAATGGTAAAGTATAACTACTAATTCGGTTGAAGTTCTTTCACATTAGCAATGGTTCTTTGTCAAGCTGAGTAAGAATATATCATCGACAACTGTGGAAAGAAAGAATGCGACAGTACAGGGCCTGTGTGGAATTATTGATAACGATATTCAACATAAGGTCTCTGTAGCCAGATACCCGAGAGCCTTGCTGGTCACTATAAATCCATTCACAACAACACTCAATGGGGTTGGTCTGGAAGGTGTCCGGTTTACTCCCCGTGATCCAGTCGATGCAAATATGGTTCCACTTCCAAATGTCACCAACACCCAGAAGTGTAAACACAGGGTGTTCGAGGCATTAGGCGGGGGAGAAAAATAACAAACTAAAATAAAAAATGTGGGATGGGTAAAGGTAGGGTCAGCAGGGAAAGGATACCTGTAACAGAAGACAAGACAGGCATCAGTGAAGTGCTGTCCTAACATACAAGAAGAAGGTATAGTAGATAGAAAAGGAGAAATTGCTTTTTTTCTAGGTGTCCCCTCACTCACCAGGGTTGCCCCTTGGTGACATGCTTCATCATTGGGGCCATCCCAGTCCTCTACGGCCTGGGGCGTGCTGCGACTTGCGAATTACGTAGGAGCACTTACAAATGACTATGTGTGGTGCAGATGTGATAGTGGAGTGGACTAAGTGATGTGTTAAGGGATCAATGTAGAAGCAGAGAGAGAGCCAAGAAATGCAGTCACAGTCAGAGAAAAAGGCAAGGGATACTGTATCTATGTGGTTGTAGTGGTCCTGTTGGAAGTGGTAAGTAAGTTGCCCGCAGAAAAAAAATCCTCCTATTAGCGGCACTCCTCCATTGCAGCCTACGCTTCGTCCATCGATGTTGGTCACCAGAAGACACCCTGTCCACTGCCTGCCTGATGCTGAATTGTGGCTCGCTACTGTGAAGCCTGACTCCATCCTTTTTTCCCCATTGCAGAGACTGAAACCCGGCCTGTAATTATTCAACGAAAAACAGGAAGTGATATAATATTACAACACCACTGATAAATAAATATAAGGCATGTAGGCTGTGGAGTGCAAAAAGTCACAATTTGTTTTTCCTAGTAGACAGTACAATGTTTTTGAAAGTGCGTACTCTGAGTCACCTTTTGAAGGATGTATGGGCAAATTAATGTATCGGATCTTGCCCCTCAAGCTAGGTGTACTGTAAACTGTGTTTTAGAACAAAATTAGATCTTCCTAGCAGTGCTCCCACCCAGACCCTTACTAAAGCCAGTCGCAAAAATGTAGAAGACCCCCAATCAAATCTCAAAAAACGAGGCCTAGCAGAAAACTGGTGACAAAACTTACTTTGAAAGTAAAAGTAGGCCGAAGTACCCTAATTACCCATTACCCACCGTGGATTGCATTCAAACCACTTGCAAGCAACCAAGCAAAAGTAGCCATAGCCAGCATCGCTCCAAGACTCGAAATCCCCCCCACTCAAACACATGCAATAGAAATACTGCTAACCCTAACGAACCCTAAGTTAAGAATAGTGGCAAAGGCTTTCTTTAACTATGCCAAATCCCCCCTTTCCCACCATGGATTTTCTTCAAATGACTTGCAACCAAAATTACACATTCTCACGAGTGCTCTAAGACCCCAGAACTCAGTTTGAAAAATCTAGAACACCCCGAAACACATGCAATCCTGCTGCTAGGGCTAACCCTAACGAACCCTAAGTTACAAAAAGTGCCAAAACTAAAGGCTTTTCCGCGCGGATTTTGTCCCAACCACTTCTACCCGGTATTAGACCTTCCCAGGAATGCCCCAAGACCCGGCAACCCACCCGCCAAGAAGCGTAACACCCCCAAACAGGCCAAAAGCAAAATCTCATACTTGCAATATTTCTGGGCCTTCGGTCCAAACGCGCTGCATAGCTAGGCCATAAGTCGGGGTTGGCACGACGGATTTCCTGAAAAGCAAATGCAATCAAGATTAGAGTGTCCCAGCAGTGCTCCCAGACCACGAAACTCACCCGCAAACAGACGGAACCCCCCCTAAGAGCACCTCAAAGGCAAGCAAGTCATCAAAAACACAAAAAAAATTCCGCCTGGGATTTGGTCCAAAACACTTTTATCCGGTATTAGAGCTTCCCAGCAATGGCCCCAGAGCCGTCAACCCAGGAGAAAACGAGTAGAAGACCCCCAAACAGCCAAAGAGCAAAAGTACAAAAATGGGGACTTAGTCACTTTTTCACAAATTTCCCAAATCACTCCGCGCGCGCTCTGCAGCTAGGCCCTAAGTCCCCTCAGCCACCATGGATTTGCTTCAAACCTCTTGCAAAGTAAAGTATATATAGCCAGCAGTGCTCCCACACCACGAAACTCACCCGCAAACACCAGGAAGCCCCGCAAACAGGCCCCCGAAAACGCTACATAGAGCAAAATGTCAGAAATAGCCCAAAAAAAAATCGGCCTGGATTTTGTCCCAACCACTTCTACCCGGTATTAGACCTTCCCAGGAATGCCCCAAGACCCGGCAACCCACCCGCCAAGAAGCATAACACCCCCAAACAGGCCAAAAGCAAAATCTCATACTTGCAATATTTCTGGGCCTTCGGTCCAAACGCGCTGCGTAGCTAGGCCATAAGTCGGGGTTGGCACGACGGATTTCCTGAAAAGCAAATGCAATCAAGATTAGAGTGTCCCAGCAGTGCTCCCAGACCACGAAACTCACCCGCAAACACCAGGAAGCCCCCCAAACAGGCCCCCGAAAACGCTACATAGAGCAAAATGTCTGAAATAGCCCAAAAAAAAATCGGCCTGGATTTTGTCCCAACCACTTCTACCCGGTATTAGACCTTCCCAGGAATGCCCCAAGACCCGGCAACCCACCCGCCAAGAAGCATAACACCCCCAAACAGGCCAAAAGCAAAATCTCATACTTGCAATATTTCTGGGCCTTCGGTCCAAACGCGCTGCGTAGCTAGGCCATAAGTCGGGGTTGGCACGACGGATTTCCTGAAAAGCAAATGCAATCAAGATTAGAGTGTCCCAGCAGTGCTCCCAGACCACGAAACTCACCCACAAACACCAGGAAGCCCCCCAAACAGGCCCCCGAAAACGCTACATAGAGCAAAATGTCAGAAATAGCCCAAAAAAAAATCGGCCTGGATTTTGTCCCAACCACTTCTACCCGGTATTAGACCTTCCCAGGAATGCCCCAAGACCCGGCAACCCACCCGCCAAGAAGCATAACACCCCCAAACAGGCCAAAAGCAAAATCTCATACTTGCAATATTTCTGGGCCTTCGGTCCAAACGCGCTGCGTAGCTAGGCCATAAGTCGGGGTTGGCACGACGGATTTCCTGAAAAGCAAATGCAATCAAGATTAGAGTGTCCCAGCAGTGCTCCCAGACCACGAAACTCACCCGCAAACACCAGGAAGCCCCCCAAACAGGCCCCCGAAAACGCTACATAGAGCAAAATGTCTGAAATAGCCCAAAAAAAAATCGGCCTGGATTTTGTCCCAACCACTTCTACCCGGTATTAGACCTTCCCAGGAATGCCCCAAGACCCGGCAACCCACCCGCCAAGAAGCATAACACCCCCAAACAGGCCAAAAGCAAAATCTCATACTTGCAATATTTCTGGGCCTTCGGTCCAAACGCGCTGCGTAGCTAGGCCATAAGTCGGGGTTGGCACGACGGATTTCCTGAAAAGCAAATGCAATCAAGATTAGAGTGTCCCAGCAGTGCTCCCAGACCACGAAACTCACCCACAAACACCAGGAAGCCCCCCAAACAGGCCCCCGAAAACGCTACATAGAGCAAAATGTCAGAAATAGCCCAAAAAAAAATCGGCCTGGATTTTGTCCCAACCACTTCTACCCGGTATTAGACCTTCCCAGGAATGCCCCAAGACCCGGCAACCCACCCGCCAAGAAGCATAACACCCCCAAACAGGCCAAAAGCAAAATCTCATACTTGCAATATTTCTGGGCCTTCGGTCCAAACGCGCTGCGTAGCTAGGCCATAAGTCGGGGTTGGCACGACGGATTTCCTGAAAAGCAAATGCAATCAAGATTAGAGTGTCCCAGCAGTGCTCCCAGACCACGAAACTCACCCACAAACACCAGGAAGCCCCCCAAACAGGCCCCCGAAAACGCTACATAGAGCAAAATGTCTGAAATAGCCCAAAAAAAAATCGGCCTGGATTTTGTCCCAACCACTTCTACCCGGTATTAGACCTTCCCAGGAATGCCCCAAGACCCGGCAACCCACCCGCCAAGAAGCATAACACCCCCAAACAGGCCAAAAGCAAAATCTCATACTTGCAATATTTCTGGGCCTTCGGTCCAAACGCGCTGCGTAGCTAGGCCATAAGTCGGGGTTGGCACGACGGATTTCCTGAAAAGCAAATGCAATCAAGATTAGAGTGTCCCAGCAATGCTCTCAGACCACGAAACTCACCCACAAACAGACGGAACCCCCCCTAAGAGCACCTCAAAGGCAAGCAAGTCATCAAAAACACAAAAAAATTTCCGCCTCGGATTTGGCACAAACCACTTTTAGTGCTTCCCAGCAATGGCCCCAGACCTGTCAACTCACCTGCAAAGAGGTAGAACAACACCCCCACAAGTGCTGAGTCTTTCTTCATTGGGCGTAAACCAGCCCTCTGCTTTGATGGAAATAGGAGTCTGGAGGAGGAGGATAGAGGAGCATGTTCTTCTGAACTTGTGAACCTGAGGAATGCAGACTGCGGCACCTTCAAATAAATTAGCAAACAAGTGAAGACAGTTCTGCTGATGGGCTTGTCTTTGTGATTATCTGATTAAAGTTTGAATTATATTAACTGTGCACAACAAAGAAAGACAGACACACAGGAATAAAAGTGAATAAGGATGAAAAAGAAAGTTATTGATTCGTTGTCTCATTTTCAGGGCTCGAAGTCGGTATCACGGTCCAGGAATAAGAATAAGGCTTCGTCATCATACTCTGCGAATTCAGCCCGGGTGAGGTCAGTGCCACCTGACAGAGTAGAAATTCCCTCATCTATGGTGCTGGCCACCTCCTCTTCATCCGGCACGCTCTCTCGTACTCTTATATCTGGTGGTATGAGGTGCTGATTCATCTTGATCATTGTTAACCTCTCCACATTTTTGGGCGAGAGGCGGCTCCGTTTGGGAGTTACAATCCCACCAGCCGCACTGAAAACCCGTTCAGAAGACACACTTGCGAGTGGGCAAGACAAGTAGTTTATAGCCAGGTTGGTGAGCTGTGGCCACAATTCTTTTTTCCCATGCCAATACGCCAATGGGTCAGAATTAACATAGACCTCTGTGGAGTCATTCAGATAGTCCTTCACCATCGACTCAAGGTCCTCCTCCAAGGTTCCTCCACTTTGCGTAGCTCTTGCTGTGCCTCTGACCTTTTGAGAACCAAACCCACGCAGAGCTAGCCAATCCTCTTCAGCCTCCAATGTTTCTGTTGTCTTTCGTGCAGATGATCCGGTTGCCGGTGTCTTTAACGGCTGAGAGGTCACTTGTGCCACAGCCACAGGTGCAGAAGTGGATTGTTTTGACTGGGGATGGCCTGCTGATGTACTGCCATTTCCTTCAATTTCCAGCCGTTCTGTTTCAAACTTCTTGGCTGACAAGGCTAGCCAACGTTTGTACTTTGTAACATCTTCATCACCAAAAGGAAAGAATGCTCTGCCTGCCAGCGCCTTTTTGTAGCGTGGATCCAGAATAGTAGCACAAATGTAATGCTGTTCTGAGTGGATCTTTTGAAGACGTTCATCACCTTGTAGGAGCTCTAATAATTGCTCAGCCAGAAGCAAAGAGTCTTTCTTTTTGTCATCTTTTCGAAACACAGAACACACCTCCTTCAGTTGGTCCTCCAGCATGTACAACAATGGGATAGCTTTTCCCAAATTAGAGTCCTCCTTGCTGACTGCACGCGTGAAGACCTCAAAAGGACGAAGCATGCGTGTTAGGCTTTCAACTATGTTCCATTGCGGCCCACCCATCCTCAGCTCCTCTATACCCTCTTTCAAGAAATATTGATCGAGTTGCGTATACTGCTCATACAGACGCTCAAGCATGTAGAAGGTTGAGTTCCAACGTGTTACCACCTCCTGGATGAGTGCTTTCACTGGCATTTGACATTGATATAGCATGCTCCTCAGCTGCTTCCGGGCCTTAAAAGAATGCCTGAAATGCTTGCAAATTTTTCGGCAGTTCTCCAATACACTGTACGCTGCACTGCTTTTATTACCCAAGAATTTTTGGACAACCAGGTTTATACAGTGCGCCAAACACGGCACTCTGAAATAGTAACCGTCCCTCATGGCCTTAACTATATTGGAGCCATTGTCCGTGGAAACATAACCAACCTTGCGTTTTAGTGGGGACAGACAGTTAAGGACCTTTGTGTTAAAGACATCCAAAATGTTTTCTGCTGTGTGACGTTTCTCCAAACCAAACATGGCTAGTGTTGCATGTTTCCGAGCACCTTTAAAAACAATGTTAGTGTCAACACCTGAGTTTAGCTTTGCTTTAGCCCCTGAAAAAGAGACCCAGTGTGCAGTGATGCACATGTAATCAGCGCCTGCGCCACTGGTCCACATGTCTGTTGTCAGATGTATAGTGTGAACAGCACTCTTCTGCAAAGCTGCCCCAATCACCTTCAGAACATCTTCATGTAGTGCTGGAACCGCAACTCGGGCAAAATAGAACCGGCTAGGAACCTTCCATTTAGGGCAGAGCACTGCCACTAATTCTAGAAAACCAACCCCTTCTACAAAAGAAAAAGGGAGAAGGTCCAGAGCTAGCATTTTAGCCAGCTTAGTGTTATACAGACGGGTCATTGGGTGGTTGCGTTCATATTGCGCTTCTGTAAACAACATCTTTTTAATGTTGCCCTGGACCAATGATTTACGGGATGATGATGATCTCTTCGACCCAGTTACGCTCGCTGATGAACTTTTCCGCATTGATGTCTCACTCTCTCCCACACTCTTAGTGTGGCTCCCATGGGGTGTGCTGCTGACATGGGAACTGGGTGTAAGTGAAGTGTTTGAATCGTCTTCTTGTACCTCCTCGTCATCAGCAGATGACAAATCAACGTTTTCATTACGTGCAATTCCGGCTTTCTTGACCGCCTCTAGGTGCGGAAACCATTGGACAGGGTGCGCTCTCTCAAGATGACCTCTCTGGCCTCCGGTACCATAGTTAGAACCAAGCTTACCACGACTAACTAGAAGCTTACAAAGGCTACAAATGGCTACGTTTTCCTTTTTTGGGCAAACACTAAAGAAGTCCCAAACTGGAGACTTGAAATGTCTTCGGGGGCCGGAGGAGGCGGCGATACTGGTGGTGGTGGTCCTGCTGCTAATGACAGATGAAGTGGAGGATGTGGATTGCCGAACTTCAGTATGTTTTGCACTTTCACCACCACGAATTGAGGTCGAGGACGAGGTGGGTACCTTCTTGCGAAGAAATATGGAAGCGGTAGGTTTTGGTGTACTACTTAACTCCAAATCTAATGATTCCATTTCCATTGCCTCCTCGCCGACATCATCATCACGCTCAGCAGCTTCTCGGGATAGGGTCAAAATGTCTCTTTGCTGCATGCCCGGTGGGGCTGCAGTGACCTTTGTGATGACTGGCTCGTCGTCATCGTGAGAGGCTTCATCACCAGCAGTATCTGTCACTTCTTGTTGAGCCTCATCACACTCCATAGGTTTGAGTTTTTGGACGACCTTCCTTTTACGCTTAGGTAACGGTGTCAGATCATGGTGTGCCTCTGCCTCACTGTCAGACCGCAGTTGTGGTTCCCAAGACAGATCACTTGCACCAGAACGAGGTGGGCTTGAAGAAGATGTAGACACCCCCCTTGATCTTTTCCTTGCTAGGGATGTGGAAGACAATGAATGATCATCAGGAGGAGTGGCTTCCAATGATACCTCAGCTTCATTGTCGATTTCCAAATGTGCCCCTACTTCGGGAGGAACAACTATTGTGGGCACTTGTGAACGTCCATGCACCTTTGCTTGCGCATCTCCTTTTGCTGCCTCTCCTTCCACATGTACTTGGGCGTGTACTTGCACATGGTGTTGTTGTTGCGGCTGTGGTTGTTCAACACTTGTCAGATGAGTTACAACAACCTGTGTTGATTCAGGGACATTGCTGCTACTTTCTTGCGATGAGCCAACATCACTGGTCGATGGTGATTGGAGAAGTACACTGACTGCCTCTGAAGCACTCAAGGGCTTTGACTTAAGTTGGCGTGGTGGTGGAGGCACTGAACCCAATGGAGCAGGGGTGCTGCTCTCAGGTTGGTCCCCAGCAGATCCTGCTGCTGCAGGCGTACTTTTTTTTTTGCTCCCAAAAAAAGTGGCGGGTGGCACACCAGCCTCCTTGGTAACTTGCTTCTTCTGCTCCTTACTAGCAACTTTCTTGCTAGAGGAGCTACGGAGAACTTTCTTTGGGGCCATCTTCTTCAGAGCAGGTCAGACAGCAGGCCGCAGTTGCACGAATTGTAGAGTTGTCTGAGGCCAGACGTGACGTCGCGTGACGTTATGCTGCACACACACACCGCTGCAGGACTTCTTCCTGGCACTGGTGGTTCTCTTGAGTCTTGTGCACCTAAAAAAAATGGAAGACAGAGGAACATCAGTTCAGTTATAGAGCACAAAAAAATCGAAAAACACTGCAAAATCAGCACAATCCCAATCCATCCATGCCCTCCATAATGTTTAAATTCAAGACAACCCACAGAAAGACTAGGCCCATGCAAGACTCACTACCCCTGGGCATAAATAAAGGTTGAAAAGTAGGCAAAATGGTTGGAGGCCTAACAACAAAGCCTGCATTCAAAATGGCCACTTGCCTGCCAGCACATGGCCAGTGCCTGTAGCTGCACTCAAAATGGCCACCAGCCACATGGCATGTCCCTCCCCATGAACACCCCCAAAAATCGAAAAACACTGCAAAATCAGCACAATCCCATTCCATCCATGGCCTCCATGATGTTTAAATTCAAGACAACCCACAGAAAGACTAGGCCCATGCTAGACTCAAATACCCCTGGTGAAAAGGCCACAAGTACAGGCCCAAAAATCGAAAAACACTGCAAAATCAGCACAATCCTATTCCATCCATGGCCTCCATGCTGTTTAAATTCAAGACAGCCCACAGAAAGACTAGGCCCATGCTAGACTCAAATACCCCTGGTGAAAAGGCCACAAGTACAGGCCCAAAAATCGAAAAACACTGCAAAATCAGCACAATCCTATTCCATCCATGGCCTCCATGATGTTTAAATTCAAGACAGCCCACAGAAAGACTAGGCCCATGCTAGACTGAAATACCCCTGGTGAAAAGGCCACAAGTACAGGCCCAAAAATCGAAAAACACTGCAAAATCAGCACAATCCCATTCAATCCATGGCCTCCATGATGTTTAAATTCAAGACAACCCACAGAAATACTAGGCCCATGCAAGACTCACTACCCCTGGGCATAAATAAAGGTTGAAAAGTAGGCAAAATGGTTGGAGGCCTAACAACAAAGCCTGCATTCAAAATGGCCACTTGCCTGCCAGCACATGGCCAGTGCCTGTAGCTGCACTCAAAATGGCCACCAGCCACATGGCATGTCCCTCCCCATGAACACCCCCAACAATCGAAAAACACTGCAAAATCAGCACAATCCCATTCAATCCATGGCCTCCATGATGTTTAAATTCAAGACAACCCACAGAAAGACTAGGCCCATGCTAGACTCAAATACCCCTGGTGAAAAGGCCACAAGTACAGGCCCAAAAATCGAAAAACACTGCAAAATCAGCACAATCCTATTCCATCCATGGCCTCCATGATGTTTAAATTCAAGACAGCCCACAGAAAGACTAGGCCCATGCTAGACTGAAATACCCCTGGTGAAAAGGCCACAAGTACAGGCCCAAAAATCGAAAAACACTGCAAAATCAGCACAATCCCATTCAATCCATGGCCTCCATGATGTTTAAATTCAAGACAACCCACAGAAATACTAGGCCCATGCAAGACTCACTACCCCTGGGCATAAATAAAGGTTGAAAAGTAGGCAAAATGGTTGGAGGCCTAACAACAAAGCCTGCATTCAAAATGGCCACTTGCCTGCCAGCACATGGCCAGTGCCTGTAGCTGCACTCAAAATGGCCACCAGCCACATGGCATGTCCCTCCCCATGAACACCCCCAAAAATCGAAAAACACTGCAAAATCAGCACAATCCCATTCAATCCATGGCCTCCATGATGTTTAAATTCAAGACAGCCCACAGAAAGACTAGGCCCATGCTAGACTGAAATACCCCTGGTGAAAAGGCCACAAGTACAGGCCCAAAAATCGAAAAACACTGCAAAATCAGCACAATCCCATTCAATCCATGGCCTCCATGATGTTTAAATTCAAGACAACCCACAGAAATACTAGGCCCATGCAAGACTCACTACCCCTGGGCATAAATAAAGGTTGAAAAGTAGGCAAAATGGTTGGAGGCCTAACAACAAAGCCTGCATTCAAAATGGCCACTTGCCTGCCAGCACATGGCCAGTGCCTGTAGCTGCACTCAAAATGGCCACCAGCCACATGGCATGTCCCTCCCCATGAACACCCCCAAAAATCGAAAAACACTGCAAAATCAGCACAATCCCATTCAATCCATGGCCTCCATGATGTTTAAATTCAAGACAACCCACAGAAAGACTAGGCCCATGCTAGACTCAAATACCCCTGGTGAAAAGGCCACAAGTACAGGCCCAAAAATCGAAAAACACTGCAAAATCAGCACAATCCTATTCCATCCATGGCCTCCATGATGTTTAAATTCAAGACAGCCCACAGAAAGACTAGGCCCATGCTAGACTCAAATACCCCTGGTGAAAAGGCCACAAGTACAGGCCCAAAAATCGAAAAACACTGCAAAATCAGCACAATCCTATTCCATCCATGGCCTCCATGATGTTTAAATTCAAGACAGCCCACAGAAAGACTAGGCCCATGCTAGACTGAAATACCCCTGGTGAAAAGGCCACAAGTACAGGCCCAAAAATCGAAAAACACTGCAAAATCAGCACAATCCCATTCAATCCATGGCCTCCATGATGTTTAAATTCAAGACAACCCACAGAAATACTAGGCCCATGCAAGACTCACTACCCCTGGGCATAAATAAAGGTTGAAAAGTAGGCAAAATGGTTGGAGGCCTAACAACAAAGCCTGCATTCAAAATGGCCACTTGCCTGCCAGCACATGGCCAGTGCCTGTAGCTGCACTCAAAATGGCCACCAGCCACATGGCATGTCCCTCCCCATGAACACCCCCAAAAATCGAAAAACACTGCAAAATCAGCACAATCCCATTCAATCCATGGCCTCCATGATGTTTAAATTCAAGACAACCCACAGAAAGACTAGGCCCATGCTAGACTCAAATACCCCTGGTGAAAAGGCCACAACTACAGGCCCAAAAATCGAAAAACACTGCAAAATCAGCACAATCCTATTCCATCCATGGCCTCCATGATGTTTAAATTCAAGACAGCCCACAGAAAGACTAGGCCCATGCTAGACTCAAATACCCCTGGTGAAAAGGCCACAAGTACAGGCCCAAAAATCGAAAAACACTGCAAAATCAGCACAATCCTATTCCATCCATGGCCTCCATGATGTTTAAATTCAAGACAGCCCACAGAAAGACTAGGCCCATGCTAGACTGAAATACCCCTGGTGAAAAGGCCACAAGTACAGGCCCAAAAATCGAAAAACACTGCAAAATCAGCACAATCCCATTCAATCCATGGCCTCCATGATGTTTAAATTCAAGACAACCCACAGAAATACTAGGCCCATGCAAGACTCACTACCCCTGGGCATAAATAAAGGTTGAAAAGTAGGCAAAATGGTTGGAGGCCTAACAACAAAGCCTGCATTCAAAATGGCCACTTGCCTGCCAGCACATGGCCAGTGCCTGTAGCTGCACTCAAAATGGCCACCAGCCACATGGCATGTCCCTCCCCATGAACACCCCCAAAAATCGAAAAACACTGCAAAATCAGCACAATCCCATTCAATCCATGGCCTCCATGATGTTTAAATTCAAGACATCCCACAGAAAGACTAGGCCCATGCTAGACTCAAATACCCCTGGTGAAAAGGCCACAAGTACAGGCCCAAAAATCGAAAAACACTGCAAAATCCGCACAATCCTATTCCATCCATGGCCTCCATGATGTTTAAATTCAAGACAGCCCACAGAAAGACTAGGCCCATGCTAGACTCAAATACCCCTGGTGAAAAGGCCACAAGTACAGGCCCAAAAATCGAAAAACACTGCAAAATCAGCACAATCCCATTCCATCCATGGCCTCCATGATGTTTAAATTCAAGACAGCCCACAGAAAGACTAGGCCCATGCACCACTCACTACCCCTGGTCAAGGCCCCAACAACAGGTCAAAAATCGAAAAACACAAAATTTTACAAAAAAAAAAAAACGAAAAACACAGAAAAATCAGCACAATCCCAATTCATCTATGGCCTCCATGATGTTTAAGTTCAAGACAACCACAGTCCACCCACCACTGAGTACCCCTGGGGAAAAGGCCCCAAAACAGCCCAAAAATCGAAAATCCCAAAATTTTAGTTGCAGCAACTGTAATGCCCCAAACAAACTTACTTGTAAAATTTCTAATCCAACAGTGATCCAAAGAAAGTCAAAAAGGCCTCAAATCCAAAGATCCAGCAGCATCCACAAAAAGTAATCCTTCCAGGTCCACATCCGAATGAAAAGTGACCAGGAGATGGACAAAGCACTGGGAGGAGCCTGCTGAACAGGAACAGGAAGTTGAAGACTATGGGGCACTTCCTTCCTCCCACCCCCCTGCCCCCCTCCCCAAAATGGACTCCTCGCTAAAAAAGTGCAGGCAAATGTCAAACTAAGGAGTTATTCACATAAAAATCATCATTTCTAGAAGGTTTATGCTGCTTGCTGGTGGATTTCTTGTGCAGAATTGCAAATTTATATTTTCGCTCGCCGCATCTCAAATCTCGCAATTGCGAAGTACCGCGAGACGTGATCTCGCCGTACTCGCGTTGACAAACTATCGCTGGCAAGCCGCGATGACGTAATCGCGCTCGCCAATTCCCGCGGGATCACACAGCAAGATCCAAAATGGCGCAGCACTCGCAAACTATCGAAAAAAACAACTCGGCAAACGATGATAAACGCCGCGCGCCGCAAAAATTGTATCACCAACGCCGCGCGCCGCCAAAAAAATCCGCTGCGTGCGAATTTGCGGATTTTGCGGGAAATCCGCAAATCTCGCGGATTGCGGATTTCCCGAAAATCCGCAAAATCCGCGAGCGGAACGGATTTTCCGCCCACGCTTAATCCGGAGCCCTCGCCATACGAATCGTAAACATGCCGTACGACCCGACGAGTACGATCCGGACTGGGGTATGAGGACGCGATTCGTACGGTCCACGTCAGGTAAGGGCGATTCATACGGAAAAGCACACAATCACATATACACCGTACGGTCCGTACACCCCATGATCGCAGGGTCATGGGGTGTACGCACCGTACCCCGCGATCGCAGGATGTACGCACCGTACACCCAGCAAACATGGGGTACTGTGCGTACAACCCATGATCGCGGGGTGCAGTGCGAATACCCCATGATCGCAGGGGTACGCACCGTACCACTGCGATCATGGGGTACACTACCGTACCCGGGGGGGCCGTTCCGTACCTGTTTCGAGGCAAACTCTGCTTCTACGGATGTTTTCGGCACCCTTAGAAAAAGCGTTGTACGGTGCGTACCCGACACGAATCGTACTTGCTGGGTCGGAGAAACCAGCCGCGAACCGTACAAATGTCGCTTACAGCGGGTACCGAGTGAGATTCGTACGGGGATTTGATTCGTACAGTCTCTGTACGATTCGTACGGAGTCCAGCTCCTGGTACTAATCGTACTTCATCGTACGTACGGGGGACGTAGCAGGGTACGATTTGTACAGGAAAAATGCTCCATATTGCTATTCGGAGCGGTTTTTCATGAATCGGAATCGACCCCATGGTGTGGGAGGTTAGGTATGTATATGCCATGCATACCTAACCTATCACACCATACGTTTGACTGGTATGGTATGCTACGCTATGGGATAGTATGGTATGCTATTGTATAGTATGGCATGGCATGCTAGGGTATGGTTTAGTCTTGTATGGCCTGGTATGGCGTGGTATGGTGTGTATGGTATGGTATGCTATAATATGGTATAGTACGGTATGGTATGGAATGGTATGGTATGGTATGGTAAGGTACAGGGTGGTATGGAGTGGTGTGGTATGGTAATGCAGGGGTGGTGTGGTTGGTACATTTGATAGGCAGCCTTGTTAGACTAGTTTTTGTTGTTAGAGTCCAGCTGTTAAGGAATGATATTAACGGTATGTTATGGATGGTAAGATAGGTTACGTGTGGTAGTTAAGGTATGGTTCTGCTATATCGTAGGATAGACCTGGTAGGTAGATATGGTAGATCGGTATACTTGTTGGGTATGTTAGTTAGGAAGTGTGTTCCCCCGCATCAGACCAACCCACCATTCTGGCATAAACTGTCTATATTAACTGTATGTTGCAGTGGAACAAACAGAACCAACCGATGATAGAAAATAAAACAGTCCTGTCACAAACAACCTGCCTGTTGAGCATGAGTTCATGTTCTAACAGTAGTTGCAAGTCACATGATGGGCCAAAGTGAACAATGAGTTATTCATAATTTTGGGGGAGTTGATTTTGTCCGTATTCTTGGCCGCGGGAGTCACCACTGAGGTGGGACTACATCACCCTGCAGGCCTTGAGAACCCTCGGCCAGGAGTAGGGGACCTTGTCGCAAAGCGCGCTCATTTGCGTTTGTAGTGTCCCATTGCGCAGGAGTTGAGTTTGCCTGCATTCTTGGCCACGGGTGTCACAGCTGGGGTGGGACTACATCACCCAGCAATAATTTAGAGCTTTTGGCCAGGAGGAGGGGACTTTGCCACACAAAACGCTCATAAGAGCTTGGAGTGTCCCACAGCGGCTGACACACATAGGACGCACACAAGTGCACGCCCTGGGGAAGCATGGGCCAACATCGGGCCCGTCTGCGCCCGTCCACACCTGAACGAAGCTGGGCAGTGCCATCCCTCTTGGCCAGAGACAGCCCACTACTCACTTGTTTCCAAATTTAGGGGCCGATTAGGATGGCGGTCAGACTTTTATCCGCCCGCCACCCTAGTGGTGCTGGGACCGGCCGCCAATGGTGCGGCGGTCCTGCACCTGCAATTAGGATGCCACCGTCACCGTGACATCCTCTATTCCCAGCATTGTGGCGGACGGTGCTCAGAGCTCCGCCCGCCAAAATGCTGGGAATGCAATGTGTGCATTGTCATGCACAAGGTGACAGGCCTCACGCTGTTCCTCCCACCTTGTCCATGACAATGTAGGAGGTTACCCATATGCACCCCCTCATTAACCTGGGGGCCCACAACGGCCCCCGACAGCAAAATCTGCATCCCTTTCTGTGACGGCATCGCTGCCACGGAAAGGCTGCTTCCTGCACCCATGCTAATATGGATGGTGGTGTCTAGCAGACTTGTAGCAGTAGTCGGAATCGCACTCAATGTACTATTGATAAAAACACGGTTCATCCTAGTGGGTGGTGCTGTCGAAGTAAAGCTCACTGTGCTCTGAGCTGACTATCATCCAAAGTGCGGCACTTTCCTCCCTGGGGGAAGTGCCACACTTTGGGTGTCTAGCAGACACCACCACCATACCTAGCCCCTTTTCTGCCCGGTCGACTGGTCGACCGGCGGAAAACCGGTGGACGGTCGTTCCATCTGA
Organism: Lissotriton vulgaris; assembly: GCF_964263255.1. Classification (NCBI taxonomy): domain Eukaryota; kingdom Metazoa; phylum Chordata; class Amphibia; order Caudata; family Salamandridae; genus Lissotriton; species Lissotriton vulgaris. The sequence goes on from NC_141695.1 coordinate 209,168,690, forward strand.
GGGGGGTCCCCCCCCCCCGCCATACTAATATGGCAGGAGAAATGGGTGGTGGGTGGAGGGAAATGTAGGGCGGATCGCCACCGCCATGCGGGTGGTGACGATCCGCCCTACATCGAAATCAGCCCCAAAGTGTCTGGGATTAGGACTGTAGGATAACCCACACATGGGCAAGCGAAAATTAGCCCAAAGCTATTTGGGAACAATTGCAAAATATCAAATGCTATAACTAACTTCCTTACTGATGCAATGGGCTCAATCATCAGTGAGATTGTTAATGTTGAAGAAAGACCGGCTGCGACTAAGAGCGCAGCTAATGAGGTTTTGTGTCGTGTAATTGTGGAAGCCAATGAAGAGAATATACCGACGATTACAGAGTACGCAAAATCACCTTACCCAGCTTCAGCAATAACCAGTACAAGTAGAACAAAACATGCACCGCGTGCATCACATGCGCTAAGGTGAATTAACAAAACTCTCCCCTAGTTAAGAGTTAAAGTCACCGCAGGCGAAAAAGAGCAGACAGCCGCCAGGAACAATGAGGACCAAACCCAAGCAGAGTATCAGGGTTTCTGGCACAAGCAAGAAAAGTAATAGTTTTAACTAATCTGACAAGGAGCAGGAGCCCGCCCTAATTAAGAATCTCGAGGCACCGATTAAAAGGATCCCTGCAAAACTGGAAGATCTAGAAAGAAAACTATCACTCGAAATTAGAGATGTAAAGGAAAGAGCCACGTCATTTGACCTTGTTCTAAAGAACATGCCAGGTGTAACTCAGAATGGTGATGGAAGGGCGAGATTTTGATCGATACCTTATCACTATTGATCTAAAACCCCGATCTGGTCGACTGAACCTTTGTTGCCTGTCATTGAGGAAAGAAAGTGCATCTCTTACCAAGTCAGTTCACCCAATAAAGGACTCCGCTTCAAAAGATCACAAACAACTTCTTGCTTTCAAAGATTTATTATAAAGTCAAGATAAGCTGCAGGTACAAGCATCTCAGGATGAGATTTACAAGATACACGGGCCCAACTACATACATGTGCTCTCTTAAAGCCCTCAGGCGAGCAACGGAAACTACAAGGACGAGTTCCAAGAATAATAAAGCTATCAGCATGGACACATACTGAGATCTCTCCGTCATTTACTTTGGAAGGAAAACACACAGGTTAGGCTGTCCCTACCCTGCTCTAGATGGTATCCCTACTCAACCAGGTCTCAACCTATCAAAAGGTGTCAGCAGTGAATGACCCCCAAGGGAAGTCACCCACTCTCAAGCTCTTGGTGAAAACCTATAGTTCTCCAGTCATAACCCCTCTCTGCCTACCCATCCGCTCTCTAAAGGGTCCTCAGGCATCTGCTCTAACTCCACCCAGGGGTGCTGTCCCTAATGCAAAAACATAACAACATTTGGGACGCCCCTCGTGAGACGCCCCTCACGTGGTGTAGCTTCTGGCTTTTTCCATGATGAGGCTTCGTGGTTAGAGTTGACCTTGCTTCTCAGACTCTTCTCCGGCCCGCTGATACCCCTTAAAACATTCCGGAACCCTCCTCCATGTCTGGGCCGTGTCTTGAACAACCCTCTATTCATTCAATTATAATTGGATCCCCCCTTTCTCTTGCAGACAGACATCGGCAGCCAAAACCCCAATTCTCATAGACTTCCAACTAAGTTTGCAACATTCCTCAGCCCAGACCAGTACGTGTAAATCAATGTTAAAACATTTCAGGCCTACAGCATTTCTCATAATGATTATAGCATTCAACTTCTTCTTTAATTAATAGCATGTTAGTACTCTTATTCTATGATTCGGTAAACACATCTATAAATCATGGCCCATTAACGTTATTACTAAACATTAGTGCAATCCATGTCGTGAAATAAACCACCTTCCCCCTCCCTTCCAGCTCTGGCCCTGAGGCCTACCACGTTCTACGTTTAACCGTATGCCATCTTACATTTTAGCAGCCACACGACATGGATTCAGGAATAATCACGTCTAATAAAATCATATAGTTTCACACATTTCTGCATTAGTTCCACTTCTACTTAAATCTCTACATTAACTACACATTTCAGAATATAGATGTAGGTACTATCAGCACTCATGGCATTTCTCTTCATGACTTGTGCTTACTACGTGTAAGTGTGGTGTACTTCTACATTTAGGTCAGTTTGCGCTCTCTCAGTTCCCCCCTTTGATGACCTCTCGGGGTCATCATTAATATTTAAACTGCAGTGATAGCTAGCATAACTCGTTTCTGCGTCTCCAGAGCCCTCAGACTCCGGTACTGACTATCTTGTATGGCAGCCAATCTCTGCAGCTGTTCTCTCTGGGCTCTCTCTGACCTTTTTGCTCGGTACCATTTAAATACCCTCACCAATCCCCACAACACGATCCCACAGATCAATATTATGATGATAGGCTTAAGTATATTCCAGACAAAGCTTTTGCCTAAGGTGGTGAGCCAACCTCCAGCTTCACTCATTCCATGGCCCACCTTTTCCCAGACATTTTCTCTGCTCAGGTCTTCTATCTCCTTGTGAATATCAGTTATGTTCCTAATAACTTTCTCAAGGGGCTTTGAATTGTCTGGAATGTAAGTACAACATTCCTGGACCTTCAAAGCCTTACAGACTCCGCCCTCTTTTGCTAATAGGACGTCTAATGCAAGACGGTTCTGGAGAACCATAGCCCTTATCGATTGCATCTCTCCTTCTACCAGCATTAAGGACTGGGCAGTGCTGGCAGACAACCTGTCTACGACTGTTGCTAGTCGTCTAATTTTTACATCATTAAGGATTAATCCCAAAATAGGGAACACAGCTCCAAAGACATCTCCAACCATTTCTGCATCTCCTACATCTCTCCTTCCTCTCGATGATGTCTTGCCCTCTATGATCTCTAAGTCTTGGGCATGATATATTTTGGGGAAGATAATTGCCAAGTAACATGAGCCATACCAGTTGTCAGGTAGTCTCACGTAGGCATTTCTTCCACATACAAAATATACATTTGGAATCACTTGCATTCCCTTCAAGAAATCCTTAGTATAGTACTCTAAATTGAAAGCATGTTCACAGCTAACTTCTCCCACGTATACATTTTCATAATACGTTTTGGCTCTGTGAAGACATAACTTTCCTCTCTGCGTTTTATCCAAAGCTATTGGACCACTACTACCCTTTCTCTTGTGTGCCTTCTCTTCTTCGGTCCAATCTGTTTTCCATTGTCCTGATTTTTTCAAAATCTTTTGTCTCCTATTTCGATCATCCACCTGCCCTATGAACTTCTTCTCGACTTCTGACACCTTGCATGTCAGATTATTTCTACGGGCATGTGAAGTATCTAAGGTAATCCAAGGAATGAAAAACTTCGCCAACCTGTCTTCACTTTTCCAGTAGTCCCATTTATTCATTTGTTTATAATTTGGGACTTCTGGTAACACCGCATCATAATTGGAGAAATAGTATTCAAAACTATCTCTCCCATAAAATATACTAAGCAACAAGCTACATGTAATGCCATATGTCAGCGGGAGGTGATGATATCGAATGCCTTCATCTACAGACGCCGGCAACTGCATGCAAACATAGCAGTCCTTAACCTCCATGGCATCCACGTATTCATATAGAAGTTTAGCATAAGCATTTGACCTAAAGTCACCTTGGGACTCATCTACATGTAACCTGCGGGCTTCTGCAGCTAATAACGCTTTTTCTCGAGTGTTTTCCCTTTTCTCCCCAACAACGGTGGGGGTAAGCGTCTCTACAGATTTCACATCGGTTACCTTTGCCTCCTCCTCACGTCCCTCTACATAGGAAACAGTTACCACTAAAGCTATTAATATTATCACTCCTACTATTAGTGTGCCTATTATACATTTAGCTCTGCGGTTCTGGGTGCCGGCTTCCATTTCGTCAGACAGTATGGCTCTCTTGTAACTCAGCCCAAAGTTCTTTTCTTTTCGTTCCTTTACAGTCTCTTTTACTCTTCTTGCTTTTAGAACCACACAACTGGAAGCTGACAACCTTCTTCGCAAAAGTCCTTTAACAGTTCAATATAGACAACCCTAGCCCTTCTCCATCAACTCAGGGAAAGTCCCTAAGATTCTCTGCTTCCTGGGCGCTAGGTAATCTTCTTGTCTTCACGCTTATTTACAAAGTCTTTTAAGCATCTACTATCAGGCGGTCGCCTGCAGCTTCGACAGCAAAGTTCAATATTTCCAAACGAAGATTGTGCTCTTCATGGTCGGTTATCCTTGTACCAAAATCGGGGAATTGCAATTCTGTGAGAAACATGTGCTTTAACTTGCTGAGGCGGGGAGGTCGGGGGAGCATGAATGTCAGTGACCCTTCTTGTTCGACTCCGGGTACTAACAGTCGTATTTCCACTGTGACGATGGGCTCAGAACTGGACACCACCACCGCTCGAATCCTCCCTGTCTCCGGTTTCAAAGACATTTGTCGCCAGATATGTCCACTCAGGGGTGGAGTATCTTCTGTTAGGCACACGCACTCTTCTTGACCTCCTCAAGTTCGGTGCTTCAGCGCCCTGAGCACCTTCTTCCGGGTCTGAATCCTCTGATATCGGAGGAAGGGTTCTCTCTGGAGTTGACCTCAGGCTAGAGCTCCTTCTTTGCGGCCAATCAGCTTCTCCACGTACCCTTCTACTCCTTCTCCTTCTTGTCTGTTCACGCTCTCTGTCAGACCTGTCAGCGTCTGACTCGTACTCCCAGCTACTTTCTCCTTCAGTAGCGTCGTCTGTTTCGCTGTTGTACTGACCGTCCTCAGCTTGGTCAGACTCGTTCCCTGCTTCCGCTGGCACCTCTACAGCTTGGCTAGCCCCCTCTATGGCTTCTCGGTCCTCAGCTGGACGTCTATCCGAGAGAGGAGCTGTTTCTTCCAGAGGTGCTGGAACCCTCCGCGTATGTGACGCGTGGATCCAATTTGGCAGGCCTCCCACCTTCACAGCCGTGTTCGTGATCAGGATGATCTGGAAAGGCCCACGCCAACGAACATCCAGGCAGCTTCTTCTCACGTGTTTTTTCACCAGGACCCAGTCCCCAGGCAACAGGTCATGACACGGGTCCTGGCACGATGGAACCTCGGCAGCCTGCACCTGAAGGGACACAGAATGAATGGCGTCAGACAGCCCCTTACAATAGTCCAGGATCATATCATCTGTGATGTTCAACAATGCAGTAGTTGGTACAGATGGCAACCTCATTGCTCTCCCCATCAACACCTCATGAGGTGACAGCCCCGTTCTTCTATCTGGGGTACTACGGAGGCTCATAAGGACCAATGGCAAAGCGTCAGGCCAACTCAAGGATGTTGATGAACACACTTTTGCAATTCTGGCCTTGATGGTGCCATTTATCTGCTCCACAATTCCTGAGGCTTCTGGTCGGTAACTGCAATGTAATTTCTGATCTATGTTCAGAGCCGCACAAATCATTTTCACAAGCTCGCTGTTGAAATGCGTTCCCCTATCTGATTCCAAAGAGGCCGGCACCCCGAAGCGCGGAATAAGCTCCCTAAGCAGTAACTTGGCTACTGTGAGGGTATCGCACCTACGTGTAGGGTATGCCTCAACCCATCTGGAGAATACGCAAACAACCACCAGGACATAGCGGAGGCGGTTGCACCTTGGCATTTCAATAAAATCTATCTGCATTCGATTGAATGGACCTCCAGACCTCCCTATGTGGCTCAGTGCAACTGGTGTCTTTTTCCCTACATTCAACTGCTGACACGTCACACAACGCTGGCACACTGCTTCGGCTGCTACTCTGAACTTAGGGTTGTACCAGGTCTGTCTAAACACTCTCAGCATAGCATCTCTTCCTAAGTGGACAGGACCATGTATGTGTCTGGCCATTGGGCTCACCATCTCATTGGGCAACACTGCTCTGCCATCTGCTGAGACCCAGAAATGGGCCTCTCCCACCACACATCCTGCCTTTTGCCATGTTTCTTTTTCACAATCAGGAGCATTTTCTTGCATGTCTTTCAGTTCGTCCCAAGTATCAACAGTTTCTAATATCATGGCTAATTCAGTCCTTACATTTATTCCACCCACTTCCACCTCTGTGAAAGAGTACCCTGTTTCCGCGCAATACCGTGCGACTTCGTCGGCATACCTATTGCCCTGTGACACGAAGTCCATATTTCTGGTATGTGCGGTGCACTTCACAACTGCGATACCTGCTGGACACTGCAACGCCTCTAACAACAGGCGCACAAACTCTCCATTGCGAATGGGAGAGCCTGAAGAGGTCATGAAACCTCTTTGAGACCACAACTGCCCGTAATCATGAACTACCCCGTAACCATATTGACTGTCAGTGTATATGGTGACTCGGATTTGATTGCTTGCCAGGCAGGCACGCGTCAGGGCAATAATCTTGGCCACCTGAGCGGAGTGTACTCCTTCCAGGCATCCAGCTTCCACAACTCCAGTAATTGTACAAACAGCGTAAGCTGCTCTCAACTGCCCAACTTCGTCTCTTACACATGAGCCATCGACAAAGAAAATTTCGTCTGGGTCAGTCAGTGGCTCATCTACGATGTCGGGTCTTGGTTTGGTGCATAGTTCAGTCACATCGAGGCAGTCATGGTCTGTACATTCATCATCATCCTCAATATCGTTTGGAAGTGGCATCAAGGTAGCAGGATTTAAAACAGAGCATCTCCTGAGGGTCACGTTCTCTGCAGCAAGAATAACTTGCTCATAGCGCGTGAGCCTGCTGTTCGTCAGATGCTGTGTTTTGGTCCTGGTCATCAATAATTCAACAGAGTGGGGCACATGCACCTCTAACGGATGCCCCATGACTATGTTTTCACACCTCTCAATGCTGACACCTGTTGCGGCAACGGATTTGAGACATCCGGGCAACGCTGCGGCTACTGGGTCTAAAGTAGCCGAGAAATAAGCGACTGGTCTACGGGCATTCCCATGAATTTGGACTAACACAGACAGCGCGCAACCCTCTCTCTCACAACAGTAGAGCAAGAATGGTTTATCGTAATCTGGCATTCCCAGAGCCGGAGCACGACACAAGTCCTCTCTCAGCTGTAGGAACGCCATCAAACAGTCTTTGTCCCATGGTACCGGATCACTCACCTCCTTGTGCGTCAGTTTTTGCAAGGGTTTTGCTTTCAGTGAAAAGTTTGCAATCCACTGTCGGCAATATCCCACCATCCCTAGAAACATCCTGACTTCTCTCTGTGTTTTAGGCGCATTCATCTTCATGATGGCCTCTATCCTGTCTGGTGACACTTTTCGTTTACCTTTCTCAATTCTGTGTCCCAAGTACTGCACCTCTGTCAGGCAGTACTGCAATTTTCCCGGGGACACCTTGTGCCCATTCTCGGCTAGGTGATTTAACAAAGCAATAGAGTCCTCTCTGCAAGCTTCCTCTGTTTCTGACGCCACAAGAAGGTCGTCTATGTACTGGACCAGAACTGACCTCTGGGGCAGCACTAGACTTTCAAGATTTTTCTTCAGAAGCTGGTTAAAGATCGATGGGCTCTCTGTATACCCCTGAGGAATACGACACCATGTTAGGACGCGACCTTCCAGCTTAAATGCGAAAAGAAAATGGCTATCTTCGTCCAAAGGGATCAAAAAGAAAGCCTGGCAAAGATCAATTACAGTAAACCATTCTGCTTGGAACGGTATCTGAAACAGTATTACTGATGGGTTCGGTACCACTGGACAACACGAAACGACTATGTTATTAATCTTTCTGAGGTCCTGGACTATCCGGAATTTCCCATTCGGTTTCTGCAAACCCATAATCGGGGAGTTACATGGGCTACCCACGATTTCCTTCAGTATTCCCTGCTTAATCATGGACTCGATCACGGGTTTTATGCCTGCAATCGTTTCTGGAGTCAATTTATACTGAGGTGTTCTTGGAAACTCAGCATGTGGTTTCACTACAATTTTCACTGGGTCTACTCCTTTCACCAACCCAATCTCTTCCCCAGTGAAATCCCACACTTCTGGGGACACTGTCTCTCTCAGATCCCAGGGGAGCTCATCTACTGTCAGAGTGGGATACAGCTCCACACATATTCTGGAATTTGCGACTTTAAAGTCAGCATCATCGTCATTTGTCAATACCTCCACTCCCTGTGGTGTGCAGTATATGGTGCAATTTAGTTTGCACAAAAGGTCTCTTCCTAGCAGACATACAGGACTAGAATCGCAAACCACAAACTGGTGCTCATCACTGTACTTCCCTATTTTCACCTGCACGGGCTCGGTCAGTGGGCTGGTCATTCTCCTGTTAGCGACCCCCACTACTTGTATGGTCTCTCCAGACATGGGCAGGCCTGGAACTGCGGCTGATCTGATCGTGGATCGAGTGGCTCCTGTGTCCACTAAAAATGTCGTGGGGAACCCTGCCACTTCGGCCTCAACATAGGGTCCCCTCTGGTCCACCTCTAAAGCTGCCCCGAGGGTGCAGTCATCTCTTTCCACTCTCTGTCCAGTTAGTGGGTCCACATAATAGCATTCCTCTCCCCCGACAAACAGGGGCATCTGCCTATATGTCTTACCCATAGTCGCTACCCTGGGTGCCTGCGGGAACTGGGCTCGGGGAGGAGGCCCCCCCCCTTTGAGCACCTTTCCCTGGTACTGCGTTACCCCTCTTGTAGGCGCACTCTGGGTCTCTTCCTCCTCTACCTCCTGTTCTCCTATCTCAACATTATAGGGACACTCGCGTTTCCAATGCCCCACCTCGTTACACTGGTGGCACCTTGTCGTTTTCTTTAAGGCAGCTATATCTATCCTAGGTCTAAAGGTGGAGTTCTCCTCATTGCCCTTATTCTGACTGTACTGTTTCTTTCCCCCAGTACCTGTTCCTGGTTGCTGTTGCTGCTGTCCCCCCTTCCCTGCTGCCTGCATCTGTACCACCATCAGTTTCTCCTTTAGTTTCTTAGCCTTGGAGTCTATTTCATCACAGCAATACCTGGCATATCTCAGTATTTCATCTAGGGGTTTATTTTGCCAACAAATCAAGTGTTGCTGGATCATCAAACTAATATCCGGTCTCAGGCCCAAGACGAACTTGGACACAAATTGCCCTATGTCCTTTGGGTCCATTACATCCAGACCGCTATACTGTTTAAACGCCTTCAGCAATCTCTCATAGTATTCGTGGACTGTCTCTTTGGGTTCCTGTCTTGTTCGGTCTATTTTGACCCAATCTATGTCTTGCATTGGCACTTTATCTTTCAGCCAAGTCATTACTCTCTCGAATTTTGCCATTACAATCTCAGACGGCCCATTAGTCTTAGCATCTCTCTCTGGCTCAGTTATGGGCCACTCAGCGCTAACCTTGCATGCCGTCCACAAATCTCCAGGCACTACAATGTCAAACAGCGTGTTCAGATCTATCCATAGGACCTTTGAGATTTTTACGAATCTCTCAACTTGCTTGTACCACTCCACTGGGTTTTCCCGCAATTTCGGGAAGGAGGTGGTAAAAGCGGCTAAATCTCCCCTACTCCACGGGACGTGGACGTAGGTCCCATTTGCAACTTCCCTCAAAGGGTATGCCTCTACTCCCTGCTGTCTTCCTGGTGTCATACCAAGTGTGCTTCTCCTGACGGTCCCTTTCTTGGACCACCTCTCTTCCCACTTATCTAGTGCCCTCCATGTCCTTATTCCAGTAATCAGTTCCCTTATGTGCGTCTTCAATCCAATCGTTCTCCTCTCATCTAGGTCTCGATCTGAGTAATGTAGCCTGAGGTTTCCCTGTAGTGCTTTGGTCCTTGACAGGTCCACCATATATTTGCCTGCCAGTTCTACTAATTTCTCATGGATTGCTCTCGCCTTTCGAGTTACGTCCTTTGCCATGAACAGAATTTCCTCCTGCTCATACATTTCCATTCTTTCTAAGGGCAGGGTACCATCTACCATGTCATCCAGATCTGACCTTAAGCTGGAGACATCGAGTCTTTTGGCTTTCATCTCAGCTCGCAATATCTCTTTCGAGGGAGGTTCACAGGTTTCTCTCCCATCCCAACTCCGGGCCCTACGTTTGGGTTCGGGAGAGTTAAGGAGTGCTCTCCCTTGCTCCCACCTTTCTAGGTCCCATGCCCTGCCATCCGATCTTGGAAGGTGATGGAATACGGGCCTGTTACCCCCAATCTTACTTTGCCCATTCTCTCTCTCTTCTCTCTTTTCGCAGCATGCCTCTCTGCTATCCTCTCTCCGGTCTCCATTCTCTCTCGGTCTAGTATCACTCAGTATCTGATACGATCCTTCCTGGTTCCCCATATTCCCTGGACTTCGCTCATGGCCGTCATCACAGGGACTATGGTGCGACCTCTCGCAACTCCCATTCTGTTCTCTGTTGCCGGGCACACAGTGGATACACTTAAAGCTGTCTCTATACTCTCGAGTCCTTCGGTCTCCTTCGTTATGTTTTGGGCGAGACACCCCCCCGTTTCCTGGGCCCCCGTTTTCTAGGCCTGATCTACCTCCACTCCGGGCCCAATGGGTGACTCCCCTACTATCGTTCTCCCTCCCGTCCCACTCCGGGCTGCTCTCCTCAGCCCCGCAGTGAGTCCGGGCTCTGCTATCCTGACTTTCTCTTCCAGCTTCCGCAGCTATGATGCTCTTGTGAGCCTCAACTGCCTCATCCCACTTCTTCATGTACTCGTTTAGCTCCTGAAAGGATTTCCGTCCTGCTCCCCTCATATCCTCTGGCCATCTATGGCCCCCCGGATCTCCTGCTGTGTGTACTGGGGTGCTCCAATCTTTTGGTATCGGCAACAGGCTTGGGGAGTTAATCGTATCGTTCCTCCTTGCCATCTCTGCTCTTTCTCTGTCCCTCCGTACCCGTTCTTCCCCTCTAGCTCTCTCTGGGTCATATATCGATACTATAGGACCTATGGTAACAGGTACCTGTAGTGCATCGGGTAGTGCGTAGGATGTGGCACACTCCGTTTCTGGCGCCCTTTGCACCACAAACCTCCCGACTACCTGCTGCACTTGGCTAGGCTGGGACAGTTCTTTCTTCGCAGCGGGATCCCAATCGGGACTGGGAAGCGGCCCATGCTCTCCTGCATTGCCCCCCCCTTTCTCACTATTCTCGACATCTCCCCCTGCTCTGTTATACGGGGGTGGCCTGTCTGTCAATAATCTGTTTATCAAGCTGTCCTCTGTCTCGCTCTCATCATCTTCTTCTAGGGGGCTTTTGTTCCCGGGCATCTCTAACACTGGATACAATTTATTTACTTCCATGTTATGCACTCTCCATCTTTTAGCATCCGCATCCCACTTTGCATCTTGTACTACCCTTACCGATCGTTTCACCCTTTCTTGTCGTCTGTTCATGTTCTTTTCATGCGCTGCCCTAATCCATGCATTAAGGGCTTCAAACTGGGTCGGTCTAGGCAAGGGTCTCGTTGCGGTCATAATTGCTTTTTATCGGTGTAACACCTCTAATCTGAACGTCCCGTACTTTGGGAACGTCAGTTCCTCATTTCCGTCTGTAATCTTACTCCACTCTGAGATCCACAGAATTGTGTGCAGCCCAACATTTGCCGCCATATAATAAGCCGGCGTACCCTCCGGCTGTTAGGAATCAAGCTAGTCCTACCTTTGTGACCATGCCTTGCTATCATATGACCAGGGGTAGGGAGATAAATAGCCAGTCCTACCTTTAGCTCACTGCTCGATATTGCCAGTGTTTGGATTCCCTTCCTGGTTGATGGTTGCTGAAGTCGGCTGAGCTGAGCTTTTTCATCTTGTAGCTAAAAATCCCTTGTTGCTGCCTTGTTTTCTCTCACGGGCTCGTGAGAGAGTTAGGGGTTTTTCCTTTTCCTTTTTGGTCCATTCCCTGCCTTTCTCTTTTCCCCATTAGTTGTTTAGCGGTATCCCGGTATCCCCTTCCCTCCCTCTTCTATATTTTCCTGTCCCTCGAGCGTTTTCTTTTTTAGGGTGAATTGGGGGCTCCCGTTCATTCCAGCGTGTTGTCATCTTTGCAAACGCTGACTTTCCGAGGCGAAGACGCTATCTCTAGCGCGTCTCGGTTCAGATTCAATCCGCCTCGTTATTTGCGGAAGTGACGTTTCGGGTCACTCCGCGGCGGTTTCAGTTCCCGTAGCGCTGCTGCATAGCGCATCGGAGGATTCCCTGCCCTTGGCCCCTTCTGAATAATTAATTGAGCACTACGGGGGTTTTTTTTGGTAACGGCAGTTAGCCGTCCCTGACCTTTTTTCCCCACGTTATAATTTTGATAATAGGACACTTGCCGATATTGCTCCTTTCCTCATTTTGCTGCGATTAGAAGTGCAGACCAAGGAGTACCACGTTGTTTTGTTGCTGTACTCCGCCTCTTTACGAAGCAAAGCCTGCATGAGTCACAGGTGAGAAGGGTTGTAGGGTGGATAAGGCATGGTCCTGGGAGGCTGGTGCTATTGGGAACTTGTATCTATGTAAGGTGTTGTTTTCTTCTTATAATTGCTACAGGTGCAGAAGCGTAAAGATAAAGGGAGCAGTGTCCTGAAATCTACAAGGGTGGTAGACTTGGTGTCTCCTCTATATTACCACCCTCTTTTCTTGCCCATAGGTGCCCCCACAGTGTTGCTCCTGTGGGTGTCCAGTGGACGGGGGAAGGGGATTGGTACATGCTACGTTCCTGCAGTGCTTGGGCCGGTGGGAGTCTAACAGAATATCGAGCCCACGTTCATACAGCACTGCCCGGACTAGCATGGATGAGGATGGTAATCCGCTGGGTGGCGGTACAGGGGGTCCCTCTATGCAGGATATCATGGGAGCGGTACATACCCTGCAGGCACAGGTGCAAGAATTGCAGCAGGAGAATGTAGGGCTGAAGCAGGTGTTAGTGGCAGTAAGAGCCCGCGAACAGTCACAGCAGAGGGGCACTACTCCCGTTATTCAACCAGCTACCTTCCAGTATACTGGAGGAGCGGGATCTAGTACAGCTAGCGGCGGTTCACCAATAGCAGTAACTGTCTCCACTCCTGTGGCAGTGCCCTTGGCCCCCCCTGAAAGATTCACAGGAGACAGTGACAAATTTGGCACCTTCATGAACCAGTGTCAACTGCACTTTATGTGCAGAACTAATGCTTTTCCTGACGACTCCGCTAAAATTGCTTTCATATTGTCATATCTGGCTGGTAACGCGGCCCAATGGGCGATTCCGTTAGTGGAAAATAACGATCGGGTATTGTACAACTACCAGGCGTTTAAAGTATTAATGCATAGTCTATTTGCCAAACATGCGTTCATGCAGGCCAGTGACGCCGAACTGTTGAAACTGCGGCAGGGCAGGCAGGACTTGTTGTCTTATATAGCCAACTTTAATCGCTTGGTCTCTGAGACGCATTGGCCGACTGAAAAGAGGACGTCCCTTTTCTATCAAGGGTTAAACGAAAAATTGAAGGACATAGTGTCTCAGGTGGTGGATCCTCCAGAAGACTGTGCGGCATTTATAGACTTGGTAGTGAAACTTAACCATAGGGTGACAGAACGGCGAGGTGAACGTAACCGATTTCAGTACTCAAGAGGTGGTTATGTGAAACCAGAGGTAAAGGCGGGAGGTGAGAGTAAGGCCACACCCGAGCCTATGGAGATAGGTGGGGTACGAGGTCCTTTGACAGCTGAGGAAAAGAAGAGAAGGAGAGAGAAAAACTTATGCTTGTATTGCGGACAAGGGGGGCATTTTGCACGTGATTGTCCCGTGAAACCTTCGGGAGTAGGGTTTGGGAAGAAGGTGGCATGTATACATAAAGAACGGATCAAGGAGAAGGACCAGTCAGTACAATACGAGGTGGTGGGGGCGATTGATCAGGCTCCTAGGCACTTTGTGATTAATGCTCAGCTATTGATATCTGCGCAGAGCCGTGTCCCGGTGTCTGTGTTACTTGATTCTGGGGCCACCGGGAATTTCATGGATATTTCGATGGCGGATAAGTTGATGGTCCCTTGCCAGCTAAAGGAACAACCAGAGCCAGTAAGGGCCATTGATGGAACCGAGTTGACCTCGGGGTGTATCACCAGACAGACCGAGCCCTTGGGTTTAGTGTGTGACAATGGGCATGTGGAATCCGTGGTTTTCGATTTGATCGATGCCCCCTCGTTTGGCTTGGTTCTGGGGGTCCCGTGGTTACAAACGCACAACCCCAGGATTGACTGGGTACAGAGATTGGTCACCCTGGACTCGGTATACTGCTTAAAGAACTGTTATGTAGTGGCGGCGGAGCAGATTAACCCTTTGTCCTGTGCGGCCACCGAGACGTGTAGAATCCCTCCACAGTATGCAGCCTATGAGGAGGTGTTTGACAAAGAGTGTGCCCAAGGCCTCCCTCCCCACAGGTCATATGATTGTAAGATCGACCTCATACCAGGGGCCCCGTTGCCATGTAGTCGGGTTTATGCTTTATCCGAACCAGAAGAGGCTCATCTGAAGACCTATATAGATGAGATGTTGTCATTGGGGTACATACGCCCTTCCTCTTCACCCGTGTCATCGGCTATCTTTTTTATACCGAAGAAGGAGGGGTCCTTGAGGGCGTGTGTGGACTACCGTACCCTGAATTCCGCCACGGTTAAGAACCGTTACCCTCTCCCACTCATCTCCGTATTACTGGACCAACTCCGCAAGGCTACAGTGTTCACAAAACTGGACTTGCGGGGCGCATATCATCTTATCAGAGTCCGGCCAGGGGATGAGTGGAAGACGGCTTTTAAGACAAAGTATGGATTGTTCGAATACACTGTAATGCCGTTTGGTCTATGTAACGCGCCCACGGCGTTTCAATTCTTCATAAATGAAGTACTTGGGAAATATCTGGACCAAACCGTTATAGTGTATTTAGACGACATTCTCATTTATTCGGAAAAAGGACTTGAGCACACAGAGCATGTGAGGCAGGTGTTACGGACATTACAGGAACATCATTTGTACGCCAAGTTAGAGAAATGTCAGTTTGGGGCTTCTGAAGTGGAGTTCTTGGGTTTTGTTATTTCTGCATCAGGCATTCGTATGGATCCAAAAAAGATTCAGGCTATTGTGTCCTGGCCAGTGCCGACGAATGTAAAACAAATACAGATGCTCCTAGGTTTCGCTAATTTTTATCGGCGTTTCATTCTCCATTTCTCCGAGATAGTGGCCCCAATAACTCGCCTCCTGAGAAAGGGCGTTCCTTTTGTTTGGGCTAGTGAAACTCAGGAGGCTTTTCAGATGTTGTTGAAACAGTTTGTGTCTGCCCCTGTATTGGTGCACCCTGATCCTGCCCTGCCGTATTTTGTTGAAACAGATGCGTCCTTGTGCGCGGTAGGGGGCGTGTTGTCGCAGAGAGACGAAGCCACTGGCCATATGCATCCAATTGCGTTCTTTTCCAAAACTCTATTGCCAGCGGAACGCAATTATACGGTGGCAGAGAGAGAACTGTTGGCGGTTAAACTAGCGTTTGAGGAATGGCGCCATTATTTATGGGGTGCTCGTCATGTAATCACCATCTACACCGATCATAAGAACTTAGAATTCTTTCGTTCTGCAAGGGCATTAACACCGCGGCAGATGAGATGGGTTTTGTTTTTTAATGAATTCGATTTCATTATAACATATCGACCTGCAGCACAACAAGTGAAATCTGATGCGCTCTCTAGAATCCATGTGGACATGAAGGACGAAAGTTCCGTGAGTGCAAGCAGGACCATGATAGACCCGGAGAGAATCATAGGGGCATTGACGATGGAAGACTTTCCAGCTCTAGTGAAAGACCGGTTAAGTCATTTGGATCTGGCCCCTTGGTTATCCCTGCCACAAATGGAGATGAAGGATGGGCTGTTGTATAAGGATGGCAAGTTGTTTATTCCCCCTGGGCTGAGGGATGAGGTGTTGGGGTGGTGTCATTCCTCTACCTTGGCAGCACACCCGGGTATACGAAAGACGAAGGACCTGTGCCTGAGGTGGTTTTGGTGGGAGTCCATGTCAAGAGATGTTCAGGGTTATGTAAGTGCGTGTCCAGTGTGTGTAACGAGCAAGCCCTCGCATTGCAAACCTTCGGGACTTTTACAGCCTTTGGCAGTACCACCTGGTCCCTGGCATTCTTTGAGCATGGATTTCGTAACCGATCTACCTACTGTCACAGGTCTTACTACAGTATTGGTGGTGGTAGATATGTTCACCAAGATGGCCCACTTCATCCCGTTTCCTAAGATTCCTACCGCAAAGGAGATGGCAATGGCGTTCATGTCCTCAATTGTACGTTTACATGGGTTACCGGAGGTGATTGTATCCGATAGAGGGGCCCAGTTTGTTTCACACTTCTGGTCTGAGTTATGTCGGGTGCTTAAGACCAAGATCTGTCTCTCTTCAGCTTACCACCCCCAGACTGACGGCCAGACTGAACGCACTAATCAGACGATGGAGCAATACTTGCGGTGTCTGATAGCGTCCTTGTTGTGCGATTGGGTCACTGCCCTGCCCATCGCGGAGTTTGCCTATAACAACAGCGTGCACTCCGCCTTGGGCATGTCCCCTTTTTTCTGTTCCCTGGGGTACCATCCAAGGGCGATGGCGATACAACCCACGGGTCGCGTGCCAGCCATTGACAGTATATGTAGGCAATTGGGGGAAGTCTGGACCTTGGCTAGGAATAGTCTTCTGGAGGCAAAGGAGGCTATGAAGACTCAAGCGGATAAACACCGTGTTCCCGCTCCTGCCTACACGACTGGGGATCTAGTGTGGCTGTCTTCCCGCAACTTGAGGTTGCAGGGTCCGCGTAAACTGCAGCCCAGGTTTGTGGGTCCTTATCCCATTCTCCAGGTCATCAATCCAGTAGCAATGAAACTTAAGTTACCCCAGGAGTATAGTGTACATCCTGTTTTCCATACTTCACTGCTCAAACCCTATGTGCCAACAGATCAGGTGCTACCACCCCCCCCCGGCGGTCTTGATTGATGGACAGGAGGAATACGAGGTCCAGGCTATCCTGGATTCGAAGCGTGTCAGGGGACGTTTACACTACTTAGTGGACTGGAAGGGGTACACTAAAGACGACAGGTCCTGGGAGCCAGCTGGGGAGGTTCACGCCCCGCGGTTGGTTCGGGCATTCCATAGATCGCACCCCTCCAAGCCCAGACCGGTGGGGAGGATTGTCGGGGGGGGGTACTGTTAGGAATCAAGCTAGTCCTACCTTTGTGACCATGCCTTGCTATCATATGACCAGGGGTAGGGAGATAAATAGCCAGTCCTACCTTTAGCTCACTGCTCGATATTGCCAGTGTTTGGATTCCCTTCCTGGTTGATGGTTGCTGAAGTCGGCTGAGCTGAGCTTTTTCATCTTGTAGCTAAAAATCCCTTGTTGCTGCCTTGTTTTCTCTCACGGGCTCGTGAGAGAGTTAGGGGTTTTTCCTTTTCCTTTTTGGTCCATTCCCTGCCTTTCTCTTTTCCCCATTAGTTGTTTAGCGGTATCCCGGTATCCCCTTCCCTCCCTCTTCTATATTTTCCTGTCCCTCGAGCGTTTTCTTTTTTAGGGTGAATTGGGGGCTCCCGTTCATTCCAGCGTGTTGTCATCTTTGCAAACGCTGACTTTCCGAGGTGAAGACGCTATCTCTAGCGCGTCTCAGTTCAGATTCAATCCGCCTCGTTATTTGCGGAAGTGACGTTTCGGGTCACTCCGCGGCGGTTTCAGTTCCCGTAGCGCTGCTGCATAGCGCATCGGAGGATTCCCTGCCCTTGGCCCCTTCTGAATAATTAATTGAGCACTACGGGGGTTTTTTTTGGTAACGGCAGTTAGCCGTCCCTGACCTTTTTTCCCCACGTTATAATTTTGATAATAGGACACTTGCCGATATTGCTCCTTTCCTCATTTTGCTGCGATTAGAAGTGCAGACCAAGGAGTACCACGTTGTTTTGTTGCTGTACTCCGCCTCTTTACGAAGCAAAGCCTGCATGAGTCACAGGTGAGAAGGGTTGTAGGGTGGATAAGGCATGGTCCTGGGAGGCTGGTGCTATTGGGAACTTGTATCTATGTAAGGTGTTGTTTTCTTCTTATAATTGCTACAGGTGCAGAAGCGTAAAGATAAAGGGAGCAGTGTCCTGAAATCTACAAGGGTGGTAGACTTGGTGTCTCCTCTATATTACCACCCTCTTTTCTTGCCCATAGGTGCCCCCACAGTGTTGCTCCTGTGGGTGTCCAGTGGACGGGGGAAGGGGATTGGTACATGCTACGTTCCTGCAGTGCTTGGGCCGGTGGGAGTCTAACACCGGCGGAGCTTCTTCCCCTTCATAAGATCTCCGCCTCTCTCTTTTAAACACCGCTCTTAACCATTTAAAACACTTCATGATTATGCGCACGATTTCCAGCTTGAATACTTTGTTTACTTCCTGATGACAATCCACCAATCCTAGCGCGGCTTTGCTAGCTGGCCTATCGCAGCGCGGTCTTTCACCGGCCGGCCAATCCCAGCGCGGCACTTTCTGACGTCACTAGTCTCCGCTTCGCAGCAGCATCCCTCCTTTCTCAGCTCTCCTCGCGGTCATGCATGCGTCCCATTCATACCCTGAAAAATGACTACTTCCGACCAAGCGGTCACTTCCCTCGACTGTACGGCCACAGTCTATTTGTAATTGTCAACACAACTGACGAGATCTCTATCGTCTCTCTGATAGGTTCTTTACACACACAGTAACCTCCGACCAGCGTCCGTTACTCACGCACTCACTCTTACGTTCCCCCTATCTGGTCCTTCGGGTGATCAATGGTACCTCATGACCCCCTTCACACTAGTTAACAATTACTCTGGGTGTCCGATACACCCGAACCACTTAAGCTCTCCTTGAACTTAAGATTTTCTCCGGTTGCGCGCGCTCACAACCTGTTCCACAGTCTCTCTACAGGCATTCAACTCCGCCAAACATTACAACACAGATACAATACAAAAACACCGCAATCTAGCACGCATGACCCTTTATACTCACTCTCGACCGATACTGCTGCTTTTTCTGTCTCGCGTCATCCGGTCCTTCTTCGGCGGGCGGTTCTTCCGATCATCGATCTCTAGGGGCCTTGGGGTAATCTAACCTGGCCTAGATCACCTTCCTCAAGAAGGCAACCATCCTCTATAGCTACCAACTGGAAGGGCGAGATTTTGATCGATACCTTATCACTATTGATCTAAAACCCCGATCTGGTCGACTGAACCTTTGTTGCCTGTCATTGAGGAAAGAAAGTGCATCTCTTACCAAGTCAGTTCACCCAATAAAGGACTCCGCTTCAAAAGATCACAAACAACTTCTTGCTTTCAAAGATTTATTATAAAGTCAAGATAAGCTGCAGGTACAAGCATCTCAGGATGAGATTTACAAGATACACGGGCCCAACTACATACATGTGCTCTCTGAAAGCCCTCAGGCGAGCAACGGAAACTACAAGGACGAGTTCCAAGAATAATAAAGCTATCAGCATGGACACATACTGAGATCTCTCCGTCATTTACTTTGGAAGGAAAACACACAGGTTAGGCTGTCCCTACCCTGCTCTAGATGGTATCCCTACTCAACCAGGTCTCAACCTATCAAAAGGTGTCAGCAGTGAATGACCCCCAAGGGAAGTCACCCACTCTCAAGCTCTTGGTGAAAACCTATAGTTCTCCAGTCATAACCCCTCTCTGCCTACCCATCCGCTCTCTAAAGGGTCCTCAGGCATCTGCTCTAACTCCACCCAGGGGTGCTGTCCCTAATGCAAAAACATAACAACATTTGGGACGCCCCTCGTGAGACGCCCCTCACGTGGTGTAGCTTCTGGCTTTTTCCATGATGAGGCTTCGTGGTTAGAGTTGACCTTGCTTCTCAGACTCTTCTCCGGCCCGCTGATACCCCTTAAAACATTCCGGAACCCTCCTCCATGTCTGGGCCGTGTCTTGAACAACCCTCTATTCATTCAATTATAATTGGATCCCCCCTTTCTCTTGCAGACAGACATCGGCAGCCAAAACCCCAATTCTCATAGACTTCCAACTAAGTTTGCAACATTCCTCAGCCCAGACCAGTACGTGTAAATCAATGTTAAAACATTTCAGGCCTACAGCATTTCTCATAATGATTATAGCATTCAACTTCTTCTTTAATTAATAGCATGTTAGTACTCTTATTCTATGATTCGGTAAACACATCTATAAATCATGGCCCATTAACGTTATTACTAAACATTAGTGCAATCCATGTCGTGAAATAAACCACCTTCCCCCTCCCTTCCAGCTCTGGCCCTGAGGCCTACCACGTTCTACGTTTAACCGTATGCCATCTTACATTTTAGCAGCCACACGACATGGATTCAGGAATAATCACGTCTAATAAAATCATATAGTTTCATACATTTCTGCCTTAGTTCCACTTCTACTTAAATCTCTACATTAACTACACATTTCAGAATATAGATGTAGGTACTATCAGCACTCATGGCATTTCTCTTCATGACTTGTGCTTACTACGTGTAAGTGTGGTGTACTTCTACATTTAGGTCAGTTTGCGCTCTCTCAGTGATATGTAAATAATCGAAGTCGGTCTACTGCAGAGAATGCCCTTGTTGAAACTGAACATTCAGTTCCTAATAGGCTCTCAAATTGACTTATTAACACAATGCTATCCAACAATGCACAAATTGTACAGCCAACAGCCAATCAGTCAAAGCAAACATGGGAACAAAAGCGACCGCATCCGATACATCACACCTATTGCCAGATGCTGCTTCCTGTGTCAACATCTAGAGGACGCTCCCAAATTGGAATTCCCTATGAGAGGAAACTTGCGGGACCTGAAAAACAAAGCTGTGCGCTGGATGGCAAAACGCACCTGTCATGTTACACTTTTATATAATTAAATAATAATTGAGAAGGGTGAACTGCATGGGGAATTCCCGAAAAATAGGTCATGGGGATTGTATCATTGTTAACATTCGTCATCTGGATGTCGTAAAGTGTCTGTTAGCTAAACTTTATCGAAGACAACAGTCCTCAGATGATCCTGATGGGGAGAAAACATGGAACCGGTGAAAATAAAAGAACCATGAGAGGGGAGGGAGGAGAAATCACACCAGCCTTGAAGATACGAATGCTGCACTTTAGTTATTAGATCGTGAAATGTGGCTAGAATTAAAATAAAATAGGGGCTAAAGAAGGTTTGAGTGCCAGAGATGCCACACAGCTCGTGTGTTTACAAGAAACTTGGGGGAAGTGGGAGGTTTTAATGTTGAAGGCTTCGTTCCTTTGTTTGACCAGCAATGCCATCAAACAGTGGAGGGACTGACGGGGGTATGGCGGTATTATTACCAACCACAGCGCCCCTAATTATGACGAAAACCTACACAAAATCTCAGTTTTTTTAGTTTATTACTTTTTCAAATTGACAGGAAACATGATTTTTCCTTTCTATAACGGTATATTTAACGAAACTAGAAATAAGGTAATAGTTCATCTTGAAAACGAATTAGAACATTTTACGTGAGGTTATGGGGCTGGCTGGATCTATATATGCGCGGGAGACTTCAATGTAAGTTAGTGCCCATTTGCACCGAGGGAGGTCTGAATTATGCTGATGTACTAGGCAGGGGGCAGCTGTACTTTCCGCATGAATTAAATGACCAAGCTATAAAATGAGTTGATATTTAAATATAATCTAAAATTATTGGAACAAACCACTTCCCTACCAACTTATAGTGGGAATTCAAATCGTTCGGGGTTGACCCCCGCATTTTAGTGACCTTTTTTTCTCTAATGCTAGTTCTTAATATCAAAATCGAGCACAAAAAAGGGTTACAACTAGCAGCAAATATTGAAACATCGGGCAATACTGGTATAAGCCTTAATTGGACATGGGTAAGTAAACCTGCCTTTAAAGACAGGATTGTAAAAGAGATTCAAGAAGATGTTAATACCTGTAAAGAATGGGATGGTGACTCATGTAAGATACTGTTAATGTTATCTGGATTTGTAAAGCACAGCTGCTACCCGAAGGTGTCCTGGCGCTGAGGTGAGGTCCTACCAGTGGAATACATAAGTGAATGTTGCTGGTTAGTTGTTAAAGAGCCAAGTTGTTAGGGCCTTCCTGAAGGCCAACAGATTAGTCATACTTCTTAAATGTAGAGGAAACCTGTTCCAAGCCTTAGCTGCATTGGTGGTGAAACTTCTACCCCCCCCCCCCCCCCCCCCATTTAGCTTTTTTATTCGTGGGGTTGCTCCAAGCTTGGCATCTGATGAAGGGAGTGTTCTTTTTGGTATATACCAGCGGAGTTGTTGCCTTAGATAGTCTGACCCAGATCCCTGCAGGGCCTTGAACACCAGGCAAAGGGCCTTAAATTGGGTGCACTTTTTGACTGGTAACCAGTGGAGTTTTTTTATAGAGGAGGAGATAGATGCATGCTTAGGGATACCTGTAAGGAGTCTAGCCGCTGCGTTCTGCAGCATCTGCAATTTATGCATGGCACCTTCTTACAACTTGAGGTATAGACCATTGCAATAGTCCAGCCTGGACAATACGAGGGCCGAAACTACTATTTGTTGTGCATCTTTCGGAAGTAGGGGCATTATTTTCCTACAGGTTCTGAGAATGAGTGAGGTGGTTGATGTCACTGCGTTAATCTGGTCTTTAAAGCTTAAAGTGTCATTGATCCAAATTCCCAGGTTCTTCACCTTCTTGGTGGGGGATGGTAGTGGGCCAAGGGCAGATGGCCAGCAGTTTGGGGTCCAGAAGAGGGGTGGTTGCCAAAAAGTACCACCTCCATTTTGCTGGAGTTGATCTTTAGGCAGTCCGTGCCATCCAATCACTCACTGTATACATACAGTTCTGAAGCTTAGAAGCAGTATCACCTTGTTTGTCAGGTCGAATATTGACCACAATATGGGTATCGTCAGTGTAAGATGTGAGACTATACCCAAAAGACTCAATAAGCAGGGCTAGCGAGGAAACATAAATGTTAAAAAGTGTGGGGCTCAGAGAGGATCCCTGGGGAACTCCACAGGGTAGGGAAAAAGCTTCAGCCTCAAAATTATCTAGTTTGACCATTTGAGTTCTGAAAGAAAGGATTTATGGAGAGCTTGTGGCGTTTGTTTGACACCTATTTCTTCCAAACGGTCCACTAGTAAGTTGTGGTGGACCATATCAAATGTCGCCAAGAGGTCCAGTATGATCAGGGCGGCACTTCCTCCCTGATCAAGAATGGCCCTGATCTCCTCTGTGGATCTGATGACTGCAGTTTCCGTACCATCAATCAATCAATCAAAGCATTTATATAGCGCACTACTCACCCGGAGGGTCTCAAGGCGCTAGGGGAGGGGGGGTCCGCTACTGCTCGAACAGCCAGGTCTTGAGCTGCTTCCTGAAGGCAAGGTGGTCCTGGGTCAGGCGGAGGTGGGTCGGGAGGGAGTTCCAAGTCTTGGGGCCAGGTAGGAGAAGGACCTTCCTCCTATTGTGGCTCTTCGGATGCGGGGGACGGCGGCGAGGGCGTGGCTGGTTGATCGAAGCTGGCGTGAGGGAGCGTAGAAGTTGAGGCGGCTGTTGAGGTATCCTGGGCCTTGGTTGTGTAGGGCTTTGTGTGCGTGGGTGAGGAGGCGGAAGGTGATTCTCTTGTTGACCGGGAGCCAGTGCAGATCTCTCAGGTGTCCAGAGATGTGGCTGCGACGGGGGATGTCCAGGATGAGTCGTGCTGAGGCGTTCTGAATCCGCTGGAGTCTCTTCTGGAGTTTGGCGGTGGTTCCGGCGTAGAGGGAGTTGCCGTAGTCCAGACGGCTGGTGACGAGGGCCTGGGTGACTGTCTTCCTGGTCTCGGTGGGGATCCACCGGAAGATCTTACGTAGCATGCACAGGATGTTGAAGCACGACGAGGAGACGGCGTTGACTTGTCTGGTCATGGAGAGGGAGGAGTCCAGGATGAAGCCCAGGTTGCGTGCGTGGTCTGTTGGTTTGGGTGCGCTGCCCAGGGCGGGGGGCCACCAGGAGTCGTCCCAGGCGGAGGGTGAAGATCCCAGGATGAGGACTTCCGTCTTGTCCGAGTTCAGTTTCAGGCGGCTGTTCATCATCCACTTGGCTACGTCTGTCATCCCTTCGTGTAGGTTGGTTCTGGCGGTGGCTGGGTCGTTGGTGAGGGAGAGGATCAGCTGGGTGTCGTCGGCGTAGGAGATGATGTTGAGGTTGTGTTGGCGTGCGATGGCTGCGAGGGGATCATGTAGACATTGAAGAGGGTTGGGCTGAGCGAGGAGCGTTGAGGAACGCCGCAGATGACTTCGGTGGCTTCTGATCTGAACGGGGGGAGGCGGACTCTCTGTGTCCTTCCGGCGAGGAACGAGGTGATTCATTCCAGTGCCTTCTCCT
Source organism: Lissotriton vulgaris (assembly GCF_964263255.1). NCBI lineage: Eukaryota > Metazoa > Chordata > Amphibia > Caudata > Salamandridae > Lissotriton > Lissotriton vulgaris. The sequence continues at coordinate 209,193,054 of NC_141695.1, forward strand.
GGAGTCCGATGCTGCTGGGGCGCTGCACTAGGGTGCGGTGGCAGACAGTGTCGAAGGCCGCGGAGAGGTCAAGGAGGATGAGGGCCGCTGTTTCCCCGTTGTCGAGCAGGGCTCGGATGTCATCGGTGGCTGCGATCAGGGCGGTCTCGGTGCTGTGGTTGGCCCGGAAGCCAGACTGCGAGAGGTCGAGGGATCCGTTCGTCTCGAGGAAGGCGGCCAGCTGCTTGTTGACGGTCTTCTTGATAACTTTTGCAGGAAACGGGAGCAGCGAGATGGGGCGGTAGTTCTTGAGGTCGGTGGGGTCGGCTGATGGCTTCTTTAGTAGAGCGCTGAGTTCGGCGTGCTTCCAGCTCTCCGGGAAGGTAGCGGTGTCGAAGGAGGTGTTGATGATGTCCCGCAGGTGGGGTGCGATGACAGTGTCGGCCTTGTTGAAGACGTGGTGAGGGCAGGGGTCGGTCGGAGATCCGGAGTGGATGGAGTTCATCGTGCGGATGGTGTCTTCGGTGCTGATCGGGGTCCAGGCGTGGAGGGTGGTGGTGGGGGGCGGTGGTTCGGTCATGGCGTGCGTCGGTTGAGTGCTGAAGCTGTTGTGTATGTCCGCGATCTTGTTGTGGAAGTAGGAGGCGAGGGAGTTGCAGAGGTCTTGCGAAGGGGTGATGTCGTTATTTCCGGCGTTGGGGTTGGAGAGCTCTTTAACGATGTTGAAGAGTTCCTTGCTGTTGTGTGCGTTGCTGTCCAGTCGTTCCTTGAATGTAGTTTTCTTGGTGGCGTGGATCAGTTGGTGGTGTTTTCGGGTGGCGAGCTTGAGGGCAGTTATGTTGTTCGGTGTTGGGTCTCTGCGCCAGGTTCTCTCGAGGGCTCAGCAGTTCTTCTTGGAGCTCTTGAGTTCGTCGGTAAAACCATGGGGCTTTCTTGCTGCCGGGTCTGCTAGGCGGGGTCTTCAGAGGGGCGAGGTCGTCTGAGCAGTTGCTGATCCACTTCGCGAGGTTGGTGGCAGCCTGGCTTGGGTTCGTTGCGCTGGTGGGAGGGTTCATGCTCAGGGAAGTCGCGAGCTGGTCGGCTGTGATCTTGTTCCAGCTTCTGCGTGCAACCTGTTGCTGGTGGTGGTGGATCGTGGTCCTTCTGAAGCTGAAGTGGACGCAGCTGTGGTCCGTACAGTGGAGTCCGGTGGCGTGGCTGAAGGTGATGTCCTTGCTGGATGAGAAGACGGGGTCGAGTGTGTGTCCCTCTCTAAACCCGTATTGGGTGTAGTCAAGTGTCTCGGAACGGATGAGAAAGTGGTTGAGCTGGGCATTCATGTTTTTTTCAATAATCTTCGCTGGAAGGGGCAGTCTAAAGATGGGTCTAAAATTGTTTGGATCCTTGGCGACTGGGGGGGTTGATTATGATTGCGGTGATTCCGCATCCTCAGGGCCGGTGGAAGCCACCGCCGGCCCGGAGGATGCAGTATCACCGCTGCGGACCTTCAAAACCCCCACCGCCAGATTATGATGGTGGTGGGATCAGCGGCGGACGGCAGGTCCGTCCGCCGCTGAACCGTGGCGTGTTGGCCGCAATTTGGTGGCAGTGTCTGCAAGACACCGCCAGCCAAATTACGATGGGTTTGAAAACATGCTTTTCCGCTGCGGATTTACCGCAGTGGAAAAGCATGTGGACAATAGCTTCTGGGGGGCCCTTGCGGGCCCCCAGGGTGTCGGGGGGTGGAAGGTGCACATGGGGGGTACCTATGGTACCTCACTGCATTAACATGCACAAAGCGGCAGGCACCCCGCGGTGCCTGCTGCTTTGTGCATGTAAATGCAAATCATGCATTTTTAACCTTGCGGCGGGTGCTGCTTCTAGCAACACCCGCCGCAAGGTTAAAGATACGGGATGTGACCGCCAGGGTGGCAGTCACATCCTAATTGGTATGGAGGAACCCCTGCTGCCCCTGCGGACAGTCCCTCCACCTCGGGGATGGCGTACAGACGCAGGTCCGTCCGCCATCCTAATAGGCGCTAAAGTTGGGTTTCTTTAAAAGTGGAAGGATGGAAGCCTGTTTCCAATCCTTTGGGATGTATCCTTCCTTGTACATAGCATTAAACATGGATGTGAGTTTACCGGCCACTGTCATAGCCGCGAGTTTTACAGTATCGATAGGGCAAGGATCGTAGGGGGAACCTGACTTCGCCTGGATAAGGATTTTATAGGTGTCTTCATCTGTGAGGGGATTACAAAATGTTTAAACTGTGTTGTTTTTAGAGTCTTTTGCTACAGTGGTCGGTGTGGAAGATAGGTTGCTATTTGACATCAACTTTATCGGAAAAGAACTTTGCTATGTTGTTTCACAGGTCTTGACTTGGAGGGGTGGGTGCAGTGATGGGATGAGCTAGGGATTTGACAATTTTTAAACAGAGTTTTAGGCTGGTTTTTCGCCTCCTGAATTTTTTGTGTGAAATGTTTTTGTTTAGTACTGTGAAGTAGCTGTTTATACTGGGCTAGACCCTGTTTATATGCTTTTTTCTTTTCTTCATTATATTCCTTCCTCCAGCACCTTTCCTGATGCTTGCAAACCAACTTGTGGTCCTTGAGTTCACAAGAGAACCAGGGAGCTGAGGGGCGCTGTCTGTGGATGCGTACCTTTTTCATGTGGGCTAACTTGTTTCCTGCGTTTGTTAGCCAATTAGTATAGCAATTAGTTGCCTGGTCAAGGTTTGTAGGGAGCGGGAAATTGTTAGCAGCAAGGAATTTGTTTAGATCTTCAGCCTCAATGTTTTTCCATGCCCTTGTTTTGAGGTATATTTTGGAGGGTTTGGGGTCTGAGAGGTGAGTTTGAAAAGAACAACTGAGTGGTCGGACGATATAAGGGGGCGAAGGCCTGTAAAAGATATCTGAGGGTTGTTAGAGAAGATGCCGTCCATGGTATGCCCTGCTTGGTGCATGGGTCCTGTGACAAGCTGTTCTAGATTCCAGTGGCAACTGGTAAAGTGTGAGAGAGGTGGGGCTGGGGCTGGGGCTTGGCCTCAGGGTGGGGGTTGAGGGAGTTGACAGCACAGCATTTTTTGGGAAGCCAGTGGCATTTCTATTGCAAATGCATTTTTTTTTAAAATGGGATAAGCGATGCAGTGATAGACTGATAGTTTTTAAATATGATTAGTGAACTACAAGGCAAGACAGTTGTCATGTAAACTCTGTACATGGGCCAGATTAGTATCGCAGTTCCCTGTGGTGTAAAGGCATGGTAATGGAATGCAGAGTGCTTTAAATACTTGTGCTGGGAGCCAATGTAAAGAAGAAAGAAGAGGTGATGCAGACATATGAAGGGAGATTAAAGAGCCAGATTTTCAGTTCATGCAACAGTATAAACGGCATGACCACGTTATAGTAAATGCAACAAAGGAAATTATTCATATTGTGTGATGCGTACAGTCAGTCACAGTCAGAACACAGGTCCCTGTCCTCCACCCCACACAGCCACGGTCTCGCCTAGATTTGAAAACCTGTTTGCACTGCCCTGTGCCGTCTGTCCTGCAACAAGTGTCTACTTAGTACATCATCTGTTAATGATTATTAAGAAAAGCCAATTGAAGGGCTCCACTTTCGGGTGCGCTTTTGACAGAGGCAGCTACCATTTGAAGGGTCCCCTGTTCTTTCCCACATATTGCCTGAGCTCACACCTGCTGTCCAGCTGGGCTGCCATCTCTCATAATCACGGAGCTCAGAGCTGGCTGGCAGCTTGTGTAGTTGGGCCAGTGAGGAACGGAGCGAGTGAACAGCAATGGGAGGGAGGGGAGTCATCATCTTTGGACCGCCATAGGACGTTGGGAGGGTGAAGATAGTGTGGGAAGGGAGACATGAGGCTAGGCCACAATGAAGGAAACTTAAAATAAATTATAAGACAAACTCCAGAAACAAAATACTTAAACTCGCCTGCTGGTGACAGCCCATGACACAATGCCTAGGTCCACAAGTTTATTTCTGGCTGCTCTGCAAACCACGTGTTAAACGCTGGAGCTCAAAGGCGTCACTCACAACGTGCAGAGAAGGAAGCAGCCACCTCGAGTCTGCGCAGATTCAATTTCTCGGCTTCCCTTCTGTTTGCAGCCTCTACCCCGCCCTTTCCCAAGGGGGCTTGGGGGGGGCTGCCGACCGCAGGGAGGTCCCCCCCCCCGGGCGATTTGGGAGGGCTGCGGGGGGGAGGAGGGGTTTCCCTTTCAGAGCCTTCTTGAAGGTTCTTGTTGGGCTGCATTTTGGTAGGTTTTTGCAGCCCAACTTATAAGTCTCCTTGTCCCCGCCTCCCAGCCACCATTTTAGGTTTGGTGACCTGTTGGCTGGGAGGTTAGCTAGGTTTTTTGTCCCACCCTCCCGCCCTATCTCTTTTTTCCAATAGTTTAGCCCTTCCTTTGTTCATTCAGTTTTTTGAGGTGTTTTGTTTGGAGCAGGGGTGCAAGGTTTTTTTGCAGTTGTAATTTGTCGCTTGGAGCAGGTGCAGTGCGGGGTATAGTTGTTTCAGGGCAGTTTGTGTCAGATTTTGGTTGATTATTGCTCAGGTTTGTGTTAGCGACAGGGAAAGGATAAGTTGGTCATTGGTTGGCCGATCATAAGTTTTGGGGGGTTTGACAGAGGTGAAGGGGCAGGCAGGTGATTGGTTAATGGAGGGCCTGGTATTTGTAAGTTATTGGGGTTGATATGATGACGTAATGTTTATTAATGATGATATAATGTTTTATAATGTTGTAATGTTTGAAATGTTGTATTGTATGGGTGGGGGAGGGGCCACAAAAGTTTAGGGGAGGGGGTGGGGGCGGGGGCGGGGTCAGGTTTATTTATTTATTTAGTGAGGTCTAGTTTTGGAAGGCTTTGCCAAGGTTATTTATTTGTGATGTGCACCTGTTCCTAATAAAGCGGCCTTTTCCACATTCAAGTTTCCTGGGTCTGCTTTAACCCCCCTCCCTCCCTCCCAAGTCGTCACAGTGACGAGTTGGGAAAGGAAGGTGTGACCAATTTCCCACTCCCTGATTGAGGTGAAGCCCTGGCACTACAGGGCTTCACTGTAAAACGCCCAGGGCTGATTTTATCCCGACGGCAACGGGGGGTAGAGCCTGGCGCACAAATCTATGCTTTTGTTGAGCTCATGATATCACAGACCTCAGGCTGGGAGAACGTGAGCCGGGCAAATTCTATAGACTTTGTCACTCAGCATCAGCGTCTCTACAGACTTCCTCATCGCCGAGTCAGTGGCAGGCAGTGTGCAGCAGCGTGCAGCAGCCTGAGAAAAAGAAACTAATGATGCGTGTTTAGGCTGTGTGCATTAATTCATTGTTAACATAAAACAGTGAGTAAAACACCTTGGTTTTTGTTGGCAGTGTCAGACAAAGTAAAGGGGGCGGAGCCCCGATGCCCTTAATGAGAAACCGCCCCTGCTATATTCCCTGACGACATAAATGTGCCTAGCAAACTGGCTGTATCTAGATCTGAAATTGATTTCAAATGGAAATTGAAATCACCTAGAATGGAATATGCAGAGGAGTTTAGTCCTATTTCTAATAGGGTGCCAGTTTATTCAATGAAGCGATTCCTCTGCCCAGGGGGTCTGTAGGTAAGTGAGCCTCTAAAATATTAGTGGTGAGAGAGGTATATACAGAAATCTATCGCTTTTCATTCCTCAATCTATCGCTTTCAATTCCTCATTTTTCAATGGCTGAAAGGATGAAGTGATGGAGTTATGGTGCAAGCCCACCCCCTTGTTTGAGTGGTCTGGTAAGCAAGAAGCAGAGATAATCAGAAGGTGTCGCTTTCACTAAGTCTGGGCCTGAGGCGTCATCAGTCCAGGTCTCTGTAACAAAGGCGATCATTATCTCCTCGTCTTCAAGAAAGGAGGCAAATTCTGTGCTGTGCTTAATCAGGGATCTTGCATTAATAAGGGCACAATTCCACACAGTATTTGGGGTGATTTTACAGCTACTAATACTACTAAATTCTGGTAGCGTTCGGTATTGATTTATTTTATTTATTTATTTAATGCGATTTTATATCGCGTGAACTTTACCCGAAGGTTTCAGAGCGCTTTACATAAGAACCAGTTGCAAAACATAAGGACTTAAGATTACATGCGTTATATAAAAGATACAAACAGAAAAAATTGCATATGTACAAGATGTAAAATCACATAAGGAAGAGATACAAACAGAAAGAAAAATTGCAAATGTACAAGTAGTAAAGTCACTCAAGGAAGAGATACAAATGGATATACTCTAAGAGTCACATAGGAAGGGTAGATAGTACAAAGGTCTACTGCATGTACTAGTGATTAGAGTTATCTCTATATACATATATATAGCGCGTCAGTTCGCTTTGCTGCTAAATTTGCCTCAATAAAATCTTTCTTGCCTTATATTGGATTCATTTTGGTCGTCTGTTCCGTTCTTGGGAACTGGAGTTGCAGTCTGGCTACTTTGTGCATATATATATTCAATGAAAAAACCATTGGTTTTAGGCCATATATAGTTAGGGATTTGCATTTACAAAACCTTATTTTACACGCATAAAACCATTGAAATTCCATATATAGTTAGATGCGCTAACTATATATCGCGCACCCGCAATCCACTGCTGATGATGTCACATATTTCATTCATGACATGGTCAGTGACATCACTGATGACATCACTGATGACAACTCAAATGACATCACTGATGACATCTCAAATGACATCACTGATGACATCACTGATGACAACTCAAATGACATCACTGACAACATCACAGATGACATCATTCATGTGTTAATACGATGAACCTCTACAGACTCTGATATATCCTTAGATACACTCAGTGAAAACAGACACTCACAGACTGTCACTCATCCATGGAGTTACTCATACACCTAGACAGTCATGCAAAGAATCAAACACACCTCCAATTCCTCAACTATACAGTTATACACACCTTACTTATTGAAACATATTCTAACACATATTTACTCTCTTATACAATCCTTGATACATGTTCACAATGATCCATACAGCCACTCACACATTCACTGGCTGTTATGCACAGTTATTTATATATGTTAACTCTCACATGTACTGTGTTTTACATATGTACTTACTTTGACATGTAGCACTGAGATATCCATTCACTCACCAATACACTCATGCACACAGTCAACCGCCCATATAGCTGTTTCCACATGCACTCTTGAACTCATACACCTAGTGAATCAACTGCTTACACATCTATGCACAGAGTCACACACCTCCCAGCCACCCACACACATACTCAGTCTCCCATACAAATACTTGAGCAACCAATCAATAACCCATATAGTTATTCATATAGCTACTGATCAACACATGCAGCAGTTTACAGAACAACAGATATAATGATGCACAAATTAATACAGTTTAATCACTAACCCATGCACTCAGTGAGACACATTTAATCACTCCCTCATACAATCAGTCATGCACCTACTAAATCCTTCATCCAGACATTTATACATCCACTCATTCTTCAATATGTAAGACATATTTTAACTTTACAGAAACATACAGTCACTGGATGTTGTCATCAGTGATGTCATTTGAGTTGTCATCAGTGATGTCATCAGTGATGTCACTGACCATGTCATGAATGATGTAATATGTGACATCATCAGCAGTGGATTGCGGGTGCGCGATATATAGTTAGCGCATCTAACTATATATGGAATTTCAATGGTTTTATGCGAGTAAAATAAGGTTTTGTAAATGCAAATCCCTAACTATATATGGCCTAAAACCAATGGTTTTTTCATTGAATTTTCAAGGTTTTGTAAATGCAAATTCCTAACTATATATCGACTATAACCTATGGTTTTTTCAGTGAATTTCAATGGTTTTTTAATAGCAAATATGAAAAGCTTTAAAATGTCAAGTACGTGATAGATAAAAACATTTTCGTATTTATGCACGCTGATGTGCTTTGAACGCTGCACCCCCCCCTCCCCTCTTTTCTCTTAGTAGTACTCTCTCTTTGCAGATAGTGAACGGTAGTTAACGCAGACCTTTACCCCCGTTGTAATCCGTCGTACCTGCTTGTCTCTCCATTTGATTGATTGTTATCCAAGCATTTACTGTTTTACAATTGATTCTCTTTGGTTCATTCTCTATTTACAAACAAGCACAAAGTCGCAATACTCTGTTTAGTCTTTGCAGATAGTGAAAAATCGTGTAAAAAAATAAAAGTAATCGAGCAAAATCAGTAGGCCACTAATTGGATCTCTTTTTGACCTCGCTAAAATAGAAATATTAGGAACAACCCTTCATGAGAAATACGAAAATAGTGAGATGAACTTAGCTCCACACCATGAGGGCTGCAAGACAGCTCGACTCCGTCACCCACCCCGCCCAAAATAACGACAAACCCTATGCAAATATTAAAAATATAGACAACACACCAGCAAAGAAACAGGGTAAAACATTTTATTAAATAACTATTTACATAACTATTTTATACTTTTTATTGCCCGATCCGGCTAGCTCAATCGATCGAGCATGAAACTCATGCACTCTGATGGCAAGCGTTGCTGCTGATGCAATGCAAACAAAAACTGGTTTTCAGTTTGTACATTCTTCAAGATTTTTCAATCCAAGGTTGGTTGACTTTGTAGAACGATGGCTTCAGATTTTCAACATACGGTGTGGTGGCGCGGACTGGGAGGGGGCGCTTCGCTCCTGCACCCTCCCCAAGTAAGATTTTCATACGTGAAAGTACGTTAATGGTTTTGGTCCCTGAGTTGCTTCAATGTCACTGCCATTCTCAAATGGCATAAGTTCTGGATGTTGGGTGCCATAGTTCAGAGTTCTGAGCAGCGCTTGTAACACTGTCTGAAGCTTATTTCCACCTACTGCAGCTTCACTATTCTCAAAGTAAGTGAGTGTCGTTTGTGGACCTGACTGCATTTGAAAACAATGTGATATGAAACCTTCCTAAACAGCTTGACGGAGGCCCCCGAGGGGCGGTGTGATGGCCATGGACTCGGAGAAGACACTTGGCTCCGACCCCCTCCCCAAGTCTTATAGCACCGGTGTAGCCTGAGATCGCCCCCGACATAGGCGGCCGGCTCTCGGGGTCCGGCGGAACTTTTTGACTCTTCTATTCTGGACCTTGTCCCACAATCCGTTTGACCTGAAGACACGCTGTAGTGGGGCGCCCCTTTACCGTTTCAGTTGCCATTCCGCCCGCTTTTGCTACACTGTGCCTCTTCCGCCATTCAGCTGTTTACCGCCCGCTCTTGCGACTACAGCGTCTCGCTCACCATGTAGTTGAGTTGCTCCCGCTCTTGCGGTGCAGCGATAGGCGGCTGCCACAGGACTCTCAAAATGGCGGCCGGCTCTTCGGTTTTGGGCCTGGTCCACTAAAATGGCCCTGGGACACCTTTGAACTCGGACGCTTCCCTGATAGGGCTTGGATCCCATTCTCGAAAGCGTCCCCTCAGCCGTGAAGATTCTACAAAAGTCTTGGGGGCCCCCGACTCCCGCAAGCTTCTGGTGGGGAGCGGCTGCCATGTCTGCTCGTGGAATGGCCACGACGGAGCTACGAGATGGTAGTGCTCTCATGCTGACGCCAGCTTTAGTCTGAAACATCCAGAAACACTGTAGACTACCAATTCGATCAGTTCCGGTAGCGCCCCAACATGACCCGGAAGAGAAGAACTTGCCCTCCCCTCTTTGACTGATGGTTCTTGTTGCCTGTCCCCTCTGTTGTCATTTAACAGAACTTTTTGGACTGCTGAAAGGGGTTGTGTTCCGAACGCTGGTTGGTGGAGACATTTTGACTATATTCTTGACCTACGTTGTCGCGTAATGCGTTATATGACACGCCGCGTTAGCGCACCCGGAAGTGATCCGAGGCGCGGCGCGCAGCGCGTAACGTAAGCATAACAGGTCATGTGACTTGTTAATAAAACTTTTCATTGGTTCATTTTACTTTTGTTATTTTAATGATGAAAAGCTTGGTCATATGACCTAAAAATTACGCTTTTTATTGTTTTCGAACATTATTTTTTTTTAAACATATGTTATAATATTCCAGGCTAATGTACTTTCCCGGAAAATTTACAACTGTCCTGCAAGTAAAATATATTCCTTTTTCGAGAAAAAGGGCGGTTCTTCGTTCCATGACGGAGCCGTTGAGTAAAAGAGACTCGGCCTGCTGTCTTAGTCGCCGATACGCCTGATTATCAGATTCTTATCGATCACTTTATGTTGCAGAAATGAAAAACACAACTGCCCTTGACCATTTATCTTTACTGCGTTCCTACATATTATACCTTTTATCCGTCATGTAATTGGACTGCTTTATTTCACTTGCCTTTTACTGATTCGAAAACAGTGACTAAAAGTAAAAACTTTACCAATGTAAATACTACTACCGTGTTTTGTTTTAAAAACCTTTATTGTGAAAATGTCAGTATACAAATACGGGCCTATAACCACGTGGGCCGGCCACGGAGCAAACTGAAATCGTATATGATGAGGAGACATTTACACTGTAGAGGAACGTAACGAGCGGGCCATTAGGTTGGAAGAACTAAGGTGTCTAACAGTTGCGGAATCGGTGGACGTACATTTTGTAATTAAAATAAGACAGGGCAACTTACAATAAAATTTTCTAGATATACATTTGCGGGCAAGGAGTTACGAGTCCCATTTATACCGGCGCCATTTTGGGCGAGGCCGGGCAGGTCCAAGATATAGTCAAAATGTCTCCACCAACCATCGGCCAGACCAGAACCCCTTTCGGCCCTGTATGCTACAAGATGGTGTCTTCCATTCAGAAAATATTGTTGGCAGCATTTTGAAAGGAAACATAAACAGCCGTTCTCCTAGTGAGTCTCACATTGTTACATTTAGGAAGAATGTTGAAGAGTAGTATGTGGAAAATCTGAAGCCATTTTTCTACAAACTCTCAATCAGCCTTGGATGGAAAAAAAATCCTGAAGAATGTACAAACTGAAAACCAATTTTTGTCTGTATAGCATCAACAGCAACGCTTGAGTCAGCTTTGTGTCAAGCCGCCATTTTCATTCAATCAATACTGTCCCCCTGCACACATTCAGGGACCTGGTCGTGTCTTCAGATGAAACGGATTGTAGGAAAAGAAGCAGAAAGGAAAAGGAAAAAAGTTCCGCCGGACCTCGAGAGCCGGCCGCCTATGTCATGTGCGACCTTTGGCCACACCAGGGCAATAGTGAAGCTGCAGCAGGTGCAAATAAGCTTCAGACAGTCTTACAAGCACTGCTCAGAACTCTCAACTATGGCACTCAACATCCAGGACTTGCCATTCGGATCTTGGCGCCTTGTGCTGGTTCCGACCTATTCACACATCGGTCCACTACTGACATCACCTCATAAGCCAACGGGGCACCCCACGCCGACTTTCGGCGCAGCATTGTAGGATGGCCACACCAGTGCGGCAACTTGCTGGACACCACCTCGGTGCCATCCGGATCTCGGCGCGTTCGAGTCACTGTACCGCAAAACTGACCGGAACTCAGCTGGACACGCCGTCTTTCGGCGCAGCATTGTAGGATGGCCACACCAGTGCGGCAACTTGCTGGACACCACCTCGGTGCCATCCGGATCTCGGCGCGTTCGAGTCACTGTACCGCAAAACTGACCGGAACTCAGCTGGACACGCCGTCTTTCGGCGCAGCATTGTAGGATGGCCACACCAGTGCGGCAATTTGCTGGACACCACCTCGGTGCCATCCGGATCTCGACGCGTTGTGCTGCCTTCGGCCTATTCGCACATCGGTCCGCTACTGACGCCGCCTCACGTGCCAACGGATTTTCTACGCTTTTTGTAGCCCTATGCCGCATAACAGGTCATGTGACTTGTTTATAAAACTTTTCATTGGTTCATTTTACTTTTGGTTTCCTAAAGATGGAAGGCTTGGTCATATGACCTAAAAATAACACTTTTCATTGGTTTAGAACATTTTTTTTTCCCAAACGATGAAAGCCCCACCTTGTTTCTGTATCATTCAGACTGAAGCTGGCGTCAGCATGAGAGCACCACCATCTCGTGGCTCCGTCTTAGACCTCCGAATACGGAGTGCCAGCGCGTCTGTTGCACAGACATCCATCATACTCAAAGCTGACCCCGTTCTATCCATTTTTGATTTGGCCACCAGCTCGCTTACCCTGAAAGCCCCGAAAAAAGCCAGACAGAATGCTGTGGTAAATAACTGTGCCTCAAAAGGGGAGTTGGTGACCCAGGGTAGGGCATCTATCATCCGCTGCACGGAAGGGAAATGTATGGGGGCCCCGGTGTCTGGGATAGCCCCTTCCTCCCGAGCCCACCCCGCAGCGCTGCCCTCACTCTAAAAGAACCGGTGGGATCCAGACCCCCGTTGAGCTTGGTGTCATGTCTCAAGGCTGCCAGGTGGCCACATACCCATGAGTGTTTTTTGACGGTTTCTTTCGCCCAAACCACAAATGTTTCCACCTGTTCGCCAAGACCCAGGGCCCCTGCTTCTGACGCCTCCATGACTGCCCTAAATGTGTGCAACTGGTAACCATATTTCCTCCGTGTTGCTTTAGCAAGGGATCGCTCGCCCATCCTCTTCAGTCGCTCCCCCACTGAAGCAGTCGCCATAGTGATGCCGGGAATGGTGTCATCGCCGCCTTTGCCTGCGGCCAGGCCTCTCGGAAACGGAGCCACTGAAACCGAGAGAGAGCATCAGCTGCCACATTCTTCACACCAGCAATGTGTCACGCCCTGAACTCTATGTTTTTGTGTAAGCCCCTCCTCACTAGCTCCCTGAGTAAGCTCAACACAAGGGGGCAGGTGGCAGATAACCCATTGATTCCCTGCACCACTGTCATGTTGTCTGACCAGAACACTACCTTCCTGTCGCACAACTTCTCTGGCCATAAATGCAGCGCCGCTACAATGGGGAATAGCTCTAGGACAGTGACGTTGGCAGTGATCCCCTTCTTCCGCCAAACATTGGGCCATCGCATAGGGCACCATTCTTCCCCCAGGATCACTCCAAAGCCCTCTCTGCCTGACGCATCTGAAAACAAGCACAGTTCCTGGCTATCCACCCAGGGGGCCCTCCACATGACCTGTCCTGTTGAAGTGTTCTAGAAACTCTGCCCACATTGCCAGGTCTGCTTTCAGGCCAGAACTCAGACGGACCAGGTGGTGTTTTTTATTTACGCCGGCCGTAGCTCTCGCTAAGTCGCTAGCCTGCGGGAGAAGACTCGGCCAGCCGGTATCACACGAGCTGTGAAGTTCAGCTTGCCCAAGAGGCTCTGGATTGCCCCCAAAGTTGCCTTATCCCTGCCCAGCAGTGCCCAAATTTCCTGTTGCAAACCACAGACCTTATCCGCAGGGAGCCTGATTCACCCTTCATGGTGTCCAGCTCAATGCCCAAAAAAGTCAGTATCTGCGCAGGACCTTCAGTCTTACCCGGAGCAAGTGGCACCCCGAGGTATCCTGCCATCGTCTCAAAGGCCCGCAAACCTTCAGCACATTCCTGCGTACCTGCCCGGCCAAAGAACAAAAAGTCGCCCAGGTAATGCATTGCTTGCGTTATGCCGTGCGCGCTGGCCAAAACCCATTCTAAAAAGGAGCTGAACGCCTCGGAGCAGGCACAGGAGACTGCGCAACCCATCGGCATGCAGCTGTCGAAATAAAATTTGCCTTCCCACTTAAATCCTAGCAAATGCTGGCTGGACGGATGCACGGGCAGGAGGTGGAAAGCAGACTCAATGTCTGCCTTCGTCAGCCATGCCCCTATACCTGCCCTCCTGACCATATCTTTCGCCATGTCCAACGAACAGTAGGCCACTGAACATGTCCCTTCTTCCAGCCAGTGGTTAACCGAGTTACCCTCGGGATAGGACAAGTGGTGGATCAGTCGATAAGCTCCTGGCTGCTTTTTTGGTACCACTCCCAGTGGGGAGACCAAAAAATTGTCAAGGGGGGGAAGAGAATGGACCAGCCACCCTTCCTAATGTCAACTCCTTGCTGATCTTTGCGCTGACCACCCCCGGAAGCTCCCTAGCAGATTTCAGGTCCTGGGTGTCTCTGCAAGTTAAGGGACCTTTGTAAGGTATCCTGAAACCATCTATAAAATCTTCGGCTAAGAGCACCCTGTCCTTGTCGCGGGGGTACAGTCTGATTAATGGAAGTATGTTCCGTACAACAATGGGGGAAGGACCCTTGCTGTTCGCCATTGGCTGATCACAACTGTCTTGCATGGAGGGAGGGTGCCTGTCTGTCAACTTGGCGGTCTGTAAAGGGTTGCTGCCTCCACTAACATGATCCGTCTGGTCTGTGAGCCTGAGGGGCGGGGGGCAAACCTTGGGCCGTGGTGCAGGAGAATGCTGTATGTTGTGCGCCGCATTTGCTGCAACTGTGAGCGAACTTGCAAGCCCTCCCCCAGGTGCACACCCCACTGTTGAAGAGCCTACAGGTCCCTGAGTTAAAGCATCTGGGACCCCCTCTCTGTCTCCTCCCTCGGCTCCCTCGAAAGGACTGCTTGAAGGGTCGACTCGAGAACTGCTCACCTTTCCTGCTCTCTACCTCGCCTTGCGCCTTTTGAGCTGCCTCCTTCCACTCACTAGTGGTCCTGCACATGTGTTGGATCCAGAGTTGGATCTCCTTTTGGTCCCACCCCAGCTCCGGACATATGGACATCCTCTTACGGAAGTCTTGGTCATAATAGAACCAGCCCATCCCCTCACCATATTTTGCTTCGTCCTGTCTTATCTTGCAGGCCAAGGACTCCAATGCCAAAGGTATGGTAACGCGGGCACTCGGGCAATGCCCGAGGGGCCGGTGTCCGAGTTCCTGCTGTGGGCTGCTTTTTGAGCAGTCTCGGGCCGATTTGGACGGTGGCTGAGTGGCCTTTCTGCAGACAGATGGGTGCTCATTACCACCCCCCCCCCGCCACCAACACTGCTGGTCCCCCACCTCCGGTTTAGCAACATACAGAGGTATCACTCCCTTTGTCTCGCTGGCCGGCCCCTTAATGTATGCACATACTGAGCGGAGCAGGGGGCCTCAGTAGAAGTGGCCTCACTTGTTTTCAGGTGTGTTTGACTAGAGTAAACTAATGCATGCATTTTTTTTAAGCCCCCCCTCCTTCTTTTCAATGCACTTACGCTGAAGCAGTGATTTGAGGAAAGGCATTATGCAAATGGGGGCCGATTTTTTTGTGTGTGCCCGGGCCGATTTCCAATCCCAATCCTACCCTGGTAACAGCATCGGTAACAGAGAGCATCAATGCCTAGTGCCCCTGCAGATAGCTACTGTATCTGAGACGACCCCTTTTTACACGCACCCCGGTAACAGGACCATAATACAATTGACTCACCCATATCAGGAAAAACAGTGGCATCCCCATGAGTTGTAACACCGTAAACATGTAATCCCAGCGCAAGGAGTCTAAGGCTTTAGCCGCGTTGAAAAGCCCGGCCAGAGCCAGAAGCTCAGGATCCAGCTGATGCAGAACAGCAAATATTTTACGTAAGTTATGTGTTGTGGAACTTTTGGGTACAAACTCCAAAAGGTCCAGTAGAACCAAATTGGGGATCAGAGGAGCAATCTATTAGCAATTATTTTAGCTAATATTTTAGTATCTAGATTTATCAACAAGAGTGGCCTATATGACTCACATCTATTAACTACTTTGTCTGGCTTTAACAACATAACTATTAGGGATTCTCAGAGGTAGGGGGAGTACATCTGTTTCGTATGCCTCACCTTAATCCTCCACTAGCCGGGGGCCAGCAGGTCCACATAGGCCTTATAGAATTCACTCAGCAATCCATCTAGGCCCGCCGTCTTGCCATTAGGGAGCGACACTATGGCCTCTTTAATATCCTCGACCATCCAGGGTTGCCTGAGATACTCACTCTGGCCCAGGGACAGCCAGCCCAGCACATTATCATCCAGGTACTTCACTCGAGACCTGAACACTCCGTGACTTTGTTCCAAAGCCTCAGCGCTAATGCCATGAACCTCTTTGCCGCTCACGCTGAATCAGTCTCTACTCCTTGAGAAAGGGCTTCTTTAGCCCGAAATGCATCGGAGTTCCATCAAATGAAAAAACAATGATTTCAAATTTGAATTTTTGATATGCTCTCAATATCATAAATGAAAAAAAACTTATGAGAATAAAGAACAACATACACTTCGTCAATAACCTCGGAGTCTTTTTTGAACCGTAAGGAGTGCCTCTAACTACAGGGATGCATACGCAGTTTTATGCGTGCACAACTTATTAGTTCACTTTACTGGAGTCACATAGGCACACGCACCCCGGTAACAGGACCATAATACAATTGACTCACCCATATCAGGAAAAACAGTGGCATCCCCATGAGTTGTAACACCGTAAACATGTAATCCCAGCGCAAGGAGTCTAAGGCTTTAGCCGCGTTGAAAAGCCCGGCCAGAGCCAGAAGCTCAGGATCCAGCTGATGCAGAACAGCAAATATTTTACGTAAGTTATGTGTTGTGGAACTTTTGGGTACAAACTCCAAAAGGTCCAGTAGAACCAAATTGGGGATCAGAGGAGCAATCTATTAGCAATTATTTTAGCTAATATTTTAGTATCTAGATTTATCAACAAGAGTGGCCTATATGACTCACATCTATTAACTACTTTGTCTGGCTTTAACAACATAACTATTAGGGATTCTCAGAGGTAGGGGGAGTACATCTGTTTCGTATGCCTCACCTTAATCCTCCACTAGCCGGGGGCCAGCAGGTCCACATAGGCCTTATAGAATTCACTCAGCAATCCATCTAGGCCCGCCGTCTTGCCATTAGGGAGCGACACTATGGCCTCTTTAATATCCTCGACCATCCAGGGTTGCCTGAGATACTCACTCTGGCCCAGGGACAGCCAGCCCAGCACATTATCATCCAGGTACTTCACTCGAGACCTGAACACTCCGTGACTTTGTTCCAAAGCCTCAGCGCTAATGCCATGAACCTCTTTGCCGCTCACGCTGAATCAGTCTCTACTCCTTGAGAAAGGGCTTCTTTAGCCCGAAATGCATCGGAGTTCCATCAAATGAAAAAACAATGATTTCAAATTTGAATTTTTGATATGCTCTCAATATCATAAATGAAAAAAAACTTATGAGAATAAAGAACAACATACACTTCGTCAATAACCTCGGAGTCTTTTTTGAACCGTAAGGAGTGCCTCTAACTACAGGGATGCATACGCAGTTTTATGCGTGCACAACTTATTAGTTCACTTTACTGGAGTCACATAGGCACACCCAAATATGAAAATGTGTATGGTGTGAATACACACCAAAATGTATTTATATATCTTTTTACTTATATAATACTGTCTATGCAAACTAATTAAACACTCACTTCAGCTGACGTGGGTACAGCAAAATTATTGCGGTGTGTGGGTTGTCTTCTCCTGTGGCATATGCTTTGTCAGTCATCAAAAATTATACTACCTAAGTGATATATGGATTGATTTTTTTATTGTATGTTTTTCTGTTTAAATCATGCCCCTTGCATAAAAGTTTAATAACTAGATTAAATGAGTTCCTCTCGATGATCAGCATCGTTGGCAGATTCTCTGCTCCAAAAATCTCAGTTTCCCAGTATTGGTCGATTCTGGCAGGCCAGTAAACCTTAGGTTGTTGCATCTTGACCAGGCCTCTAGGTCCTCGTTTTTCATCTGGATCAAAGTGAGCACCTTTTCCTTGTTGAGGGTTTTGGATACAACGTTTTATAGGTGGCCCTCAGCATCAGATATGCGCTTTTCAACCTCTCCCAATCTGGCGCCATATTTGTCTAGCTTCGCTGACATATAATCTATTTTGAGATTGAGAGCATCAATATTGCCGTCTATGGATTGCAGGCTACTTTGCATAACAAGGAGAGTGGCTTTAAGTGACTATGTGCCCTCAGAGGGGGTGTCAAGCTCTGAGTCCAAGGTAGCCTTCCGCTGCGATTTGCCAGGCTTTCGCTGCTCAAAGGTGAGACGGGATTGATACTTGTCTGATTTACCCATGTTTTCCATCATGTGAGTCACATCTGTGCACAGATGGACCATATACCTTTCAGCACTTCTGGACAACTGGGCTTTTGCACACAACCGGGGGGAACGTCATACACAACAGACCTCCAGCCAGTGCAGCAGGCTGTCACAAAGCCTCCCAGTTTTCATATGCAGTATCAAGGGCAGATAAATTATTTCCCAGTGGCCGCAGGCCTAGGGCACGTCAGACTAGAAGTAGATAGGTACATCCCGTGTAGCAGCTGGGGGCTCTATCAGCACTGTTCTATAATAAGACACCGGGAGTTCGAGCCCCACGTCACGGCACCCGCAGGGCCACCAGCTGTTATCTTGAGTCAGGAGCCAGCACCCTTCACAGCGCTTACTAAGGTGTCACCGGCAGTATTCGTAGGCCTCTCCAAAGCACAACAGTCACTTATGTCAGACCTCTCCTCTACATGCCACAGGTTCCACCCAGAGCAAAGTCAGCACTGTATGTGGCGGTTCTAAGCTAGGCGAAATCAATGTGCCACATGTGCAGGCCCATCAGACAAGGTCCACGTAGATCGCGCGTACGGCACGCACCCCCTTAGCAGCCGCTCTGTAGCAGGCCCATAGGCCCAGCCTCACACTCAACAGGCATTACATTGGTGGTTATAGATCAGGTAAAGAGGCTGTGCGAGCCAGTGTCCCAGCTCACATCTTGCCGCACACCAGCAGAAACCACAGCGTCTAGTGTACTTGCACTGAGGCCGCAGCGCCTCTAACCTAACCGGAGCTTCTGGCCACCCATGATGGTCTGCCGCTGCAACAGTTAGTTACACCCGGGTGTGTGCCGCCAGTTTCCAGCGCTCCACAATGTTCGCAGAGCCACACAGCAGTGCTCAGGCCTCTGCAGCATTGTCGTGGTCAAGTGCAGGTTTCAGCTGCCATGTTGTCTGCGGCCGCACTATGTCTTCGGGCACCTATCCCGAGGTTTACCTTCAATGGTGCAGTGGCCTTGCCAGTCTTTCTCCCTGCAGCTCCAACAGCTCGCCGTGGGTATTTTTTATGTTGGCTGGCACGTATAGGAGCAGGATTATGGTTGGATGATGGATACAGCTGATGGAGCTGCACTAAAGCGCATCTATCTTGCTGTGCGCCTTCTAGCGCCCCCAGACAGGTACAAGGTTTCCTAAGGAAATAATATAATATAAGCTTGTCCAACTCTTGTTCAGTATGCCAAAATACCCCGACTAGCTCACTTAAGTAAACTGTCCAAGGTGGTTGACAAAACAATTACTATAGAGCATGGGTAGTTACAAACATTTGCCCAGGGGCCGTTAAGTACAGTCTGTGGTGCGACCGAGGGCCACACTGAAGCCAGCACGGTGGCAGTAGGGGGTCTGGGTGAGTCGGGGATTGTGTAAGGATGAATAAAAACATGGTAAATAAGCGGGCAGGCATTTTTATGTAGGGTAGTAACTGCTTGCCCATTTATTTAACATTCTTTTCTGAATATTATTGTTCAGCCACTAAATAGCAGCTGGTGCTGCTGTTCACCAGGGGGGCCACATTTAAAGGTTAAAAGGGCCGTACTTTGAGTATAACTGCTATAGAGGAGTTTATCCAGCAATATAGCAAGACGGAACTGAGAATAATGGTTGTAGGTAAGAGAGAAGCCAAAAGAGAAGATGAGAAATGTCTAAAACTGCAGTATGTAGATATAGCTCAGGATATACTGGACAAGGCATACAAAGGTACCTGGTTATGGTATTTGATGTCCAATACAGGTTTTATCTTACTAGATTACGGCTAGGTATTGTACACTATATGTGAGAAAGTGGCTCCATATATACTGGACTAGAAAGAAGGACAGTGTGTATAGAGTCCACCAACCCCAGAGGTATAACAGAAGTTAAAGTCAGAACTGACCTTACTCTCCAAAGTGGTAGCTTGGTCGAGCAGTAAGGCAGTACCAGAGGACAGTGTAAAGCACTTGATGTGCACACTCAGTCAGCAAAAGGTTTCACACACTCAAGGACTGAACTCCAGGCCAATTGTTTGTATATCCAGAGATATGGTTGTTTTATTTTTAGAACCAACAGTTATAAAAAATATACTTTTCACATTACGAGTACTCTCATGTAAATACTTTGCAGAGGACTATCAAGAAATATATTCCCCCTTGACCTCTATGACTTTAACGGTATATATCCAACACTTTAATTTTTGTATTTTAATACATAAGGGCAAACAACAGGAAAAGTTTTTTTTGGAACTTTATAATTTTATTATTTTTTTCTTTAGTTGTATTTCTTAGTACAAAAGTTTTTTTCATTTATCGATTTATCACATCAGTTAATATATTTTATCAAAAAACACATAGTATAAAACTCATTCTTTTGTAATATCGTCAGTAAAAAACTATTTCATGCAGGGAAAACAGATTACAAAACAATCAACATTCACACAGGTACATACACCCCTTACTTTTCATACATACTACATTCATTCTTGATTCTGCGTCTGAGGGATCACAGGTGGAAGTGCAAATTAATACGCAAGGTCGACGCGTTTCGGCAGTGTAGACCGCCTTCCTCAGGACCTGTCTTGCAGAATATTCATACATAAACAAATATTTTTATGGCCCCTGCATGGTTGGGTATCTGTAACGATAAATAACATACATTTGTTTCATTTATTCTTATACTTTTTTCATTGTTCTCAATTACGTTGCCCTATGTATGACCAAAAAAAACACAATTAATTTACACATATTGTACTTTGGTTATTATGACTCTCTTGTGGTTGAACCTGCCATGGGCAGAAGGATGACATTCCCGTGACTCTCACAATCAACACAGAACTTCAAACCATGTGTGTTATCCTTAAGTTATGTATCAATGAACATGTTTAAAATTTAAGTACTGTTATTAGAGCAGAGTTATTGGGTACGCATTGTCTACAATTTATGTTGCATGATAGATAGAAGATATTATCACTTAAAACATGATATCAATAGAACGATGTAATAATCTAGTTATCTGCATGTTTTAAAAATTTCTCACATGCAAAATAATTCAATCAGCATAACAGGTAGAGAATATTATCACTAAGATCAAAAACAAAGTACCTTTAGTTCTGGGAAAGGATTCCTATCAAGCTACAAGCATTGACTTCAGGGTTTATTTTTGTGTTACTTCCTGTGTGAGATTAGAAACAGAATCTGTCACAATTCTGTGATGTTATCATTCTATCGGATTTATCAAGTAATTTTGAGCCAGTTGCTTACCTATTTTGTCAGATATTATCTTTTTTCTACTGATTGTTGGTGCAAAGGCTTGTTTTTTGTTGTGGATCCGATGATAGACTGCAGAAACCATAAAAGATAAACAGAGAAAACCCTGACTATCTAATGCTTAATATAGATGGAAAATGTGTTAGTGAGTTTCTAATGTGGTCTCTGTATTACTGACCTTGTTGTCACAATGTCTGAAACTAGGAGCTTGAAGTCAATCTCTCCGTGGTTGTAAACGCGAGTAACCGTTGTATTGTTATTTTCGAAACCGTTTATGTTTCTGTAGAGGTATTAGAACCAAACACAATAAACTAATTTTACTAGCGTTTTTCGCTACACAGATTTCAGGATTATAAATAGGTTTGTCGAAATTTACCTTGTCTATCGGTATGATGCGTCTCTCCCGCTAAGCGGTCTCTAACGGCTGTAAGTCCGGGCGATCTGGGGCGATCTGAGGCAGCACTGCACCTTTCGAAGTTCAGAGGCAGCACTGCGCCTTTCGAAGTTCAGGGAGACATTTAATTTGAGGTGCTCTAAAGGTGGACAGATAAAGCACCCTCGTCACTACTATTTTCTCGCGCTCGCTCATCATTTTAAAATTGCTATCGCATGTGAAAGATTGCTGGCTACGCTATGCGCTGTACTTACTTGAATTCCTCTTTCATCCGGTAAAGACGTATCCGCACTCGCACTACTCGGGGAGGCTAACGTGTAGTTGTTCTTCCTGTTTCCTATATACGTGGTTTTCGCGCCATGTAACTAATCACATGGTTGGAGTTCTCGAAACCTATCCACCAATGGTATTAAAGGAAATATTGACAGCATATCGGCAGTCAGGTATAATTCCTCTACGGGAGCGCATCGAATGCGGTCACGTGATTAGAGTAACGCGGCGGCCATTTCTGAGTGGTAATTGAATTACCTTTTTGCGTGATATATGAGTGTCACTATTTTTTATATAATAGATTTTAAATTTGGGCATCTATATGTTTGGTTTCTTTACAAAATTTATACCAATGCCCAATGGTATTAAAGGGGGTATAGACACTACTCTGCAATCGGGTATGTGTCATTATTGGGAGCATTACTAATGTGGTCACTTGATTAACGCGG
This sequence comes from Lissotriton vulgaris, assembly GCF_964263255.1. Classification (NCBI taxonomy): domain Eukaryota; kingdom Metazoa; phylum Chordata; class Amphibia; order Caudata; family Salamandridae; genus Lissotriton; species Lissotriton vulgaris. The sequence goes on from NC_141695.1 coordinate 209,215,463, forward strand.
CGGCCATTACTGAATGGTGATTTAGTTGCCCTTTTGCACAATATATGGTGAATATTATGACATTATTTTCTCAGTGGGATTTAGAATGTGACATCTATATGTTTTTGTTTCGTTTACAAAATCTATTGTGTCACATACCACGAAATATTCTCATTTAGGCCTCTTTTGACACTGTCAAAGTAAAAAATCCAGAAGCATTCCCGTTTTTTCCTAGTTATTTCTGGTAGTTCTCCTTTCTTGCACTGAATCTTTTCCAGTATACACCACTTCAACTCTGACTCATTGTGTTTGTGATCTGTACAATGTTGGGTCAGAGGTGATGTCAACTTATTAGTTCGCACTGAAGATTTGTGTTCGCTAAATCTTAGCCTGAATTCGCGTCCAGTCTCGCCTATGTATGGCAATCCACAAGGGCATACGATATAATAGACGATGTTTTTGCTGCGACAGTTTGTGAATGATCTTAAAGTAATCATTTTGTCATTGTGAGACAGACTATTGCCTGTGATAGCAGCATCACACGCATGACAGTTACCACATTTGTGGTTACCTCGAATCGTATCTCCATTTGTCAGTGTAGTTTGTTTCTCTACTGAGACTGTTTTACTTCTGGTGTGGACCAAACGATCTCTTAGATTTTGGTTGCGTCGATATGTCACCAACGGTTTTTCTAGATTTGTTTCACCTTCGACTTCCAGTATCCTCCAGTTTTTATTAATTATGTTTTTAATTTTGTAGTTGAGTGTAGAGTGATTTACAACACATGCAATTTTGTCTTGACTCTTGTTTCTCTTGTTCTTTAAAAGGGTGTCCCGATCATAAAATCTCGCCCTTTTGAAAGCTTGGCGGACTAGACGATGGGGGTACCCTCTTTCTATTAATCTTTCACTTAGATGTTTACTATGATAATCATAGTCTGAGAGGGAGGTACAGTTTCGCCGAATGCGAAGAAACTCCCCAAAAGGGATAGAGTCCTTCTGACAATGCGGGTGAAAACTTTCAAATTGCAGAATGGTGTTCTTAGCCGTTGGTTTGCGAAAGAGGCTTACCTTCAGTGCTCCATCCTTCCCTTCGATCGTGATGTCCAAGTATTCAACTTTCTCATGGCTATGATTAGAGGTGAATTTAAGATTTGTATCGCTGGCATTAAGCCAGAGAATGAACTCTTGCAATTGTGTGAGTTCCCCATGCCATACAAAAAAGATGTCATCGATGAAGCGTCTCCAAACGGAGACGTTCTCGAAAAAAGGGGCATTTAAATTAAAGATATTTTTTATCTCCCACTCACCCATGTAGGTATTTGCCACCGAAGGTGCACAAGAAGCACCCATACTCGTACCCTTTACTTGCTTGAAGAGGGTTCCCTCAAACTCAAAGTAATTGTTCATGAGCACAATTTCTAAGCATTGAATGATGAATTCATCTGGTCTATTCTGGGGGTATCTCTGCAACAAATTGGACACTGCCTGCAACGCTTGACATTGAGGTATGTTGGTGTACAACGCCTCAATGTCAAGCATTACGAGAATGTCCAAATTGGGATCAAATGCTAGGCCCTCAATTTTGTTTATCATATCTCCTGTATCTTTCACGAAAGACTCATATTTCTGAGTTAGGGGGCACAAAAAAGTGTCTACATATTTTGATAATGGTTCGGTGTTAGAACCAATAGTAGATATAATAGGACGTAAGGGTGGGTTAATTTCATTTTTGTGAGTCTTTGGAAGACCGTACATGGTTGGTGTGATAGGGCAGGTTTTGTTCAGGAATTGCAGTTCCTTCTCACAGATGTATCCATTGGTAAAGGCTACTTGTGTCATTTCATGAATTGACCCACTTAATCTGTTTAGTTCTCTCGCGGTTGCTGGTCTATAGTGGTCTGTGTTCGATAGCATTTCTCTCATTCTGTTATTATAGTCCACTTTGTCAAATACTAAGATACCACCCCCCTTATCACAAGGTTTTATTACCAAATTGGTGTTATTCCCAAGTTCCTTTAGTGCTAAATTTTCTTGCTTCGTTAAGTTATATTTGTACTTCTCTGGTCTAGATAACAATCTGTTTACGTCTGCCAGAACTTGTCTTTTAAAAATCTGAACTTCTGGGCCAACCATGTCCAATGTGGGCGAAAAAATGGAAGGGGGTTTGCAGTTAGAAAGATTTTCTTCTTCATCACTTCAATCTCTTTCCAGAAAATTTTTTTTTAACCTTACCTTCCGAAAGAAGGCGTGAAGGACAACATGTAATTTGAATTTGTTCAATGCAGTGAACGGAACAAATGAAAGACCTTTACTCAAAACTGACGACTCCTCGTCTTTAAGTTGACTAGATGAGAGGTTGTAGATGGGCAAAGTACTAGTCATTAGCCTATCTTTTCGAGTGTTCTCTACCACCAATATTGCTGATTCCTGGTTTTTACATACCGTTGTTGCTGAGGTTGTGGGGTCGAGGTCTGTGCATTCCCTCTGTGTTGTTGCCAGTGTACTTGTCTGCCCCTGTAGGGGCCCCTCGATAAAAAACCCCTGTTGTGGAAGTTACGTTGTCCTTGTCTTCCTTGAAAGGGGCCAGGATTGTACCCCCCTCCCCCACTGGGGCCGGGGTTGCCAAAGTTGTCACTATCAGATCCTGATGAACCAGTATCAGAAAAATTTGTGTAATTTCTTCTAGGCGGATAGTTTGATGGAAACTCATTAGAGTTACTTTGATAGTAGCCTGGATTTAAATAAGGATAAATTTTCTCCTTAGAGAACCACCTTACATCATTCTTCAGTTTTTCCGTTTTCTTGTTTGTTAGGTATATATCAAAGTCTTTCATTTCGGTTTGTATTTTTTCTAATTTTTCTTTGGCTTCTTCTACTGCATCTGATGTTTTCAGTTTTTCCTCTAATTTTTCAATTTCTTCATTTAGTGTGATGAGGATGTCTCTAGCCGTCTCTATAATAAGTAACATCCAATCTCTGGAACAGCGGTTGGATATCAGAGACCATCTTTCTAGAAATTTACGTATCTCAATGAATAATGCTGGGGCATTCCTAACTCGAAGTCCGGTTGGAATGACCCCTGCTACTAAGTATTCTCGCATATAATGTGCGTGAGATTCAATGCGTCTGGCTCTTTTTCTAAGATTAAGCAGGTTCTGCCATTCACTGTTATCACTTATGGTGTTGCTAGTGGTGTTATTTTTATCTACTACATGGCCTAATAATGAATTGAAGTCATCATCCGAGAACCCAAAGGTTTCCATATTTTTAGTTTCTACAGAAAAAGGGTAAATATCAAACCAAGGTGTCGATTGTTATTGCCTATTGACAATTATTTTTACAGAAAGTCAAAAAGAAACTCTATTTTTACTGGGTGTGTAGTTTCATGTTTTAGTAGAGAGCAACAATAATGTCCCCCTGCTCAGAACACGTGCAATCCACAAGAGTATATTCTACGTATGTCAGTTGATCAACAACTGAATCCCACAGTTCAACAACCGTGAATGTATTAACATAAGAATGGGACCCCCTCTATTATTACTGCAATGGTCAGGGAAAGAGAGGAAAAGCAATACACTATCAAGAAATATATTCCCCCTTGACCTCTATGACTTTAACGGTATATATCCAACACTTTAATTTTTGTATTTTAATACATAAGGGCAAACAACAGGAAAAGTTTTTTTTGGAACTTTATAATTTTATTATTTTTTTCTTTAGTTGTATTTCTTAGTACAAAAGTTTTTTTCATTTATCGATTTATCACATCAGTTAATATATTTTATCAAAAAACACATAGTATAAAACTCATTCTTTTGTAATATCGTCAGTAAAAAACTATTTCATGCAGGGAAAACAGATTACAAAACAATCAACATTCACACAGGTACATACACCCCTTACTTGTCATACATACTACATTCATTCTTGATTCTGCGTCTGAGGGATCACAGGTGGAAGTGCAAATTAATACGCAAGGTCGACGCGTTTCGGCAGTGTAGACCGCCTTCCTCAGGACCTGTCTTGCAGAATATTCATACATAAACAAATATTTTTATGGCCCCTGCATGGTTGGGTATCTGTAACGATAAATAACATACATTTGTTTCATTTATTCGAATACTTTTTTCATTGTTCTCAATTACGTTGCCCTATGTATGACCAAAAAAAACACAATTAATTTACACATATTGTACTTTGGTTATTATGACTCTCTTGTGGTTGAACCTGCCATGGGCAGAAGGATGACATTCCCGTGACTCTCACAATCAACACAGAACTTCAAACCATGTGTGTTATCCTTAAGTTATGTATCAATGAACATGTTTAAAATTTAAGTACTGTTATTAGAGCAGAGTTATTGGGTACGCATTGTCTACAATTTATGTTGCATGATAGATAGAAGATATTATCACTTAAAACATGATATCAATAGAACGATGTAATAATCTAGTTATCTGCATGTTTTAAAAATTTCTCACATGCAAAATAATTCAATCAGCATAACAGGTAGAGAATATTATCACTAAGATCAAAAACAAAGTACCTTTAGTTCTGGGAAAGGATTCCTATCAAGCTACAAGCATTGACTTCAGGGTTTATTTTTGTGTTACTTCCTGTGTGAGATTAGAAACAGAATCTGTCACAATTCTGTGATGTTATCATTCTATCGGATTTATCAAGTAATTTTGAGCCAGTTGCTTACCTATTTTGTCAGATATTATCTTTTTTCTACTGATTGTTGGTGCAAAGGCTTGTTTTTTGTTGTGGATCCGATGATAGACTGCAGAAACCATAAAAGATAAACAGAGAAAACCCTGACTATCTAATGCTTAATATAGATGGAAAATGTATTAGTGAGTTTCTAATGTGGTCTCTGTATTACTGACCTTGTTGTCACAATGTCTGAAACTAGGAGCTTGAAGTCAATCTCTCCGTGGTTGTAAACGCGAGTAACCGTTGTATTGTTATTTTCGAAACCGTTTATGTTTCTGTGGAGGTATTAGAACAAAACACAATAAACTAATTTTACTAGCGTTTTTCGATACACAGATTTCAGGATTATAAATAGGTTTGTCGAAATTTACCTTGTCTATCGGTATGATGCGTCTCTCCCGCTAAGCGGTCTCTAACGGCTGTAAGTCCGGGCGATCTGGGGCGATCTGAGGCAGCACTGCGCCTTTCGAAGTTCAGAGGCAGCACTGCGCCTTTCGAAGTTCAGGGAGACATTTAATTTGAGGTGCTCTAAAGGTGGACAGATAAAGCACCCTCGTCACTACTATTTTCTCGCGCTCGCTCATCATTTTAAAATTGCTATCGCATGTGAAAGATTGCTGGCTACGCTATGCGCTGTACTTACTTGAATTCCTCTTTCATCCGGTAAAGACGTATCCGCACTCGCACTACTCGGGGAGGCTAACGTGTAGTTGTTCTTCCTGTTTCCTATATACGTGGTTTTCGCGCCATGTAACTAATCACATGGTTGGAGTTCTCGAAACCTATCCACCAATGGTATTAAAGGAAATATTGACAGCATATCGGCAGTCAGGTATAATTCCTCTACGGGAGCGCATTGAATGCGGTCACGTGATTAGAGTAACGCGGCGGCCATTTCTGAGTGGTAATTGAATTACCTTTTTGCGTGATATATGAGTGTCACTATTTTTTATATAATAGATTTTAAATTTGGGCATCTATATGTTTGGTTTCTTTACAAAATTTATACCAATGCCCAATGGTATTAAAGGGGGTATAGACACTACTCTGCAATCGGGTATGTGTCATTATTGGGAGCATTACTAATGTGGTCACTTGATTAACGCGGCGGCCATTACTGAATGGTGATTTAGTTGCCCTTTTGCACAATATATGGTGAATATTATGACATTATTTTCTCAGTGGGATTTAGAATGTGACATCTATATGTTTTTGTTTCGTTTACAAAATCTATTGTGTCACATACCACGAAATATTCTCATTTAGGCCTCTTTTGACACTGTCAAAGTAAAAAATCCAGAAGCATTCCCGTTTTTTCCTAGTTATTTCTGGTAGTTCTCCTTTCTTGCACTGAATCTTTTCCAGTATACACCACTTCAACTCTGACTCATTGTGTTTGTGATCTGTACAATGTTGGGTCAGAGGTGATGTCAACTTATTAGTTCGCACTGAAGATTTGTGTTCGCTAAATCTTAGCCTGAATTCGCGTCCAGTCTCGCCTATGTATGGCAATCCACAAGGGCATACGATATAATAGACAATGTTTTTGCTGCGACAGTTTGTGAATGATCTTAAAGTAATCATTTTGTCATTGTGAGACAGACTATTGCCTGTGATAGCAGCATCACACGCATGACAGTTACCACATTTGTGGTTACCTCGAATCGTATCTCCATTTGTCAGTGTAGTTTGTTTCTCTACTGAGACTGTTTTACTTCTGGTGTGGACCAAACGATCTCTTAGATTTTGGTTGCGTCGATATGTCACCAACGGTTTTTCTAGATTTGTTTCACCTTCGACTTCCAGTATCCTCCAGTTTTTATTAATTATGTTTTTAATTTTGTTGGTGGATAGGTTTCGAGAACTCCAACCATGTGATTAGTTACATGGCGCGAAAACCACGTATATAGGAAACAGGAAGAACAACTACACGTTAGCCTCCCCGAGTAGTGCGAGTGCGGATACGTCTTTACCGGATGAAAGAGGAATTCAAGTAAGTACAGCGCATAGCGTAGCCAGCAATCTTTCACATGCGATAGCAATTTTAAAATGATGAGCGAGCGCGAGAAAATAGTAGTGACGAGGGTGCTTTATCTGTCCACCTTTAGAGCACCTCAAATTAAATGTCTCCCTGAACTTCGAAAGGCGCAGTGCTGCCTCTGAACTTCGAAAGGCGCAGTGCTGCCTCAGATCGCCCCAGATCGCCCGGACTTACAGCCGTTAGAGACCGCTTAGCGGGAGAGACGCATCATACCGATAGACAAGGTAAATTTCGACAAACCTATTTATAATCCTGAAATCTGTGTAGCGAAAAACGCTAGTAAAATTAGTTTATTGTGTTTTGTTCTAATACCTCTACAGAAACATAAACGGTTTCGAAAATAACAATACAACGGTTACTCGCGTTTACAACCACAGAGAGATTGACTTCAAGCTCCTAGTTTCAGACATTGTGACAACAAGGTCAGTAATACAGAGACCACATTAGAAACTCACTAATACATTTTCCATCTATATTAAGCATTAGATAGTCAGGGTTTTCTCTGTTTATCTTTTATGGTTTCTGCAGTCTATCATCGGATCCACAACAAAAAACAAGCCTTTGCACCAACAATCAGTAGAAAAAAGATAATATCTGACAAAATAGGTAAGCAACTGGCTCAAAATTACTTGATAAATCCGATAGAATGATAACATCACAGAATTGTGACAGATTCTGTTTCTAATCTCACACAGGAAGTAACACAAAAATAAACCCTGAAGTCAATGCTTGTAGCTTGATAGGAATCCTTTCCCAGAACTAAAGGTACTTTGTTTTTGATCTTAGTGATAATATTCTCTACCTGTTATGCTGATTGAATTATTTTGCATGTGAGAAATTTTTAAAACATGCAGATAACTAGATTATTACATCGTTCTATTGATATCATGTTTTAAGTGATAATATCTTCTATCTATCATGCAACATAAATTGTAGACAATGCGTACCCAATAACTCTGCTCTAATAACAGTACTTAAATTTTAAACATGTTCATTGATACATAACTTAAGGATAACACACATGGTTTGAAGTTCTGTGTTGATTGTGAGAGTCACGGGAATGTCATCCTTCTGCCCATGGCAGGTTCAACCACAAGAGAGTCATAATAACCAAAGTACAATATGTGTAAATTAATTGTGTTTTTTTTGGTCATACATAGGGCAACGTAATTGAGAACAATGAAAAAAGTATTAGAATAAATGAAACAAATGTATGTTATTTATCGTTACAGATACCCAACCATGCAGGGGCCATAAAAATATTTGTTTATGTATGAATATTCTGCAAGACAGGTCCTGAGGAAGGCGGTCTACACTGCCGAAACGCGTCGACCTTGCGTATTAATTTGCACTTCCACCTGTGATCCCTCAGACGCAGAATCAAGAATGAATGTAGTATGTATGACAAGTAAGGGGTGTATGTACCTGTGTGAATGTTGATTGTTTTGTAATCTGTTTTCCCTGCATGAAATAGTTTTTTACTGACGATATTACAAAAGAATGAGTTTTATACTATGTGTTTTTTGATAAAATATATTAACTGATGTGATAAATCGATAAATGAAAAAACTTTTGTACTAAGAAATACAACTAAAGAAAAAAATAATAAAATTATAAAGTTCCAAAAAAAACTTTTCCTGTTGTTTGCCCTTATGTATTAAAATACAAAAATTAAAGTGTTGGATATATACCGTTAAAGTCATAGAGGTCAAGGGGGAATATATTTCTTGATAGTGTATTGCTTTTCCTCTCTTTCCCTGACCATTGCAGTAATAATAGAGGGGGTCCCATTCTTATGTTAATACATTCACGGTTGTTGAACTGTGGGATTCAGTTGTTGATCAACTGACATACGTAGAATATACTCTTGTGGATTGCACGTGTTCTGAGCAGGGGGACATTATTGTTGCTCTCTACTAAAACATGAAACTACACACCTAGTAAAAATAGAGTTTCTTTTTGACTTTCTGTAAAAATAATTGTCAATAGGCAATAACAATCGACACCTTGGTTTGATATTTACCCTTTTTCTGTAGAAACTAAAAATATGGAAACCTTTGGGTTCTCGGATGATGACTTCAATTCATTATTAGGCCATGTAGTAGATAAAAATAACACCACTAGCAACACCATAAGTGATAACAGTGAATGGCAGAACCTGCTTAATCTTAGAAAAAGAGCCAGACGCATTGAATCTCACGCACATTATATGCGAGAATACTTAGTAGCAGGGGTCATTCCAACCGGACTTCGAGTTAGGAATGCCCCAGCATTATTCATTGAGATACGTAAATTTCTAGAAAGATGGTCTCTGATATCCAACCGCTGTTCCAGAGATTGGATGTTACTTATTATAGAGACGGCTAGAGACATCCTCATCACACTAAATGAAGAAATTGAAAAATTAGAGGAAAAACTGAAAACATCAGATGCAGTAGAAGAAGCCAAAGAAAAATTAGAAAAAATACAAACCGAAATGAAAGACTTTGATATATACCTAACAAACAAGAAAACGGAAAAACTGAAGAATGATGTAAGGTGGTTCTCTAAGGAGAAAATTTATCCTTATTTAAATCCAGGCTACTATCAAAGTAACTCTAATGAGTTTCCATCAAACTATCCGCCTAGAAGAAATTACACAAATTTTTCTGATACTGGTTCATCAGGATCTGATAGTGACAACTTTGGCAACCCCGGCCCCAGTGGGGGAGGGGGGTACAATCCTGGCCCCTTTCAAGGAAGACAAGGACAACGTAACTTCCACAACAGGGGTTTTTTATCGAGGGGCCCCTACAGGGGCAGACAAGTACACTGGCAACAACACAGAGGGAATGCACAGACCTCGACCCCACAACCTCAGCAACAACGGTATGTAAAAACCAGGAATCAGCAATATTGGTGGTAGAGAACACTCGAAAAGATAGGCTAATGACTAGTACTTTGCCCATCTACAACCTCTCATCTAGTCAACTTAAAGACGAGGAGTCGTCAGTTTTGAGTAAAGGTCTTTCATTTGTTCCGTTCACTGCATTGAACAAATTCAAATTACATGTTGACCTTCACGCCTTCTTTCGGAAGGTAAGGTTAAAAAAATTTTTTCTGGAAAGAGAATTAAGTGATGAAGAAGAAAATCTTTCTAACTGCAAACCCCCTTCCATTTTTTCGCCCACATTGGACATGGTTGGCCCAGAAGTTCAGATTTTTGAAAGACAAGTTCTGGCAGACGTAAACAGATTGTTATCTAGACCAGAGAAGTACAAATATAACTTAACGAAGCAAGAAAATTTAGCACTAAAGGAACTTGGGAATAACTCCAATTTGGTAATAAAACCTTGTGATAAGGGGGGTGGTATCTTAGTATTTGACAAAGTGGACTATAATAACAGAATGAGAGAAATGCTATCGAACACAGACCACTATAGACCAGCAACCGCGAGAGAACTAAACAGATTAAGTGGGTCAATTCATGAAATGACACAAGTAGCCTTTACCAATGGATACATCTGTGAGAAGGAACTGCAATTCCTGAACAAAACCTGCCCTATCACACCAACCATGTACGGTCTTCCAAAGACTCACAAAAATGAAATTAACCCACCCTTACGTCCTATTATATCTACTATTGGTTCTAACACCGAACCATTATCAAAATATGTAGACACTTTTTTGTGCCCCCTAACTCAGAAATATGAGTCTTTCGTGAAAGATACAGGAGATATGATAAACAAAATTGAGGGCCTAGCATTTGATCCCAATTTGGACATTCTCGTAACGCTTGACATTGAGGCGTTGTACACCAACATACCTCAATGTCAAGCGTTGCAGGCAGTGTCCAATTTGTTGCAGAGATACCCCCAGAATAGACCAGATGAATTCATCATTCAATGCTTAGAAATTGTGCTCATGAACAATTACTTTGAGTTTGAGGGAACCCTCTTCAAGCAAGTAAAGGGTACGAGTATGGGTGCTTCTTGTGCACCTTCGGTGGCAAATACCTACATGGGTGAGTGGGAGATAAAAAATATCATTAATTTAAATGCCCCTTTTTTCGAGAACGTCTCCGTTTGGAGACGCTTCATCGATGACATCTTTTTTGTATGGCATGGGGAACTCACACAATTGCAAGAGTTCATTCTCTGGCTTAATGCCAGCGATACAAATCTTAAATTCACCTCTAATCATAGCCATGAGAAAGTTGAATACTTGGACATCACGATCGAAGGGAAGGATGGAGCACTGAAGGTAAGCCTCTTTCGCAAACCAACGGCTAAGAACACCATTCTGCAATTTGAAAGTTTGCACCCGCATTGTCAGAAGGACTCTATCCCTTTTGGGGAGTTTCTTCGCATTCGGCGAAACTGTACCTCCCTCTCAGACTATGATTATCATAGTAAACATCTAAGTGAAAGATTAATAGAAAGAGGGTACCCCCATCGTCTAGTCCGCCAAGCTTTCAAAAGGGCGAGATTTTATGATCGGGACACCCTTTTAAAGAACAAGAGAAACAAGAGTCAAGACAAAATTGTATGTGTTGTAAATCACTCTACACTCAACTACAAAATTAAAAACATAATTAATAAAAACTGGAGGATACTGGAAGATACTGGAAGTCGAAGGTGAAACAAATCTAGAAAAACCGTTGGTGACATATCGACGCAACCAAAATCTAAGAGATCGTTTGGTCCACACCAGAAGTAAAACAGTCTCAGTAGAGAAACAAACTACACTGACAAATGGAGATACGATTCGAGGTAACCACAAATGTGGTAACTGTCATGCGTGTGATGCTGCTATCACAGGCAATAGTCTGTCTCACAATGACAAAATGATTACTTTAAGATCATTCACAAACTGTCGCAGCAAAAACATCGTCTATTATATCGTATGCCCTTGTGGATTGCCATACATAGGCGAGACTGGACGCGAATTCAGGCTAAGATTTAGCGAACACAAATCTTCAGTGCGAACTAATAAGTTGACATCACCTCTGACCCAACATTGTACAGATCACAAACACAATGAGTCAGAGTTGAAGTGGTGTATACTGGAAAAGATTCAGTGCAAGAAAGGAGAACTACCAGAAATAACTAGGAAAAAACGGGAATGCTTCTGGATTTTTTACTTTGACAGTGTCAAAAGAGGCCTAAATGAGAATATTTCGTGGTATGTGACACAATAGATTTTGTAAACGAAACAAAAACATATAGATGTCACATTCTAAATCCCACTGAGAAAATAATGTCATAATATTCACCATATATTGTGCAAAAGGGCAACTAAATCACCATTCAGTAATGGCCGCCGCGTTAATCAAGTGACCACATTAGTAATGCTCCCAATAATGACACATACCCGATTGCAGAGTAGTGTCTATACCCCCTTTAATACCATTGGGCATTGGTATAAATTTTGTAAAGAAACCAAACATATAGATGCCCAAATTTAAAATCTATTATATAAAAAATAGTGACACTCATATATCACGCAAAAAGGTAATTCAATTACCACTCAGAAATGGCCGCCGCGTTACTCTAATCACGTGACCGCATTCGATGCGCTCCCGTAGAGGAATTATACCTGACTGCCGATATGCTGTCAATATTTCCATTAATACCATTGGTGGATAGGTTTCGAGAACTCCAACCATGTGATTAGTTACATGGCGCGAAAACCACGTATATAGGAAACAGGAAGAACAACTACACGTTAGCCTCCCCGAGTAGTGCGAGTGCGGATACGTCTTTACCGGATGAAAGAGGAATTCAAGTAAGTACAGCGCATAGCGTAGCCAGCAATCTTTCACATGCGATAGCAATTTTAAAATGATGAGCGAGCGCGAGAAAATAGTAGTGACGAGGGTGCTTTATCTGTCCACCTTTAGAGCACCTCAAATTAAATGTCTCCCTGAACTTCGAAAGGCGCAGTGCTGCCTCTGAACTTCGAAAGGCGCAGTGCTGCCTCAGATCGCCCCAGATCGCCCGGACTTACAGCCGTTAGAGACCGCTTAGCGGGAGAGACGCATCATACCGATAGACAAGGTAAATTTCGACAAACCTATTTATAATCCTGAAATCTGTGTAGCGAAAAACGCTAGTAAAATTAGTTTATTGTGTTTGGTTCTAATACCTCTACAGAAACATAAACGGTTTCGAAAATAACAATACAACGGTTACTCGCGTTTACAACCACGGAGAGATTGACTTCAAGCTCCTAGTTTCAGACATTGTGACAACAAGGTCAGTAATACAGAGACCACATTAGAAACTCACTAATACATTTTCCATCTATATTAAGCATTAGATAGTCAGGGTTTTCTCTGTTTATCTTTTATGGTTTCTGCAGTCTATCATCGGATCCACAACAAAAAACAAGCCTTTGCACCAACAATCAGTAGAAAAAAGATAATATCTGACAAAATAGGTAAGCAACTGGCTCAAAATTACTTGATAAATCCGATAGAATGATAACATCACAGAATTGTGACAGATTCTGTTTCTAATCTCACACAGGAAGTAACACAAAAATAAACCCTGAAGTCAATGCTTGTAGCTTGATAGGAATCCTTTCCCAGAACTAAAGGTACTTTGTTTTTGATCTTAGTGATAATATTCTCTACCTGTTATGCTGATTGAATTATTTTGCATGTGAGAAATCTTTAAAACATGCAGATAACTAGATTATTACATCGTTCTATTGATATCATGTTTTAAGTGATAATATCTTCTATCTATCATGCAACATAAATTGTAGACAATGCGTACCCAATAACTCTGCTCTAATAACAGTACTTAAATTTTAAACATGTTCATTGATACATAACTTAAGGATAACACACATGGTTTGAAGTTCTGTGTTGATTGTGAGAGTCACGGGAATGTCATCCTTCTGCCCATGGCAGGTTCAACCACAAGAGAGTCATAATAACCAAAGTACAATATGTGTAAATTAATTGTGTTTTTTTTGGTCATACATAGGGCAACGTAATTGAGAACAATGAAAAAAGTATTAGAATAAATGAAACAAATGTATGTTATTTATCGTTACAGATACCCAACCATGCAGGGGCCATAAAAATATTTGTTTATGTATGAATATTCTGCAAGACAGGTCCTGAGGAAGGCGGTCTACACTGCCGAAACGCGTCGACCTTGCGTATTAATTTGCACTTCCACCTGTGATCCCTCAGACGCAGAATCAAGAATGAATGTAGTATGTATGACAAGTAAGGGGTGTATGTACCTGTGTGAATGTTGATTGTTTTGTAATCTGTTTTCCCTGCATGAAATAGTTTTTTACTGACGATATTACAAAAGAATGAGTTTTATACTATGTGTTTTTTGATAAAATATATTAACTGATGTGATAAATCGATAAATGAAAAAACTTTTGTACTAAGAAATACAACTAAAGAAAAAAATAATAAAATTATAAAGTTCCAAAAAAAACTTTTCCTGTTGTTTGCCCTTATGTATTAAAATACAAAAATTAAAGTGTTGGATATATACCGTTAAAGTCATAGAGGTCAAGGGGGAATATATTTCTTGATAGTGTATTGCTTTTCCTCTCTTTCCCTGACCATTGCAGTAATAATAGAGGGGGTCCCATTCTTATGTTAATACATTCACTGTTGTTGAACTGTGGGATTCAGTTGTTGATCAACTGACATACGTAGAATATACTCTTGTGGATTGCACGTGTTCTGAGCAGGGGGACATTATTGTTGCTCTCTACTAAAACATGAAACTACACACCTAGTAAAAATAGAGTTTCTTTTTGACTTTCTGTAAAAATAATTGTCAATAGGCAATAACAATCGACACCTTGGTTTGATATTTACCCTTTTTCTGTAGAAACTAAAAATATGGAAACCTTTGGGTTCTCGGATGATGACTTCAATTCATTATTAGGCCATGTAGTAGATAAAAATAACACCACTAGCAACACCATAAGTGATAACAGTGAATGGCAGAACCTGCTTAATCTTAGAAAAAGAGCCAGACGCATTGAATCTCACGCACATTATATGCGAGAATACTTAGTAGCAGGGGTCATTCCAACCGGACTTCGAGTTAGGAATGCCCCAGCATTATTCATTGAGATACGTAAATTTCTAGAAAGATGGTCTCTGATATCCAACCGCTGTTCCAGAGATTGGATGTTACTTATTATAGAGACGGCTAGAGACATCCTCATCACACTAAATGAAGAAATTGAAAAATTAGAGGAAAAACTGAAAACATCAGATGCAGTAGAAGAAGCCAAAGAAAAATTAGAAAAAATACAAACCGAAATGAAAGACTTTGATATATACCTAACAAACAAGAAAACGGAAAAACTGAAGAATGATGTAAGGTGGTTCTCTAAGGAGAAAATTTATCCTTATTTAAATCCAGGCTACTATCAAAGTAACTCTAATGAGTTTCCATCAAACTATCCGCCTAGAAGAAATTACACAAATTTTTCTGATACTGGTTCATCAGGATCTGATAGTGACAACTTTGGCAACCCCGGCCCCAGTGGGGGAGGGGGGTACAATCCTGGCCCCTTTCAAGGAAGACAAGGACAACGTAACTTCCACAACAGGGGTTTTTTATCGAGGGGCCCCTACAGGGGCAGACAAGTACACTGGCAACAACACAGAGGGAATGCACAGACCTCGACCCCACAACCTCAGCAACAACGGTATGTAAAAACCAGGAATCAGCAATATTGGTGGTAGAGAACACTCGAAAAGATAGGCTAATGACTAGTACTTTGCCCATCTACAACCTCTCATCTAGTCAACTTAAAGACGAGGAGTCGTCAGTTTTGAGTAAAGGTCTTTCATTTGTTCCGTTCACTGCATTGAACAAATTCAAATTACATGTTGACCTTCACGCCTTCTTTCGGAAGGTAAGGTTAAAAAATTTTTTTCTGGAAAGAGAATTAAGTGATGAAGAAGAAAATCTTTCTAACTGCAAACCCCCTTCCATTTTTTCGCCCACATTGGACATGGTTGGCCCAGAAGTTCAGATTTTTGAAAGACAAGTTCTGGCAGACGTAAACAGATTGTTATCTAGACCAGAGAAGTACAAATATAACTTAACGAAGCAAGAAAATTTAGCACTAAAGGAACTTGGGAATAACACCAATTTGGTAATAAAACCTTGTGATAAGGGGGGTGGTATCTTAGTATTTGACAAAGTGGACTATAATAACAGAATGAGAGAAATGCTATCGAACACAGACCACTATAGACCAGCAACCGCGAGAGAACTAAACAGATTAAGTGGGTCAATTCATGAAATGACACAAGTAGCCTTTACCAATGGATACATCTGTGAGAAGGAACTGCAATTCCTGAACAAAACCTGCCCTATCACACCAACCATGTACGGTCTTCCAAAGACTCACAAAAATGAAATTAACCCACCCTTACGTCCTATTATATCTACTATTGGTTCTAACACCGAACCATTATCAAAATATGTAGACACTTTTTTGTGCCCCCTAACTCAGAAATATGAGTCTTTCGTGAAAGATACAGGAGATATGATAAACAAAATTGAGGGCCTAGCATTTGATCCCAATTTGGACATTCTCGTAACGCTTGACATTGAGGCGTTGTACACCAACATACCTCAATGTCAAGCGTTGCAGGCAGTGTCCAATTTGTTGCAGAGATACCCCCAGAATAGACCAGATGAATTCATCATTCAATGCTTAGAAATTGTGCTCATGAACAATTACTTTGAGTTTGAGGGAACCCTCTTCAAGCAAGTAAAGGGTACGAGTATGGGTGCTTCTTGTGCACCTTCGGTGGCAAATACCTACATGGGTGAGTGGGAGATAAAAAATATCATTAATTTAAATGCCCCTTTTTTCGAGAACGTCTCCGTTTGGAGACGCTTCATCGATGACATCTTTTTTGTATGGCATGGGGAACTCACACAATTGCAAGAGTTCATTCTCTGGCTTAATGCCAGCGATACAAATCTTAAATTCACCTCTAATCATAGCCATGAGAAAGTTGAATACTTGGACATCACGATCGAAGGGAAGGATGGAGCACTGAAGGTAAGCCTCTTTCGCAAACCAACGGCTAAGAACACCATTCTGCAATTTGAAAGTTTGCACCCGCATTGTCAGAAGGACTCTATCCCTTTTGGGGAGTTTCTTCGCATTCGGCGAAACTGTACCTCCCTCTCAGACTATGATTATCATAGTAAACATCTAAGTGAAAGATTAATAGAAAGAGGGTACCCCCATCGTCTAGTCCGCCAAGCTTTCAAAAGGGCGAGATTTTATGATCGGGACACCCTTTTAAAGAACAAGAGAAACAAGAGTCAAGACAAAATTGTATGTGTTGTAAATCACTCTACACTCAACTACAAAATTAAAAACATAATTAATAAAAACTGGAGGATACTGGAAGTCGAAGGTGAAACAAATCTAGAAAAACCGTTGGTGACATATCGACGCAACCAAAATCTAAGAGATCGTTTGGTCCACACCAGAAGTAAAACAGTCTCAGTAGAGAAACAAACTACACTGACAAATGGAGATACGATTCGAGGTAACCACAAATGTGGTAACTGTCATGCGTGTGATGCTGCTATCACAGGCAATAGTCTGTCTCACAATGACAAAATGATTACTTTAAGATCATTCACAAACTGTCGCAGCAAAAACATCGTCTATTATATCGTATGCCCTTGTGGATTGCCATACATAGGCGAGACTGGACGCGAATTCAGGCTAAGATTTAGCGAACACAAATCTTCAGTGCGAACTAATAAGTTGACATCACCTCTGACCCAACATTGTACAGATCACAAACACAATGAGTCAGAGTTGAAGTGGTGTATACTGGAAAAGATTCAGTGCAAGAAAGGAGAACTACCAGAAATAACTAGGAAAAAACGGGAATGCTTCTGGATTTTTTACTTTGACAGTGTCAAAAGAGGCCTAAATGAGAATATTTCGTGGTATGTGACACAATAGATTTTGTAAACGAAACAAAAACATATAGATGTCACATTCTAAATCCCACTGAGAAAATAATGTCATAATATTCACCATATATTGTGCAAAAGGGCAACTAAATCACCATTCAGTAATGGCCGCCGCGTTAATCAAGTGACCACATTAGTAATGCTCCCAATAATGACACATACCCGATTGCAGAGTAGTGTCTATACCTCCTTTAATACCATTGGGCATTGGTATAAATTTTGTAAAGAAACCAAATATATAGATGCCCAAATTTAAAATCTATTATATAAAAAATAGTGACACTCATATATCACGCAAAAAGGTAATTCAATTACCACTCAGAAATGGCCGCCGCGTTACTCTAATCACGTGACCGCATTCGATGCGCTCCCGTAGAGGAATTATACCTGACTGCCGATATGCTGTCAATATTTCCTTTAATACCATTGGTGGATAGGTTTCGAGAACTCCAACCATGTGATTAGTTACATGGCGCGAAAACCACGTATATAGGAAACAGGAAGAACAACTACACGTTAGCCTCCCCGAGTAGTGCGAGTGCGGATACGTCTTTACCGGATGAAAGAGGAATTCAAGTAAGTACAGCGCATAGCGTAGCCAGCAATCTTTCACATGCGATAGCAATTTTAAAATGATGAGCGAGCGCGAGAAAATAGTAGTGACGAGGGTGCTTTATCTGTCCACCTTTAGAGCACCTCAAATTAAATGTCTCCCTGAACTTCGAAAGGCGCAGTGCTGCCTCTGAACTTCGAAAGGCGCAGTGCTGCCTCAGATCGCCCCAGATCGCCCGGACTTACAGCCGTTAGAGACCGCTTAGCGGGAGAGACGCATCATACCGATAGACAAGGTCAATTTCGACAAACCTATTTATAATCCTGAAATCTGTGTAGCGAAAAACGCTAGTAAAATTAGTTTATTGTGTTTGGTTCTAATACCTCTACAGAAACATAAACGGTTTCGAAAATAACAATACAACGGTTACTCGCGTTTACAACCACGGAGAGATTGACTTCAAGCTCCTAGTTTCAGACATTGTGACAACAAGGTCAGTAATACAGAGACCACATTAGAAACTCACTAATACATTTTCCATCTATATTAAGCATTAGATAGTCAGGGTTTTCTCTGTTTATCTTTTATGGTTTCTGCAGTCTATCATCGGATCCACAACAAAAAACAAGCCTTTGCACCAACAATCAGTAGAAAAAAGATAATATCTGACAAAATAGGTAAGCAACTGGCTCAAAATTACTTGATAAATCCGATAGAATGATAACATCACAGAATTGTGACAGATTCTGTTTCTAATCTCACACAGGAAGTAACACAAAAATAAACCCTGAAGTCAATGCTTGTAGCTTGATAGAAATCCTTTCCCAGAACTAAAGGTACTTTGTTTTTGATCTTAGTGATAATATTCTCTACCTGTTATGCTGATTGAATTATTTTGCATGTGAGAAATTTTTAAAACATGCAGATAACTAGATTATTACATCGTTCTATTGATATCATGTTTTAAGTGATAATATCTTCTATCTATCATGCAACATAAATTGTAGACAATGCGTACCCAATAACTCTGCTCTAATAACAGTACTTACATTTTAAACATGTTCATTGATACATAACTTAAGGATAACACACATGGTTTGAAGTTCTGTGTTGATTGTGAGAGTCACGGGAATGTCATCCTTCTGCCCATGGCAGGTTCAACCACAAGAGAGTCATAATAACCAAAGTACAATATGTGTAAATTAATTGTGTTATTTTTGGTCATACATAGGGCAACGTAATTGAGAACAATGAAAAAAGTATTAGAATAAATGAAACAAATGTATGTTATTTATCGTTACAGATACCCAACCATGCAGGGGCCATAAAAATATTTGTTTATGTATGAATATTCTGCAAGACAGGTCCTGAGGAAGGCGGTCTACACTGCCGAAACGCGTCGACCTTGCGTATTAATTTGCACTTCCACCTGTGATCCCTCAGACGCAGAATCAAGAATGAATGTAGTATGTATGACAAGTAAGGGGTGTATGTACCTGTGTGAATGTTGATTGTTTTGTAATCTGTTTTCCCTGCATGAAATAGTTTTTTACTGACGATATTACAAAAGAATGAGTTTTATACTATGTGTTTTTTGATAAAATATATTAACTGATGTGATAAATCGATAAATGAAAAAAACTTTTGTACTAAGAAATACAACTAAAGAAAAAAATAATAAAATTATAAAGTTCCAAAAAAAACTTTTCCTGTTGTTTGCCCTTATGTATTAAAATACAAAAATTAAAGTGTTGGATATATACCGTTAAAGTCATAGAGGTCAAGGGGGAATATATTTCTTGATAGTGTATTGCTTTTCCTCTCTTTCCCTGACCATTGCAGTAATAATAGAGGGGGTCCCATTCTTATGTTAACACTTTGCAGAGGAGCAATAAGTTTGTATACACATTAATCACAGGTTAGCTACTAAGCAATACAGTTCTAAAACACACTCTAGCATTGAGCTCAATGGTTTTTCATAGGGAAGTACAGTTGATTACTTTAGGGATTACTTTGGTAATTCCAGGACTAGATCTTGGATTCAGTCCTGGGGTCTAAGCTGAAACCAGATTAGCAAAAACGTTTAGTCACAGTGATGATTTTTCCTGAATATAAAGCTGTTTTAAAAGTTCACACTTAGAAACTTTTCGAGGTGATTCTCACAATGTTATTCAAAGGGAGGAAATTCAGGTTACAGGTAAAGTACGATCGTGTTACTTTTGTAACCCAGCACTAGTCTCCTGGGGCCAGCACTGGGGGCTTAACTCAAAACAGGCAGGTAATTGCGTTTCAGTATTTCATACGATTTTTAAAGAATATTTACAGTTTTCAAAAGTAGACACTTAAAAGAATTTTCATAGAAAAGCAGACAATGGGTTCCTATGGAGAAAATACACATTACTAGTAAACCTGCTAGGGATTACTTTTGCGGTTCAGTATTGGGCTAAAAGGTACAGTACTGGCTTCTCTCCTGATCACAGGTGAGTATTTTCGAATTCGGACTTTGGCTGATTTTATAGGAATATTTTCAGTTTTCAAACTTCACACACAACATTTTTCGAGTCAAAAATGGGTCAATGTTATCCAAATACAGGTAAGTGGATTACCGGTTTCCAGGTGAGTACTTGGTTGGTGAAGTTAGGGTTCTGGGCATAGACTCAGGGGTCCCCCAGGGTCAGGTGTGTAAAGTTGGTTCAGTCCCAGCGGCGCTGGGGCCGCCGGGTGCAGAGGTTGGTAGGCCCAATGTTATTCAATGAGGGAAAGGGGGCCTCTGGTTGGTGGCTGCTGGCTAGCAGGCCACGTGGCTCTGGGAGCTGGGCTCCTGGGCAAGGGGGGAAGTAGGATAGGGCAAAGAGGTCACAGCCAGCGGCACTCGGGCGGCTGGGTGCAGAGTGCTTTTAAGCCGTCGGGCGCTCAATGTTATCCAATGAGGATCTTGAAAAAGGAACCAAGGCTGCAGGCTCGGGGACGGTGACTCTCCAGGGGCGACCAGCACTTCGAGAGGTAATTTGGGATGTCGGAGCACAGGTAGGTAACCCAAAGGGAGGCACAGGGGCCTGTAGGGCGCCGGGTGCAGGGATGTCTTTCGGTGTCGGAAAAGCTTACCCTCAGCTGGTCGCGGTCGGGGTAGGCCCCTGGTTCTGAGTCTGCAGGCGTCGGCTTGTTCATCC
Organism: Lissotriton vulgaris; assembly: GCF_964263255.1. Lineage (NCBI taxonomy): Eukaryota > Metazoa > Chordata > Amphibia > Caudata > Salamandridae > Lissotriton > Lissotriton vulgaris. Next base: position 209,236,918 of record NC_141695.1, read on the forward strand.
AGGAGGGTCTTTGGGCACTGGACTTCGGGCCCCAGTCGCCGGGGGGATGTCCTCGTGGTCTTGGTTCGGGTTGGCCCGGCCTGGGTTCGGCTGGTGCAGCGTGGGCCGGTCCTGAGCTTCCTGGTGGGCACCAGGTGGGTTGTTGATGCAGAGCCTCTGCTGATGGGAGTCCCAATCGTCGAGAGGGTCAAGGCAGGCAGGTCCTCTGGGTGTCCCAAGGTTGCTGTCCGTGGAGGTCACCGGGTTTAGGCAGGAGCAGGTTCCAGGATCAACAGGCCGGTAGGGCTGGTGCCAAGTCAGTTGTTGTTGTACTGTTGTTAGCAGCTGTGCGGCGGGTCGTCTTCTTCTTGATCTTCTTTCTTCTTTTTTGATATCGGGATCTGAGGAAGGGAGGTTCAGGAAACCCCTAAATACTAACAGGTAGGGCACCTGGGTCCTCACATAGGGCATCCAGCTAGAGGGGTGACTGAAGTATGCCAGGGCAGTGGGTTCTGCGGACATGGCACACAGGGATGTGTGCCATGTCGACTCTTGCTTTAGTTCTGTACTTAGGCACTCAGCCTGCAAAGGCAGTGTGTGGGAGCCAGGGTGCAAGGCCCCTGAGGGTGGCACAATAAGTGCTGCAGCCCTCAGGGGTCTTCTCTGGTCACCATGCCCTGCCCTGGGTACCATTTACTAGGGGTTGACAGGGGCCAGAGATGCCAATTGGGTATTTTGTTTCAGCATAGCTTTTCTTTGAAGTAAAGGAACACAGGCCCTGGGTACCTGATTGTCAGGGACCCAGGGCACACTCAGTCAAAGTACATCAGCAGTCCAGAAAAAAGTGGGGGCATACCAAGGCAAGAAAGATGGCAATTTCTCACACTATATAATAGCCAAAACTGGGGTCTTGGATGGAAAAGAACATAAATGTCTGTGTGATGGAAAAAGGATTTAACGCACTCCGTACTTTATTTTATACTGTAAATTTTATAATGATATAATGACATGTTTTTTACATCAATTGTTTTTTATCAAATATTTGTATTTATTATCTAGCTGCTTTTAACTTTTTATGTAAATTGGAAGACGTCCAAACTTGCCATGGTGTATCCTCATTCATCTTACTGTTAATCAAGAGAAGGAAGTGCATTTCGCATCTAGGAAACGTAACCTATGAGGAAGAATAATGGAGATACTGTGCTGATGTTTAAACACTTTTTGTAATATACCTAATTTGCATAATCTATCTGAATTTTGCATGATGACTGTCTCGTTCAACATATAGTTGATCAATAAATGAAAGTATATACTTGAGGTAACATGCTGTGCTACTTGTACAAGTTTACTGGTATTTTGCACAAGGATAGTTTTGTTCAATATGTAGCCTCAATGCTGGTCATCTAGGAAACGTACTACTTGCTATATTTGCACAATATGCTAGCATTACACAATGATATTTTATATCAGATTTTCTTGTGACTGAGGGCATTGGGGAACTGTAACTGAGGTTATCTGACCTTTTTATTTGACCAAATATGTGAAGTTCTGGCAGATTTTATAATAGATTGATAAGGAACTCGCTCTAACTTCGGATAAATTAAGATGCCGATTTTTAGTACAAAAATAAGGAGTTGTTATAAATTTAATGTAGATTGTTGTTTTATTCTGTTATGGATTAACTTCAATCCGAATAAAGTTTTTTGACTGAGTCATGCATTCATGCATTGCTCCTTTCATACTGAGAGCTACACTTTCTCGGTGAAGATGACCATGCAGACAGAGGTGTGCGACCCAGCAGAATAACAGAGAGAGATGATCGAAGGGTCAGGCTTTGATCTTAAAGGCTGTACACACGCCGAGCCATGAACATGTTTGCTGTGTCAATCACACAGCAACCATCACCTAAAATGTGATAAAGCAACTTCAAAATTCAAGAAAGTGTATTTCCATAACACATGTAGCTTTGACATCAATAAATCACATTACAGCAAAGCCCTGAGATTGGCTTAAAGGTGATAGATTTTTACCCATGAACCATTAGTCTATTGAAGGGCAAGGCACTTCAAGTCAAGTCAAAAGGTAAGTTTATTTAGATCGTAATCTTTAAACCAATACATAGCATTTAGTTGAGTTAAAATTTTTCCCATCAACAATAATTCATGCAAATTTGTAGTTAAAATCTCAATCCTTTAAAAAGACAAATGTAAATGGTCTTCCACAAGTCATATGACATTTAAAACTGGATGAACAGATGATTAATTTTTCCAATTCATTTTGATCCTAAAAAAATAAGAAAACCGATTATCTCTAGACATGATTCTGTTTAAAACATTAAAATCTATTTCTGACTTATTATAAAACTCTGTACAATCTTTATAAATTTCCCGAGTGCAATTGCAATGTCAATGCTTGGAAGTACTGTAATTAGCTCAAGTGCTTGTCTCCTACTCCTTATATCATATTTTATTAATATTGGGCGCAGCCAAAGTTTACGCTGATCTATGATATCTATACAATCCAACAGGAAGTGCACGGTATCCCCTTTTGTACCCAACCTGCACTTACATTTCCCATTTGGGTCCAACATTATGGTTTTAAATTCTTTATTTGATATCCAAGGGTTTATCCCAATGCGTAACCTTAGGATCTCTTGTCTAAACCACGGGTTTGGCAAGAGATCCAAGTATGGGAACCAGGTTTCCTTTTCCCATGCATTCATCATAAATTCGACCGATATTTTCTTAATGAGATATTCCCTATCCATGCTTTTAGTAGCAGCTTGGCCGTTAGTTTTTAGCTCATATTTTGAGCACTCTATTATTAGGGAATCACGGGCTATATCCACTTTTATATTTTCGCAGGCCTGTATCATTCTCTTCCTACACATTTTTGCCCATTTTAGATTGCTTTGTTGTATTTCTTTCCGACCCCACTGTGCGACTTTTTGATCATTTTCGAGGCGTTTCCAAAATCTGATTACTGCACTTTGTGCCTGAACTCCCCAAACTGTTGTCCCTAGCTCTGTTCTTATAGCTTGTACCATTGCTGATGGGGGCAGGGATAAGAGATTTTTCAAGCATTTTCCTTCCTCTAGGTCCCAGAATCCCTTACCGCTCAAATAAAGGATTTCTGCTCCATAGAGTACTTGTGGTGGGATAATTGCATTGAAAGCTTTTAATAATGGTCGATGTGACTTATCCCCATAGTCCCGGTTGATCATTTTTAAACCAGCAATTGACGTTTGTGCCTTCGCTTTTTGGGCTTCTAGGTGTGTTTGCCAATTTAATCTTTTATCGAACCACACACCTAGGTATCGGTATTCATTTACAGACTCTAACTTAAGATCCCCTAAAAACCAATTAAACCTATTCACTTTTTTCCCAAAGCATAGGATTTTCGTCTTGTCTAGATTTACCTTTAAAAATAACTTTTTACAATATTCATTAAAAGAATTCAATTTCCTTTGAAGGCCAATTTCTGTTTGATCCACTATTACTAAATCATCTGAATATAACAGACACAGCACCTTGTTGCCATTCATTCTTGGGCTGGCACTACCCTTTACTTCAAGGCATTCCGGTAGTTCTGATAGGAATATGGAGAATAACTGGGGAGCCAATACACACCCTTGTCTCAAGCCGTTTTTAATAGGACTTTTTGGCGTCAGTGAACCCTCAGTATCCCTAATCACTTGAGCCCAATCATCCCGGTGCAGTTCTTTTAATATCGTCAGCAGGTCTCTTGGAGTGTTTTTCTTTATTATTATTTCCCAGAGACAGTCCCTATCCACTGAGTCAAATGCGGCTCGGAAGTCCATGAAGCAGCAACAGAGTTTTCCATTCTGCTCCGTCGACTTTCTTGGCATTGCCCAAAGGGAGAAGCAGTGGTCTATCGTTGAATGTCCCTCTCTGAACCCTCCTTGTTCAATAGGTATTATTGAGTTCTTCTCAACCCAGTCATTTAGTCTGTTTAAGACGAGTTTTGAGAAGACTTTTTCCCCTATATCCAGGAGGTTTATCAATCTATAGTTTTGCAGTTCCCCTGGGCACCCTTTTTGTGGATGGGTCTAATTATTGCACCCTTCCAGTTTAATGGCACTTTTCCCTCTGTTAAAATTAGTTGGAAGAGGTGGGAAAAGAACTTTACCCACCATTTTATTTGTGACTTGAGAATTATTGCTGGAAGATTATCCGGCCCGGCAGCCCGGGTTAAATCTAGCTTCTTAATTATTTCTTCAACGTGATCTTCTGTAAAGTCTGATTTAAATTCATCTGAGATTTCCTGCCAACCTGGGGGGGCTCTAGATCCCAAAACTATTCTTGCTTCATACAGTTCCCTTATGTATTTATCCCAGGCTGCCTCAGATACGATGCAAATCATGACTCCAGCTGGGGGAGACGATGCTGATTTTATCAATTTCCAAAATTGTCTCAAATTCTTATCTTCAATTGATTCTAGCAGCTTTCCCCAGCATTTCTTTTTATACTCCCTTTTTGCGTCGAGGACCATCTTTTTAAACTCTACTTTCAGAGAAATTATACGTTTTTCCTCTCTTGGTTGAATTCTTTCTTTTGTTTTCTAGCTTCTGCCCTTATCTCCCTTTTTTTATTTTGGCAGTCTATTGAGAACCATTTCAGACGACTGACTCGGTTTATTGTACCTTTTCTTTTATCCTTTTTTAGTTCAATCCTAAGACATTGGACTAGCTGGGCTATTTTCTCCTCGTACCATTCTAACTTTAGCCACTCATGATTTACTAGTTCTGTCTTTTGTTGGAACGATTTTAACTTTTCCAGATACTCCTCGGATAATCTTGTAGTTGCGCGTTTTGGGTAATCCATGTCTTGATGAATCACCTTTTCCCTTGGTTCCATCCTTCCCCCTTTTAACCTCACGGACAGCAGGTTATGATCACTACCCTCACTGTGAAGTACCTTGACTTCCTGCACCAAGTGGGAGTTCCAAACTGGCATAAAGAAATAGTCAATTGGAGAGTTTTGTAATCCTTTTTTAAAAGTCTTCTTTGCTGGGCAGTCTGTTTTAAATCTGCCGTTTAAGCAAAAAAGGCCCTTTTCCCCCAGATAATTGGCCAATTCCCAATCTAGCTTCGAGGGAGCACATATTGGAAAGCTAGCATAGCTTATTCCATAGGAATTCAATAATTCTGTATTCCAGCGGTCGGCCTTCATTGGATGTAGCTTATGGTTAAAATCCCCGAAAATTAGCAATATATCTGAGGTATACCTTTCGGAAATATCATCTATATTCTGTTTGAAGTTCCCCATCTCAATTACATAGTCACCCACATTGCCCCACTGCATATATACATTTATGACAATTAACTTTTCACATGTCTTGTCCAGGGATCAATGGTTTATCCTGCAAGCCAATAACCATTTACATTTTACTTTTAGCAATGTCACATTTCTTAATATTCTCGTCGAGATAAGTGTCATTATTCCCCCCGAGGGGCGGCCAAATCATTGCCTCGTTGCCAGTCGCTTTAACTGGTAGTAGCCCTCAAAGATAGGGGTTTCGCCGCATGCCCATGTCTCTTGTAGGCAGGCAATTGCTACTTCGTTTACTCGATTCTTTATATGTTCCATTTTTAAGTCATTGCCTAGCCCATTTACATTCCACGTTAAGAGACTTAGGGCAGGCGGCACCCCTCTCTCCTATTCTATCTCACTTAGACCTCCATCTACCCCACTTCCATCCCGATCACACTCATTTGAGCCACCTAGGTAACTACATTGACTCCAGTTTCCCCACCAATCCTCTTTCACAGAGTTATTTATCACTACCTTCAGTCAGTTACCCCCTTCAACATTACCCTTATGTATTCTCACCTGTCTCTTCCTCAGACCTGCATGGCAATTTAAGAAGTCCCTTCCTAGCAATGCATTGCCCCTTAAGTCTTTTTCAGTGATCACCTTTACTCCCTCTTGGAGAATCTCACTGGCTGCTCTCATAATTGCCCTTTTTACCAGGTCTGAGTATAGTAATACGTTTGTTATTTCCCTACCTGGCGTGCTATCTATGAAGCCCACCAGTCTTAGATCTTTTGTGTCAATCCCACTCAGGCTTGTACATTTAAAGAAGATTGCCAGAATTTGTGATCTATTTAAGGGTTTTATTTTTCTAGACTTCTTACCCCTTTGGCCTTCTTCAGCTGGTTCTAGGTAGACCCATTTGTTGTTCCCCTGTTCATATCCTTTCTCTGGGGACTCTATGATCATCTGTCTTGGCACTTTTCGCCCTGATGGGCCCATTTCTGGCTCACGTGACTGTGGTGTTACCTTTAGGTTACGATATCTCTGCGGAGTCTGCATTTGGCTTTTTAATGATGGGATTATTCCCTGTTTTATCGGTTTACTCTTTTGTGCTTTCTCTTTTGGGTCCTTACTATTCTGGCTTTTCTTTTGTGTATTTTGTGCCTTCCTTATATCTTCTAAAACCAAGGGTCTGGTCGGGACAAAGGTCCGAGCCGTAGCATTTAATGTGCCTCCAGTTTCCTTTTTCTTCATTTTTGGCGCTAACTGTGGAGCATGCTTTTTGCCTGCCATTCCTTTGGTGCGGGCTCTTACATGTTCGCACCTCCTTCTTATCAGCATTGGGCGCCTAGAAATATAAACATTGTCTAAAGGCTCTACCGCTTCACTTTCCAAGCTTTGGTCAATGATTTGGAGAGTTCCTGCTGGTCTTAGCAAGGTAGTCATTTGTCCTTTGATTCCAGTCACCTCAACTTCGATCTTCTTTAGGAATTGCTTTTGGGCATTCAAAACCCAATTATTCATCAGTGAAACTTTGAGGATTCCCTGCAGAGTTTTCTGTAGCATTAGTAGTAGGTCCATCATTGAGGTGGAAGGGGCTGCTGAGAGGTCGAGATCTTGTAAGCTGTTCCTCTCTGGGTTTGTTTGACTTCCAGTTCTTCCGGAGTTCTGCCGGTTTGAGTTGTTTCTCCTTTCTTCACTCTGTAGCACCTGGTTGGAGGTTGCCCCCCCAAACAAAACTAGTCTCCAGGCTTTCTCTTCTCGCATACTCTTCATTCCCTGATGTTTGGAGGGAAAACAGTTTTGGGGATGAGGAGAGTCGTGGTGCTAGCAATTTTGAGCTCTGGCTGTGAAGTGATAAATTTATTAACAGCGGATCCTCTATCTGTCTCCTTGTTCTTTTTCTAGCATTTCCCCGTTGCTTTGATCCACTTGAAGCACGTCTTCTGTTTCTCTGTTTATTGTCTCAGAACGAGACTCCTCTTCTGAGTCCACATTAACTGCAGTTAGATTCTGGACTTTATAGTGTTTACCTAGGAAGTCCTTTACGGGGTTAGACGGCCCAGTGATCTTTTTTTTTGGTAGATATTAAGGTACACCCCTTTTTTGCTTGCGGAGCCTTTTTTGATTCTTTTTTGTATTTCCCTTTCTTACGTCTCCCCTCGGAAAAGACCTCATGGGATTTCAGACTCTCTTGGCTTTCTTCCCATGACCTGGATCCTGCCGGTACCTCACTCGTCTCCAGGCTATTATCTTGCGCTTCCTTCCATACTTTCTGTCTTAGTTTGGGGCCCATATCCTTTTATGAGATTCTACTGGGGGGATTATTAGTTTTATTTCTACTGGGCTCCATGGATTCTTCTTAATTTACGATGTGAGTGAGTAATAGATTGTTAGTATTAATATACTCCAATTTTAGGCATACACTCCTCCACACTTCTACTCACTTACCTCTGTTGTGCACTATCCGCCAGCCTGCCTTGCCGAGAGTTAAATGGTATTCTTTTTCCTTCCTCTTCTAGCAGTCTTTTACCCCTATCCTTGTGTTCTTCAGGAGGTCTGGGCTAGATTTTAGCCACTCATTCGTGCCGTTTCTGTCTCAGACTCTTCCAGACTCGGCTGCTCTCTTCAGGCTGCTTGTTTCACCCTTCGAGCTACCCCCCTCAGGCTTATTGGGGCGCTCGGGCACTCAGGCTCCAGCTCCATGCCAGCCCCCTGGGGTCTCGGCAGTCCGCTGCGCACACCCCACCCAAACACCTGGTCCTTTAGTTTTTCCGGCCACGACCAGGGGCACTTGGGGGCTTTTGCGGGCTGCGCAATCCTTACACTGACAGGAGGCGCGGGGGAGAGGGTAGATGTTACTTCCACTCACCCGCCTCTTCTCCGTACTGTTCTTCGCCGCACGAGCAGCTCGAGCAATCGCGGGCGGCTTCGCTCTCAACTTGCCCTGACAGTCCGTGTAAACCGTGGCGTTTTACCCCCGCTTCCCGCGTCGGTTAGGGCCGGGTTGTTTGTTTGCTGTTTGTTGTCCTCCGAGTGCAGCGTTCGATTGGCAGGGCTGCGTTCATCTCCGGCTCCGGCTCTGAGCGTCCACGCGTCTCTGACGGTGCTCTGCAAGGCTGTGCAAGGCGTGGCCACAATCAGAGGTTCACAAACTGAGTAAAGGCACTTGAAATGTAAACACTGTATGTGACCCAGATTCTTTTTTAAATGTATTTATTGAGTTTTACATATTAGCAGGCAAAATAATCACAATCATTGTCATCAAGAGTGTACATACCAGCAAAACAGCAGTATTGCAAAAACTTACATACACACGTCAATGAGTATAGCATTTTTCCAATAGTCACTAAGTATTTCTAAGACATAAGGCAATTGCTTCAATTGTACATTATAGCCATATCACAAGTATGTAGACACAATGTATAGCGGCTTCTACCAGGGAGAGGATAGACCAGACATTCAAAGTGAGAGATACCAAATATCAGCTGTCCGAAAATAGGGAGTGCATTGACTGAAGGGAGAGGGCAATTAGGCCTCATGACCAGCCTGTGCAGAGTGCTCAAGGAGATACAATTTTAGTGGGTCCCAAATATCTCTGGGGCGGGACGATGGTGAGAGTAGTTCAGCATATGTGCAGGTTTGGTTCTGCCAGAGTGTCATATCCCCAATCCAGTCCATGAACTTGGGTGCACTGCCCCGGCCCCATTTGCAAGCCACCCGGTGCTTGGCAAGTAGGAGAGCGAAGGAAACAAATTTGCAGTGAGCCACCGGTATCTCTGACGTGTAACCGAGCAGTTCAATGTGTGATCATTTGAGTGTCATTAATTCCTCACGATCAGTGGTAATGTGAATCCCCAAGTGCTTCAACTTGGTATCGCACCACTCTATGGGGTAGTCAGTGGGGAAGCAGCTCACAGATGTTGTGAGTGGAAAGAGCTGATATTTGGCCCAGTTAATATGGACGCTAGAAAGTCCTCCGAAGCGGACAACTTCACGTAGGAGCGAGTTAAGGTTTTGTTGAGGGTTTTTGACATAGAGGGTGACATCGACAGCATACAGGGATATGAGGATAGGGCAGAGGTAGCATCGAAGGGCCTTATCTTGATGATGTTGCCTGATTTTGGCTGCCAGCGGCTCTATGGCAAGGGCAAATAGAAGGGGAGATAGAGGGCAGCCTTGTCGGGTGCCCCGAGTGAGATGAAAGGAAGGGGAGGTATGACCATTGATCAGAAATCTTGCAGTGGGAAAGGCTTATACCAGCTGTAGCCATGCCAGGAAACCTACAGGTAGCCCCATGCACTGCAGAATGGTGAAGAGATAGTCCCATTCCACAGAATCAAAGGCCTTTGTGGCATCAAGAAATACTGCCACTAGGGCTAGTTGGGGATCAACCGTCTGCTGAATGGAGAAAAATGTCCGGAGACTGTGAGAGGTAGCTCTACCAGGGATAAGACCTGCCTGGTTGGGTAGTACAAAATTCTCCATCAATAAGCTGAGGCGATTAGCTAGAAGTTGTGCAAGGATTTTAGTGTATGTGTTGATGAGGGATAAGGGGTCAGTAAGAGTTGCGGTGATCTGTAGGCTTCCCAGGCTTCAGGAGGGATATGATGAACACCTCGTGCATCGTATCAGGAAGGATTTGCGCCTCTAGGGCTTCAAGATATACCTCCCGCAGCACAGGGAGTAATTGATCCAGGTATGTTTTGAAAAAGTCAATTGGGAGACCATCAGATCAGGGGCTTTGCCCGATTCCATCTGCATAATGGCCCAGTGAAACTCGTCATCTTCAAAGGGGGCCACCAGTAATTCCTGCGGATTATCCCCCAACCATCCCAGTGCGATATCTTGAAGGTATGGAGCGAAATCCGGGGGCACGCACCGTCGAGAATGATAGAGGTTTGTGTAAAATTCAGTGAATGTGTGTAAGATTTGGAGGATATCACAATGCTGTGAGCACTCACTATCTATTATGTACACCATATAATTGGAGAATCGGGGTTGGCGATTTTCCGGCGCTAACTCCCTCCCAGGCCTCTCCCCCTCTCCAAACCGCCGTGCAGTGAAGTATTTGCAGCGGAAGTGGATCTCCCGTGCAGCTGTGTCAGTGTATTTGGATAGTTTGTACCTGAGTAGGGCTTATTAAGCTCCGGTTGCATCCTGCTCCATGTCTTTTTCTATTTGTTTGAGCTCTCCTTCAAGGCGGTGTAGGCTGTGGTGAATGTCCCGCAGGACAACAAAGCTTTTGGATATACAGAAGCCGTGGACTGTGACCTTAAAGGCCTCCCAAAGCATGCTCATATGGGTGACCAGGCCTCAATTTCTCTCAAAGTAATTGGAAAACTCCTCCCAAGTTCTGCTTTGAAGACAGTATCTAGTAGAGCTTTGGGCTTTAGTTGCCATGTACATAGTGTGGCAATCAAGCTAGGGGGCGCAATTGTCATGCACACTGGAGCATGATCAGAGAGGATCCTGGCCATGTGTTCCACCAAGAGAATCCAGGGGGCAACTCCTCGGGAGACAATCCAATAATCAAGACGTGACCAGAATGTATCTGCCGTTGTGTAATAGGTGCTGTCCTTGGCAGTGGGGTGAACATAACGCCAAGCGTAAATCAGGCCATGATCAGGGTGCAGGCTGGGCCTTGTGTCATAAGATTTGGTGTATTGAGGAGGAAGAGGACTGGACCTGTCCATTGAAGGGCACACAGCGGTGTTAAATCCCCACCCCAAATGATATGGGTGGAAACCACTTTGAGGATGTACCAACATAATGTAATAAAGTAGTCTGGGTCATTGATATTTGTGCCATAGCAGCAAATAAGCGTAGCGGACTGAGTGCCCAGAGTACTCCAGACCATTCTGCTTCTACAATCAATCAATCAATCAGAGGTTTTGTAAAGCGCACTACTTACCCGCGAGGGTCTCAAGGCGCTGGGGGGTTGGGGGGAACCGCTGCTAGTGGTCGAATAGCCAGGTCTTGAGTAGTATCTTGAAGGTCTGCGGGTCTTCAGTTTGTCGTACGAAGAGAGGGAGGGTATTCCAAGTCTTGGCGGCGTGGTGGGAGAAGGACCTGCCCCCGGAAGTTGTTCTGTGGATGCATGGGACGGCGGCCAGTGACAGGTTGGCGGAGCGGAGTTTCCTGTTGGGTATGTAGAATGAGAGTCGGTTGTTGAGGTAGGCTGGGCCGGTGTTGTGGAGTGCCTTGTGTGCGTGGGTCAGGAGTTTGAAGGAGATTCTTATGTCGATGGGGAGCCAGTGCAGGTTTCTCAGGTGGGGGTGATGTGGTCTTGGCATGGGATATCGAGGATCAGGCGTGCAGAGGCATTCTGTATTCTTTGAAGTCTGTTGATGAATATCTCTGGGGCGGGACGATGGTGAGAGTAGTTCAGCATATGTGCAGGTTTGGTTCTGCCAGAGTGTCATATCCCCAATCCAGTCCATGAACTTGGGTGCACAGCCCCGGCCCCATTTGCAAGCCACCCGGTGCTTGGCAAGTAGGAGAGTGAAGGAAACAAATTTGCAGTGAGCCACCGGTATCTCTGATGTGTAACCGAGCAGTTCAATGTGTGATCATTTGAGTGTCATTAATTCCTCACGATCAGTGGTAATGTGAATCCCCAAGTGCTTCAACTTGGTATCGCACCACTCTATGGGGTAGTCAGTGGGAAAGCAGCTCACAGATGTTGTGAGTGGAAAGAGCTGATATTTGGCCCAGTTAATATGGACGCTAGAAAGTCCTCCGAAGCGGACAACTTCACGTAAGAGCGAGTTAAGGTTTTGTTGAGGGTTTTTGACATAGAGGGTGACATCGACAGCATACAGGGATGTGAGGATAGGGCAGAGGTAGCATCGAAGGGCCTTATCTTGATGATGTTGCCTGATTTTGGCTGCCAGCGGCTCTATGGCAAGGGCAAATAGAAGGGGAGATAGAGGGCAGCCTTGTCGGGTGCCCCGAGTGAGATGAAAGGAAGGGGAGGTATGACCATTGATCAGAAATCTTGCAGTGGGAAAGGCTTATACCAGCTGTAGCCATGCCAGGAAACCTACAGGTAGCCCCATGCACTGCAGAATGGTGAAGAGATAGTCCCATTCCACAGAATCAAAGGCCTTTGTGGCATCAAGAAATACTGCCACTAGGGCCAGTTGGGGATCAACCGTCTGCAGAATGGAGAAAAATGTCCGGAGACTGTGAGAGGTAGCTCTACCAGGGATAAGACCTGCCTGGTTGGGTAGTACAAAATTCTCCATCAATAAGCTGAGGCGATTAGCTAGAAGTTGTGCAAGGATTTTAGTGTATGTGTTGATGAGGGATAGGGGGTCAGTAAGAGTTGCGGTGATCTGTAGGCTTCCCAGGCTTCAGGAGGGATATGATGAACACCTCGTGCATCGTATCAGGAAGGATTTGCGCCTCTAGGGCTTCTAGATATACCTCCCGCAGCACAGGGAGTAATTGATCCAGGTATGTTTTGAAAAAGTCAATTGGGAGACCATCAGATCAGGGGCTTTGCCCGATTCCATCTGCATAATGGCCCAGTGAAACTCGTAATCTTCAAAGGGGGCCACCAGTAATTCCCGCAGATTATCCCCCAACCATCCCAGTGCGATATCTTGAAGGTATGGAGCGAAATCCGTAGGCACGCACCGTCGAGAATGATAGAGGTTTGTGTAAAATTCAGTGAATGTGTGTAAGATTTGGAGTATATCACAATGCTGTGAGCACTCACTATCTATTATGTACACCATATAATTGGAGAATCGGGGTTGGCGATTTTCCGGCGCTAACTCCCTCCCAGGCCTCTCCCCCTCTCCAAACCGCCGTGCAGTGAAGTATTTGCAGCGGAAGTGGATCTCTTGTGCAGCTGTGTCAGTGTATTTCGATAGTTTATACCTGAGTAGGGCTTATTAAGCTCCGGTTGCATCCTGCTCCATGTCTTTTTCTATTTGTTTGAGCTCTCCTTCAAGGCGGTGTAGGCTGTGGTGAATGTCCCGCAGGACACCAAAGCTTTTGGATATACAGAAGCCGTGGACTGTGACCTTAAAGGCCTCCCAAAGCATGCTCATATGGGTGACCAGGCCTCAATTTCTCTCAAAGTAATTGGAAAACTCCTCCCAAGTTCTGCTTTGAAGACAGTATCTAGTAGTGCTTTGGGCTTTAGTTGCCATGTACGTAGAGTGGCAATCAAGCTAGGGGGCGCAATTGTCATGCACACTGGAGCATGATCAGAGAGGATCCTGGCCATATGTTCCACCATGAGAATCCAGGGGGCAACTCCTCGGGAGACAATCCAATAATCAAGACGTGACCAGAATGTATCTGCCGTTGTGTAATAGGTGCTGTCCTTGGCAGTGGGGTGAACATGACGCCAAGCGTAAATCAGGCCATGATCAGGGTGCAGGCTGGGCCTTGTGTCATAAGATTTGGTGTATTGATGAGGAAGAGGACTGGACCTGTCCATTGAAGGGCACACAGCGGTGTTAAATCCCCACCCCAAATGATATGGGTGGAAACCACTTTGAGGATGTACCAACATAATGTAATAAAGTAGTCTGGGTCATTGATATTTGTCCCATAGCAGCAAATAAGCGTAGCGGACTGAGTGCCCAGAGTACTCCAGACCATTCTGCTTCTACAATCAATCAATCAATCAGAGGTTTTGTAAAGCGCACTACTTACCCGCGAGGGTCTCAAGGCGCTGGGGGGGGGGGGAGCCGCTGCTAGTGGTCGAAGAGCCAAGTCTTGAGTAGTCTCTTGAAGGTCTGCGGGTCTTCAGTTTGTCGTACGAAGAGAGGGAGGGTATTCCAAGTCTTGGCGGCGTGGTGGGAGAAGGACCAGCCCCCGGAAGTGGTTCTGTGGATGCATGGGACGGCGGCCAGTGACAGGTTGGCGGAGCGGAGTTTCCTGTTGGGTACGTAGAATGAGAGTCGGTTGTGGAGGTAGGCTGGGCCGGTGTTGTGGAGTGCCTTGTGTGCGTGGGTCAGGAGTTTGAAGGAGATTCTTATGTCGATGGGGAGCCAGTTCAGGTTTCTCAGGTGGGGGTGATGTGGTCTTGGCATGGGATATCAAGGATCAGGCGTGCAGAGGCATTCTGTATTCTTTGAAGTCTGTTGATGAGCTTGGACGGGGCTCCAGCGTAGAGGGCGTTTCCGTAGTCTAGTCTGCTGCTAACGAGGGCGTGGTTGAGGGTTTTCTGTGTGTCTTTCGCTATCCATCTGTAGATCTTGCAGAGCATGCGGAGGGTGTAGAAGCAGGTGGAGGAGACTGCATTGACTTGGTTGGTCATGCTGAGTTTCGAGTCGAGGATGAATCCTAGGTTGCGTGCGTGGATGGTTGGTGCAGGGGGGTGCCCAGAGATCCGGGCCACCAGGAGTCGTCCTAGGCTGCGGGTTTGGGCCCGAGGATGAGGATCTCCGTCTTGTTCGTGATCAGTTTGAGCCAGCTTTCTTCCATCCAGTCGGCGACGGCCTTCATACCACGGTGGAGGTTGGATTTGGCAGTGAGGGGTCCTTGGTGAGGGAGAGGATCAGCTGGGTGTCGTCGGCATAGGAGATTATGTTGAGGTCGTGTTGTCTGGCGATGCTTGCGAGTGGTGCCATGTAGATGTTGAATAGCGTTGGGCTGAGGGATGATCCTTGCAAGACACCGCAGATGGTCTTGGTGATTCCAGAGTGGAACGGGGGGAGGCGGACTCTTTGGGTTCTATCGGAGAGGAAGGAGGTGGTCCAGTCCAGGGTCTTGTCACGGATCCCTGCGTCGTAGAGGCGTGCGTGTAGTGTGTGATGGCAGAAGGTGTCGAAGGCGGCGGAGAGGTCCAGGAGGATGAGGGCTGCTGTCTCGCCATTGTCGAGTATGATTCTGATGTCGTCTGTGGTGGCGATGATAGCGGTCTCGGTGCTGTGGTTCCTGCGGAAGCCTGACTGAGAGGGGTCGAGGATGCTGTTGTCTTCTAGGTAGTGGGTGAGTTGGGTGTTGACGATCTTCTCAATGACCTTTGCTGGGAACGGCAGCAGGGAGATGGGCCTGAAGTTCCTGAGGTAGCTCGGGTCCGCTTTGGGTTTTTTCAGTAGGGCGTTGATCTCGGCGTGTTTCCAGCTCTCAGGGAAGGTCGCGGTCTCGAAGGAGAGCTTGATGATGTTACACAGGTGGGGTGCGATGGAGCTGTCGGCTTTGTTGACGATGTGGTGGGGAAGTGGGTCGGATGGGGCGCCTCAGTGGATGGCGCTCAAGGTCTTGATAGTGTCCTGGGTGTTCACGTTGGTGCATGTGGTGAGGAGGTCGTGGTCGGCGGGGATCGGTGGGTCCGGTTTGGTGGGGTCGGCAGGGTTAATCCGAGGGTTGAAGCTGTCGTGGATGTAGGTCATCTTGCGGTGGAAGAAGGCATTTAGGGCGTCGCACAGGGCTTGGGAGGGTGGGATGTCATTGGCACAGGAGCTGGGGTTTGAGAGTTCCTTCACAACGTTGAAAAGATCCTTGCGGTTGTGTGCGTTGTTGTCGAGGCGGTCTTTGAAGGAGGCCTTTTTGGTAGTCCTGATGAGGTGGTGATGGTTGCGGATGGCATCTTTGTGGGCTGGGCGGCTGTCGGGCGTCTTCTCGTTGTGCCAGATGTTTTCCAGTTTCCGACAGGAGCGCTTAGAGGCTAGGAGTTCCGGGGTGAACCAGCTGGCTCTCTGGCTGGTGTCTCTGTTGGTGTTCTGTCTCATTGGGGCAGACTTCCTTCCAAAGTCTGTGGGTGTGGGTCCCCTCCTCGGGGTCAGTGGGGTTGATGGGTGGGTTGAGTGCGAGGTGTGTTTGTAGTAGTTCCTTGGTGACTTTGCCCCAGCAACGTCGGGGGATCTGTAGGGTGCGGTGATGTGTGACGGGTTTTCGGAAGTTGAAGTGGATGCAGTGGTGGTCGGTCCAGGTGAGTTCGGAAGCATGGCTGAAGGCAACGTGGGGGCTGGAGAAGAAAATGGCGTTGAGCGTGTAGCTGGCAATGTGGGTCGGTGTCGTGACGATCTGTTTCAGTCTGAGGGTGGTGAGGTTGGCGATCAGGGTGGAGGAAGTGCAGTCGTTGTTGATTTCCAGGTGGTTGTTCAGGTCGCCGAAGAGGATTTAGTCAGTGGAGGTCAGTGCGTGCGTGCTGATGTAGTCGGCGATGGAGTTGCAGAATTGGGGCGGGGTCTGGGTGGTCTGTTGACGAGGGTGACTCTTAGGGTGGTCTTGGGGTCCGTGTGGATCTGGAAGTGCATGTGCTCGGCGGTGTTGAGGGTGTCGGCGGTGTTTGTAGAGACCCTGATGGTGTTCTTGTGGATGATGGCGATTCCTCCTCTGACTCCGTTGGTACGGTCTCTGCGGGTGATCTTGTAACCATCAGGGATAGCCACTGCGATGTCTGGGGCGGAGGCTTCGTTCATACAGGTCTCGGTCAGGAAGGCGATGTCTGGTGATGTGGTGTCTAGTAGGTCCCAGAGCTCGACGGCGTGTTTGCTTGCAGAGCGGGTGTTGAGCAGCATGCATCGGAGCTGGTTTGGTTCCGTCCTGGCGGGTGTCTCGGCGTCTTTGATGCAGGAGAAGCTGCAGTTCCGGCAGGTGAAGGGGCCATGGGTGCGCTTAGGGGTGGCCTTGTGGCAGCTGAGTGGTCTTCTGTGGTTGAGTGCGATGAGGGTGTTGGCATTGTACCGGATGCGGGCTTCAAGGATGGTGCATGGTCCAGGGGTTCTGGTGCTGGACGCGGTCCAGGCGGGGATGGGCGGAGACGGGCTTGCCTTAGGCGTGCCTTCGGTGCGCCAGTAGCGCGCCCGCTGCGCGGCTGTGCAGCTGATGCCATTTATGGGAAGGTGGGGAGGGAGGCTCAGCTGGGAGGCAGAAAGGGCAACGAATGAGCACCGGGAGGGGGCGGGCCACATGGGAGGCAGCGGCGGGAACAGGTGAGGAGCGGGTCATGAGGGGAGGGCGGAGTGGGGGCAAGGAGCACCGGAGAGGACAGGCACAGTCACGCAGCCGGGTACAGAGGTAAGAAAGGGGCACAGTCACGCAAGGGGGCAGACAAACCGGGCAGAGTGGCAAGACAGCGACGGGCCGACCTCAGGGTCAGAGCAGCAGGACAGCAAAACAGGCAGAACACAGGCGACAAAACAGCGGTGGAGCTGCAGCGGGGGGAGCGACCTACCTAGGTAAAGTCAAGGGTCGTTCTCCTTACCGCGCAGCGCCTGCCATTTATGGGAAGGTGGGGAGGGAGGCTCAGCTGGGAGGCGGAAAGGGTGCAAATGAGCACCGGGGGCCGGGCCGCAGGGGAGGCAGCGGTGGGGAACAGGTGAGGTGAGGGGCACGAGGGGAGGGGTGAGAGGGGGCAAGGAGCACCGGAGAGGACAGGCACAGTCACGCAGCAGGGTACAGAGGTAAGAAAGGGGCACAGTCATGCAAGGGGGCAGACAAATCAGGCAGAGCGGCAAAACAGCGGCGGGGACGACCTCAGGGTCAGAGCAGCAGGACAGCAAAACAGGCAGCAACCAGCAAAACAGGTAGCACACAGGCGGCAAAACAGTGGTGGAGCTGCAGCGGGGGGGAGCGACCTACCTAGGCAAGGTCAAGGGTATTCTACCAATCGGTTCGCTGAAAATGCCGCTTAAAATCAGGGTGCCACAGGAGTATGTAGAATAAGAGGAGAGCACTTGCTCAGCAGCCCATTTACTCCCGAATTTGGGAGGGCGACGCGGTTCGAGGTGCATCTCCAGGAGCATGGCGATGTGTATCTGGTGTCTATCTAGATAGGCAAGGATTTGCCAGCATTCACGAGGGTCACAGAGACCTTTGACGTTCCACGTTAGCAATTTTATATTGAGAGTATTGGGAGCTGGAGGCATTATCCTGAGCTAAATACGTGGCAAATGTAAGGATCAAGAGGACATGTGCAATACGAGGCGAAGTCGATGTGTGCTGGTATGATTATCTGCTGATGCATAACCAAAAGAACAGGCAAAAACAACATTTCCTCTTCTGCCCCCGCTACTTCGGCACCCCAAACGTGCCGGAATGACAGAATCCACTCAACACCCAATAAGAACGTGACATGGTAGTCAAATTTTAGAGAATTCAACAACTGGTGAGATCGCCCGCGTGGGGGGATCACTGGTGGGTCACGATTCCCTCCCTGCTCGCTCGAGCTGCAAGCAGCCAGAATGGGGATGCACTGGGAGAGAGAAGGAAGGGGACTTGGCACAGTTCAGTTCTTACTGTTGTTAATCTGTTCTTCCAAAATATATAGTTTTTGTGCAGAGCTCATCACTTATCTGGCCGTCATGCGTCGGGAGCCCACGGGAGACCTTGAATTCAAGCATGTTCGTCACTGCAGACATCAACATCGGTAATACGCCGGCTCTCGAGATCATGGGCTTCACAAACAGGAAAGTGTGCATGAGGCGTTAGGGCAGCTTCCAGCTTCGATGTCAGTATAGGGGTTAGACTGCATCAGGGGATGGGGATCTGGATTCATGGAGATTGGAGGCCCCCCTCGGGGAATGCCGAGAGATGGATTTGAGGAAGTCGTCCACTTGCTGTGGGTTGGTGAAGATGGTGATCCTCCCTTGGTAGGAGATCCGTAGACGTGCATGATATAGGGGGGGGGCGTATTATATCTACTTTACAAAGCTTCTGTTTGACTGCCAGGAATTTACGCCTAGCCTCCTGCACTGCGACAGTGAAATTGGGGAAGATGGTGAATTCCAAGCCCTCGTAATGTAGGGGTTTATTCTCATGAGCCAGTTTGAGCGCTGTGTCTCGATCCCTGTAATTAAGGAGGCGGGCCACAATGGAGCGAGGTGCACTGCCTTGTAGAGGTAAAGGACCCAGGGATTGGTGTGCCCGTTCTGCAATGAGTTGCGAGGAGAAAACGTTGTCACCGCACACACCCCTCAGAAGGCGCTTGACAAAGTCCTCCATAAGGCCCGTGTTGGTGCTCTCCGGAATGCCAATAATGCCGATGTTGTTCCGTCGGCTTCAAGCTTCTAGGTCCTAATTTTTGGCTGCGATGACCTTAAGTAATTTGTCCATCTGCAACACTTGAAGCTGCAGATGTGCTGTGGTGTCCTCGGTATCTGATATACGACGCTCACTTCCTTGATCTGCCCATTGTGCTTGTCCACCTTCTGGGCCAGAAAATCTAAGAGATTTTTCATGGTGTCCGTTTTCCCAGAGAGGTCTGTGAGCCTGTGTTGCATAGCCAGAAGGAATGTTTTGACCTCATCCCCAGAGGTGGAGGGTTTCATTTGTGGCTGTTCCTCTCTCGGATGGATGGAATCCACTGAATTGGAGTGTGTGGTCGTCCTTTTGGCATCAAAGACCAACTTAGGCTGGCGCCCATCGGGTTTCCCCATGGTTGTTGTGAGCAAGGGCGAAAAACGAGAGAAGGTGTCCATCAAAGGAAGGTGCAGCACAGGATTGTGTTAGCAGCGTTGTCAGCCTGAGGTTGATGGAGGTACCGGACAATGCAGTGTAAATGTAAATGTACATGTATTTATATAGCGCAAATCGCCCACATCGCAGGCATCTATGCGCTTGCTTAGGGAACCCGTCCTGGTATTCCCCTGTGAGATACCCCGGCAGGGTATCCACAAGGTGAAAGCCAGGCATCCCGCCTCGAGGGTCCGTTGTGGAGATTAAGCAAGCTATTGCCCAGAGTCGCAGAGTGTGAACCCGTGAGTCGAGTAGGCACCGGAGTGAGAATTATCGAGTCCGTGGAATTATTGAGCCCAACCCCCGTCGGGGGCGGGGAATTGAACCCTGGTCCAGGGCCGATCTCAGCTTCCGGGTCTGCCGCCTCTAACCCCTGAGCCACACTTCTCACGTCACGTCTTGATAATTGGTCAGCCCACCAGGCAGCCACCACTGCAGCCAGAAGAAGAGCAGCCAAGGCCCGTCGGCGTAGTGGACAGTGGGAGTAAGTGCATGGTAGTCAAGCTTTCGCCGGTAAAGTCTGACAGTGAGCAAGAAGAATGCACCTCTCATATGGCAGTCTGCGGGCCTGCAACACAGCACCCAGCGATGTGTCACTTGTTATTGGGTTTCCCAGATGCGTGAAAATGAAATTCCAGATGAGACAAGGGTCAGGGCAGAAGGCAGGTCACCTCGATCCGCCAGTGCAGCAAAATCATGGCAAACCAAGGGATCAAAAAGCGCTGCACAGAGAGGAATATATATATAAGGGCGCCAAAGTCCATCAGGTTCTAGAGGCAGGGCCATCCCAGGGCAGCATACACAGTGGACAGAGAGAAGTATCGATTGGTAGCAGGGTGTAGGCTGGAAGACAGTATGAATGCAGTCCTGCGCCAGGTGAATCCCACCACATTTAATGATGTGTGACAAAGCAGGGAAAGAGGTGGTCAAAAATCGGAGTGCCAATGGAGGGTGCCAATCCCAGAGACCAGCCGTCAGGGATCCGATGGTGGGGACCACAGCCAGATGCGGTGCGCGGGCGGCTGAGCTCTCACCCCCCTTGCACACCCCCACAGTTCTTAGCCCACAAGGGTGTGAGACAGCCCAGGAAGGTTACAATTTTGTAGAGTGCTAACCTCAGAGAGGATGTTTGGCCATTGTTGAGGAGGCAGGAGCTGAATCCGGAGGTCAGGACAGTGGTATTGGGGCAGGCCTCAAGCAGTGGTAGGTAGCCTCCAAAGAGGCAGCCTCCAAAGATGCGTGTCTGCAACAGGGCAAGGCTCAAGGCAGCAGGGTCCGCAGTCAAAGCACCACGCAAACCCAGCACTTCATGGCTCCGTATCACCGACAGCAGGCCAAACAGTAGTGAATAGTTGCCACCACAGTTGGAGTTCGTGTGCACCAGATGAAGGGTAATCTCAAGGCAATGCAGTGGAACGTAGATTGCGGTAAACCTCCGCACATCAAGATCGCGGCCGTCCAGGGCTTCCTCAGAACACAATGATCACCTCAATAAGAAAATGGGAGGGCCGCGATGAGCGCACCGCGTGGAGCTTGCACCTCGGGGTACAAACGGGTGCCGCCTGTGTTTATCAGGTGTGCACGGGTGCTCATGTGGCATGAGCACCGCACTGCAGCAGCAGCAGGGAGGCTGGGGTGCAGCACGAGCAGGGACATACAGCGGTTCTCTTAACGCAGAGTGAACGTCGCAGCCTCGATGGGTGTCAGGCTGAGGCGGCCGGAGTGTAGTTCGGGGAACGGTACAGCGGTATTTCCAGCACCAGCCAGTGAGGCCCGATGAAGTGCACCCACAACAGAGGAAAGATCCGGGCAGCAAGGTGCTTGGTGAGAGCACCCCGTGGGCACAACACCTCGTGGCAGGAGGGGCCAGTCAGCAGGTCGAGCAGCACCGAAGAGCGGCCTTCACAGGTGAGCTCATGGGCAGTATTCAGAGCTGGGTCCCAGAGCAATGTGGGCGGAGGGCCTGTCGCAACGTGGAGTCCTCAAGGCTTGCTCGCGCAAGAACCACACTCCACGCTGTTACTTAAAGCGTAAAAGGCCATTTTATCAGGACAAGGTTGCAATCCTTTAAACTTTATTACATAGTACATAAATACATTAAATATACTCTCCCCATTTCCTTCCGACTCACTCTCCATTGCTCCTTCTCAAACCATCTCACCTGTGACTCTTCCCCATTCACTCGGTGACCTCCTTCCTCTATCCATTCTCACCTTCACTTGCCCTTCCGCGCATCCTCTGTTGAATTTCCTTCATTGCCTCCCGCGCCCCGCTATCAGTCAACCGTGTACCGTTCTCCCCCATGAGGGGTGGATCCGCCCGTATGTGACTCACCACTCCTCCAAAAAACCGCCAACAAGGGAACCCCCGCAGGGCGGTTCCCTCCCCCCCCCGTGTGCATCGAATGCATCCCCCACCCTGTGGCGTCCGGTGGCTGACCAGCCACCACCTTACCGCACGTCTCGAGCACACAAATAACATATTCGAGACAATCCCCGACCAGGAAAGATGCCCCCCTTTCGCGGTAAAGGACCCATCCCACTTTTGTTTGCAAGCCGTGTAATCCGACCTTCGTCGGGCCAACCCATGTCAGTGACATGAGTCCCCCTTTGTCAGTGAACGACCATCCACCACCTGTCCGTACCCCAGATTAAGCATGGGCGAATTTTGCAAATCTGGCGGTCAAAAATGTTTGCGAATTTGCAAACTCGCAATCCGCAAAATCCGCGAATTTGCGGATTTTTCTTTTTTTGTGTGTTCGCAAGGGTTTCTGCCAGTTCGCGAGGATTTGGTACTAGTTCGCAATTGCGAACTTACTTGTCGGCTCGCAACGGTCGCGACTATGTTGTTTCTATGTCTGGTTCATCATCACAGCCTTCCAGCACCCTCTGTTTCACCACTGCCACCCTCTCTTTGACCCATGCCACCCTCTGTTACATCAATGCCACCCTCTGGTTCATCATCACTGTAGAAGATGGGGGGGAAAAGCAAGCACACCTGCCCTGCTTCAACTGACATGAATTAATTTGGGGTTAGTTTATTAACAACACCTGCCCTGCCCCAACTGACAATAATGAATTAGGGGCTAATTAATGTGTCACTGAATTTGAAGTTCCAGCCTGGCACCTGCTTGTCTGCTCCCTTAGCTGTAAATCAGGACCTTTGTGGCATACAGTTAAGGTCAGAGCAGGGTCACACAATAGTTGCAAGTAGGCAACCGAATTCTGGAGGGCCCCCTCAGGAAGCACAACAGGGAATCGTTACAAATCATGAGATTGACCTTTTGCACCTGCTCATTTGTTTTGCTTTTGCAAAAATCGTTTTTCGGTAATTTCGCGCTATTTGCGAGGCTCGGCGTCGGGCGAAACCGACCGCGGAAGCCGCCAATTCGTGCGAATGAGCTTTATATTTTTTTGCGGCGTGTTATTTCGCGAGTTTTTTTGCAGTATTCGCGAGCCGCTTGCAGCGCAACACGCAAATTTACCCCAAGGTCGAGTACAGGCGCGGCCATTTTGTTTGCGTGACGTATTTCTGTTTCCGCCCGCTATGTATAATCTCGCGAAGTAAGCACATTGTGAGTACAAGTTCGTACGAGATCGCGAGGAAAATTGCGTGCGAACTTACTTTTGCGCTCGTGAACGAGCGGCCATCTTGTTTTTCATTCATTTCCTGTGTCTGGGCATGGTGTTTATCCTCTTGCTATCTTTGCCATCCTTTGCTTGTTTTCAGTTTTTTTTCGAACGATTTTGCTTCTTATCTATCCCTCTCTTTTCCTAGCTGTATATTTTTGTCTTTTCTGCTATTTTTGTTTACTTTTAAACTACTTTTTTAAACTCTTTTCTATTCTTCTTCCCTATCCTATTCTTTCTTAATTTTCTACTTCTTATCTTACCTGCCCAGACCATGGTGAAGCCAGGCGCCGTGAAGCTGCCCAGGCACTTGAGGGCCGCAGCGGCGGCAGGGAGGAGGAGTCCTGGACCCCGTGCCAGGACAGCATGCGAGCGATTGAGGGGGGAGCAGGTGACGCGACGGGAGATCTTCAGCCCGGAGAAAGTGGGCGCGCTGGTCTACTTCGTCCAGCGCCGCCTGCCCAGGACCATCGCGGGAGGCGGCAGGATCGCGGCCGGCGGCTACAACATCCGGGAGCGCCGGAAGCGGTGGCAGAAGGTGTGCTGGGCCACGTCCCAACTCTCTGGGGTCCAGCGCACCTACAGCCAGGCCACCCACCACTGGACGGACCTCCTGGACCGGGAGCGCGACCTGCTGGACCAGCTCGGCTTGGAGATCCCCGGGCTTGGTGAGTAGTAGTAGCTATTTCATCACTCACTACTATGTTTTCTCCTGCTCTGTGTTGTTGTATTGCAAATATTTGTGGAGCAAGCCAATAATGCTGCTGACGATTACATTGTATTTAAATTATATTTCAAAATCTTCTGTGCATTTCAGGTGCACTGCTCTCCTTCTCAGTGGCGTTGCTACTATGCTTATTTGTTTTCTATTTTGTGGTCTCATTGGCCTGAGTAACTATTATGTATGAGTGTACTTTACAGAACTGCGTAATGCTAGACACTAGGGGGCAGATTACATTTACAAGCCCCTTGCGCCACGTTTACGTTGCCTTGCGTGACGCAACGGTGGCGTAAACGTGGCGCATCCCTGCGAGTCATTTACAGCATGACGCATCTAGGGAGATGCGTCACGTTATAAAGCCATGGTCCTGTGCCACAATGGGTGCGTTCCTAGTACGCAGGGTGGGCGGTCCGGCGGCTGTGCGCCTCGCAAAAGTGCCTGCGTGAATTCTACAAGATTTAACGCAGGCACTTCTGCGACGCTGCTACGTCAATTCAATTCCTTATGCCTGCTTGAAGCAGGCGTTAGGACTGACACAGCATGTTAAGTATTGGGTGGCCCTGAGCATTACTGGAGTTGCATTGCATTGGGGACGTGACTCCAGCGATGCGCCGCTCCTATGTGACGAGATGCGTCACGCAAGTGCCTACCCTTGCGCCAGGGCGCGCCGCATTGTAAATGAGGCGCATCTGCCGTGTCGCAAGGGTAGTTTTGCGTGACGCATTTGATCTGGCGCATCTCTGGAGATGCGCCAGAACACGTAAGTAAGTATGCCCTTAAGGGGCAGAATTGCAATTACCGTCGCATCCCTGCAAAGTAGCAGGGATGCGCCAGTAATTGTGCGGCCCGCTACCACCAACAAACATGGTGCGCCGTATTTGCAATGCGGCGCACCATGGGCTCAAAACGTCACCGAAGCTTTACTGCTGGAGTTGCGTCGCAACGATGGCGCAGCTCCAGCAATGCTCTGGGGTACCCTATCTCCCCAATGCTGGGTCAAGCCGTACGTCTGCTTCAAGCAGGTGCAGGGTTTATGTGACGCATCATTGTCCTAAAGGTGACTGATTGAAATTTTGTAGATTTCCCTCAGCCACTTTTAGGATGTGTTCCAGCGCAGGAATGCCCTTCCTTGCGCCGGAACGCCCCCTGATGGCGCAGGGCTTTATAACGGGATGCATCTCCCAAATTCGTCACGTTGTTATAATATTATACGCCGCACCATGGCGCCTCTTTTGTTCAGCTGATGCGTCACAAAAGTCACGCAAGAATGGAGAAAAAGAGCCGCAAGGGGCTTAAATCTGCCCCTTCCTTTGTACCCCTGACAATAAGAAAAATAGTGGCGGTGGATTGATAGTTTGACTATTTAAAAGACCGGTTATGTAGCAGGCAACTGTTAGTGTTGTCACTGATCTGACTGAAATCACAATGGAGTCTGTCTGTCACTTTGCGTCTTGCCTGCTGACTGCTGCCTGCCAGTCCTAGGTGAACCTTTCAGTACTTTGTTTAGTGAGTTACGTGACTTTCGAAGTCGCAGGTCCGCAAATCAATGAAAACTAACCCTAATCAATATAATTTCGCAGAAATATTTTGTTATTGTTGTTTTGAAATGTTTGATTTGGTTGACATTGACAAGCAACAATCATCCATGTTTTCTGTTCTTTCTTTCATGTTGTACGTCAGCTCCCCCCAGGGGCGAGGGGACACAGGAGCAGCAGGCGGTGGCGGATGCTGTTGAACAGGGCCAGGATCGGGCAGGCGAGGGCTCCTTTGCTGGCCCCAGTAAGTTTTCATTTTAGACTAGTACCTATTTTTCCTAGCGTTGCTCATTTGATTTTTTTCAAAATCGTCTTTGATCTTGTAGACTGTATCTAAATTCTTATCCTGCCTCTACTATGACTCCCTGTGGTATTACTAGATTACTCTTATTAGTCTGTCTGTGTAGCTAACTAAGATTGCACGGTTGGCGAAACTCCCATTCTAGTCAGCAATAGCTCTATCAACTTAGTGCAGTCCTCTGGGATTGTCCATAATGTCTTTTGAAGTGTTCTATCTGCTTTGAAAATTCCCAACTATAAAATGTGAATGACCACCAAGAAAGAATAAGATACTACCTTTTGGTTTGGATAGGACAATCCATACCACTACTGTTGGGGGGACAATTCTTCTGCAGAAACAGAACTATGGACAATAAATAGTGCATTGCTTATCAATTATAATAGGCGCTGTTAGAGTTTCCACATACCTCTGTGATAACAGACCTTGAACCCCCAATGTCCTTACTGACTGACTACATAGTGTGGCACAGTCATTTACCTCCCGAATTCATCGATGATTGATCCCCAATGATGATTATCCAACGTAGCTCAAGAGTACGGAGTCCAAGTCAAGAAGTGTCAGAGGCACGGACTCATGTTTGCAAAAATTGCAAAACCTTTCGCTCAGTCACTCTAGTCTGGACCAAAAAACACAGAGTCTATTTAAGTTTAAAAGCTTTATTAAAAGTAAACACATTTATTAAAATGAAGTCATAATAAAACTAAACGTTTAACTGAGAATGGAAAAGTGGTTAGTGCTGACGATTAATTGAAGACATTTCTTGTGGTCGAGCCGAGCTCTCACCTGGTTTCAACTTGATCTTGTTGTTAGAAGTCCATCTTCTGTCTGTGTGGAGAAAAATGGTGCGTGTTAAAAAGCCAGCCTTCATCAGTTGTGCCAAAAAGTGCAGCAAGACAACACCCTTCCCTGAAAAAAGGGACATTTTTTTTTACTTTAGAGTAGACATTCACAAATTACATTGTTTTCACATGTCTTCATTCCTAGACCAATTACTAGTGAGTGGTTTATTCTAACATTCTTAAATGTACTTTGTAGGTGGAACATCTCGTGGCGGGGCAGCGCGGAGGTGGTGGTGCTCGACACGGAGGCGGAGGGCAATTCTCAGGGGAGGAGGCGGTGGCTCCAGTGCCGGCTGTGAGAGTTGAGACGGTGGTGGTGGCGGGCAGAGGTAAGCTCTTATATATTCCTTACTTATTGAGATTGAAGACGTGGCTGGGAAGGAAAGAATATGAGATGCATGGCTGGGTGAATGATGAGGCAATGATGGGTGGAAGGACAACAGCCTGGGTGGGTGACACAGAAACTGTATGTGTCCATATACCTGGATCATGCTACTATCTGACTCTTAGATAGCATATGAGATGCAGGGCCACAAAGAGGTGAAATAGAACAAAGCCTCTGCTCTGTGGGGCCAGACGAGCAGTGATTGTCAGGGTGGAGATGCAGGGGTGCTACAACAAACAAAGCCTCAATAATATGTTAATGGTCTTTTAAAGACCTGTTAAGTACTTTGGTGTGGCTGTCTGTGTGTGCGCGTTGAGGAAGCTGTCTCAGCCCGGGCTGAAGGCTGACACAGACAGACACACACACAGTGAGATGACAGAGGGGGAGGGAGAGGGAGGGTAGGAGGGAGAGAGAGATGGAGAGGGATGGCAGGAGGGAGAGCAGGAGGGAGAGAGATGTATGTAAATGCTGGGTCTGGTGGCTCAGTGGATGAAGGCATCTGCTGCAGGGACCTGTATGCAACCTCATGGTCACAAGTTTTTGTTTTGCTTTAGCCCCGCCCCCTCTGACTCCGCCCCCACCAGTGCGGCCCTCGGCCACAAACTACACTGTAAATTTAGCCCCCGAGAGAAAGTTTGTGAGTACCCATGATCTAGAGAGAGTAGACGGTCAGTGGAGGAACTAAGTGTAACTTTGAAGAGCATGTAACACTGCACCCGCACGTCCGTTCCAGTGTAGGAAAGGCAAGGAAAAGAAGTTGTAATTTTGTCCAAATACTACCATCAATAGTAGCAGCAGTTTGTATTGCAAGCACAGCATAGATCCGGTTATTACGGTGGCCACTCCCTACCTCTCTTAATAAGTTTAGTAGTACTCAGTCATTCATGTGTGGATGTATCACTGGTCACTCAATAAAAAGCAAAGCACCTAAAGTCATCCCATATGTAAGCAAAAACATCCCATGTGAAGTGATAGATAATCAGATTATTTATCTTCTTCATTTTCCATTTCTAGTACTCATTTGCACTGTAGGGTGAAAGTTAAATTAATTAAGCAATAGCCCTTGTAACAGAGTATTCTCAGTGCCACCCGTGATAGAAAAGTAAGAGCTTCACCACCAGCATGTACTGGACCGGTACAGTAACACAAGTCTGGGTCACTCATCATGGCGTGCGTCTCTTTTTCTCGGGTGCAAGTTCACTGTGCTGGCATTATGCCGGCTTGCAGAAGATAACGTACCAATTTTCCTAAACAAGAGACAAGAAGAAGAATAAGACTGGTGTACTTTCATAGTCGACTCCAATGGAAGTCCATAGTGCTCGTAGAATTTGTTCCTTAAACTCCCACTAATGTTGGAGCAAGGATGAAGAAGTGGGAGGTTAGATGGATACTGGCCTCAATAGTTATGTAATGCGCTTGCAAGTTGCTAGTTGTACTGTAACACAAATTTCTGCTGAATGATTGAGTTAATCTTAAAGAGCATTGGTTACAGACTATGTCTTTCTTTCTTCATATATATGCTCCTTCCAAACCAACAAGGAGGAAGGAGCTGGCTAGAGCGGCCCGGCAACGGAGGATCGATGCCACTGTTGCTGAATATCGGCGGCTGGTGGCCCTGGAGGACGACGAAAGTGCGCAGTCGACCACGACAACAACGTCGGCTGCATCGGCCTCCGTGCCCCCACGGGCTGCCACCCAGCACAGTGCTCCAGCCAGACCGAGCCGGGCTGCCAAAGCCAAACGCCGACGCCGAGCAGCAAGGACAACAGCTGCCTCTCACAGCCATTGCAACTGCAAGGCACGCCTGCGCCGCAGTACCCTGAGGGTGTCCCGCCTTCAGCAGGAGCTCCACCACTTTACCAACGTGTTGGAGGGGCTCTGCTTAGAGCACGCCTTGCTCCGCGAGGAGTATGATGCCCTGGCCCAAAAAGTCAACAGCATCCACCCATAGTGTCCCTTGCCCCTTTTTTAGAGACTTTTGGGGGGTGGGAATAGGGAGTTGGGTTTGGGACTTTTAAAGGACAACCGTTGGGATTAGGGAGGGTCTTGCGGGAGATTATTTTGTTAGGGCTATAAAAATATACTTTTTGAAACTTTATCTGACCATACCTGTTTTTACTGCTTGCCTGGTGGGTGGGGGTTTAACAGTAACTTTGTTTTCCTGAAAGTTTAGTTCCATTTTCTTCCTTTAAGTGTAAATGCCCAAACAAGAGTCCTAGGACTTTAGTAGTACTACCGTCAGTCTCTCGTCTCTCCTAATACTCCATTATACTCCCTCCCACCAAACGCTTATCTTACCTGTAATTTGTGTTTCAAAGTAGGGCTAGGCACAGGGCTGGCTCCACAGGAAATGGCGATTAAGGTTTGCAATCCTGGGCGGATGAAATTTCCTCATAGCGGTGGTACTAGTGGTGTGACACAGTGGCAGTTGCATGCCTATGAAAAAAAAGAAAATTAAATTTGGTTTGTCCTGAGCAATACAACGGTACCATAGAGAATATAGCAGGTGACAGTACACTAGAACAGTGCCACATTGTAGCCTAACAAATGGTAAAGTATAACTGCTAATTCGGTTGAAGTTCTTTGACATTAGCCATGGGTCTTTGTCAAGCAGAGTAAGAATATATCCTCGGATTTCTTCACCAGCCTGTTGCTATCACCTTATCCTCCCCAGCAAGTGTGTGGATTTATTGCTGTAATTTAGTCACACATCAATCAAAACCACACAGAGGGTTAGGGTTTGAAAAATGGATGGGTACGGGGGTTTTTGGGAAAGGTTTTGGGAGACAAGAAAAAATAGCACAGCATGGACAAACAATTGAACATAAACAAATCTTTGGGTGCAAACCTATCCATCAATCTTTGAAAGTGCATGCACTACTGCATGCATGTCAGTGAAAAGTAAGTAGTACTTTCGACAACTGTGGAAGAAAGAATGCGACAGTACAGGGCGTGTGTGGAATTATTGATAACTATATTCAACATAAGGTCTCTGTTGCCAGATACCTGAGAGCCTTGCTGGTCACTATAAATCCATTCACAACACTCAATGGGGTTGGTCTGGAAGGTATAGTAGATAGAAAAGGAGAAATTGCTCTTTTTCTAGGTGTCCCCTCACTCACCAGGGTTGCCCCTTGGTGACATGCTTCATCATTGGGGCCATCCCAGTCCTCTACGGGCTGGGGCGTGCTGCGACTTGCGCATTACGTAGGAGCACTTACAAATAACTATGTGTGGTGCAGATGTGATAGTGGAGTGGACTAAGTGATGTGTTAAGGGATCAATTTAGAAGCAGAGAGAGATCCAAAAAATGCAGTCACAGTCATAGAAAAAAACAATGGATACTGTATCTGTATGTTGTTGTAGTTGTCCTGCTGAAATTGGTAAGTAAGTTGCATGCAGAAAAAAAGTCCTCTTATTAGCGGCACTCCTCCATTGCAGCTGACGCTTCGTCCATCAATGTTGGTGACCAGAAGACACCCTGTAAAAAAAGCACAGCATGGACAAACAATAATTGAAGATAAAGAAATCTTTGGGTACAAAGCTAACCATAAATCTTTTAAGTGACATAAAGGAAGTGCATGCACTACTGCATGCATTGTTACTGAAAAGTAAGTAGTACTAGAATGCAACAGTACAGGGCTGCAGCGTTTTCACTTGCCTATCTCTGCACTCAGAGAAACACTTCTTACATTAAATTAGGTTTAAAAAATAGCCGAAGTAAAACCTATAGAATGGCTGTAGGGTTCAATTTAGAAGCAGAGAGAGATCCAAGAAATGCAGTCACAGTCATAGAATAAAACAATGGATACTGTATCTGTATGTTGTTGTAGTTGTCCTGTTGAATTTGGTAAGTTGCATGCAGAAAAAAATTCCTCTTATTAGCGGCACTCCTCCATTCAATCTGACGCTTCGTCCATCAATGTTGGTGACCAGAAGACACCCTGTCCACTGCCTGCCTGGCGGATGCTGAATTGCGGCTCGCTAATGTGAAGCCTGACTCCATCCTTTTTTCCCCATTGCACAGACTGAAACCCGGCCTGTAATTATTCAACGAAAAACAGGAAGTGATATAATATTACAACACCACTGATAAATAAATATAAGGTATGTAGGCTGTGGAGTGCAAAAAGTCACACTTTGATTTTCCTAGTAGACAGTACAATATTTTTGAAAGTGCGTACTCTGTCTGGGTCACCTTTTGAAGGATAAATAAGTATGGGCAAATTAATGTAGCGGATCTTTCCCCTAAAGCTAGGTGTAAAAACTGTGTTTTAGAACAAAATTAGATCTTCCCAGCAGTGCTCCCACCCAGACCCTTACTAAAGCCAGTCGCAAAAATGTAGAAGACCCCCAATTAAATCTCAAAAAACGAGGCCTAGCAGAAAACTGGTGACAAAACGTACTTTGAAAGTAAAAGTAGGCCCAAATACCCCCTTACCCACCGTGGATTGTATTCAAACCACTTGCAAGCAACCAAGCAAAAGTATCCATAGCCAGCATCGCTCCAAGACTCGAAAACCCCCCCACCCAAACACATGCAATAGAAATACTGCTAACCCTAACAAACTCTAAGTTAAGAATAGTGGCAAAGGCTTTCTTTAACTATGCCAAATCCCCCCTTTCCCACCATGGATTTTCTTCAAATGACTTGCAACCAAAATTACACATTCGCACGAGTGCTCTAAGACCCCAGAACTCAATTGCAAAAATCTAGAACACCCCGAAACACATGCAATCCTGCTGCTAGGGCTTGTGGTACTGCAAATCCGGACCCCGCTGTTTCACAGGTATCGAGGTCCAACACTCGTGTCACAAAATATCGTCGTACCCTGACAAATTTGGTATCTACGGACCGGTAATGATTAGGACATTATCCCTATACATTTGCGTCACGATTGAGTGATGCTAACACCCTTAAATCGTAGTTTCCGTCCCGAACCCTCAGATTCCATTTTGTAAACGGCATCCATCTTATGACTTACACTCATATAGTTAATTGATTAAGACCAAGCTTGATCTAAAAGGACACGTCCCCGTAGCTGACTTCCCCATGACCTGGCCGAAGCTGCCCCCACGGCCTCCAGCCAAGCCTGTTTGGGCAGCTCCACGCCCAGTGGCCGAGCAAGATATCATCAAGGCACAACATGTCATAAACCATCCACTACATACAGACCCTGTTTTCCATACACATACACCTGTCCATGGTTCTTGTTTATGACCCGTTTTATGATGGGAGGGTGCCCGACCTTATTGGTGTTTCATCGATATCTGATGGGAATTCTGGATCTGGCGGGGTAATCCATCACAAACTGGACATCTAAAAATGTGCTGACCAGCATGACTTCGCTCTTTGTATTATTGTAGAAATATTTGTGTAGCCATATCATAAACTCAAGAATTCTTGCCTGCAGCTGTTATTTATGTATATAAGGAGAAGGCTTGTTCTGTAAAAACGAACAGTCTCCTGAGAACTTACGGCCCGTGCTGTCGTACTTCTAGGACACATGTTACTTGGTTGCAGCCAATAAAACTCGATCACTGACTTCACCTAGAAGACTCTGTGTTTCTGTAGTCCAGAACAGGGAGAACCTAGAGGTCTTCGGTTGTGGTCCCCTGGCACCACCGGGTCTCTAAAAACCTGCACCTCAGTTGGCGCCCAACTCGGGGCGATATCAAGTGGTGACGGTCCAAGCCAGATGTTCGTGAGGAGCTTCGTGTGAAAATTCCGGAGGACGGCCAGCCACTTCAGCGACCCCTGCATGTCGACGTGGTTCTGAAGGTCTTTGCTGCGAGGTTCCCCGCGTCCCGACGGCTACGAAGGACTGCTGCCCTGACTATCGCCCTGTTTTGGACCCAGTGATCCTTGGTAGAGCGAAACGATAGACGAGTCTTCTAGTGACGTCACCGATCTTCAATATTCAGTTAAGTATAAGTGGAGCGTCTCCCAGTCCTTAGTTTGGTTCTTAGTTTTGGTATCCCAGAGATACGGTTTGTATTGGTTCTTGCAAGCACCAAAACCGAGGGATTCGTGTATTCACGACAATATCATAATTAGATAATCCCTTGAAGTTTAAAGCTAGACTAGTGAGCGAAGATGCCTGGTCTCACCAGACTTGGAAACTTGTTTTGTCTTGGTTGTAGTAAGGACTCCCGATTAGAGGACTCGTGTCCGGTTCCTCCGATCGGAACTCCAACATATGAGTTATATATAAAGCACGGAGTAGGTCCTATCACGTATAATGAGGTATGGATAAAATACACCCGCAAGGATGGTGTTTTAAAATGGCCCCGATATGGTAGTTTTGACTCAGAAATATTAGACAACCTCGAGGTCAAATTGTTCAAGAAGAAAGCCCGGCCGGCGATGTTTGACTCTTTTCGCTTATGGCGCAAAGAAGCCAAACAGAAAGAAATGAAATTAGCAAAGAAAAATAAAAGAAGCATGTCAATGGTACAAGCTGCCATCGCATACAGGGATAACGAGGAAGAGCAGGAAAGTGAACAAATGCTCAGAAGCAAGAAACTAGCAATAGATAAATGCTACCCGATGTTACCACATGAGGGACAAGACTCAAAGGGAACATCCGAGAAAGATCCATTAATGTCCCATTTATTGAACTCACCACCCCCATATACATCGAGTATTGTTGGACCCCCGAGGCGTATTGTTATACCGCGCACTGGCGCACGAAAAGCAGCTCTTGCACAAGCACCAGCTCCTCTTCAGCTGGTTCCTACTTCTCCGGCGCAGCCTTCTCAAGGGCCGCCGCCTTTGCTATATGCTCCATCTACTTCTACGACTTTGCCTACTGCTCCAACTATTCACTACGATACTACGTCTGCTACTGCCTCGACTTCCTCTGCTGTTGCTTCGACTTCCTCTTTACATCAGCCTGTCTTTTCTGGCGCATCTGCTTCGCCGCAAGCTTCTCCTTCTGTCAGACAGAGAGTGGCAAGTACTGTCACTGGTCTATTCTCGCCCTTCTTTGGGTCGCCTAAAACGACCCCTAAACCAGAACGTAGACAGTTGCGTAGTCAACTACCCGACTACGAGGAAAGGGAAGTACTGAATGAGTTAGCACGCAAATGGGTTACTGATACTGTAAGATATGATGTTCAGTCTGTTATGGAAGTCTTCCGTCAGTGGGATCCATCCACTCAAAGATATGTGTTTGAAGAAATGTGCGTGTACCTCTGGGAGGATTTACAAGACAATGACCCAAAACGCAGAATGCAAGAACTAGCCCGCATGCAATTCAAATTTTACGAAGGCATGATTATAGGTGCCGATGCTGAGAAAGCAATGGATCTGTTGTTATCTTATAGGAGTAAGGGAAACAGCTCTAGATCGTTTAATGAGGATGATATGTCTGGTAGGAAAAAGGCGCGACAGTACCCCATGAGAGAGGTTCCTCCGGTATGGAGGGAAGGTGATGCGAATGCACAACCACCTGTTCCACCGCATTTCCAGCGTGTATGGGTACATGTCCCCTGGAAAAGATCCAAAGTTTTAGCACTCAAACAGACACTACCCTATCCCTGTAAAAACCCAGCAGGATATTACAAGGAATTATCACAGACCGCCAGCTCATGTATAATGAATTTAGCAGATATAGACATGTTGTTTGGGAACGTTGTTCCGCATCCTTTATGGAGTAAAATCCGTCATGCAGATCATGATCAAGAACTAGGTGACTCATGGGCTAATATTACTGCTACTGATGCTGGACAAGTTGGTGGTTCTAAACCCGAGCCTTTAATAGCAGATCTTCCCGGTAGGATCATCGCGTACATGAAAACGTTGATGCCTGAATTACGTGTAAATTGGGACAAGCTATCTGAATGCAAGCAAAAGAAAGATGAGAATGTGTCTGACTTTTTCACGAGGTTTGAGGAAACTTTCACTGATCACAGTGGTCAGGACATGGCTACCGAGGGTGGCCAAAGATTGTTTGTAGACAAGTTTGTACATAATCTGCTTCCTGAACTGTGTAATAAATTGAAAGATTCAGAGAGTGCTTGGGCTGTTTCCACGTCAGCGCAGATTTTAGCCACAGCCCAGTACTACGAAAATAGACGCAAAGACGAGCTAGATAAGTCAGACAAGAAGACTAAAGAACTAAAAACTAAAGTTCTCCTCCAGCAAGCCTACCCGCCTCGCACTCCTAGTCAGCCCAATTATCAGCAACCACAGCAGTATTCGAGAAACGCGCAAGGAAACGAGTTTTCCCACCAGCGTTCTCCGTATGGCCCAAACCAATGTGCATATTGCAAAGAAGAGGGTCATTTCAAAAGTAGTTGCCAAGCTCTTGCACGACGTTTAAACGGTGTCTCCG
This sequence comes from Lissotriton vulgaris, assembly GCF_964263255.1. Classification (NCBI taxonomy): domain Eukaryota; kingdom Metazoa; phylum Chordata; class Amphibia; order Caudata; family Salamandridae; genus Lissotriton; species Lissotriton vulgaris. Next base: position 209,272,352 of record NC_141695.1, read on the forward strand.
GCGCAAGAGGTAGAGGTGTTCAACAGGCTCCTAGAGGTAGGGGCCGTGGAAATTTCCCCCAGAACACCAATTCTTTTCCACCTCAGAATTCTATGAATAGCTTTGACCAACAGAATAATGCATCTTCTAGGTCAGCTCAGTACTATGCAGATGACTATTACGCGGAAAACGAGAATGAGGGTAATACTTGCTAGGACAGCCATGGACAAAGAGAGGGAGTTGTTTCAGTTCCAGTAGATCAGAATGGACCTTATGTCGAGGTAATTACATCCGGAGTGTCGGAACCATTTCTGCTGGATACTGGTGCTACAAAAAGTTCTATTATGCACTCAAAACTTCCTGGCGCACCTTTGTCCGGCGAAATGAATGTTTCAGTAGGTTTTTCTGGCGCCCCTGTTAGAAACCCGATCTCCAGTCCCATGCCCCTTTCTGTTGGCCCATGCGAATTAGAAGCACCCCTCATCCTTACAACAGGTTGTGGCGAAAATTTGTTAGGTTTGGATTTGCTGAAGAGATTATATGCGACTTTGTATTGTTCTCCTTCGGGAGTACAACTCACCCTTGGTAAGAAAGTGATTTCCCCGATGTATTTGTCAAAAGAAAGAATTCCGACTGAGTTGTCATCTCTTCCAGATGTACTTTGGGCGAATGGTTCTAATGATGTAGGTCGTTTAGAGATAGCACCGTATGTCATAACATTGAAAGCTAATGTCAGGTTGCCACGTATTCCCCAATATAGAATGTCCAAAGAATGTGAAAAGGCTTTGCTAGAGACAGTCCACGATCTAATTGCGAAAGATGTCATCGAAGAGACTACAGGCAACATTTGTAACAGTCCTGTTTTGCCTGTCTTAAAGCGTACCGATCCTTCCCAGCCCCCTGTGTACCGATTTGTGATCGATCTAAGGGAAGTGAATAAGATCGTTGTACCGCAGTTTCCAGTCGTCCCCGACATTACTGCCTTATTGACAATGGTCTCAGCCTCAGCCAATTGGTTTTCAGTGATCCACCTGAAGAATGCCTTCTTCAGCATCCGATTGCCGAGGAGAGCAGAGATATCTTTGGCTTCAATTTAGGAGGACGAAGTTTCCGCTTCAGACGCGCTCCTCAGGGCTACTGTGAGAGTCCATCAATATTCAGTCAGGCTCTGAAAACACAACTAGATACCATTGTTCTACCTGGTGGCGCGACTCTGATTCAGTATGTAGACGATCTACTGATCGCTGCGGATACTGAAGAAATTTGCAAGCAAGCCACACTGTCATTGTTGCGTCATTTATGTGACATGAAGCACAAGGTCTCGCTTTCCAAATTACAATTTTGCCGACAAGAAGTAACGTACTTAGGTCACATCTTGTCGAAGGAGGGAAGGAGACTGACCCCAGAAAGAATACAGGCAATTGCAGAATTGAGTGTCCCAAGGACACAAAGAGAAGTGCGTGCCTTCTTGGGCATTACATCATACTGTAGACAATGGATACCCAATTTCTCACTGTTGGCCAAGCCCTTGCTGGCATTAATGCGTAAAGACACACCCAATCCTTTGCCCTGGTCTGAAGATTGTCGGGCGAGTTTCCATGAGTTGCGTGAGGCATTATGTTCGGCTCCTGTGTTGGGCAACCCCGACTACAGCAAGTCGTTTACATTATACGTCCATGAGAAGGAAGGTTGCGCATTATCAGTCTTGACGCAGCACTTTGGGGACAAACAACGCCCATGCGCATATTTCTCCGCGACTCTAGATCCTGTAGCTAAGGCATTACCAAGCTGCTTGAGGGCCACTGCCGCAGCGGCTGTCTGTATTCGACAGTCGGCTGGGTTAGTCATGAATAATACTCTGACCGTTATGGTCCCACATGCAGTAGATATCCTACTAAATAGGACAAAAACGCAACACCTAACTAGTGCCCGACTATCCAGCTATGAATTGACCCTGTTAGCAAGCCACATTCACATAAAGAGGTGTGATACACTCAACCCTGCTACGTTACTACCCATTCCACCAGCAGAGACAGAAGAGGTCGACAACATGATTGCTGCTTTAGGACAGAGGAAGAGACAAAAGAGAGAGTAGACTTGCAGGACACCCCTCTCCCTGAATGTAATGATAAATTATGGGTTGATGGTTCATGTTTCAAGTTGCCAAATGGTGATACGACTGCAGCATATGCCGTGACAACATTACACACGATTGTAGAGACAGCTCGCATCCCCCAGAATTCTGCACAAGCAGCAGAGTTAGTCGCACTCACAAGAGCATGTGTGTTGGCGAAAGGAAAACGAGTGAATGTTTACACTGATAGTCAGTACGCCTTTGGCGTAGCCCACAGTTTCGGAAGATTCTGGCGTGAACGTGGGTTCCTGACGTCACATGAAGCAAAGATCCAACACGGCCAGCTAGTGCACGACCTTCTCGAGTCACTGACCTTGCCCCTACAGGTTGCGATTGTGAAGTGCAGCGCGCATAAGAAAATCCGAGATGATGTTGGCCGAGGGAATGCATTTGCCGATGAGGTTGCGAAAGAGACTGCAAGGAACACAATGAGTCGGATGTACGTTGTAGGTACTGCTAGATGGTCCCCTGATGTGGGTATGTGTGAGGACACCATCGAAAGTGTGAAGTCTATACAAGCTGATGCTACCGCGAAAGAGGTGATTGAATGGAGAGAAAGCAAGGTAGGTTAGACGTGAATGGTTGTTGGGTCGAACTGTCAGAACATCAGCGATGGTTGTTACCTGACGCCTATGTACTCGCAGTGGTAACGATGGCCCATGGAATGGCACACATCAGCGTGAAAGGAATATGTAAGCTGTTGGCCCCAGTATGGCAGAATAGTGGTATCCCAAAATGTGCAGAGAATCTGGTCAGAAGTTGTATGGTGTGTTTGAAACACAATCCCGGTAGGGGAACCCCAACTCCAGCTGGTCATTTTGCACCTCCAACGTACCCGTTCGAGGTCTTGCAACTCGATTTCATCCACATGGAGAGATGCAATAACCTGAAATATGTCCTTGTTGTCGTTTGCGCCTTCTCTAGGTGGGTAGAAGCGTACCCCCTTAAGAACAACACTGCATTGTCAACTGCCAAAGCCCTTGTCAAGGAATTCTTCCCTAGATTTGGCATGCCTAGAATTGTCTGGAGTGATAACGGAAGTGAATTCGTGGGACGAGTGATGAAGAGAGTGTGTGAGTGTCTAGGCATCGGCCAGAAGTTCCATGCTGCAAATCATCCCCAATCGGCAGGATTGGTAGAGTGCTATAATGGCACGTTAAAATTGAAATTGTCCAAGATCCAAGCCAGCACAGGTCTCAAGTGGCATTTAGCACTCCTGTCTACCAGGATGATTGTCCATTCCAGATTAGGACTTAGCCCGCACGAGATCGTGTTCGGGCGCCCAGCAAATATATGGGGTGTACCGAGACCCAGGAGACTCAGTGAAATAGGAGTACCCTGCACTGTTTGACTATTTGCACAAACTGACAACTAAACTGCATGCTTTACATCAACAGGTCCACAGCTCCTCTCCACCGGCGTCTGACGATCCAGGCCACGCCATCGAACCCGACTCCTGGATCCTGATTCGGAATTTCAGACGTACCAAGAACGAGGAGCCTCGCTGGACCGGACCTTTCCAGGTCTTACTGTCCACCCGCTCTGCAGTACGTGTCCTCGGGAAGAAACACTGGGTGCACGGCGCCCATTGCAAAAGGGTCCCACTCCCCCTTCCATATGACCGATGGGTCCGGCGAGGAGTCGCTGACTCCGAAACTGAGTTTACACCTCGTTTTGCCCCCTTCAGCGATGCACGATTAAAAGGAACTTGTACTGACAAAGAGAGCGATTGTATCTTGCAAGGATCTGTGCCACCGTCGATGCAGTTGGACACTACAGAACCTGAAACATTGTTTGAAGATCACACCGTGCCTGGAAAGGAATGATATAATCTGAGGTCAAGACCAAGGGACTGACATAATCGAATTTGTGCGATTTTCCCCCTTTTTCCCATGAACTATTTTTGATTTCACAGCTCTCTCGCCCAGGGAACTAGCTCATTTTTGATTTTCGAACCGCCATCCGGTTCTGCTGCAAGGGCCGCGGTTGAAGTCTGAGGAGTGCAGCCGGGGACGCCTAGGTCAACGGTTCTGGTCAGTCTGAGGGAATTACCCCGGACTGGACAGAGCGCACATCTTGGCAGAAGCAACCTCCCACCGCGGGCAGCAACCAGAGGATGGAGTTTCCAGGGGTTGAGAGACCTGCTAGACACATGACCATTGAAAAGAAAATATGTACTGTAATGGCAAGAAGACGAACTCTAGTGTTAAGCATCTTAATGTTGTGTAGTATAATAATATATTTAACTGGCTGAGCTCTGTCCATTTTTCGAGTTCCATTCATACACGACACACAGCTTGCACCTCCTCATACTGTTCCCACACACTCCTTTCACCCTCTACCTGAACACGAGTCTGCCAGGAGACTAGAATTCGTAAATAACTCCTTTATCCAGCTCCTACACCAGCACCAGTCTATTATGAACACATCGAATTGTTGGATATGCGGACTCATGCCACACACTGCAGAAAAGGGCATCCCTTACTTTGTCCTGCCATTCAGTTATTTCGGTTCCCTGTGGGCTTTCCAGACTATGTTCCTGTTTTCTCTTGAACCATACTTTCGAGGGGAGAACTCAAACAATATGGCACTAGTGGCAGGGATCCGAAATAGGAGTAGAGATATTGACACGGTTAGAGCAACTCCCAAAGATGAGTTTACCCCATACAGCAGGTGGAACATCACCAAGTATGGGATTTCCGTAAATGAGAGCCAGAAATCAAAGAAATCCTCCCCAGTCTGGATCGTGCCCCACCGAGGTCACTTATGTTTGCAAGGTATAGGCAGGGATCCCAAAGCGCAGTTGGGGAAGAGCATATGCACGGAGACGTATGTGTTTGCCTCCCGAACTTCCCCTCCATTCTTGGCGGCTAAAGGCACCTATTTCGTCTGCCATGATAAAGCCTACACATGGTTTCCCCCCTGACTTCTCGGGCACATGTTTTATCTCGTTTCTGCTGCCACCCACCTACACGGCCGGGGCAGATTACCATCGGACAAGGACAGTTAGGGGTGTCGTGAGTCAAGACGACACTGCGGGTGAGGAGTTTGGAGACTTCGCAAAGGGTTTTCTGCCATTTTGGGGGCCCATGGTGAACAGCAGGAACATTCGACAATTGACGAGAATAGTTGAATCCGCCGTGACTGAAACGGCCGGTGCCCTTAGCAACTTGACAGCTGAGCTTCAGTCGGATCGACTTATGACCCTTCAGAACCGGGTTGCCCTAGATGTCATACTTGCAGACCGTGGTGGTGTATGTAGAATGATCCAATCTAGTTGCTGCATTTTCATCCCCGATAATGCTCCGACGGTATACCAGGCCATCTCCAAATTACACAAAATCTCTGACTCCCTTCACATGGAGAAAGGAGACTGGTCTCTGCTAGGGTGGTTCTGGGAACTGATCTCTGCCTGGGGATGGAAAACTCTGATCTTCATCGGGATGATCTTAGCCATTCTGTTTATGTTCTGCCTGTTTGTGCAGTACGCTCCTGCAATATGTGGCCTCTGCGCCACTTCATGTGTAAGGAATCCTGTGTCAAGGGACGAATTGAGCAACAGAATGATGCTACAGCAGCATCTCTGTGAATTCATCAATACAGATTTGGACTCAGATTAGCGTGAGTTATTGCCTAATATGAGGGCAAAAGGAGGGTCTGTGGTACTGCAAATCCGGACCCCGCTGTTTCACAGGTATCGAGGTCCAACACTCGTGTCACAAAATATCGTCGTACCCTGACGAATTTGGTATCTACGGACCGGTAATGATTAGGACATTATCCCTATACATTTGCGTCACGATTGAGTGATGCTAACACCCTTAAATCGTAGTTTCCGTCCCGAACCCTCAGACTCCATTTTGTAAACGGCATCCATCTTATGACTTGCCCTCATATAGTCAATTTATTAAGACCAAGCTTGATCTAAAAGGACATGTCCCCGTAGCTGACTTCCCCATGACCTGGCCGAAGCTGTCCCCACTGCCTCCAGCCAAGCCTGTTTGGGCAGCTCCACGCCCAGTGGCCGAGCAAGATATCATCAAGGCACAACATGTCATAAACCATCCACTACATACAGACCCTATTTTCCATACACACACACCTGTCCATGGTTCTTGTTTATGACCCGTTTTATGATGGGAGGGTGCCCGACCTTATTGGTGTTTCATCGATATCTGATGGGAATTCTGGATCTGGCGGGGTAATCCATCACAAACTGGACATCTAAAAATGTGCTGACCAGCATGACTTCGCTCTTTGTATTATTGTAGAAATATTTGTATAGCCATATCATAAACTCAAGAATTCTTGCCTGCAGCTGTTATTTATGTATATAAGGAGAAGGCTTGTTCTGTAAAAACGAACAGTCTCCTGAGAACTTACGGCCCGTGCTGTCGTACTTCTAGGACACATGTTACTTGGTTGCAGCCAATAAAACTTGATCACTGACTTCACCTAGAAGACTCTGTGTTTCTGTAGTCCAGAACAGGGAGAACCTAGAGGTCTTTGGGTGTGGTCCCCTGGCACCACCGGGTCTCTAAAAACCCGGCACCTCAGGCTAACCCTAACGAACCCTAAGTTACAAAAAGTGCCAAAAGGCTTTTCCGCGTGGATTTTGTCCCAACCACTTCTACCCGGTATTAGACCTTCCCAGGAATGCCCCAAGACCCGCCAACCCACCCGCCAAAAAGCATAACACCCCCAAACAGGCCAAAAGCAAAATCTCATACTTACAATATTTCTCGGCCTTCGGTCCAAACGCACTGTGTAGCTAGGCCATAACTCCGGTTTACCACCACGGATTTCCTGAAAAGCAAATGCAATCAAGATTAGAGTGTCCCAGCAGTGCTCCCAGACCCCGAAACTCACCCACAAACAGCCGGAACCCCCCCTAAGAGCACCTCAAAGGCAAGCAAGTCAGCAAAAACACAAACAAATATCTGCCTCGGATTTGGTCCAAACCACTTTTATCCAGTATTAGAGCTTCCCAGCAATGGCCCCAGAGCCGTCAACCCAGGAGAAAACGAGTAGAAGACCCCCAAACAGCCAAAGAGCAAAAGTACAAAAATGGGGACTTAGTAATTTTTTTGCCAATTTCCCAAATCACTCCGCGCGCGCTCTGCAGCTAGGCCCTAACTCCCCTCTGCCACCATGGATTTGCTTCAAACCTCTTGCAAAGTAAAGTATCCATAGCCAGCAGTGCTCCCAGACCCCGAAACCCACCCACAAACACCAGGAAGCCCCCCAAACAGGCCCCCGAAAACGCTACATTGAGCAAAATGTCAAAAATAGCACAAAAAAATCAGCGTGGATTTTGTCCCAACCACTTCTATATGGTATTAGACCTTCCCAGGAATGCCCCAAGACCCGCCAACCCATCCGCCAAAAAGCATAACACCCCCAAACAGGCCAAAAGCAAAATCTCATACTTACAATATTTCTCGGCCTTCGGTCCAAACGCGCTGTGTAGCTAGGCCATAACTCCGGTTTACCACCACGGATTTCCTGAAAAGCAAATGCAATCAAGATTAGAGTGTCCCAGCAGTGCTCCCAGACCCCGAAACCCACCCACAAACACCAGGAAGCCCCCCAAACAGGCCCCCGAAAACGCTACATTGAGCAAAATGTCAGAAATAGCAACAAAAAAAATCTGCGTGGATTTTGTCTTAACCACTTCTATCCGGTATTTGACCTTCCCAGGAATGCCCCAAGACCCGCCAACCCACCCGCCAAAAGGCATAACACCCCCAAACAGGCCAAAAGCAAAATCTCATACCTACAATATTTCTCGGCCTTCGGTCCAAACGCGCTGTGTAGCTAGGCCATAACTCCAGTTTACCACCACAGATTTCCTGAAAAGCAAATGCAATCAAGATTAGAGTGTCCCAGCAGTGCTCCCAGACCCCGAAACTCACCCACAAACAGCCGGAACCCCCCCTAAGAGCACCTCAAAGGCAAGCAAGTCAGCAAAAACACAAAAAAATTCCGCCTCGGATTTGGTCCAAACCACTTTTATCCAGTATTAGAGCTTCCCAGCAATGGCCCCAGAGCCGTCAACCCAGGAGAAAACGAGTAGAAGACCCCCAAACAGCCAAAGAGCAAAAGTACAAAAATGGGGACTTAGTCATTTTCTGCCAATTTCCCAAATCACTCCGCGCGCGCTCTGCAGCTAGGCCCTAACTCCCCTCTGCCGCCATGGATTTGCTTCAAACCTCTTGCAAAGTAAAGTATCCATAGCCAGCAGTGCTCCCAGACCCCGAAACCCACCCGCAAACACCAGGAAGCCCCCCAAACAGGCCCCCGAAAACGCTACATTGAGCAAAATGTCAGAAATAGCAAAATAAAAATCACCGTGGATTTTGTCCCAAACACTTCTATCCGGTATTTAACACCCCCAAACAGGCCAAAAGCAAAATCTCATACTTACAATATTTCTCGGCCTTCGGTCCAAACGCGCCATGTAGCTAGGCCATAATTCCGGTTTACCACCACGGATTTCCTGAAAAGCAAATGCAATCAAGATTAGAGTGTCCCAGCAGTGCTCCCAGACCCCGAAACTCACCCACAAACACCAGGAAGCCCCCCAAACAGGCCCCTAATACGCTACATTGAGCAAAATGTCAGAAATTGCAAAAAAAAAATCAGCGTGGATTTTGTCCCAACCACTTCTATCCGGTATTAGACGTTCCCAGGAATGCCCCAAGACCCGCCAACCCACCCGCCAAAAAGCATAACACCCCCAAACAGGCCAAAAGCAAAATCTCATACTTACAATATTTCTCGGCCTTCGGTCCAAACGCGCTGTGTAGCTAGGCCATAACTCCGGTTTACCACCACGGATTTCCTGAACAGCAAATGCAACCAAGATTAGAGTGTCCCAGCAGTGCTCCCAGACCCGAAACCCACCCACAAACACCAGGAAGCCCCCCAAACAGGCCCCCGAAAACGCTACATTGAGCAAACAGTCAGAAATAGCAAAAAAAAAAATCAGCGTGGATTTGGTCCCAACCACTTCTATCCGGTATTAGACCTTCCCAGGAATGTCCCAAGACCCGCCAACCCACCCGCCAAAAAGCATAACACCCCCAAACAGGCCAAAAGCAAAATCTCATACTTACAATATTTCTTGGCCTTCGGTCCAAACGCGCTGTGTAGCTAGGCCATAACTCCGGTTTACCACCAGGGAATGCCCCAAGACCCGCCAACCCACCCGCCAAAAAGCATAACACCCCCAACAGGCCAAAAGCAAAATCTCATACTTACAATATTTCTCGGCCTTCGGTCCAAACGCGCTGTGTAGCTAGGCCATAACTCCGGTTTACCACCACGGATTTCCTGAAAAGCAAATGCAATAATGATTAAAGTGGCCCAGCAGTGCTCCCAGACCCCGAAACTCACCCACAAATAGCCGGAACCCCCCCAAAGAGCACCTCAAAGGCAAGCAAGTCAGCCAAAACACCAAAAAATTTCTGCCTCGGATTTGGTCCAAACCACTTTTATCCGGTATTAGAGCTTCCCAGCAATGGCCCCAGAGCCGTCAACTCACCCGCAAAGAGGTAGAACTACACCCCCACTAGTGCTGAGTCTTTCTTCATTGAGCGTAAACCAGCCCTCTGCTTTGATGGAAATAGGAGTCTGGAGGAGGAGGATAGAGGAGCATGTTCTTCTGAACTTGTGAACCTGAGGAATGCAGAGTGGCTCACATGGGTTGTGCAGCTGACAGGGGTACTGGGTGTAAGTGAAGTGTTTGACACGTCTTCTTCCTCCTCGTCATCATCAGATGAAACAGCATTACGTGCAATTCGGGCTTCCTTGATCGCCTGTAGGTGCGCAAACCATTTGACAGCGTGCTTTCTTTCAAGATGACCTCTCTGGCCTCCGGTACCATAGTTGGAACCAAACTTACCACGACTAACTTGAAGCTTACAAATGCTAAATGCTTACAAATGCTACAAATGGCTACATTTTTCTTTTTTGAGCAAACACTAAAGAAGTCCCAAACTTCAGACTTGAAATGTCTTTGGGGGCCGGAGGAGGCGGCGATACTGGTGGTGGTGGTCCTGCTGCTAATGCCAGATGAAGTGGAGGATGTGGATTACCGAACTTCAGTACGTTTTGCACTTTCACCACCACTAATTGAGGTCGAGGTGGATGGAGGTCCCTTCTGGCGACTAAGAAATATGGAAGCGGTAGGTGTTGGTGTACTAGTTAACTCCAATGATTGTGGTGTTTCTTCTATTGCCTCCTCGTCGACATCATCATCACGCTCAGCAGCTTCTCGGGATAGGGTCAAAATGTCTCTTTGCTGCATGCCCGCTGGGGCTGCAGTGACCTTTATGATGACTGGCTCGTCGTCGTGAGAGACCTTCCTTTTACGCTTAGGTATCTTTGTCAGATCATGGTGTGCCTCACTCTCAGACTGCTGTGATGGTTCCCAAAGAGGTAGAACTACACCCCCACTAGTGCTGAGTCTTTCTTCATTGAGCGTAAACCAGCCCTCTGCTTTGATGGAAATAGGAGTCTGGAGGAGGAGGATAGAGGAGCATGTTCTTCTGAACTTGTGAACCTGAGGAATGCAGACTGCGGCACCTTCAAATCAATAAGCAAACAAGTGAAGACAGTTCTGCTGATTGGCTTGTTTTTGTGATTAGGTGATTAAAGTTTGAATTATATTAACTGTGCACAACAAAGAAAGACAGACACACAGGAATAAAAGTGAATAAGGACGAAAAAGAAAGTTATTGATTCATTGTCTCATTTTCAGGGCTCGGTGTCACGGTCCACGAATAAGAATAAGGCTTCGTCATCATACACTGCAAATTCAGGCAGGGTGAGCTCAGTGTCACCTGACAGAGAAGAAATTCCCTCATCTATGTTGCTCTCCACCTTGTCTTCATCCGGCGTGCTTTCTCGTACTCTGTAATCTGGTGGTCTGAGGTGCTGATTCATCTTGATCATTGTTAACCTCTCCACATTTTTGGGCGAGAGGCGGCTCCGTTTGGAAGTTACAATGCCACCAGCAGCACTGAAAACACGTTCAGAAGACATGCTTGCAAGTGGGCAAGACAAGTAGTTTAAAGCCAGGTTGGAGAGCTGTGGCCACAATTCTTTTATCCCATGCCAATACGCCAATGGGTCAGCATTAACATAGACCTCTGTTGAGTCATTCAGATAGTCCTTCACCATCGACTCAAGGTGCTCCTCCAAGGTTCCTCCACTTTGCTTAGCTGTTGCTGTGACCTTTTGAGAACCAAACCCAAGCCGAGCTAGCCAATCCTCTTCAGCCTCCAATGTTACTGTTATGTCTGGTGGTGCAGATGATCCGGTTGCCGGTCTCTTTAACGGCTGAGAGGTCACTTGTGCCGCAGCCACAGGTGCAGAAGTGGATTGTTGTGACTGGGGATGGCCTGCTGATGCTGATGTACTGCCTTTTCCTTCAATTTTCTGCCGTTCTCTTTCAAACCTCTTGGCTGAGGAGGCTAGCCACTGTTTGTACTTTGTAACATCTTCATCAGCAAAAGGAAAGAATGCTTGGCCTGCCAGCGCCTTTTTGTAGCGTGGATCCAGAATAGTAGCACAAATGTAATGCTGGTTTGAGTGGATCATTTTAAGACGTTCATCACCTTGTAGGCGCTCTAATAATTTCTCCGCCAGAACAAAAGGGTCTTGGTTTTCTTCATCTTTTTGAAACACAGAACACACCTTCTTCAGTTGGTGCTCCAGCATGTACAACAATGGGATAGCTTTTCCCAAATTACAGTCCTCCTTGCTGACTGCACGCGTGAAGAACTCAAAAGGACGAATCATGCGTGTCAGGCTTTTAACTATGTCCCATTGCGCCGCACTCATCCTCAGGTCCTCCTTCTGAGCTGTACCCTGTGTTAAGAAATAGTGATCGAGTACCGTATCCTGCTCATACAGACGCTCAAGCATGTAGAAGGTTGAGTTCCAATGTGTTGCCACCTCCTGGATGAGTGCTTTCACTGGCATTTGACGTTCATATAGCAGGCTCCTCAGATGCTTCCGGGCCTTAAAAGAATGGCTGAAATGTTTGCACATTTTTCGGCAGGTGTCCACTACCCTGTACGGTGCACTGTCTTTATCACTCAAGAGTTTTTTGACAACCAGGTTTATACAGTGCGCCAAACACGGCACTCTGAAATAGTCACCCGGCTCCATGGCCTTAACTACATTGGCGCCATTATCCGTGGAAACATAACCAACCTGGCGTTTTTTTGGGGACAGCCAGTCAAGGACCTTTGTGTTAAACACTTCCAAAATGTTTTCTGCTGTGTGACGTTTCTCCAAACCAAATATGGCTAGTGTTGCATGTTTCCGAGCAGCTTTAAAAACTTGGTCCGGGTCAACACCTGCGTTTAGCTTTGCTTTAACCCCTGAAAAAGAGACCCAGTGTGCAGTGATGCACATGTAATCAGCGCCTGCGCCACTTGTCCACATGTCTGTTGTCAGATGTATAGTGTGAACAGCACTCTTCTGCAAAGCTGCCCCAATCACCTCCAGAACATCTTCATGTAGTGCTGGAACCGCAACTCGGCAAAATAGAACCGGCTAGGTACCTTCCATTTAGGGCTGAGCGTTGCCACTAATTCTAGAAAACCAACCCTTTCTACAAAATAAAAAGGGAGAAGGTCCAGAGCTTGCATTTTAACCAGCTTAGTGTTATACAGATGCGTCAGTGAGTGGTTGCATTCATATTGCGCTTCTGTAAACAACATCTTTCTAATGTTGCCCTGGACCAAGGATTTACGGGATGATGATGATGATATCTTCGACCCAGTTACACTCGCTGATGAACTTTTTCGCATTGCTGTATCACTCTCTCCCACACTCTTAGTGTGGCTCACATGGGTTGTGCAGCTGACAGGGGTACTGGGTGTAAGTGAAGTGTTTGACACGTCTTCTTCCTCCTCGTCATCATCAGATGAAACAGCATTACGTGCAATTCGGGCTTCCTTGATCGCCTGTAGGTGCGCAAACCATTTGACAGCGTGCTTTCTTTCAAGATGACCTCTCTGGCCTCCGGTACCATAGTTGGAACCAAACTTACCACGACTAACTCGAAGCTTACAAATGCTAAATGCTTACAAATGCTACAAATGGCTACATTTTTCTTTTTTGAGCAAACACTAAAGAAGTCCCAAACTTCAGACTTGAAATGTCTTTGGGGGCCGGAGGAGGCGGCGATACTGGTGGTGGTGGTCCTGCTGCTAATGCCAGATGAAGTGGAGGATGTGGATTACCGAACTTCAGTACGTTTTGCACTTTCACCACCACTAATTGAGGTCGAGGTGGATGGAGGTCCCTTCTGGCGACTAAGAAATATGGAAGCGGTAGGTGTTGGTGTACTAGTTAACTCCAATGATTGTGGTGTTTCTTCTATTGCCTCCTCGTCGACATCATCATCACGCTCAGCAGCTTCTCGGGATAGGGTCAAAATGTCTCTTTGCTGCATGCCCGCTGGGGCTGCAGTGACCTTTATGATGACTGGCTCGTCGTCGTGAGAGACCTTCCTTTTACGCTTAGGTACCTTTGTCAGATCATGGTGTGCCTCACTCTCAGACTGCCGTGATGGTTCCCAATCTTCATCCAGATCATCAGAAGGAGGTGGGCTTGAAGAAGATGTAGACACCCCCTTGATCTTTTCCTTGCTAGGGATATGGAAGACAATGAATGATCATCAGGAGGAGTGGCTTCCTCAAATGATACCTCGGTTTGATTGTCAATTTCCTGATGTGCCTCTACTTCGGGAGGAACAACTATTGTGGGCACTTGTGACCCTCCATGCACCTCTGCTTGCGCATCTCCTTGCGCTGCCTCTCCTTCCACATTTACTTGGGCTTGCACTTGCACATGTTGTTGTTGTTGGGGCTGTGGTTGTTCAACACTTGTCAGATGAGTTACAACAACCTGTGTTGATTCAGGGACATTGCTGCTACTTTCTTGCGATGAGCCAACATCACTGGTCGATGGTGATTGAAGAAGTACACTGACTGCCTCTAAAGCACTCAAGGGCTTTGACTTAAGTTGGCGTGGTGGTGGAGGCACTGAGCCCAATGGAGCGGGGGTGCTGCTCCCAGCTTGGTCCCCAGCAGATCCCGCTGCTGCTGCAGGCGTACTTTTTTTTTACTCCCAAAAAACGTGGCGGACGGCACACCAGCCTCCTTGGTAACTTGCTTCTTCTGCTCCTTACTAGCAACTTTCTTGCTAGAAGAGCTACGGAGAACTTTTTTTGGGGCCATCTTCTTCAGAGCAGGTCAGAACAGCAGGCCGCAGTTGCACGAGTTGCAGAGTTGTCTGAGGCCAGACGTGACGTCGCGTGACGTTATGCTGCACACACACACCGCTGCAGGACTGCTTCCTGGCACTGGTGGTTCTCTTGAGTCTTGTGCACCTAAAAGCAATGGAAGACAGAAGAACATCAGTTCAGTTATACACCCCAAAAAAATCGAAAAAAAACTGAAAAATCAGCACAATCCCATGCCCTCCATGATGCTTAAATTCAAGACACCCCACAGATAGACTAGGCCCATGAAACACTCAGTAGTCACTACCCCGGATGAAAAGGCCACAACAACAGGCCAAAAAAACGAAAATCACAGAAAAATCAGCACAATCCCAAGCCATCCAGCCCCTCCATGATGTTTAAATTCAAGACAACCCACAGAAAGACTAGGCCCATGCACCACTCACTACCCCTGGGCATAATGGATGAAAGCTAGGCAAAATGGGTGCAGGCCTGAGAACACTGCCTGCATTCAAAATGGCCCCCTCCCTCACAGCACATGGCCAGGGCCTGTAGCAGTACTCAAAATGGCCCCCAACCACATGGCCTGTCTACAACAGGCCAAAAAACGAAAATCACAGAAAAATCAGCACAATCCCAAGCCATCCAGCCCCTCCATGATGTTTAAATTCAAGAAGACAACCCACAGAAAGACTAAGCCTATGCACCACTCACTACCCCTGGGCATAATGGATGAAAGCTAGGCAAAATGGGTGCAGGCCTGAGAACACTGCCTGCATTCAAAATGGCCCCCTCCCTCACGGCACATGGCAGGGCCTGTAGCAGCACTCAAAATGGCCCCCAACCACATGGTCTGTCCACAACAGGCCAAAAAAACGAAAATCACAGCAATATCAGCACAATCCCAAGCCATCCAGCCCCTCCACGATGTTTAAATTCAAGACAACCCACAGAAAGACTAGGCCCATGCGCCACTCACTACCCCTGGGCATAATGGATGAAAGCTAGGCAAAATGGGTGCAGGCCTGAGAACACTGCCTGCATTCAAAATGGCCCCCTCCCTCACAGCACATGGCCAGGGCCTGTAGCAGCACTCAAAATGGCCCCCAACCACATGGTCTATCCACAACAGGCCAAAAAAACGAAAATCACAGAAAAATCAGCACAATCCCAAGCCATCCAGCCCCTCCATGATGTTTAAATTCAAGACAACCCACAGAAAGACTAGGCCCATGCACCACTCACTACCCCTGGGCATAATGGATGACAGCTAGGCAAAATGGGTGCAGGCCTGAGAACACTGCCTGCATTCAAAATGGCCCCCTCCCTCACAGCACATGGCCAGGGCCTGTAGCAGCACTCAAAATGGCCCCCAACCACATGGCCTGTCCACAACAGGCCAAAAAAATGAAAATCACAGAAAATTCAGCACAATCCCAAGCCATCCAGCCCCTCCATGATGTTTAAATTCAAGAAAACCCACAGAAAGACTAGGCCCATGCACCACTCACTACCCCTGGGCATAATGGATGAAAGCTAGGCAAAATGGGTGCAGGCCTGAGAACACTGCCTGCATTCAAAATGGCCCCCTCCCTCACAGCACATGGCCAGGGCCTGTAGCAGAACTCAAAATGGCCCCCAACCACATGGCCTGTCCACAACAGGCCAAAAAAACGAAAATCACAGAAAAATCAGCACAATCCCAAGCCATCCAGCCCCTCCATGATGTTTAAATTCAAGACAACTCACAGAAAGACTAGGCCCATGCACCACTCACTACCCCTGGTGAAAAGGCCACAACAGGCCAAAAAAACGAAAATCACAGAAAAATCAGCACAATCCCAAGCCATCCAGCCCCTCCGTGATGTTTAAATTCAAAACACCCCACAGAAAGACTAAGTGCACCCAACACTGAGTACCCCTGGGCAAAAGGCCCCAAAACAGCCCAAAAATCGAAAATTCCAAAATTGTAGTTGCAGCAACTGTAATGCCCCAAACAAACTTACTTGTGAAATTTCTAATCCAAAAGTGATCCAAAGAAAGTCAAAAAGGCCTCAAATCCAAATATCCAGCAGCATCCACAAAAAGTAATCCTTCCAGCTACAGATCCAAATGAAAAGTGACCAGGAGATGGACAAAGCACTGGGAGGAGCCTGCTGGACAGGAACAGGAAGTTGAAGACTGTGGGGCACTTCCTTCCTCCCAACCCCCCCCCCCTCCCCAAAATGGACTCCTCGCAAAAAAAGTGCAGGCAAATGTCAACCTGAGGAGTTATTCAGATAAAAATCATCATTTCCAGAAGGTTTATGCTGCTTGCCGGTGGATTTCTTGTGCAGAATTGCAAATTTTGTATTTTCGCGAGTGCGAGATTGTTGCTGCTCGCCGCATCTCCAAGCTCGCAATTGCAAAGTACCGCGATACGTGATCACGGCGTACTCGCGTTGACAAACTCTCGCTGTACAAGTTGGCAAGCCGTGATTACGTAATCGCGCTTGCCAAATTCCCGCGGGATCCCGCAGCAATATCCAAAATGGTGCAGCACTCGCAAAATATCAAGAAAAATAACTCGGCAAACAATGAATGACGGTAAGTAAACGCCCCGCGCCGCAAAATTGTATCACCAAGAAAAAAAAAATCCGCTGCGTGCGAATTTGCGGATTTTGCGGGAAATTCGCGAATCTCGCGCATTTGCGAATTTTCTGAAAATCTGCAAAATCCGCGAGCGGAACGGATTTTACGCCCATACTTACCCCAGATTCACCAATCACATTACGTCGGGCCCAATCTGTTGTCGGGAAGCTGCCGGCTTTTTTAAGGTGAATGACCATCCACCAACCATTACTGCGTCCCGCATAACAAAGCACATTTTGTGGGCCATTCTTTGCTAAAGGTGCCCCCCCCCCCCACCCACCATGGTGAATGACCATCCACCAACATTCCTGCACCTCAAGTAAGTAATTAGGAATTCTGGCCAACATTGAGCGCGACGAAAGTCCCCCTCCAGGTGAAACGACCATCCACCCTCTGCTTCCCTCCTGTGCAACAGAGAAAATTCACAGGCCAAACACAGTCTCCAAAAAGGCGCCTCCGCCTCAGTGAACGACCATCCACCTTTTTGCTTGCCCCCCAATCGAAACCTCCAGGATTCTCGGGCCAGAAACCTTGCTCATGTCAAGCTCCCCATTCTCTGTGAACAACCATCCCCGTATTGCTTGCCTCCATTGGAAAACAAATTTGAATGAACCGAAACTTTGTACATTACAAGTGCACCCCTCCTCCCCACGGTGAATGACCATCCACCCATTTCCTCATCTGAATTAAACAGATAGGATCCTTGGACCAAAACCCTGCTCATAGAAAAGAGCCCCGTTCGCGGTGAACGGCCATCCACCCTTTTGCTTGCCTCCAATCGAAACAGCCAGGACTCTCGCGACCGAAACTTGCTCCTGTCAAGCGCCCCATTAACGGTGAACGACCATCCACCCAATCGCTTGTCTTCCACAAAAACCAATTATGACGGGGACCGAAACTATATGCGTTACCAGTGCACCCCCACGCGGCGAATGACCATCCACCCATGTACTCATCCCAAATGAAACAGATAGGATACTCAGGCCAAACCTAGTTAGTGCCAAGTCCTCCCTTTTTTGGTGAACGGCCATCCACCTACACTGTAAACCTATATGATTCAATGTGACCAACACTTTATTTGTGACAGGTGCCCCCTTCGTGGTGGACGACCATCCACCCTTTGCTTGTATTCAGCGTATCAGAAGATTTTGCGGGACCAAATCCGCATGCGACAAGCACCCCCTGCATGTTGAACAACCATCCACCTCACATGTCCGCATCCCGTGTACACAGAGAGCATTCTTGTTCCCCATTTCAGCCTGTGCCAAGCGCCCCCTTTGCGGTGAACGACAGTCCACCTTCTTGCATGCACCCAGTATAACGGAAAATTCTGTGCCCAAACTTTGCTTTTTGACGAGAACCCCTTCATCGGTGAGTACCCATCCACCCTTTTGCTTGCCTTCAATGTAGATAGATAGGATGCTGGGGCCCCAAAACCGTATTAGTTCCAAGTGTCCCCTTCAGGATGGACGACAATCCACCCTCCTGCTCGCCACCATTGTAGACAGATAAGATTAGATCAGGCTGAAACTTGGTTCGTGGCACTTGCCCCCCCTGCTTTGAATGACCAGTCCACCTCCTGCCTCCATCCCTTGTAGACCGTTCCAAACTCTTTAGGCCAAACTTTGATTATGACCAGATCCCTCTTTCGGTTAACGACCATCCCCCACCAGGGCCCGCTCCCAATTACACCAGTAACACGTATGGACGGCCCGACCCTGCCCCTGCAAGTGGCCCCCCCCCCCGGCGCAATTCACTACCCCAACCTGTACCTTCGTCATTTAATAACTCCCCCCGTTGACTTATTCCGCTGCGAGGCCTAAAGTCAGCACAGCGATCCGATTGCCACCATCATCTGCTTCCTCGTACCATGTCACACTGTGTGCATCATCATGTAACGCCATAATCAAGCTCTCCCAGCATACATCTGTCTCCCACCCGAAACGTTGGATTGGGGCAACTCCTCATTTCACATACACACTGTCAGCATCCAAACCCAAACCTCAAATACGTCCCCCATATTCCTACATCATCGTACAGCCCTTGGGCAACTGGCTAAATCGCCTCTTCTGACGGTCCATGCCCAGGAGAAAAAGGGTACCACTCCCACTAGGCGACCGCCTGGGGTCCTGCTCCACTCCCAACTCCTGTAGTAGAAAAGAACAATTAGTCCTGCATGAAGTGTGGCCTCCGTCCCTTAGCCCCCCGTCCGGCAAATGTCCAGTCGCCACGTCAACACAGAAACACCGTGACGGACACCTGCAGCCCTGAATCCTGCAGCCGCACCCTCCTCCCCCCCAGGGCCCTCCGCCTGTCAACTCTGAAACGGCCCCCAGAAACACCCATAAAACATGGTCCACCGTAGGCAGCTCCCTTGCGTATGAAGCCTAAAACGATCTACAGAAATCAACTCCCACCTCCTTCCTTCGAAAAACAAAGAAACACCCCCAGTCCTATTCATCCGATCACAAGCAAATAATCTCAGTGCCCGCGGAGATTGCCCCCCCCCAACCGTATCCCTTAAAACCACCCCGATTCCAGGCACCCAGACAAACCATCCTCACAAAGCGCCTAGAGCACCAAAATCGCCCTGCTTGAGAATCAGGTGTCCCCAGCATGTACCCCAAAGCACACCAGCCACAATGCCGGTCATCCATCCATCCGCTGCCCAACGCTGACCACTGCAAAAAACTGCCTCCAGGGTGAAACTAATGCACTTCCAAGTCTCCTGTAACTCATGAGAAGAGCACCGTGCCAGAGTCTTCCCTCCACCGCCCTGCGCGCAGGTTCTATATAAAACTGTACTTCAACAAACAGGAGCAGCATATCACGCAAAAAACCCATCTCCTTATAGCGCAAACCTCACGTCCTACCACTCCTACGCCAGTCTGCAGTATCTGCAGCATCTGTGTCATTCATCCACATCCACGCAGCCATCTAATCCCGCCCCCAGTGTCCCTGGATCCAATCCTGCCTCTGCGCCGGACTCCCGGCCTCCTCCCTATGACAGTGAAACGCCATGGACCCCATGGCCTCGACCAACCGCTGGACTTCCTAGCCCCCTCAATCCCCCACCTGTCAGGCCGCTTATTCCACCTATTACTGCGTTGCATCAGTTGGCACCTCAGGCTTCCAAGCGCTTCCCCCGCTCCGAGAAATGCACTGTGACCCATGGCAATGAATTTCAACCATGCCGAACCAACAAAAACCCCTTTTCTCAACATTCCAATTAGCATCCGGCGTGCCTTGTCAGTCCCCAGTCCAGTCTTATGCCTACCCGTCACCTGACCGTAAACCGTACACCAGCCTCCCTTGTCCCCCACCAGCCCCCAATGCACCCCGGCCAACCAGCCGTAGACCCTTGTCTGTGCAGCTCCCACTTTTGCCCCCATCCATAGATCCGTACCTGAGAGTCCATCCAGGACCTCCTTCTCCTTTCCAGTCGCTGGTGTTCCCGCATTTGACGTCCCCCCACTCGCCTGTAACCGTACTTGCCTCCTGTAGCAACACAAAACAAACAAATTACCTGGAACCCCCCCACCCCTTGGGCAACCCTTCTGTACTGCATCCTGCACTCCACTAACCCACTCCCTTTTCACACAGCATACCCCCACAGTCATGTCCACACCCTTCACTCCTCAGCAGACTACCATGCGGCACGTCAACTGTCACAAACTGGTCATTGTTTCAATAAATTCAGAACGCTGCAATGCTTGAGCTGCGCGATCCCACGATGGAGGGCAGGCCGACGCGGACCCCCCTACTGCTTCGGGCCAGCGTCCAGAGGCCGTTGTGTGCCCCCCTGGCATCCCCTTCTGCCGGAACAATACCGGTCCTGGTCCCCCCCCACCAGGTCGTTCCAACCAGGTGGGGCCTGAGCACCCCCGGGCCTCGCGCCGTGCTGGCGGTCCCTCAACACGTGGCAGGGGAGAGTGGGGGCTTCCCACCCTGAATCCTGTGGTGCTCCAAGTGAGGTAATTACCTCAAAGGTATTCAACAGTAATAAAGTTCAATCGATTTGGAGGGTTCATTCAAATAAATCTTTAATCCATGGAAGTCGTATATTGGTCAACATATAGACTTGGTATCAACATTACGGTGGTTCAATTTTGAATCAGCAAATATATTTCAGGGAAAACCACTATCCCTATGCATTTCGGGATTTACATCCCTTCATCAGGGGAATGAGGATCTGTGGGGGAAATAAACACTGGTTCAAGGAGGTGGACTTCATCTATCCCAATATTGAAAAAGTAAATTAAATAGTTTAAAGAGATTGAAAGAGATATTATCAAAAAACGGGAAAACATGCTAAACGTGATAAAAACGGGAAACTTGGAAAAAAGAGATTGTGCCAGAAGAAAGACTCACAAGTCCGATGGCTGACCACCCTGATGTTAAACGAATAATGTGCGCACTGAAAAACAACTTGGGTGGAGTGCTGTGAAAGAACAACGTATGAGTCCCATCACCAAAAGCGGGACACCCATTCAGAATGCAATCGGGAGGTGTAAGAAATCATAAATTCAAGCAGCGTCTTACCCCAAACGCTTGTCAACAGCGTTATGTTATGCTGTGAATCTCGGAGAAAAAAGCTGGTGCTCTCGGTCGGGCAGTGGTCGCGTTCAAAATAAACACCGACACAAAAGGCGGGCCGGAGTTTCCCTGATAAAAATAAAAGACGGACACCCGTGTTGTGGTACAACTAAGCGTAATACGGGTAAAGAGTGGAGTGGAGTCCCGAGGGATCAAAATAGTGTGTCAACACCTCATACCAACAGAAACAAAACTGAATTAATAAAGGGCAACAGTATATACTGATTGATAAAGAGACAAGAACATAAACGCGAAAATGGTGTCGGCCATCTTGGAACGGGGAAAGTCAACAAACACTACACCCAGTGCCCCAAACCTCACCTGCGTACCCCGACCACCCCCCCTGGCCCTCCCACGCAGCACCCCAACTAAGCCCCTGCAATAACTGACATCACCACACTCCGAAGGTGTCATACGCCATAACTGGCCTAAATCAACCACTCTGGCTATGTATTCACTGTATGCAGAAGGAGCTGCATTAAAAAAAAACCCTAGGGCCCCCCCACACGTGCTCCTCCGCCCCCCCCCCCCCGGGGTGCAGGTCCGTGGTAGGGAGGGGGGGCCCAAGCAATTCAAAGCAAGCCACAGCTGTGCACTGCCCCTCCCCCGCCCATGTGCGTTCTAGCCGGGCCTCGTGAATTTGATAGAAATATGTACGGGCGGGGGCCCTGCTCCGTGATCCCCTACCCAAGGGCAGTCAACTCGCATCAATACTGGACAGAGGGGGGGGGGCAGGGCTCAAAACGCAGCACATCACGGGCCCCCCACCGGCCCACCTCTCGCCCAGCGCCAGGCCACCTCCCGCCCAGCACCGGCTAACTGCGCCTCCAAGTCCCCCACCCCCCCGGGCAAAAGAATCGAGCAACGCGCAGGCAACCAATTGGCCTGCCGCCCCCCGCCCAAACTCCCGCCGGACGCCAGAACAGGGTGCCCACCCAGCTTTCCACAGCCCTTATCGCAGCGTGCGCCCAGCCACAGCAAGACCTACGCTGACCCCCTGCCGGTGCCTCCGCCCGGCTCTTCACCCGCCTGATCAGCTGGCTGGCAACAGCCTCTCCACTGCCCGCACCGCAGACCGCAAACCCTAACAGGGTGCCAGAGCCCATAACCCCTTAAGACTTCACAGCATTATACCCTGCAAACTGCAGCCAGAAAACTAACTCCTCTCCCGGCCGATCGACCTGTGAGCCCCTGCCCCAAACCCCCGCCTACCGACCACAAAGTTTTACATGACCCTCCTGGTGGTGCTCAGGAGTTAGGAAAAGGCTGTTTCCTCCTCTTCCAACTCCTTATGGCCTCCTAATCCTACCCCTTCCCCTTGACCCTTCTAATCCCACCCCCCACCTCGTCCTTCCGGTCCCGCGGGAATTCCCCAGGGGAAGAATGGTCTGCGACCTTTACTTCCCCTGGGGGCCGCAATGGCTGTGGCGGCTGAGCAGGCCTCCAGCGGTATCACCTCCCCCACCTCGCAGACAGCAGAGGTCAGCAAAAAACAGTGCTTGTCAAGGTCTGAGGGCTCTGGATTTTTCACTGCAGTTAGTAGATGGTTGGAAGAGCAGGCGGCAGGTTGTAGATATTGGGTCTAAGCAGTATAGATGCAGGTAATTGGAGGATTATGCCGCCAAGCAGTCAGAGCCTCACAGGTGTGCGGCCATCATGGTCATGTGCCACCTCGCGCCCCTGACTTAGATTCTTTTCGAGCAACATTTCAGATTAACTCAAGCTGAATAGGTTTTTGTACAACTGATATTCTGAATTCACCCACTTAAAAGAGCTTTCACATCCAATAATGAAGAAAAAAGAGTTTTAGTGAAAAAAAATATTTGCAGAAGATCACACAATTTAAGCACAAAAGTTGTGGTTTACCTAGGATTTCTGTTTTCACTTTGTACAATACAGCCATGACATGGATACCTATCTATCTTTCCTTAAGTTAAGGCTTTATTTTGAACTCTTTGTGCATTTTTCTGCAATTTTTACATAGCGAAAACTCAACCCCAAGGTATTCAAGTGGTATACATGTCCAGATATAACAATTACAGATCTGCATGTAAGCACACCAAACCGCACAGAAAGGTCTACTCGTGACTATGTGGGGCGGGTTTGGCAGAGGTTAAGTCTATGACCTCATCAGCTGCTGCGGTTGTAGACACAAAAATAGCCCTGACTCGTTTGGTGTCTTTGGATCATCCTAAAGCACGGAGGCTACCGCTGTAGCACGACAGAGGTCGGGAGAGGACAAACCACTGCTGTGCTCACTCTGTTGTTAGAGAGACCTCTCTGTTGAAAGAAAAAAAAACTCACACTATACTTTAGATCAGCTGTACAAACTAAATTGCTCAAAAAATCTTCAATAAATATTCCTTCTTCACTGCACTCTTGTCCTGTGTTTCCTGCTTTTAACAATCAATCAAGCAATCAATCAGGGGTTTATAAAGCTCGCTACTCACCCATGAGATTTTCAAGGCGCTTGGGGGTTGGAGGGAGTGGGCAGCTCCGAATCAGTGGAAAAGCCAGGTCTTGAGGTTCTTCCTGAAGGTGTGCAGAGTGGGGGAGCGTCGGATGTTGACTGGGAGCTCGTTCCAGGTCTTTGCTGCAACGTAGGAGAAGGCTCTTCTGCCTGCTCTGGTTCTGCGGATACGTGGGGTCTCTGCCAGGGCGAGGTCCGTGGAACGGAGGTTCCTTTTGGGTACGTGGAAGGAGACTCTTTTGTTGAGGTATTTGGGTCCAATGTTGTGGAGGGATTTGTAGGTATGGGTGAGTAGCTTGAAGGTTACTCTTTTCTCGTTGGGGAGCCAGTAGAGGTTTCATACATGCTGGGTCATGTGCTCGTGTCGTGGGGTTCCGAGGCTGTGCTGTTCTGGATGGTTTGCAGCCTGTGTAGCAGGGTTTTGTTGATTCCGGCTTGTGGGCATTGCTGTAGTCCAGTCTGCTGTTTATGAGTGCGCTGGTGACGGTCTTTCTGTATTCAGGGTGGATCCACTTGAAGGTATTGCGAAGGAAGTGGAGGGAGTTAACCCCTTCCCTGCTGATGACGAGCTGAGCTAGTCATGGCATACAGGGCTCGTGTGGTCATGACAAGCTCAGCTCGCCATGACACCCACCCCCGAAAATCCCTCTGGTGCGGGCATCAGAGGGATTCCCTTTTCTTCCCCAAAGCCTCGGGAGCTGGGGAAGAGCTTCCCAAGCTCCCGAGGCACTCCCCCTAGTTTGACGATCAGCGCACACATCACGCTGACATCATTTCAGTGAAACCAAAACTGAAATGAGCCAAGAGGCTCATTTCAGTTTCCCTTTCTACGTGCTCAGGGGGCTATCTCAGTCCCCTGAGCATGTAGAAAGCACGTAGAAAGACAGGAGGCCCAAGTATCCGCGACATGCAAGGGCACAAAACGTTTTGAGGCAACATCAACATTGCCTATCAAAAAATGTTTGGGCCCTTGCCTGTCGCGGGTACTTGGGCCTCCATCACAAGTGAGGCATCATATTTATCGAGAGACCTGGGGGAACGATGGGAGGTAGGAAATTGCTGTGAGCCCAGTGATGCCACACTTTCCCACAAAAAATGTTTCTGGGTAAGGGAACGTTGGGGGCTAGCTATACTTACTATACTTCCTTTGAAGCCCCCGGGTGTCTAGGTTTCAGAAATGTGTAGGCTTGGTAGGTTTCCCTAGATGGCCTCCGAGCACGGGGCCAAAAACCCACGTAACACCCCTCCCAAAAACAGGTGGTTTTGAGATAGGCAATTTTGATGTCACCTCACTACGTTTGGGGCCCTTGCCTGTCACGGGTACTTGTGCCTCCCACCCAAGTGAGGCAACATTTTTATCGGAAGACCTGGTAAACGCTGGGTGGTAGGAAATTTGTGTAAGCCCAGTGATGCCACACTTTCCCACACAAAAATGCGTGAAAAACTGATTATTTCAGCATAAATTGAGATTTGCAAGGGATTCTGAGTAAGGGAACGTTGGGGGATCCACGCAAGCCATCCCTCCTTGGAAGCCCCCGGGTGTCTAGTTTTTAGAAATGTGTGGGCTTGGTAGGTTTCCTTAGATGGCCGCCGAGCACGGGGCCAAAAACCCAGGTGACCCCGCTTGCAAAAGCAGGTGGTTTTGAGATAGGCAATTTTGATGTCGCCTCACTACATTTCGGGCCCTTGCCTGTCGCGGGTACTTGCGCCTCCCACACAAGTGAGGCACCATTTTTAGCGGGAGACCTCGGGGAACGCTGGGTGGTAGAAAATTTGTGTGAGCCTAGTGTTGCCACACTTTTCCACACAAAAATGTGGAAATTTGTGGATCCACGCTGATTCCAGAACTTTTCACCACAGAAATGTGGGAAAATGTGATTTTTTGGACAATTATTTTAGGTTTGCAAGGGATTCTAGGAAACAGAACCTGGTGGGAGGCAGTCAAGTCACCCCATCCTAGATTCCCCTGGGTGTCTAGTCCTCAAAAATGTATAGGTTTGCTAGGTTTCCCTAGGTGCCGGCGGAGCGAGGGTTCAGAAAGTACATATAGGCACTTTACAAAAAAAGGGTAATTTTTCACTGCAAAATTGAGGTGTGACCACGTTGCGTTTTGCACCATTTCCTGTCGCAGGCAGCAGGCCGACCCACACATTGAGGTACCATTTTTCTCTGAAGACTTTGGGGAACATGGGGTGGAAGGAAATTTGTGTATCCACGCAGATTCCAGGACTTTCCAACACAGAAATGTGGGGAAAATGTGTTTTTTGGGACAATTTTCTAGGTTTGCAAGGGATTCTGGGTAACAGAACCTGGTGGGAGACAGTGAAGTCACCCCATCCTGGATTTCCCTAGGTGTCTAGTTTAAAAAAATCTATAGGTTTGCTAGGTTTCCCTAGGCGCCAGCAAAGCGAGGGTTCAAAAAGTACAGCTAGGCACTTTGCAAAAAAAGGGTCATTTTTCACTGCAAAATTGAGGTGTGACCACTTTGCGTTTTGCGCCGTTACTGTCGCAGGCACTAGGCCGACCCACACAAGTGAGGTACCATTTTTCTCTGAAGACTTTGGGGAACGCGGGGTGGTAGGAAATTTGTGGATCCCCGCAGATTCCAGTACTTTCCACCACAGAAATGTAGGGAAAATGTTTTTTTTTTACAATTGTTTAAGTTTGCAAGGGATTCTGGGTAACAGAACCTGGTGGGAGGCAGTCAAGTTACCTCATGTTGAGTTTCTAGTTTCAAAAATTGTATAGGTTTGCTAGGTTTCACTAGGTGCAGACAGAGCTAGGGTACAAAAACTGCAGCTAGGCACTTTGCCAAAAAAGGTTCATTTTTCACTGCGAGATTGAGGTGTTACCACGTTGCATTTGCGCCGGTTCCTGTTGCGGGCACTAGGTCGACCCACACAAGTGAGGTACAGTTGTTCTTGTAAGACTTTGGGGAACACAGGGTGGGCAGAAATGTGCGGATCCACGCAGATTCCAACACTTTCCACCACAGAAATGTGGGTAAAATGTGGCTTTTTTGACATTTTTTTAGGTTTGCAAGGGATTCTGGGTAACAGAACCTGGTGGCAGGCAGTAAAGTCACCCCATCCTGGATTTCCCTGGGTGTCTAGTTTACAAAAATGTATAGGTTTGCTAGGTTTCCCTAGGTGCTGGCAGAGCTAGGGTTCAAATTGATAAGTTGTGGGCAGATGCACAGCTTTATATTTGTGTAATCTCTTTTTTTAGTTTAAGATTCTGTTATTTTGGTGGTGCTCAATGTGGAGACGTCGAGGGCCCACGACGTCAAGTAACAGTTTATTCGTGAAGCCAGAAGGAATCTGGTATCATCCCGTATTGGCACACACAGTTTCGTGTCTTATGTGGAAAAAAGACACTTTCATACCTTTTTCATGATATCTTCTTATTTATTTCATCATTTTCAATTTTTTCTCATATTTCATCGAATATCATCATTTATACCTCAGGCGTTATCAAAAAAACATATCCAATGCATTTCGGGCATTTGAATAATATGCCCTTCATCAGGGATTGACACTTTTTTTTCTCCTACCAGCCAGCTGAAAGGCAAGGGAGGTACTCTTTTTTTTCATGGAGGTGGCGACCCAACCCCGAAACAATCCTACAACTTCATAACCTAAACAATGAATAGCGAGAGCTCAGAAGAACTTCATCTGACAGGAAGGCGAAGCTAGCGCAAGGTACGTAAAACGTCAGAGCTAGGGTTCAAACACGACAGCTACACACTTCGCTCAAAAAGGGTACATTTTCATTGTGAAAATGTGGTGTGTTCACGTTGGGTTTTTAACCCTCTCCGGTAGTGGACACTATGCCTACCCACACAAGTGAGGTACCATTTTTATTGGTAGACTTAGGGTAATCCATATTTGTAAAGCAATTGTTATTACCTATTGAGTTTTGATGCATTTCTGACTTCCAAATGAAAGACATTTTGAAAAATGACCAATAATTCTCATGCTAGTATGAGTATTCCCAATTTTGAAAATGTGTACTTTTTCTAAACTCTATAATTTGTACCCATTTCAGAAATACCGTTGCAAATTGCAGCTCAGTTTTTGACTCTGCATTTGTCTGGTTCTTAGTGAACCTACAATTCCTGTATATCCCCACAACCAGGAAGGTCCAGTGGATGTAACGGTGTATTGCTTTCAAAAAGGTGTTATAATTACAAGAAGTTACAGGTGAAAATGTTGACACAAAAGGCTGTTTTTTTCAACTAATTTTCAATTTTTCCAATATTTAACTGTTAGTTTCTATAAAGAAGCCTTGATGGATATACCCAAATTACCCCTTTCAGAATTCAGAATTTTGTCTACTTTTTTAGAAAGTATAGTTGTCCAGGATCCATTATTGCTTTCATACTCATTTTTACCATTAACTGCAAGGAGGTTAAAAGCACTAAAAATAGCAAAAATAGGCTATGTCCCAGAAAAATGCCAAAACTGTGTAAAAAATGTTGGTTTTCGGACAGAAGACTGTCATTTCCTAAAAGCTGGGGAAATGGTGATTTCAGCCCTACAATCCCTTTTTTGATAACATTTTCATGTAAAAACCTAGACGCTTTAATTTGTACCCCGTTTCTCTTTTTTTTTCTGAAAAAACAACATTTTGATGTATTTTGGCCAATTTCTGGGACACCTCCAAGGAAATCCACCAACCCTGGGTACCTTTAGAATCCCCATGATGTTGGAAGAAAAGGACGCAAAATGGGCGTGGATACCTTATGTGGTCAAAATGTTACATGGGCCTAAGCGCGCACTACCCCAAATAGCCAAAAAAAGGCTTAGCACAGGTGGGGAAAAGGCCTTGGAGCGAAGGGGTTAAAGCAGGTGGAGGCGACAGAGTTTATCTGGTGGGTCAAGGTGAGGGAGGAGTTTAGAATGATGCTGATGTTCTGGGTGTGGCCTGTTGGGGTGGGTGGGCTTCCAAGGGCAGGGAGCCACCAGGAGCTTTCCCACCAGGTAGGGGAGGGTCCGAGGACGAGGATCTCTGTCTTCTCTGAGTTCAGTTTTAGGCAGATGTTGCTCATCCAGGCAGCAGCGTCTTTCATTCCTTCTTGGAAGCTAAGTCTGGTGTCTTCTGGGTTCTTCGTGAGAGAGAGGAGGAGCTGGGTGTTGTCAGCGTAAGATGCCCATGCTACCTGACAATTGCGGCAAGGGGGGCATGTAGATGTTGAAGAGCGTGCGGCTGAGCGAGGATCCTTGGGGTACTCCACAGTTGATCTCTGTAGGTTCGAAGAGGAAGGGAGGAAGGGAGTGTTTCTGATCCTTTGGGTTCTGCCGGAGAGAAAGGAGTGGATCCAGTTGAGGGCAGTTCATCGTATGCCGGAATCATGGGGGCTGGCTGCGACAGTGCGGTGTGAGATGGTGTCGAAAGCTGCTGACAGCTGTATAGAAAATGAAAGAAGGTACCCTGCCTAATGTTTTTAAAGGTCCTAGTTAGAGGATCCTAAAATGATAAAGAAGGGGGGGTGATTACCCCAAGGGCTGACGCTGCACAGGACAAACACCAGGTCAATCAAAGCAGACTAAACAAGATATATTAGAAAAATACATACTTTTTATTTTTCTTCTTTTTAAATATATTATTAGTAATTTTCAGAGGACAAAAATATACAAATTAGATAGTCACATTGATATATCGCAAAATACATAGCAAAAGTTTTTTATAAAGATTAAGAGCTACCCAGTACTGACCACACTTCAGACAAACTTACACATTCATTCATACAGGGATTGTCTCTAACTCTAGTTTAAGCATTCAACTACCATTCATCCATTCATATAATCCTGGCTTAGGCAACAGTAGATATTCAGTAAGTTGCCTAGATCGGGAGGTTAATCCAGGTAGATAGTATTAATACGGGTCCTGATGTAGTTAGGACAGAATGCCGTATTCCTGGGAAAACATGCCGACGCGCGTTTCGGTGAAAAGCCAATATGGCAACACCTTCATCAGGGCCAGGGTAGTATGCTGGGTAGGGGAAGAGAAGTAAAATCTGGAAATAAAAAAACTTTGTCTTAGTCCGGTATTTCCAATATATAGGCACATCAACATTACATTCTCATCATATTATTTGTTTTTTAGAAAAGAGAAAACATGTGTATACCTTCTTTACATAGTACATTTGAGGTTGACATTTTTTGACACTGTGCAGCAACAGACCAAGTGGGAACACTCCCATAAAAGATTCCCTATTCAGTGGAATCTAAAGAAGGCAACCTGATAGCCTAAGCTAAATGAACAATAGAGTCTACTTCAAAACACTAGACACACATTTAATAATCATCACACACTCATTGTCGTTCACCTAGGACCCCAAGACTTTAGCTCGGCCACTCACTATTTGTGTTTTTAATACAGAAAGGAGCAGATGGTAAATAGCATGACCCGATTGTCCTAATTTGTCCCAACAACTCATAAGATCTTCTAAGCTCGGGTGGCATTGGTAGTTTCACTTTTATTAGTATTACCTGTTTGTTTTGTTTAAGGTGGCGTACGAATTGAGGGCCACCGTCACGACTGCCAAGGGAGATGGATTCCAATTGTAACCTTAATGGGAAGGTATAATCGATTATTGTCATAAATCAAAGATTTCCTTTTTTATACTTAGTGTAACAGTTATAGGCCGGAGAAATCTATTTACCAGGCTATTTAATCTGGGCTTGTGGTTCCTTTAGTCGGGCTTATGCGGCTCATAGTTCCACCAATTAGTTAACGTAGGTAAGGTAACCGGAGATGTAAAATTCTCTAGATATAAAAAGATAGGTCATTATATCTCTGTTCTTAATAATTAAGGAGATACTCAAGCCTCATTCTAGAGAGTCAGACTAATAGGGAAGTACCTACTATAATGCAAAAAACTGTTGAATATTATCTCATCTCTTCAAAGACGTCCTGTTGGTAAAGTCGGAAGTTGAACCTGTCGTCTCGCTATCAGTGGTGGTTGTATCGACAATATGTGCTCCTGTTGGTAGCGCATTAAAAGACGCCCATTAATAGTAGCCCTTCTTTAATCTATCCTCTAAGGTGATAGTTTTTTAGAAAATTTAATTATGACCCAGGTTCAGTTACCTGTAAGGACTAATGTTGTGGCTTCGGTCCCGCTGATGAAGTCAAAGCATTCGAATCAGAGGCTCCGGTAGCTGATAAATCAGAGAAACAAAATACGGGGGGTAGTCAGCCGATTATGAGAGGTCCCAAGTGCCAAACAGCAGAGTGAAATATATCCACGGGTGATGGGTTAAAGAATAAATAAAGGGAAATTCCCCTCAGAGTTATAGCCTAGTTTGTTTATAGTTAAGGCTTATATAAGGTGCGTAGGATGGTAACAGGTTATAGCGGGCTGATAACAAAGAGGTGTAACTTATAAACTGGGAGGAGGATAACCCTTTAATAGTGTCAAACAGTCGTGCTAAAGATAGCAAACCTTTTAATGGTCTCGTATAATCGTGTAAGAAAATAACAGCACGGAGCATATTGCCGATAAGCATAACCACACTAGCAAGTAATTATAAAAAAGCGATTACCTTTAAAGGGATCAAGTGAGGCTTTATCGCGGGGGTTCCACCAAATAGGGCGTATTCAAGAAGGAAGGCTGCTCACTGGCATTCCTAAAAGCGGACAACAGAATTATATATTGTCCGTTACGTGAGGGCATTTTGACAGGCTCCGTTATGTGGACTAAGCTAGACGCTTAAGCTAAACCGCGATGTTAGATAGCTTTAACAAGGTAATTACCTTAGTAGAGTCAAGTAAGGCTTTGTCACGGGGGTTCCACCAACTCGGACGTACTCGGGACGGGAGAAAGCTTACTCGCATTTCTATAGATGGACAACAAAATTACATATTGTCCGTTATATGGGGGCATTTAAAGGGCTCCGTTATGCGGACTGAGGTGGTCTCTTAATTCTGCTTACCGTCACAGAGTCGGTCGTCATCTTCATGTGGGGTTCCGCCGGCAGCCTAGTTGGCCGAATGCACGATACAGGACACTCGTCT
This sequence comes from Lissotriton vulgaris, assembly GCF_964263255.1. Taxonomy (NCBI): domain Eukaryota; kingdom Metazoa; phylum Chordata; class Amphibia; order Caudata; family Salamandridae; genus Lissotriton; species Lissotriton vulgaris. The sequence goes on from NC_141695.1 coordinate 209,304,449, forward strand.
GTGCGCTAATAGGGTGACATTTAAATAGGTATTTACCCGCGCTTTTTTTGAAACTCTCCCCAGCTGAGTCTCACGTTATAACGAACACTAAAGAGGGACTTTTTGCTATGGGGGAACTGTCCCCGCCATGTTGGTTAAGTTGTATAGTATTAAATCGGGCGCCTTTCAAATGACGTTAAAGTAAATATTTTTATAGCGCTTTACTTTGGGGCTATACCCAACTGTGTCTCATGTTTTGGAGAACACTGAAAAGGGACTCCCAACTGTGGAGGGACAATATCCGCCATGATGGTTGAAATGCCGAATGGGGATCCAGTAGTTCTTAACGTCTTTCCTCATTTAAAGGAGCACCTGCTCAACCAACTTGCGTGACCCAATGATATGCCAAAACGGAGGATCATGCGGAGAGATGTAATTATGGTTTCGTGACAAGAACATGTTATGTCACTTCAGCCCAGTCTCCAGTTTGATAGAATAAGGAAGTTGATAGCGCTCAAGACTAGAGCTATTCTAGTGCTCCCATCCGGGTATAAATGGTCTAATATGCGCAAGCTGTGTTACAATTCATTTCCTTATATTCACACAGGTTATTGTATTTAGTCTGACTATACTGTATTCCATGTACATTGACCAATGGTTTTGCAGCATATTTTTACAGAATTGCTTGGTGCCAAGGACATTCCTCGTTAAGCCCTTTTTCCACTGCATTTAGAAAAAAGATCCAAAATACCTCCCGTTTTTTTCGGAGGTTTGTAGTGTTGGTTCCTGGGCAGGTTTTTATTTTCTCTAAAATGAACCACCGAAGCTCTAGCTCAGTATGGTTTTTCTCCGCCCAATGCGCCACCAATGGAGCTGCTTGTTTTTGGTTCCTAATATTGGACTTATGTTCTCCAATTCTAGCCCTGCATTCTCTGCCAGTTTCTCCAACATAAGGAAGATTGCACGGGCACAATATCAAATAAATGACATTGCTTGTGCGGCAATTGGTCATATTGGCGTTGCGTCGTACAGACACAGTACGGGTATTGGTGGTGACAGTTTCTCCAGTAATTGCCTGTGGGCAGATGTGACATGTCCCACATCTATGGTTGCCATATATTGGTTCCAGTCCGGTGATGGCTGTCTGATTATTTCCAGATGTCTCCCGAAATTTACCCCGGACAAGGTGGTTTTTAAGGTTGGCGTTCTTTTTGAACGCAAAAATAGGGCGGTTTAAATGTGTTGTTTCATGTTCCAAATTCAGGATTTGCCAGCTGGAGTTAATCGCTTGTCGTATTTTGTGGTTCATCTCAGAATGACGGGTCACGCATACCAGTTGCTTTAGTTTTTCAGGTTCTCTTTCCACAAACATAGCCTCCCGGTCGGTGTATCTCGCCCGTTTAAACGACTCCTTGATGAGTCTGGGTGGGTATCCTCGGATCCGGAGTTTCTCCTGAAGAATGTCAGCCTGAATCAAGAAGTCATCCAGATACGTACAGTTCCTTCTAATGCGAAGGAACTGACTGTAGGGGATACTATCCCTTTGGCTCCGCGGGTGGTAACTGGCATATTGAAGTAGAGTGTTGCGTGCCGTAGGTTTGGTGTATAGAGAAACTTTGATGATGTTGTCCTGGTGCTCAATCCAAATGTCTAGGAATTCTATTTTAGTTGTACTTAGGTGGCTGGTAAATCTCAAGTTGGCATCCGCCGCATTGAGCCACTCAATGAATTCGTGCAGTTGTTCCTCAGCCCCCTTCCAAATAAAGAAAATATCGTCAATAAAGCGTTTCCAGCTTTTGACGTTTTCGTAGAAGGGGGCCAGTTCATTGAAGATATTTGTTCTTTCAAACTCTCCCATGTACAGACAGGCAATACTTGGGGCACAACTAGCTCCCATACTTACTCCAGAGGCCTGCCTGTACATGGTGTTATCGAATTCAAAATAGTTCTCGAATAGAACTGTCTTGAGACATTCCAAAATGAATTCCTTGTTGGTGATCTCGGTGTTTCTAGAGATGACAGTTTCAATCGCATCATATGCTCCTTTTTGGGGGATGTTAGAATACAATGCTTCCACATCTAGTGTGACCATGAATTCAGAGTTCTCAAAAAATTGAGTGCCCTCCACCTGCTGAATAAAGTGTCCTGTATCGCGCACATAAGATTTTAGCTCGATCACCATTGGATTAAGGAATTTATCAATATATTTGGACAACGGCTCGGTGGCCGAGCCAATTGTCGAAACAATTGGTCGCAGGGGTGGATCCGAGCTGCACTTGTGGGTCTTAGGAAGCCCATAAATTATGGGCATTTTAGTGTTGCTAGGAGTTAGAAACTCTGCTTCATCATCACAGATTTGGTTCTGTGATACAGCTTTCTGGACCATTTTTAATATGCGTTTTTTTAAGGCATTCTCAGGATTCCGGGTGATCCGTGCATAGTGGCCTGAAGAAGACAGTAAGTCAGTCATTCTTTTTTTGTAGTCAGACGTATCAAGTATTGTGATTCCTCCCCCTTTGTCACACGATTTTATTGTGATATTTTGATTTGTTTCAAGTTCTTTGAGGGCTCTGTTCTCTATGATGGACATATTGGCTTTAGGTATGGGTACATGCTTAGTCATTTTGTTTATTTTTTTCATCACTGTTTTTTCAAAGATGTTAACCTCAGGGCCCACCATGTCTAAGGTGGGAGTAAACGAGGACGGTGGTTTACATCCTGATTTATTCTGATCATTATCAGTGGGAGGTGCCTCTTGGAAACATTTTTGAAGTCGAACCTTCCTGAAGAAAAGCTGTAGATCTCTATTCAGTTCAAATTTGCTGAAATTAGCAGATGGTACAAAGGACAGCCCTCTTGATAAAAGTTTAATGGCTGCAGGATCTATATTCTCACTGGAAAGATTGAACACAGGGAGCCCCCTTATGTTCGCCAGTATTGATGATGGCGGGTCTGCACATACATTTGCGGTTGACCCCGACCCTGATGGTAGTTCCTCGTCTGCGGTGTTCTCGACGGGGGTCGGGAGTTGCCCCGGCGGTTCCCTAAAAAACGGTTTTGTTGATGGTTGCGTTCAAACCCTCCATTCCTATTGCCTCTATTTGGGTTGTGCCCACGGTTAGAACTGTGACCTTGATCATAATCTGTATCAAAACTGGGGTCATAGTCATCGGGGGTATCCCCCTCAGAGTCAGTAGTCTCTGAGAAAGTAGTAACCTTTCTCCCTTGGCCCCATCTGGGTGCCTGACCGCGAGGCACACTTTCTTCTTGGGTGGTATAAAAGTCCTTCCCTAAATAGGGGTATGCCCTTTCCTGATTGAACATTCGGATGTCCTTTCTCAATTTTTCTGTTTTTCTCTTAAGTAGGTAGTCAGAGAAAGATTCCAGCTCAAATTGGATCTCTTCAAGTTTTCTTTTTCCTTCCTCTACTGCATCCCCTTCTTTCAATTTATCCTCTAGCTCGCGAATTTCTTTGTTCAAGATGTCAATAACGGTGCGAGCCGTTTCCACAATCAACATCATCCAGTCCCTGGAGCAACGGTTCGAGATGAGGGCCCATCGCTCCAGGAACTGTCTGATTTCTATAAACATCCCTGGGATGTTACGGACTCTAAGTCCGATAGGGATCGTGCCAGCTCGTAGATAATCAAGCATAAATTTGGCATGAAGTTCCGTTCTTTTGGATTTCTTACGGAGATTAAGCAACTTATTCCAATCTCCGTTTAGCCCTCTAGGTACAGTAAAATCTTGATTACCGTCAGTAGGGAGGCCAAGCATCTTAGCGAAATCATCATCAGTAAATCCAAATGTTTTTATAGTATCCATTGGTGCTGATTTAGATGGAATTTAGCAATATTCAGATAATTTGGATCACCTGGATTATTACAGGCCGAACTAAATCTCAAAAAAGGTCAAAGGTATCCAACGGTTAAGTGCACATTCATACCAACTCACATATATCTCTCATTCGCAGTCTCTATTAGTTCATTTAGCGAGGGAACCCAAATGTGACCCCCACAGCTCAGGGCTGTGAGAAACAAGACAAAAGAAGGGGGCTTCCTAAGGGTTTTATTGATAATATAGGCAGGCCAAGGGGGAAAAAACAACTGTATAGAAAATGAAAGAAGGTACCCTGCCTAATGTTTTTAAAGGTCCTAGTTAGAGGATCCAAAAATGATAAAGAAGGGGGGGTGATTAGCCCAAGGGCTGACGCTGCACAGGACAAACACCAGGTCAATCAAAGCAGACTAAACAAGATATATTAGAAAAATACATACTTTTTATTTTTCTTCTTTTTAAATATATTGTTAGTAATTTTCAGAGGACAAAAATATACAAATTAGATAGTCACATTGATATATCGCAAAATACATAGCAAAAGTTTTTTATAAAGATTAAGAGCTACCCATTACTGACCACACTTCAGACAAACTTACACATTCATTCATACAGGGATTGTCTCTAACTCTAGTTTAAGCATTCAACTACCATTCATCCATTCATATAATCCTGGCTTAGGCAACAGTAGATATTCAGTAAGTTGCCTAGATCGGGAGGTTAATCCAGGTAGATAGTATTAATACGGGTCCTGATGTAGTTAGGACAGAATGCCGTATTCCTGGGAAAACATGCCGACGCGCGTTTCGGTGAAAAGCCAATATGGCAACACCTTCATCAGGGCCAGGGTAGTATGCTGGGTAGGGGAAGAGAAGTAAAATCTGGAAATAAAAAAACTTTGTCTTAGTCCGGTATTTCCAATATATAGGCACATCAACATTACATTCTCATCATATTATTTGTTTTTTAGAAAAGAGAAAACATGTGTATACCTTCTTTACATAGTACATTTGAGGTTGACATTTTTTGACACTGTGCAGCAACAGACCAAGTGGGAACACTCCCATAAAAGATTCCCTATTCAGTGGAATCTAAAGAAGGCAACCTGATAGCCTAAGCTAAATGAACAATAGAGTCTACTTCAAAACACTAGACACACATTTAATAATCATCACACACTCATTGTCGTTCACCTAGGACCCCAAGACTTTAGCTCGGCCACTCACTATTTGTGTTTTTAATACAGAAAGGAGCAGATGGTAAATAGCATGACCCGATTGTCCTAATTTGTCCCAACAACTCATAAGATCTTCTAAGCTCGGGTGGCATTGGTAGTTTCACTTTTATTAGTATTACCTGTTTGTTTTGTTTAAGGTGGCGTACGAATTGAGGGCCACCGTCACGACTGCCAAGGGAGATGGATTCCAATTGTAACCTTAATGGGAAGGTATAATCGATTATTGTCATAAATCAAAGATTTCCTTTTTTATACTTAGTGTAACAGTTATAGGCCGGAGAAATCTATTTACCAGGCTATTTAATCTGGGCTTGTGGTTCCTTTAGTCGGGCTTATGCGGCTCATAGTTCCACCAATTAGTTAACGTAGGTAAGGTAACCGGAGATGTAAAATTCTCTAGATATAAAAAGATAGGTCATTATATCTCTGTTCTTAATAATTAAGGAGATACTCAAGCCTCATTCTAGAGAGTCAGACTAATAGGGAAGTACCTACTATAATGCAAAAAACTGTTGAATATTATCTCATCTCTTCAAAGACGTCCTGTTGGTAAAGTCGGAAGTTGAACCTGTCGTCTCGCTATCAGTGGTGGTTGTATCGACAATATGTGCTCCTGTTGGTAGCGCATTAAAAGACGCCCATTAATAGTAGCCCTTCTTTAATCTATCCTCTAAGGTGATAGTTTTTTAGAAAATTTAATTATGACCCAGGTTCAGTTACCTGTAAGGACTAATGTTGTGGCTTCGGTCCCGCTGATGAAGTCAAAGCATTCGAATCAGAGGCTCCGGTAGCTGATAAATCAGAGAAACAAAATACGGGGGGTAGTCAGCCGATTATGAGAGGTCCCAAGTGCCAAACAGCAGAGTGAAATATATCCACGGGTGATGGGTTAAAGAATAAATAAAGGGAAATTCCCCTCAGAGTTATAGCCTAGTTTGTTTATAGTTAAGGCTTATATAAGGTGCGTAGGATGGTAACAGGTTATAGCGGGCTGATAACAAAGAGGTGTAACTTATAAACTGGGAGGAGGATAACCCTTTAATAGTGTCAAACAGTTGTGCTAAAGATAGCAAACCTTTTAATGGTCTCGTATAATCGTGTAAGAAAATAACACCACGGAGCATATTGCCGATAAGCATAACCACACTAGCAAGTAATTATAAAAAAGCGATTACCTTTAAAGGGATCAAGTGAGGCTTTATCGCGGGGGTTCCACCAAATAGGGCGTATTCAAGAAGGAAGGCTGCTCACTGGCATTCCTAAAAGCGGACAACAGAATTATATATTGTCCGTTACGTGAGGGCATTTTGACAGGCTCCGTTATGTGGACTAAGCTAGACGCTTAAGCTAAACCGCAATGTTAGATAGCTTTAACAAGGTAATTACCTTAGTAGAGTCAAGTAAGGCTTTGTCACGGGGGTTCCACCAACTCGGACGTACTCGGGACGGGAGAAAGCTTACTCGCATTTCTATAGATGGACAACAAAATTACATATTGTCCGTTATATGGGGGCATTTAAAGGGCTCCGTTATGCGGACTGAGGTGGTCTCTTAATTCTGCTTACCGTCACAGAGTCGGTCGTCATCTTCATGTGGGGTTCCGCCGGCAGCCTAGTTGGCCGAATGCACGATACAGGACACTCGTCTGTGCGCTAATAGGGTGACATTTAAATAGGTATTTACCCGCGCTTTTTTTGAAACTATCCCCAGCTGAGTCTCACGTTATAACGAACACTAAAGAGGGACTTTTTGCTATGGGGGAACTGTCCCCGCCATGTTGGTTAAGTTGTATAGTATTAAATCGGGCGCCTTTCAAATGACGTTAAAGTAAATATTTTTATAGCGCTTTACTTTGGGGCTATACCCAACTGTGTCTCATGTTTTGGAGAACACTGAAAAGGGACTCCCAACTGTGGAGGGACAATATCCGCCATGATGGTTGAAATGCCGAATGGGGATCCAGTAGTTCTTAACGTCTTTCCTCATTTAAAGGAGCACCTGCTCAACCAACTTGCGTGACCCAATTATATGCCAAAACGGAGGATCATGCGGAGAGATGTAATTATGGTTTCGTGACAAGAACATGTTATGTCACTTCAGCCCAGTCTCCAGTTTGATAGAATAAGGAAGTTGATAGCGCTCAAGACTAGAGCTATTCTAGTGCTCCCATCCGGGTATAAATGGTCTAATATGCGCAAGCTGTGTTACAATTCATTTCCTTATATTCACACAGGTTATTGTATTTAGTCTGACTATACTGTATTCCATGTACATTGACCAATGGTTTTGCAGCATATTTTTACAGAATTGCTTGGTGCCAAGGACATTCCTCGTTAAGCCCTTTTTCCACCGCATTTAGAAAAAAGATCCAAAATACCTCCCGTTTTTTTCGGAGGTTTGTAGTGTTGGTTCCTGGGCAGGTTTTTATTTTCTCTAAAATGAACCACCGAAGCTCTAGCTCAGTATGGTTTTTCTCCGCCCAATGCGCCACCAATGGAGCTGCTTGTTTTTGGTTCCTAATATTGGACTTATGTTCTCCAATTCTAGCCCTGCATTCTCTGCCAGTTTCTCCAACATAAGGAAGATTGCACAGGCACAATATCAAATAAATGACATTGCTTGTGCGGCAATTGGTCATATTGGCGTTGCGTCGTACAGACACAGTACGGGTATTGGTGGTGACAGTTTCTCCAGTAATTGCCTGTGGGCAGATGTGACATGTCCCACATCTATGGTTGCCATATATTGGTTCCAGTCCGGTGATGGCTGTCTGATTATTTCCAGATGTCTCCCGAAATTTACCCCGGACAAGGTGGTTTTTAAGGTTGGCGTTCTTTTTGAACGCAAAAATAGGGCGGTTTAAATGTGTTGTTTCATGTTCCAAATTCAGGATTTGCCAGCTGGAGTTAATCGCTTGTCGTATTTTGTGGTTCATCTCAGAATGACGGGTCACGCATACCAGTTGCTTTAGTTTTTCAGGTTCTCTTTCCACAAACATAGCCTCCCGGTCGGTGTATCTCGCCCGTTTAAACGACTCCTTGATGAGTCTGGGTGGGTATCCTCGGATCCGGAGTTTCTCCTGAAGAATGTCAGCCTGAATCAAGAAGTCATCCAGATACGTACAGTTCCTTCTAATGCGAAGGAACTGACTGTAGGGGATACTATCCCTTTGGCTCCGCGGGTGGTAACTGGCATATTGAAGTAGAGTGTTGCGTGCCGTAGGTTTGGTGTATAGAGAAACTTTGATGATGTTGTCCTGGTGCTCAATCCAAATGTCTAGGAATTCTATTTTAGTTGTACTTAGGTGGCTGGTAAATCTCAAGTTGGCATCCGCCGCATTGAGCCACTCAATGAATTCGTGCAGTTGTTCCTCAGCCCCCTTCCAAATAAAGAAAATATCGTCAATAAAGCGTTTCCAGCTTTTGACGTTTTCGTAGAAGGGGGCCAGTTCATTGAAGATATTTGTTCTTTCAAACTCTCCCATGTACAGACAGGCAATACTTGGGGCACAACTAGCTCCCATACTTACTCCAGAGGCCTGCCTGTACATGGTGTTATCGAATTCAAAATAGTTCTCGAATAGAACTGTCTTGAGACATTCCAAAATGAATTCCTTGTTGGTGATCTCGGTGTTTCTAGAGATGACAGTTTCAATCGCATCATATGCTCCTTTTTGGGGGATGTTAGAATACAATGCTTCCACATCTAGTGTGACCATGAATTCAGAGTTCTCAAAAAATTGAGTGCCCTCCACCTGCTGAATAAAGTGTCCTGTATCGCGCACATAAGATTTTAGCTCGATCACCATTGGATTAAGGAATTTACCAATATATTTGGACAACGGCTCGGTGGCCGAGCCAATTGTCGAAACAATTGGTCGCAGGGGTGGATCCGAGCTGCACTTGTGGGTCTTAGGAAGCCCATAAATTATGGGCATTTTAGTGTTGCTAGGAGTTAGAAACTCTGCTTCATCATCACAGATTTGGTTCTGTGATACAGCTTTCTGGACCATTTTTAATATGCGTTTTTTTAAGGCATTCTCAGGATTCCGGGTGATCCGTGCATAGTGGCCTGAAGAAGACAGTAAGTCAGTCATTCTTTTTTTGTAGTCAGACGTATCAAGTATTGTGATTCCTCCCCCTTTGTCACACGATTTTATTGTGATATTTTGATTTGTTTCAAGTTCTTTGAGGGCTCTGTTCTCTATGATGGACATATTGGCTTTAGGTATGGGTACATACTTAGTCATTTTGTTTATTTTTTTCATCACTGTTTTTTTCAAAGATGTTAACCTCAGGGCCCACCATGTCTAAGGTGGGAGTAAACGAGGACGGTGGTTTACATCCTGATTTGTTCTGATCATTATCAGTGGGAGGTGCCTCTTGGAAAAATTTTTGAAGTCGAACCTTCCTGAAGAAAAGCTGTAGATCTCTATTCAGTTCAAATTTGCTGAAATTAGCAGATGGTACAAAGGACAGCCCTCTTGATAAAAGTTTAATGGCTGCAGGATCTATATTCTCACTGGAAAGATTGAACACAGGGAGCCCCCTTATGTTCGCCAGTATTGATGATGGCGGGTCTGCACATACATTTGCGGTTGACCCCGACCCTGATGGTAGTTCCTCGTCTGCGGTGTTCTCGACGGGGGTCGGGAGTTGCCCCGGCGGTTCCCTAAAAAACGGTTTTGTTGATGGTTGCGTTCAAACCCTCCATTCCTATTGCCTCTATTTGGGTTGTGCCCACGGTTAGAACTGTGACCTTGATCATAATCTGTATCAAAACTGGGGTCATAGTCATCGGGGGTATCCCCCTCAGAGTCAGTAGTCTCTGAGAAAGTAGTAACCTTTCTCCCTTGGCCCCATCTGGGTGCCTGACCGCGAGGCACACTTTCTTCTTGGGTGGTATAAAAGTCCTTCCCTAAATAGGGGTATGCCCTTTCCTGATTGAACATTCGGATGTCCTTTCTCAATTTTTCTGTTTTTCTCTTAAGTAGGTAGTCAGAGAAAGATTCCAGCTCAAATTGGATCTCTTCAAGTTTTCTTTTTCCTTCCTCTACTGCATCCCCTTCTTTCAATTTATCCTCTAGCTCGCGAATTTCTTTGTTCAAGATGTCAATAACGGTGCGAGCCGTTTCCACAATCAACATCATCCAGTCCCTGGAGCAACGGTTCGAGATGAGGGCCCATCGCTCCAGGAACTGTCTGATTTCTATAAACATCCCTGGGATGTTACGGACTCTAAGTCCGATAGGGATCGTGCCAGCTCGTAGATAATCAAGCATAAATTTGGCATGAAGTTCCGTTCTTTTGGATTTCTTACGGAGATTAAGCAACTTATTCCAATCTCCGTTTAGCCCTCTAGGTACAGTAAAATCTTGATTACCGTCAGTAGGGAGGCCAAGCATCTTAGCGAAATCATCATCAGTAAATCCAAATGTTTTTATAGTATCCATTGGTGCTGATTTAGATGGAATTTAGCAATATTCAGATAATTTGGATCACCTGGATTATTACAGGCCGAACTAAATCTCAAAAAAGGTCAAAGGTATCCAACGGTTAAGTGCACATTCATACCAACTCACATATATCTCTCATTCGCAGTCTCTATTAGTTCATTTAGCGAGGGAACCCAAATGAAAGCTGCTGACAGGTCTAGTACGATGAGGGCCGCAGTGTGGTCCTGGTCGAGTAGCATGCGGATGTCATCGGTGGCAGCGAGGATGGAGGTCTAGGTGCTGTGGTTGCTGCGAAATCTGGACTGGGAGGAGTTGAGGATGGCGTTCTCTTGGATGAAGGTGGTGAGCTGGATGATGAGTCTCTCTGGGACTTTGGCTGGGAAGGGAAGGAGACCATCTCTGTTTCCCTTTCCCCTACTTCTTCTGAGCTCTCTCTTGCTCTCTCCTTATAGACTCTTCATTGCGTCCTTATTGCCTCTAAATTTCTACCACTTAATGATGTCAGTAACTGCAGGGTCAGACTAAGACAAAAAACAGGCCTAGGCGCCAAAACAACTGTTGAAAATTACTGGTAAATAACTGGGGCATTTCCTCCTCATCCATCTTCCTCGCTGTTGAATACTTCATTGTGTAATTACTGTGGCAATTAAGACCAGGACTTGGAGTAATTAAGATTACCGGTAAGTTATGAAGATTATCGTTGTAACCGGGGCATTCACAAACCTGGCAGTTAAAAAAGCGGCCCATATTTGCAAATGAGGCTAATTTTAAAGTAACTCTATAGGTATTTTGCAAGGTATGGGAGACTGCATGAATTTGTGTTCGCTGCAGGCAAAGCTTCTGGTAATATCAGGGAAATTAACAGTAAATACCAGACCAACAGCCCATGAAACTGTCTCACAAACTGCTAATAAACAATTCGCACATTGATTTTCCAGGCCAGCCCATTGGGCACTGCTGATTGCCCTATAGGCAGAAGGAATGATAACTTCCCAAGGTACCTACGTGTGTAACTCATTCCAGCTGCCTCACTCGATGGCTCAGTGTCAGAGGGAAGTTCCCTACCCTCAGTGTAAGCCCAGTATGCTGCCAGAAGAAGAATGTTTGATTAGCAGAAAAGCTAAGTGAAGGTAGAACAGAAACTGAGTTCTGAAAAAACAGGGTCCTGCGTCCTAATATTTCCCCAAATACACTTGTCACACCTTTCAGACCTGTAACCTTATAAGATTGTCCACCTATTCATCATGCAGGGAGAAGGGGGTGGGGTTTTTTGCAGGGTGTGGGGCCATGGAGCATTGGGCTTTAGACTCCCTGCACTTCCTGTGCTCTGGTTAGGTGTTAAATGGAACTCAGTTGTGCAGAGCATTCACACCTGGTCTGTAAACTTATTGTGAGCAGGGCTGGCCATAAAAATGTGGTGTTTGTTGTTGGGGTGTTGGGTTGTTGCAGTGTGACTGCCGGAGGTATGAGGAAAATGGTAGGAGGGCAGGGGGTCGATGGGGTGCTGACATGAGGTACATTAAGGTCTGATTACAAAGTCTTTAACAGGATCTGATTGAGACCAAGTGGGATGGATGAGCTGCTGTTTGAATGACATTAAGTCAGGCAGCTCCCTGCTGCACCCCTCGGAATATTTGTTGCCAGGGGTATAGGGCCAGCTCGCCAATGCCCAGCTCGCCCATGCCCAAATCTGGCCTTGATTGTGAGCAAAGGTTTCCAGCTCACCATGTGAATGTCCCTCTTCACCTGGCCATTGAGTGACAAGAGATGAAGCTGTGCGTCACACAATGGCACCTTGTGAGTCGGAGAGCAGCGGCTTCTCCGCTAAGGCAGAGGAGCATTGCCCCACAGCTCAAAAAGGAAAAATAAATTGATAATAATGCAATGTTATTATCATTTTATGGTACCGTACTGGCTCCGTTGGTTGGGGCAGTGCGAGGCAGGGCTGGGCTGTTCAGAGCTGGGAGAGGAGTGGTAGACACTTCATAAGTGCGTATGCCAGTTAAGCGGGCCGTCTTGGGCCGGTCGAACAGTCATGCGTACCTAGCATGTTCTCCATCAGGCTGTATTGCACACCCTGGGGTGAGAACATACACAGCCTCCCAGCCCATGCATGAGCACCGAACCGCGGTGCTCAGACCAATCACAGCGCTACTGTCACTCAGCGTCATGAATGGCTTGGGGATTCTGGGAACCGGCGTGCTTCCTGCTTCCCAGAGAAGAGTAGAGTAAGAAGGAGAGGCGATTGCAGGCCTTACCCAGGTAAATGATTTTTTTTATTGCCCCTCATCCACTCCTCCCTTAGCCCACCACCTCCATTCGGTAGCAGCCGCTACGGGAGTTAGAAATACCTATGACCTACACCTTTCTGCTAAATTCACATTGTGGGCAGTCACCAGGCTGCAATTTCTAATAGAATAGGGGTTCTTCTCACTATGGGCGAATCCTTGTTATACAGTCTGCAAGCAGTTGTTTTTATAGTGTTTGAATGTTTGTCGTTGTTACAATTATGGTGATGTGAATCCCAATGGAAAGATCAAACCAATGACCCTGTGTTAAGGGTAGCTAGTGCAGTCCATCGTCTGTATTTTATTATGTTCAGAAACGTTTTGGGACCTGCTCTTACAGAATTTAACCCGCAATTGTAGGCTCAACAATAGTTAGAAAAAAGGCAGGAGAAGGGCTGATGGTAGAAACTACATGGCTCGAAGACAAGTGGTTCATAAGTCCACTGAGGAACATTCGATGATTGGAAACCTATTGCAGTATTTTAATGTCAGTCTCCTATGCATTATTCCTCATAAAATATGTGAAGCCATCAGTTGCATTACATTTTTATAAACTGTAATTGATCAGTGACATAACAACCAAATACTGTAAATTGAAATGCTGTGCTCTTGCTAGCCACGCCTCTGGCCCCACCCCACTGCCCAATCCTGAGGTTATCCCTACTCGATGACTCTCGGCCCACAATTCCCTTACTTCATTCTTTCACTTTCACCACTGGTACAGTTGCAAACACCCACATGGCTAAATGAGCTTCATGAACCTACTGTAGAGGCGTGGCTGGCTCAGTATGGTGCAAATCCTTGACTCAGGAGCTCATGATTAGGGGAATGATCCTAAAAATCTAAAATATGGAATACAAAGATCCTGGTTGGACTAGCTAGTCTCTGACCCAACAAAACTGTCTCCTCTACATATACCCCAGGGAAAAACTGATCCCTCTGCAAGATGTGAATGAATCAGCTCACTGCCGGAGGTTTCAGGGCTAGTCTCACACCCTGGGAACTGAATACATTCACACATTTAAATGAATGCCGATTCCTTGCTTCAGCACATGTACTGTATGACATAATCACCATTGAAAACACTTGCTAGCAGCAGAGCAGGACAAAAGCAGAGGGCTCAGAGCAAGAATGACTGTAGCAATTACTCACCAGCAATTTCCTTTCTCTGATTACACTTCCTCATCCCAGTACTTACTAACTGAGGTGTGTTACCCTCCTCCCAGGCATCACAGGATCTAGCAAAATTAATACAGGTATTCTTTATCTCCCTTTCTGCCCCTACCATCAGGCTCCTCCTCTTACAGGGGCCATAAGGGGGAGAAGACCCCCAGATCTCCCCGTAATCAACAATCACTGGGGATCGAGACCATGCTCATGGTGGGGAGGGTTGACCAGAGGTACTGGGAAGAGGAAGAGTTATCTGAGTAATGAAGATTACCCGTAAGTGATTGACGCATTAACTCCTCAACTCCTCCCAGTCCCAGTACTTACTCATTGGCAATATGCCAGAGTAGTAAAATCATGACACAATCACTATCAAATGCCAACTACTTTTCCGCAAAATAGCATTACAAAAGTTAATGTTAGAAGAGACACAAGAGCGTAGAAACCCAAAATGACTGCTAGATCACCGCATACCCAGGGCTACGAAGAAACAAAAAGGCTCATTTGGACAGAAATCCAGTACCAGTTCCAAAATCTGAAAAGGGAACTGTAAGCCCAGAACAACCAGATCAAAGCTGGAAGTGAAAGAAGGTTCTACAAGAAAGCACTATCATAGGAAAGAATCTTGACCCAGCAACCCGGGGCCTCATTTATGAGGCTGTGTGTCACTTTTACGCTGCCGGTGCGTCACTTTTTGTGACGCACCAGCAGCGTAAAAAATGTGCCTTGTTGCACCATATTTACAAAGTGACGCATCTAGGTAGTTGCGTCACTTTGTAAACCCCTGCACCACATTATACCTGCGCCAGGTATAATGTATGCAGGGGGTCGTAGAAGTGACGCAGTGAAATCTATGAGATTTCACTGCGTCACTTCTAGGACACCGTTGCGTCAAAATCTTGCGCCTGCCTCACAGCAGTTGTAAGACTGACGCAGGCCCTTTCACAAAGTGAAAAGAAGCATTGCTGGTGTTGCGTCACTTTTGTGACACTCCAACAATGCGTCACTTTTGCGCGATACAGATACGTCAGAAATACTGACGTATCTGTAACTCCTTGCACCATGATGCGTCATACTGTAAATATGACGCATCATTGGTGTCGCAAGGAGAGCGCAGTGAAAAGTGGCGCATCGCTGTTTTCACGCAGTGATGCGTCACTTTTCATAAATGAGGCCCCCGGTATTTAGGCAGAGGTACCTAAGGGCGATCCAGGGCCATATTAGGGTAAAGCGGGAATTCAAAGAAATAGGAATAACAAGGAGCAGGAATAAGAGTACTATGTGTGTAGAAGTAGGAATACACAGAAAAGAAAAATAAGAGTGAGTAGGAGTAAGTAAAAAATGGATTAGGAGTATGGTAGAGTAGTAGTTGTGTACATAGAAGTAAGAGCAGAAGTAAATGTAGTGATAGGTTAGGGATAGTTTAAGAGGATGTAGGATTTGATAGTGGCAAGAATGAGTATGTAGGATCAAATAGCAATAGGTACAAGTAATATAAGTAGCTAGTAGAAGCAAGCGATACAATAGTGCCAGGCAGGAAAAAGTAGGCGTAGCAGTACATGGAAGTAAAATAAGACATAATTAGCAGTAAGCATAACAAAATGAGTAGTGGTGTGTCTACGGATCAGAGTAGTAGTAGGAATTAGTGTGTAGGGTAAACTGGAGGAAAGTTGGAGTAGGAGTAGGAAAACATAGGAGTCAGAGTAAGAGTAAATAGGAGTGCAAACATATAGGTAGAAGTGAGGTTAAGAGTAGGTAGGAGAAAACACTAGGAAAGAGTGGGAGCAAGATTTGGAGTAAGTAGGAGCAGGAGTAACTGTAACTGTAAGACTCGATATGAGAAGGTAGGAACAGGTGTAAAGAGCAGAAGCTCTGTAAATGCTATAAAATAAAATAAATAACGGAGTAACAAAAACAGATAAACAGAAATTACATTAGTTGCAAGTGTGAGTAAGAGTAGGACTAAGTATCGAAGTAAGCAGGAGTAGGTAGCAGAAGATGAGAATAGGTAATAAAAACTGAAGCAGTGAAAGTAGGAACAAGATGGGAGGAGAAAGTATGGAGAAGTAAGAATAGGAATAAGAAGGACTTAAGGATGAAGGTTATCTGTAGCTGTAGTTAGGAGTAGATGTCAGCTGGAATAACTAGGTTTATGAGTAGGACTAAGAATATGTGTAGAAGTAGAAGTAAGTAGAAGCATAAATAGGAGTGAATATGACTAAGAAAGGAGGGATTTGGGATAGATGTAAGCAGAAGTAAGAGCATTAGGAGTAGTTAGGTTTGCGTCAGAGTAAGTAGGATTATGTAGGACTACCTAGAAGAACATAAAGTAGATATTAAGTGAGAGTAGGAGTAAGTAAGTGTACAAGCAGGAATAGGCAGTAACACATAGGAGAAAATGGAAGAGTAAGAGTAAGTAGCACTAAAATAGGAGTAAGTGAGAGAATGCAGGAGGAAGAGTGGAAGTTAACATAAGCAAGTAGGATAATATGAGCAAGTATCAGAAGGAATGAGCACATGTAGAAGTAAACAGAAATAATAGCAGGAGTTGATAGTTGTAAGAGTAAGAATACCTAGTTAGGTAGAAGTAGAAGTATGTAGTAGTAAGTGTGTTAGTAAGAAGGGGTAGGTAGGTATAATAAGTAGGAGCCAGAACAAACGTAAGCAGATTAGGAGTAAGTGGGGCTAAGCATAAAAAAAAACAGCCGGGGGTTCACTGCAGGGAGTGGCGGTTGGGTGCAGGACCTGGTGTGCCATTGTTATAGAAAGGTATTATTAACCCCTTTGCTGCGGGGATTAATCCCCCGCTGTGCTGGGGGGGAAGAGGGGCGCGCACAGCGCCTGCATGCTCATGATGAGTTGAGCTCGTCATGAGCTACAGTGCTCCTGTGCTCATGACGAGCTCAGCTCGTCACAGGTGCATTGGCTCCGTGGAACGTTCAGCACAGCGAGGGAATTCTCCCCTCACCTGAGCGTTCCACGGGCCATGACGAGCTCAGCTCGTCATGAGCACCGGCTCGCCGTGGCTCATGACGAGCTCAGCTTGTCATGAGCATTGAAGAGGTTAAAAAAGAAAGTACATTTAAAAACCCTAACATTTCACTAGAAAAAATGAAGGTTAAAAGTGACATTATAGTTGGGTATGGTAATTATACCTTACTTTATATTTGTTTTAAACTTAGGAATTCACTTAAAAAACCAAAGGTTAAAGTTATCTTAGTGTTAAGTGAAAATGTCAGTTACAATAGAACATTTTAAACTAAAATAAACACTGAAATTCTTCAGTTATAGTTTACTGAAGTAGCAACAACTTGTGCCATGAATTATGAATTACTCGTGCCCTCGCCATGCACTGCTTAATCCATCACATATCACATCACTCGTGACATGATCAATGACAGCATTGATAACATCGCTGATGACATCCAAAAAGACAATTTATGACAACATTGTGTGTTGATGGGGCGAAAGTTATACTTACTTCAGTTAACTATAACTGTTGACTTTCAGTGTTTTTTGGTTTTTTAGTTAGTATATGTAATTGATATTTTCCCCTAACTATAACATCATTATAGCCTTTAGTTTTTTATTTGAATTTCTGAGTGTTTTTAATATAAAGTAAAATGATATTACCTTACCTAACTGAAGCTTCACTATAACTTTTGTTTTTTTAGTGAATAAATAGACACAAACTCACCCACACACACACATAATGTGTATACTTTGCAAAAATGCAAATGTGTTTTACCGCTAGTCATGTGATGGTATCTTAATTATTTTTCCCAACATGCCAGCTGAGTAGTTATCTTATTTCTAGAGGCAGAGTTGTACCATGGGAGGTAGCTCTGTTGAACAGATTACAAGTGAGGGAACCATGGGGCATATTACCAAGCAATAGCGATAATTATCGCTATTGCTTGGTTAGAGACAAAAATTTACAGCTGAGCTGCGGCGATTGTGCTCACTCCCACACTTTCCCTTTTCCTTCACAGTGCTTCCACTTGCATTGAAGCGTTTACATAGTGCTCACTACCCCTATTTTGGCCTGAAACACTTAGCTACTCAAGTAGCATGCTGCTCCATGTAGGGTATGAAGTTAAACCTTTCTGCGCCAAGGATGTAACGATTACGTCCTCAGCCACGGTGACCGGGTGCGGAGGACGTAACTAGTTTTTGAGCCTCAGGAACAGGGGAAGAGCTTCCTCTGCCACCTGAGGTTTTTTTTTTTGCTGTAATGTCGATCGAGTGCCATGGTGTGCTGATGTCATTACATTGAAAGTGAAATGAGACGATTGGCTAATTGAGAAAAAAAGGGTCCGTTTTCGGAGGAAAAATGCGCTGTGTCCATGTTGTGTTTTGGGCCGTTTCCTGTCCCAGGCACTAGGCCTACCCACTCAAGTGAGGTACTATTTGTATCGGAAGACTTGGGGAAATGTCAGGTGGAAGGAACTTTGTGACTCCCTGCAGGTTCCAGAAGTTTCCATCACAGAAATGTGCCGAAAATGTGTTTATAGTCAAAGTTTGAGGTTTGCAAGGGATTCTTGGTAATAGAAGATGGTAAAAGCCACAAATCAGACCAACCTGGATAGCCATAGGTTGGCTAAGTTTCCCTAGGTGCTGGCTGAACTAGGGTCCAAGATCTAAGGGAACAAAAATGGTAGAGCAAGTGCTATTACCAATTGTCTGGGCCCAGTGAGGCTTCCTCTGTGTGGCCGGGTCCGGAGCTCTGACTGGGCCCCCGCCAGTCCCCAGGTCGGGCACTCCCGCCCCTGGCTCTGTCCTCTGGGCTGCTGCACCGGCAAGAACCTGGGACAGGAGTCTGGTGACTGGGCTAAGTCGATCAGCTGATAGCGGTTTCCTGTTTGAGCGAGAGAGCGTTGCGGCTGGTGCTGCCGCATCGCCGAGTTTCTGCTGATCCCTCCAGAGACCGCAAGAGCGAGTGAGTCGACGCTGCGGTGTTACGGAGTTGCTGCTAATCCCTCCAAGGACACGACCGCGAGGTGATTCTTGCCCGCTTTCCTCTTTTCTGGCGTATCCTGAGGATTTCGGCGGAGCACTTTGGAGAGGCTTTGCAGTCAACTGCGGGAAACTCACTTCTCTGTTTGGCGCCTGCTGCCGCCGTGCTCTATAGGTGAGCGTGTGGATGAAAAGGACACCACCGACATGCAGGCTCCCTAGCTACCGCTGCTGCTATTGATGCCTTCCTGGACTCCCATTCAGCCACCTTGTCGTAATTTGACGATGGCTGGGTTAGCGCTTAGCTTTGCTACACGTTATTTCCCTTAACTTGGCCTTATTCGAAAACGCCATTTTGTATGTTACGGCGGCCATTTTGGGGAATGAGCGGCCTCGTGGTCAGCATGTCCTTTAGTCCTTTGTCCGTGCCACTGACCACTCGAGTTTGCCCAGCAACAGGCTATTTTTAGTAACGGTCAAGCCTGTACATGCGCAGTTCCGACTGACCAGTCACCCCTTAGGAATGTTCCGCCAAACTGACCAGTGGAGTTGTAACCCCTCCCATGAGTTGGCTGTGCTCCAAAAATGACCATATATGTACCTAAAACTCTGTAACCATGTACCGCCTACCTTTTTATTGTTTGAAAACTGTATAAAAGAAGGACTCGCACCAAAGTTCGGTGTGATACTTCTTGCATTGCCGAAGGGTGCTGTAGGAATGTACCACCACCCCATGCATGGGGTCTTAATAAACTTGTCTTTTGTACTTTTCAGTTTCCGTGCCAACAGTTCTTTCGGTGTAATGGGTATTCTGCGGAGTATGTAGGCCTTGGGAACCCAATACCACAAATTGGCGACCACGAAGGGACTCATCGGCGACTCGGATGCACGAAGGAGAGGTCGTGACGAAGGATTGGAAACTCGCCATGGACGCGTACGCTGCCACTGAGTGACCCGAGTCTTGGCACCCACGGTGTTTTCTTCCCTTCCTTCTGATCTGACCTTCCAGGTGGCGCCGGTCTCCGACTGAGATCCTGCTCGTCTGTGTTGCAGTATAGGGCCTGTTTGGCTGATTCGATCAAAGACCTTGGCAGTTGGAATCTGGATATTCGAGATTTGGGTAAGATTTGTGATCGGTAAGGTAGTCTGCGGACGCTTACTGAAGTTCTATGATTGTGATTATGATTTAAGTTAGCTAACATTTTGACTTTGTGAATTTGAATCCATATGTGCAGTGCACTTCACATAGGCAGGCATGTAGAGATGTTTCTCTAACTTTGTTCGTACTTTGAGCTGCACATTTGTGTGAAGTATTGTAAGTGCCATTTTTACGGTATCATGCTTTCGTGGTACTTTTTGAACATGCCTGTTTTAAGCACGCTCCGAGGAATGTGCTGTCTTGGAAATGGTACCACATATAGGTTAAGCGAATCTCAGCCGGCTCCCCCAGAGGGAACACCTAATCGTGATATGTATGTCAAATTTGGCCTCCCCCCTATACTGTACAGTAAATTATGGCATAAATATACTAGAACTGATCCCGAGTTGCAATGGCCACTACATGGGTCGTTTGATTTGCGAAAGGTTCCGTTTGTTGAGCAATGTTTGTTTCAGCGCAGGTCTAGACAGGAAATGTTTGACTGTGTGCGAATGTGGGAGAAAGCAGTGCGTGAACGTATGAAGCGTGAGGTTGCCTTGGCGGACAAAGAGCAGCGCAAGGCTGCTCGAGATAAAGCTTTACAGCTGGATGAAAAGGAAGCGCAGGAGAAGAAAGAGAGGGAGGCACAGGAACGTAATTTGCAAACGACCGGTCAATTTCCTATTCGTCGTCCGCTTTATCCTGTCCTTACTAATGAAATTGATGATTTTTCGTTACTAGATCGATCTCCGCCTCCGTATGTTCAGCCTACGGCACCGTCCGAGGATTCCGGTGATGAAGGTCAGGATAAGACGAGCATGCGGTTAACAGCCGACAGAGGAGCGGAATTGCGTGGTTTAGCCAGGAAATTGAATATGAATAGAATAACTATGTCAGAGGTGGTAGCTGAAAAGGATATGTGGTCGGAACGAGAATTGATGTGTTTTTTAAATACTTTTGCAGATGAAGTTATTGCTCGATATCGTAAAAATTCAGTGAACTTAGAACCTAAGGATGTGTCAGTCCATCATGAGAACATGCGTAAAGGTTTATTTGTTCTTGCAGATGCAGACGGGTTTTTCTTACGATTGCTCCGGCTACGGGATGAGGCGTCCGAATTGCGGGAAGCACGAAAGGCATCAGAACAGCCTGAGCCGGAGTCGACGGAACAGTCCAAACAGTGTTCTATCCTGGGAACAGATAAGAGTTCTAAAGTGCATGTTATGCCCATGCGTGAAGCTGCACCTTTGTATGTCCCCCCTAAAGGGCAAGGTACAGATGAGGATAAAACGTCCGCGAATGCGAAAGGGTATTTTATATATAATTGGGTGTATACGCCTTGGAACAGAGCAGATGTTATGGCATTGAAAAACCCTTTACCTGATCTCCGTAAGAATCCGGCAGCATTCTATGAAGGGGTGGAGGGGGCCATTTCTTCTTGTGTTATGACTCTTGTTGATATAGATCTTTTCTTTGGCTTAATCCTCCCTTCGGATATGTGGAGGGCGATTCGTAAAACTAATGATCAAACGATGTTTGGGGCAACTTGGAAAGAGATAGGCCAGGCTGACTTAGACAGTGAACCTGCATGCAAACCATGTGACCTAATTCTAGAACTTCCAACGGCTATTTTGAACAAATTGAAAACGCTTGTTCCCCCTAAAAAAATAGATTGGACTATGCTAGCTTCGTGCAAACCGAAGCAAGACGAATCGGTATCTGACTTCTTCACACGTTTTGAAGAAGCGTTTCATGATTACAGTGGTCAATCATTAACAGATGATACGGGTAGGCATTTGTTTGTAGATAAGTATGTGGCTAATCTCCTACCGGAGATTGCAAGAAGATTAAAAACGAGTGAAAGTTCCTGGACCACAGTGACCCCTGCGTCTTTGTTAACTATGGCTCAGTACTACGAGCGGCAGGAAATAGAGGCTAAAGAAAATGTTGATAAGAAAGCGAAGGAATTGAAAACGAAGGTGATGTTGGCACAGGTTCGCGGCGGGCAATCTAGAGGGAATGATAGAGGCAGGCGAGGAGGGGGTAA
Organism: Lissotriton vulgaris; assembly: GCF_964263255.1. NCBI lineage: Eukaryota > Metazoa > Chordata > Amphibia > Caudata > Salamandridae > Lissotriton > Lissotriton vulgaris. The sequence goes on from NC_141695.1 coordinate 209,326,553, forward strand.
TACGTCGTATGGTCGTACCGATATTGCTGAGGACCAATGCGCATATTGTAAAGAGTTTGGGCATTGGGCTGAAGACTGTCCGGTGCTCCGTGAGCAACGTAGTCAGCGTGGTCGAGGAGGTGGAAGGTCGAGGAATAGTTATTCGGGAGCGAGAGGTGGCGGAAGTGATCGTGGTAGGTTTGAAGCGAGGGGTCGTGGTCAGGATGAACGAAACACCTTTGATAGACGGAATCAGTATCAGATATCGGAGGGTGAGAATGCGGAGCATCAGGATTATGTGCATGCATGGGACTGCGTAGGATGGGGTGTGGAATTGGTTGAAGTGCCAGTAGATCAAAGAGGTCCATATGTATCAGCGGGCATTTTGGGTTCCACTGATCAGTTTTTAGTTGACACAGGAGCTACTCGTAGTGCTTTGTCTAAAAACTTGGTTCCAAGGGCTCCCCTGTCTGGCGAAACGATAACATGTATAGGGTTTGATGGCACACCCTCTCCTAGCCCATTATCACAACCTCTTGCACTTTGTATTGACAAATTTTTCAGCTTTTGCCCATTTTTGTTGTCGCCTCACACCCCAGATAACATTATGGGCATTGATTTGCTCAAATATTTTCGAGCAACGATACGCTGTGCTCCTGAAGGAGTGCGGGTTATTTTGAATGACAATTACCCAGATTCAGACCGATTTTGTACAATGAAGGAAATTGAAGCATTAGCCTCTCTCCCACAGACGTTATGGGCGACATCAGATACGGATGTGGGACAGATGCTCATTCCGCCTATTCGAATTACTGTCAAGGAGGGAGTACTTTTGCCACGTGTACCGCAGTACAAGATTTCTAGGGAAGGTGAAATTGCCCTGACGCACATTGTTCAGGATTTGATCATTGCAGGAGTAGTGGAGGAAGTTCCTTACAATGTTTGTAACAGCCCTATTCTTCCGATCCTTAAGAAAGACACTGACGACAAAGTCTATCGATTTATTATTGATTTGAGAGAAATTAACAAAATTGTCATTCCCCAATATCCGGTGGTGTCTGATATCACGACATTGCTTACATTGGTACCCCCAACTGCAACGACCTTTTCTGTCATTGACCTTAAGAACGCGTTCTTTTCCATCCCCATTCATCCTGACAGCAGATACCTATTTGGCTTCACGTTAAATAATAAATCGTATAGATTTTGTCGTGTTCCCCAAGGTTACACAGAGAGTCCTAGCATCCATAGCCAGGCTTTAAAAAGACAGCTTGACTCTTTTGAATTGCAATCCGGATTAGCACTTATACAGTATGTTGATGATCTCCTGTTGGCTGCAGACACCTATGCACAATGTGAGGAGAGTACACTTGCTTTGCTTTCCTTTTTGGCTCAGAACAATCATAAAGTCTCTAAGAAAAAGCTACAATACTGTAGACCCAAGGTGACCTACCTCGGTCGTCTTTTGTCTAAGGAGGGGCGTGCATTAACATCTGATCGAATTCAAGCGATTTTAGATACGCCAGTTCCCCGCACTCAGAGAGATGTACGCGCCTTCATAGGACTAACGTCCTTTTGTAGACAGTGGATCATGGGGTTTTCGCACATTATCAAACCTTTGTTAGCGTTATTGTCCAAAACTACACCAATGCCCCTTGAATGGACAGATGAATGTCAAAATGCTTTTGAACAATTGAGACAGGCCCTTTGTTCTGCACCCGTGTTAGGTACACCAGATTACACAAAGATTTTCACGTTGTACGTGCACGAGAAAGATGGGTGCGCGTTATCAGTGTTAGTGCAGACACACGGGGATAAGCAGAGGCCATGTGCGTAGTTTTCAGCCATTCTTGATCCTGTAGCGCGAGGGTTACCTGGGTGTTTCCGAGCGGTTGCAGCAACAGCAGTAGCTATACGGCAGAGTGAGGGAATAGTTTTGTCGCACAAATTGTTGGTGCTAGTTCCCCATGCAGTAGATGCCCTGTTAAATCAAACGAAGACACAGTATCTCACGAGCGCACGTTTAACAGGATATGAGCTCACACTTCTGGCGCCACATATCACACTGAAAAGATGCGCTACCCTGAACCCTGCCACTTTATTGCCATATCCGGTTGAAGAGGGCCAGGAGGAAAAACACCATGATTGTGTTTTCCTGACCGAGGAACAAACAAAGGGTTGTGTCGACTTACAGGATACGCCACTTCCAGATGTGGATGGGGAACTGTGGGTTGATGGATCGTGTTTGAGGCTGCCAGATGGCACAACTTCTGCAGCATATGCGATCACGACACTTAAGACGGTGGTAGAAACAGCACGAATACCCCAGAAATCAGCCCAAGCAGCGGAGCTGATAGCTTTGACAAGAGCCTGCGAACTGAGTGCTGGCTTATGTGTGAACATTTACACAGACAGCCGGTACGCCTTCGGAGTAGCGCATGACTTCGGCCTACTCTGGAGAGAGCTTAAGTTTTTGACTTCGCACGGAGTACACATTATGCACGGAGAATTAGTGCGTGATCTCCTAAACGCGTTGCTTTGTCCAAAGAAAGTGGCGATAATCAAATGCAGTGCACATAAAAAGGTCACTGACAAAGTGGGACAAGGCAATGCCTTTGCAGACAGTATAGTAAGACAAACAGCTATGTCACGAAACGACTCCCCCATGTATGTAGTGAAGTCGCAGGCCGAGCGATGGCATGATGCTAGAGCAGAGATACTGGACATCCAGAAATCAGCGACTGAAGCAGAACTTGTAACGTGGGCAGCAGAGGGGGTGCTGGATGATGAGGGTTGTTGGAGGAGAAAGGACATGGAACGATGGAAATTGCCTGCAGCTTACTTGCAAGCGATGGTCCAGATGACACATGGGTTGGCACATGTTGGAGCTCTTGCAATCACTCGATTGTTAACACGAGTTTGGGAGCATCCTGAGATTGCCAACACTGCCAAGAGAGTAGTGCAGACTTGTTTGATATGTTTACAGCACAATCCTGCAAAAGGGACGCATACTCCGAAAGGAGGGTTCGTTCCACCTTCTGCACCATTCGAGGTACTTCAGATGGATTATATCCAGCTTGAGCGTTGCAATAACCTTAAGTATGTCTTAGTGGTAGTATGTGCTTTTAGCAAATGGGTTGAGGCCTTCCCCACGAAAGATAATACAGCTTTGACAACGGCTAAGGTTTTGCTCAAAGATTACTTTCCTCGATATGGAGTTTGCAAATTTTGTGGAGCGATAATGGTCCTCATTTTGTTGGGAAAATTGTGGAATATGTGCTGAAGGGAATGGGGATTCAGCAAAAGTTTCATGCTGTGTTCCATCCTCAATCAGCAGGTCTTGTCGAACGGTACAATGCCACGTTGAAACTAAAGCTGGCTAAGATCGTGGCATCCACGTCTTTGAAGTAGCCGGATGCCTTACCGTTAGCACTACTCTCTATTAGATCAGTACCTTACTCTCGAACTGGCCTCACACCATATGAAGTGGTGTTTGGAAGGCCAATGAATATATGGGGAGTTCCTAAGCCGCGATTGTTACATGATGTGCCTTGTATAATGATGAACGATTATTTGGCACGATTAACAAATGATTTACTTTCTATTCACCAACAGGTTCGAGAAGCGCTCCCCGATAATTCTATTGGAGAGGCTCACAATCTTCGTCCTGGCGATTTTGTTATTGTGAAATCGTTTGAGAGAGCGAACAGCTTGGAACCGAGGTGGCGTGGCCCCGAGCAAGTCCTGCTTGCAACTCGAACGGCTGTGCGAGTGACCAACAGGAAGCGGTGGGTGCACTCTACTCACTGCCGTCGCGTCTCTCCGGACCTGGTGAATCCCACCGTGCTGTCTGACTACAGAGACATCTTGGAGTAGGAGAAAAGCCCAGCTGTGACGTCGGCCGAATCTGAGGGAGCCTTCCCGGACCACACCGTTTCTGGACAACAGCGTTACAATCTGCGGCCACGATAGAAAGAAGATTTTTTTTGGTTCGAGACTGGTTGAGTTACCGCTCTGGGGTTTGTGAAACGGAAGCCGGGAATCTCAAGGGGGGGGGATCAGTTCTGCCAAGAGTAGCGACACCCGTCTTGACCCCGGAGAAGAAAACAACGGCTACCTCGGAGCTCAGCACTCACATTTTTATTTTTTAGTTGTATATTCGAGACATTGTGAACTCTTTTGAACTATGGCGTCTTCTGCATCACGAGATAAAAGAATTCTTGGTGCTATATTGTTTGTATTGACAATCGTGGTAATAGCAGTGGTAGTAGAACTTTTGGTGCCTGTACGAGAACATTTGCTGCCGACTACCCCGGCTCCATCTGAACATTTTAATTTCACCTTACCCTACCATGAAGAACGGCACCGACAGACTTATTTGAACAATAGCTTCATTCAAATTTTGCATCATACGCACAATATGACAAACACTTCTAACTGTTGGGTGTGTGGGATGTTGCCTGGGCACCAGAAGAAAGGAGGCACACCACTTATCCCACTCCCGTTTTCCCATAATGGTTCCTGCAATGCTTGGTATACTCTTCTATTCACTTTGCGCTGGCCAACAAAAGGGGGGGTGCTTTTCCGTTTAAACAAAATATGTTATCATGATCGGGACTGCTATCCACAAGCTGAGGGTACTCGATTCGAATGGGAAGAGTACCGTCCCGACAACGTGTCTGCACCCCGAATCTACAGTAATCAACGGAACATCAATATGTCCAGCTCTCATGTTATTAATGTTATAGATACCAAAGCTGATCTTTGTATACGAAATAAAGGTACAATCCCTGTTGGAAAAAGTGAATGTAACACCACACTTACATTTGACAGTCCAAATGGCATATCATTTGTGGCATCCCGAAATACATACTTCATCTGTGGCAATAAAGGTTATCATCGTCTCCCGTTAGGTTGGTTAGGTACATGCTATATCTCTTTTGTGTTGCCCCCTGTATTCATTGCCCCACCAATGTACCATAATGACTATATTTTATATCACGATTTTGTGCTAAATAGAGTCAAACGTGCTGTAGTTCTTGAAGATATCGATCAAACTGATATTGCTCTGCAACAATATGTGGATTTTAATTTGGGTTTGTTTTCATTTGTGGGAGCTGCTCTGAACAGTCGAAAGATACGACGACTGACCCGTGTTGTTGAGGCTGTAGCTAATGATACTGCTTTTGCATTGGGGAATATAACTGAAGAGCTTCAAATATCTAGAATTGTCTCGCTCCAGAACCGGATGGTTCTAGATGTAGTTTTAGCCGATCGAGGGGGGGCATGTAGAATTATCGGAAGTAGCTGCTGCGTTTACGTTCCAGACAATTCACCGTCTGTATATGATGCCATATCTAAATTGCATAAAATTGCTGCTGAAATACATCCGGACAATGGTACATGGACCTTTTCGGGGTGGTTCTGGTCAATGCTTAGTACATGGGGCTGGAAGCTACTGACAATCTTATGTATCATAGTTGGGATATTCTTCTTCTTGTGTTTATGTATACAATGTGGCCCTGCATTATGTTCCATGTGTTTATCAGCTTGTATTCCGTCTAGACGAGCTCTTGCCAAAAATGAATTGATGCTTCATAAAGAAGTGGCTCAAATTATGTCAATTGATATAGAAGATGAGTATCCTGACTATGTCCATTATGAGGTAGCTTCAGCTAAACGCTAAAAGGGTCGTCTGTCATAATTTGACGATGGCTGGGTTAGCGCTTAGCTTTGCTACACGTTATTTCCCTTAACTTGGCCTTATTCAAAAACGCCATTTTGTATGTTACGGCGGCCATTTTGGGGAATGAGCGGCCTCGTGGTCAGCATGCCCTTTAGTCCTTTGTCCGTGCCACTGACCACTCGAGTTTGCCCAGCAACAGGCTATTTTTAGTAACGGTCAAGCCTGTACATGCGCAGTTCCGACTGACCAGTCACCCCTTAGGAATGTTCCGCCAAACTGACCAGTGGAGTTGTAACCCCTCCCATGAGTTGGCTGTGCTCCAAAAATGACCATATATGTACCTAAAACTCTGCAACAATGTACCGCCTACCTTTTTATTGTTTGAAAACTGTATAAAAGAAGGACTCGCACCGAAGTTCGGTGTGATACTTCTTGCATTGCCGAAGGGTGCTGTAGGAATGTACCACCACCCCATGGGGTCTTAATAAACTTGTCTTTTGTACTTTTCAGTTTCCGTGCCAACAGTTCTTTCGGTGTAATGGGTATTCTGCGGAGTATGTAGGCCTTGGGAACCCAATACCACAACCTAGCTCGCCCGCCTGCCCAGCCCACACAGCGGGCCCCCTTCACTCGGGAGGCAAGGGGTGAGTGGAGGCAAGGAGCTGCTTCATCGGCACAGCGCCCCTTTGATATAGCGCTCTGCACTCCACAGCGCAGGGGCATTATCGGTGCAAAGGCAAAAAGGTGAGCACAGAAGGTGAATGTGTCCGTTTACATTTCATTTATATCAATTATCGTACTAGCCAGGGACAGAGCAAGAGCAGAAGAGCGAAGCAGATTGAGAATGCAAATAAGAGAGAAGCTTTTCGGAGTTGTTGGGAGCTGAGCTGTAAATGATGCTTAGTGACACTATTTTGGGTCGCTGCAAGAAAAAAAAGCAGGAATTTACACCGGCATCAGACCCAGCTAGCTGCCTTTTGACTTTCTCCCACTTTCTCCTGCTGCATTATCTCAGGGTATCGCTGGTTAACTGCTGGTCAACAGCTACAGTTACAGCTACAGCAGCAGCGCCATGTGTTTGGTGCAGCAGGGGTTGTTTATGAGCACATATTATTGAATAATTAATTGAGAGGAGGTGGTGGTGGTGAGAGTCTCAATAGTGTCAACAGAACCAATTAAAAAGTAGAGTACTCTGTTGTGGGTACATCAGCTGCATTGGGCGGTGCCTCGCACGCAAAGTTGAGTCCAGATCATCTTCTTAATCAGCAGAGTCAGCAAATCATCTCCTTGATAGGGAAAACCCAAACAGTAAGACTGTGGCTGTATTCGTTGCCCCTATGGAGGAGGGGGACTCCGACAAGGGATCCAGTGATGAGGGTGTGCTAGGGTGTGCCAGAGGATTCCGGGAGGATGCCTGGAGGGATGTCCCTGCGGTGGTGAATAAGACATCAGTTTGTGGAAAATATAATCCAAGGGAAGACTTTACTCTCCCAGACATTGACATTGAAGCTCAAACAAGGGGCTGGGTAGCCCCTAGCGCTCACGCTGTGAAGGAGGGTTGTCCAATGAGTAGTCTGAGGGAGAAGAACACTCCAATTGTAAGCTCCTCCCCTAGGCGTCTCCCTTTGCCTCTTTTATATTGTAGTACAAGTCTCTTGAATGGTAATTATCTAGACTCTGTCTATGATGCTCAAGATGTTCATGATGTATTCCTGCCTTGTTCACAACCAAAGCTGGGTAATGAGAGGGATGGTGTGCCTTCGGAATATTTTGTCTGTATCGAAAAACTATCAGGTTCCATTCTGTCTTTACTGGAGAAATCTGTTTTAAGCTCAGCTCCTATGCTGGAAATGATCTCCATAATGTTGTTTGAAGTGCAAAAAGTAAACAAATCAGACACCATTACACCCCCCTCTAATATATCTGTGCAACCAGAAGAATAGACAGATGTTAGGCCCCCCTTTACTCGCTCCCTGGGGAGAGCAGAAAGATGTGTCTGTACAAGCTGGAATACCTCTCTTTGTCCCCGATTGAATCTTTCAGTAATCTTGAAAATGAAGAGCACTGTTTAAGCTCACTCTTTGGGGAGGCTGCAGTGGGTCTCCCTTCTGAAAATGTCATACTAAAATCTTATCCTTTGTTCATTAAGGAAAAAAATGGGGTCAGTAGAGTCATTGAGAAAGTAGAGAAAATCAAGGGTTATGTTGGGCAAAAAGGCAGGGGAGAGACAGAGGGGGAGGTCCCAACTCCATCCACCTTCCAGGCCCAACCCCCCAATTCTCCTGTGAAAATAAGATTAAAAGGATGGAAGAGGGGAGGTCCTGCAACAAACCGCAAAGGGGAAAATAGGAAAAAGAAACATAAAAAGACAAGACGATTCCCTAAATGAAAAGTGTCAAAATGGCATTTTCCACAGATCCCAGATAGCCAGAGCTATGTTTAGACTATAATATAGGAGGATGGTCCCAAACTATTGGGGAAGGTGCACCCAGGAACCCGTTACAGTACATCTGTCTCCTATTGGGAGAGTGGGGACAACTGGAACAGCAGGAGTTCAATTAAGTCTTCCGCTCAGTCTTCTCTAGTACCTCATTTTCTTCAGCTTAGGGTGGGGGGCGATCCATTGAGAAGGGGAACACTACTGGGTGGTGGGGTTCCGATACATCAAACATGGTCCAGAGCTCTGGGGGCCAGATCAGATGCCAACCTAGAGGTGGGGGCATCAACGCAGATTAAGTCCAACGAGGAGGTACAGGTGGTTAATCGTGGTAATAGCCTGCTTCTATGGATTGCCAAAAGAGATGCTGTAAAGAAAGACAATGTGGTGCAGAACGCTTCCTCGCCCATTGTGGATCTCATTTGGTTATTTGAGAAGGAATCCTATCCGATAAATAGAGGATTAATTCTCAAACTTTTTCCCAAAATAGAGGCACTGAAGCTGTTAGAAAGCAGGGATATTTTAAACGAATATTATTCAGCATGAGAATTTTTCCTTCTCTATAGTTACCTTTCTGCTCCTTGTTAGTGGCCATTTGGCCATACAGAACTGTGAGCACTTTTTAAAACGAGGGCTAGATATATTATCTGTATCAAATTTTGAGGAATACTCTACCATGTGTCTTATAATTTTGCGCTCAAAAGCTCTGAGGGCGGGTAATTCTATGGTGTTAGATGCTATGGGCCCCGACTTTGAGTACCCTTTGGATAACACCAAAAATATTATGGTCTCACTAAATAAAAGGGGCTGCTTAATAAATCTGGTGCCTGATTTTGTAGTTGCTCGTCAGGTCCCTGACACAGAAGATGATTTGGCCAAGTAGAGTTGGGTAGCAAAAGCCCTGAATACAAACTGTCCAGAGGTAGAAAGAAGCGCTCCTTTGAGGTAGCCGGGGGGGATACTTCTGTCTTATCCTTAAATCCTCTTATTATTTGCCTACACTATACCTGGTTGTGCAAAAATTTTGATTGTGAGGGCTTTTTTACTTTCTCTTGTTATGCTAAGCACTCCAAAAGGGAACATGCTATTGGGGGCGGTGGGTGTCTCTATTCTGCTTAACAATTTGATTAATTGGAATCAGAAAGTTTTTTACCATCCATCAAATCTTTGTATTTGCCTGAAGCTGGCATGTTTTGGAGAGTCTGGTAGGCCCACCTTCTTCCTGGTAGCAAATTTGTATATGTCCACTGGGAAATATTTCGACCATCTGCTGAGCCCACTCTTCTCATATATCAATGAGATAGCTACCATCTGGCATATTCCTGATTCCTCTTTACTGGATAAAATAATAATGGATAAACGGGGATTCCTCCTGCTTGATAGCATTAGTGCCGACTTGGTCATTCTAAATGAGAGGATGCCAGTCGTTAAAATAGCACAATTTACTTTTCAGACCCATCACACACAAAGCCTATTGGACTATGTGGTTGTTTCCTACCAAATGTTTGAGGCTTGTGACAATTTTGGGGTTTCTCCGTCATTATGGAGTGATCACAGTGTAATAAGCTTGACATTGACATTAATCTACCTGCACTGAATCAAGGATACTTGTGCCAGGGCACAGTGGTTTTTAATAAAGCTAATGGACGTTTATTTTGGACACAAAAAAAATACCACCGAGGTAGGTGCGATAGTGAAGACAACTTTTGTAGATCAGCAGGGCCATGTTTTTGCTAATATTATACAATTCTTTGAGGCCCAACTGAGGAAGATAAAAAAAGTAAGCTCTGATTCCACTGGTCTCTGTAGGGCAAACCAGGACAACCCTTCGCTGAAGGCACTAAATCAAAAAATTTACCATTTAGTTAGAAAACATTATCTACAATTTTTCACGGGTATACAACAGGAAATCAGCTTAAGCGGGTTAGAAGCCTTTATAAACTTAGAGAAAAGAGAAATGAGATGGATGCCAAATTGATTGGGTTGAGGGAAGCAACGAGAACCAAAAATAAAAAAAAAGTATTGGCACTTGATTGCAGAATATTGTGATTCTAGACAGAGGGCACTCCCCATTCCGATCCCAGAAAGTGAGTGGGTGGACTATATTTCACTATTATATAAACTCAACAGCTCAGTGCTTTTTCAGATGCCTTTAATAGAGGAGTCTGCCTTTATCGAATATGGTCCCCCATCAAGGGATGAAGTAACAGTTTATATAAAGAGTGCCAGAACCTCTGGCACACAAGGGCCGGATGGTATCTCGATTATGTTAATTAAAGGGTTAATTAAAAGGAACTAGGTTAATTAAAAGGAATGAGCTGCATGGGGAGCCTTTTTGGCTCCACTGTTTAACTTCTGTTTTTGCACGATTATTATTACTTCCTCTTTTAGTTCTGTTGTTCAAACAGGGCCTGAAAAGTTTACCTACTAGCTTCAGACAGATTGCGCTGCTGGATGCTTTGGGCAAAGTATTTGCAAAAAGTATACTTCAGCATTTGCAGCAATGGGCCCATGATCAGAACATCTTACTGCCAGAACAAGCAGGTGTCAGAAAGAACCATGGAACGCTGGATAGCATTGCAGCTGTCCAGATCATGGTAGCGAAATATGTCTTCTCACGAAGCATGTTAGTCTATACAGCATTCATTGATTTCTCCACAGCGTTTGATAAAGTGGATCATCAGACACTGTGGAGAAAGCTCTCCCATCTTGGTATGCCATAACACCTCCTGGGCCTTATAATAGAATTACCTTCAGACACTTGGTGTCAAGTGATGATGGGTGGCTCGCAAGGGTTATCCTGTAGGATTAAGACCCATAATGGGCTTAAGCAGGGTTGCCTGTTGGCCCCTCTTTTGTTTTCCTTTTATATATATGACCTCCCTGGCAAATTAAACTCAGTGAGGGCAAATTCCCCTAGAATTGATACAATGTCTATTGGTTCTCTACTATATGCAGAGGATGTTGTCATTTTCGATTTAACTCCTATTGGATTGCAACATTGTCTGGGTGCAGAACTCTGCTGCCCGGGCGATCTTTGGCCTAGGGAGACGAGCTCGAGCGTCCGGGTTGCTCCAGTCGCTTCATTGGCTCCCCATTAGGAAGAGGATCCAGTTTAAATCCTTGACCCTGATGCATAAAGCTCTGCATGGTTCAGGAGCGGGATATCTGCAGCGGAGACTGACTTTTTATCGTCCAGCTCGTTCCCTCCGCTCGGAAGCTCTTTGCAGAGCGGTGGTTCCACGGGTGAGGAAGGCCCGCGCGGGAGGGCGGTCTTTTGGTTGCAGAGCCCCCCAGCTTTGGAATCTGCTTCCATTTTCTCTTCGGAGTACTGCTAATTTGCTCCAGTTTAGGAGGGGCCTGAAGACCTGGCTTTTTAACTCCTAGTCTGTTTTACTGCCCATTGTTTTTGTTTTGTTCTGTTGTCTGTTTTTAGCTGTGTTGTGTTATTTCAATATGAGTTGAGGGTGGAAAGCGTCGGGACACTCCCTGTGAGTAGCTGTACGCTATACAAAAGCTCAATAACATAACATAACATAACATGCCCTGACCAAATATGCGGAGTACCATTTTATGAAAATCAACATTGCAAAAAGCAAAATTTTAGTCTTTTGCAAGAAATGTCTCAGAATAAAGAAAGAGTATAAGTGGTTGTTAGGGCATGAAGAACTTGAATTGGTCAATTCGTATCTGTATCTGGGGAAGGTTTTCTCAAAAAACGGGCGAGACTCAGAGCATATCAAACGGTGTGTTGGTAAGGCTGCCACTCAGGCTGGAGCTTTAAATAGATTTTATAAAACCTGTTGGAGACGCCATTTTAATCATGTTCTGTCAGTATTTAAGGTTATAATTCCTCTTTCATTAACATATGCTGCAGAAGTATTGGACAGGAATTACTGGCTTGCTTTTGATGAGGCTGAAGGCCGGTTTTTCCGCCAAATTTGTCATTTAAACTCTTTGGCTGCCCCACATGTTCTACGCTTGGAATTCCATCTAGTCTCTTCTTATACTTCATCATTGGCAGTGGTCCTGAGGTGGGGTACTCCCTCTTTTGGGGGGAGGAGGGCACCCTCAGGGCCACCTTGAGAATTGTAATTATTGTTAATCTAAAAGATAAATCGGCTTTCTTCATATCATTTGCCTATGCAAATGACTCATTGCAGCTTAGTTTAAATTGTGATTCCCCCATGCAAAAGCCTGTATTGAAGTAATTCCTAAAGAAGTCCCTAATCACGATTAGTGCGGTAAGAGACACAGCCTTAAGTCAATCTAAAGCCCGTAATGAGGTGATCTGTGTGAGTGCGATGGTTAGTAGACCCCAGCCCTATCTCCCACATGGAATTGGAAGATTGATACTACTCTTGAGAACCAGCCTGTTGCCCTTGAGAGACAGGCATTTGGGAAAAAACTCCTAGCGAGGAAAGAATCTGTGAATTGTGATTTTTACAAATTTAGGATCTTAATCATGTGCTATTTGTGCGTCCGGAACTTCAAAGGGCAAGGTGCATGTATTTAAGATCTTCATTCATCAAATATAATATTCATTCTGTTCAGGAGGTTCGATCTTTTGTCTTGTCCCCACCAAATAAAATGGTTTGCTATAAAATATTAAAATTTTTAAAACATATCTGGCCATTTATTAGGATATTCTTAAAGAGTTTGGTTTGTATGTTGTATTGTTTGTTGGTTGGACAATGTAGAATTTTGAATCCTTTCCAAAGTATGTTTTTCTCTCTTTTCTCCATTTTTATTTATTGGTGTATTTAAAAAAAAAGTATTTAAAGTATGGTTTTGTTTGTACGGTGTACTTCTGTGGACCTCTGTAGGAGTTCCGTAACAAATAAAAACTAAATAAAACATTTAAATTGAATTAAAGTCTGCTGACCGGGTCCTGAGTCCTGGGGGCTGGGTCCTGGGGACTTGGTACAGGGGCCTGGGTCTGGTTCGTGGTGCCTGGCTCCTGGTGCCTGGCTCCTGGTGTCTGGGTCCCGGGGCCTTCGTTGCATGCCCTGTGTCCTGATTCCTGGCTCAGAATCTGTGTCCTGGTGCCTGGGTCTTGGGGCCAATGTCCTGGGGCCTGGGTTCTGGAGCTTTTGTCCTTGGTCATCTGGTCCCCGCTTCGCCTGTGAGTTAACGTGCCTGTGGGCCTTGGGCCAGAGCTCCATCAGGGCCTCTCTCATAACCCAGTGCCTGAGGCCCAGCTGGTGCTCTGAGCACCTGAGCGGTAGGGTCTCCTGAGCCTAGCCATCTGGTCACATGCCATAATGCCTTATGGGTATTCAAATGGCCATGCTGCCCTGGGAGTCCTAATGAGGCACCCTTTGCCTCCTCGAGCCCAGCCAGGGCTCCAGGAGGTCGGGTGCATTTATGCCTTCAGTCCCCTCTGTCACTCAGTGTGCACGGGTTACAAGAAAGGGGGAAAGCCTTCCTCCGGACTACTGGGGATATGGTACCCTGAACCCCCTTGTGGTCTGGCAGTTCTCAGTCAGCAGCCAGATGGCCCAGGTCCAGGGTCCTGGTGGGCCCAGGTTTCGGAGGCCCGCTCATCCTGGGCTCTGTTCTCCAGCCCGCTCCATGGCAGAGCACCTGGGATGAGTTCCCATGGACCCAGAGAGGCCTCCCCAGTGTGGCTGGGTCCAGGAGTTCCAACTGGATGCCAGGGACCAGACGGTCCCCCAGGTGGGGACTCCTAGGTCCTCTGACCCTCAGCTCTATGCTCCTGCCTGCAGAACCTCCTAGGTCCCGGAACAGGGCTCCAACGGGCCCGGGGAGGCTTCCCCTGCTTAGCCAGGTTCAGAAGCTATGACTGTGGCCCAGGTGAGCCAGGGGAGGGGGCCCCTCTGCATCCTGTGTCCCGTCACATTTCCAAGCACCTGGGATATGGTCCCGGGGGCCTGGGGTGGCATCCCCTGTGCTGTCAGGCCCAGGAGCTCCAACCAGGCCTGGGGTGGGCCCCCCTCCTTGGGTTCTGTCCCCTGCCCCCCTCCTTGTGTTCTGTCCCCTGACCTGCCAAACTGCCAAGGGCCTGGGATGAGGGCCAATTGAACCAAGGGAGGCTTCCCCTGTTTAGCAGGATGCAGAAGCTCTGACCTGGGCCTCAGTTGGCCCTGGGGTGGGAGCCCCTGTCCTGAGGCTTGCTGCATGTCTAGGCACCCAGGAGGGGTCCCAGGAAGCCCGAGGTGACCTCCCCTGTGTGCCCGGGTCTAGGGGCTCTGATTGGGCTCCGGGGCACCCTCACTGGGCTCTATCCTCTGGTCTGCTGTACCTCCAAGATCCTGGGACGATGGTCCATCGTGCCAGGGGAAGCTTCCCCTGCTTGGCAGGGTTCAAAAGCTATGACCGCTGCCCAGGGCCATCTGGGGATTTGTCCTGAAGGCCGTTGCGTGTCCAAATACCCGGCGCTTATCAAACAGCAAGGAGGGTAACTGCCTCTAGCACAGCGCGGCAGGCCCTAACATAACAGTACAAAAGGTCTAATCTGAGGGGAAAGATAAGTCTTAATGGCTTTCCTGAAAGTAAGGAGATCGTTTAAGCCACGCAGCTCGGACGGTAAGGCATTCCACAGTTTTGCAGCCAGATAGCGGAATGAGCGGCCACCCATACGAGAGCGTTTCACCCGAGGGACCGCTACCAGGTACTGGCCATCCGAACGCAAGGATCGTTGGGGAACATATGGGGTCAGGAGAGGGGAGAGCATAGGTGGAGTCGCAAGGTTTAGGATCTTGAATGAAAGACAAAGAACCTTAAATTGGATCCGTTTGGCCACAGGCAGCCAATGGAGTTTACTCAAGGTGTCCACAACCGGATGAAAACGGGGGAGGCCTATCAAGGTTCTAGCTCATTTGCTCTGACAAGAAAGAACAATTTTCCCTTACCTACCACATAATTGGAAAATGCAACTACTCAGATATAGGTGACAAGGACTGGACCATGACTTGCAATATTACAACAAAATATATATTATTTATTTCATTTTTATAAATATATGCTCCATAAATTTGCTTCAAATAACATTATTTTATGAATTCATCAAATATAGTAAGATTTACAATTTTTATAAAGACAAAATATTTTTATAAATACAGAAAAAGAGAACACAGGAAAATATCATAAAGTGTAAATGAATCAGACATTTATAACAAATCAAATGACTGAAAACTAGTACATATTTGAAACAGCCCCTGGAAAAAAGAGAAAAGGTACCAACATCCAAACACATTCATAACAATCTCCACATTCTCACTCAAACTTCACACATTCTCACAACATATAAAACACGGAAGAAAAATCATGAGTACAGGTCTCCAAGGTCAATGTGAGACCCCGCACTTGGTCCATCATTATTGCTTCTAGCTCATTTGCTTCCTCAAATCCAAGGCAGGGCTCCAGGAGGCTGGGTGCCTTGTTGCCAGTGGCAGCCAACTACGATCTCAGATCAAACGTGGTGACCCGCTGAATTTAAGAATAATACTAAGCAGAGGAAAATAAACTAACCAGGATTCCTTCAGTAATGGTGAGTGAAGAGCCCACCCCGAATCCCCACCCTGCGGTGGGTGCTGGAAATGTGCTGTACAGATGACTGACTCCCCGGCATCGCTCATGGGGCGCAAGTTCTTCTGATCGAGGCTCACATTGTGGACGTTGTCAGTCCGGTAGCTCCCCCACCATACAGGGCTCGAGTCTTCACGGAATCGTGTTACTTGGAAATGCAGCTCAAGGAGTCTAACACATGCACAAGCAGGAGGGCCGAGCAAAACCCTATGGTGCATTGATGGCAAGGCCGGCACATGCTGGCTGAGGTGGGATCCTACCAAGAAGCCAGGTGCAGGTGCACCACAGGCAAATCTCTCCCGATCCATCAGAGAGGTAGAGCATGAGGGTGCTTGATAGGACCCAAAAGATGGTGAACTGTGTCTGGCCAGGGCAAAGCCAGAGGAACGTATGGTGGAGGTCTGTAGCAGTCCTTATGTGCAAATCAGTCTAATCGGCCTCGGTATAGGTTTGAAGCACGAATCAAACCATCTAGTAGCTGGATCCCTCCGAGGTTTCCCTCAGGATAGCTGGCGCTCTGAACCCTAGTTTTATCTGGTAGAAATAACCTATTTTCAAACTTTAAATGGGTGAGAAGCCCAGCTTGCTGGCGTGGAGCTGAGCATAGAATACGAGTGCCTATTGGGCCACTTTTGGTAAGCAAAACTGGCACTGAGGGATGAACCGAATGCCTGGGTAAGGCGCCTGTTGCCGATGTTCATCAGACCCATGAAAAGGTGTTGGTTGATATAGACAGCAAGATGGTGGCCTTTGAAGTTGAAATATGCAAAGGAGTGTGTACCAACTCAACTGCCAAATCAATTAGCCCTGAGGCTGGTGCTCGGGAGGCTCCACTGAGTCCAGGATCATGGGTCCCGTGCTTCATGCACCCGCCCTCTGTGCCACCAAGCATGTGGTGGGGGAAAAAGGGCTCAGAGGTCAGAGATAGGGCAGCCTGCCTGGGGATAGTCCAGACCAGGCTCTGGTCAATCTGGCATTGTTGGGCCTATTTGGTGACTGTAGGCTGCTTGGTTGTTAACAACTGTCCAAGGCCCCAGTCAGGGCTTCTGAGCCACAGAGCGGACAGGACGGGGCTCTGCATGGTCAGGGAGCTGGCATGTCTGGGTCTTAGAGCCCACTAGGGACCTAGGTTCTCTTTCCCAGCCTGCGGTGTCAAAAAGGGATGCTTCCCTTGCATGGCCAAGTTCAGAGGATCTTAACAGGGCCTCCGGCCCCCGCTGGGCCATGGGGTAGGCTCCCTCTAGCCTGCCGAATTGCAAAGGGCATGGGTTGGGTATCCTGGTGGCCCAGGTAATCTTCCCTGCTTGACTGGGTTCAGAAGCACAGAAAGAGACCTGGGCCGGGGCACTGGTGGGTCCTGGAGTAGGTGGCCCCATCCTGTAGTCTGTCTCGTGCCCAGGCACCTTGGAAAATCATAAAGATTTTACTAGACGTGCAGGTCGAGTAGCCTGAATAAACTCCATATCTTGTGCCCATCTCAGAAATACATATGTTTCCCTGATACCTATTTTTTACTTTTTTATATTTTGCCGAATGAATTCCTGTATACCCACTACACAATGAAACCTATTGCAAGGTGCAGGTCAGTTATTAGCACTGGATTCCTCGGGTTCTCGGAGAACCTACAAGCCCTTTTTATCCCCACAACCAGAAGGGTCCAGCGGACGTAAAGGTATATTGTTTTCAAAAATATGCCATATTTGAAAGAAGTTAGAGATGAAAACATAGACCAAATGGCTGTTTTTTTTTAACTCAAGATCAATATATTTTTATTTCAACTGTTACTTTCTATGGGGAAACCTAGAATGATTTACACATCTGATCCCCTTAATTTAGAATTTTGTGTACTTTTCTGGAATGTATGATCTAACTGAAAAGAGGTTGAACACACAAACAGTTATGAAAAATGGGCTATGTCCCAGTATAATGCCAAAACTGTGCTGAAAAATATGTTCTTCTGATTCAAGTATGCCCTTTCCTGAAAGCTGGGAAGATGGTGATTTTAGCACCGTAAACCCTCTGTTGATGCCATTTGCTTTCTTCTATAGCACTTGCTTCCCAAAACACCCCCAACTTTAGATGTCTCTTGGCTAATTTCTTGATCCCCTCAAGGGAAGTCCACAAACCCAGGGTACCTTTAGAATTTTCATCCATGAGATTGTTGCATGGCCCAATGTATATTGTATCAAAGTGTGAGATCATCTCCCATATTGTTGGGTCACCTGTCGTATGCTTCATCATTAGACCCATGCTTCACTGACCTAGTTTGGGTGGGCGGGCTCAACGTTTTTGAAAGTGGAATGCTTAGACTTGTGTTTAGGGATTTACTATGTTCAAATTGCCTGCCAGATCCTATTGGTCTTTTTAATCAATTGGACCTTTGGCAAGATTAAAAACAGTGTGATTTAGGTGACCCTCTCTAGTGATTGTACCTTTAGAATCCCCAAGGTGTTGTAAAAAATAGACGCAGATTTGGCATGGATACCTTATACAGACAAAATGTAATGAGGGCCTAAGTGTAAAATACCCCGAATAGCCAAAACAAGGCTTTGCACAGTGTGGCAAAAAGGCCTGGCAGCGAAGGTGTTAACAGAGTGTTGAATTTGTTTTCAGCTAATCAAGAAAACATTATTGTTTCAGCTTCACAAATATAAGGCACACAATACAAAACACAAAGTATAAAACACTAACAAAAAGTTTTAAGATTCAATGAACCCTTCAATATATTCAACCACACAATAATACCTACAACAAATGTAAAATTAATAACACATTCATTCACTCAGTATCTTCAACTTGCCTCGATTGTCGAAGGAGTGATACACCATTAAAACCTTATGCTTTCTGGCCAACAATGCTAAATTAGAAAGCTGGCAGGTTGGGCAATCGGAGGACCAGTTCATTTATTTTCCCTTTAAGGTTAATGTACCAATCTTGGGCAAAAGATGAAAAGTCAAGGTCAGCAGCAAGGTGAAACATTTCTTCTGGCCAGGACTCACTCTGGTCAAACAATAGGTCAACAAATTGCACTGGGACTGAGAAGATGCCGAGTCTGATGATCTATCGTTTTCCGGAATTGACTGGTATATATGGGTACAGTACAGTTTTAGAGCTCACGTGACACGGTTCCTGTCACACATAAATTTGTTTTATAGGCCAAGAAGAGGTACTTGCAGTGCAATACGGGAACCTTAAACTCGAATATGTACAAATCAGGATCCTTAAACTGGTATATCTGCTGCTACTTGGCAAAGTCTCTGGTTATTACCAAATATGGCAAATAAACCTATAACAATATATACGCAACACCTCCCACTGCTCTGGCTGTGTGATGCCTAAGTCATGGTGTATACAAAACCACTAAAGTTCAGCAGTATTAGCACCTGAACTAACTATATGTTACGTTCTGCAATGCGCTGCTAATGATCTCACATATTACATAATTCATGTCATCATCAGTGACCTCACTGATGAGACATATTAAATTATATCACTGATGGTATCACTGATGACATCATCCACAGAGCCGCTGATGCCCCCACTCAGTCACCCACACAAGCACGCATACACCCACTCACGCAGTGAAAAAAAAACTCACAAACCCACTCCCCCATATCGTCACTCACATACCCACTTGCATGTCCACATAGCCACTCATATACCCACTTACACTCTGATACAGCCACTCGCACACCAACGCACACACTAATAAAATCACACACCCACCCATACAACCACTCACAAATGCTTTCACTCACCAATACAGCCACTCACACACCCATTCACACACTCATACAACCACTCACACACCCAGACACACACCCATACAGCAATTCAAATTTACATTCACACACCCAGTAAACCATTCACATACCAATCTACACACTCTTAGAGCCACTCATACACCCACTAACAAACCTATACAGCATTTCAGATACCCACTTACACACTAATACAAACACACATACATTATTTCAGAGAACTTGTTAGAAATAGTATCATTCATTTCTAGTATACAAGGTAGACTAATTTAACTTTTGTAGTCGCTCAGTATATATATATATATACTATACCAGTAGGTAATATATATATATATATATATATATATATATATATATATATATCGCAAATCCTGTGTTCAAACCCCACGCTTGCTTCACGCTGGATCAAAACAGGACACGGACCCAGTTGTTGTTCGGTGCTTCAAATGTTTATTGCAGCCAGATGCCTGAGACGCGTTTCGCGGCGCGAACGCCGCTTGTTCACTCGACATTTGCATTTGAGCGCGAAGGCTTTTTAAAGTGACAGTGCTCTTGTGAATCAAATATCACGTGATTTACAAAATTCATAGACATAGAAAAAACTTGTACTTTTCAAACATGGTCATCGTAAAATACGTTATGTACAAAACGGGTCAATAAATAGTTTCAATTGATATAGGTGAAATACATTTTTGTTTAACCTTTGGTTATACGTTAAATTTTATCAAATGGTAAAATACTTGTTATAGGACTAATTTGAATACATGTAAAATACATAAGTCCATTGACCCATTGTACCCTTGGTATTCTCATATCACATGTACAAGACTTCTCCATGACTAATGAAAATAATAATCTTTTTATGTGAATTTTACAATATTAGTGTACTATGTGTTTTCGGTGTTTTCACCCGGTTAAAAAAGATTTCTATCTTATTATCGTTTTTCACATCTCTTAGATATTCACTTTTCGGTGGCTGTTGTGTGCACCTTTTCAAATTTGTGTTCATATGTTGTATAGCTTTACCGTAATCAATGTTCACTTGATGTTATCAACACATATTATCCACTATTATGTTTCAATTACCATGTTATTAAGCATTTTTGTTCTTCTTTTAGTTATGTGTATGTCCTCATGTTCCAAATTCTGACCATATAATGCAATGACCCCTTAACTATCATGCTGAACAACTTTTCACACAATAATTATAAAATATATATAAAATATTTATAACAATCTATCAAATTCATATATGTACATTCTATTTACAACATACCAATAAAAGTGGTGATCGGGGATGTGTCATGTACTTAACATTATTCATCTTTGGTCATATTTGGAACAATCTATCAACAACTTCATCTTTTACTTTTCTTTACTTTCCTCTGTGGAACATACTCATATCTGTTTTATGCTCATGGATTTTTCTAGGTTAAGCACGTGTACATATCTTCGGTCAGATTCAATCCATTGGGGTGTTTTGAATCCAATAGAAGAATGTACCGTGTTTCCAGCTTGCGTAACTTATTTTCACGATCCCCACCCCTTCTGTTAGGAGCTATCGCATCAATCAGATAAAATTTCAACCCTTTATTATTCGATGCGTGATGCTTTTTAAAATGCCTAGCAACTGGATACGTGTTGTCCATATTCGTTATGGCTCGTAAATGTTGCAATATACGAACATGAGCCTGTAATTTACTGGACCCCACGTAATTCAACCCACATGGGCAGGTCAATACATATACTATGTATTCGCTTTTACAGTTGAGCATTTTGTTAATTATATATGGTTTTGTTCTGAAGGGGCTTGAGTACGTTTTCGTATTTACGCCATGCGTGCATGCTTTACAGGTTGGACATCGTTTAAAACCCTTCAGGTTGTGATACCAGTCGGGTTTGCCTATTATTTCAGGATCAGACACCACTAATGCATCTCTCATTGATGGGCCTCTGCTAAAAGTAATGGACACCCTCTGCGGTAGCAGGGGTCCTAGTACTGGGTCACTTAAGACAGTAGGCCATGAGTCTTGGATGATTTTTTGGATAGTTTTGTGTTGTCTGCTGTATCCGACAACTAAACGAAAATTATTTACTCCAGAGTCATCTTGGCTAGCTTGGGGCCTTTCAATTATATGGTCTGGTTTTTTTGCAGTTTTGCCAGCCAATAGTGTCTCCCTCTCCATTAGGTTTGTTTTCGCTATGGCAAGGTTTATGATTTTGTTAGAATAACCCCTGACTAGGAATCTGTCCTTACTCTCTTGTTGGGCTAGCTTTAATTCTTCCTGGGTACTGCATATCCTCTTGATCCTTAACATTTCCCCGTAGGGAATGCTATTCACTAGGTGATAGGGATGTGAACTCGAGGCATGCAGTAGGGAGTTCCCTGCCGTTTTCTTCCTATGCAGCTTAGTTTGCAAGGTATTATTTGTTACAAACACTTCTGTATCAAGGAAACTTACCCTTGTCTCACTGATCTCAGCCGTGAATTTTAAATTTAATTGGTTGTTATTAATTTCTCCCAAAAAGATTTCTGCTTCCCCCTTTGTTCCATGCCAGATTACAAATAAATCATCTATAAACCTTAGCCATAATTTCACTTTTGTCTTTAAGGTTTCAGCATATTCTCCTCCCAGGACCAGTTCCTCCCATTTCCCCATGTGTAGGCATGAGTAACTTGGAGAAAAACTGGCCCCCATGGCTACCCCTTGTGTTTGGCAATATAATAAATGATTAAACATAAACATGTTGTTATTTAAACAAAATCTAATCATAGCTACCAGCATTTCATTGTGTTGATGGAATATGGGGGCCCTATTTTTCAGATAGTATTCTATTGCTTGCACCCCATCTTCGTGCTTTATGCTGGTGTATAATGATGTTACGTCTATTGCCATCATAATGTATTCACCATTCCATTGGAAGTTCTTTATCTTATTTAAAAAGTCACTGGTGTCCCTTACATAAGACTTTAGTGATTTGACATAATCTTGGAGGAAATAATCTACGTAGACCGATGTATTTTCCAGTAAGCTGTTTTTTGCACTGATGATCGGACGACCTGGTGGTTTGTTGCAGTCCTTATGTACTTTTGGTATAAAGTATATTGTTGGCACTGTAGGGTTATCGTTTTTGAGATATTTGTATTCATTGTCGCTGATGAGATTTTTATTTCTCCAGCTCGATAATTTTTTATAGTACATTTGGTACATATCCTTTAGTTTGCCAACATCAGTCCTGGAATAACATTGTCTATCGTTCAACTGATGCATAGCCTCCTTCATGTATTCCTCATGAGGCCATAAGACTATGTTCCCTCCTTTATCGCTGTTGCGAATTATCACCTCTTTGTTCGTGGAAAGTTTTTTCATTAATTGAAAGTATCTATGGTCTTGATTCCGATGTCTTTGCATGACAGTGCTGGTGCCTATTTTTTTGTTTAATTTTTTTATTTTTTGTGATACAACATCATGGAACGTGTCTATGGCGTCATGTAACATTATTGGATAGTATTTTGACTTGGGTTTAAATTTGGTTAAACCTGCTCCTTTACTGAGTGGTGTCATTGTTTCTTGTTGTGCTGAGCTCTCTTGTCTGCTCACTTCATTCCATAAATCCTCCAACTCCTGTTCCATGTCTACTTCTTCAGGCTGTGTCATGGGTTGATGGCTTCCCTCTGTTTCCTGTGAAGATTTTTTCATGGCATATAACTTTTTTAATTTTAACTTTCTCACTCCTTTGTATAAATCCATCCTGGTGTTAGGGTAGTCAAAGTTATTGGGAGGACAATATGATAAGCCCAGACTCAAGGTGTTCTCCTCTTTTTGTGTTAATTTCAATTTTGACAAGTTGATTATTGTTCGTTTTGTTTCCTTTTCCAGTAACTCTTTTTCCTTCGGGGTTGATTTGGTTGTTTGCTTGCGTTTTGCTGCATTCCGCCTTTGTTTGCGTTTGTAGTTTGCCCACTTCCGTGTGTTTGCGAGCGGGTCATGGGTCTCAAAGTTGTCATTCTTTGAGCGGCTAAAATTTCCATCTCTTCCCCCGGCGATGGCGTCGCGTCAGTTGATGTTGTTGGCGCACTTCTCAGTTCAGAGTCATCCTCACTATTGGACGTATATTGATCACTGGATATAACTCCAGCTTCTTCATCTCTTGATCTTGCCTGAGCACTGGCGGTGGGGCCTTTACCTCGCCCCATTTTCTGCTGTTGTTTATTTTTGCGAATGTTGTCAAATTTTCGAGCAAACGTAAAAATCTGTCCTATTTCGTAATCAACCTTGTCGCGTTGAAATTTATGCGCTTTTCTATCTTTTATTTTCTCTTCCTCCTTTTTAAGTCTGGTCGCTATTTCTTTTCTCAAGCGAGCTATTTCATCTTCTTGGCCCATGTTTGTTAACTCCACATTGATGGCTTCAATTTCAGTTAAGAGCCTCGCTCTGTCAATATCCGCATATTTAATTAGGAGTAATGTTAATCTCCTTGAGGAGTCAAGATTTACTTCCGCCCATTCCTTCATCAATCCTGGGTTCGGTTCCTCATAGGTGGGTGCTGTTAGAATACGGAGCCCTCTGGGGATCCTCCCCACCTCTATATAACTCTGGAGGGATCTTGACTCCCACCACTTTGACATTTCTTGCCTCATTTTCTTTTCCAATAATTTCATTTTTACCGCCACAGAGTCTGGTAAATTCGTGACATTTCTTTCATTTGATTTGGTGCTACCACTCGCTGTCGGGACGTCTTTAAACATTCCCACAGCCGCCGCCTCCCTCTCTTTCACTGTGTCGCTCGACATCTTGGCTTGTTTTTGCTATTTATTCACGACCTCGTATCATGCAAACGCGGGTCTGCTGGTTCAATTATTATCGCGTTTGCTGTGGTCGGTTTACATGCACTCTCTTCACTCCCCGCAATGTCACTTTGAACTGTACCTTTAGCTGCGACGACCTCGAGACTCCTTGCTTCTTGCGAGTGTTGATCCACCCTCGCATCCGCCCGGTGTACCCGCGTCGCGCTCCGCTTCCCAGGTACGTTGTTTTCTGTTTCTCGGTGCAGGGGGGGCCGCAGCGTTTCCTTCCCAGGATAGTGATCATCCATATATATATGGTCGCCAGTAGGTATATATAGTTAGGATTTTTTCTCTATGGGATTTTTGAAAATTCTATGTCTAATAACTTTGGCGTTTGTGGACGGAATCGGCTGAAATATTCAGGAAAATGGAACATTTTGTTTCTGAGCAGCCCCTGACAATTTGGGGGGGTTTCATCAAGGGGGGGCCAAGAAAAAAGGGGGGTCCCAAAACGCGTTTTTCCCATGTTAATTTCCATAGGGCGGTTGGCCTCACTTTTAGCTCGAACGGCTGAATGGATTTGCACGAAACTTGGCAAAATTGTAGGGACTGTTAGCCCGATGTGCCTTTGCTAGGTCTCAATATATGTGCTCCAGTGGATTTTGAGTAATTTAGGTTCAAAAAAAGATATATATCTGGGCGGAGCCTAACCACACATCTGATCTGATTGGCTGTCAGCACTTCATCCAAGAAGTGTTGGCAGCCATCTTGGGACCAATATACATGATAGCACCTCATTAAAAAGCATTGTAGTTAATAGAGGGTTTTAGGACTTTAGTTACATTATAAATCATTTGTTGATGGTACCATACTCGTTTTAGGAATTGTGGTGTGTTCTAAGGTGATTTTACCATGTGAAAAAACCTTCTGCTGTGATATCATGAATATTGTTTGAAAGAAAACTAATATCTCATGATTTTCCCACAGTGGTTTGGAAGGGGATCTATAAGCTAAACTGAAAGCATATTTTCTGTAAATTCACATTATCTTTCTCAGTCATGTGAAAATGAAGTCTGACATTCTCAGTAAAACATGTACATCCAACAAGGACAGAGACTGTCAGTTGATTCCTTTGTGTTCTACTGCAGCCTCCTAGAGTGTTCTAAAGAACAACTAGAGCGCTAACAGTCCTACTTATTACAAAGGTATGGCACACCTGAAGCCATCTTGATTGGAATAAAGTGGTAACTCTTAAAACATTTAATTTAAAAAGAAACAACACGAGGGGGTATATTTTGCCATAGAAAGTATGATTAGTGCTGCAGAATGAAAAATTAGGGCACATTTTGAGTGACTTCTCAAATCCTTTTCTATTTCATTAAAACATTCTGACATGCAGTCTCCTAAAATGGCCACCAGAGACAAAAGAGCCCAAATGTAGCCCAAATATCACCCAGATGTAGCCCAAGTATAGCCCAATGACAGAATGTCCCAGAGTGTTCTAAAGAACAACTAGAGCGCTAACAGTCCTACTTATTACAAAGGTATGGCACACCTGAAGCCATCTTGATTGGAATAAAGTGGTAACTCTTAAAACATTTAATTTAAAAAGGAACAAAATGAGGGGGTATATTATGCAATAGAAGGTATTATTAGTGCTGCAGAAAGAAAAATTAGGGCACACATTTTGAGTGACTTCTCAAATCTTCTATTTCATTAAAACATTCTGACATGCAGTCTGCCAAAATGGCCACCAGAGACAAAAGAGCCCAAATGTAGCCCAAATATCACCCAGATGTAGCCCAAGTATAGCCCAATGACAGAATGTCCCAGAGTGTTCTAAAGAACAACTAGAGCGCTAACAGTCCTACTTATTACAAAGGTATGGCACACCTGAAGCCATCTTGATTGGAATAAAGTGTTAACTCTTAAAACATTTAATTTAAAAAGGAACAAAATGAGGGGGTATATTTAGCCATATGAATTATGATTAGTGCTGCAGAAAGAAAAATTAGGGCACATTTTGAGTGACTTCTCAAACCCTCTTCAATTTCATTAAAAAATTCTGACATACAGTCTCCCAAGATGGCCACCAGAGACAAAAGAGCCTAAATGTAGCCCAAATATCACCCAGATGTACCCCAAGTATAGCCCAATGACAGAATGTCCCAGAGTGTTCTAAAGAACAACTAGAGCGCTAACAGTCTTACTTATGACAAAAGTATGGCACACCAGAAGCCATCTTGATTGGAATGAAGTGGTAAGTCTGAAAACACTCAATTTAAAAAGGAACAACATGAGGGGGTTAATTTTGCCATAGAAAGTATGATTAGTGCTTCAGAAAGAAAAATTAGGGATCATTTTGAGTGACTTCTCAAATCCTCTTCTATTTCATTAAAAAAATTCTGACATGCAGACTGAAACATGCACTTTGAATACCAGCAGCAGACGTCCCTGGTGAGCAGTAGCTTTACTACAGTGATCTAATGTGCAACTAGAGTGCTAACATTCAGAATTTATGGCAAATGTGTGACACATCTGAATGCCTTCTTGATGGAACCAAAGTAAACAAGCATTGAAAATGCAATAGATCTCGCCCTCGTTTAAGTTAAAGCCATTCTGTTTGTAATGAGGTGGCTTTTTAGCTTTGCTTTTATTAGTGTTTTTTCAACTTTCATGTAAATAACATGCATCTGTATGCATATAAGTATATGTATGCATGCCTTTATGTTTGTATTTATATAGATATACAGATGATATATGTTTATATATGTATGTATATATATATATTCACTGAAAAAACCATAGGCTATAGACCATATATAGTAAGGAATTAGCATTTACAAAACCTTGAAAATTCACTGAAAAAACCATAGGTTATAGACCATATATAGTTAGGAATTAGCATTTACAAAACCTTGAAAATTCACTGAAAAAACCATAGGTTATAGACCATATATAGTTAGGAATTCGCATTTACAAAACCTTATTTTACTCACACAAAACCATTGAAATTCCATATATAGTTAGTTGCACTAACTATATATCGCGCACCCGCAATCCACTGCTGATGATGTCACATATTACATCATTCATGACATGGTCAGTGACATCACTGATGACATCACTGATGACATCTCAAATGACATCACTGATGACATCACTGATGACAACATCCAGTGACTGTATGTTTCTGTAAAGTTAAAATATGTCTTACATGTTGAAGAATGAGTGGATGTATAAGTGTCTGGATGAAGGATTTAGTAGGTGCATGACTGACTGTATGAGTGAGTGATTAAATGTGTCTCACTGAGTGCATGGGTTAGTGACTAAACTGTCTTAATTTGTGCATCATTATGTCTGTTGTTCTGTAAACTGTTGCATGTGTTGATAAGTAGCTATATGAGTAACTATATGGGTTATT
This sequence comes from Lissotriton vulgaris, assembly GCF_964263255.1. Lineage (NCBI taxonomy): Eukaryota > Metazoa > Chordata > Amphibia > Caudata > Salamandridae > Lissotriton > Lissotriton vulgaris. The sequence goes on from NC_141695.1 coordinate 209,354,180, forward strand.
GATTGGTTGCCCAAGTATTTGTATGGGAGACTGAGTGTGTGTGTGGGTGGCTGGGAGGTGTATGACTCTGTGCATAGATGTGTGAGCAGTTGATTCACTAGATGTATGGTTTCAAAAGTGCATGTGGAAACAGCTGTATGGGCGGTTGACTGTGTGCATGAGTGTATTGGTGAGTGAATGGATATCTCAGTGCTACATGTCAAAGTAAGTACATATGTAAAACACAGTACATGTGAGAGTTGACATATATAAATAACTGTGCATAAGAGCCAGTGAATGTGTGAGTGGCTGTATGGATCATTGTGAACTTGTATCAGGGATTGTATAAGAGAGTAAATATGTGTTAGTATAAGTTTGAATAGGTAAAGTTTGTATAACTGTATAGTTAAGGAAATGGAGGTGTGATTGATTCTTTGCATGACTGACTAGGTGTGTGAGTAACTCCATGGATGAGTGACAGTCTGTGAGTGTCTGTTTACACTGATTGTATCTAAGGTTATATTAGAGTCTGAAGAGGTTCATCGTATTATCACATGAATGATATCATCAGTGATGTGATCAGTAATGTCAAATGAGATGTCATCAGTGATGTCATCAGTGATGTCATTTGAGATGTCATCAGTGATGTCATCAGTGATGTCATCAGTGATGTCACTGACCATGTCATGAATGATGTAATATGTGACATCATCAGCAGTGGATTGCGGGTGCGCGATATATAGTTAGTGCAACTAACTATATATGGAATTTCAATGGTTTTGTGTGAGTAAAATAAGGTTTTGTAAATGCGAATTCCTAACTATATATGGTCTATAACCTATGGTTTTTTCAGTGAATTTTCAAGGTATTGTAAATGCTAATTCCTAACTATATATGGTCTATAACCTATGGTTTTTTCAGTGAATATATATATATATATATATATATATATATATTACCTACTGGCGGTCGCCAGTAGGTAGTTATAGTTAGGATTATTTTGAATAGGGAAATCGCAACATTCTATTGTGAATAACTTTGGGGCCGGTTGAGGAATCTGCCTGAAAATTACCTCAAATTTGCCTGGCGGCGCTCCGGTCCTTCCCTGAAAGTTTGGGGGGATTCGTCAAGTGGGGGCCGAGAAAAAAGGGGGTCCCGAAACATGTTTTCCCCATGTTAATTTCCATAGGGCGGTCGACCTCACTTTTAGCCCGAATGGCTGAATGGATTTCCACCAAACTTGGCAAAATTGTAGGCACTGGTAGCCCTATGTGCCTTTGCTATGTCTCTTCTCAAGATGTGTGCTCCAGTGGATTTTGAGTAATTTAGGTTCAAAAAAATATATATATCTATAAGCGCGCCCCGGTATGTGCACCGGGGCGCGAACCAGCACGCTACGCGAGTTCGCGCACGGAAACCTGATTGGCTCTCGGGTGTCTGTCAACATTCCAAACAGTCAGGAGCGGCCGCAATCTTGTGTCTCGGTAGGATCGAGACACAAGAGGTGGCAAAAACAAAGAGGGAAATGACCAAAAGGGGGCAGAGTAGACCCCCCCTGACCCCCTAGGTTTGATGTGGGGGCCATAAAAGGGCCCGCGGGGCAAAACATTCGAATTGCGCAGGGGGAGCGCCCGGTACGCGCACCGGGGAGCGTACCGGAGAGCGTACCATGGGGGAAAAAGAATGACAGAGTTTTTAAAAAATGTAGCCTTTTTTTATAAATTAGAGGTAGTTCTGAAAATAACTGTTTTTTTTCTTCTTTTTGTTGTTTTATATTTTTTAAATGTTTTTTTGAACATTTTGTACTTTTTTTGGCTTTTATGAACTATTTTATATTTTTTTTGTTATTTTTATGGGGAGAAACAAAAAACAAGGAATTGAAAACGGCTCAACTGGAGCAAAAAAAATCTAGTAAAAAATTATGGATTTTTGGGGCATTTGTGTTTGTCACAAGCACGGTTGATGAGCTTTATGCTTTGCTCACCATAGGTGATGGTTTTCCCACAAAATATACAAGTGATCTTGTATTTCCCAAACTGGGGTTGAATGTTTGGGACCATCTCCCTTGTCTCTGGTTCCGATGGAGTGGGTTGCTTTCTTTTTGAGGTGCTGGGTGAAGATTGGGGAGGGTTACTGGCCAGTTCTCCCACCTCTGCCGCAGCATAGTTGTTGGGATGCCTGCGCTGTATGTGGCGAATCATGGTGTTATTGCCAAATGAGTATTTTTTGTTAGGGTTCCCCCTTGAAAGTTCCATGTTACAGATTAGGCAAGTCACCTTTGGCGCATTCACCTTTTTTTGGCCACTTGGGATGGAAAAAAACTCCCATACAATGTGTGGCTTTGGCCTATATGGGGTATTGTCTTCTGGCAGGAATGTCCTCCTCCCCTCCTCCTCCTCCTCCTTCTCCTCCTCCTCTTCCTCTTCTTCTTCTCCACCAGTGTGGTGTTGTGGTGGTCCTCTTGGTGGTGGTGGTGGTGGTGGTGGTGGTGGTGGTGGCTGAGATGCTCCTGCTGCTGCTGCTACTGAAGCCATTTTCAGTCCAAAAAAGTACAGAGAGGTCTTTCAACAGGTCTTCTTCACTCAAAGTACAAAGTGAGAATGAGGAAAAAAGGTGGGGGCTTTCATCATTAGGAAACAAAACTGTCCTGAACCAATGAAAAGTGTTAATTTCAGGTCACATGACCAGGGCTTTCATCATTTGGAAACCAAAACTGTCCTGCACCAATAAAAAGTGTTATTTTTAGGTCACATGACCCGACGCGCTTACGCTACGCGCCGCCGGGCGTGCCCAGGGGCGCGTCGCGTAAGTGCGTCGGATGCTTGCGTTGCGCGATTGTATGCGCTCGAGTGCTTCCGGGTGCTTTTACGCTGTGCGTATCACGCGGACGTGGTTACGCGATACGTCACGATGATGTTTTCGTTCGCGGGAAAAGCGCTAACGGGACGCTCACCAGTACGCGCCCTGGGGCGCGCCGCAAGACTGCGCTTTCCGGTGCGCTCACCGGGACGCGCACTGGGAGCGTTCCAGGGCAAAAATTAAAATAAAAAACATGAACAATATACATCAAAAAATAGTATTACATAAATATACATTATAGGATTCATTATAGAAAATATTACATTTCATAGCTATAGAAATTTGCTATTAAAAAACCTTTGAAATTCACTGAAAAAACCAAAGGTTTCACACCAGTTATAGTTAATAATAATAATAATAAATCATTTGTAGAGCGCCTGGCTACACAAAACTGTGTGTCCCCGCGCTAACTGCTGAAAAAATACAGAGATCATAAGGCAGCTGTGGAAAAGAAGCTCAGGAGATGTTACATGTTGGTAAACAGAAGCGTTTTCAGTTTTCCCCGAAATCTCAGTTCAGATGGTTCCATCCGCAAATGGAGCAGGAAAGCATTCCAATGTTTGGAGGCTAGGTACCTGAAGGAGCTGCCACCCATTCTGGCCCTGAAAATTCGAGGAAGTTTCAATAGCATTGTGTCGGATGATCTTAGGTTCTGGGTAGGGCGATGTATTGTAAGGAGATTTTTTAAGTATTCAGGGCCTTTGTCCTGAGCGATGCGATGAGCATAGCAAAGGGTTTTAAATTTGATCCTCTCCCTAACCGGAAGCCAGTGAAGTTTGACCAGGGCGGTTTTTGCGGAAGCTCTACGTGAGAGTCCGAGACACGAGGCGTGCGGCAGCATTCTGCACACATTGCAGTTGATGTAAACCTTTTTGACTGAGCCCAATCAGCAGGGCATTTCCATAATCAAAATGGGGAGTCACTAGGTCGTGGACAATTTTATATTTATTTATTTATAATTACATTTTTTGAGCGCGCAGCTACCCGGAGGTTTCCCGGCGCTAGGGCAAACTGAACGGTGAGAGGGAGGGAGGAGCATAAGATCGTAATATTAGTTGTTAAAGAGCCAAGTTTTTATTCCCTTACGGAATTTCAGAAAGCACAATTCAGTGCGCAGGGATTGAGGAAGAGAATTCCATAAGTATGGGGCCAGCAGGGAAAACGAGCGTCCTCCCATCTTGGCTCTGTTGGTGCGCGGAATCCTAAATTTATTCTGCGTCGAGGACCTGAGTGTGCGGGGGGGGGATATATTGCTGCACCAGAGCAGAGAGATAGCGAGGGGCTCTACCAGTCATGATTTTGTGCATGTAGCAGAGTGCTTTGAAGTTGACTCTGCTTTCAATCCGCAACCAGTGCAGATTCCGCATATGGTGAGCGACCGAGGATCTGGCAGGAAGGTGACAGATCAGGCGGACAGCCATATTCTGTACCACCTGGTACTTCTTGATTACCTCTTTAGCGGCACCTAAGAGCAGGATGTTTCCATAGTCCAGGCGTGAGATGACAAGAGCCTGGACTACAGTCCTCAAGGTGTCCGCAGGCAGCATCCAGGTGATCTTTCTCAGCCACCTGATGATGGTAGTACAGGTGACTGAGACTTTCACAGCGTGTTGTTTGAAAGTAAGTTGGTTGTCGAAGATCACACCAAGATTGCGGGCAGACACCGATGGTATGGGTAGAGGACCCATCTCCGGAGGCCAATGGTGTGGGCCCCAGAGAGAGTTGTCTGGGCCAAACAGGAGCAGCTCTGTTTTGTCCCCGTTTAATTTTAGTTTGTGCTTCAGCATCCAGTCCGAAATATGTTTCAGCCCAACTTGGAGGGAGGAAGAGGGGAGGTTTTTATTGGTGGAAAGAGAGTAGATGACTTGAGTGTCATCAGCGTAGGAATAAATTGTGAGGCCAGCCTGTTCTGCCAAGAAAGCAAGAGGCCTCACGTACAGGTTAAAGAAAAGGGGACTAAGGATAGACCCCTGGGGAACACCGTGAGAGGAAGGGAGAATAGATGAAACAGATGTGGAAGAAAAAACTTGAAACGTGCGATCAGAAAGAAAATTAGCGATCCAGGCCAGGGCGGTACCACCGACACCGATTGCCTCCAGGGTGGACAATAAGATGGAGTGGGAGACGGTGTCAAAAGCGGCACTCAAGTCAAGCAGGATGAGTGCCACCATCTCACCATTATCCACTTGGCGTCTGATGGTTTCTGACACGCCAAGGAGAGTTGTTTCCGTGGAGAAGCCAGCCCTTAACCCGGATTGAGAACCATGAAGAAAATTGGTGGATTCAACAAAGGAGTTAAGCAAAGAATTAACATGTTTCTCCAGAATCTTGGAAAAGCAAGAAAGCAAAGAAATAGGGCGAAAATTGGAAAGATTATTAGGGTCTGCGTTGGCCTTTTTTAGTAATGGTACCACCATTGCGTGCTTCCATTCATTTGGGACAAACGCTTCTGTTAGGGAGGCGTTCAGGACATCCAAAATAATGTGGAGTAGGACTGGGTCGAGGGAACTCAGAACTTGAGGGGGCAGAGGGTCGAGGGGGGAGCCAGATTTGATGTCCTGGAGATACTTTTTTAGAAGCGCGGGGGAGATAGGATCCCAAGCGTGAAGTGGAGTGGTGGTAAGCAAAGAGCAGGGAGTAGTAACCGGGGGAGGGTTGCAAGGATCTTGAGCAGCGTGAGTTGAGGCGGCTGGAGTAGAATTAAAGATGGCATAGATTTTGTCAATTTTTTCAAGAAAGAAGTGGGCTAGAGCGTTACACTGGGCCGTGTCTAGACAGGGATCCTTAGGGACAGAAGAAGCACCTGAGAGCTCCTTGACTATTTTAAAGAGGGCCTTGGGTCTATTTTGAGCTGTAAGTATGGTGCTGTTGGCAAAGTTAGCTCTAGCGGTATCACATGCCGCATGGTAGGTTTTAAGAGCGGACCTGTATTTTGCTTTATGCTCAGGGTTATAATTTGAACGCCAAATCCTTTCCAGTTTTTTGCAGTTGGATTTTTCAAGGCGGAGGGAGTCATTAAACCAGGGTGCCGGGGGATGATGAACTTGAGATTTTGTTTTTTTGGGTAGGGAGGCAGGAGTCCAAAGCAGTAGTTAACCATGATCTAACAGCAGGTAGCTCTTTGATAGTTATGTTGGAGACCGAAGGTTTGGAATTGGCAAGGAGAGAATTTAGTTTATTTAGATCTAGACGTTTCCAGTTCCTGCTAGCTTTATGAGGAGGGTCTGGCCTGAAGGAAACAGCTTCGCACGTTTTAATCGAGAAATTAACAATAAAATGATCTGACCAGAGAACAGGGGTAGAGGATTGATAGGAGATGCCAGTCAAGTTGGAAATGATGGGATCTAGAAGATTACCGGCCTTATGAGTAGGGTCGGAATTAAGGAGATGTAAGTCTAAGGCTTCAAGATCCTGTATAAGGCGTTTAGCAATGGCACAAGAGACAGAATTAAAATGGATATTTAAATCCCCAACAATAGTGAAGTTGGTAGATTGTGCTAAAAAAGGGGCGATAAGTTCAGGAAGTGAAGCAGCCCAGCCACTAGCTGAGCCTGGCGGGCGGTAAATCAGGGCGCCGGTCAGGGTAAACTGAGGAGAGAGAGTCAATTTAAACAAGCCTGCTTCACAATTTGGAAAGTCTAGGTCTTCCCATTTACAAGAGAATTCTCTCTTGAAGATGATAGCAATTCCCCCGCCGCCTTTAAGTGCTCGATTTCGTCCCACATAGGTGTAATCATTGGGAAGAGCCAAGGCGATATCGGGGCCAGAGCTATCATTTAGCCACGTTTCGGTGACAAACATGGCAGCAGGATTAGCTGTCTCCAACAGGTCGAAAATATCTCTCTTGTGTTTTGAGAGCGACCGACAGTTAATGCTAATGAAGCTCAGAGCGGGTGCGGAATTGTGCAAAGTGGGAATGAAAGTGCGCATAGGGGAGGGGAAATTCCAGAACGTGGATGACAAACTGTCTGTACATGAATCGAGGGAGTCCAAGGCAAGGGAGCAATGGGAACAGGATATAGGAGCATTTTGACAGTTCAGAACGGTATGCGAGGGGCACAATGGTCCCCGCAACTGCAGTAGGGCGGAACGTGAGTAGAAAGTAGGAATATGTGCAGGGGGACAGGTCCCTGGGCCCGTACTGGCGCGGACTGGCGCAGACGGGCAGGACTTTGGCACGACGGTGCAAATGCGTTATTAAAATCAACGAAATGCAAAGTAAAGCGAAGCGCTGAAAAGCGCTCACTCCAACATAAAGTAGTGCTTTTAAAAGTTATTAAAATAACAAGTAATACACGAAGCCTCAGCAGCCTCACGTACCAGCAGTTAGCCAACAATTGTTTTACTGGGTCCGGTAGGAAGGAGATCCAATATTTTTCGAAGAACCTTTAGTATGCCAAAGCACCTTCCCGTTACCCTGCTGACATGGGTCTTGCCAGAGAGATCAGAGTCCAGCATAACACCTAGGTTTCTTACCGACTCCACAGGAATGGGGGGATTTCCCAGTTCAATAGGCCACCATGAGCGAGACCAAGCTGATGCTGCTCTCCCGATCACCAGTAGTTCAGTCTTTTCGCCATTTAGACGAAGGCAGTTGTTATTTATCCAGACTGCTACTGCTGACATAGAATTCGAGAAATTGATGGCATCTTCTCTTCGGTCGGTAGTTAGCTTAAACACCAGCTGGGTATCGTCAGCGTAGCTGACAATGCCCACCCCGAAGCCTTCTACAATGTGAGCCAGGGGTTCCATATAGATGTTGAATAACGTAGGGCTCAGACTAGAGCCCTGTGGAACCCCATGGCTCACCTCCCGAAGGGAGGATCTAAAGGGTGGGCAGTGTAGCTGAAAGCTTCTGTTGGCCAGGAAGGAACGCAGCCAGGCAAGTGCTGGACCCGTTACCCCCATGCCCGAGAGACGAGACAGCAGCGTTGAGTGCAGCACGGTGTCAAATGCTGCACTAAGGTCTAATAAGACCAACGCTGCCGTCTCGCCTTCGTCCGCTGTCTGCCTAAGACGCTCAGTAGAGTATAGAACTGCCGACTCAGTAGAGTAGCCCACTCTAAATCCCTATTGAGAGGGGTAAAGGAGGGCTTCTGCCTCCAAATACTCCATGAGCTGTCTGTTCGCAATTTTTTCTATTATTTTAGCGCAGAATGGGAGGAGGGAGATGGGGCGGAGTTTTTGGAGCTGAGAAATGGGAATATTGGGATTTTTCTTCAGTGGTATAACTTGAGCAGTTTTCCATACCTTCGGTACGTAGCATTCCTGAAATGACAGTGTCACCATGTGACTGATATACTTAATTAATATACTTTCCATAGCTCCCTTGCACCGGTCTGGTGGACAGGCGTCAGTGGGGGAGCCGGATTGTATACTGTTAATAATACCTAAAAGTTCATGTCTTTCAGGGGTTTTAAAACTAGTAAGAGGTGATTTATGTGTTGGGATAGTTCTAGTATCCTCACTGTTATTTAAGGGAGTTTTATTGTCTACAAAGGTGGCATGAATTTTATCCACCTTATCTACAAAGAAATCGGCAATCAGATCACATGTCTCAGTAGAGTACGTGTCTTGGGTCTCAAGTCTCGATGGCATCGTGAGTTCTTTGTAAATACTGAATACTTCTCTCGTGGGGTTATCTGCTTGCTCAATTCTGTTTTTAAAATGGAGGCTTTTCTCTAGTCTGACCAATTTCTGATACTTTTTTAGCTCTGTTTTGTAGCAGGATTTGAGTTCATAGCTCTTCCTTCATCTCCGTTCTATGGTTTTGCATTGAGCTTTGGCCAATCTTAATTTCTCTGAAAACCACAGAGCAGTTCTAGATTGTCTTACTGGTGGTTTAAAAGTCCAGGGGGCAACCTTGTCTAGTGCTTTCGACACCCACTTCTCATAGCTATCCCATGCCTCCTGTAAGGTGTTACCTAGTGTCAGGGATGTTCTGCTAATACACTGTTGAACAGTTCAGGAGTGAATTTTTTCCAAATGCGACGATTCTGAGGTAGATGTTTTATGGGTGTAGTTCCTAAGGGTTCCTTTTGTATTTCAAATGGAACAATGCTATGATCCGACCAGATCAGTGGGATCGGGGGTAGGGCCTTGATACCTTCCCAATTCGCAAAAATAGGGTCCAAGAGATGGCCTAGCTGGTGTGTGGGGGCTGTAGAGAGTAGTCTAATTCCAACAGAGTTTAATGCGGCAACTACCATTTGTGCCTCCCTGCAGTTTGTGTCTTCAAGATGAAGATTTAGATCGCCTAGAATAGCGAACTTTTTATATCTAACTGCTAATTGGATAACTGAATCAATGAGTTGGCTGCCAAATTGAGCAGCAGCCCCTGGTGGGCGATATATCAGTAATCCAGTGACCACATTTTTGGGGCCGATTTCTATGGTGAATAGGCCACTTTCGCTATTAGGTAGGGTGGATTTAAGTAGAGCACATTCTAGTTCTGATTTATAGATTAATGCTAGCTCTCCTCCTTGTTGTTTTTGTCTATCTAGTCTAAGTAGACTATAGCTGGGGGGATTGCTTCAAGAATATCCAGGGAGGATGTATCTTCTAGCCATGTCTCGGTAAGAAACATGGCGTCCAGGTCTCTGTTTGCCAGTAGGTCGTGTATCTCAGTTTTATGTTTAATCATGGACCTGCAGTTCAACAGTATCATCTTAAGCTTAACTTCTTCCCTCATCATCTTGCTTACCGTAGGAAGTGTCTGATTACATATCTTGCAGTAGGGGGTAAGTGCTCAGGCCCTAGGGTATGTCGATAATTATTATGTCTCGGCATCTGGCCAATTGATAATAGGTCTACTTTAGTGTAGTATGGTCGGGGGCTAGAGCTACTTGGAGTACCAGCTGAGTTGGAAAGGCCAGGGTGTCCTGCCCCGCGCCCCCGTCAATCGCGGACGGGCGCAGACGGGCAGGACTCTGGCTTGACTCCGGCGCGCGACCGGCCCGCCCGCAATGCGCGTCCGCTGCGCGGAGCCATTGCCGTATGTTTTTATAACGTCGTCCGTGCGACGGAAGAGGCGAACCCTCACTAAGATGGCTGCCACTATTTTCCCTGCCGGTCCCCGAAGATGACGGCCCTACAATCGGCCAGTCACTGAGGGGGGTAGGCAAGTAATCTGCCAATGCATTCAGGGAAAATACAGGTATGATTTTAAACAAGCATTGTTCAGCACCCTGAATCGGTGCGAGATCAATTTCAGCCACGATGTTCAGCAGCGTTAAGCGTAAAGCGCTAATGCCAGGGGGGAAGAGGGGGAAGGACACACGGGGAAAATGCTCAGCAAGTAAAACAACGGTTTTTAAAAACAACCTCCCGGCTCACGCCTCAGGGGTCAATGTTACAGCAGTCTCCTTACCAGGGTGCTTCTGCTGTTTTTATAACGTCGTCCGTGCGACGGAAGAGGCGAACCCTCACTAAGATGGCCACCACTATTTTCCATGCCGGTCCCCGAAGATGACGGTCCTACAATCGGCCAGTCACTGAGGGGGGGTAGGCAAGTAATCCGCCAATGCAGTCAGGAAAAATACAGGTATGATTTTAAACAAGCCTTGTTCAGCACCCTGAATCGGTGCGAGATCAATTTCAGCCACGATGTTCAGCAGCGTTAAGCGTAAAGCGCTAATGCCAGGGGGGAAGAGAGGGAAGGACACACGGGGAAAATGCCCAGCAAGTAAAACAACGGTTTTTAAAAGCAACCTCCCGGCTCACGCCTCAGGGGTCAATGTTACAGCAGTTAGGAATTAGCATTTATAAAACCTATGAAATTCACTGAAAAAAACCCATAGGTTTCACACCAGTTATAGTTAGGAATTAGCATTTAAAAAACCTTTGAAATTCACTGAGAAACCATAGGTTTCACACCAGTTATAGTTAGGAATTAGCATTTAAAAAACCTATTAAATTCACTGAAAAAACCATAGGTTTCACAACAGTTATAGTTAGCTGGAAACTTTACTGACATAAAACCATTGAAATTCCCACGTTATAGTTAGTTGGACTCACTATAACTTGCGCGCCTGCAATGCACTGCTGATGACGTCACATATTACATCACTCATGACATGGTCAGTGACATCACTCATGACATCACTGATAACACCATCCTTGTGACAGAGTGACAGACCTCCTTTCAGAGTAATGTAACCCTTGAAACACATATTCAAAAATAGAAACTAACATTTTCCATTACATTTAAGGAATCGCATATTGTGATTCCTTAAATGCGATCCTAATGTAAGGAATCGCAAATTTTGCGATTCTTAAATTGCAATTTTTGCATTTGGGTTGATGCATCCCAAATGCAAAAATACCGGTCACAAAGGGGCAGATTCTGCAAATCTGCCCGTTTGCCACCAGTTTTTCCCTTCATGCATGTGGCCCATGGTTTTCTATTCTTTCCTGGAAACTGAGGACTAACTAGTTTGAACTCTGTCAAGAGATTACTGTGCCACCCCAATTATCTCTTGATGTGGTAGAATATGTTGACCAAAACACAAGGGGCTTCAGGATAACTTTGTGAAATGCCATAAGCCAGAATATTTTTGGAACTAGGTATATGAATGATGATAAAGTCATACTGATTAAAGACATAAACCCATCAAGCTTGGTGATTGTTCCTGCACTACATATTCCTAAAACATTGGCGACATTTTGAAGGGTTCATGAGATCCCATTAAGAAATACCAGAGGTGTCAATCTCAATTATAAATCTTTTAGCTAGAACAGGATGGCGTAAGATTGGTGATTGAGTAAAGGCTTGTTTTAGAGCCTAGAAGCCTTCCACAGCTAAAGAGTCCCATTAAAAACCATTGATGAGCATGTCTGTTTTTAAGAACACAAGTGATATTGCTGGTTAACTGGGCAAAATTGTTGATGAACTGACAGTAGAAATTGGCTAGACCAAGAAAGCTTATAGGTTTCTTGACACTTATTGGAGACGGCATATCCATAATGGGTCTACCTTTGCATAGATTCATGGAAATTCCTGTCATATTTATGCAAAAATCTAAGTAATCAACTTCTGGCTTGTTGAATTCACATTTTTCAAGCTTTGAATAGAGTTGATTTTGGCACAGTCTAGTTAACACTTGCCTAACATGCTTGTGATGCAACTGTCATGTAGTTCCTCTATGTCCTATACAGGATCTGCGCGTTTGGATAACATAAACTGTGGGTTTGGTGGCAGACTGGTCCGTGCACCCTCATCGGATATGTTAGCCTGTTTACCTTAGCTAGCTCACAGTGTCACTAGAATCACCTCTTATCGGGGAGAGAATAGTTTCTGGCAACCTCAGAACATGACAACCCTGATCCCTCAGAATCGTGGAAACAATATACCACTTTTCGCTCAGTCACTCTGGCTCACTGTTTATCTCAGAGATACACAGAATAAACAGTCTGGGTGTTTATACAAGGATTTATTGAACAGTTGCTATTCTAGTGTAGAATAGAGTTGCTGTAAGAACCGTTAGACAGTAGCAGAGCTTTACGATTAGCAGTACTACAAAAGTACGGGGAAAATACAGTTCTACCATCTTGCAGTAGTAATGAATATATACAAGCTGTGTTCCCAGGAAGCTGCGCGCATGAAAGCGTGCCCACATCTCTCACTCAGAGCGTGCAGTGTCCTATTTAAAGCGCGCACACAGCAGAACGCTCGAAGCGCTCGCATCGCCGGGAGTGGCAGGAGGTATGTTGGCTTTTTGATGGCAGCCTGTGCATGCATTTAGCAGTAAGGAGCTTGTGCACTTGCTGTATTTCATTTCCTAATGGAATTAACAGGAATACTTTCACAAAGTCCCACAATCAGCCAGCAGCCGCACTCCATTAAGAAATGAAATGTAGCAAGTCGAAAACCATGACGTGTGCTTTACACCTTGCCCTTTTGGACTTGATGCATGTTTTTTGTTAGTGGAGTGCGGCTGCGGGCTGATTGTGAGCTTTTGTGAAAATATTCCTGTTAATTGCAGCGCATGATGGTGCTCCAATCAATAGAAATACTTTCGCAAAGGCCTTCATTCAGCCCTTAGCCGCGCCCCAAGAAGTCCTGAAAGAAAAAAAAGATGCTCTTAATGACATTGGGTACGAACATTAAATAATTGTGCTTGATGTTGAGCTGCATATCATAAATAACACTGCAATCCATTAAGTCATTCATTTATTGATCTATGTACATGCATCCATAGAAAATCATATTGTCAACCAGTATGCTGTGGTGTTGTGCACTTAAGGAAAGTGGTCCCATGTCCTTGTGTTGGGTTGTCTGCTTCTACAGACCCTCAGCAGATACCTTAATCCTCATTGAGGGATCTCTTGACAAACCCCAAATGTCATGATGCCTAGGGAGGTCCTTTTCATTTGACAGTGCCAAATTCTGTAATTCGCCGCAAATGCTGATCTCCTTTTGTTTGACACAAAAACATTTTATCTTTGGCAGATTGCTAAAGTCACTGTTCTTACACACCACTATTTAGAATCCTTCAAACTGGTGCAACTGTTTTTAAGTCGAGCGCAGTGCTTTAAGTTGTCCGGGTCTCACCGGGTCTGAGCGCCGGCAGTTTTTTTAAGGAGGCCTTGAAACAGGTCTCTATGGGGCTCTGTTTTGTGCCCTGGTAGAGGCGGTCCATTTTGTTACGCATTATAGAGGAAGGGAAATCCTCTGAAGAGAGTAATTGCTCTCTGGATTTCCCTTCTCTTTTTGAAACTCAGGAGCAGCAACATTGTCGTGGTGTCACCAGGGCTGTAAGTGGACGCTTTTTCAATATTAATACAAGACATAGTTGCTGCTCATTTGTCTTATGCAACTAAAAACCATTGACAAAGCCAATAGTCCTGACGTGTTGTAGGTATGATGTTACTTTTTGTATCATATATCTGGATACAATGAGAAAAATAGCAAAATACCAGTCGGGCGGCACACTATGCTAAGCGCCAGGCGCGCACGTCCATTGGGCTCAAAGGGCTTCAGCCCCCCCCTCTCGTGTGTGTCAGCTCGAACTGAGACAGCTTCCCGGGCACACACACCTTTCAGAGCATTTCTGCTTATTAGTCTGTGATTTCATGGGACTAAAGGGCATTTTTCACACGCAGTGACTGAAAACAGACCATCTCATGTCTGCATGTGATTGAAAATGAATGCTTTTGTTACTTTGTGACTGGACCGATTCTCCACTCCCCCATATACATATGGAATGAATGAGCAGCATTATCTGTAAAAAGAAATAGTAATTTTTTCTGTTATCATGTTTGAGTTTGCGTCAATCTTGAATGGTCAATGAGACATCCATTAAACGCGTTATATGAAGCGTTGTTGCACCAGCAGCGTGCTCACTAACCACGTTTGATTTACGTGAAAGAAAAAAGGGCCTGATAGAAAGTTTGCTGATGGGTATTTGAGGGCATGCGTGAAGTATATCCCATTCCGTTATTTTAAGTGTGTTAGCATTTAAAGCACTAATAATAAGGTGGAACAAAATCATAGGGAGGAACTGAAACAAAAAAAGGTACAGCTTTAGCAGCCATTTGTGGAGAACACCCTACGGACGGAGCTTTTGTGCTAAAGTATGTTATACCTGCAAATGCGGGTGCCGTGCTTAAGCAAAGCAGGCCCCCGAGATAAACACCAGAAGAGGACACCAGCCTGGTGGAGGCCTCCCTCCTCAGCCGAGCGAAGTGCCCCAGAGCCATACAGCAGCCTGCGCTGTGAGATCTGCACGGATGTGAGCTGCAGGGGTCGGGACACCTGAGTAGGGCAGGCGAGGGGCCAGGAGCCCGCCGGGGCAGGACATGGCGACCTCGTCAGGGCAAGGCGAGCTGATGGGGTTGCACTGGAGTTGTTGGGTGAGTGCATCTGGAGGCGCAGGAGCATGACATTGCGGTGCTGCCAAAGACACTGCAATCTGTTGCAGAGCAGGGAGGGCTGTGACTAGCAGTCACCAAAATCACGTCCATGGCCCCCGAGCTGTGTGACAAGGAACAGCGGGAGGGGACGGGAACAAAAGGAACATGGACAATGCGAAGGGGGGCGGGAACAGTACACTAAAAAGAGAAGCGCTGGCTCAGGTGCGACCTAAACAAGCTGTCACCAATGCGCAAATAAAAAAAAGTGCTTACAGACTAATTGAAGAAGACAGTATAACGCTGCAAGTAAACGATCCAGTCCTGATGGGCGGTCCCAAAAGGAGACAAGGCGGTAGCAAGGAGGGACAAAGAAGCCTCATTATCAATCGGTAGCCAGTATTTACCATGGACAACATGAAAAATATGGGCAGGTCTTCACACCACTTCTAAAACATACCCTGATAGAGCATGCCTTGCAAAACGAGCACCGCTTTGCACTGCAATGCTAGGCAAGACCTAAAAACATGCATCAAGTCCAAAAGCACGACTTGCACAGCTGCTATGGTTTCAGATTGCTATGTGTGACTTTTAATAATTTCAGTGATTACTAGAGACACTGTAGTTTGATGTGGTGTTTGTAAAGTGGATGAAATGGTCTAGGCAGTTCCTTTCCACCTTTCAAAAAGTCCCCTATGGTGCGCTGTTGCTCGTCGGTCTTAACTATTAGATTGGAATGCCTGGCTTTTATGAATGTCTACTATGTACAGTCTGATAATAACATATAATAAGGATGGATAAGCTTTATATACAAAACATGTGCAGCCTCTGCTGAAAATCGGAACATGATATATGAACGGCTGCATGGTGTTGGATTTATGGTTCAGAATTGAAGATATACTTGATATTCCTAAAGGTTGTACCTTTCTGTCAGATGCTCAGAAGGTTACTGATATTAAAAAATAAGATGGCCGCGCCCCTTTCTTTAGATGCTGCACCCACGCACGTGGTCTGGTTCCTGGTGCACATAACCTTGGCTGCAGCGCACAGAGACCTTACACTGCTGCACACAGAGGAAAAAAATTAGAGGGAACATTGCATACAAGTATATAAAATACATGATAAGAAAGTGCATACTCATATGATGTCTTCCTAACTAGATGTACCTATATGTACCTAGCATCGGTGTAGGTGTTATGCGTTATGCCAAGAATCCCTCTAAGGTCTAGTGAACCCCATTACATCAGAAAGGAGAGAATATGGGACCACGTCCTGGTCTCAAGTTGAACACCCAGCAAGGGATGTTAGACCACTGCTAGCTGGAGCGTCTGCTTGCAGGAACAGCAGCCACTCTGGTCAGTGTATCAGCCAGGAAGTCACAATATCCTCATGGGTCCTAACTTGTGGTGTTACTGTGTCGGCCTAAAGGATGACCTAGGGCTTGAACTTTAACATAGATATTATACAGCATATGTTCATCCTGCTGTGAGTACTGTTGTGCTTCCAAGAAGCCTCATGCATAATGTATGAGTATCGAACCAGAGAAAAACCTGTGTTCTGTATACAGTATCGTATCTAGGTAAAAGGTCTTTCCCTATGAACCGTTATGTATGAAATGTAGGGAAGGATATAGGTGAAAGGTTGCAGTGTTGCCTACGCCTATGTAGAGTACCTATATGGAATATAACACAACTGAGGATCTTTTGAGAAGATAAAAATATTGTCATGGTACACTATGACACATTGATGCAGTATGTATGAGAATATGTACTCAATTAAACTCTAAAATATGGATGGAGCATTGCTTAACCCAAAGGGCATAATTCGATATTCATTGTAATCTAAGGGAGTCCAAAAAGCTGTGTTCCATTTGTCTCCTTTCTTTATACAGAGAAGGTGGTAATCTCCTTGATGATCTAGTTTAGTGAATGTTTTAGCATTCCTTATATATTCAAAGAAGGGGATTTCTATCCATTGGGGTCACCTTCAACAAGCTTCTGAAGTCTATGCATGGCCTCAGTGCTTCAGACTTTTCTGTCCGTTATAGTGACCTTCATCAAGCCTCTGAAGTCTTTGCATGGCCCCAGTTCTTTGGACATTTCAGGAACAAAGTCTGATGCCCTGGCAGGAGAAGGGGACTGGGTTATAAGGTCGTTTTGCAGTTTTTCTTTCAGATATTGACTTAAGGTTTCTGTTTCGGATTCAAATAGAGAATATACCCTTCCAAAAGAAACTGTTGCTCCAGATTTATTTGAAAAAGCACAATCAAAGTCTCAATGTGGAGGCAGGAATATTTATTTTGGTTTCTCAAAAAGTTCAGAAAATGAGCGATATTGAGCTGGAACTCCTCGGAGAAGTTTCGTCATTCCAGAGTCTTGAGCTGAAATCATTTTCATAGGGGTCCAGTAGTAATTTTATGAATAGCAATTGTTATGACAGATTTGTAAAGATAAGGACATAGATCTGTTTTTTCAATTAATATATGGATTATGGTAAGTCAACCAAGGAATACCCAGAATTGCATTCTGAGACTGTTTTCCACTCTTTTCCATTGGTCATCTTTAATGGTACAGTCATCTCCTTATCTGGCCCAGAACTCAGGGGAGTGCCATTGATGTTCTGAGTCTGTTCCAGGTCTCTTCATCAAACCTCTAAACATTCTTGTTCCTGGCCCAACCCTCATCTAGGTACAGGTCACTTGCACCACAATCCAATAAATCCTGGATTTTTTCCCTCTTGCCGCCAGGTAGATCCAAAAACATTGGTAACCCAAAAAATGGAACTAGAGTATCACCTGATACTCCAACTACAGGGACATGAGAAGTTCCCATCCTTCTTTTGTTCATAACGAATGGGACCTGGCATTTCCCAAGGGGTTTTAAAGGACAAACTGGGCATGTGCAGATTAGATGTTCAGATGATCCTCGGTACATACACTGGCCTTTCTTCCAAAGAGTCTACCTTTCAGTCTCAGAAAGAGGGCCCCAGGTAAGGCTTAGTTGCATAGGTTCTTCATTGGTGACTGAAGAGGAGGATTCTTTGGAAGGAACCTCTTTCCTCTGACATGGAGTTCAAAATGGATCAAGGCTGGAAGAAGGGAGATCCCTTAGTCATTCTGCCATAGGGTCGCATAGGTGTTATTCAATGAGAAGAATATGAGAAATCAATGGAGATAAGGAGTTTGATCGAGCTGAATGAACAAGTTCATCCTTTATTTCCTCCTTGAGGTCTCTGCAAAAGAAGGTTATCAGGGTTTGTTCAACCCAAACCATTTCGGCTTCCAGTTGACGAAAGCGGGTTAAATATGTTAAACATCCTGATATCGCTGTTAGAATTTGCATGACAGCTTCTTCCGCAGAATATTCCACCTCTGGTCTGTCAAGCATTCGCTTAAAGGCAATCAAGTAGTTGGCATGGTTGGAGAAACTGGAATCTTCTAAAGTTACTAACGAGATCCCTCAAGCTAGTGCTGGTCCAAACAAGGCACTGATCAACTATCACACCATAGCCTGATCATGTGAATACTGAGCAGGGTGGAAGGTGAAAAATACAATCAAAACATTTTAAGAAATCCTTTAATTTAATTGGGTTTCCAGAATGTTGGGGCCTGGTTGATGAGACTGTAGCAGCATCTAATACTCAAGATTTTAAAGCAAATTTTCATTCATCAGCTGTTGTAATTCATGTGTCTGTTGTTGAACAGCCTGAAGACGAGCTTGAGTTTGATCCACCAGAGCTGTGCTTGGTCCGGTTCCATGTTTAACATGCTAAGAATGGACTGTTGGTGTTGCAGACTGTCATGAAGCTGACACTCGGCGGACAGTCTTCCCTGAGCCCCACCCTCTTCAATGTCTACATGGTACCCCTTGCGGCCATCATCAGAAACCACAGACTCAAAATCGGCTCTTATGACGATGACACCCATCTGATCCTCTCCTTCACCAACTGACCTAAAGCTGCCAGAATCAACTTTCACAGCAGAATGAAGGCCGTTCCCACCTGGATGATAGACAGGTGCCTCAAGCTCAATTTGGACAAGACCAAAGTACTCATTTTGGGAACTGCCCCCTCAGCCTGGGAGGACTCCTGGTGGCCTGCTGCACTGAGAAACCCTCCCTCCCCTACGGACCATGCACGCACCTACGGAGCATTTTGCTCGGATTGCCTACTCGGCTGGGGCCTTTGTAATAATACGCGGTTTTCTTCCTCTGTTAGAAACCGAGGGTAGCTGACGGCACCCCATATGTCGGTGATGTGGCGCTGGCGCTCTTTTCTCTTGTCAACTCTTCCTGTGAGTATTAGTTTGTTATATTTATATTTATAGTCATCACGAGGTCTCTGTGATTCTTAATTTAATTAAAGAGCACGACATTAATGTTTTTCAGAACCGGCCCGCACCAAGGAGCTACTTATCCTAATCCCAGGAAGACTCATAAAAAAAACCACGGTATTAAGTCTTTTCCTTACTCCCACCATGAACCCTTATGAGTATGTTTGATCCCTTGGGGCTATTTTAATTATATCCATACTTTGACTCTAGATCTTCTGCCCAACAACACCCCCCACCCCCCACGTGTCCTGATGAAGACCCTCTTGTAAGGGCCAACTTGCTCCTATGTATCTATGGGGTTGAAACGTCGACAACCGGATCCTGCACCAGCTTGAAATAATTTGGCTTTCTTATTTGGAAGCATGGTCATAATTTAATACAGTGTCATTCATGCGATTTTCTGTGTCTGGCGCCAACCATAGCCAGTCTCTTAATATTTCTCAGAGAAGTACTTGTGACTTGTACTGTATAATCAATATATTTTGCTTCTGCACTACTTTCCACCACGTATACCCTCACTTTGCCCCCCCTCTTCACCCCTCCTTACCTTGGGCACTATGATGTGTTGATTTGTGCATTTGTGCTATGTCTGCCAATTTTACATGCAGTAGTTTGTGATTAAATAACAAATGTACTTTCCACTCTTGTTTATTGTTTATAATTTTTCCATTCCTTACTATACTATTTGCATTCATCCTGGGACCACTCTCTTTTTGTACTTATAGCTACCCAGGTCCCAGTGACTAGTTTGGGTATACCCATTTACTATAATGTAACATGCACGCAACCTCAGCATCATACTGGACTCCTCACTCCCAATGAACTGCCAAATCAACGCCATATCTTCATTCTACTTCCACACGCTCTGCCTCCTTGAAAAGAAATCCAGATGGATCCCCACATAATCCAGAAAGACGGTCACCCACGTACTCATCACTAGCAGACTTGACTATGGCAATGCACTCTATGCCTGCGTCAACCAGAAACAGCTCTGGAAACTACCGAATGTTCACAATTCCGCAACCAGACTGGTCCTCAACATCCCCACCAATGCCACATAACACAACATCTCTTGCACTTCCACTGGCTCCCAATCAGCAAGAGAATCATCTTCGAGCTCCTCACACATGCCTAGAAAGCTCTACTTAACCCAGGTCCAGCGTATCTGAACCACCGCCTCTCATTCCATGTACCACCCAGACAACTTCGGCTCGCTAGACTTGCCCTGGTCCACATCCCTCGGATTCACAAGAACTGGAGGAAGATCCTTCTCCTACCTCACCGCCAAGACCTGGAACACCCTGCGCCTCCACCTCAGACAATCCCTGTCACTGACCCAATTCAGGAAGGACCTCAAGACCTGGCTCTTTGACTGAACCTCCATGTCCAAACGGATCAGCAGCCCCTCCCCAGCGCCTTGAGACCCTCACTGGTGAGTAGCCATGCTGTACAAACTCCTGATTGATTAATTGATTGAGAGGTATGGGTGACCCCTTCCAATAGCCATGTGGCTGTCGACAAAGAAATCGCCTAGGCAGAAAGTGCTTTCCATAATTGACCCCCAGAAAGAGGAAATAAGTCCACAGGCAAAAAAACGTAGGGATGACTTCTAGGCGCAGTTGGAACTTTGAAGCAAAACAGAAGGCTGAGGACCCAACCAACAGGAAATGAGAGGAGATTCTGGAAGGAGCCAAGGAAAGGCGGAAGCGCTGGAATGACAGAAAGATTCCTGGCGTAACCAAGGAAAGACTGGGGTGCTAGAATGGCTTGAAGTTTTCTAAAGAAGCCAAGGAAAGGCTGGAGTGCTGGAGCACGCCCCAAGGGACCTGGAGCATTGCGACACAAAAAGATAATGGAAAACCCTTCCAGGACAGGAATTACATCACCAAGTTGGATTGGGAACGTCCTATTGGAAGAAATGGGAAAGGCACCATCTTGGAACAGAGAGTATTTCCTATCCCGGAAACCCTCTCCAGAGGACTCTGGGAAGAAGAAGGAGGAGAATCATAGAGACCTCAAGGCTGTCTCCCAACATATCCCCAAGGAGAGTGGCACTGTCCTAGAGAACACCCACAGACTGGCCGCCTTGAGGTAAGTGTGTTTAAGGCCTATGGCAGCCCACCGGTACCTCTGCATTCCTTCTGACTCCTGCGAAAGCTCTCGTTCCACCGACTGTTAGAAGGTGGGTGTGGCGCGTGGGCGGGGTGCAACAGGAATAGTTTGAATTGTCGTGCTTGTAGTAGTGTGATGGTTTGTAGTTGTGTTGGTTCTGTCACTGGCTGGGCTGACTGGGGTGGCCTGACAAATCCCCTGGGCTCTTAACTTTTTGTTAAAAACTAAACACTGATCTCAGGAGTGCAAAGACAGTGAGCCCCCCCCCCCCCTCCCCACGCATGTGGTGAGAAAGAAATTGAGAGATACAACACAAGTTGCTTATTAAATGGGTAAACTATCACAGCGCATGGAATCAAAGAGACAGCAAAGAGACGTCATGAAATAAAATGAAGGGAGGAAGCGTAAAGGGGGAAAGAGGTGAGATGATGAAAGAGGCAAATAAGGGAATAGGGGAGAAGATGTTGATTCATGGGACATGACACAGAGACCCAAGTGACTTAGGGAAAAAAGAACCAAGAAAGGACATATATTGGAAAAAGAAGGATGGAAGGATAGGGAATAAAAGAGAGATTCAAGGGAGGCAGTGAAAACACGAAATGTCGGAGAGCAAAAAAAGAGAATCTTAAGAAGGAGATATGAAATAAATAACTGAAGGGCTCCAGTTACGAAAAGAGTGACCGGGTGCAAGATAGTTCATAAAATAAAACAGATTTTAAAGAGAGGCCAAATAGCAAACAAAGGGAGACCATGAAGCTAAATAGAGAACGAACAGAGGCTAGGAGATAAAAGGCTCCACAGACATGAAACGAAAGCAGATCAGCTAGGGGGGGGGGTGGGGGGGTGTCAAAGGCAGCCCCAAGAGAAGCCGGGGTACACGTGACAGAGTAACGAGAGGCTGAGACACTAGAGAGTGAACCACAAGCGGTCCTGGAAACTAAGAGCGAGTCAGGAAGGTCAGTGAATATAAGAGAAAAATCAAGCAGAATGCCAAAAAAAAGAAAATTAAGAGAAGCTTTGGATACATTCTGCACTGCTCGCACTCTATTACGAGTTCTAAACTCACATCAGAAATATTTGTCCTAGTAAAACAAAACAACTGAAGGAAAATCAAACAGAGGGTGAGGGAGGCTTTAAATAAAACAGTTCAGTCGTTCCTGGAGAACCTACCAGGAATCCCGCACCCTGGGTTTGGCAGGGCTCCGTCCTAACCACAGTGTGCGAGACAAACTATCCCAGCACGCCCTTTTACAATACACACTTCAACCTTGTGTTGCAATGAGGTATGGAAGAGTGGGGGGGGGGGGTGCATTTTCAAAATACACAGGAGTTTTTCAGCATTGATTCTATATAAAGACTCCCACAGTCTCGGACGGGGACTCTGACACGAGGGACGGTATACAGAGAGCTAGAAGAAGAGGCCGGCATATGAGCCAGGAAACCCAGGCTGAGAGGGGAGCACACCAATGTCAACATGAGCGCCTCCGATCCTTCCAAGGAGACCCCCCCTTCATTCAACCCTGGATATCCCCCAGTGTATGGAGCTGGACCCATGCCTGGTGTCAATGCGGGGTATACCAGCCCACCCTACAACTCAAGTTACCCCTACGGGCACAGCGCAGTGGTGACGACTCAGCCAATGGTGATTGTGGCCCCGGCGCGTGCCTACGAGACGGACTACCTGGGTTACTCGATATTCACTATGCTCTGCTGCTGCCTGCCCATCGGAATCGGGGCTCTTATCTACTCCATTAAAGTGAGTGTGCAAACAATGATATCTTCCAGTCCTTTTAATGGGATGAAAAAGTTGGGGTTGAAGTCCTTAAAAGGGGCGTGGGCAAACAGAAGCATAACTAGGAGCACTTCCAAGAGGCTATTCATATGTAATTAAGGGTGTGTTTTAAAACTTCCAAACTAAAACTCTGTGCTTCACACAGAGTGTCACCTGTTCAATATGATGGCGCCTTCTGTGAGTTTTCTGTTATCACATCCAGACATATCACATAGGAGCAAAAACATATAATGAAGCAAGACAAACCTATTGACTTTGGCAATTATCGTTAGTTGCACCAAATAAGTATATAAGAACTAGAGTGCTGGGTCTGTAGATGGTTAGTGACTTGAGATGTGAAGAGCTGAGTCTTGAACACTTTCCTAAGTTAGAGAAAGGAGTGGTCCTAATGGATACAGTGATGTTCCAGATTCTGGGTGAATAGATGGAAACAGCCTTCTGTCTTCTTTATTAGTTTTTACACGTCGTAGTCTGCAGTTTAATGATGTCCTGGCTGTGGGTGTGCCCAGAACCACCAGAGATGGTGAGCTTGTCTGCAAGATAAGTGGTAATGGCTTTGTTATTTATGCAGTTGGTTTTGAAGATTGTGCGGGTTGGCAAGGAAGCCTGCAGGCTTCCATCAAGATGGGGGAGTTGTGGTTATATTTCTTCAGACGCTGAATCTGATGTGCTGTGGCTTTTAAGCTGCCTTTAAGGGATGCCAGTGAAGACTATGGAAGGCCAAGGAGCAGGGTGTTACCACCATCCAGATGCAAGAGAATGGCCTGAATAGTAATTTTGAAATTGCTTTCTATTAGAAACCATTTTACTTTTGAAGCGAGAGCTGGTATCAGGTGGTCTTTTTTTTGGTAATGTGTTCCTTGAAGATGAGGTTGGCGTACAGGGTGAATCCAAGCGACAAGTTGGATTTGAAGAAGATCGAGGAGCATTAGTAGAGAACTTTGGACCACAGCCTAGCAAATGCTGCAGCTTTATTATTTGCTATTTCGTGGTTTCACATTGGTGCAAATAGGGTCCTGTTAATGTGTATGCTGTGTACTTGGTGCAGTGGGTTTTGAGAAAACATTATCAGCTGGGCAGTTTATCCAATGCTTAGACCCAACAGCTTGACTCATTAGTTCCAGCTCTTGCAGCAGTAACTAAATTAGTTTAGATAAAACACCCAGAGAATGGTTATATAGATATCATTAGCTTTGCATTGGGAGACACATTTCCATACGTTTTTGCTTCACTTTAATGTTTTATTTATTTATTTATTTATTTATATTCTTATTTCGCGCCTGAATCAGCCCCGAAGGGGTATCTCCGCGCGTAGCTTCTGTAGGGGATAAGAAACATACTAGGGCATGACAGTGTAGGAGAGCTAGAGGGGATTAGTCTTGGGTGAAAAGGTATGTTTTTAATTTCTTTCTGAAAGAGAGGAGATTAGGGATTTGTCTCAGCTGAGGAGGCAGAGAGTTCCATAGCATGGGGCCCGTCCTCCCTGTCTTGCTCTCGTCACTCTGGGCACCTGCATCAACATGGTGTTGCTGGAGCGCAAGGCGCGTCCAGGAGAGTAAGGGACAATTATGTCTTTTAGGTATTTGGGGCCAGACCCATAGATACACTTATGCATTATACAGCATAATTTAAAGTTGACTCGTTGTCTCACTGGGAGCCAGTGAAGATGAGAGAGGAGTGGGCGTGAGGGAGTACGGGGGAGGGCATTCAGTGTTTTGCACCACCTGCAATCTGCACAGTTGTTCTTGATTGGCAGAGATGAGTAGTCCATTACAATAATCTATCCGTCCGATGACCAGTGCTTGTACCAACGTCTTCCTGTGGATGTCGGGCAGGAAGGGGAAAATGCGTCGTAGAAGT
Source organism: Lissotriton vulgaris (assembly GCF_964263255.1). Lineage (NCBI taxonomy): Eukaryota > Metazoa > Chordata > Amphibia > Caudata > Salamandridae > Lissotriton > Lissotriton vulgaris. The sequence continues at coordinate 209,378,962 of NC_141695.1, forward strand.
CGGATTACTCGGAAACAAGTTCCTGTGACTTGATTGACATGATCTTTTAGTATCAATGCTTGGTCAAGGCGCACTCCCAGATTTTTGATGGTCTGTTTTGGCACGGGGACAGGTCCTAGCTCAAGTGGCCACCAGTCGGGGGACCAAAGCAGGGTGGTCCCTCCAAACAACATGACTTCGGTTTTGGTCACATTGCATTGGAGGAAGTTCTGGGCCATCCAACCTGCCACAGCTCTCATACCATTTTGAAAAGATTGCATGACTGCAGGTGTGATAGTTTGGAAGGGAAACAACAACTGGGTGTCATCAGCGTAGGAGATTGGGGAGAACCCGTAAGATCTTATGATGTCCGCCAAGGGGGCCACGTACACGTTAAACAGCGTGGGGCTTAGACATGAGCCTTGTGGCACTCCCTTGGTGAGCTTCCTACAGATAGATTTGTGGGAGCCTAATTTGACACCTTGTTGCCTGTCCGCAAGAAAGCTTTCAAGCCATGCCAGGGCGGTCCCTTTTACTCCCACCGCCCTCAAGCGGCCGAGAAGAACTTTATGCGACACCGTGTCGAATGTTCTGCGGATTAACAGGAGTTTCCATTTTTTATAGATAATCTGTAAAACATCACCTATGCGTAGTGATCAGATTATTGGCTCTTAGGCTAGACTCCAACCTGGAAAAGTTCATGTACCCCCAGAGAACTCGTGGGGGGGACTCAGCACTTCTCTAGAAGGAGTTTTAAATGGATTACAGTGGGCTCTGGGCTCTCTCATGGCTGAATCCGTAATGGATGCTGCAGGGCAGAATTGAGGTTCTTTTGCCAAGTCTAGAAATGACAGCAACACACTGGCTGGAGGCCAGAACAGATCTGCTTGGTACAGACCCTCTCTACCATGGAGGAGGACCCAGTGTTCCCTTTGGAGGAGGTGTGCCCTCTCCTGGTCCTCTTGCTCCTTTACAATGTTTGCCCTGTTTAGACATTCACATACATTGTGAGATCCAATAAAGGCTGAGCAGCTGTTACTGTAGGTGTACTGACTTGGATCAGGAAATCTGCCTCAAGCCTAGCCTTCATAAATATATGGAGTATGATCTCACAGATTCCAACTTCATAAACACTGTTAAAGTTTAATCTGCTGTCACTGCCTACCATGTTTCCTTTTCATGTAGCGCTTCATACCACACTTCTAACAGGTGTAGATAACAAATGCCGCCATTAGCTTATTTGTTGTACTCAATATAACTTATCTCACCTGGCAATATATCTTATCACATGTCAAATATACGGCCATCAACTATTGTGTAAAGCATAATTCTATACATTTCAGTATTCATAGTACAATGCACACAATGTGTCATCCAGAGTCTGTGTGAGCTTTATTGGCAGACTGGGTGAAACCAATTAATTTCAAAATACATTATGCCTCCCATACCTCAAATTCATTATAACTAAGTAGTCCTTGTAGAGCAAATTAGCTAAATAGATAGGTGTATAATACTCTGCACCCCATCAACCATGACCATTGTCCACAGTGCAAGAAATGATTGCTTCCTCATTAGACATTGATTGTTTTCATCAAGCCCCATTGGGCCACATTAACAATGTGCGATAAGGACAAATTCGAATTAAGAACATGTCAAGATCCTTTGAGGTAGACGAATAGCATCTTATCATAATAAGAAATTATCAGAACACCCATTTTGCCCTTCCTCGGATTCCTCTCATGAGTGACACACTTGACATTAGTAAACTTGGAAAAATAACAATGAAGAAAAAAGGAGTGCCTACTGTGATACCTAAACTAATTTGTAATGAAAAACATAGAAATCTACAGATCAACACCTCTGTAGCTACGGCATATAACACTTATTCTAGGCTAAGAGAGAACGGGAACTGCTTCATACTGATCTTATCAAGCAAAATTACAAATATATATTTATAATTTTTCATCCGAATTCAGACCATATGGTATTTTTGCTATTCAGCATAATGATATAGTGTTACTCCAGTTTATGGAGTATGTGTTCTCTATTGCCACCCCTCACATTATTCGAGACTGAGTCTATAACATAATAGACTATGTTTTTCATGTATATGACAGGTAACTGGGTAGGTTTTGTCCACCTTAGCTATGGCACGTAAATGCTGTTAAATCATTACATGGGCCACATGTATAGAGCTGCCTACATACATCTTGGGGCATGAACACAGTAAGATATACACCACAAAATCACTCCTGCAATTGTAAGAGTGACAGATGCTAAATGGGGAATTGTAAAGTGGACTGGAAAACTAAGTTGTGTTCTGGCCTATTGCACATGCCTTGCATCTGTTACATTTTCTGAACCCTGCATTGATAGTAAGCCAAGTCTCAGACTTAACAATTTCAGGAATACTGACACACAGTTCTCCCCGCATGGATTTGGCCAGCCTATAAGAGAGGAGTAGGTTCTTATACACTGATCTCCCTATGATTAGATCGCTTCATATTAAGCTCCAATGTGACCTTAAGATCTTTCTCACATTCTGGTGGTACCCATTGCAGCCTGTAATCATCCTCACTTCACGCCGACTACTGGCCTCTTTGTTTTTTTCTCTAAACAGGAGTGATTCTCCAGATTTAGTCTTTACTTTTGCTATTGAGCAGTCCAAAAGGGTCTGATCAAATCCCCTGGCTCAAAACCTCAGTTCTACTTCCCCGTGAACCTGTTTCAAAGACTGCTCAGCACTGCAATTACGCTTCATGCGGAGACTTTCAGCATAGGGAATGCAATGCCTCAATGTTAATGGGTGAAAGCTCTCTGTCAGGCCCTGTTCCGCTGGATCCAGTCGCTGAAGTATATATGTTCCACCTCCTGATATCACCAAGACCCTGATAAGAAAATATCAACAGGGCCTTCGAATTATCAAGTGAGGGATAGGAAAGGGAAGGGACTGCAAGGACATCGGTTCTGAAACAACAAAACATATACATTAACACCAATAAAACCAATCTACTCTCATGTAAGTCTCACTGAAGGATAGCACGTTAATACCTGAGTGTATACCAGCTGAAGAGTAAGAACAGGGATCTCTATAGCTCTTATAATACACAACTTGTAATGACACACTCAAAGGGTTATTCTCAAGACACACATTCCCCTCAATTCCTAAACTACCTTCCAGGTCAATGAACCACGTACTCAAAATAAATCTGTTTCCAGGCCCAGAAGGAATCAAACAAAAGTCAAAAGAAATGAAAAATAATAGCCCCTAAAATCACGGCTAAATGTACTGGGAAACAGAACCACTTGTCCTATCCAAAGTAGAGAAAGTTTATTGTTGTATCCTATTGTTGTCATAGGGTACTGAATAAATCATGCAAACTGAACCGGTAGAACGCAGTTGAGACCACTGCTGTACTCCGGGGTATTTAAGGAGATATCCACTTTACAATCCAGAGGAACACCAGTTTTATGCAGTAATCCTACCGCTATAATGCTATAATCTGGTGTAATGAGGCACAACGCTAAAATATATCAGCCACCCGGAAGTATGTAGTGAGCCCACCACTATACTCCGTTGTCTTGAGGGAATCAATCCTACCAATGAGGAAAAGAAAACAAACAAACTTAAATCACCACCAAAACGCTACGGACACGGTAATACGCGGAGAAGGCACCCGCCGTGCTTCTGCCGTATTTCGCTCCATTCAGGATTAACATAAGAGAAGCAAAATGGACACGGTAATACGCGGAGAAGCACCCGCTGTGCAACCGCCGTATTCCGCTCCTTGTAGCAGGAAAATAAATACAATGCAAAAGCAGACACGGTAATAAGCGGTGAAAGCACTCGCCGTGCTACCGCCGTATTCCGTTCCGTAATCCTCAAAGTACTCACAGGAACGTCGGGAAATCAGAGTCACCAGGAACTTCAAGTCGGCAACCTCCCTTCGGCCAAGAGGAGATAGAGTAATTAGAACACAGTATTACACGCAACTTCTAGCCCTCTATATCCACATGAGCTAGCAGGCATTCTGGGAAATGTAGTTCTAACAGTTAGGTTGGCGGGAAGAGATGAAATCCTGACACTCTCTGCATGAAGGATTGAATTTCCAGCAGTCTCCTGTCTAAATGTTTTAGTTTGTATCTTGTTGTCTTGTAAAACAAAACCTTAAGATCTAGGAACTCTACTTCAATTTTACTGCTCTTACATTTAAAGGCTGGATTAAGGTCATTGGAGTCTATATGGCTACTGAATTCCCTAGCAGATTCCAATGAGCCCTTCCATAAAACAAAAAGATCATCTATGAAACGGGCCCAGAGGACTATGTTGTCTGTCTATTGGACAGCATACTCCGTTGCGAGCACCTGCTCCTCCCACGAGCCCATATGCAGATTTGCATAGCTGGCGGCGAAGCACATGCCCATAGCTGTACCTTGTATTTCTTTGAATAGCTGTTTGTCAAACAAGTAAAAGTTGTTTTCCCAGCACCACTACATAATCTGCAGCACCATTTAGGTGTGCTGTTGTACGTTGATTGGTCTTGCAAAAATAGTTTATTGCCCTCAATCATTGCTCATGTCTGATACTAGTGTACAGAGAAATTACGTCTAAAGTCATAAAGACATAGCTGTCATCACGTGATATCATACACTTTTTTGAGAAAATCACTGGTATCTAGCATAAATGACGGTAAACTCTCTACATGTTCTTGCAAAAAATGTTCTATATATTTGAATGTTGTCTCAAGTAACCCTCCCTATCACTGATAATATAGATCTTCCTGGGGGGTTGGTAGCATTTTTGTGGACTTTGGGGATCAAATACATGATCAGGATGATAGGATGTTCTACTCTAAAAAATGTAAACACATCACTTGTTAGTAAACCCATCCCACGCTATCTAGAAAGATCATTATGGAACTATCTTTCATCACATTAAAGCTGTTTGGTGGCATTCTACTATAACAAAGATTATTATTGAGTTGCATATCCACTTCTGTTTTATAAATTGACAGTGGCCACAACACTATGTTTCCCACCTTGTCCGAAAGGCACACTACATCATCATTCCTTTTTCTTATCCTGTCCATTACTGCCTTATCTTCACGTGTTACCCCAACACTTTCTAGTCTGAATCTTTTGCTAGATTCTGCCTCCAGTCTTTTCAGTTCCGTTGTCACTAGTTCCGAAATCATATCAAGATCATTTTTCGACATCATTGATATGAACACAGACTTGGGTCTAAATTTTGCTGCCACTTTATAGCAGAGGTCCACTCCTAAACTTTTACTGAATTGTGTGCTGGTAATTTCTCCTTCTCTCTGAAGTTGTTTCACTTCCTGGAGCAATTCCAAATCAGACAATGACAAATTCCCTAATGGGGGAATATCCTTATTACTGGCAATGGGTTCTGTCGAATAGGAGTGAAAGTATTTCTGGAGTTTTAATTTCCTCACAAACTTAAACAAATGAATTTTCGTTTGAACATAGTTAAAGTTCATTGGTGTACAATAGGAAAGGCCGAGTGATAAAATGTATCTTTCTTTATTAGATAATTCTATATTTGATAGGTTAATACTGTTTTAGAACTGTCCGGGTTCACTTTTTCTGATATGTTAGTTTTATTTGCGCTGACTGGTTTGGCCCACTATATGGGCTTTTTCTTTTCCTTTTTGATTGCCAGCTTTCTCTTTTCTTGGAGGCTGAGTTCTTAGGTTTAGGGTCGAATCCAGCCTTAAAAATTGTAGTTCCTCAACAATGGATGGAGTCTCACTGCTAAGTCCCATGGAAGCACCCGCCTCTGTATATACATTTATATACTTGAAAAATAATAATCCTGTGACACCTATTTTATACTTCATCCCGAAGATACACAAGGATGCAATTAATCCTCCAGGTAGGCCAATAATTTCAGCTGGAAATAGCATTTTCGAACGAACTTCAGTGTATATAGACTTTTTTCTTAAGCCCCATGTTCAATCTTTGAAGTCATACATCCGTGATACCGGGGATTTTATACAAAAAATGTTTGATTTTAAATGGTGTGAAGATTTTTTGTTAATTACTCTTGATGTGACATCCCTATATACATCAATCAGGCACAAGGATGGCCTTAAAGCCATAAGATACTATCTGGCACGTAGGGGGCCCGAACACAATGAACATACAAATATGTTGTTAAGCATGATAGAGAGTTATCTAACTAACAACATCTTTGTTTTTCTGAATAACTACTACCAACAGGCAAGAGGGGTTGCCATGATGGGAGCCAGCTTCTCCCCCAGTTATGCTTGTCTGCATATGGGCTGGTGGGAGGAGCTGGTTCTCATGGTGAAACACAAGGACACTGTGGTCCAACATGTTAGGGCCTGGTGGAGATTTATTGACGATCTCTTCTTGATTTTGCAAAGCTCTAAGAATGAGGCAGAAGAATTCATTGAAAATATCAATACAAATGATTTCAATCTAAATTTCTGTGCCTGAATCAGTGAAAAGGAGGTCAGTTTTCTGGACATGGAAATTTTCATTGAACAGGGCAAACTAGAGACCCGCATACATCGAAAGCCCACTGCGCGTAATACTGTTCTACATGCTAGAAGTGCCCATCCTGGGCACCTGATCCAGACTATCCCCTGTGGGGAGCTATTGCGATTAAAACGCATATGCAGCAATGAACAGAATTTACTATTGGCCCAAGAACTGTGCTTAAAGAGATTTCAACAGAGAGGCTATAGCAAAAAGTTTCTAGATAAGGCCCTCTCAAAAAGCAACGCAGTTACTAGAGAGGAATTAGTAACATCAAAACAGAGTGATGTAACCAAGAGTAAGTCAGATGACAATTTTAGATTCATTTTAAGGTTTAACAAACCAGAAGGTGCTGTCCGAAAGATAATTAAAACAGGATCTCATCATAGTCAAAACAGTTCCCCAACACCCGGCAATAACATACCGCCATGGAAAATCTATGAAAGACACTCTGGTTAAAAATTATCCTTGTGGACCCCTGACCAAGAATAAATGGCTGTCACAACATACTGGCTTCATCAAATGTAAGACCTGTAAAACGTGCCAGTACGGGGTATTGATAACTAAATATAAAACGCCCTTTAGTGAAAGAGAGATCGTTATCGACAAGGCACTACATTGTAAAACAGAACATGTAATCTATGTACTAGTGTGTCCCTGTAAATTGAAATATGTTGGGAGCACTGTACTACAAGGCCATAAAAGAGTGTTACAGCACATAAGAGCGATTAAAAACAACGACCTTTCATATCCGGTGGCACGCCACTTTAATGAAATACACAATGGGGATCCGAAGGAGCTACGTTACTAGCTATTAGATTCAGTCCCCATATCAAAGAGGGGAGAGGACCGAACAAAGGCCCTTCGAAAATTGGAGATGCAGTACATTCTGAATTTAGACATCAAGCACCCGGGACGCTTGAATGCCACAGAGGAATTATGGTCTAGCCTTGAAACATAAGTTTGTCCATAATGGGAATATATATCCGAGTGATAAGATCAAATCATGAACCTTGGTTAAATAGAAAGGTGACTGTGGCGTATGTACAGGTGTTGAATTTTATATATTTAATTTTGGAGTGTATATATATATGTATATTTATATTGATAATTATGTATTTATTCAACTAACTTTTAGTGAGATATATATATATATATATATATATATATATATATATATATATATAGATATATATATACAAATTGTATATTTATTGTCGCACAGTTTACATATGCTCACATAGTCCTAGACTATATCCCCGGTTCTACCATATATAAGCTCATTAAATTTGTCCAGCACTTTATTAAATGAACAAGATGAACATTTTTATGTATATATAGAAATTCGAAATATTTGTTGAAGAGTAGTAAGCCTATATTTTACAGGCTTTTCTCTTTTCTTTTCTTTTCTTTCTTTCTCCCTTTAGATCTGTAAAACAGTATTTGAACGAGAATATCAACAGAGCAGCTGCTCCCTGCCTCAAATTTTTACATTTTCAAATTTTACACTGGGTTTTACACAGTTCACATTAAAATCACATTTTAATATATACAACAATGATCTTTTTTACAAAAAGTCCCAGTACATTTGATTGTATATATTAGTATGAAAAATGCTTAATTTATTACATTTTGGGCGGATGAGGAGACAACCATAATTGACACTAACTGCATATATACAGACTATGATGATTTCCATGTCTGAAACAAAAATCAATAAAACTCGAGATACACATATGTATATATATATATAATTTTATGTATATTGTATAGCAGTTTTAGTTGGAATCTAAAAGCATTTAAGCATCAATTTTGTTTTGTAACCATCATTACAAAAAGAAAACTATGTACAGGAAGACAATCATTGCACTATTGTTTAAAATTCACTGTTTTGGACTAGCACTTTAAAGGTATAAGTCACATGGTATATGCATAGAAAAAACCATGGGGCGCGTTTGCACAGTGGTGAAGGTAGGGGGCGGGGCGTAAGGTGATATGTGTGAATGCACGCCCTGTGGCGTGTTTTAAGTTGGGAAATTAATTCCTCTTCAATCCAGAGGTCCCCTAGGAGTCAACTAGCCCACCAGGTACCTCCAGTAAGCTCCACAGAGCTGTGTTGCAGAGTGTTGTAAAAAGGGCGTGGCCTCTGAATACTTCTCTGCAATGCAGCTCCCTGGCGCATACTGGAGGTACCTGGTGGGCTTTTTGGCCCCCAGGGAACCACAACATTGAAGAGGAATTCATTCTCCAACTTAAAACGCGCCATAGGGTGTGTCTGCACACATGTCACCGCAGGCCCTGCCCCCTTCCTTCACCATTGTACAAATATTCCTCTAAAATCAGTCGAACTACGAATTCCGATTTACTCACCTGTTATCAGGAGAGAACTCAGTGCTGCACCTTTTAGCCCAGCACTGACCCTGAAAAGTAATTCTATGCGTAATTACCAGTAGCTTGTATTTCCTTCCATAGGAACCCATTGTGTGGTTTTCAGCAGAAAAGTTTCTAAGTGTCTATTTTAACCCCTTCCATGCTAATGACAAGGTCAGCTCGTCATGGGTGTTACCTGCGCTGTGCTTATGACGAGCTGACCTTGTCATGAACAATGGGGAATGAGGATCTGCAGCACCCAGCGGGAAAACCCTTAGCAGCCAAGGTGTTAACATACTAAAAATATTCCTTAAAAATTGCCTGTATGACTTAAACGTATTCTTTCGACTGTTTACAAGAGATGCAGCCGTGCTGGATCCAGGATCCACCACTGAGTAAGAAAAAGTAACATTAACACTACTTACCTGATAAATGAATTTCCTCCCATAGGATAACATTGGTGGTTCTATGTGAAAAATGTTTTGTGTCAACTTTTAAAATACAATAATATTCCTTAAAAATCATTACTGTAACCAAAACGTTTTTACTCAACTGTTTACAGGAGATATCCCAGGCCTGAATCTAGGATCTAGTCTTGTGGTTTGAAAAGTAATCCAAAAAGGAACTAATTGCATTTAACTAGAAATTCACATTGAGCTCAATGTTGCATTGTGTATGAAATTGTTTTGTGCATTACAACAACTGTAACTACTGTACTTAAAAGTCTATTGCCTATTTGAAAAGTATTTAAACTAAAGTAATTCATTCTGAGAAAGTATATTTGTAATGTAATGTATATATATAATACTTATTTAAATATCGAACCAAACCACATTCACTGGATGATGTCATCAGTTACAGTGTCATGAATGATGTAACATGTGACATCATCCGCAGTGGATTGCGGGCGCACAAGTTATAGTTATAGTTATTACAACTAACTATAACGGGGTAATTTTAATGGTTTTGTACGAGTGAAATGTCCAACTAACTATAACACCCCTAAAACCTATGTTTTTTTAATTGAATATATATATATATATTGCTCACTGTAGTCGAGTCCCCGAACCTGCAAACATCCTGAGCAAATGCGGTGAGACGTCGATGGGGGCCGGGGAGAAGACCTTGTGATTTGCAGCGACACTGGGCTATTTTCAGAACTGCACCACACATGCTTCCTTTATTAATCACCAGCACTCACTATGAGTTTTCATGGGGCATAATGGAAAAGCTTACCTGGAGGCCGGATTGGTGCACTCTGGGAGCTGTGGTCTGCCGATGGAGACTACGAAAGGGCGTTCCTACAACTAATTGCTTTGCTGGGTTTCCACCAATAGAGACTTTATGGATGACTTTAAAGGAGGCGGTGACAGTTCGCAGTGTAATAGGCATCTGAAGAAGACATTTTGTCGAAACGCGTCATGCCTACTGTGTGAAATTAAAGTGGTTCTTCCTGGTCCCCTGGTGTGTCCCTTCGGTTTCTTTGGTGTGGAGAGAGGCCGTTTTTCGAACATTTTGCACGCTTGCCCAGGGCGTGCTGAAGGGACCCGTCTTGTTAAAACAGGACAACGGCAACATGGGTACTGACTGCGCAGCTGTGCAGTCGAAATTTTCACTGAGGGATCGGTATGCTGTGGCCCCCGCATCCAGGTATTGCAGAAGTTCACTGCAAATTGTGGTCCGTCACTGAACGGAAGGACGTTGCTCACTGTAGTCGAGTCCCCGAACCAGCAAACATCCTGAGCAAATGCGGTGAGACGTCGATGGGGGCCTGGGAGAAGACCTTGTGATTTGCAGAGACACTGGGCTATTTTCAGAACTGCACCACACACGCTTCCTTTATTAATCACCAGCACTCACTATGAGTTTTCATGGGGCATAATGGAAAAGCTTACCTGGAGGCCGGATTGGTGCACTCTGGGAGCCGTGGTCTGCCGATGGAGACTACGAAAGGGCGTTCCTACAACTAAGTGCTTTGCTGGGTTTCCACCAATGGAGACTTTATGGATGACTTTAAAGGAGGCGGTGACAGTTCGCAGTGTAATAGGCATCTGAAGAAGACATTTTGTCGAAATGCGTCATGCCTACTGTGTGAAATTAAAGTGGTTCTTCCTGGTCCCCTGGTGTGCCCCTTCGGTTTCTTTGGTGTGGAGAGAGGCCGCTTTTCGAACATTTTGCACGCTTGCCCAGGGCGTGCTGAAGGGACCCGTCTTGTTAAAACAGGACAACGGCAACATGGGTACTGACTGCGCAGCTGTGCCGTCGAAATTTTCACTGAGGGATCGGTATGCTGTGGCCCCCGCATCCAGGTATTGCAGAAGTTCGCTGCAAATTGTGGTCCTTCACTGACCGGAAGGACGTTGCTCACTGTAGTCGAGTCCCCGAACCTGCAAACATCCTGAGCAAATGCGGTGAGACGTCGATGGGGGCCGGGGAGAAGACCTTGTGATTTGCAGAGACACTGGGCTACTTTCAGAACTGCACCACACACGCTTCCTTTATTAATCACCAGCACTCACTATGAGTTTTCATGGGGCATAATGGAAAAGCTTACCTGGAGGCCGGATTGGTGCACTCTGGGAGCCGTGGTCTGCCGATGGAGACTACGAAAGGGCGTTCCTACAACTAATTGCTTTGCTGGGTTTCCACCAATGGAGACTTTATGGATGACTTTAAAGGAGGCGGTGACAGTTCGCAGTGTAATAGGCATCTGAAGAAGACATTTTGTCGATACGCGTCATGCCTACTGTGTGAAATTAAAGTGGTTCTTCCTGGTCCCCTGGTGTGTCCCTTCGGTTTCTTTGGTGTGGAGAGAGGCCGTTTTTTGAACATTTTGCACGCTTGCCCAGGGCATGCTGAAGGGACCAGTCTTGTTAAAACAGGACAACGGCAACATGGGTACTGACTGCGCAGCTGTGCAGTCGAAATTTTTACTGAGGGATCGGTATGCTGTGGCCCCGCATCCAGGTATTGCAGAAGTTCGCTGCAAATTGTGGTCCGTCACTGAACGGAAGGACGTTGCTCACTGTAGTCGAGTCCCCGAACCTGCAAACATCCTGAGCAAATGCGGTAAGACGTCGATGGGGGCCGGGGAGAAGACCTTGTGATTTGCAGAGACACTGGGCTATTTTCAGAACTGCACCACACACGCTTCCTTTATTAATCACCAGCACTCACTAAGAGTTTTCATGGGGCATAATGGAAAAGCTTACCTGGAGGCCGGATTGGTGCACTCTGGGAGCCGTGGTCTGCCGATGGAGACTACGAAAGGGCATTCCTACAACTAATTGCTTTGCTGGGTTTCCACCAATGGAGACTTTATGGATGACTTTAAAGGAGGCGGTGACAGTTCGCAGTGTAATAGGCATCTGAAGAAGACATTTTGTCGAAACGCGTCCTGCCTACTGTGTGAAATTAAAGTCGTTCTTCCTGGTCCCCTGGTGTGTCCCTTCGGTTTCTTTGGTGTGGAGAGAGGCCGTTTTTCGAACATTTTGCACGCTTGCCCAGGGCGTGCTGAAGGGACCCGTCTTGTTAAAACAGGACAACGGCAACATGGGTACTGACTGCGTAGCTGTGCAGTCGAAATTTTCACTGAGGGATCGGTATGCTGTGGCCCCCGCATCCAGGTATTGCAGAAGTTCGCTGCAAATTGTGGTCCGTCACTGAACGGAAGGACGTTGCTCACTGTAGTCGAGTCCCCGAACCTGCAAACATCCTGAGCAAATGCGGTGAGACGTCGATGGGGGCCGGGGAGAAGACCTTGTGATTTGCAGAGACACTGGGCTATTTTCAGAACTGCACCACACACGCTTCCTTTATTAATCACCAGCACTCACTATGAGTTTTCATGGGGCATAATGGAAAAGCTTACCTGGAGGCCGGATTGGTGCACTCTGGGAGCCGTGGTCTGCCGATGGAGACTACGAAAGGGCGTTCCTACAACTAATTGCTTTGCTGGGTTTCCACCAATGGAGACTTTATGGATGACTTTAAAGGAGGCGGTGACAGTTCGCAGTGTAATAGGCATCTGAAGAAGACATTTTGTCGATACGCGTCATGCCTACTGTGTGAAATTAAAGTGGTTCTTCCTGGTCCCCTGGTGTGTCCCTTCGGTTTCTTTGGTGTGGAGAGAGGCCGTTTTTCGAACATTTTGCACGCTTGCCCAGGGCGTGCTGAAGGGACCCGTCTTGTTAAAACAGGACAACGGCAACATGGGTACTGACTGCGCAGCTGTGAGTCGAAATTTTCACTGAGGGATCGGTATGCTGTGGCCCCCGCATCCAGGTATTGCAGAAGTTCGCTGCAAATTGTGGTCCGTCACTGAACGGAAGGACGTTGCTCTCTGTAGTCGAGTCCCCGAACCTGCAAACATCCTGAGCAAATGCGGTGAGACGTCGATGGGGGCCGGGGAGAAGAACTTGTGATTTGCAGAGACACTGGGCTATTTTCAAAACTGCACCACACACGCTTCCTTTATTAATCACCAGCACTCACTATGAGTTTTCATGGGGCATAATGGAAAAGCTTACCTGGAGGCCGGATTGGTGCACTCTGGGAGCCGTGGTCTGCCGATGGAGACTACGAAAGGGCGTTCCTACAACTAATTGCTTTGCTGGGTTTCCACCAATGGAGACTTTCTGGATGACTTTAAAGGAGGCGGTGACAGTTCGCAGTGTAATAGGCATCTGAAGAAGACATTTTGTCGAAACGCGTCATGCCTACTGTGTGAAATTAAAGTGGTTCTTCCTGGTCCCCTGGTGTGTCCCTTCGGTTTCTTTGGTGTGGAGAGAGGCCGTTTTTCGAACATTTTGCACGCTTGCCCAGGGCGTGCTGAAGGGACCCGTCTTGTTAAAACAGGACAACGGCAACATGGGTACTGACTGCGCAGCTGTGCAGTCGAAATTTTCACTGAGGGATCGGTATGCTGTGGCCCCCGCATCCAGGTATTGCAGAAGTTCGCTGCAAATTGTGGTCCGTCACTGAACGGAAGGACGTTGCTCACTGTAGTCGAGTCCCCGAACCTGCAACCATCCTGAGCAAATGCGGTGAGACGTCGATGGGGGCCGGGGAGAAGACCTTGTGATTTGCAGAGACACTGGGCTATTTTGAGAATTGCACCACACACGCTTCCTTTATTAATCACCAGCACTCACTATGAGTTTTCATGGGGCATAATGGAAAAGCTTACCTGGAGGCCGGATTGGTGCACTCTGGGAGCCGTGGTCTGCCGATGGAGACTACGAAAGGGCGTTCCTACAACTAATTGCTTTGCTGGGTTTCCACCAATGGAGACTTTATGGATGACTTTAAAGGAGGCGGTGACAGTTCGCAGTGTAATAGGCATCTGAAGAAGACATTTTGTCGAAACGCGTCATGCCTACTGTGTGAAATTAAAGTGGTTCTTCCTGGTCCCCTGGTGTGTCCCTTCGGTTTCTTTGGTGTGGAGAGAGGCCGTTTTTCGAACATTTTGCACGCTTGCCCAGGGCGGGCTGAAGGGACCCGTCTTGTTAAAACAGGACAACGGCAACATGGGTACTGACTGCGCAGCTGTGCATTCGAAATTTTCACTGAGGGATCGGTATGCTGTGGCCCCCGCATCCAGGTATTGCAGAAGTTCGCTGCAAATTGTGGTCCGTCACTGAACGGAAGGACGTTGCTCACTGTAGTCGAGTCCCCGAACCTGCAAACATCCTGAGCAAATGCGGTGAGACGTCGATGGGGGCCGGGGAGAAGACCTTGTGATTTGCAGAGACACTGGGCTATTTTCAAAACTGCACCACACACGCTTCCTTTATTAATCACCAGCACTCACTATGAGTTTTCATGGGGCATAATGGAAAAGCTTACCTGGAGGCCTGATTGGTGCACTCTGGGAGCCGTGGTCTGCCGATGGAGACTACGAAAGGGCGTTCCTACAACTAATTGCTTTGCTGGGTTTCCACCAATGGAGACTTTATGGATGACTTTAAAGGAGGCGGTGACAGTTCGCAGTGTAATAGGCATCTGAAGAAGACATTTTGTCGAAACGCGTCATGCCTACTGTGTGAAATTAAAGTGGTTCTTCCTGGTCCCCTGGTGTGTCCCTTCGGTTTCTTTGGTGTGGAGAGAGGCCGTTTTTCGAATATATATATATATATATATATATATATATATATATATATATATATATATATATATATATATATATATATATATATATATATATATATATATATATATATATATATATATCTATATATATATATTGTTTACGGTTTAATAAATCCGTTTTCATTTCCCACGCATGGAGTGCAGTCAGTTCTTTCTGAGTGTGTCAGAAGAAATCGGAGCGTTGTATGTATATATATATATATATATATATATATATATATATATATATGTATATATATATATATATATATATATATATATATTCAAAACACATTAGCATCCATTCCGATGTTAAAAAGGAAATAGCGCAGGTCTCCAGTTCCAAAGTGTTTATTACAGACCCCTACCCCTCCAACAGATGCGTTCGCCTCACGGCTTCATCAGTGAGTCGAAAAGCGTTTAATTCCCCTTCAATACGGCATCCATATCATAATTTTATCCAACAAACACAGAAGCTTCTCAAGATGCACTCAACAGTGCGTCTGCCATTTGGCATCACGGTTCAGCCTGCCCCAGCCTTCCAAGTTCGTTGTACTGCCTGACGCGTTTCTGTGGCCAACGTACCACTTCATCAGAGGCATTTCTCCTGTACATATAGGAGCGATCTTTATACTGCATGCTGATTGGTTAAAAAAACCCTCATGTTTTAGAACTGTGTGGGTTCCCTTTTTCTGATGTGTTAGTTTTATTTGCGCTGACTGGTTTGGCCCACTTTGTGTGCTTTTTCTTTTCCTATTCCATTTTGATTGCCAGCTTTCTCTTTTATTGGAGGCTGAGGTCTTAGGTTTAGGGTCCGATCCAGCCTTAACCGCATGCGCGCTAGCGCAATTCCGCTCCTGTGCTGAGTTTTTTTAAACCGCACTTTACGTGACGAGCTGGGCTCGTCATCAGCGTGCGAGGAGGCTACGCCATGACGAGCCCAGCTCGTCACCAGCATGGAAGGGGTTAAAAACGAAGTTCCTCAACGATGGATGGAGGCTCACTGCTAAGTCCCATGGAAGCACCCTCCTCTGTACATATATATATATATATATATATATATATATATATATATATATATATATATATATATATATATATATATACTAGCTTACCCGTCGTGCGTTGCTGCGATCTCCGAAGAAAGGAAATTCAAGGAAACTCGTTATGATAACATTCAATTGCCATTTTTATTCAAACGTATTCATTTTAATATGGAAAACATTTCAAAGTGTCGTTTTAATTCTGTTTATTTATTCGAGTGCTCGTGGATATACGATTTTTTGTTTTTCTGTCTGGTGCGTATATCAATATTTGAAAGATTATGAGGGCCCTAGGGGGCCGATATTTTAAAACTAATTATGCCAGAAACCTTCTCGGGAGTGTACTCAACAACTTCCCCAAAGTTTCATGCCGATCGGATGAATGGTATAGTAATGCATGAAGGACAAACAGACAGACAGACAGACATACATTCGTATATATATATATATATATATAGGTCATTACAACGGTTGAACAAAACCGCTGTACCTAGAATCACTAGACATCTTAAGTTTCTCAATTCCATCATGAACTCTTTAAGATGCCCTGGTAATTTCCTCTCCCTCACACTCCATGGTACGAACACTTCAGGAAACAATTTGAGCTCTACCACCTGCCACCACAAGACTCTAACTCTCACGCCTCTCATTCACCCTCAAATTGTGTTCATTCCCTGCCCCATCACCCATCAAGTATCCACTCACATCCTCCTGAAAATGTCACTCCTGACCACCATGTACACTTGCCCCCTCACATAGCGTAAGTTCCGCACCCTTCAATTCCCAAGTCTTATTGCGCCTTCCAACACACTTGCAATCCTCAACTGATCTGACCAACGAGGTGCTCCCTTTTCCACCAGGCCTAGTTTCCTTACTCACACTTACTGATCTACCAAAATACTCTGTATCTTCTTGTCCACATTGACCTTATCCTTAACCTGAGTTTGATACTTTTCCACCTTACAATGCATCGCAAGATCAACCTCTAACTTCCTTTCCTCTCCCTTCCTAATTGGCAACCACCATGGTATAGATTTTGAATGTTTCCTCTTTCTTAATTTTTCAAAAGTTGTTCTGCCTGTTACAGAGTGAAGCATAATCCTGTATGATAACAAAAATACTTCGAAGAGCTTTCTTCCATGACAACCAGAATTGGTGATGGTATTGCCTCTTTGGCCAATCCATTGATACGCTCTACCTGGCCATTACTTTGAGAATGAAACAATGGCACCCTCACAAGCTTGACCTCCTACATTTCCGGGAACAATTGCATTTTACCAGACATGAGCTGCACACCGTTATCAGATACCAACGTCTCTGGTACACCTTACCTAGAAAAGACATTTTCCATAAAATGAATAGCCACCTCCGTGGTCACACTACCAACCATACGTGCTTCTGGCCACTTAGAATAATAATCAAAGAGAACAATAGCATGTGCATCCTTAGATGGCAATGTGGCGAATGGTCCCTCAAAATCAATCGCAACCATCTGTCAAGGTACGTCAGGTAAATATATGATTCGTAAAGGAACTACCACAGGTTTAATCACCTTGTCACTCAATTGACATGCATTACACTCCTTCACTCAATAATTCACCATCAACTCCTGGCCACCAAAACGTTTATTTTATTTTCTTACTGATACTTTAAATTTCCCCATGGCGTTCATGAACCCACTTAACAATACATCAACGCATTCTGATTGGAGGTGCAATTCTATCTCCTCTCAGGACAATGGGCCCGATTCACAGAACTAACTTGAGACAAAATCCTAAACTTACTTCTTTTGGTATTCACAGAAGGCATTTAGTAGTAGTAAAGTTAGGATTTTGTCTTAAGTCTGTCTTAAGTCTGTCTTAAATCTGTCCTAAGTTTGTCTTAAGTGTGTCTTAAGTCTGTATTAAGTTTGTCTTAAGTCATTCTTAAGTCTGTCTTAAGTCTGTCCTAAGTCTGTCTTAACTCTGTTTTAAGTCTGTCTTACGTCTGTCTTACGTCTGTCCTACTACTTTTGGTATTCACAGAAGGCATTTAGTAGTAGAAAAGTTGGGAATTTGTCTTATGTTTGACTTAAGACAGACTTAAGACAGACTTCCGACAGTCTTAGGACAGTCTTAAGACAAACTTAAGACAGACTTAAGACAGACTTAAAATAGAGTTAAGACATACTTGCATTGTCTGCAAGACCTTCAGTAATTAATAAAATGACTGTATTCCCGCCTCCTATTTACCCTTGGTGCACTCCTGCGCCACTCTTCTTTGCTGCCTTCTGTCTCGTCGTGGTGCTGATGCCTCACTCCTTTTCAATGCTAAGGAGCACCAGTAAAGTACAATGTGCTTACACTAGATAAACATATGTTCCTCCGGGGCGCTAGGTGGCGGGTGACCAAGATGGCCACACACCAGTAAGGCTCCTGCCAAGCCGGGTGGACATACAGTCATCATCCCTATCCTGAGAGGTACAAAAGGCCATAGCTGAATATAAATGACTACTGGAGCTGTTGACAATACCTGTAGTGTGATTAATAAGTGGCGGGAGCAGATTGTCAAGGAGCGGAGACAGGAGAGATCATGAGCCGAGGGCAAGGTTGGAAGTCTGGAGCCGAGTAGCGGCGGCAGAACTCAGAAAAGTCCGTGGTCGGGTGGGCAACTGAAAGCCCGGCCTTCGTGACAGCAGCAGTGTGGATTACAACTGGGCTAAGTCTCTGCGGCTGGGATATTCGGGACAGCGAACTGATACATTCCCCCGAGGTGAGCGATAACGGGGACGGAAAGCGGCGTGAGCATTGAACCAATGCTGCGGCAAATGATGGCCTATGGGAAGGACTGGAAGGAGAAACAGCGTGAGTCTTGATTGCCGGTAGGGCACCAGAGTGAGTGCTGATTGGGAACTGACGATGGTGCTCACGGGGGGCGCCTTATAGGACCAGAGTGAGCGATCCCGCAGCGCACAGTGC
This sequence comes from Lissotriton vulgaris, assembly GCF_964263255.1. Lineage (NCBI taxonomy): Eukaryota > Metazoa > Chordata > Amphibia > Caudata > Salamandridae > Lissotriton > Lissotriton vulgaris. Next base: position 209,397,965 of record NC_141695.1, read on the forward strand.
CTCACTAGCGCACCGAATAGCACACCACTATATCTTACGTGTCCGGGAGGCATAGACGCCATCTTAACAATCTGTCATGATTGGGGACACACGTGGGGCCTTGTCATGACACAGAACCCTGCCTGCACATGAATACCCTCAACCCTGCGTGTCTAAGTCCTGGAGAAGAGTGCTATACATATTGCCCTTGGAGTGGCTTCTAGCGGGCTTTGACCGGTCTGTTTCCAGTATTGGGGAGAGCACGTGGCTGGTACAGGGGACGGCCATTTCAGAGCGCAGAGGAACAGCGAGAGTCCTAACAGCTGATGGGAATCAGCGTGAGTGTTAGTAGTAATCTTGAGATACCGGACACGGGGAGGAATCCATAGAAACATAGCACGCGATCCTGTGGTGCAAGGTGCCTCATCACAGCAGCAAATAGTTAAACATTGCAGCTAATACAGATGAGAGGAACGGATGCCATTATAGCAATCTGTCACGAATGGACCTGGTCTGGGCACAGCAGGTTGCCTGAACATTAACACCCTCAACTGTGTGGTTCTGAATACAGGGGTTTAGAGACATGTATGACGCTGAGGGTGTGGATTCTAGTGCGCCCTGCACAGACAGGTTAACATATTGGAGATATCACGTAGCTGGCACTGAAGGCGGTCATCTGAAGACGTAGAGTGGAGGGATGCACATGGACAGAAATCTTGTGTGGAACATCCTAGCATGCTACGGACAGGCATCATGGGGCGCACTGATACCAGGCAGACAAAAATACCATTTGAATCACGTAAGATGCCAAAATCTGGTTCATTGGAACAGACAGATTTGGATACTGCGGAAATCCAGGAAGAGGATTGGAAAACATTACGACTTGGCATGAAGAAAAGCCTGTCGTCGATTGATGCAAAAATAGATACAATGAACGCTAGGATGGACTCGGTGGTTAATAAACTAGTTTAACATGATCAACGGATCAAAGAGACAGAAACCAGGATCTCTGAGCTGGAGGATGCAGCCACTGCAAATAAAGAGCATGTTCTACAAATGGATAGGCTGCTTAAGCTAATAGTGGAGAAGAATGATGATTTAGAAGCCCGTTCCAGAAGGAACAATGACCGCATTCTTGGCCTGGCTGAGTCGACCAACACGGGCCGCATGGAAGATTTATTTGAAAAGCTTGTTGTTGAACTGTTTGGGAGAGACTCCTTCTCTGCGCACCTGCCGGTGAAAAGAGCACATAGATCAAAGGCTGAACATCCGCCCGCAGGAGCGCCACCGCTTCCAGTGATAGTACACTTCCTGAACTACCGGGACAGAGACACAGTTCTGCACCTAGCCCGGGAAAAGAAACAAGTCCCCTATGAAAATACCACCTTAGCGTTCTTCCCGGATTTCACACAGACAAGGAATAAAAATTAAAAACTTTGAGTCCAACCTCCACCCAGTCAATAGAGGTATCCCACAAGGGTCAGTGCTCTCCCCTCAGCTTTTTAACATCTACATGGAACCCCTTACCACACTACTCAGGAACTCTAACATCCCTTTCCACTTATATCCGGATGATACCCAGCTATATCTGGAAACCACCTCCATTGACGACATCCAGAGACTAAATGTCATGCTCAAAGAGGTCCAACACTGGCTCACAATCAACCACCTAAAACTCAATCAAGAGAAAATGGAAGTACTCCTCATCTCCAACGGAGATGAAAACCCCCAAATTGAAGAATGGCTAAAAGCCATTGACACCCTCAATGGTACCCTCACCCCGGCGGACTCGGTAAATTCTCTAGGATCACCCTAGACCCAAAACTGGACATGAAAAAACACATTACAAGATCCGCCAAAAGTGGTTTTCTAAACCTGAAACTACTGTACCACATAAAACCCTTCCTTCCCCCTAAGGTTCTTCAACAAGCCACTCAAGCACTCGTGCTCTCCAGAATTGACTATGGGATCGCAGCACTGACTGGGGCAGCAAAATCGCACCTAGCCCCCTTGAAAACAACCTTCAATGCTGCAGCAAGAATGGTCACAGGAACTAAGAAATTCGACCACATCTCTCCTGCACTCAGGGAACTTAAATGGTTCCCAATTGAATTGAGAGCCAGTTTTAGAACAGCCTGCCTCACGCACAAAGTCCTGCACACAGGCAAACCGGACTACTTAGCCCCCAAACTCAAAGGGGCCGGCCAGTCCAGGAACCTCAGGAGCTCCAACACTCTACTACTCATCCCACTGAAAACTCGTAAGCAAAAACCGTAGCTAAATCTTTCACTGGAAACGCCCCTCAAATCTGGAACTCCATCCCCCCACATCAGAACGATCCACTCATTCCCTAAATTCAAGCACCTGCTCAAAGTCCTCTTCCTAGACCGTTCTCAAGCGAAGCGATAAGAGCCAAGAAAGCACCTTAGATGGCTCTCAATCTTACTGTAATCTTACGACTGTTGACACTGACTCGAATCCAGAAAATCTCTTGCTCTCCTGCTTGAACAAAGAATCCTCTTGGATGCTCGTCTTGAATAATCAACACCCTACCTGCTCCTTTCTCGTTCGCTCCATTGTCTGATCTATACCCAGGTCGAACCCTCATGTTCTATCACAATATTTGTATTGTATATTTGCACATAACTGTACATGCTGTGAAGAGCTCTGATACCCTCGGGTCCAGCTAGCGCTATATAAAACTCCTAAAATAAAATTTTAAAAAATAAACAGTGAGGCACTGCAGGCTCAAGAGATCCCATATGCCATGATGTATCCGGCGAAACTGAGAATAACACATCGTGGGAAGCAGCATTTCTTCCAGAATCCGCAACAGGCAGACGATTATCTCAAGCAATGCCGTCGAGCATCATCTAAGGAGGCATAGGCTTGCCGGTGCTCCAGGTCCCAATCACCGATGTCGAACCCAGACTGAAGATGGAAGCTCCTACCAGTGTAAATAAGACTTCAGTTACCGGACGACCCCCTGCGAACTGTTTTAAACTGGTAAAGTATTAAACTATCCATTGCACTGTAACATGTTCAGCCCGAACACTTGCCTCCATCCCGCAGTAGCTGCCCCGCCTGCCGAAGCGGAGTGGTGTGTGGGTGAAAAAGAGGATGGGAGTGGGCAAGTCGAGAGCCCCTTGTGACTTTCCCACGAAGGCGATCCCCCATTTTTTCCTTTACTGAGGTTTGGTAACTGGTTGATCTAAGTTTTTAAATGTTTGGGATGTCCAAGTGGGTGGGGGGAGGATGTCCTAGCCCGGATGGACGGTACTTTACTCAGCACACAAATGGTAATGGCGTGCATTTCAGTTTAAAATGCATGAGACGGGGAAATGGCAGACACCGCACATGATGCAGGTAAACTAACCATATTATCCTAGAATGTTCATGGTCCGAAAAATCCTAGGAAGAAAAAACAAGTAATAGGGTATTTAGACAGGCATCACATCAAGATAGCTCTCTTGCAAGAAACGCACTTGAACCCAAAGAACACACCCCAGTTTGCAGCGAAATGGGCATCACAATGCTGTTTTGCATCGTACTCTGGATATTATAGAGGTGTAGCCATTCTAATCAGACATGGAGTGAACTTTGTGATGGGTGAGTGGGAAACTGACATTAATGGGAGGTTTTGCCTGGTCTGGGGTTGGCTGTATTCACATGACATGACGATTGCTAGTTATTACGGCCCTAACGCCGATGATCCACATGCTCTACTTCTGTTATGGAGTAAGCTCCAAATGATAGGCACCACTTATATTATTTGGGGTAGGAACTTTAATACAGTGGTATGCTCTCAGATGGATAGGTCCTGGGTTTCACCAGTACAATACACAAACACGCAAAAGTCACTAAAGGAATTGATTGACACTAATTCCTTGCTGGACACATGGATATATAAACCTCCTACGCAGAGGGAGGGCACGCATCACTCTGCGGTACACTCAACATGGGCTAGGCTAAACTATTTGATTGTATTCGTAGGAATGGCGCACTGACTGGAAAAAGTGACTCACGTGGCCCGTACATATTCCGATCACTCCGCTGTGATGGTTGTTTTGCAGGCCCCAGTGGATCAGGCTCCCCATGCTAATTGACGTCTTAATCCTCGGCATCTCCATGACACCGTTTTTAGAATGGAAATGGATCAAGAAATTCTGGATTTTTTTGTGCGTGATGTAACATCGGTGCCGAGTCTCACAACTGTGTGGGAGGCTTTTAAGGTCACGGCCAGGGGTTGGTACATTTCTAAGGGGAGGGCATACTTATACGAAGAGACCTACACAGACTAGAAGCGGAAATTAAAGCTCTCGAGAGGGATCTTGCCTCAGGAAAAGACGAAAGCACAACTAGAGCTGAACTGTGGGATAAAATGACAGAATATGAGGACGCTGCAGATAGAGAGGTAAACATCACATGGCAAGAGTGTATGGGGAAGGGGATCACCCGGGGATAGCCTTGGCATATGATGTGCGCCCTCCAAAATTTTCTAACTATGTAGCAGAAATCCAGGACTCTCAGGGCAAGATACATAGGAACCTCCCGGAGCAATTGAAAACATTCGTGGACTATTATAGTTCACTGTACACCTCCCGAAGGTGACACCTGGCTGGGGGATACTCAAAGTAAATTTTTAAGCTTGGACTTAGAATTAGATGAAATTACTGAGGCAATTATACACATGAAATCTGGGCGAGCAGCAGGATCAGATGGTCTACCAATAGAATTCTATAAGACTTATGTGACACAATTAGCCCCAATCCTGAAAGAGGTCTGCTATGTGGCAGTGGAGGAGGGCTGCCTATCGAGAACCATGTGTGAAGCCCAGATAGTTCCTATACTTAAGCCTGATAAATCCCCGCCTTATTATGAGGGGACCCGCCCCCTCTCATTACTGAATTGCGACACTAAGATCCTTGCAAAAGTCCTGGCTACTCGTCTCAGTCTCGTGATGGAACGACTGGTGTTGCCGGATCATGCGGGGTTTATCCTAAACCGTGCCACATCACACAACCTCAGAACACTCTTAGCAGTAATGCAGGACATATACCCCAATAGTTCGGCTGTAGCAGTCTTCCTTGATGCCACTAAGGCATTTGATTTGGTGGAGTGGGACTACCTGATAGTAACACTGGGATATATGGGGATGCCCCCTGTATTTTTAAACTGGGTGCACCTGTTGTATAAGCTACCAGTAGCCACAGTGTTGCTGAATGGAGCTAGATCCACCAACTTTGCTATTTCCAGAGGCACGAGACAAGGCTGCCTGCTGTTGTGGTTCTGTGAAAACGGGCCTCGTTACGTAAGGTTATGGTTCCGTCACGATTTTGGTGATGTCGGACCGTATTTAGCGAATGCGGCTAATGTAGAGTGAATTCGTCACGTTAGTTAGCGAGTTCAACATGTATTTGAAGATTTCGTCTCGAATATGGGTTCCATTTTGTTTAAGTCCCCATTTTGTCTTGCCATCACGCAGGCCGACGAATATAGTCGAACAAACGAAGCGGCCTGGCCTTCATGTATTGGTATACATTAACAGGGTCTTTCTTGACTCTGAGGTGAATTGCAAGGATCTTATTCCTTCACCTGAAGCTGACCCTGCCGAGTCAATTTCCCTGGTTTGATCGTTGTCTGAGATTGCCAATCATTGTTCAGGACATCGTTAACTTTTAGTGTCCTTACACATGCCTTATCTTGCTGACTATCAGACATTGTTTCCTTTTCTATGTTCTTTATTACATGCTTTGTGCTTTTCAATTATGGGTTTGTCCTGCTTATTGAGATTGGATTTGGGACATTCCCAATGATTAACTTTGGGTTGGGGTGTTGCAAACTGAGCTTTTTCGTCATGTGATACTTTGTTTGAGAATGTACCTCATTAGTCAGATTTTTGCGCAGTGGGAGTATGTTGTAAATGTGAATATTGTGTATAAAGGGAGAGGTCTTGCTCTACGAATTTGAGCAGTCTCCTGAAATACTTCCATGCTGTATTTCGAGCATTACTGTTACTGGCTGCAGCTAATAAACTTGGTCTCTGACGCCACCCAGAAGTATTCCGTGTCTCTATAAACCAAGACAGGTGAATCCAAAGACTTTGGGCGTGCCCCTGGCGCCACTGGGTTTTAAAACACGGTTATTCAGCGACTTCTTTTTTTTTTTTTTTTTTTACTCCTCATCTCACCGTGTCAAGTTTCTGTGGAACCTTTACAGCCATAATCCATCTCTAGGGGCCACCAGGCTGACCACCTTTACTTGGGTCACCAGACCTCCTCCCCTTTAGTACCGGGGACATGGTGTAATCATAGGAGTGTCCGAATCAGTCTTAAGTCCCTTCCCCATCTTATAAAAGGATGCCAGATGTTAAGCAGCTTCTCCTCCACCCTTTCGTATTCCAACCGGGCCATACTAAATGCTGATCTTAACCACTCCTCACTACTCGGGGGTATGTGGTCCTTCCACCTCCTACAGATCTCTCTCCTAGCCAGCAGTATCAAATATAGGAGGAGCCCTTTTTCCACACTTGTAGCTGACTGAAAAGACAGGCCGTCATCCCCAAAAAACACTAGGGAGGGATTGACTTTAATCACAGAGCTAAAAAGTCCTGATAGAGCCTGTCCTATCTCAGTCCAGAATTGATCTAGCTCTTTGCAATCAAAAAACATATGTATATCGTTGGCCAACAATTCCTGACATCTTGGACATTTCGGTGGGGGTAGAGGGGCAAATTTCCCGATTTTATAGGGGGTGTAGTAGAGTCTATTCACTACAAAGAAATGGTTTTTTTTTAAACATGCAGGCTTTATATGTTTGTACAAGATCTTCAAAGATGGTTCTAACATATCCTCTGCCTGCATAGCCAGTTCGGATGCCTTATCTTGCTGACTATCAGACATTGTTTCCTTTTCTATGTTCTTTATCACATGCTTTGTGCTTTTCAATTATGGGTTTGTCCTGCTTATTGAGATTGGATTAGGGACATTCCCAATGATTAACTTTGGGTTGGGGTGTTGCAAACTGAGCTTTTTCGTCATGTGATACTTTGTTTGAGAATGTACCTCATTAGTCAGATTTTTGCGCAGTGGGAGTATGTTGTAAATGTGAATATTGTGTATAAAAGGAGAGGTCTTGCTCTACGAATTTGAGCAGTCTCCTGAAATACTTCCATGCTGTATTTCGAGCATTACTGTTACTGGCTGCAGCTAATAAACTTGGTCTCTGACGCCACCCAGAAGTATTCCGTGTCTCTATAAACCAAGACAGGTGAATCCAAAGACTTTGGGCGTGCCCCTGGCGCCACTGGGTTTTAAAACCTGGTTCTTCAGTTGGCGCCCAACGTAGGGCGACTTCAGCGGAACCGGTCCAAGCCCGAAGATTGTGAGGAGCTTCGTGAGGAAATTCTGGAAGAGGGCCCCCACTTCATCAACCCCGGAATGTCGAATGTGGACTGAAGGTTTTTGCTGCGAGGCTTCCCTTTTCCGACGGCTACGAAGGACTGCTGCCATGACTGTCGCCCTGTCTTGGACCCTTTTGTGATGATTTGTAGAGCGAGACGATAGACGGTCTTCTGGTGGCGTGACAAGACATTTTGGTTAAGTATAAGTGGGTCGCTCCCACGACTTGGTTTTGTTTCTTGGGTTCTTTGATTTGGTTTTTGAAAATACCAAAGCCGAGGGGCTCGTACATTTGCGAGTATATCGTGTTAGGTATCCCCTTGAAGTTTGAAGCTAGATTAGTGAGCGAAGATGCCTGGTCTTAGCAAACTTAGGAATTTGTTTTGTTGTAGTTGCAACAGGGATTCCTGATTGGAGGAATCGTGTCCGATACCTCCGGTTGGAACTCCGACTTATGAGCTCTATTCAAAGCATGGAGTGGGTCCCATTACGTATAATGAAGTATGGGTCCGCTATACACGTAAAGATGGTGTCTTAAAATGGCCACAACATGGTAGTTTCGAATCAGATGTTTTAGATAATTTGGAAGTTGCGCTATTCAGGAAGAAAGCCCGGCCGGCTATGTTTGACTCTTTCCGCCTCTGGCGTAAGGAAGCCAGACAGCGAGAAATTAAGCAAGCTAAAAGAGATAGGAAAGAAAAGAATATGTCGATAATGCAAGCTGCTAGGCAATTTAAAGAAGATGAAGAAGATCATGCGATTGAGGTGTCAGATAGACACCGTTGCATGGCCATTGATAAGTGTTATCCGGCTTTGCCACCTCTCGTCCCGAATGTGACTAAGGACCCTGAAAAGGATCCTTTGATGTCGCATTTGTTGAGTTCACCACCCCCTTATGTGCAGAGTGCTACGGCACCTCCCCAACCCCCATTTGTGCAACCTCCAGTTGTTCAACCTACTGCTGTTGCTCAGCCACCTGTTCTTCCACAGTTGGTTCTCCCGCCTCTGGCGCAGCCTTCTCTAGGGCCGCCAGCTTTGCCTACAGCTTTGCCTTCTACTCCTTTGCCTTTAAAATCCTTTTCTACTAACCCTAGGTCTTTGTCGTCTCAGAATACTTTGTCTCCTGTTCTCATGTCGACTTCTTCTTCTACTCGACAACGAATGGCTGAGACTATCACTAGCCTTTTGTCTCCTCTTTTTGGGTCATTTAATATGACCCCAGTTTCGGTGAGGAAACAAATGCGTAGTCAGCTCCCTAGTTCCGAGGAGCGGACTGTGTTAGATCTCCTTGCTCGTAGATGGGTTTTGAATGCCTCTAGGTATGATCTGCAAGCGGTTATGGATGTTTTCCTACAGTGGGAAGCGCCAAAACAACGGTATGTTTTTGATGTTATGTGTACTTTCCTTCGTGAAGAGTGGGACAATGCTAAATTGGGACCGATTCCATCTGAGTTACTTAATGTTCAGTCCGACTTTGCTAAAGGGACGATAGTGGGTCCCGATGGTGAGGAAGCGGTAGAGACGCTTCTTGCGTTCAGGTGTAGACTTCCTTCTCAGTCGTTGTTTGAACCTGATCCTTCTGTTCGGAGAAAAGTGAAGCAGTATCCGATTAGAGAGGTTCCTCCTGTATGGAGAGAGAAAGTTGTGGCTGTCCCTAATCAGGGTATTCTGGCAGTACCGGCTCACTTTCAGCGTGTTTGGGTGCATAATCCTTGGAAGAGAGCTGAAGTTTTGGCTCTTAAACAGACTTTACCAGACCCTCGTCAAAATCCTGCAGGTTATTATAAAGAGTTGTCCCAGACAGTTGATGCGTGTGTGATGAATTTAGCTGATATAGATATGTTGGTGGGGAATGTAGTCCCTCAACCTTTGTGGGCGAAGATCCGTCACGAGGATCATGCAGTAGAGTTAGGAGATACGTGGGTTAATGTTACTGCTGCAGATGGTCGTCAAGGTAGAGGGGCTAAACCTGAGCCTTTAATTACAGAACACCCTGGTAGGATTATTAATTTAATGAAGACTTTGATGCCTCCTATGCGAGTGAATTGGGATAAGTTAGCAGCATGTAAGCAGAAGATAGACGAAAGTGTGTCTGATTTCTTCACTAGGTTTGAAGAGACATTCATTGATCATAGGGGTCAAGATATGAGTACGGAAGGTGGTCAAAGGTTGTTTGTGGATGAGTTTGTCTATAGTTTACTCCCCGAGCTGTGTCAGAAGTTGAAGGACTCTGAGAGTTCATGGGCTCTTTCTTCTTTGGCCCAGATATTGGCTACTGCACAATATTACGAGAATAGAGATAAAGATGAGAAAGATAAAGCAGAGAAGAAGACTAAAGAATTAAAGACGAAGGTTCTTTTGCAACAGGCGTATCCGCCTCGCTTTAATCAGTGTGAGTTACAGCAACCTTCCCAGTTTCAGAGAGTGTTGCAGAAGCCCGAGTCTTTTCCGCAGCGAATTCCAGCAGGCCCTAATCAGTGCACTTATTGTAAAGAAGAGGGCCACTTCAAGCATAGTTGCCCGATTTTGTTACAACATGCGAGTGGTGAGTCTGGTGTGAGAGGTCGTGGTGTTCAGCAAGTACCTAGGGGTAGAGGACGTGGTGTGTTTCCCCGGAGTGGACGTTCCTTTCCCCCACAGAATTCTATGAATTGTTTTGATCAACAGAATGTTGCGTCTGGTCAGTCGGCTCAATATTATGCTGATGATTATTATGTTGAGAGTGAGAATGCTGATATGAATGATAGCTAGGACAGCCATAGACAAAGAGAGGGAGTAGTGTCAGTTCCAGTAGACCAGAGTGGACCTTATGTTGAAGTGATTACATCAGGTGTGTCAGAACCTTTTCTGTTGGATACCGGTGCGGCAAAGAGTTCTATCATGCACTCTAAACTCCCTGGCGCACCTTTGTCTGGCTTGACGAATGTTTCGGTAGGTTTTTCTGGCGCCCCAGTTCGTAACCCGGTTTCTTGTCCTTTGTCTCTTTCTTTTGGGCCTTGTGAATTGGAAGCGCCTCTGATTCTAACCACAGGTTGTGGTGAGAATCTGTTGGGTTTGGACTTGTTGAAGAGATTGAATGCGACATTGTATTGTTCTCCTTCTGGAGTGCATCTTACGTTGGGTGAGAAAGTGATTTCTCCGATGTATTTGTCTAAAGATCGACTTCCACTGGAATTGCCTTCTCTCCCTGATACTCTTTGGGCTATGGGTCCAAATGATGTTTGCCTTTTGCAGATTCCACCATACGTTGTTATCCTCAAGGCGAATGCTAATTTGCCTCGCATTCCACAATACCGAATATCAAGTGATGGTGAGAGAGCTCTTTTAGCGATTATCTATGATTTGGTTGAAAAAGATGTGATTGAAGAAACGAGAGGTAATGTGTGTAACAGTCCTGTTTTGCCTGTCCTTAAACGTACTGACTCTTCTCATCCACCTGTGTATCGGTTTGTGATCGACCTTCGTGAAGTGAATAAGATTGTTGTTCCGCAGTTTCCTGTTGTCCCGGACATTACTGCTTTATTGACTATGATTCCAGCTTCGGCTGCCTGGTTTTCTGTGATAGATCTGAAGAATGCTTTCTTTAGTATTCCTATTGCTGAAGAGAGTAGAGATATTTTTGGCTTCTCTTTAGGAGGCCGAAGCTTCCGGTTCAAGCGTGCTCCTCAAGGTTATTGTGAGAGTCCATCAATCTATAGTCAAGCTTTAAAGACTCAGCTTGATTCTTTTGTGTTGCCTTCTGGTGCGACTCATATGCAGTACGTGGATGATTTGTTGGTTGCTGCTGATGATGAAGAGCTTTGTAAAGAAGTAACGCTTTCATCGTTACGGCATTTGTCTGACCTTCATCATAAAGTGTCGCTTTCGAAGTTGCAATATTGTCGCCAAGAAGTGACCTACTTAGGTCATCTCTTGTCAAAGGAGAGAAGATGATTGACCCCAGAGCGCATACAAGCGATTGCGCAAATGACTGTACCATCTACACAGAGAGAAGTGCGCGCTTTTTTGGGTATCACTTCGTGTTGTAGACAGTGGATTCCGAATTTTTCCTTATTGGCGAAACCTCTGTTGGCACTTACTCTTAAGGATACTCCGAATCCTCTTCCTTGGTCTGATGAATGTTTTTCGGAATTGCGTGATGCGTTGTGTTCGGCTCCAGTGTTGGGTACCCCCGACTACAGTAAGCGTTTTACGCTATACGTGCACAAAAGAGAAGGATGTGCGTTGTCAGTCTTGACACAACAGTTTGGAGATAAGCAACGCCCATGTGTGTATTTCTCGGCTACGTTAAATCCGGTAGCTAAAGTATTGCTGAGTTGTTTGAGAGCTACAGCGGCAGCGGCAGCGGCTGTTTCTATCCGACAGTCTGCTGGTCTAGTATTGGATAATACGTTGATTGTGATGGTCCCTCATGCAGTGGATACCTTATTGAGTAAGACAAAGACTCAGCATTTGACTAGTGCACGTTTGTCAGGTTATGAGTTGACGAAGCGAAAACGTTGAATCCAGCTACGTTGTTACCGATTTCTGTAGAGACAGATGTTCAGGAACAGCATGATTTTCTTCTTCGGACAGAGAAAGAAACGAAGGGTAGAATTGATCTGAAAGATACTCCTCTTTCGAATTCTGATGGTACCTTATGGGTAGATGGTTCATGCTCTAAGCTCCCGAATGGCGATACGACTGCAGCGTATGCGGTTACGACTTTGCACACGATTGTTGAAGCTGCACGTATTCCACAGAATTCTTCTCAAGCAGCAGAGTTGATTGCACTGACAAGAGAGTGTGTGTTGTCGAAAGGAGAGTGACTGTGTATACCGATAGCCAATATGCGTTTGGTGTTGCTCATAGTTTTGGACGTTTGTGGAAGGAGAGAGGATTCCTCACTTCCCATGGTACGAAGATTCAGCATGGACAGTTGGTGAATGAACTTCTTGAGCCACTTACTTTGCCGACACAAGTTGGGATTGTGAAATGCAGTGCACATAAGAAGGTTACGGATGATGTTGGTCGTGGTGAAGTAGCGAGAGAAACAGCAAAAGATGTGACGAGTCGAATGTATGTTGCAGGCCCCGCTAGATGGATTTCGGAAAGAGGAATGTGTGAATATACAATAGAGAGTGTGAGATCGATTCAGGCTGAAGCTACTGAGAAAGAATTGAGTGTGTGGAGAGAGACTACGGGAATGTTGGATTGGACTGGTTGTTGGATTGAGTTGTCAGAATACCAGCAATGGTTGTTGCCTGATGCGTATGTGCTTCCAGTGGTAACGATGGCACATGGAATGGCTCACATCAGTGTGAAAGGGATATGTAAGTTGTTGGCTCCAGTATGGCAGAATGCTGGAATTCCTGAATGTGCTGAGAATCTGGTGAAAAATTGTATGGTTTGTTTGATGCACAATCCTGGTAAGGGAACCCCCAACTCCAGCAGGTCATTTTGCTCCTCCGACGTATCCGTTTGAGGTTCTACAGTTGGACTTTATTCATATGGAGAGATGCAACAACCTAAAGTACGTCCTTGTGGTTGTTTGTGCCTTTTCAAGATGGACAGAGGCTTACCCTCTAAAGGATAATACTGCCTTATCTACAGCCAAGGTTTTGTTAAAGGAGTTCTTCCCTAGATTTGGTTTGCCGAGAATGGTATGTAGTGACAACGGAAGTGAGTTTGTGGGTCAGATTATGAAGAAAGTGTGTGCAGGTTTGGGAATAAGGCAGAAATTTCATGCTGCAAGTCACCGCCAGTCAGCTGGTTTGGTCGAATGCTACAATGGCACCCTTAAGTTGAAGTTGACAAAGATACAAGCGAGCTCTGGCCTAGCATGGCCCGATGCTTTGCCGTTGGCACTTTTGTCAACGAGGACGACAGTGCATTCTTGTATGGGACTTAGTCCATATGAAGTTGTGTTTGGTCGCCCGGCGAATGTTTGGGGTGTGCCGCGGCCAAAGAAGTATAGTGAAATCGAGTACCCTATGTTGGTTGACTATTTACATGATTTGACTGCTAAAGTGCGTGTTCTTCACCAACAGGTGCATGATACCTTACCTTCAGCTTCTATGGATGCAGGTCACTCCATCCGACCTGACGATTGGCTACTGGTCCGGAACTTTCAAAGGACGAAGAACCTCGAGCCGAGGTGGATTGGCCCATTCCAAGTCCTTTTGGCGACTCGGACGGCCGTCAAAGTTTCCGGGAAGAAAAATTGGGTGCATGCCACCCACACCAAAAAGCTTCCACTTCCCTTGCCGTATGACCGATACATTGCTGATGGTGTTGCCGATTCAGAAAGCGAGAGAGTTGTGGAGTTTGTCCCTTTTAGTGATGCGCATTTGAAATGGACTCAGTCTGAACGTGAGGATGATGAAGTTTTGCAAGAAGCTGTGCCTCCACGGTTGAGACTCGACACTACAAATCCAGAGACATTGTTCCAGGATCAGACTGGGCCTGGCAAAGAACGCTATAATTTGCGAAGCACAAGGGACAAATAAAGATTACAAGTTTTTTTCTGCTTTTGGTGAACTATACTCTGTCAGACAAGAGACTTTTTTTTGTCTTTTCCTTTTCTGAACCACCATCCGGGTTCAGCTGTAGGGTAGCTGTATAAAGACTTAAGGTTGTGAGCTGTGTGGACGCAAGGTAAACGGTTCTGGTTTGTTCTAGGGCGTTCCCTAGACTTACAGACGTACACTTGAGCAAAGAAAAACAACTGCAGCGAACAGCACGGTTAGAGTCTTTTGTAATGGATAGAGTTGTTGAGAAAATTAATTTTAAGATGAGATTGTGTACATTGGTTCGTAACAAATGTTTTAATATATTGTGTTCTTTTGTGTTTTTAAGTATCACATTGGCTTGTGTGGGTTGGATTGTATATGCTACATCACTGTATCTGCACCCACTACTCAACCTATGCTTTCTTCTACTACTGTTTCTTTGCACCAATTCTATACCCTGCCTGAACATGAACAGACACGAAGATCAGAATTTGTTAACAACTCATTCATACAGCTGTTGCATCAGCATCAGTTGGTAGTCAATACTACAAATTGCTGGGTATGTGGTCTTATGCCTCATACGACAGATAGAGGTTTTGCCTTTTTCTTCCAATGGGTTTGTATGTGCTTTTCAGACAATGTTCATTTATGCAAATGAGGTATACCCTATGCGTTCCATGAGAGACAACCCGAGCAATAGTGCCTTGATAAAGGGAATAGTAGATATTATCAGAGATATCGATGCACACAATGCTATCCCTAAGGATGAAGCGCAGGCATATATTGGTTGGAATGTCACTGGGTATAGCACTAGTTTGACAGAGAAGAAGAGACGGAAAAGGTTTCCCCGATTTGGATCGTACCCCATTGAGGCCACTTTTGTTTACGTGGTAATGGTCGAAATCCGAGAGCTCAGTTAGGTGAGATTGTATGTGCTCAAACCTACATTTCTGCATCCCAGACTTCTCCTCCGTTTGTGCCAGCTAAAGGTACATATTTCATATGTTACGACAGAACCTATACATGGTTGCCACCTGATTTTTCAGGGACATGTTATGTGGCGTTTTTGCTTCCCCCTACATACACGGCTGCTATGGATTATCACAGAACAAGGTATTTTAAGGGTGTCTTCGACAGGAAGATACCGCAGCACAGGAAGTAGGAGATCTTTTCAAGGGTTTCCTACCCTTTTGGGGTGCTATGGCCAATAGTAGGCATATACGACAGCTTACGAGAGTGGTTGAGGCCACCACAAATGAAACTGCAGGTGCTCTCAGTAATATTACAGCGGAAGTTCAGGCTGATCGTGTTATGACATTGCAGAATCGTGTTGCGTTTGATGTTATACTAGCAGATAGAGGAGGGGTATGCAAATTGATCCAATCTAGTTGTTGTGTTTATATACCAGATAATGCCCTGACAGTGTACCAAGCCATTTCCAGATTGCATAAGGTTTCTGAGTCTATTCATGTAGACGAAGGAAACTGGTAGTTGATTGGATGGTTTTGGGGACTGTTGTCTAAATGGGGATGGAAAGTTCTGATTTTCCTTGGTATGGCTCTAGCTATTCTCTTCTCTTGTTGTCTTTGAATCCAGTGTGCTCCCACCGTTTGTGATCTTTGTGCTACTACGTGTGTGCGGAAACCTGTCTCAAGAGAAGTAGAAAGTAATAGGATGATGCTCCAGCAACACCTTGATGGTCTGTGTGTGTGTGTGTATAGGCATTTATATATCGCACTACTTACCCGGAGGGTCCCAAGGCGCTTCGACAGCTGCGAAACCCTTCCTGGCTTCCCTGAGAGATGGTCCCTTAATGGGTATCTCCAGGGTGAGACCAGGCATCCCCGGCGGTCTGGTGGGGCCGTTAGTGAAGATGAGGCAAGCTAATGCCCGGAGTTGCCGAGTGTGATCGCTGATCAGAGTGGGCACCGAGGCGAGAGAATTGTCGAGTCCGCTGACCCTGGTCCAGAAACCTGCCGCGCCGGGAATCGAACCCTGGTCCCGGGCCGTCCTCTGCTCTTGGGTCTGCCGCCTCTAACCAGTGAGCCACACTACTTCACTGGTCTGATGAAGATTGATATAGACCTAGATTCAGATTTACGTGAGTTTAGGTTATTGCCTACATAATGGCAAAAGGAGGGTCTGTGGTTCTGTGAAAACGGGCCTCGTTACGTAAGGTTATGGTTCCGTCACGATTTTGGTGATGTCGGACCGTAGTTAGCGAATGCGGCTAATGTGGAGTGAATTTGTCACTTTAGTTAGCGAGTTCACCATGTATTTGGAGATTTCTTCTCGAATATGGGTTACATTTTGTTTAAGCCTCCATTTTATCTTGCCATCATGCAGGCCGACGAATATGGTCGAACGAACGAAGCGGCCTGGCCTTCATGTATTGGTATGCATTAAGAGGGTCTTTCTTAACTCCGAGGTGAATTGCAAGGATATCATTCCTTCACCTGAAGCTGACCCTGCCGAGTCAATTTCCCTGGTTTGATCATTGTCTGAGATTGCCAATCATTGTTCAGGACATCGTTAACTTTTAGTCTCCTTACACATGTCTTATCTTGCTCACTATCAGACATTGTTTCCTTTTCTATGTTCTTTATTACATGCATTGTGCTTTTCAATTATGGGTTTGTCCTGCTTATGGAGATTGGATTTGGGACATTCCCAATGATTAACTTTGGGTTGGGATGTTGCAAACTGAGCTTTTTCGTCATGTGATACTTTGTTTGAGAATGTTTCTCATTGGTCAGATTTTTGCGCAGTGGGAGTATGTTGTAAATGTGAAAATTGTGTATAAAAGGAGATGTCTTGCTCTACGACTTTGAGCAGTCTCCTGAAATACTTCCATGCTGTATTTCGAGGATTACTGTTACTGGCTGAAGCTAATAAACTTGGTCTCTGACGCCACCCACATGTATTCTGTGTCTCTGTAAACCAAGACAGGTGAATCCGAAGACTTTGGGCGGGCCCCTGGCGCCGCTGGGTTTTAAAACCTGGTTCTTCACTGTCCCCAATTTTATTTGCCTGGGCGATTGAACCCCTAGTCGCAAAAATAAGGCAACACCACAAAGGCACTGGTTTATCCGTCTAGGCAGCTGATTATTTCATTATATGCCGATGATATTACTTTGTATATCAAAAAACCCCAAGAAAACCTCAACCTGGTGCTGCGGGAAATAACTACATTTGGGGCCATCTCTGGAATACAAATAAATTGGACTAAGTCTGCAATATTTCCCCTGACGGTCAAGACCATCCCACACCAACTTGACTACCCCCTGGTATGGAAGAGTGATAAATAAAAATACCTAGGTATACACATAACCAGGGACAAAGACTCACTAATGCGTGCAAACTATGGGTCCGCAATTGATAAGGGGACAGATTTTATAACCAAATGGGTGCGACTACCACTCTCGATGAAAGGGAGGATAACCCCTATTAAGATGGTACTATTACCAACATTTTTATATCTATTTATTAAAATACCATATTATCCTGGGAGGTTCTTTTTTAACACTCTTAAGGCCCAGCTCACACGACTCATATGGGGAGGGAAACAGGCACGGCTCAACCTTGCAACACTGATGTTGCCGTATCACCAGGGAGGGCTTGAAGTCCCTAATTTTGAATACTATTATCACTGTGCCCAGGCACACTTTGCTGTTTATTGGTTCCATCTACCTCCGTTTATGCCGCACCTGGTGGTGGAGGATGGCCACATGGCCCGACCTCTCCCGTGTGCTATTTGTTCACGGCAGTGAAGGAGCGCGAGCGAGATCCGTCCACTGTGGATTGTCCCAACACTGTGTGGCTACGAATTGCTAATTCAAAGCCCCAATGATGTACTCCCCTAGGATGACCTTGCTGTGCCACCCTCTGCTGCAGATCACATATGAGGTGATATGCCGCAGGTTGCTGGATAGTCTTCACAACAGCACTTGGGGGGATCTTTATATTGGTGGACAGTTTCGTACCAGGGAGCAATTTTTTGGTGCATATACGCCTACCACCATGGACCTGTTCATGTACATATGACTTAGACAAAGCGTTAAAGCTGTAACCCCGGCATTCCCTTCAGAGCTGATCACTCTAGCAGAGGCGTAGCTAGAGCTTGTGACGTCCGGGGCTATCCCTCAGATTGCGCCCCTGGGGAGGGGGGTGAGGGAGGGAGAGGTGCTGGGGAAAAAGGACCTGGAGACACCTAGTATCGACGTTAATAGTTACTTCGATCATGCAATTTACATACACGACACGGTCCATGGCTACACAGTTGAATACACAGGTGACCGGCAGTACACAGGAGAAAACACAGACTGCCACCTTGCAGGATTTCAGGAAGGGCCTAAAAACATGGTTATTCGATTAATGTCCCTCATCAGCAGCACCGCACCCACCCCCGAGCGCCTAGATGCTCTCACAGGTGATAAGTAGCGTGATGAGACCCAATCTGGAAAACGGTCCTCATCGCCTTTTTTTCTTTTTCCCCCCTCTCTATAGCAGTCATTTTGTTATTCTGTACTTGAGGTGCGCAAGTGGCAGGCACATTGCGCCGGTTTCGCAACAGATAATCTGACCCTACTACAATAACTCCCTTTGCTGAAATTTACAGAAACCTTTTGTTTGCAGTGGCGCAGCAAACACTGTCAATGAGTGGTGCAGATCTGGGACCAACAGTACGGTTAGCTTAGAAGGGCACTAGGTGCTTCAGTTTCTGATTATTTTCAACAGTTTTAACATCTTCATAGAGAGTTTTGTTGCTCAAATGGGTGCACTTGCCGATATTTATATGTTTCCCCTGTCTTCAATGCTTGATTTTGCTTGCGAGAAAGTGTCACTCATAGTCATTGAAATGTCACTCATAATTTCACTGGAATTATGAAAATGTCACACAGCAATCAAAAACCTTGGCAGCTATGGAGCCCACTAGTCTCCCTTATGAGTTATGCTGCCGATCCTCAGCCAGCAGCCGACTTGCTCAGGCATGGTCCAATAATACTCCCCCCCTCACCGCACCCGCCTACCTTGTTTGTGAAGGAGTGAGAGGAAGTTCAATTTGACAGAAAAGTTGTTTGGCCTCCGATTCACCTGGACGTCTTGCAGGACTGGGACAGAGGAGATACCAACACCCCCTCTATCGCTGGCAGCATTCCCTCATTGCCGTCAATATGCCGAGTCAAAGGCGTCAGACCGGCCCCACTCCTACCGTGCACGAGGGGCAGGGCGCAAGAAGAGGCAGCAATGCATGCTGCCTGGCAGTGTGCGAGAGGTTGCATTTCATCTCGGTGAACCATTCGCGACTCGCGCACGCACCACACTACCGCCGCTATACAAGGTGGTGGTGCGTGCAGCGTGCATATGTATGCGTGCATGCGTGAGGCAGCAGTTGCAAGCAAGTGAGCTTGCTTGCACTACAAACGGGTCCGCTCGGCGCGTGCACGGCACAGGTGGCCCGTTGCGGTCACGGCCTTTACAATTTATTTGGGGACTGTGAGTGACCCCAAATAAATTATAAAAGCTGCGGCCGCAACGGGCCACCAGTGACGCGCGGCCGCCGCCCCCAAAAAAATGCCGCCTGGGGTAGTCCGCCCCTCCCGCACCCCCCTAGCTACGCGGGTGCACTCTAGCACTTCTACATGCATTATTGCAAGTAGACACACCTAAGCACGTCACTTCCCTGTTGTACAAGCAAATACAAACCGCGCCATCCTCCCAGGCCCCACGGGCTCAGATGGAATGGGATAAAGACCTAGAGTCTCCTGATGGATGAGCAATGGGAACTCAGTTGCACGCAGACAGAGGCAGTCACAGCTAGCAGTAGTTTACGACTTATCCATTTAAAATTTTTACCTAGATTATACCATACCCTAGCTAAACTACACAAGTTACACCTGCGGGAGAATGACAAATGTGCATGATGCGGGAGGGAAAGGGCGGATTTTCTTCTTTTGGCATGGCATTGCCCACTAATGATGGAATATTGGGTACAGGTTATTACAGGCATGCCGACCATGATAGGAGTGCAGATACCGCTGACCCCACTAGTGGCCCTCCTGGGCCTTACTCAAGATATAAGCACAGTTCACAAAAAATATCTCGCTATGAGACTGTTTCTTGCAAAGCGACGCATAGCCTGTAGTTGGGGAAGGGGCCGTGTTCCTAAGTTCAAGGACTGGATACATGATTTACCCACTCGGCACGAACATTTGCACTGCTAAGCTGAGCTCTTACCTCTGAAATTGCGACAAAAAGATATATGGGGACCACTGAATGCATACCTTCTAGCACAGGGGTCAGACATGCCGGGAGGGGGAGGAGGAGGCAGTTTGGGCGGAGCAGGAGAACGTGGTATGCTCACTTGTCCCTTTGGATGGGGAGGATTCACTGGCACCCTGAAGACTGGAAGGGATGAATGGGAGTAGGAAATGTGTTGTGAGTGACTAGAGCTATCTAGTAACATATGAATGAGAAGATAACCCTATATATTCAAGAGCTGTATGAACAGACTTACCAACCTGAGGACATTAAGGACTCTGATTTCTGGAAATATGTGCTGCCGTACCCTATAATACACTGTTGTACCGCTAAAAATGTAGGGCTGGAAAGGACTTTGTTTTAGGGATTGGATGGGGGGTTGTTTCTAATTCTTGAGACTTGCTGAGGAAGGATTAGATTATGTGGACGCCCAAAAGCTGTATCTGATTGGGGTGAAATCCTTCTTCAATGTAATGTGCAAGCATTCAATAAAGGTTTTTGAAAATTTTTAAAAATGATATGTTCCTTCCTGTGCACTCTTTGTTTTCTTTCCCTCACTTCATGTATCAGCACATCTCCCCTTCTCTGATGCAGTGCTGCATGTTTTGAACAGCACGATGCTATCAATGCTTGTAAACACCATGGGAATGGAAACCCAGTGTAGCAGTTTGCTCTCTTTATGCAAATGTTTATATTTGTCCTTTATTGCATAGCTTAAAACACATGTGTTTCTAAACCTGCCGCACAAAACTAGGCCTAACTAAATATACATATACCTGACCAAAACCCCCCACCCCCACCCCTAAACAGTTCCCCGCCAACAACATAAACATCAGTACCAATTACCCAAACGCCTGCCTCAACTGTTTAAACACCTGCCATATGTACACTCCCTCCCCCTCTGCCAGGAAAACTCATTCCTCCTATCCTACCCCCTTTTAACTAGGAAAAAGCGCCACTCGAAAGCCCGATACGGCTTTCGACCCCCCCCTAGAGCCCCTGCACCTTTGGATACCTGTGCACCCCCACAGCCCGATCTACTGCCTCCTTCAGCTGCACAATATAGAGCTCCATCCCATATCTCGATAAATGCACTCCATCTTCCATGAAAAAGTACACCGCCCCATACCTCAGCTCCGGGTGCTCCATTCTACCCAATCCTTCCTTCTCACAAAAGGCCCGCATCTCCCTGTTAATTTTCCTCCGGGTCTTATCAATAGCCCCTGGTCTCTCCGCCCCTCTCCAGCACCTCCTGGGGATGAATTCAGACCAAATGACATAACACCCAGCCCACTGTCTCCTGATCTCCAGTAAATCCCTCTTCATTTGTTTCACCAGTGCCAGTCCCTTACACTGCACCAAATCATTTTCACCCAAGTGGATGACTACCACATCCGGACAGACCCCCCCCGCACAACATTGGTCAAAACCGGCACCAACTCGTGCCAACGCATGCCCCCTTTTCCCCTCCAATGACACCTAAACAACTGCTCATCCAATTCCAAATTGAGGTTCCTGTGTTTCTCCCATTCGGCCCTCTCCGCTCTCTTTACAAAGGAATGGCCCACCACGTATATGCTCATCGCTGCCGCAGTAGGCCCCGCCACCGCACCTGCAAAGATACATATGTAAGCAGCGAGCCCAAACTTCAAGTCTACTCCACACCTAACCCCCGCATCCTGACATATGTCTTATAGCAGTCTGATTTCCAGCGTCCCAGCTTCTTAATCTCCTCCTTCCCCCAACCCTTACGCGCCGCCTCCGTCGCCACCCCCGATGCGTAAGGAATGTGTCCCGAATTCCTTCGGGTCCTCACCCATAGACCTAGGGCGTGCCGCAGGACCCACAGCAACTGAGCAGCTGTCACCCGACCAACCTCTCTCCTGCCAAAGACCTCCGCACCATCTGCACCCGTCCGGCCGCCAGCCTTCTCCCCCATTCCGCCGGACACACCGCCTCCGATCCCCCGGGACCCAACACCACCCAAGTACCCTCCCCACACTGATCTGTCTTGGACCGCCGCAGCCGCACCGCAACCTCCCGGCCGCGCAACTCCACCTCCCCCCAGGTCAAACCCAGACGTCCTTTCAACTCCACCAACTCCGACACCCGGAAGGCTCCAAAAAACATCCATGACATCAGCGTGGAAAACAACACCATCTCCGTCTGGTCCCTGCACTCTACTGGTAAACGGCACACCAAACCCTCCAACATCGTCTCCGTAATTGGCCGTCTCTGCCGTACCCATGCCCCCTTCTCCCTCTCCCAACCCTCCAGAAGACGCCCCCCAATTCTCCCACCGACGGTGCATAACCCCACCAGAGCTTGCCCATGATGGCCAGCCCTGCCAGTTTTCCTGCAATCGTCACTCTCGCCAGTCCTTTGTCCATCAAACCCAGCATGAACCGCACCACCTGCTCCTCCCGACGCCACTTGCCGCGCTGCCTTACCGCTCCAAACCGTAGAAACTCCAGCCAGGCCTGCTCATAACTCCTCCGCGTGGACGCTGCCAGGGACGACTTCACCAACTGAACGACCGCACTCTCCCACCAACCACAGCTCCTCCGGCACCTGTGTCTTGACCTCCGCTGCCTCCGTGGCTAGCCCATGGAACCTCTGCCACTGTGAACGAGACAAAGCATCCGCAATGTCATTGTCCACCCCCGGCACATGTTGAGCCTGGAACAAAATATCGTGCTCCAGACACCTCAAGACGAAAAACACGCATCAACTTCAGCACTTGGGGCTCCCTTGCGGACTGCCGGTTCACCACCTGCACCACACTGTCACAGCCACCACCAATGGGAACAGCTCCAGGAATGCAATGCTCCTACCCCCTGCCTGCCACTGCTCCGGCCATTGCTCAGCGCACCATCTGCCTGCCCAGTAAAGGCCAAAACCTCCGACTCCTGCCGCGTCCGATGACATTGTCACTTCCCACTCCCAGTCCTCCGGGGGCGCCATGGGCACTCCATTGAAACGCCCCAGAAAAGCCAGCCACATGCTCAGGTCCTCTCTCAAGCCCGCCGATAGGCGTACATGATGATGCGGCAGCGTCAACCCGGACAAGGCCAACCCCAGTCGACGACAAAAAGTCCGCCCAGCTCGCACCACGCGGCACGCAAAGTTCAAATGACCCAGCAACACCTGCACCTCACGCACCGTCACCTTTCGCCTGGCCAAGATTCCCTTCACCAGGTCCATCATCACCACTCGCTTTTCCTCCGGTAGGCGTGCTTCCATGGTCGCTGAGTCGAGCTCTATCCCAAGGAACGACAGCACCGTGCTAGGACCTTGAGTCTTCTCTGGCGCCAAAGGAACAGCAAGGTAACCCGTCAGGTCCGTAAAACTGTCCAGTCGCTGCTGGCAGTCCGTCGAACCAGGCCGTCCCACCAGGAAGAAGTCGTCCAGGTAATGCGTCATCGCCTCAGAGCCTGTGCGCCAGGAAAAAAAAACCACTGCGAGAAGGAGCTGAATCTCTCAAACAAAGCACACGAGACGGCGCACCCCATGGGAAGCGCTCTATCGACGAAAATGAAGCCGTCAAACTGGATCCCCAGCAACTGATGATCCGCCGGATGTACCGGCAGCAACCAATTTTACATCGCATTTTGCCATGAGCGCCCTCCGACCTGCCGTCGTTACCAACCTCCTCGCGACGTCCACGGACGAGTGCGACACCGACGCCAACTCTGCTGAGATAAAGTCGTTCACCGACATGCCCTCCGGCCATGAGAGATGCTGAATCAGCTGAAACTGACCCGGCTCCTTTTTCGGGACCACCCCAATTGGTAAAATGATCAAATCCGGCAACGGCGCCTCCTCAAAAGGCCCCACCATCCTCCCTTCCTTCACCTCCTTGAAAAGCTTCTCCTGGACGATACCTCTGTGCGCGTTCAAGGACTTCAGGTTCTCTGCCCACCGAGCGATCCGCGGACCCTCGTAGCCCAACCGGAAACCCTCCCTGAAACCCTGACGCAGCACGGCTGCATCGTCCGCCCGCGGTTAAGCCGCCAAAAGAGGTTCAAGTCGGTCCAGCCTAACCGGTGTACGAGCCTTTTCCCAAGGTACTCCCCCCCCCTGCCGGCCCCTCTCCCACCACTGGGCACGGCTGCCGGTTGCTGACCCTTTGCAGGGCCCCCCAAGCCCCCAGCAGCGCACCACCGGGTGACGCCTCCCGCACTTGGAGCATTCATGCCGGAAATGGCACGCCTGCCGGAAACGGCACGCCTGCCGGAGACAGGAACCTCTGTTGAAGTCCCAGCAGGCCCGACTCTGTGAGTACTCCCGGCGTCCCTCGCCCCCACCCCCCCACGGGTGGGGCGGGCTGAAAAGGGGGGCGGCGCCAGCGGCAAGCCACTGGTCATGTAGATGTTGCGGCCAAATTTTGCCCCAATCATCGTCTGCTGCTACAAGTCCAACTCTCCCCACTTCGCCTTCGGGTCTGATGCCATGCACGCCCGAAACTCTTCGTCGTAATGTGACCAAGCATTACCTCCGTACGTCACTTGCGCCCGCCGCACCACGTCCATATATTTGAACAGTGCGACCGCCCTGTCGGGGTACTTTTCGCAGTACACACTGGCATATATCAGGAAAGCCCCCGACCAATTCTCAATGGTAACCGGCACCTTAGGTCGCCTGGCTAACTCCTGCTCCTCCTCCTTCGACCCCTCTTTGGCCATCAATTCCCTATGGAGCAACTTCAAAATCTCCACATACTCCCCTTTCCAGATCTTCTCTTTAGTTGCCAGTGACAAATGCGCCCCCAGTGGCTTCGCTACCCCCATGTAAGGCGGCTTCCTGACCGGCACCTCACAGCTCTCCTTCGCCCCGACACTGGACGTCGCCGACCCTCCGGACTGCGCCGCCTCTCCCGTCCCCGTGCTCACCGACGCTGCGTCACCTGCAGCCTCCGTACCCACCCCGGCATCCATCACATACCTGCCCTTCACCAATCTCACCTTATACCCACCCCCAGCATCCGTCCCCACCGACACTTGGCCTCCACCATCCGCACCCCCAGCCGCCTGGCCTCCTTGAGGCCCGCCCAAGCCACTCCCCAACCGTGCACCAGTCTTACCTGGCGTCAAGGCTGGCGTCCTCACCGGATCCTGCCGCCTAACCAGTTCCGCTGGGGGGGCCGTCACTCGCGGCACCGTCTGCCGGGGGCGTACCTGTAAAACACTGCCAACAACATTACTCGCCTCCCCCTCCCCCTCCCGCAGCTCCCCCTCCTCCTCTGACTCCATCTCTCCACCTCCATCTCCATATGCCACAACCCCTCCTGTGAGTACCCTGCTCAAACCCACCTTGTCCCTGCACGCCGTCATCAGTGTCTCCAAATCCACACTCCCCTTCCTCCTACGCTCCGCTTGGTAATCTGAGTAGCCTAGCAACTCGTTACTCCATCCCTGTCCCCCGGCGGCTGGCTCGACCCATCGGGAGGGGGGCGTTGGAGACCTATGGCCCTGCCATCTGCTGTCAGCACGTACATGGTCCCTCGTTGGAGCGCGACCGCCCGTACCAGGCAGAGCCAGACCATCCTCTTGGCGGGTTGGAGCCGCATGCTGCTCACCCGAGCCCCTTGCCAACTGCTCCTGCCAAGAAAAAAGCGGGGAAGTCCAGCATGCCGAGGCAAAATCACCCCCTTCGCCCCCCCAAACTCCTGGCGCATCTCTCCCCCATGCTGCCGAATGCCTTCCCTGCCGCGCCGGTCGCCCCCCCACCCCTCCTCCCCCCACCCCCAGCCCCCCGCATCTCCCAGGCCGCCCCAAGCGCCTACACCCGAACCCCCACAAGCCCGCACCCCGCGACCCACCCCCGCTACCCCCCCTCCCCGTGACCCCACTCACCGAAACACCCCCTCCCTTCCCCCAACCCCCGTCTGCCCCAACCCCCGTGGCATCTCCTCCCCCCTGCCCCACCCCCACCCACTCCCGCCAGACCCCCTCCCTGCCTCGCACCCCTCCTCACTCCCCGCGGCGACACCGGCCTACTAGGCCCCACCATGACCTCCTCCGACGATGACCCCCAGTCCAGCCCACTCTCACCCTCCCCCCCCTGCCCCCTCCCCCTCCTCCGATTCTTTAATCAGCAGCGGCGAACCCCCTACTCCTCCCCCCTGCCCCCCTGCTCCACCCCCCCATTCGTGCCTGAGCCGCCCCCCCTCCACTCTCCACCTCCTGGCATATAGGTCCTCCCGTGGCATCCCCTCCCCCCCCGGGAACCCCCCTTCCTGCTCACCTTGTACTTGGCCCCTGTCCCCCCCGCCAGCCCCCCAGCCTGGCACTCCTTCTCGACTTCTGGGCACCCCCCCAACCCTCTTGTCCTTTGCAGGCCCCTTCCCCCTCAATGCACCTCCCGCCGGCCTCCCGCTCGCCTCCCCGACTCCGCCCGCCCCCCCATTCCCCCCGCTCCCTCCACAAACTGAAGCAGCGCCTTCCTCCGGCCGCCGCGCTTCTTTCCCGATCCCCCTCCCCGCCTCGGCGCCCCAGCCGCCCGCTAGCCACCACCGTACGCCACTCCTCCCATCGCCCCCGCCCCCTCCTCCCTCCTCGCGCGAGAACAAGGTGACTCGCAGGCCACTACCGCCGCCGCGGCGCCATCTGCAGCGCGCCGAAGTGGCCTTACCCGCACGTCGCCACGCAGCAAATCCGTCCTGCCTGCTTCCCCCAAGAGGCGTAGAGCCTCGCGCACACGGGGATCCGCCATCGCCTCCGCTGCCATGCAACCAGGTAAAGCCTCTCCCGCCGTCCGCACTGCCTCCTCTAAGTCCTCCGCTCCACCACACGACCCTGCGCACACAAGTCCTGGAAGCCCACGACGCACGCTACTATCGCCCTAAAACCAATGCTACCCCCAAAAAGCCACAGTAACCTGCTAAATTACAACCACGACTAAAACACTACACAACGATGAATCTGCCCCCGGCTGCTGGGTCACTGTCCCACGAAATGGTGCACAGTGACCCAAAATGGCCGTTCTTAAAGACCCTAGCCCAAAAGGAGCTCAAAGCAGCCCAATTCCCCCCGACTAGCCCAACCAGCCCAAACTCACTTCCTGTCCCCTGGCTAATCCTTGCCCCCACCCTTCCTCCCGGGGCCCCAAAATCCCCGGGGGGGGCGAGCCTCCCTCCCGTCGGCCACCCCCGCAAAGCCCCATTTGCATTTTAAGGCAATTGTCATACAATTGTGACATTAAGCGATGCAGACCATAGACTTTAAGCAGGTTTCCTAAAAAGACAGTTGCCTGGATCCGAGAATCTATTGCGGAAAGGGTCGGCATTTCTGAGAGCTTGTGTTTCGAAAGGGGGGCGGGCAAGCTCGCTATGTTTACACCCAGATACTCCTAAAACATGGCTTGAAAATATATGCAAAAAGGAGGAACTCGTTGATATTCAGCATGTCTTTTGCAGTCAGATTTGTTCAGTCAAGGTTGCATATTATGAAATAGATGTCATTGCACAAACACCATAAACAACTGTACTCATGATCTAAATGATAATCGCAGCTCCTAATAGGTGTCTAAAGGCTAAAATCAATTTAGCTTATGGGCAGTCAGCTGTTGGGAGCATTTTGAGCAAATGAAATGTTAGTAACACTGATTAGTGTTAACATCATATACATAGCACAATGTGACCGGCAGGAGATTGAACCATCCGGTGAAGTATGGAGGAATTGAGCCGATTAGGGACATCCGGGTCATTCACGACCACCTCTCAGCCTTCCATACAAATGGTGAGTCACTCAGACAGTAGAGAATACAAACCAAAATTATTTTATCAGTATAGACTCGAGCGGATTCCGGTCCGACCAGCCTCCTGAGATAGCTGCAGAGGGACTGACCCCCGTCCACAAGGTAAAGTTAGATATACATTTCCAACACCCCTAAGACCCGCCCAGACTGGAATTTTCCAGCCTGGAATTTTCCAGCCTGGGCACTGATGAACAAAAGAGGTACAGAGGGACAAGCTATCATCCTGAGACCGGGTACACACTATCTTAACTTCAAGGTTACTCAGCCTGTGCCCGTCTCTCTGAGATTCGGAGCGGGGCTACCTACAAGGAAAGGCATGCAAAAACAGAAGGATCTATTCATTAGTACAGCGAAGCTCAACCTTAAATAATAAAGAGAAAAAATCAAGGTTACTTTCTGCTGATGCAGACACTATGGGACTGAAGCTTCATTTCGATCATGGCACAAAATGGCGGCTGAAAACAAAATGTTGCCGTAAATGCTAACTTACCTCGCACAATGCTAGAAGGAGCCGGCTAGACATACCTTTCAGTCCAACATGTATCTTGCAAGCATGCACATCTGCATTTTTATTTCCATGCCTCTTTTGGGCAGAATAATGATGGGGTTTGTCCTGGCCAGTGCTGGCCCTAAGCTCTAGCCAGCGTGAGGTGCCAAAACCAAGTCAACTGGGAAATGCAGATTTGCGGTGCAGCTCCCAGAGACACTATAGCTGTGGTGAGGCTCATGATGAGAGTGACTGCAGTGACGGATTCTGCTGTGTGCACATTATATTCCACAAACCTATCCGAGAGATGAATCCAGGGGCCCTGGAGCAAATCTTAATGATTTTTTTTCCTGCTGCCACTCTGTCTACTTTACCAAAGGAGAGCTTCTCCATTGTTTTGAATTTCTGATGTTCTTGCCTAGCGCCCTAACCTATACATTTTCATCTAAAAGCTGCATTACATTATGCGTAAATATAGGTCATCAATGGAATTCTTTTTTCACAGATGCAAATTGGATTAAAACTACTTTGAAAAACGAAAATTAGTTTTAGTTCAAATTTATGGAAAATTATAAGCACAAATTCTCTGTGCATGACCTTATTCTACTTGAGGCTCTGGTTCGATAACGAGTTTTTAATGAATATGTAGCGAAAAGGTATAAAGCTCCATGGACAAATGTCACTGCAATTATATTCCTATTGAACAGAAACGTTTTAGGATAAAAGTAGTAGTTTCATTGCATTTTTAAAATACATGAACCACTTCAAATACTTTTGTGTGCTTTTCATTCGTTGTACGTCATATGGTCAAGTGGCTACATTTTTGTATTTTGTTTCGACTACCCCCACTGCAGCGCATTGTGGAGAGTGTGCCTTTGACCATCTATTATGTGATAACTGGCCCCTTCTTCTCCAAAACAATTTGGGCACTGGATGGTTACGGGTCTGTACAGCGGGGCACAGTAGACGGAACAAGCACAAGTCGCGAAAAAGGCTTCTCGAGCTAGAGGGAAGTCTACTCCGCTCATCCCCCAGTGAAGCTGAATAAGCAACATATCCAAGTTATAGGTACTACAGACCCATAATCATCCAGGGCCTCATTTATGAAAAGTGACGCATCGCTGCGTGAAAACAGCGATGCGTCACTTTTCACTGCGCACTCCTTGCGACACCAATGATGCGTCATATTTAATGTATGACGCATCATATCGCAAGGACTTACAGATACGTCAGTATTTCTGACGCATCTGTAAGCGCAAAAGTGACGCATTGCTGGAGTGTGTCACAAAAGTGACGCAACTCCAGCAATGCGTCCTTTCACATGGGGAAAGCCCCATGTGAAAGGGCTTGCGTCAGTCTTACGCCTGCTGTTAGGCAGGCGCAAGATTTTGACGCAACCGCATCCTAAAAGTGACGCAGTGAAATCTCATAGATTTCACTGCGTCACTATTACGAGGCTTTTTGCGGGGGAACGCCCCCTTTGCATACATTATACCTGACGCAGGTATAATGTGGCGCAGGGGTTTAAAAAGTGACGCATCAACCTAGATGCGTCACTTTTTAAATATGGCGCAACAAGGCGCATGTTTTACGCTGCCGATGCGTCACAAAAAGTGACGCATCCGCAGCGCAAAACTGACGCAAGGCCTCATAAATGAGGCCCCCAGTGTCCAAATAGGCTCACCGAGAAGAAGGGCAAGTGCACGGCTTACCTACGCACATCACAGATGAGTTAAGTGCCTCCTATTCATCTTGAAGAAAGCCCTTTGACCCACCTAGGCACCAAAGGGACTGTAATATGTCGACCACTCAGGTTCTTACATTCGGTGCTATAGAACAGTAGCCCTTTTATTCACGCACTGCCTTTCTTTTTAACCTTCCCCCATCTCCAACAGAATAAAACCAAGTTTGAGAGATGGAGGTAATTTTAAACTCACTCCACTTTCACTTTCACCATCTCTAAATCACCACTGTAAACACCAGTTGGTCTCCCGCTAATTCGATGAAACCATAATTAAGACCCTATGATGATGCTTTTCATGTAACTACTGAAGCGGAAAACATCTACAGTTTAAGAATTATAAGAATAGCAGATTATTTGTTTGCTTAGAAAGGGAGTCAGTGATCTTCCACAGCCAATCGAGTGACACTTCGAGTGATGCTTTTTTTTGTGCAGATTTATATAGCTGAAATTTGACCCAAACTTGGGTATTGGATCGCTTTACATGAGCACCAGTTACGAACCCAAGGACACATTCATTTTCTGATAGGCAAGGGGGGATTAAGTGATTTGTCTAGTATCACAAGATGCCGAGCCAACGCTGAGGCTCAAACCTGGGGCCTTATTTATGAAGGCCTTGCGCCACCGGTGCGTCACTTTTAACATGGGAAAAAGTGACGCACCGGTGGCGCAAGGCCTTCATAAATAAGGCCCCTGGTTCTCCAGCTCCAAAGTCAGCAGCTACGGCCGTGAGACCCATGCATTGTCAAAAATATAAAGCATTTACAATACAACAAGTCTCGTATTAGCAAGACTTTGAGATATTGGCATTGTGCATGATAATACCTTTTATTTGTGTTTTGAAAACCTGCATGCGGTGCCTTAACACTCATTTTGTACTAATAGCTGTTAACTTCAATAGTTCTTGCGTTTCCAAAAGATAACAACTATAAGTACAAAGTGAGTGTTAAGGCACCTCGTGCAGGTTTTCAAAACACATTAATAAAAGGCAAACTCTCACAAATGCTAGACCTATTGCATTGCAAATGCTTGTTTCCAATAGGGTAACTCTCCTCATCTACAGCACACACAGGCGGTTTAGCACATGGATCCGTCTTCCTCCCGAGTTAAAAAATATAAGGCTACTCCAGGATCAAGGCAACTTTTTCAGCCATAAACACTTCACCAACACACTTCCTACCCACAAACTTTAACCCAGCTTGTGTTACCCCAATCATCTGAATCTTATGACTGAAATAACTGCCTGGTATTATGTCAGTATTCTCCAACATTCTACCCATCCACAATTGTTCAAACAATGTTTTACCCAATATGGTGTACCACACACAGGAGTCCGCCATAACTTCAACCTGTACTCCATCAATGCTCAATAAACAACTGTGCAACGGTATGCACTTCCTTTGGCATCCCTCCCTCTGGATGCTCAACACAACTCCCTGCATGACATACTCATCCTTCGAGCACCCCTCTGCAACAAAATTAACTTCCCTCCCCCTGTTTTACACACACAAGTGAAATTTATTTTTTCTTACACGTACTGCACACCTTGCCAATTGCCGGACACAGTTACATTCAGCTGTATGAAGCCACACAAAACCACACTGCATGGCTTTGAGTGGCCTTATAAATCATGAGTAAGGCAACATATTCCATGGGTGTTGCCATGGGTTTTGCCACTGAGCACCCAGGGAATTTGATGCTGCCTCAGATTTACAAAGTGATATAAACCTGGGGAAGCATCATATTCATATGTCTTCTGAAGTGAGGTATAGCGAGGAGAAACATTTTAATTTCTACTAGTTTTTCCTTTTTACACATGTGCTACATTCTGCAGCACAGATAGAAAGCAGAAAAAGCCTTGTATTCATGCAGGAAAGTGCCTCTTTCTGCACAAAAACAATCCTGCCTGCAACAGAGAAACCCTTGCACCACGTTGGCACTAGGCTGCAAAAACTGTGCCGGCGCATGCAGAAAGGACAGGAATGCACCGCATTTCTTAAATGTGGTGCATTT
This sequence comes from Lissotriton vulgaris, assembly GCF_964263255.1. Taxonomy (NCBI): domain Eukaryota; kingdom Metazoa; phylum Chordata; class Amphibia; order Caudata; family Salamandridae; genus Lissotriton; species Lissotriton vulgaris. The sequence continues at coordinate 209,430,095 of NC_141695.1, forward strand.
CTGGCCTTTTCAAAGCCCTGCCCTACTCTAAAATGCCATAAATGATGCCCTAAGCTTCTGCAGAATCAAAGAAATGAAACAGGTGGAATGGGGTGAAAGGTTTGGTGACAGGCAGGCCTATGTTTCAGGGCAATGAAGATTACCAGTATGTAATAGGTTCATTATTTTTAGGGTAAAAAGTCATCTGTTTGAGTAGTGTGGGAAGGTATTTCTGCAGCTCATTTGCAGAGGTACATCTGTTTTCTATTACTGAGTAAGTGAGATACAACTTGCATTTACATTTGACAGCAGGCGGGCTCAGGCTGTGGAGGTGTTGTCTTTCAACACAACTTTGTAGATTTTGTGCAAAGCTCCTCATTGCTTACACATTATCAATGATGCATTATGTTTGCTTTAGGATAGAGTTTATTTTTCAGTAGCCTAGCAAGGAGGCCATTGTTTCTGGTGTAGGCAAGGTAGGTGGGCCATTTAATTGCTGCTGGTTTCGTAAAATGCAGTTGTGATACAGGCTCATGGGGTCCCGGTGACACTGGACCTGCTGCACCAATGGTAGATACAACCCTGCATTGCTTAGAAGGGGGTTAGAAGTTGTCAGGTTGGTTGATGTGTGTCAGAACTCATCATAGGCAGCATACTGTTTCAGTTGTAAAGTGCTTGAGAAAGGCACGACCGAGTATGTATCTGACACCTGCTTCAGTATTTTGCACCAGGCGCTAAATGGATTACATTTAGTGGCATTTGATTTCGCCTAAACTTGGGAAGAATGGCACTCTATGGTGTGTGAGACAAACCACCTGCTTTAGTGTGATGCTTATTACACAATCCCAAAGTGTCCCATTTACTAGTGACTGAATCTTTTTTGCAGAAGCCTGGTGGAATGCATGTTATTGTAGTGGCTCATAATTTCTATTCAGTAAATAAGAGGAGTTCTAATTGCTGGTAGAACTGTGAAAGTACACAGAAAGTGGCCAAATGCATGTATAAAAGCCACAGCCCCTGGTGTCTTCTTTCTAACTGTATGGTCTTTTATGTCTTACAGACACGAGATGCCAATAACAGCGGGGACGCTACTCAGGCTCGCAAGAACTCCCGCACAGCGCTGACGCTCAACAATGTTGGTCTAGGAATCGGAATCCTCTTTACACTCGCCTGGGTGGCATATGTTATATACTTTAAAATCACCTTCGGACAGACCATCAACAACCAGCATAATGGCTGATACAGAGCACAGAACATTGAGGGTCTCATTTACGAGAGGACTGCGGCACTGGAGCTTCACTGTTTTCAGGCTCCTGTGGTGCAGGCTTCTTAGTCATATCTATGAGGCTACGCAAAGCCACTTTACATTACTTTTTTTATGGCCTTGTAGATATGGATTGGGTGAAGCAGCGCAATTCGCTGATTTGCCATACTCAGTGTCAAAGATGCGTTCCATGGTGGTTGCGGTGGGCATTCCCACGCATCCCCCATAGATTTTGACACATTCCCAGATTTACAAGGATTTGTAAACCTGGAATGCTTCAAAAGCCTATGCCTCCCTAAGTTTTATTATGTATTGGCAGTAATTGCATAATGATTTTTTCTTAATAAAATTATGACATCTATCCCCATTGCATTTCCAAATGCGAGCTATGGAGTCTCTCTTGGTACATCGAATAGCATAGCCCATGTATGGTAGGACGCTGAGGTACATATGAAATCACCATCCAAAAGCCTATGTTGAATGTGGAGTATTATATTTATATTTGTTTATTAGCGTAACCCTGCAAGAATTGATGTACATAGTTACAGACAATAGCTTCAGTGAAGGAAAGGTGCTTGGTTACATTAAATACTTGAGCACTGGACATTGTGAATAAGAGATAAAAGGCAAGGTTCATACATAATAAGGTATTTTTGGGTGTACTAATAGGAAAGATACATAGTGGCCAAGATTTACTAAGCTTTCAAGCAACGCAAGGCAGCAAGAGAATTTCCTGCACTACAATGTGTGAAAGGGAGGGAGCAGAAATAGATATGGTACATTTATGCTCTCTCCTAGCTCTGTAGCAGTTGTGGCATGCCCAGTGCCAACACAGGCACCCTTATGCGATGATGCAAGTGTGTCTGTGTTGTGGTTTTAATCGTTTTTGTGCAGAAAGAGATGCCTTCCTGCACAAAAACTATAGTTTAAGGCTCATTCCTCTTTGCAAGTGTGCTGCAGAAAACAGCACGCATGCAAAGATCAAGTAACAAGGAGAAAATAAGATAATTTCCCTCGTTACACCAACCTTGGGTAGTTGCACCATTTTTTAGCAAGCCAGGGTTTTCAGATTTTAGGTGTGCATCAACATAGGAGGCCCTGGAACACCCATGATCCTCCCATGTATAACCTCTACATATTGTAACGCAAGGCAGCATCCAACAGTGACATTTCCTCTCTTACCTACTCCATAACTTTCCACCTCTCACACCTTTCAAAGATAGGAAACTGACGAACTGTGTTGAGTCTTACTGAAGGAGATGCCAGACTAAGCTTACCAGTGGTTCGGCCATGGATGTCCCACTGCTTGTTGGTCTTATTATTTGACAGCATCGTGCATGGTAATAACTAGTCTGATGGAGCCTAATTCCCTTAGGTGTCTCCTTCTGCCCTTGGGCAACATAACCTTTCGGGCTGCATAATGAAAAGCACCCTAGGGGGACAATGGACATGTGTGCCTGCTTTGCAGGCCCCCAGGGTAAGTTGGTATTTCAGGAGGCCCTCAGATGCTTGTGCGGTCCTTAGTGCAATACAGCTAGCGCTGGCGCACTTATAGTGCCAGCACCATCACCAGAGGGTGTTCCATCATTTGCATGGGGGCGTGCACCATGCAAATGAGGGAATCCCTTTGCCTCTGTGCCTGGGCCGTATTATCCATGCTGGAGCAGAGGCAAAGAAACTGTCAGTGTGCCCCCTGATAGCACCTCTCAGGAGGTGGGGAAGGGGGCCCTATGGACTTCCCCAGACATCCCTTTGCAGGCAGGTGCAGTGACTAACTGAACCCGCCAACAAGAGGATCTCTAATCCGCCTTAAACATGCAGAAGGGTTGCCACCTGCACAGTGAAAGCTGTCCGGTATTTCACTTGAATGCGCTGTCCCAAGGGCAGCATGACGTCGCAGCTGCCCTGGGGGCAGCACATTCGATAAATATAGAGCACTCTTCTTGTCTGCGCAGGGCTCATCTTTTGAAAGGTTCCCCGGTCCAAACAAATGTGTGCCGTATTCTGTTATATGGCCCCAGGTGTTTGACGTCACAAGAGAGCTCAAACATTAAGCAGACGTCATCAAACAACTGAACATTCTGGAAAGCCTATGGTTGGTAATTGAATGGGATGGTAAAGATAGCTGCCTTTTTTCTCTACACTGGAAGGTCCCTTTAAATGAAAGCAAATAAAGAGGAAAGACTTTTCCCAGTACTGTGACATCACTGGGGTGTAAAAGTACTTTCAATGTTCACAGCTGGGAAGTCTCAGAGGCTGAAAATAGCCCTCACTTTTCACTGCTGTCATCTGTATTTGCTTCATCCCCATGCAGGACATAGCAATCATTTCAAGTTTGCGCTCAAATTAAGAAACCGTATATCTTTAATCATGGATTTATAAAGTTATTCCTGAAGAGTGATGTTTGTACTGAAATGACGTGTTGTATATTTTTGTTTTCTTTTTCTAAACTGTAGTTGGCCTACATTATTGTGGTACAATAAACTAATCACTGACCATTGTGAGTTTTACCTTTCCTACAAAACACACTTTAAATGCTAAGAGAAAATACACCTCCACAGAAGATCAGATTGCTGGTCTTTGGATCTCACTGCAAGTGCATCGTCTTCATGCCCTCCATCAGTGCTGTGATTATATTCGGTATGTTGGATGGTGTAATCCGCCAGCCACAAGATCCTTCACTTTAATAGCACCGGACTCCGTGCCGACACATGCTGATCATTGCAAAATCGATTATTAGGGCACCTTCAGATCTAGGTTTGCTGGCTACAGGGCTAAAAGATTCCACTGGGCCTCAGCAGTGGAGACTGCACTCATGAGCACATCTGCCCCTTCTCTCCTGGTGTCCAGCGCAGAACCGCTCTGTAAAGCAGACCGAGTACAACCCCTTCAGCAGTTGACTCTGCAGTAGTGAGCAGTCACCGGCTTCCCAGGGAGGTAATGTGGGGATGCATCAAGCTCACCCAGCAGTGGAATTATTGATTTTCCAAGCCAGTGCATGTCATTTATAAAGAGGAATCACTTTAACACACTCATAAAATAGTACACACTATGCTATGCTGGTACTAATATTCAATGGTGCACTGGGTGAGTCGGTGGGGTAAAAGGTTATGGGACCACTGAACGAACTTCTCAGGGTGGCAGTACAACTCCAACATGTTCACGACAATAGGACAGCAATTTAGTCCACTCAAGTTCAGCCGATCATCATGTTGTTGCAGTTTGCTTTGGCCGCACCTCCCAAATGCAAAAGCGTTATACACTTGTTCAGGGTCACAGTGATTCACCCCACTTGGGCCCCTCAGGGTAGTGCCACATTCAGGCCACTTGCAGGTTCACAGTAGCATAGTCGGCTTTGGGCACAGTTCAGGACAGAGCCATGGTGCAGGGCAGGTTTAATGGACACAGCACTACACTCTTCTCTTGCACACTTTGGCAGTGCCACAGTGCAGCCTCAAGCGGTACAAAAGGGGCTGGTGATGGACGGAGCATCTGAATCAATCAAACACTCCCACCCAGTCAAAAGATCTGGGTTTAATCCATCACCGTTCTTTAGCCCACTCTGCCACCCCAGTTCAGACATGGCTATATGCAAATCAGTCTGACCCTGTGCCTCATGGGAACAGTCCAGCCCGAACTGCCAAGCCATGTCTTTCCTGGACCGGAAACAAGCTTCCGAGGACCGGGTTCTGGCCTTACAGCCGTCTTCAGCCCGGCTTGCTTGAATCCAGTGCAGTGCAGCCTCAGGCACGAAAGGCAAGACTCCAATCTGGTAACATGCTGGTCACTCTCTTTTTCTGTCTCTCTGGATGTGAGGAACGTCAGCTGTAGGGTTAACAGCTTCTACCTGCTCTGGATGTGAGTACCACCTCCAAGGTTAGAACACTACTTCCCTTTTCTTCTCTAGCTGGTCAGTGTCAAGGATGTTCAGGACAAGGAAGTGGCTTTTCGTTCCAGCTTAGACTCCAGGGGCCATATTACATATTGGGGGCACATCCCCTGATTTCACCTGGCACAATTGAAAACAGGTGCAATGGGTGCTAACAAGGAAAGTGCGCCCTATTATATAGAATGCACTGCCGCAGGGCCGCCGCGAACCCCTGCTGCCCTTGGGGCAGTGCATTCAAGTGAAACGTGGACCGGCTGCTTTACAGCCGCTCTGTGTTTCACTGTGCAGGCAGCAACAAGGCTGCACTTTTAAAAGGAGATTTGAGATCCCCTTGCATGCGGGTGAAGTCAATGACTGCACCCACTTGCAAGGGGATACCTGAGGGTTTCCATGGATGTCCTTTTCCCCCTTCAAGAGGGCTGCTCTCGGGGGCACAGTGATAGTGCACCACCTTTTAGGCGGCACACTGTCAGTGAGCCTCCCGAGAGTGTCTTTAACTTTGCACCTGGTCTGTAATATGGCGTGAGCACAAAGGCATTCCCTCATTTGCATGGGGCACAGCCCTCTGAAGGTACCGCCTGCGAGTTTAAGTGCGTCAGCTCTATCCGTATTACAGAAGGGGCCCCACAAGTGTCTGTCAACCCTTCTGTAATACCAACGTGCCATGCAAAGTGGGTGCAAATGCCCATTGCGCCCCCAGGGCTCTTTCATAATATGGCCCCGGGTGATGTCTCCTTACCTCTAAGGAGCTGTCTGTCAGGCAGGCACTAGCAATGCTTGCTTGGAATTCTCCTGGGTAATCTGAACCTGGAAATGGAACAACATGTGTGTTGGACTTGGCCCTTTCTGAAGGGTCAATCCCAATCATTTTGCCTACCCCCTCTATTTTTTCTGATCTAATTGTTGCTGGCCTTAGACCTCTGTGCTAAAGTGCATGTGATCACTCCTTAAAAGGTGATAACATTGGTTAGCCACAACTGCCATATTTAATTTAGCTTCAAGTCCCTGGTAAAATGGTTCTATGTGTACCTAGGGCCTATGAATGCCCCTAGTGGGCCTGCAGCACTGATTTAGCCACCCACATAAGTAGCCCTTTCAAAAATGTCTCAGGTCTTCTACTGCAGCTTGTGTTTGCAGTTTTAAATTGCCATATCAATCTGGTAGCGTAAAACCTTATGAACAACACTAAGAACATATGCCCAACTGATGAGACATCTTGAAACACAAGAAACCTTCCACCCCTCACAATCGGGCTTTAGATCAGGCTTCTCCACAGAGACAGCACTCCTAAGAGCTACTGAAACTCTGCGGGAAGGAGCGGACAAAGGCAAAACCATGGCCTTGATCATGCTGGACCTCAGTGCCGCGTTTGACACTGTAGCTCACTCCATACTGCTACAGTGTCTAAACAGAGCGGGAGTCACAAAAGAGGCTCTAGGATGGCTGAAAGCTTTTTTAACCAACAGAAGCTTTCAGGTCCAAAGAGGAACCTATCTCTCGGACAGCCTGACCTTAGAACAGGGGGTACCTCAGGGCTCGGCCCTGAGCCCCACCCTGTTCAATTTGTATATGACACCTTTGGCAGAGGTGGTCCAATCGTTCGGCGTGGAGCTTGTCTCCTACGCCGACGATACTCAACTCCTGATCTCCCTGTCCCAATCCCCCTCCTCAGAGGCCGATAACTTCAAATCCTGTATGTGCAAGCTGGCCATATGGATGAATGAGCACTGCCTCAAATTAAACGGAACAAAAACAGAGGTGCTCATTATAGGGGGAAACAACACCAATTGGACCAAAGACTGGTGGCCTACATGTCTGGGACCAATACCCACCCCCAGTCAGGAGGCCAAGAATTTGGGTGTCTGGATTGACAACAAACTCTCGTATGACAGTCATGTTAAAAAAACAGTTGGAAAATGTTTTGGAGTTATGAAGACGCTCAGCCGCACCATGGACCTACTCCCATTGATGGAGCAAGGATTCGCACGTATAGCGCTCTGCTCGTATGCAAAACCCTTGTCTAAACGGAATAATAATATTAACACCATTGTTCGTCATTTGTAAAGTGTTTTCCCTACACGCGGGTGTCCCTAGGATGCTTGCTTGTTTGTCTTTTCACGTACTAACGAAGCTTGCACTGAAAATGGCTGCTTTGCCGCAATTCAGTCTGCGCATGCGTCGGTCATACCCATGTGATGTGACGCACTCGCATTCTGGAGGGATTCTGTGCTCATGCGCATTGATGCTGAATATGGCCGCTTGTCTCTCACCACGCTCTCTGCTTACTGCAGCAGCTTTAGCCTATCTATTCTTTCGCATTAATCCCTAATGCTATAGTTATTATAAAAGTAAGGGTTGGTTATCTCTTATCGTGGTATACAGTGCGATCATTTTTATGTATGATTCTAATTTGTTTTCGCTTACTTTTCATGTACCGCGTCTTTGTGGGCTGGGTAATCATGAGCGGAGCCATGCTTGAAGCTCTGCTGGGCACCGTCACGTGACCAGAGAAAGTTCCAACTGCGCAGAAGCTAAACCTAGCCAGCTGGCTCCTGAAGCACAATGCGCCTGGGAACGTCGCTGGGAATACGGCACCTCACCTTGGAAATAGCAATACTGTTGCTACCTATTGAAAACTGTCCTGTACTGCTGTATTCTATGCATGGGAACGTGAACCTGAGGGGCGGGTATTCAAAATCGCATATTTATCATGTGAAACTAAATTCTAGGAGGTGGTAAAGACCACACCACCTCTCCTGACCAATCACAATATGGGAAACTGTCACTTGCAACATTAGGGGGTGGTCTGAGGGTCCCCAAAATTGTATAATTACCCTAGTTTAGCTTAGGAAAATTGTCCGACTTGTCCGAGTAGCAGACCTGTCACTGACCCTACGATCTCAATAGGTGCTCATTCTGAAAGTGCTGCGGAGCACTTTGTCCATACTTTCCACAAACTCCCAAGGGGTGGAAAATCCTAAGTGCTGGCGAAGCACTTTGCTGGGGAATTCGAAAATCCAATCGGGGTTTCTGGCGGATTACTTGCAGGAGGGGGTAACGCAGGCGTTGCTGTCCGAAGCTGTGGGTGTTGGTCGTACCCTGGGAGGCCAGTCCTTGATCCGAACCTGAGGGGTATCCTGTCCTTATTCTCCGTGAGCTGTACCTGCTCACAGTCTGGCATTCCTTTTCTGAGGGTCCCTGTCCCCGTCTTCCCAACTGACCCGTGGCCAGGGTTGGTCTTCAGTCTGAATTAGGTAAATATAGATTGTGGGTTTGCGTATCTTTTTATCTCTTTCTTTCTCTCTCTCTCTCTGATCTATTAAAGCATTCTTACCTATGTTATTGCCTTATTGCCATTGAACTTATATGTGCCTGAATTTTAGTTGGTTCCTTCTCTCCCCTTTCCTTTAGAAATTCATTGATTTTATAATCCATAGCATGTTCCCGTTTTTCCCTTTCCTTTAGTGGATTGCAGTGAAAGTAGCAAGAATAGTTTAATACTTAGGTTAAGTACATGTTCTAGGTCCCATTCCCATCCTATGTTCTAGTGTAAAGTTGCAGTGAATAGTATGTGCTAAACTTCTCCCTGTAGTTTCCCATATATTCTAAATGGTCATATTGTTTGTGCAAAGTTATCTTTTGGTATTGATTTTGATGTTTGATATATTACTCTGTGTATCGCTTATTATTTTGGCTTCTTCACTTTGAATTCTTATATAAAAACTAGAACTTAATCAGGTGTCTGTGGTCATTTTACAAAAAACTGTGGAAAGTATATTGTGGATTTTAAGGTGTATTGGATGTTAGGCCTGTCTACTTTTCCTTAACAGCTCCAGGTCCGTCAAAGAATTGCGCCTGTGGTAAGTCGGGTGCATGGTAAGCAGAGGTAAATCCAAACTTGATTACTCCTAGCAGCGTGCAGGAGGAGAAATCCTCACCCAGTTTCACCCAAACGAAATTAATGAGTTCTTCACGCCAAGGGCCCAGTGCGTGTTAGAGAATTGGTATCCCGGGAGACCTGGGGAAAACTGCGCGCTCTAGCAGTAATTTCTGGCTAGCAGAGGATGGTTTGGACTAGTTGGATTAGGTAGACAGGATAGTCATAAACAAACCGTGAATACAAAAACGTGCTGCTGATTGTTACTGTATTTTTACAATATTTTTGAAATATGTTTTTATATGTAAATGTTCATGAATTTGCATTGCTGTTATAAATACTGTATGTTGAATTAACCCAGAATTGTTTGTAAATGTTCAGTGTAGTCTGAATCCCCGGGGAAGTATTTTAGCTAACGGTGAGTAGAATCCGGTTAGCTGTTGAAGTCACTAAGCTGGAGGTATTAGTGCAGGGTTAAGGATAACTGGAAGCACTAATTAGGACCTTTGTTCTGGAGTGAATGATAGCTACGAGTCCGTTATAAAACTTTCATTGCGATATCACCTAGTAAGGGTCGCATACGGAAGGAGTAGTAGGGTCTCCGAGGCTTGTCTGGTAAGTAAAATAGTTCGCTGGTGAAATCCTGGCTCAGTACATATCCCCAACTAAGGTGGATGAGCCAGAAGAATAACGGGTTCTATGTTACTAGTGTGAAGGGACAGGCAAAGAAGTCTATCCAGAGTGAATGAAAAGTAGACAGAAGTGGTTTACTAGTAGCGAAAGAAAAGTCTTTTCTCTTTTTAGAACACTCAGACATAGTGGCAAACGTTGCGTGTTATTAACTAAAACTTGCACTCGCACTTTAGAGAGAGTAAAAAGTTTCCGTTACCTTGTGAAGGCGGGAGTCAGTCGGAGAGCTGCCCTGACGTCACTCCGTGCCGCGCTGGTATTGGTCAGGACAGCGGGTGTGTAGTGAAGCTGAATTTGTGAAGGAGGGGTGAGTGCCGGAGCGTGAGACTTGTTCTCGTGAAAGGCCGCGCACCCATTGGTTAAGAATTTCTGTATTCACAGACCGGATTGGGTATTGTGAAATAAAAGTCGCGATAGCATTGGAAGTACAAGAGTAAACAAAATTGATCAAGCCGAGTTCAAAGAGAGTCCCGAAGATTATATGTGGTATCCAGATTTTATACCTCATCCCAAATACCTAGGATTTTATAAGGATCAGCTTATACGAGGTAGACCGCACATGATGTATGGAATAAAGAGAAAATTGTCATTTTCGGATAAAGTAAAGAATTTTTTCAAAACTGACAAGCCCATTAGAACGAGAGAAGGTGTACTCATTCCCCCGCCAAATACCCCTGCCTCTTTTATGTTGTTTGATAAAGGGTATCACACTTGTGTCTGGCTAGAAAATTGGGCAAAGTATACTCTAGATGACGGAGTCCTGGCATTCCCTGTTGAAGGTACATTTAATGGTCGGATCCTGTTTAACTTAAGGACCCGCATGAATGAATTACACCCTAGACCTAGGTTGACCCAGTACGAAGCTTTGGAGGAATGGGAGATTGAGGCTGCAGAGCGAGATAAACCCCGAATGGATAAAGGAGTGAGTAAGTGGTATCCCAGACTTCCCACGTCGACCAAAGAGCAGAAAATGAAACAGTGGAGGCAGTCTATGTTAACTGAAGGACTGTTTCCCATGATGGGAGTATTAGAGGAGAAAAAAGGAAAATGTAAAGCAAAAACCCATCACCTAGCACCTATGGGGGATGTAGAAGATGAACACCTGGAAGACCTGTTAATGAAGGACCCACCTCCCTATGTAGCAGAATCAGATTCGATGCATTCTCAAAGCTCTGTTACCAATTACCCCCGGAGTAGGAGGGAAAGTGATACAAACGGGATAGCTACAAGCAGTAAACCTAGTGGAAGGGATGAGTTTTGCAGACCTAAGTCCACAGTCCCGAATTATCAGCCATTCGGGGAAAGTCCCCCTCGATTGGTTACCCCGACTGCCCCGAGTATTTATCCATCCTTAGTACCCCAGGTATTACATGGCAATACTGTTGAAAGGGGGTTGCAGGAAAAAGAGAGAGAAGTCCTCTGTAAACAACGAGAGGATTTAGCCAGAACCATTGCACAGATGCATCCCCATCCTGAGGCCTTGACCATCCCGGTAACTATTGGTCCTGCTATCCCGATGTATAAGAATGACTTGATTAGTCCCCTTCCTCCTGTCATCACCCCAATACTGCCTACTCCTAGCTGCCAGACCCCGAGGAAAGAAGTATTCATAGATGAGGATCAGGAAAGTGAGTGTGAATCTGGAAGTTTAATGGATTTGCCCATAAGGGAGTCGAGGGCCAGTGTAATAGGGACAAGGAGTCAGCCCAGACAAAAGGAAGTGGTGATTGAAAGTGCATCTGGAATTAGGAACGCCTCTTTAGTTTCCCCTGAAGAATTAGACAGGTGGACAAAGGAGATAGAGAAAGAGACCACTTCTCAACCTAAAACATTGGAAATATATAAATTAAGAATAGAAATAGAAGAAATGATGGCTGGGAACGTGGGAGTTGAGCGCCTGAGCTCGTATAATGAAGAAGAGTTACTATTCATCAGTAAAAATCTTACCCGGAGTGCTAGGGTGCTCCACGAAAAGATAATGGATGCCGCTACAGAAATGGGAGTTGATGTTAGTCGCTCCAAAGTTCTTCAGAAACCTTACAGAGTAGACTTCACAGACAAAGACCTAGAAAGCCTGAATGTGATGGGGAAACAGATCCAAGTAAAGGAATTATTGAAACTCCTGCAGAAATGGGGCGAAGTGGGGAAGTGGAGAACAAGGTGGGCAAAGAAAAAGGAAGGCAGCAGGGCCGGGTCAGTAACCTCAGAATTTGTATTAAAGGAAGTAACCCCAACAGAAAAGTTGTGTCCCATGAGGGAGGTCCCGGGAGGAAAGTATGTCCATGTCCCTTGGTCCAGACAAGACATTGTGTCATTTACAAATGACTTCCCGAAATTACGTGAGAAACCAGTTGACTGGTACCGACAGGTAGAGCGGTTCATAAAGGTTCAGAAATGCCTGTTGAAAGACCTGGATGGGTTTTTCGATATTGTGGTCCCTGTGGATCTGTGGACGGAGTGTAAGATAGAAATTGATTGGCCTAATGATGAATACCCCAGAGATGAGAGAACGGGAGCCCCTTCACCGGATGTGATGAGGAAATATGACCAGGTCATACAGTATCTTAAGAAAAAGGTGCCAGCCAAAGAGACAGATTGGACCCGAATAGATAGAACCACCCAAGAACGTGATGAGACAGTGCATTCATTTTACGAAAGGTTACTACAGGTATTCAAAACTTACAGTGGTATTGATAATGTGGACATGAAAGACATGACCCATTTCAGTTACAGATTTGTGCTAGGATTAAGGCCTGAAATATCACAGTGGATTCGAGATAACAAAATCAGTTGGCAGGGAAAGCCCATAGATGATGTCCTGAAATATGCAAAATACTGCGAAGATGAGATCGAAAATAAAAAGAAAGCCCTCAAGGAGAAAGTGATGTGGGCACAGGTGAAATTAGCTGAACAGCAAGAAAAACAGTTAAGTAAAATGCCTTCTGATAATAATGTTCAGAATACCAATTCTGGGGGGGGAGGAAAGCCCAGACCTAAAATGAGTCGTGAGGAGGCCATGAAAAAGTTTCCGTGCCATGGGTGCGGCCAGATGGGGCATTGGAGAGACGAGTGTCCACACCTACAGGCTGGTAATACCCCTGTAAATGGTTTAAATCCACAGGTGCCGAAAGAGGGGACAAGGAAAACCCAGCAACAGGTAAAATTACCTCCAGTACCTCGCGCTCCTAGACAGAATTTTAAGAATCAGGGTCAGCAGAATGAGAGGGCGGAAGTATGGGAGGTTGAGAGTGAAAGAAATGCAGTCATTCCACAGTACCTGCTAAGTGATACCTTCCTTTGTGAAGATCAAGATTGACGGGGCCTGAGAGGGGAGGATGAGGAGTGCGTACTTGGCGCCTCCTTACCGGTAGACCAGACTGGACCATACATTGAAGGAAAGGTTGAAGGCAGAGATGTCACCTTTCTGTTGGACACTGGTGCTACCAGATCTACTGTAAGAACAGTGGATGTTCCTAACCTACCCCTCTCGGGAGAAGCGATCCAAGTAGTGGGCGTATCAAATCAGATAATAAGTACCCCTGTAACTGAACCAATGGAGATTTCCATAGGAAATTTCAAGGAAATGCACAGATTTGTGGTCTGTGATTCCAGTCCTGTAAACCTACTGGGACGTGATTTGTTGTGCAAGATGCGTTGTACCATTTACTGCACACCAAATGGCGTTGAAATTCAGACCCCCGATGAAGATGGCCTGTACAAACTAATGTTGGTCAGACAAGATGCTGATATCAAGCCTTTGACAATTGAGGATTTACCTGAGGAACTCCAGCTAAGAGTGGTACCTGAAGTGTGGGATTTCACGGGAAAAGATGTAGGCCTGATGGCAAATGTGGACCCGGTTAAAATAGCAATAAAAACAAATGCTGTATACCCCAAAACAAGACAGTACAAGATGAGTGCAGAAGTGAAGGCAGGAGTAGCGACTGAAATAACGAGGCTGCTAGAAGCAGAAATAATAGAAGAAGTGTTGAGCAGCCCCTGTAATTCGCCTATCATTGGGATCAAAAAGCCTAGTGGGAAGTACCGGGTGGTGCAAGATTTGCGCAAGGTAAACCAAATTGTTGTGCCTTGCTGTCCTATTGTACCCAACCCTGCAGTAATACTCTACCAGATTCCTTGGAATGCCGAATGGTTCACTGTCATCGATCTGTGCCACGCGTTCTTTTCCATCCCATTGCACCCTGAAAGCAAATTCCTTTTCAGTTTTGAATTCGACAGCCATATCTATGTCTGGAATCGTGTCCCCCAGGGGTACACTGAAAGTCCATCGATTTTCAACCAGATACTGAAAAAGTGCCTTGAATCCCTAGTGCTGCCAAGAGAGTCTGTTTTGGTGCAGTACATAGATGACCTGTTAGTGGCATCTAAAACCCAGTCTGACTGTGTCACTGACACAATTGCCTTGCTGAATCACCTAGGAAAGGGAGGACATAAAGTGTCGCCTGACAAATTGCAGTTTTGTAAAAACTCAGTGAAGTATCTGGGGCACCAGATAGAAAAAGGAATCAGGAAAGTAACTACCGAAAGAATCAAAATAATTAGAGGAATGGAACTGCCCAAAACTCAGAAAGAGGTGAGAATGTTCTTGGGAGTTGTGGGTTACTGCAGGCAATGGATTGCAGGATTTGCGGCTCTAGCCCGACCCCTGATAAATATGACAAAGAAAGGAGTGGAAGACCCCGTCCATTGGGACAGTGAAAGTATGAATGCTTGGGTAACTCTGAGAAACTGTCTGTGTACCGCACCTGCATTGGGTATGCCTGAGTACAATAGACCATTTGAACTGTTCTGTGACACTAGAGAAAATTGTGCTCTTTCAGTCCTAACCCAGGAGCACGGATCAGTCAGGAGGCCAGTCGCCTACTTTTCGGCCACCCTAGATCCAGTGGCGGCTGGACTGCCTGGCTGCTTAAAAGCCGTTGCTGCTACTTGCGTCAGTCTGGAACAGAGCGAGAGCATTGTCATGGGACATCCCGTCACTGTCTATGTTCCTCACTCTGTTGTCATCCTACTGACTAGAACTAGGACCCAGTACCTCACTCCTAGTCGGCTGACTAAGTATGAGAGAATTTTGATTGGTGCTGAAAATATAACTATCTCCCGGTGCAATGTCCTAAATCCTGCGACACTGTTACCTGTCCCTCTGGACGCAGAATCGGATGAGGGTGGGGAACATAATTGCATTGATCTGACTGAATATAGCACCAAGCCCCGTCCTGACATTCGTGAAATAGCACTACGGGACGGGGATAGAACAATGTTTGTGGATGGCTCGTGTTTGAGACATGAGAGTGGGAGTCTGAGTGCTGCCTATGCTGTGGTTACTCTGACAGGAGTCGTCGAGGCATCTTACATGCGCGAGGTGAAATCTGCACAAGTGGCGGAGCTTATAGCGTTAACTCGAGCATGCAAGAGGGGAAAAAACAAAAGAATTACTGTTTACACCGACAGTCAGTACTGTTTCGGGGTTGTTCATGACTTCGGCCAATTGTGGTTGCAAAGAGAATTCATGACTTCCTCTGGCACACCTATCCGAAATGGGAAAGTAGTGCATAACTTACTGGAAGCTATCCAATTACCCAAAGAATTGGCTGTGGTCAAGTGTGCGGCTCACAGGTCTGGAAATGACGACGTGACTGCCGGTAATAGGTACGCTGACAAAATTGCACAGTTTTGTGCCCGACACCAGATGTCCCTACAAATTGCCCGGTGGGATGGAACCAGCTGCCAACTTATGTTGTTTGATAATGTGTCAACGTGGGAAGAATTAAGAGAGATACAACAAGCCACAGACAGGCAAGAAAAAGGCAGGTGGGCCGCAAAGGAATGCGAGTTGCGAGAAGATGGTGTGGTGGTAAATCCGGATGGAGTGCCTGTACTGCCTGATAGCTTGATCGACCCCATGGTCAGAATGATACATGAGCCAACACATATGGGAAGAGATGCGATGTGTCGGGTGTTTGAACAAGTGTTCTGCAATTCAAGGTTCAGGGACCAGGCGGACAGGTTTTGCCAGAGGTGCCTAGTGTGTCAGCAATTCAATGCAGGAAAGAAGACTGTAGTGAAACAGAGTACTATTGGAAAGGCAGTAGGTCCCTTCGTAAGAATACAGGCAGACTTCATAACCATGCCCAGATGCAACGGATACAGATATGTTTTAGTCATAGTTTGTCTATTCTCTAGGTGGGTGGAAGCATATCCAGCTAAGAAAAATGACGCTATCACCACAGCCAAGCTATTGCTCAGGGAGTTGATACCTAGGTATGGGATCCCAGAGACAATCGAAACGGACCAAGGTGGGCATTTTGCCAACGATGTCCTATTGGAACTCTGTAGAGCATTCAAAATGAAGCAAAGATTTCACTGCGCCTACCACCCAGAGGCTTCTGGGGTAGTGGAACAAATAAATGGCACTCTGAAGTCCAGACTGGGAAAAATGTGTGATTCCACAAAAATGAACTGGATAGAAGCTTTACCCCTGGTACTGATGAGTTTGAGAAGTATCCCAAATCGAAAGACTGGCCTGAGTCCCCATGAAGTGTTGATGGGAAGAGTGATGCGCCAGGCATGGGTACCCGGAAACAAACTGCTAAGCATTTCTGATGATATGGTGCTAGAATACTGCAAGCAGTTGGGTGACCAAGTGCGTTCTCTCTCTCAGCAGATTGGAGAGACTGAAGACGAGTGGCCAAAGACTCCAGCACACAACCTGCAGCCAGGAGACTGGGTGGTGTTAAAGAAACACACCCGGAGCAGCTGCTTGAAGCCAAGGTGGGGAAAGCGACGACAAGTGATCCTCGTCACTACCACTGCTGTGAAGTGCGCTGGTGTACCGAAGTGGATCCACGCCAGCCACACAAAGCGGGTATCTGGAGAAAACGCGACGGGAGCTGAAGGCAGCACAGCTGAAGAGACCTCCGAGGAAGAGAGTCCGGAGCTAGCTGACATCGAACTGCCGAGCACAAGTCGAGACGTTGAATGGTATCCCGCCGACGAACCGGTTCATGATCCAATACGAACCCGGAAATATTCTTACTTAGACAGTGAGTGGGATAGTCCAGGTGAGTCAGAAATAGAAGAAGCAGGTCAGGTCAACGAAAGCCATAACCCACCTGATCAGGAAGTAGGCCAAGTAGGGTCAGATCAGGACATCGACACTCCTCCTGAAACTCCCGAGAAGGGAGAGGGACAGTTAGAAATTAGGGCTGACGTTCATGCAGAAGAAAGAGAAGAGGTCGAAGAGCATGAACAGGAACGGATAGAACTAGATCAAAGTGCTCAGACAACGGAAACAACAGTAAAAAAAAGTAAGAAGAAAGTGCGATTTGAATCTGAGCAGGAACAGATTAGCGACCAGGCAGAAGAAATAGATGAAAGACCTGGAACTAGTCAGACAGGCAGGAAAACAGAAGTGCCACAACAAAAAGTGAAAAGAGTGCACGAAGAAGGAGAAGTCTCCTCAACCACTGGGAGGCACGGAGGAAGAAGTACACCTCGATACATCAAGAGACTAAGGCTCAGACTAAAAACAGTCGAAGAAAACGATAAAGACCGAAAAAGGGCTTTAAGTGAAAGGAGTGCAGCCCAAGGCAAATCGCTGAGAAAGAGCGACAGAATAAAGAAACAGAACCGACTGTATCGGAGCCCTGAGTGGACGTACTTTGTGTTGGAAGAGATTGACGAGCCTCACCACAGTGGCAACAGTGACCACGAGTCCATTGCTGATCGGAGTTCGGACGAAGACCCTCCTTAAGAGAGCCGAAGTGAGCCTTTGGTGCAGAGAAACGAAGAGGGGTAGCAAAAGCCACCTGTAAGCTAAATATGTCTGATCCGAGTGTCTCTGGGAGATCCCGCTGTGGGTGTCTTAAAACCTGTTGTAAGATATGCTTGTGTAGTGTAGCTATGCTAATAGTAATGTGGATAGGACTAACAGTTTTTCTACCTTTTATGATAAGTAAGAATCCTAACTTGTCCCCTACTGAACCCGAAGCAGTAGATGTAGGGGTTGTACCGACTGCAGAAACACCACGAAGACTAGAGAGACGCGACAAAAGAGTAGGACTGACACACACACGACCTGATTTAGAAGCACCAGATGAGGATGGACTACATTTTCACAAAATGAAGAACAGGACGCACTTAAATGTTTTTGCTAACTTGTTAGTGCATTATGTAGAAGCTATGGAAATAGAGGACTGTTATGTCTGCATGAAGCTGCCAACTTCAGTGGCTGAAGGCGTGACATACCACCACCTACCTTTGACCTATGGAATATCCTGTAGTATATTAGCTAGCTTGTTCTATAGAAGCACCTTGCAGTACTATTATTCAAATGATGACGTAGTATTTTCTGAACTTCCTATTAGAGGACATTTGAACCGTGTACATACTACAAGTGACGTGACCCGCTATATGGGAGAATATTTCCTGACTATAGGTAACATAGACTTAGATCAAGCAAGAGAAGACAATCTGACCTGTTCACTGCAAGAGCAGGAAAAGATGTTTATAAAAATGGCAGACAGAAGGAGAGAAAGGTTTCAGAAGAAGGCAAATGACGAGAAGGATAAAATCCCTAGGTGGGCTGAGCACATGGATAACACCTCAGAAAGCGAAGCCAGTCCTGCCTTGTTGCTGGATTTTGAAGGAAGGGGGAAACTTTGTATTCATAGGGAAAGGACAGAGTACTATAACAATGTATTCATCGGTTCCAGCGAGTGTGAACATAATTATAAGGTAATTGGAGGTTGGGGTTTCAAAAATGGGTCAGAACCTGTGTTTCCCGGAATATATTATATATGTGGGAACAAGGCTTATTTCAAATTGCCGGATCACTGGTATGGGAGCTGCTACTTTGGCATTGTTTTCCCGAAAATATACCATGTGAACAATGCAGCTGGAAGCGATGATGAAACTAATGGCTTAGTGCGTAGTAGACGCGAAAGTGTAGGCGAAGTTGTAGGTGATATTTTTAGTGCACTGATACCTGGAATGGGGGTAGTTCTGAACACCCATAGAATCTGCAAATTGTCTACAGTAGTGGACCGGTTATCAACGGACACTGCTGCTGGTTTCCTGCTGGTCAATACTGAAATGGTTGCGATCAGATCAATGGTTTTACAAAACCGTCTTGCCCTTGACACCCTATTAGCAAAAGAGGGCGGAGTCTGTAGAATGCTGAGAGCGCAACATTGTTGCACCTACATTCCTGATAAAAGTATTGAATTAAAACAATATGTGAGGAACATAACTAATTTGGAAAAGGAACTCAAACCATTGGAGGTTGACAGTGCCTGGACGAGACTGACTGGAGGTCTCTCCTCTATAGGTAGTTGGTTTACTAATCTAGGTAGAAATATTTTATGGAAAATACTGATGCCAATAGTCATAATAGGTGTGATTGTATTGATCATTTTTATCTGCTGCAAATGTCAGAAGTGTAAGAAGAAATATACAGTCAATCCGAGGGGGGTGAAAAGAAACATTGATGAATTAGAATTAGAAGAACTGAAAAGTGCAATTTATAAAAAGGCGAAAAATCACCACTCTCATAAGGAAGCTGAAAGAAAACTAAACAATAAGTTTATTGAAATCGAAATGGACGATATGAATGAATGAGAAAAGTTGGCATCTGTTTCCTTTGTGTAGTGATGATAGTAAATATCATCAAAGAGGGGATTGATGGAGCAAGGATTCGCACGTATAGCGCTCTGCTCGTATGCAAAACCCTTGTCTAAACGGAATAATAATATTAACACCATTGTTCGTCATTTGTAAAGTGTTTTCCCTACACGCGGGTGTCCCTAGGATGCTTGCTTGTTTGTCTTTTCACGTACTAACGAAGCTTGCACTGAAAATGGCTGCTTTGCCGCAATTCAGTCTGCGCATGCGTCGGTCATACCCATGTGATGTGACGCACTCGCATTCTGGAGGGATTCTGTGCTCATGCGCATTGATGCTGAATATGGCCGCTTGTCTCTCACCACGCTCTCTGCTTACTGCAGCAGCTTTAGCCTATCTATTCTTTCGCATTAATCCCTAATGCTATAGTTATTATAAAAGTAAGGGTTGGTTATCTCTTATCGTGGTATACAGTGCGATCATTTTTATGTATGATTCTAATTTGTTTTCGCTTACTTTTCATGTACCGCGTCTTTGTGGGCTGGGTAATCATGAGCGGAGCCATGCTTGAAGCTCTGCTGGGCACCGTCACGTGACCAGAGAAAGTTCCAACTGCGCAGAAGCTAAACCTAGCCAGCTGGCTCCTGAAGCACAATGCGCCTGGGAACGTCGCTGGGAATACGGCACCTCACCTTGGAAATAGCAATACTGTTGCTACCTATTGAAAACTGTCCTGTACTGCTGTATTCTATGCATGGGAACGTGAACCTGAGGGGCGGGTATTCAAAATCGCATATTTATCATGTGAAACTAAATTCTAGGAGGTGGTAAAGACCACACCACCTCTCCTGACCAATCACAATATGGGAAACTGTCACTTGCAACATTAGGGGGTGGTCTGAGGGTCCCCAAAATTGTATAATTACCCTAGTTTAGCTTAGGAAAATTGTCCGACTTGTCCGAGTAGCAGACCTGTCACTGACCCTACGATCTCAATAGGTGCTCATTCTGAAAGTGCTGCGGAGCACTTTGTCCATACTTTCCACAAACTCCCAAGGGGTGGAAAATCCTAAGTGCTGGCGAAGCACTTTGCTGGGGAATTCGAAAATCCAATCGGGGTTTCTGGCGGATTACTTGCAGGAGGGGGTAACGCAGGCGTTGCTGTCCGAAGCTGTGGGTGTTGGTCGTACCCTGGGAGGCCAGTCCTTGATCCGAACCTGAGGGGTATCCTGTCCTTATTCTCCGTGAGCTGTACCTGCTCACAGTCTGGCATTCCTTTTCTGAGGGTCCCTGTCCCCGTCTTCCCAACTGACCCGTGGCCAGGGTTGGTCTTCAGTCTGAATTAGGTAAATATAGATTGTGGGTTTGCGTATCTTTTTATCTCTTTCTTTCTCTCTCTCTCTCTGATCTATTAAAGCATTCTTACCTATGTTATTGCCTTATTGCCATTGAACTTATATGTGCCTGAATTTTAGTTGGTTCCTTCTCTCCCCTTTCCTTTAGAAATTCATTGATTTTATAATCCATAGCATGTTCCCGTTTTTCCCTTTCCTTTAGTGGATTGCAGTGAAAGTAGCAAGAATAGTTTAATACTTAGGTTAAGTACATGTTCTAGGTCCCATTCCCATCCTATGTTCTAGTGTAAAGTTGCAGTGAATAGTATGTGCTAAACTTCTCCCTGTAGTTTCCCATATATTCTAAATGGTCATATTGTTTGTGCAAAGTTATCTTTTGGTATTGATTTTGATGTTTGATATATTACTCTGTGTATCGCTTATTATTTTGGCTTCTTCACTTTGAATTCTTATATAAAAACTAGAACTTAATCAGGTGTCTGTGGTCATTTTACAAAAAACTGTGGAAAGTATATTGTGGATTTTAAGGTGTATTGGATGTTAGGCCTGTCTACTTTTCCTTAACAGCTCCAGGTCCGTCAAAGAATTGCGCCTGTGGTAAGTCGGGTGCATGGTAAGCAGAGGTAAATCCAAACTTGATTACTCCTAGCAGCGTGCAGGAGGAGAAATCCTCACCCAGTTTCACCCAAACGAAATTAATGAGTTCTTCACGCCAAGGGCCCAGTGCGTGTTAGAGAATTGGTATCCCGGGAGACCTGGGGAAAACTGCGCGCTCTAGCACCATTGAGTTCCAGGCGCACCATGACACAAGCTCTGATCACTTCCCGCATTGACTACGGGAATGTGCTTTTGTTGGGCACGTCTGAAAAAAACATTAGAAAGCTGCAGGTCCTGCAAAACTCAGCGGCACGCCTTGTGCTTAGACTCCCGCGCAGAGATCCATCTAAATCTTCCTTGGATGCTCTGCATTGGCTGCCCATCAGAAAAAGGTTAATTTTTAAGGCACTTCTCTGGTGCCACAGGATCATTCATCAGAGAGCACCTTTCTATTTGTCTGACCTAGTCTCCCTCTATGAACCTTCTAGATCTCTACGTTCTAAGGGAACAGGTTTGCTTAAAACCACACGCCCAAAAAAAGCTAGACTTGGAGGCAGGTCCTTTCGCACTCTTGCGGCCAAGGAGTGGAACACTCTCCCCACGAATATCAGGCAGCATACTCCACCATAGCCCTGCCACTCCCCCGCAGCTCCGCCCCTATTTTATACGGACACTATGAGGCAGCGCAGCGGACGAGCACAGCGGGCGCGTCGTAGGCGCGCCGGAGTCGCGCCAGAGTTAAGCCCGTCTGCGCCCGTCCGCGGCCGGCTGGGGCCCGGGCCCGGTCGCCATGCCCGTTTTTTAACCACATATCCGTCGGCGCATATACACTCCCTCTGGCATCCCCGTCCCCCTTCATCTTTAGTATTAGAATGTATTGCCTCTTTGGGTCTCAGCCGCCCTTGCCCTGCACCCCCGCTCCCTAGTGTCTCATCCCTATTGCCGTCCTCTGACCCTCCTCCCTTCACCAATTCGCCCTCCAGGCACGATGACGCCCTCCCCTGCGCCCTTGTCGGCCCTAAGCTTCCTACTTCTGCGATCCTCCTTAACACCAGGTCTGCGGATGGGCACCAGCTCGAGCTTTTCCATCTGCTCGACTCACGCCAGCCTGACCTGTTATTCCTCACGGAAACATGGTTCAGGGACGACTCGCTTCCCAGCCTGCTGTCCATTTTGCCCCCTACTTACGCGGCCATTAGGAAGGACCGCCCAGGAGGGAAGACTGGGGGGGGTGTGGCACTGATCACCCGCGCAGACTTCCTCTTCCAAACCTTACCCGTGATCCCTGCAGTAGACTGCTTAGTAGTCCGTTCCACTTCCTTTGGAACCCCTATAACCTGTGTTCTGATATATCGCCCGCCCCAGTCTACCCCCGGTTTTCTACCCGCCCTAGAGGACCTTTTGGCCACCCTTGTGGTAAACAACTCTGCCATTCTTCTATTGGGAGACTTAAATTATTGGCCGAACGACCCAGCTGAAGATATGAGATCTAAGGAGTTTACGGCTCTGCTCACCAGCCTTAACTTCTCCTCTCAGCTGAGTTCGGCCACCCACATCAAAGGTCATCAACTTGACCAAATTTGGTCCCTTAACATCCCTATGGGCCCTTCAACCATTTCCCCTTGTTCTTGGTCAGACCATTCCCTCATCTCTTTCACAGCCAGCCTCGGACGGCCACCTAAACCCCCTCTGCCCAAAAACATCTGGGCCAGAAAGTGGGATAAGGCGGCCCTCCCGGCGGTTTGCTCCTCCCTGGAGGCTACCAGCCCGGAGCTTAACGATTTATCCCCTTCCTCCCAGCTCTCAGCCATTAACAACTGGCTGCTAAAGGCGTGTAATTCCACCGTCCCCCTTAAGAGAGTGACTGTTAAACGCGCCCACGGGGCCAACCGATGGTTCACTCCCGCCCTCAGGGGGAAAAAACTTGTGACCCGTAGAGCGGAACGCGCCTGGCGGCGCACCTACTGCCCTCTCCTTAAGGCTAGTTACTGTCTGTCCCTAAAAGAGTACAAACGTGACATTCTAAAAGCTAAAACGGAGTACTTCTCTGGCAGAATCTTGGCAGCAGAAAACTAACCGAAGGAGATATTCAATACTATTCATGAATTGGCGGCCTCTGACAGGGTGGTCTCCAAAATCCCCCCGTCCCAAACACTCTGTAACTCCCTTAATTCTTTTTTCTTTGAGAAGATTTCCCTCATTAGGGCCAACATTCCTCCCCCACCCATGGTACCTTCTGCTGTTCCCCCACCCCCCCCTCCCCCCTCCTTTACTCAGTTCCCTCCCCTCACCCGAGACTCTCTGCTCCCTCTTCTAGCTCGGATCAAATCAGGCTCCCCTCGGGACATTGGTCCTGCTTTTGCTCTAAAAGAGCTCTTTTCTAACTGCTACTCCCCACCACTTACTTTCATCAATCACTCCCTTAACTCTGGCACTGTCCCCCTTGCCCATAAATCAGCAGTCATCATCCCTATTTTGAAAAAGCCTGGCATCGATCCCTCTGCGCCCGCCAATTACCGCCCGATCTCTCTCCTCCCTTACCTCGCTAAGGTCTCAGAGGCTCATATCACCAGGTCCCTGAGCTCCTTTGTGGAATCCACAGGCTGCTTGGCCGCTCGCCAAGCGGGCTTTCGCCCGCTGCACTCTACCGAGAAGGTAGTTGTGTCGGTGATGGATCAGTTAAGAGAGGGCATTGACATTGGCCGGCCACAGGCTCTAGTCCTGTTAGACCTGTCCGCCGCGTTCGACACGGTGGACCATGACATCTTGTTGACCCGTGTCGAAGCGGCAGGCATTGGGGGCTCGGCCTATGCCTGGCTCCGTTCTTTTTTGACGGACAGGGAACAGGCTGTCCATCTTGCCAACTTCTCTGCTCCTCCTAGGAGGGTGACTTGCGGAGTTCCCCAAGGCTCTTCCCTGTCCCCCTTGCTTTTCAATTTATACATTTCACCCCTAATTTTTTTTTTACAGCAGATGGAGGTCTCGGTGTTTAATTACGCCGACGACCTCCAACTTTTTTTCAACCTTTCCTCTTCTCCTTCCTCAGCTTCTAATTTCCAGAAGGTTATGCTTTTTATCCAAGGGTGGATGAACTGCAACCACCTCAAACTGAATCCGGACAAGACCGAATTGGTCCTGACGGGGGGTGGTTGCAGTCCCTGGTCCCCTTCCTTCTGGCCCTCTGCCCTTGGCCCTCCCCCTATTCCTGTTCCCAAGGTTAAAACCTTGGGTATTTTCATCAATCCCATGCTTACCCTTCATACGCAGATCAATGCAGTTGTATCTGCCTGTTTCCTTTCCCTGCGGATCATCCGAAAGGTCGCCCGCTTCTTCTCAACTGCTGCACTCAAGCTCATCCTCATGGCCATGGTGCTTTCGCGCCTTGACTATGGGAACGTCATTTACAATGGGGCGCCGGCTTATCTGCTCCGCCAGCTCCAACAAATTCAGAACCAGGCGGCTCGCCTGATCTACGGACTCCCCAGGTTCAACCATACGACCCCTCTGTTGCAGTCTCTCCATTGGCTCCCAGTGAGGGAGAGGGCCCTTTTTAGGTCTCGGCTAAAAGACGCGCGTAAGCGAGTAGCAGTCCCAGGAGACACTCCTGGCCGCGCGCAGGCGATTCTAAACTGGCACGCGCATTAGCACGAGCGCTGCGCGAGGCTCCCACACAACACACGCATACATAGAAACAGAAGCGCATGCACGCACATACATACAGAACCCCCCCACTCATACACACACACACACACACACACACACACGCGCGCGCGCGCACCGCCCCCCCCTCTCCCCTTTAACTTACTGCTCCGCACCGGCAGGGAGAGTTGACGCTGCGGCTCCTATCCCGGGACTCCCTCTTGGTCAAGGGAGCCCCGCAACACGCGTACAACGTCCTGTTGTTGGCCCCGGGGGCTCTCCACGCACGCAGGAGCCCCGGGCCGCTCCACGCATTTCCTCCGCCTGCCTCCTCTTCCGGTCCGGACGCGGCTCCGCCCCCGTCACAGGCGACCTTGCCTGACTTCCGGTGCGGCCGCGGCGGAATTCCGGGGGCAGTAAGTTATTGTATATTTGGCTGCTAAATGAAAGCGTGTCCATCTGCCACTGACATTTAAATTTACTAAAAATATGTGAATATGCCCTAAATCCAAATGTAAATTTAATTTAGCTAAAAACTATTATTATTTTAAGTGAAATTAATGTTTTCATGTAAATCAAAACCCATGCTGAACAGTTTGTTTCGGCATTACTGTTTGCATGTCATATTTTTATCTTTTTGAAGGAAATGTACTACTTTTGAGTAGAGAAGTAGTCTAAAGCGTGATTTAACACATGCTGCTCGAAATGTGAACTTGGCGTGGTACAGACAGCTTCAGTGTGTTTCCTTGTTTTCTCTGTTTTGACATTATGCACTAGTTCTAGCTGTGGAAGGAAGCTGTAGTGAGTGCAGAGTAGTGAGTGTGAGTAGTGAGTGTGAGTAGTGAGTGCAGAGTAGTGAGTGCAGAGTAGTGAGTGCAGAGTGCAGAGTAGTGAGTGCAGAGTAGTGAGTGCAGAATAGTGAGTGCAGAGTAGTGAGTGCAGAGTAGTGAGTGCAGAGTAGTGAGTGCAGAGTGCAGAGTAGTGAGTGCAGAGTGCAGAGTAGTGAGTGCAGAGTGCAGAGTAGTGAGTGCAGAGTAGTGAGTGCAGAGTAGTGAGTGCAGAGTAGTGAGTGCAGAGTGCAGAGTAGTGAGTGCAGAGTGCAGAGTAGTGAGTGCAGAGTGCAGAGTAGTGAGTGCAGAGTAGTGAGTGCAGAGTAGTGAGTGCAGAGTAGTGAGTGCAGAGTGCAGAGTAGTGAGTGCAGAGTGCAGAGTAGTGAGTGCAGAGTAGTGAGTGCAGAGTAGTGAGTGCAGAGTAGTGAGTGCAGAGTGCAGAGTAGTGAGTGCAGAGTGCAGAGTAGTGAGTGCAGAGTGCAGAGTAGTGAGTGCAGAGTGCAGAGTAGTGAGTGCAGAGTGCAGAGTAGTGAGTGCAGAGTAGTGAGTGCAGAGTAGTGAGTGTGCAGAGTAGTGAGTGTGCAGAGTAGTGAGTGTGCAGAGTAGTGAGTGTGCAGAGTAGTGAGTGTGCAGAGTAGTGAGTGTGCAGAGTAGTGAGTGTGCAGAGCAGTGAGTGCAGGTGCAGAGTGGTGTGTATTGGCAATGTAAATGACAATGCCATTTATTTATGATTTAAAGAAAAAAAAAGAAATGTCATGAGCAATGCCAATTGCTCTACCTTTAATGATGCCGAGACCATTGCATTGCAAATGCTTGTTAAGCTTGGATGTATCACCTACCAGGCTAGAGCAGGGACCGCTCCCGTTTTCCTGTGTGAAGCCATTTCCCCTTACCTTCCTTCCCGAGAACTCCGTTCCACTTACTTGGCCCTTTTGTCAGTCCCTCGTTTTAGGAAACAGAAGTCCGGTGGGGCCAGATTTGCAGTGCTGGCTCCTTCCTTCTGGAACTCACTTCCTTTTTCTCTTAGGTCGTCATCTTCCTACCTGGAATTTAGCAGACATCTGAAAACCCACTTGTTCTCCAGATCTGTAGCCGTATAACCCTTTCCTCTGCACCCACTGGTCTTCTGCCTCTAGCGCCATGAAACCGATTTTGGTATAAGAGCGCTCTATAAATATTTTAAAATTCAAATTCAAAATTCAGGAAAAAAGCGAAACATCTTTTAGGAAACTTCTAAAAACACATCTTTTCATTAGCTAATTTCACTGGTTGCTGCCTGTTTCTCTTCCACCCAAGTAATACTCTCTCCTAAGCGCGGGGACACGCCGGAGGCGTCACCAGGCGCTTTATAAACTCCTATAATAATAATAAAGGTCTATAGGACAGTTATTCTGAGCCGACTGACATGTAATATACTAGGTCAGTGGGTGCTACAGTCACCATTGGGTAAATGCTAAGGAGCAAACCTTTGCCAGGTCCAAACGTTCCTTTTTAACACATATAACTTACCCCTAGGGTAGGCCATGGACAGCCCAGAGGCCAGTGGGAAATGCATTTAAAAAGTAGGACAAGTACTTTCAAGTTTTACTGACTCCAGAAGCGATGGCGTGTCACTAAGAACCCCACCAACATATCAGCCCACACCACAAAGCAGCCCTCAGTAACTAACACCTGCACATCATGGAAGCCAAGAGAGCAGCCATCACTGTCTGCATTGATTTATTTATTTATTTATTTTATTTATTTATCTTGTATAGCGCAAACAGCTACCCAGCAAAGGGTTTCCCGGCGCTGTGATTCAGTAGTAGTTAATCGGACGACTGACTTAGATGTTGAATAGCCAGGTTTTTAAGGCCTTTCTGAATTTGATGTAATTAGCCTCTGAGCGCAGAGCTTGTGGCATGGTGTTCCACAAGGAGGGACCAAGGTAGGCGAAAGATTTGCCTCCCATACGTGATAGTTTTATTTTAGGAACAACAAACGTATTAGCTGTTGATACCACGGCCACCACATAAAGGGACTCTTCAAAATAGTCAAGGAATTCTCCAACCCGACAGCCCCAGAAAACACCATCCAGCCCTCCCAAGAACTATAAGATATCACTGTGGACTATTTCTACAGCAAGATTGCCACCATTTACAACAACTTGACCCTCCAACACCCACTCTCAGTCCAAACAACCTCAGCCAACTTGCGAACAGCAGCCAAGTGATCACCACCTGGTCTCCACTCACCACTCAGACCACCATTGCCACCATGTTGTCCATCCACGTGGTCATCGACTCCTGCTCCACTATCTCTTTAACCACAGAATCAACCCAATCAGCTTGAAACTCACAAATATCCTCAATACCTCCATCTCCACAGCAACCTTCCCAGACAAGCAGAGGTCACACCACTCCTAAAGAAAGCCTCTGCCAAACCCTGTAACCTCAACATCTACAGGCTGATCTTCCTCCTCCCCTACCCAGCCAAAGTACTTGAGAAAGCCATCAACCAACAGCTTACTGAACACTTGCAACATAACCACATATTTAACAACTCACAATCAGGATTCCATGCCAACCACGTTGCTAAGTCCGTGAAGATTGCTGCCACAGATTGCATCAGAACTCTCCTCAATGTTGGGGAAACTGTGGCCCTGTTCCTCCTCAACCTCTCTGCCTTGTTTGACGCCTCCCTTACCACATGTTCATCAACAGACTCTACAACATCGGCATTCAGCAAACACCCTCAAGTGGATCGGCTCTTTCCGTACAGGATGCACACTGAGCATCTGACTGCTTCCCTTCACCTCAGCACCCAAGTACATTAGATGCAGTGTTCCCTCAGGCTCATCCCTCAGCCCCACCCTGTTCAACATCTACATTACCACTCTCATACACAACGTCAGATACCACAGACTCAACATCGTTTTCTATGCAGATGACACACAACTAATCCTCTCTCTCAACGAGGACCGCCCCAACTCCAAAACTTACTTCTGTAACACCAAGACCACTGTAGCCAAATGAATCAGAGACAACTGCCTAAAATCCAACTCTGATAAAACAGAAGTAATGATCTTTAGGAGAAAACACATCCATATGAAACCACAGCTGGTGGCCTGCTGAACTCGTAACAACTCCCACCCAGACAGATCATGCATGCAACCATGGCATTATCCTCGACAGCCAACTGAGCATGAACTGGCATGTCAATGTATTTGCCTGCTCCTGCTTGCACACTATCCGCATGCTCCACAGAGTTTTTAGATGGATCCCACTCAACACCCAGTAAGACAGTCACGCAGGCCCTTATTACCAGACTCCTGGACTACAACAAAACTCTCTATGCGGAACCTCCACCCAGCTCCTCAGAAGCCCACATACCATAAAGAACACTACAGATAGACTCATCCTGGACCCCCTCAAATGGACCCTCATCACCCCCACCTCAGAAACCTTCACCGGCTCCCCATTCAAAAGAGATGCCCATTCAAGATCCTTGCCCATGCCTACAAAGCTTTATATGACCAAGGACCATCCTACATCAACCATCGATTGAACTTCCATTTGCCCGCGAGACACCTGAGCTCTGCCTCACTCGTCCTTATACACAACCCCCCACATCCATCACAGTCGTGGGGAGGGCTCCTTCTCCTACATTGCCACCAAGAACAACCTCCCCCTCTATCTCAAACAGCTTCCTCCCTGGCGGACCTCAGAAAGTAGTTCAAGACCTGCATGCGACACAGAGTTTTCAGATGGATCATAATTAGGTCTCTCAGTTTTATGGTATTTATTTTTTAACATTCCGGTCTGTATTTATCCATATTTATTTAGTGTTTTGTGAATAAATGAAGTTGTAAAACTGTACATGTCCATATTTATTTAAGTGATAGTCAAGCAGTTATACTTTGATGTCTGTCATGTTTTACCTCTTTAAGCTGCCAAACATTACATACCAATACATCCACTGTTAAGTATTAGCATTATACCACAAATGTATGTTGACATATGCCGTTATTTAAAGAAATTTCATCTTGTTTTTTAACTTCTCATGCCGTCCTTCTGCTCAGCTGTTTGGCTATGATTCAAAAAGGACAGCATGGAGAATCACTGAAAAGAAGCCCTGTGTTCTGTATTTATCCACTTTTAAAAATAAATACAGACAGAAAACACATTGCTTTCTGACTGGATTCATCTGTAAAAATCTATAAAAACTGAAACCCGGGAGCCTTAATCATAATCAACACCAGGAAGATAGTCATGCAGGCCCTAATCACCAGCCTCCTGGACTACAGCAACACTCTCTATGCCGGAATCTCCACCCAGCTCCTCAGTAGACTCCAGAACATAGAGAACACTACAGCTAGACTCATCCTGGATCCCCTCAAAGGGACCCACATCACACCGACCTCAGAAACCTCCACTGGCTCCCCATTGAGAAGAGATGCCTGTTCAATATTCTTGTGCATGCCTACAAAGCTCTACATGAACAAGAACCATCCTACATCAACCATATATTTAACTTCCATCTGCTTGCAAGACACCTGAGCTCTGCCTCACATATCCTCGCCCAGAACCCCCCACATCCGCCAAAGCTTCAGTGGGGGCACTCCTTCTCCTACATTGCCACCAAGACCAAGAACAACCTGCCACTCCACCTCTGAACATCTTCCTCCCTGGCGGACCTCGGAAAGAAGCTCAAGACCTGGCTCTTAGACATAGACAAGGCACCCTCAGCTCCCAGATACCTGTACAGGTGGCAGTGCTGCCCTAAACAAATGCAGATTGATTGATTAGTTTTACATGTCCTGGCAGTGAAAGGCTCTTAAATTCATTTAACTTCTGCAAAACTTGGCTCTCCTCTAGGCTAATACTGGAGTTGTCAAATAGGAACAGGTACCCAGATTATGTTTGGGGTCTTTTAAATTGTAATGCAATATCATCTTTTACGGTAAAGTCAGATTTTAAATTACAGTTTTGAAAATGACACATTTAGAAATTTAGCATTTTCCTGCCTCAGCCATTTATTGCCTGCAGTCTGTCTCTAGGTCACATTACTAGGTGTAGCTGGAAGTTCGGCTTTGTGTATTCCTCCTAGACAGCCACACACAATAGAAAAATGTAGGTGTACCTGGATGCGCCATAGGTGGAAGGATGGAAAGGTGAAGCTACTTACACTTGAATGGGCTACGTCCTGCCCGCACACAAATGGCTGCATTTACTCTCTAATTTGTCTGGAGCCAGGGTATGGAGTGCAGGAGCCCAGAGTTCTTCAAAGGTAATTCTCTAGAAGTTTCTCCCGCTTAAAAAAGGCACCCAGAATGAAAATTGGACCTCCAACACCAACACTTCTATATATGTCTGGACCAGTGTTTTTGAAAGAAGAAGTACTGTTGTGCTGCTTTGTTTCCAGAAGGAATGCCACTTTGCTGTCGTACTACTTGTCTGTCCTTCTAACTGAGAAGGAGAATTGGACATGCACCCTTCATCCGAGTCTGAAATGCCTCTATGGGTCAGTCAGCTGACCACCTGTTCTGAGCTAGAGGAACATAACAAGCTCCAGAGGCTTCCTGTAATTGCCCAGCTGGCCTGCAACTAGATTTGTCTGTGTCCTGCTAGTCTATGCTCGTGTGTGTTTGTGACCCCCAAGTGGTGCCACTCATGTCCTAGACCCTTGGTGTGGCTCGGTTAAGCTCCCCTGAAGTTTTTGGACTCTTAGCAGTTGTGAACGTGCCAAGACCTTGCTGCCTGGTCAGCCACCAAGAGAACGTTCTGGCAAACCAACCCTTTGCGATACAACATCAACCTCTGTGCTGTCTACCAACAGAAAGCTCCAGCCCCAACCATCCGCAATGCTGGCAGGTTCTTTGTGCTACAGCAACTTCAATCTGAAACTTTTGGATGGCTCTTCACAGTACTTTGACTGACACTCGATCTGCACCTTGTGGTGCCTTACACTTCCTAGGGATCTCTTGACACTGCACTGAGGAGGTAACTCATTTAGAGGGACTAACCTGGTCCCTGAATCTAACCTGTGCTCCATAGCTATGGGCCTGAATTAGTGACTGAATTGGCCTGAATTAGCGACTTTCGCCCGGTCTCACAGCCAGATAGTTATGACTGCTGCTGTGAACTTTTTGCCATTTTCACTTAAATCTTTTAAAATTCAAAACTATGGGTCTACTGATTGGATTTTAGTTTTTATTATTTTGGTTTGAAGTTCTTTTTAACTTATATTTAAGACCTCGGATATCACTTATTAAAGCCTACAAAATTAAAATAATAAACTACGCTGACGACACGCAGATGATCCTCTCCTTTGAGGGAGAGGATTCTACACCTCTGGAGGTATTCCACAATTGCCTGTGTGATACGTCATGCTGGTTAAAGAACAATTCCCTCCAGTTTAATGCTGGGAAGACGGAGGTGCTTCTTTGCACTGGGAATAAGAGCTCCCGGCCATTTCCAGAGAACTTTTGGCCTCCTGAGACAGAGACTAAAGTGCGGCCAGTGGAATCAGTTCGCAACCTAGGGGTCATGCTTGATCAGAAGCTCAGCATGAAGACACACGTCAATAAGACGACCTCCTGCTGTTTTGCTATTTTGCGGTCTTTGCGGAAGATCATGCCATTATTACTATCTCAGGCGCGCGCCCAGGTGGCAAGGTGTACGATCCTCAGTAGGCTGGACTACTGTAATGCCTTGCTACTGGAGTCCCCTGGCTTCCTTTTGGACAGGCTCCAGAGACTGCAATCAGCGACTGCTAGGCTGGTTCTGGGGCTTCCTAGAAGAGCACATGCGCAGGCGGCCTTGGCGAAGCTGCACTGGCTCCCTATGCGACAGATGGTACAATTCAAGGCCCTCTGCCTCGTTTTCAAGGCCTTACATGGAATAGGCCCTCAACCCCTGCAATCCAAATGTGTGTGGTATTCCCCAACCAGGCTGCTTAGTTCCTCAGCCGCTAGGTTGGGGAGAGTGCCTAGGTTTAAGAAGACCACATCCGGGGGTAGATCTTTTGAGGTGGCTGCGGCCAAGCTCTGGAATCTTCTCCCATGCGAAATCAGGCAAATCAAGGAGCTTCTCCCGTTCAGAAAAAAGGTTAAAACCTGGCTGTTTCCTTAGTTTGTGTAACTTGCCCGTTCTGTCCGGTTCTGTCTGACACTTCAGCCCTTTTTGAGCCACCAGCGCCAGGATGCCTGCAAGGTGACAGTGCGCTTTATAAGACACATAAATAAATAATAAACAGACATTTTAATCTGGTTATTGTCAAGACCAAATCCAGTAATGCTCTCATCTAACCTAATTTTCGTTAAAAAAGGTTCAACACAATTATAAATAAAAGAGGAGATAAGGGGCAGCCTTGACGAACTCCTCTAAAACGAGAGAAATATTCAGAGGTTTCCCCATTAACAAAAATAGAGGCTTTAGGGCCAGAGTATAACAAAGAAATAAGAGAAATTAGTTTAGTAGGAAAACCAATCCATTGAAGTGCTTGAAACATAAAATCCCAACCTATCCTCTCAAAAGCTTTTTCAGCATCTAATGCTATCGCAGCGATGGGATAATCGAGGGAAGAGGCTTTACTTAGAATGTTAAAGAAAACTCTGCAGTTATCTGAAGACAAGCAGCCTTTAACAAAACCTGATTGTTCTAGGCCAATAAGGTTAGGCAAAATGGGATCAATGCGGAGAGCGAAGATTTTTGAGAAAATGTTATAATCTAAGTTAACCACAGAGATTGGACGATAATTTTTACAAAAAGTGGGATGTTTGTTCCCTTTGGGCATTAAACAAATCACAGCTTCTTGAAAAGAACCTATATAAGAACCCTCCTTAACAAAAAACTTAAAAAGTAATAAAAGATTAGGAAGTAATACAGACGCAAAGTGAGAATAAAATTCAATAGTAAATCCGTCAGGATCTGGAGCCTTATCCCTTTTCGGTATTGAAACAGCACGCTTAATTTCAGACAAAGTGATGTCTGATTCTAATGAGGCAAAATCGGTATCATGTGGGGAGGAGAATTTATCAATTGGAAGAAAGAGGAAAGTGCTTCCGAAGTCGGTTGTTGCCCTGGTGTGTATAAATGTTTATAAAATGATACAAATTCAATTAGAATATCACTATCTTTATATAACGAAACTCCTAAATTGTTACATATGGATTCTATTTTGGTCCGTTCACGACTAATCTTTAAATAATTTGCAAGTAACTTACCCATTTTATTTTGGCCACCATAATAACAGGCACTAAATTTTAAGAGATAAGGGGATGCAGCTTCGGTGGAAGATTTATAAAAGAGATTTTTGCCTCAATAAGGTTTTTTAACGAGGATTCAGAATTAGATCGATAATAAGAATATTCAAGTTGTTTAATCTTGTCTAATAACTAACAGTTATTTTCATCAAAGTCCCGATTTAACAGTTTGATTCATCAAAGTCCCGATTTGCAAGTCCCTAATAGCGATTTTTAAGGAATCGCTATTAAGGACTTGCAAATCGGGATTCATGTAGAAATCGCAAAATAAATTGCGATTCCTACAGCCTCCTTATTTGCGATTAGCAAATTGCTAATCGCAAATAAGGAATAACTCCCCATTCATTCCTTTGGGCCAAGGCCCATAGGAATGAATTGGGAGTTATTCCTTATTTGCGATTAGCAATTTGCTAATCGCAAATAAGGATGCGATTTCAAGGGTGCCAGGGGTGTCCAAAGGACACCCTGTAGCACCCCTGAAATGTGAATTTACACTGATGTTGTGCACACACATGTCCAAGGGACATGTGTGTGTGTAACATGCAACTTGGAAAAATGCATTTAAATGCATTTTTCTAAGTTTTCGCTATTTACCACAAGGTTTGACTTCGTGGTAAATAGCGCTCCTAAATTGCGAAATCGCAATTTTTAAATGTTTCATGAATAGCATTTAAGGAATCTCTAATAGAGATTCCCTAAATGTTAATCCTCGCAAATTTGCGATTTCTTTATTAGCGATTTTTGCATTTGGGATGATGAATCCCAAATGCAAAAATTGCACTCGCAAAGGGCCAGATTCTCACAATCTGGCCCTTTGCGAGACCATTTTTCGTTGATGAATCTAGCTGTAAGTATTTTTGGCATCAAAAACTTTTTTTTTCGATGACTGAAAATTAATAATAAACTTTCTAGCAGCAGCTTTAAAAGAAGCCCAAATCATTACTGGAGAAGAGTCTGGTGTGGAGTTAAAGGAAAAGAATGCAGAGGCAAAAGAGGTAAATTGGCTTGTGAAAATTGGATCTGATAATAATGTATTATTAAAACATCATCTAGCAGCATGAGGGGAAAAAGGTAACAGATCAAAATTTACAAAAACTGGGGCATGATCAGATATTAGGATAGAACCAATCTCGGCGTGAGAGACAAGTTGAGATAAAGGTTTACTAAAGAAAAGATAATCTATTCTGGATTGTGAGTTGTGCGGGGGAGAATAGAAAGTATATTCCTGTAAATCTGGATTGCAAAGCCTCCAGGTGTCAGTTAAAGCTTTACGACGTATGGCAGAGGTGAATTGGGAGTGCATCTTGGTATTGGAGAATTTCATAGAAGAATGTCTATCTAGTATGGGGTCAAGCACCAGGTTACAGTCACCTCCAAAAATAATAAAATCCTCATCAAACATAATAAGTTTGTCGGATATCTGGACCCAAAACGTATTATCAATATTAACTGGTGCATAAACATTAAACAACACTAAGGGTATTTGGTCAATAAGCAATCTAACAGTTACCCAATGACCCTCAAAATCATTTTCTTGATGCCGATCTGAAAACTGAAGTTTTTTATGGCAGAAAATAGATAAACCATTCTTCTTTCCTAAGGCTGGTGAAGAGAAGATATGTCCCACCCAACCTCTTTTCAGTTTAGCCGCTTTAACGTCTGATAGGTGAGTTTCCTGAATAAAAGCAACATCATCTTGCAATCTAACTAAATGAGTTAAGATGCGTTGTCTTTTTATGGGGATATTAACTCCTTTAACATTCCAAGTTGCAACTCTAAAAGTAAACAATTAAAATGAAAACATGCACAATTATTATAACAAACAGTTGAATTGCAGCCATAACATAAAACATGAACAATCAATATGCGAACCATATAAGAATACAGATCCATATTACCTAGGTAAAAGAAAACAAAAAAGAAAGGATTGGAAAAGAGATTCAGGAGTAAGGAGATAAGAAAGAGAAGTATAAGAGAAGTACTGATATAAGTAGTAAGATAGAATATAGAGAAAGGAAAATGATAAGAAGAAAAGGGGAGAAGCAAGGGAGAAAACATTGGAGAGATAAGGGAATAAGGAACAAGAATGTAATTCAGTTCAAAGAATTGACATAAAAAAAGACATACCAAAAGAAAACAATGAGACTGGGGCTGGTGGAACCACATGAGGAAAACAGCACATTGGACCAAGGACTCAGTAGGAACGCGCAAAGGGAGAATAACCTCCAAGTGAAACATGAAGACACATAGATGAAGGGATCGTAAGACCGTGTCTAAAGGAAATCTAAAAGAAATAGTATTAACATCTGAACTCACAGTAAAATAAGAATAAATACAAAACTCAGATCACAAAATACAAAATACAAGATACAGCGGGGGTGAGTTAAAGGAGAGCATCATGACGAAACATCGCTCTGTAGGTAGAGTAACTGCGATCACTATTATGCTCGAGGGATATCCATTGATTCAGTCTACAAGAGTCAAGAAATTGTTGAAGCATCGCCGGATCTTCATAAGTCGTCGTTTTATAAGTCACTTTGAAGACAAATGGGTGGAATAAGCTACAGCGAGCATTTAAGGACAAAAGAGCAGGTCTCATCTCCAGAAACTTCTTGCGACGATCCGTGGTAATTTTGGCATAATCTTGCACAAAGAAAAGATTAGAAACATTCCAAGTGATCTTCCCCTTCTGCTTGGCAACCTGTAGCACTTTGAGAAAATCTGTATACTCCAAAAAAAAAAATTCTTTAAAAAGTTTTATATAGCGCTAGCTTCACCTGTAGGTATTAGAGCGTTTTACATACACAGTAAACAGCAGAAGGACATTACATTACCTAGTTGACCGGCAGAAAGGAAGCAAACCAAAGAAACAAAAATACAGCAAGGGATATAAATATGTAGTGCAGCAGAGGGGGAGAGACCCTCTAGGTTTTGCTGTCAAAGGAGAAGAAGTAGATGAACGAGAAGGTGGACCCAGACGATGTGCTCGCTGAATGTTCTAAGTTGGAGAGTTTGGAAGACCAAGGAGAGTAGGCAAGAAAGACTGAAAAAAGCATATGGCATTCAATCCTTCAAGACCTTCTGCAAGCTCATAAATGCGTAGGTTGTTACGCCTATTTCTGTTTTCTAAATTTTCAACTTGTTGGTTGAGATCTTGAATTTCCCTTTGCATACAGGGGACCTGGTTAGTGAATACCTGAGCTGAAGCTATGTTCTTTTCAAGATGTTCCACCTTTTGTTCAGAGTGTGAACATTTATCTTCGAGATTTTGAAGGCGGGAATTTGTTGCTGTCATGTAGAGTTTGAGTGAACGAATTTCCTCTAGTAAATGTTCCACAGAGATAGAAGATGCTATATTAGTTGGAGATGGCGGATTTGTTTTAACTCTTTTTCCTGATGCAGAAGTAGAAGATGAAGGTATTTTGGAAGAAATTTTGACTTTTGGATGAAAATTATTAGGAGAGGAGCACTTTGAGGTGGAGGTATCATTTGATGCATCGTCCATATTCTCTTGAAAAACACTAAAAGGGTTAATGTCCTCCAAAGGAATGTTGGCAGTGTTATTTTGCTGAGGAGAACCTCGTTATAATGAGGCATTGCCATTGAGAAATTGAGGAATAAATATAGAAATGAAACAATATCTCAAAAGCCAGAGCAGAAAAAATCCTCAATTGTAGAAGCAGAATGCTATAGTAAAATGCTTGAGTCAAAGCATCATTACCATGAAAAGGTAAGCAGTATTACCACTGGAGGAGAAGAATTGACAAAATGTTGTGAACACTGACTAAAAGCTGTGGCAAGCAGAGTTATGGAGTTTAAAATAAACAGTGTATTAGAGGAGCAAAAATGGAGCAGAGATGTGTTCACTCTTCAATTCAATAAATTGTTCATTGACTTAGATATAAAAAGAGCTCATATCCTGAGGAAGATAACTTATTGAATGTGAAGCAAAAGGAGAAGCATAGCTTTCAAGCCAGTGAGGGAAAAACCACCTCAAAATGATGGCGAAAATGTAACTTCAGACTAAATAAAACAAAAGAATCAGTCAGTGTAAGAGATGTCCATTATCCCATTCATCCAAAAATGTAGGCATACATTTGAAGCCTAAAATGAAGCTGGAGCATCACACGCGCAATGGTGAAAATAGCGTGAAGTAACAAGTGCGCAGCGCTCACCAGGCATCAGGGAGTCTAAAATGGCGGCCACGTCTCAGGCGCGACCCGCCAAAGACAAGAAAGCGCAATAAAACCCCTTCTGCTCGTCCTGCATGGTCGTGGAGATGTCTACGAGGGCAGCAGGCACTCCAGCGCTGGAAAGTGTGACGTTGCGGTCCGGGAAAGCGATGGAGGCACTTGGAGGGTTCCTGTCGCTATTACGAGCAGACGGAGCTCCTCAGACCTGAGGCCATTCCCTCTGGCGCAGTAGCCACGCCCCCATCACGTTGTAGTCTTAAGCACTGTAAAGTATTGCAATCCTCTTATTCCTTACTCACTATTAACGCCACTAAACAGAAACAGTTGGTGCCACATGAAACCCCTTTTCCATTAACTCTATAAAGTGAGTCTTCACCAGGGACAAAGGCAATTCAATTGATCCTCTATAGTGAAATCCCTGATACCATTTGGGCCTGGAACTCTGCATTGTCATTGAAGTTCCTTATTCATTGCTGGTCTCTGCAGCTGGAAGATGCAAAGGGTACTGATTTTGAGATGCTACCCAGACAAACACTGTGTATGGAGGTTAGGCAGGATGCACTCTGTGGACCTGCAGCAGCAACTGATGAGAGGATCTAAGAGATCCATAGGGATAAAATGTTCGAACTCTATTCCTCTGAACATGTATACAGATGCACACAGATCCCTTATAGATTTTTGAGATGTTACTCAGTCAAACCTTGTGTAGGGAAGTTAGTATCGATTCCTCAAGTTTGGGCAAATGGTTTCTGGTCCAGGGAGCTTCAGTAGAAGCATTGCAGATGCATGCTGACCCTTTGAAGGGGACAAAATCAGTCATCAAGAAGACGCAAATATTCCATATTTCAGATGGGCAGTGACTAAGCAGGCCATCCTCCCCGCATTTGCACCCGTTCACATGTGGTCAAAACATTGTTTGCCTAATTACTATTTTGCTATGCTGTGGGCATTAGACAAAATATATTGAAACATATTAGTACATAGATCTCATAGTAAATTAGTTGGTGTGCACATTGGGCATTGTGCATTTGCCCTTAGCTGGCTGAACAACATTGTTATGGTAGAGGTTTGTGGCATTATGCCACTGGTGCCCGGTACTAACATGTCATTCCCAGCCATGACGTAGCAGAGATAGTCATTGAAACCACACCTTGGGTGTCTTGAGTTGAGTTGAGTTGTAGTGATACCAAACAAGAACACAAATTAGAATGTGTTTGGGTGCATGTGGCCTGAATACACACTTGATATCAGGGGTACCAAGGATCCAACATCAACAACAACAACATTGTCAGCTGAATGGATGAAAAGTAGTTACAGAATTGACCTTTGTAAAGGATTCCATCAGTGAGATTATATCCACAGTCGAGACATATCACACATTCAGGTTTAAACCAATCTTTTTATGCTCTTTTGCCAGTGCCTCATCAAAAGTGATTCAGGCCTGAAAACTGCTTGTAAATGAACCACCATTCCCTGTGCTTAGGTGCAAGGCAGTGAAAGGAGAGTGGGTAACTTAAGAACACCTTGCGGCTTCGTTAATAGTATCAACAACAGCAAATAGCCAATAAAGAGATCGGTTAGTAATAGAATTATAGCTGATAACGAAAAAATGCATACCCTTAGTTAATTCATTAATTGATGAACCATAAATACACATGTGTAAAGAAGTAGTGAGGTAGCAATGCCTTAGAATATATTGAGTATCAAACATTGGATCTCACAAAGAAATTTATCGGGTGGGGTACAAACCAAGTAACACACAACTCTGTCCTGCATATTAATGGTACATAGTTAGATACAAATCTGCTGTTAGGATGAATGTCTGTCAAATCCTTTGTTAATGAAAGGAACATTCCAGAAAATGAATTCCTGTATGTACAGGCTGTTCCAATAGTAGTTGGTCAGTAGGAAGTGGTTTGTATGTCAAAGTTTCGGCCTCCAAATGTATTAAATACACAAGACCATCTTCAGGGCTAGTTGCTTCAGATGATAACTGTGGACCCCTTACTGTTCAAAATATAAAAGAAACCAAAAATACAAATTAAATGTATGCCTGACTTCTTCCTACCAAGATGTGTGAAATTGTAAACAGTCCAGCCATGAAAACCAAGTGTGACACAGCACACAAAAATGTGTACTGATTTCAATTTGTGGGGTAAGTCATGCCAATTTAAAAAAAAACGCTTGGGGATTGATCTGTGAGAGACAGTAAACCCAGAGTAAACTGGCTGAATGAAAATTATATAACTATTGTGTGAGAGATGTGTGAGACTATTGTGATTAGTGCATGTTCATAGAAGGCAATAGAGATCGTACCATCTACTTATTAATTAAACTTGACGCAACACTGATAATTGACTATTGCAATAAAATTAGAACAACTTGTCACTCTTGGAAGAATCCTTTGAAGCCTCAGAGGGGTCATGGTGCGGCTGGAATCAGGTGAACAAATCTATACTAATATAATAAAGAGAGAGCCCAAACCTTTGAGGCGGGTAATCTCAGGAACCACAGCACCAATCACAACACCCTATATACAGCGTTGGAAAGGGCAGTTGCAGCAAAAGGACATAGGCTATGCAGACGCCCACCATATACATTTAAAAGGTAAAAGAACCTTGTAGGCGTGTCTGCGTTGTGCTGTGGGCGTGTGCAGGGGGCGTGACAAACGCTGGGGGCGTGTGGTACGTTCCGCCCTTAATGCCATGTCTCATATCGTGTGCTGTTGGTGTGTGCTGGGGGCGTGGGCGTGTGCGGGGCGCAGGATTACAAAGCGAGCGTTGTGCCCAATATTTCATTGTTTTTTCTTCTGGATAAGGGTCTACCAGCAAGCCAGCGTGCCTCTTCAGGCTGTATGAGTTATGTTATGTTATGTTATTTGCATTTTAATGCGCACAGCTGCTCCAGCGAAGGAGCGTCCTGGCGCAGGGAAAGGTAAACACAACACAACACTGGGTCCAGTAACAAAAGCAAACATTAAAAGCAAGGAACATTTAAAACAGGAAGGTTTTCAGGGCCCTACGGAAAGACATTAGGTCATTCGAAAGGCGGATTTCCAAGGGGAGCGCATTCCAGAGGGTTGCGGCTTTCACGCGGAAGGAGCGACCCCCCATCCGACTAAGTCTAAAATGGGGGACGACCACCAAGGACTGTCCAAGGGATCGTAGTGAGCGGGTAGGAACATAGGGAGAGATCAGTGTATTGAGTATCCCGGGTGCCGACTCTCTCAGAATTTTAAAAACCAGGCAGAGAGCCTTGAATTGGATACGCTTGCATATCGGGAGCCAGTGCAAGGACCGCAGGGTGTTAGAGGTAGAGCAGGTTCGAGGCAGACCAACCACCGCCCTAGCCGCCGCGTTCTGGACTCGCTGTAAACGAAGAATCTCGGCTTGGTTCGCTCCTAAAAGGAGTGAACTAGCGTAATCCAGCCGCGAGATGATCATTGCTTGAATGACCAGCTGTCTTGTAGGAGCATCGAAGAATCGCAGCAGGGGTCTTAGCCCGCGTAGTACTCCAAAACAGCAGGCCGCCACTCTCTTTGTGTGAGTCACAAAGCTTAGCGTGTGGTCAAGCCATACTCCCAGATTCCTGAGTTCCAGGACAGGGGCCGGCGCTGATCCCAGCTCTGGAGGCCACCATTCGTCCCCCCAGTGGTCCGCTTCCCTTCCAACGATCATCACCTCTGTTTTTGTCGCGTTCAGCTGGAGACAGTTGTTATTCATCCAGCTGGCCACCTCTCTCAGCCCACTTCGGAACCTGAGGGCATCCTGCTTGGCATCCCCGCTGATCGTAACCGCCAACTGAGTGTCGTCAGCATAGGAGACCATGGTAAGGCCCCATTGCCTGACGACCTCAGCCAGCGGCTGCACGTACAGATTAAAAAGCGTGGGACTCAGCGAGGAGCCCTGAGGGACCCCCAGGTCCAAAGGATGGTACTTGGACTGAAAAGGAGGGGTGGCAACGCAGAAGGAGCGATCACTGAGGAAGGAGCGGAACCACTGCAGAGCTGAACCACAAATGCCAATGTCCTGCAGGCGGTGTAGCAAGATGCGGTGGGAAACCGTGTCAAAGGCAGCGCTCAGGTCTAGTAAAATAAGCGCTGCCGTTTGACCTGCATCAAGCACACTCCGCAAATGCTCAACCATTGCCAGAAGGGCCGTCTCAGTGCTGTGGCCAGCACGAAACCCATTCTGCGTGGGATCCAGGACATTCACAAGGGTCATATGCTCTGTGAGGGCCAGATTTACATGGGCCTCCATAACCTTGGCCGGCCAAGGGAGCAAAGATATTGGGCGGTAGTTTTCAGGTCTCGACGGATCCAAAGATG
This sequence comes from Lissotriton vulgaris, assembly GCF_964263255.1. Taxonomy (NCBI): domain Eukaryota; kingdom Metazoa; phylum Chordata; class Amphibia; order Caudata; family Salamandridae; genus Lissotriton; species Lissotriton vulgaris. The sequence goes on from NC_141695.1 coordinate 209,472,622, forward strand.
GTTTTTTTAGGATCGGGGAAACCACCGCTTGCTTCCATTTGGCAGGGACCAGGCCAGAGGTCAGGGAGAGGTTAATCAGGGAGCACACTGCTGTGCGTCCCTGAAAAGCAACGTCCCTGAAAAGAGCAGATCTTACCGGGTCTGCAGGCGATCCAGACTTGACTCGCAGGGCCCACTTTGCGAACTCCTCATTAGAGATGGTAGGAAGGGAGTGCAGCGATGGACAGCTGCTAGAGCCGCTCCAGGGAATCACAGGAGACAGTGTGCTTGGAAACGCCAGATAGATTTTCCTGACTTTGTCCAGAAAGAAGGTGGCTAGGGCTTCACAGTGGGCGGTGGAACTGTCCAACTGTGGGGGAACTCTCTTTGCCATCAAGTCTTTTATGGTTTTAAAGATGGTTTTAGTCGGGTTAAGGCTATTTCGGAATTCGGCTGCGTAAAACGCCGCCCGGGCCCTGCATATAGCTCGATGGTAAAGCTTAACTAAGGCCAGGTAGATGGATTTCTTGTCGGCATCGTACGACTTACGCCACACCCTTTCCGCCCGTCTACAAGAGGACTTCATTGCACGCAGCGCGCTGTCATACCAGGGGCTAGCCTGCCGGGGACTGGATTTGCTGGAGATGATAGGTACCAGGACGTCCAGCGCCCTGGTAATCCAGTTACAGAACCGGTCATAGCCCGAGGTGGCATTCAGCAGGGGACCTAATGGCTCAGCACCCATAATGCGGTGAAGGTCCTCTAACCTGAGTTTGTTCCAGTGGCGCCGGGGTATCCGCAAAGGAGGTGGTATAGTGGGATTGGCAGGGAGGGGAAGCCAAGCAGACACCAGATAGTGGTCAGACCATATCACAGGATCAACCGCCACAATCCGAACATCAGAGAGAGTCGTAAAAAACGGATCAAGAGTGTGGCCGGCCACGTGTGTAGGCTGAGAAATAAGCTGGGTCAACTGCAAAGCCTCTAAGTCGGCCAAAAAACCACTGATGGCCAGAGACTCTAACCTATCAAAGTGGAGATTTAGGTCGCCCAAGATAGAAAAGTTTGCACAGCCACTAGCCAATAGGCTCACAGCCACCAGAAAGGCACCTCTAAAAGCTACGTCGCTGCCTGGAGGGCGATAAACAACCATCCCTGACAGCGAGAACTGAGGGCTGATAGAAACCTTAAACAGCGCACTCTCACATCCAGCAATCTGCAAGACCGTCCAGGTACATGTAAAGGCGGATTTAATAAATAGGGCGATCCCTCCACCTCTAGAATGGCGGTTAGATCTGAAGCATAAATAGCCCGGAGGACAGGCAAGATTGACTATAGCGTCATCAGTATCTTGTAGCCAGGTTTCAGTTACAGCCAACAGATCTGGTGTCTTATCCAAAATGAGATCAGCCACAGACAGATGGTGTTTCACTAGAGATCTGGTGTTCAGATTTAAAAATCGTAGACCAGATCCCAGGCTACCAGGCAACGGAGGGAGACCGGGAGGAGCTCGTGGGGCGGGAGAAGTGGCGAGCTCGCGAATACCTACAGGCTGGTCTAATGACCATCTGTTGCAAGCACACTGAAACGGGCCACACAGTGGATGGTGGGGTGTGGCAGAGCAGCGTGGGAGAGTATCTCTGATGGCAAGAAGCGAGGCACCGGAATACACAATCATCCTGACAGGCCGACAGATACGGGCACACAAATATACACAAAGTAGAGATAAAAGATAAAATCCCCGGCGTACCGCGCGTACTTAGCACGGACGGGCGCAGATGGGCAGACTCTGGCTCGACTCCGGCGCGAGTCAGGCGCTTCCGCTGCGCGTCACCGCTGCGCTAGCAGAGTGAGCTTTAAATACCAGCTTACCTGGGCTACAGGAAGCGCTAGAGCGCTGCAGCAAGTGGCACAGGAGGCAGAGACCACCCCAAGATGGCGACCAAGCGCCACGAAGAAACTACAAAACCGGTGAAATTCCGCGAAAAAACGCGGTAAGGGCACAATTTAAAATGCAGGTATGAGGCCAGAAACAGTTATACAAATAAAACGAGGCTCCAAACAGAAATAGTGCAAATGTCAGAAACGGGCTTTAAAATCAATAATAAACGCAGCACGCTTAAATGCGACCAGTATAGCGCGCATGCAGGCACCTTTCCCAAGGAAGGACAGTGGGAGAGCTCGCCTTAAATACCAGCTCACCTGGGCTACAGGAAGCGCTAGAGCGCTGCAGCAAGTGGCACAGGAGGCAGAGACCACCCCAAGATGGCGACCAAGCGCCACGAAGAAACTACAAAACCGGTGAAATTCCGCGAAAAAACGCGATGGGGGCACAATTTAAAATGCAGGTATGAGGCCAGAAACAGTTATACAAATAAAACGAGGCTCCAAACAGAAATAGTGCAAATGTCAGAAACGAGCTTTAAAATCAATAATAAACGCAGCACGCTTAAATGCGACCAGTATAGCGCGCATGCAGGCACCTTTCCCAAGGAAGGACAGTGAGAGAGCTCGCCTTAAATACCAGCTCACCTGGGCTACAGGAAGCGCTAGAGCGCTGCAGCAAGTGGCACAGGAGGCAGAGACCACCCCAAGATGGCGACCAAGCGCCACGAAGAAACTACAAAACCGGTGAAATTCCGCGAAAAAACGCGGTGGGGGCACAATTTAAAATGCAGGTATGAGGCCAGAAACAGTTATACAAATAAAACGAGGCTCCAAACAGAAATAGTGCAAATGTCAGAAACGAGCTTTTAAATCAATAATAAACGCAGCACGCTTAAATGCGACCGTTATAGCGCGCATGCAGGTACCTTTCCCAATGAAGGACGGTGGGAGAGCTCGCCTTAAATACCAACTCACCTGGGCTACAGGAAGCGCTAGAGCGCTGCAGCAAGTGGCACAGGAGGCAGAGACCACCCCAAGATGGCGACCAAGCGCCACGAAGAAACTACAAAACCGGTGAAATTCCGCGAAAAAACGCGGTGGGGGCACAATTTAAAATGCAGGTATGAGGCCAGAAACAGTTATACAAATAAAACGAGGCTCCAAACAGAAATAGTGCAAATGAGTGAGATCCCAGCCATGCTAATGGCCCCCATTGAGGCCTTATCTTGAACAAATCTAGGAAAAGATAAAGCAGAGAGGCAAACATTTGACTGCCTCCTTTTGAATGCCAGGTCGCTGGTGAAGCACAGCCTGGAATTTGCCCTGCTAATTCAGGAAGAAAACATTAAAATTGCTTTTGTGACCGAATCATGGACGAATGCGGCTTCTGGCCTGGACATAGTTAATGCCTTGGTTACCTTAGTTTCACGAGAGATCGACCACTGAGAAAAGGGGGGGATGGCAGTAATATATCATAGTTCTCTTAATGCCTTCTTTCACCCTTTAATTGTGGGTGGTTGTGAAGCTGTAGCATTCAACTTCACTCTGGGCAATCATCACGCATTCAATGGCTATTTAGCCTACAAACCCCCTGGGCCTAAAAATATCTTTCTTAGCTCGGTGGGAAGTATACTGGAGGAGGGTCTCTGCTCTAAGGACTTTACGGTCTTGGGGGGTTTCAATTTCAATTTAGAAAACCTCCTGGACACGGACACCAACGCACTTAGCCATGTGATGGATGGCGCCGAGCTTAAACAATTGGTTAGGGGTCCTACGCATAAGGCCGGTCATACCCTGAACGAGCTTTTTTTGTACCACCCCACTTTGGACTTTACTAAATCTATACAGGTTACTTGGACTGACCACAGGGGGTGTGTATCACTTACAACGCAACTTTTACGTCGTAATGCTGTTACAACGCAGCTATTACAACGCAGGATCCATTACATCGGATGCCATTACAACGCATGGCATTACATAGCAGATGGTATTACAACGCATACCATTACATCGTAAGTATTGGTAAGTATATAATTTTTTTTTATTTTATTTAATATTATATAATTGATTTAATTATTATTAATTATAAACAAAAATAAATAAAAATATTTATTTATGTTTTTAAATATTATAAATTACATTTATTAATTTAAGTAATTTTTTTAAATAAGTATGAGTATAGGAGTATATGTTTTGGGGTACTGAGGTATATGTTTTGGGGTACAGGGGTGTTTTTAGGTTTTAGGGCAGGGTTTGGGTTTTGGGGTACAGGGGTGTTTTTAGGTTTTAGGGCAGGGTTTGGGTTTTGGGGTACAGGGGTGTTTTTAGGTTTTAGGGCAGGGTTTGGGTTTTGGGGTACAGGGGTGTTTTTAGGTTTTAGGGCAAGGTTTGGGTTTTGGGGTACAGGGGTGTTTTTAGGTTTTAGGGCAGGGTTTTGGGTTTTGGGGTACAGGGGTGTTTTTAGGTTTTAGGGCAGGGTTTGGGTTTTGGGGTACAGGGGTGTTTTTAGGTTTTAGGGCAGTGTTTGTGTTTTGGGGTACAGGGGTGTTTTTAGGGTTCAGGGGTAGGTTTGTGTTTTGGGTTAATTAAATTATATTTACCATTTTTAAATTAATTAAAATATATTTAATAAATTAAATTAATTTTATTACATTAATTACATTTTTAAATTAAATTAATTAAATTAAATACATTATTTCAATTAATTTAATTTAATTTCAATTATAAAAATATGTACATTAAGTTAATTTAATTTTTTTAATTAAATTAAATTATTTCCTTTTTTTATTAATATTACATTTATTAAATAGATATTATTTTATTAAATTAAATTAATGGCTATTTTAAAATGTATTTTAATTAAATTAATTAAATTAAATTAATTAAATTAACGTAATAACATTTTTTTTAAAAAGGTATACTTACCTATACTTACGATGTAATGCCATGCGTTGTAATACCATCTGCTATGTAATGCCATGCGTTGTAATGGCATCCGATGTAATGGATCCTGCGTTGTAAAAATTCCGTTGTAACGGAATGCGATGTAAAAATCTGCGTTGTACTGACACCAATCCCCACAGGGCATTGTTATTTGCTATCTCAGTGCCAAAATCCCAAAGTGGGGGGTGTCCGCCTAAGGTAGCCAGGATATGCAGGGCCTGAAACAAAGTCGAGGGTAGAGCATTGGAAGACCACTTACTCTCCTCTAAGGGGCCCCTCCCATTAGAGGTGGAGGCAGCAGCTCTCGCCCATACTAGCTGGATTGAAAAAGCCTGTGACATCCTCGCCCCACCTAAACTGCGTCTCCTGGCCAGAGCCCAGCCCTCAGCACCGTGGTTTTCGGATGAATTAAGAAATCATAAGTTGGGATGTAAAAAACTGGAAAGGGTGTGGCGGAAGGATTACAGGGAAAGTGATAGAACGCTCCTCAAACAAAGCCTCGTAGCATATAAAAAAATGGTGGGGAAGGCAAAACAAGATTACTATACTAATCGAATAAATCTCGCTAAGAACTCTGCGAAGGAACTATTCACAACGTGTCCGCTTTGGCTGACCCGGTTCCCGCGGCCATCCCCGCGAGTCTTGAATTATGTGAAGTTCTTGCCAAATTCTTTCTAGGAAAGTTGGAGACCATTTTTAAAGCCTTCTCTGGTCAGGAGAAGGCGAACAGCTAGGCGATTACACCAGGAAATGTAATGGAGCCTACCGTAGGGCAAAAATTGGATTGTTTTTCTCCAGTAAATAGTGAAGAAATCACGCGGTTACTGTTAGCGGCAAGACCCTTGCCCGGTGGCTGTGATTAAAATGGCCCCAGGTCCGATAGTCACATCACTGGTGACCATCTTTAATACCATGCTCACGACAGGAGGTTTCCCATCGTGCTGGAAACATGCCTCTATTTTGCCCCTACCCAAAAAACCAAACTTGGATATTAGGGACCCAAATAACTACCGCCCAATAGCAAGGCTCCCTCTACCAGCTAAACTAATAGAAAAGGCCCTAAATACCCAATTAAGCTCCTTCCTTGCGGGCACTCAAACTCTTGACCCCTCCCAACATGGTTTCAGACCCTACCACAGCACAGAATCTGCCCTCATTAAAACAACTGAGGAGATCAGAGCGGTGACCGAGGGAGGGCTGCCCTGGTGTTGTTGGACCTCTCCGCGGCCTTCGACAGGGTCCACCATGGGATCTTACTCGATCGTCTGAAGGCCTGCAGAGTACAAGGGAAGGAGTTTGACATACTTAAAGCCTTCCTGTCCGGCAGAGTCCAAAACGTGGCGTTAGGAGACTATGAATCATAACCTTTCATCCTGCCCTGTGGAGTTCCTCAGGGCTCGTCCCTGAGCCCCACATTATTTAATATTTAGGTCAGCTCATTGGCACCAGTAATCCGGCCCTTCGGCTTTGATCTTACATCATATGCTGACGCCACCCAGATTGTGGTGTCTCTACTACCAGGGAGGGAAGAAGGAGTAGCAAGGAATTTTCAGGTCTGTATGCTGGCGGTCGGAAATTGGATGGCAGATAACTGCCTTAAACTAAATTCAGCTAAAACTGAAGTCATAGTGTTTGGGTCAAACACTAACTTTTGAAGCCCAATCTGGTGGCCAGAGCAGATGGGCAACGTGCCTACACCAGTGGCTAAGGTGAAAAACCTGGGGGTATTGATCGATGATCAACTTACCTTTCGCCCCCAGGTCAATGCGCTGTCCTCTTCTATTGCTTACCTGCTCAAATCCATCTGTAAGATGCTACCATTTATTCCAGGCAATGACAGAAAAACAGTGGTCACGACACTGGTCATGGCAAGGCTGGACTACTGCAATAGTCTATTTCTTGGTGCCCAACAGGGGGTACTCAACAAACTGCAGGTATTGCAAAATGCGGCTGCCAGGCTCATACTGGGGATCCCAAAATTTGTCCCTGTGTCCCAGGAGCTGGCTAAACTCCATTGGCTCCCAATGCGAAAGAGGATTCTATTCAAAGCATTATGCCTAGTATTTAAAACCTTACAAGGCAAGGGGCCCTCATTCTTTCGGCAGTACTTTCATTGGTATTGTCCGACTAGAAATCTCGGATCAGCAGACCTGGGGTTGATCGCTGTGCCCCATATTAGGAGAGCGCGCTGGGGAGGCAGAAGCTTTGTACTGGGCACAACCAAAGCCTGGAACGCCTTGCCCCATGCCCTCAGAAAAATGACAGACCTTATGGCCTTTAGAAGAGCATTAAAGACATGGCTGTTTACCAACTAATTCCCGACCAGCCTTTACCTCAGGAGTGATACTTAGCGCCAGGACACCTACGGGTAACAGAGCGCTGTACAAATGTGAAAAATAAATAAATAAATAATAAATTCCCAGGTTCTGTACATTCCAGCTACGGGTGTGCTTGTCCTGCACTCCCAGTGACGTGCACCTGCTTTACTGTATGGAGGTCAGGCATGGCGCTATTCCCAAAGGCCGAAGGAGCGCAAATATATATATATATATATGTATATATATATACAAACCTGTGTGCTAATTGTTAGACACGCCCATATCTCCACAGTATATATGTATGAGCTCATTTTGAATGCAGATGTAGTGAACAAGGCGGCAACGCCGAAACGCGTCTAAGCAGACAGTGAGTAAATAAATCGAGTTTGGATTGAGATTCATGGTGTCAGCGCCTTCTTCGTATCGGATGAGTTTGGCAAGATTGGATATATATACATATATATATATATATTGAGTTGATCAAGCTACATTGCGAAATGCATTGTTTTCCTGCTGATTAAAATAACTACGTGCACTGCAACTCTCGAGTGTCGGAGACGTCTGTTCTACTGAATGAAAGCCTGTGATGGAAATAGTGGGTGACCGGGAGCCCTACTCCGACCTACTCGTGAGCGGGACTGGTAATGTACCGGAATCTTGGGTTGATATATAGATAGATAGATAGATAGATAGATAGATAGATAGATAGATAGATAGATAGATAGATAGATAGATAGATAGATATACACACATTTTTTTAAATGTAATTAAACATTTATTCTTTTAAATTGCAGTATTTATATTATTTTTATTTATTAATTTATTTTATTACCCTTTACACCCTAAAAACTAATCCCACCCTGCTCCCTTTAAATACCCCTGCAACCCAAAATCATAACCCACCCTTACTCCTACAAATACCCCAACAACATTAAACACTAACCCATCTTAACCCTATAAATATACCCTGTACACCAAAACCCAGGCCTACCCTTGAACCCTAAAATACCCCTGTACCCTTAAAACCCAAACCTAGCCCTTACCCCTAAAAATACCCATGTACCCCAAAATACAAACCTACCCCTGAACGCTAAAATACCCCTGTACCCCAAAACCCAAACCTAGCCCTGAACCCTTAAAATACCCCTGTACCCCAAAACCCAAACCTACCCTTGAACCCTAAAAAAAACCCTGTACCCCAAAACCCAAACCTAGCCCTGAACCCTAAAAATACTCCTGTACCCCAAAACCCAAACCTAGCCCTGAACCCTTAAAATACCCCTGTATCCCAAAACCCAAACCTACCCCTGAATACTGAAAAATACCCCTATACCCCAAAACCCAAACCTAGCCCTGAACCCTAAAAATACCCCTGTACCCCAAAACCATACCTATCCCTAAACCCTAAAACTACCCCTGTACCCCATAACCCAAAACTATATCTGAACCCTTAAAATACCCAAACACTCCAAAACATATACCTCAGTACCCCAAAACATATACCCCTACTTACCTTATCCAAACATTTAAAAAAAACATGCTTTTACCATTCATGCATTTACAACGAATTTCGTTGTAAATGTATGCGTGGTAAAAGCATATAAAATGTAATGCCATGCGTTATAATGTTATTGCGGAGTCATGGTACTTTCATAATGGAAATTTGATGGTATGCGGAAAGAAAGGTGCGGAATAATGGGTGTTTACCCTCCCCCGGTAAGTACATTGGTGGCACAGCGGCCCACATCTCCAGCAACATACTCATATTTTTTCACCGCCCATTTGAAAAATGCACAGGTCTCTCTCATTGATAGCCAGCACCGACATACACTTTTAGACACACCTCCCGCCACAAGTTCTAGAATTGCGAAATTTAGACCTGGGGAGCTACGTTCGAATCTCGGCATCAGCTCAACATCCTGTTATTCCAGGCAAATCGCTTTGTCTCCCCGTGCCTACCACAAAATAATGTGTTCTTCTGTAATGTAAATTGTGCTCATGCCATGTTGTCGAGTTCGCACTATATAATATTGCAAGGAAAAATAACTTGAGTTCACACACTACTGAGCGCACACTCCTAAGTGCATCAGCAGTGCACTGTGAATCGGAGCATTTCACAGGCCTGTCACAGATAAGAAATGCTATCAAAACGAAATCCTACAAAACAATATACTACTGGCCGGCATCAATTCATACCCGGACAACGTCGGGACGGGCTGCTAGTAATAAAGTATTGTGAAAGTCAGTTGAACTAGTTACAGGCAGTTAAAAAGTGGAAGAATCTTTTATAAGTAAAAGAACGCTCATCTCTTCAAGGCTGATTACAATGTCAGGCGTAAAAGCTCCTCCCAACAGACAATGTCAGATTCCTTCCGACCGACTTGATCGGTTTACAATCTGACCGACCGATTACGATGTTCACAGTCGAATTGTAAACCTCATGGTCTTTCCAAATCGGTTCCGACCGGTTCTCGAAGAATCCGTGTCGGTGGAACCCACATTGTACTGCTCTACAGTCTGCAGGTCCGACCGAGCGTTTACTTTGTCCATTTTCAACAGCCTTGCCGAGTCAGCCTGTCCGACACGAAAAGGCTATCAGAAATTGGCTTTTGGGGACCCTGGCAGGGCCCCCTTTATCTGCATCCTCCGGTTAGGGGCTGAGGAGGTATCTAAGCGACCAGCCTGGAAAACCTTTACTGTGGGCCTGCCACAGGGTGCAGAGTTTTCTGCACATTCCCCAATTCTCCATGGGAGCCTGTGTTGTCGGGCAGGACACGAGATCCCGTAGGAGTCAATGGGAATCCGACCGAGTCAGGCGTTCCTGATTCCGAGTCTGTGTCGGGAGGAGGAAACTCGTAATGAGGCACTTAGTGTTTTGAAATTCCGTCACCTCATTTAGAAGAGTACAGTGAATCGAAAGTGATGTAATCCAGGAGACAGAAGCAATTGTAGATAGGAGGTTTAATGAGGAAGAACAGCTTGTACATCCACAATCTTCAGGAGACAGACTTACACTGCCTGACTCCCACATATAGAATGTAGAATCAAGAAAGAACCATAACAATTCTAAAGGAACAGAAAGGAGGAATACTACACATCTTTCCCCTTTTGAAAAAAACCCCAAAAACAAACAAACAAAAAAAACGCAGATTAATTAATGTAATCACGCAATTTGATAGGAGAACATTTAACACGAACACTACTCCTTAATGCATCATTGACAGATTGTTGAACAACATGTCCAGCAACTTCATAATCAGCATTTACATTAGAAGTATCATTTGAGAACTATAATCGTCAATGGGTAAGTTAACATCTCCAATTTGCGAATCAACATTCTCAGTTTGTGGCTCACACCCAAAAGTATCTAACATGGCTGAAAAAGTTACATCATCTTCAGCATTAGAGGTTGATTGCGAAGTTGCCTTGGAAACCATAGCTTTACACAGAGAAATCCTTCTAAAATTCCAGACCTTACCACCTTCAACTCTTACAGCCTTAGTAAAAACCTCAGTAACCTTACACGGGTCAGGCCATTTATTCCACTTATTGCCAAACGTTCTACCAAATTTTACTCGCACAAATCACCCACTTTAATTTTTGGACTGTGAATGACTGAACCAAGACAATTTCTCTTCATCCTTTCCTGATATGCTAACACCTTGTCCTTGACTTTAAAAAGATCAAATGAATGCTCGCAAGGAATTTTATTTTTCATCCACCACGGTAACAGTTTAGAGCCCGGTTTCCTGCCTCTTAACATCTCAAAAGGAGACAAACCCGTAACGGAATTAGGGGAAACACGATAAGCCAATAAAGAGGCATGTAGTGCTTCTCTCCAATTCAAATTGCTTTTAACAGCAAGTTAATGAACTCTTTAATAACTCTATTAAAGTGTTCTGTTTGACCATTGGCCTGTGGATTATATTTTGACACCTTTTTTTGTACAATACCACATCTTTCAAGAAATGAAGTAAACTCTCTGCTATAAACTGTGGACCATTATCTGAAACAATTTCAGCAGGAATGCCCTCTCTACAAAATACTTCATCCAAAAATTCCACAACTTGAGTCGAACCTATTTTATTCACCACGTTTAGTTCTGGCCATTTGGAGAAGTAGTCAATCAAAACCAAAATAAAAACATCTTTGTTAGGTGACAAATCAAGAGGACCAATAATATCCACTCTCAATTTTTTCCAAGGAGACATAACAAATTCGATAGGTGAAACACCAACAGCTAATGGTTTAACAGATTTGTCACTCAAAGAACAAGGCGAACAAGAGCTGACCCATTTATCAACCATAATATCAATACCTTCAATCAAAAGGAAGAACTATTTTATCTCCTCTAGTTATAAAACCTTGGTCAAACATGATTTCATCCTTTATCTTATAAAAAGATAAAACATCACCAGACAATTTGCGTTCTCAGGCCAACCGTGTTGTAAGTAAGTCAATACATTTGATAAACCGGAGTCTTTGTACATAGCATCTCTCCATTCAGTTTCTGAAATAGTACCAGACAATTTATTGTTACCTTCGCCATTAACATCTCCAATAGAAAACACAGCATCAAAATCACTATGAACACTTGAAATCTGCGAATCCAAAGGCAATCTAGACATGCAATCGGCATGTACATTTAAGCGGCCAGGAACATATTTCACAACACATTGGAATTCTTGCAGCTTCGCAGCCAACCATGCTAAACGCGCCGTCAAAGTCCTACCACCACCAGCAGCTAGCATGTTGATTAGAGGCTTGTGGTCAGTTCGTAAACATAATTTAGTTCCCCAAAGAAACTGTCTGAAATGTTCAACAGCCCAAGTGCAAGCCAACAACTCTTTCTCAATAGTGGAATAATTGTGCTCAGCACCAAGGGTAGTTCTTGAGGCATAGGAAACAACATACTCTTCACCTCTATTCCTTTGCATTAACACAGAACCTAAACTCACATTGCTCACATCCACACATACAATACATTCTTTACCCATTTCAAAAGGTATTAAAAATGGAGCGTTAAAAATCTCCTTTTTCAGTAGATCAAAAGCAAATTGTTGTTCAACATTCCATAAAAACTTGGCATCTTTTTTAACAGTAATCTTAAAGAATGTACTTTTGACGAATAATCTTGTACAAATTTACTGTAAAATTCAGTGAGACCTAAGAAAGACACAAGTTGTTCTTTACTAGAAGGTGCAGGAGCCTTAAGTATACTTTGGATATGATTAACTTTTGGTTTAATACCTTGGGAAGAAATTTCTTGTCCAAGATATTCCACTTTACTCTGTCTAAACTTGCACTTTGAAAATTTCAAAGTTAAACCTTTGTCTTGAACACGTTTTAATACAAAGTCTAAATTTCTGTAATGATCTTCAAAATTCTTCCCAAAAATTAAAATATCGTCCTGAAAAGCTATAGCCCCTTCACAACCCTCAATAACTTCTTTCATGAGTCTTTGAAAGACTGATGCTGCACTGGCTAAACCAAAAGGCATGCGACAAAACTGAAACATACCCTCTGGTGTTATAAAAGTAGTCAAAAACTTAGACTCTTCATGCAAAGGTACCTGATGGTAAGCACTTGCCAAGTCTACAGTAGAGAATACACAATCACCAGAAAGGGAAGAAATCACTTCATGTATATTAGGTAACGGGTGCCTATCAACCCAAATCTCTTGGTTTAAACTCCGAAGGTCCACACATAGGGGAAGTTTGCCGTTGCTTTTAATGGATAAAACCACTGGCGAAACCAAAGGAGAAGATTCAACAGGTTCCACTATCTTCCTGGCTACAAGATCAGATAGAATCACTTTTAGTTTATCACGATACGCTAGTGGCACATTCCTAACTCTGTGTCGTACAGGAATAGCTCCTTCCTTGAGGATAATGCGATGTTTAACATTTTCAAATTTGCCTAACTTGTCGATGAAAATAGCAGGAAACTTTTCCTTTATAAGGTTGGTAAACACATCAGACTCAGGAGATATAACATACACCGGTTGTGATGCATTGGGGTCAAGTTTGATACCTAATTCATGCTAGTGGGGCCAACTGAGAATCGATGCGCCATTAGTAGCAACATAGACTTTGCCTTTAATACGCCTGCCTTTAAATGTGATATCAGCTCAAACAAAACCAACCAAATCAATTTTATGACCAGTGTAACCACCGGGTTGTACATCTGGTGGTGACAATTTCAAAGAACCCCAAAATTTGTTGAAAATGTCCATGCCTATAATACTGTACCATGCACAAGAATCAATAAGCATGGAAATTTCATTGCCAGCAATCAAAATTATATCTTTAGGAAAACCTTTACATTTGGTGTCACCAACACACAGCAAACTATTAATTCCGAGACCATCAACAAGCTCAGATTCTTCCTCGGTCAGTAAATTCACTTTTTGAGAAGAACTGCATATTTTACTAAAATAGCCTGAACGTTTGCATTTAATGCATATTTTGTTCCAAGCAGGACAACCTCTGTAGTTCCCTACATGATCAACACCTCCACACCTGTAACTTTCAAAGTGCTAGTGTAGACAGAGTAAAGTGGAATATCTTGGACACAACATTTCTTCCCAAGGTATTAAACCAAAAGTTAATCATATCCAAAGTATAGTTAAGGCTCCTGCACCTACTAGTAAAGAATAACTTGTGTCTTTCTTAGGTCTCACTGAATTTTACAGTAAATTTGTACAAGATTATTCATCAAAAGTACATTCCTTAAGATTACTGTTAAAAAAAGATGCCAAGTTTTTATGGAATGTTGAACAACAATTTGCTTTTGATCTACGGAAAAAGGAGATTCTTAACGCTTCATTTTTAAGACCTTTTGAAATGGGTAAAGAATGTATTGTATGTGTGGATGCGAGCAATGTGAGTTTAGGCTCTCTTTTAATGCAAAGGAATAGAGGTGAAGAGTATGTTGTTTCCTATGCCTCGAGGACTCTCCGTGGTGCTGAGCATAATTATTCCACCATTGAGAAAGAGTTGTTGGCTTGCACTTGGGCTGTTGAACATTTCAGACAGTTTTTTTGGGGAACTAAATTGCGTTTACGAACCCATCACAAGCCTCTAATCACCATGCTAGCGGCTGGTGGTGGTAGGACATTGACAGCGCATTTAGCACGGTTGGCTGCGAAGCTGCAAGAATTCCAATGTGTTGTGGAATATGTTCCTGGCCGCTTGAATGTACATGCCGATTGCATGTCTAGATTGCCTTTGGATTCGCAGATTTCAAGTGTTCATAGTGATTTTGATGTTGTGTTTTCTATTGGGGATGTTAATGGCGAAGGTAACAATAAATTGTCTGTTACTATTTCAGAAACTGAATGGAGAGATGCTATGTACAAAGACTCCGGTTTATCAAATGAAGTGACTTACTTACAACATGGTTGGCCTGAGGAACGCAAATTGTCTGGTGATGTTTTATCTTTTTATAAGATAAAGGATGAAATCATGTATGACCAAGGTTTTATAACTAGAGGAGATAAAATAGTTCCTCCTTTTGATTTAAGGAAGAAAATTATCTCAATGGCTCATGAAGGTCACATGGGTATGTCTAGTACAAAAAGGCGTATTCGTGAACTCTACTCGTGGCCAGGTATTGATAGTATGGTTGATAAATGGGTCAGTTCTTGTTCGCCTTGTTCTTTGAGTGACAAATCTGTTAAACCATTAGCTGTTGTTGTTTCACCTATCAAATTTGTTACGTCTCCTTGGAAAAAATTGGGAGTGGATATTTATGGTCCTCTTGATTTGTCACCTAACAAAGATGTTTTTATTTTGATTTTGATTGACTACTTCTCCAAATGGCCAGAAATAAAAGTGGTGAATAAAATAGGTTTGACTCAAGTTGTGGAATTTTTGGATAAAGTATTTTGTAGAGAGGGCATTCCTGCTGAAGTTGTTTCAGATAATGGTCCACAGTTTATTAGCAGAGAGTTTACTTCATTTCTTGAAAGATGTGGTATTGTACACAAAAAGGTGTCAAACTATAATCCACAGGCCAATGGTCAAACAGAACGCTTTAATAGAGTTATTAAATAGTCCATTCAACTTGCTGTTAAAAGCACTTTGAATTGGAGAGAAGCACTATGTGCCTCTTTATTGTCTTATCGTGTTTCCCCTAATTCCGTTACGGGTTTGTCTCCTTTTGAGATGTTAAGGCCACTGCGTGATGCGTTATGATGCGTCAAAGTTCTCCTCTTCGCTTACTTGACTCACCGATCCGATGACAGAGGCTGGAATGGAGATTCTGAGCATGCGGGCCACACGCGATGCCAACGGATTCAAATGTAAACACAGCTCGAGCGAAACAGTACTCGGCAAAAAGGTGAAGTCAATTTCCAAAAGTTAAATAGAACGATTTAAATACAGGAAATGCTAGAACCTGCTTCAGTATTCAATAGAAAAACGATGTAGATATAGTAAGGAAAGTTTTATAGAACGTAAAATGCAAAAGTCATTAAAATCGTAAAATTTAAAAGAAAAGTTCCAGGAAAGAAAATAATTTCGGCCGCTGGTGCAATCAAAGCACATCCATTAAAGAGAATTAGGCACAAGTGCAATCAATATACACTTAATATAAATAAATAACTTCAGGTATGCGTGAACGCTGTTTTCAACCCTTCCTCCAGGTATCCACTTCTTTAAAAAAAAAAAATTGTTAAAAAGATGGTGTTCTCAAAATAGATCCCAAAAAGTCGCCAACATTATGATGTAATCCAGGAGACAGAAGCAATTGTAGATAGGAGGTTTAATGAGGAAGAACAGCTTGTACATCCACAATCTTCAGGAGACAGACTTACACTGCCTAACTCCCACATATAGAATGTAGAATCAAGAAAGAACCGTAACAATTCTAAAGGAACATAAAGGAGGAATACTACAGAAAGCACTTAATTATAGGGGAGATGGACTAGCGAGGAGCATCGTTGTGATGATGCTTAGTAGATAGGAATTTGGGTACATCATAGAATGTAAAAATGTCAGTGGTGTTGTGAGGTAGCACAGAAAGCTAAGGATGACAGCGGTAACCACCTGTCATCAGAATCAGTCGTGCTGGTCTACCCATGAACATAACTTACAATAAAGAAGTTTATACATTGATATATGTGTACAGCTTTACATAACAATTTTGGAAATAATCTGGAGAGAATCTACACATCAAGAGGAACGCTGTTGCATCTTGCGACAGCACAGAGTACTTTCATGAAGTATTTACTGAGGTGTGTTCGTTCACGGTCGAATACGGAAACTGTAAGTTTTTAATTGCCATTTAAAATGTATACAGGAGGCCAGCGCAGAAGCATTACTTGATTTAAACTGCTTGTAGGCGTGGAGAGGTCCGCTAGGATGCATTGCGAGCCCTGAGATGAAGAAAGTTAACGCAGATTCAGCACATGTTCTTAATGGGTCAAAAGCACATAAATATAGTGAGCAAATAGGGTTATTCTACCTTAAAAGCTTTACTTGTGCTTACAGAGTCCTGGGCGCATGTGCATTAAGTCTTCAGTGCAAGCTATCCTGAGCACAAGATAGAAATAACTCATCTGTGTAATCCTCAGTGTTGTCTGCGTATTTGCGTCAGCCACTGAACATTGCCAAGAAAGTTGATTGTTAGGCCTAGGGAAGGTCATCAGTATTCCTATGCACCATATCACAGTGTGGACATTGTTCCCGGCGTACAAGTCTGTGGAATATTAAGGAGAAGGAGGAAGTGACATTCGTTGGGGATTCACGGTGATGTGCACACCTGGGTATTTACGAGGAGCAAGCAAGTGGTGATGAGCAAACCAAAGAAGTAAAGAGCACGCACCATTGTCAATATACACATAATTGCTAGTACAATGTTTAATAGTGATGTGCACACCCAGTAGTTGCACACATACTATTTAACTATTCCTGGATGTATTAGCCTATTGTGAACTGTGGTGACAGGCACACCAAGCAGTTGATGTTACTGGTGCAGTAAATAGTGTAATTTAATGGAGATATATATTAATTTATTTTCCTACATTTTATTCCCACATTTTTATTTCTTGGTTTAATTGCTTTAAGAATGTGTGCTTATCTAATATTGTGTCTTACGTCTTTGCAACCTTTCTCGGCATCTACAGGGGAACGTGCAATTAAATGGCAGGAAGGGAGAGAATATTTCTTGATCTATATTGAAACAATTGAGGAAGTAGATAAAAACGTTACGACAGTACGAAAAAAGAATTGATTATTGCATGCTTCGGGTTCACAGGGTCTAAAAGTTTATAATTCAGTGGAAAAAAAGACCTGATTAGCAAGTAACACTGATGTTTTTCAACATGCTCTAGAAGATTTATATGTGTATGTGTACCTCTTGTATGCATAGCCATTGATCGTCACAAATTTTTCAATGGAAAGCAAGGGAAGACAGAGATGATTCAGGAATTTGTGGCTGATTTGAAAAAGCTCTGACTTGTAAATGTGCGTATTACAATATTATTAAATAGATGATCAAATCATTATGCATGTTAATAACGAGAGGGTGCAGGAAAGGCGGTGGATGTATTCTGTAGGACAGCTTATGGAATTAGCAGCTCTGGTCAAAAAAAGCTGAAATTTATAATAGGTGTGCGAAGGCAATTAATATTGAGTCTAGATGAACAAAAGAAAGCGGTGAGTAAAGTTAAGCACAGAGCTAAAACCGATATGCATAATCCTAAGGAACATAAGAAAGAAGAAGTTAATAAAGGCAAGGACACATTTTAGAGATGAGGAAGTAGGGATAATCTAGCCTATAGATGGCCAGCCAAAAATGTGGAGAGTGTGGTGTCATTGGACATTTTGCAAAAGTCTGTAGGATAGATATAAGTGGCAAAAAAGTTGTAATGATTGAGTCTAGAAACAATGAATCTGAATCAAAAGAATCAGCTGGGAAAGGTACCTCTTCCTCTAAAGTATATGACTGTGTTTTGGGTATTTCAATAGCTTGTGAGAACGATGTGGGTCAATTGAGTGTACAATGCAGAAACAACACTATTTGAAAAGTTAGGGGGTATTGAAACCTTCATTGTGGCTGATTCATGGTTCCCTTACACCATATTTTTTTTGTTTTAGCAATATCTTTTTAGTTCAACAAAGAAGAAATGACAACTTTACCTTTGTGTGCATACAATCATAGACCAAACATTATTACAACTCAGTACAGTCTGTCTCAGCCCCTCTCATAACCCCACAATAATCAAACCTCTCTTTCTTGCAGAAATCCATCTGACTCTGCCCGAACCTTACACCGTATTTGACAAAAATATGCAGGAAGAGAAAAAATTTTAGGCTTTGGGTCCTGCATCATTACCTTCAGATGTCACACCAGAAAGTTTTACAAGCGAACAAATACCGTTACTTGGATACAGAGAACTTGCTTTTGAATTTTAAGGAAGGATGAATACAGGAAAGTTATACATTGCAGAAGCAGGTCTATCGGTCTTGGGTGGATTGATCAAAAGAAGTTGGATATTATATTGGGTCCAAATAGTGTAGAACAGGTTTTGATTATGGGTAGTAATGTACAGTATGGAAACCAGTTTAAGTAGGAATTTCCAGAAGTGTTTTCAGGAAGGGTTGGTGAACTGGCCGGCTATGTACATAAAGTAATTCTAAAAGACAATACTAAACCCAAAAACGCATAAGTCCAGAGAGATACCAGGGGGCAAATTTACAACAAAGTGCTGCAGCGTGGCAATGCAAGCCCTTTGGCTGCGGCACGCTGAGGCACTTACAAAGCACAAGAATGCGACTTATTTACAATAATATGTTGCATTCCTCTGCTCTCCCCTGCGCTGGCGCACAAACAGCTGGCGCAGGCACCCTTGCACCATGGTGCAAGGATGCCTGCGTCATGGAGAGATTGTTTTTGTGTAGGAAGGGGCACCTTCCAGCACATAAACAATCACTACAGGCATTTTCCTCTTTCAATAAATGCTGTAAAATGCAGCACGCATTGAAAAGAGAAAATAAAATTCTCTCTTTGCGCCTCGCTACGCCTCCTCTAGGAAGGCGTAGCATTCAGATGCATTTCCAGATTTACGAATACTCTTAAATCTGGAAATGTGTCTGGTTCATGGCTGTTATATGGGAATACCCACAGCAACACCTATGCAACGCCCCTTTCACTCAAGATGTTGCGTGTAAAGTGGCGTATTTAGAAGGACAGGAAAAGCCACGCAAAATATGGAGCAATTAATGCGCCACCGGTATGACACAAAGAGTGACGTATTGGTGGCGCAGGGGGCTTGTACATCTGCCCCCAGGGGTCTTGAGGTAAGGACTCAATAAGGAGTTGGAAAATTTGATTAAAGGAGGAAGCATTGAAGAAGTAGATGGATCTCAATGGATTGTGCCATTAGTAGGTGTATGTAAGGCCAATGGAAAGGTTTGCTTATGCATTGACCTGAGATATTTAAATAATAAAATTGTGGTGAAGAAATTTCCCCTTCCAAAAATCAATGAAACGACTGAAGATATGAAATGGCTATCGGTGGTCTATCTATTTTCAGCGTACCACAGTTTAAAGGTACATGAAGAACTAAACGTTTTTTAAAAATTGTGAGCCCACAAGGGTGCTACCAGTATGAGCGCATGCCTTTTGGCTTAACTTCAGCAGCAGACATTTTTCAAAAACTCATGTATGATGCGTTTAAGGATGTTCCTGGAGTGATATTCTTTCAAGACGATATTTCGGTCATGGGAAAATCAAAGTCTGAACATGATGTTAGAATAGAAAATGCTCTTGTAAAGTTAAAGAGTTATATGTTAACAGCGGAAATTTCGAAGTGCAAATTTCGTGTGCAGACTTTACATTACCTGGGACATGAGATTTCTTTACAATGTAAAAAACATGATAAGTGCACCAAAGAATGCCCCGAAACTTCAGAATAAGGATGAATTGAAGTCATTCTAATTCCTGGATGAATTTTATGGGAAGTTTGTAAAACGTTGCTCAGAGAAAACTAACAATTTAAAGCAGTTAGAAAAAAAAACCTTCCATACGTATGGTCTGATGTTCTTCACAGGGAATTTGAAAGAGTGAGAGAAAAAAAGTGCGATGCAAAACAGTTGAACGGGTTTGATCGCAGGCTGGAATGTGTGATCACTACGGATGCAAGCAATATAGGCCTAGGAGCTGTATTGTCACAACGAAATAGAGAGGGGAAGGCATTTACTATTGCCTATGCCTTAAAAGCACTTTCTCCAACAGTCGAAAAATATTCTGTAATTGAAAAGGAGACACTTGCTGAAGTACGGGAGTTTGAGCACTTTCAGAATTTCTCATGGGGATTTCATGTAGAGCTCTGATGTGAATACAAACCTCTTTTGAAAGTGATGTTTACCAAAGGATCACAGAAAGCGACACCCAGGATAGCAAGGATGTCAGTTAGACTTCTAGATGGAGGTATACCCTACATTATTTGCTGCGTGTGAGGAATTAGGTGGCAGATTGTCTGAGTAGACTACCCTTACCTTTGGAAAGTGTACAAAAGTTCATAAGGAGGTCATTGTAGCTTGGGCAGCGGAAGAGATGACAAATACTTCCATCGGCAGGAAAGAATGGAAGGATGAATATGTGGAAGATGAAGTGTTAGAGAGCTCAAAACGTACATTGTTCAAGGTTGGCCTAAAAAAGTATGGAGTATAAATGTTTTTGGGGAAGTACACAAAGAATTGTTGGTGGTGGATGACAGTGAAAGTTGTGCCACCTAAGGGTTTGAGCTAGAGCTTAGTGGAATTATGTCATGATAGTAGGAATAAGTAGAGTTGCAACTTTTTGTTATTTGGGTTTACTTTTTAGTAGAAAAGGTACCTTAGATACACACAATAAATCTTGTGAATTAAAATGTTTAAGAATCGTTGAGAGCATTTTTAGATTCTCAGCGAAGTTAGGAAATAAGCCCATTAGGGAAATTCTTACTTTATATAGAAGTAAATGTGTGACAGGAACCTGCTATGGGGCAGCTATATGGGGGAGGACAAGTGCTGTGTCCTTGCAAAGCAAAGAAAACACTTTTCTAGAAAGAGTGTCGGCAGTTCCAAAGTCTACAGCTAATTATATAGTGCATAAAGAGTTGTCTGTACCATATATAAGCAATTTTATTAATACAGCGGTGCTTACCTTTTGGAGGGGAATAAGGGTGAAAGAAGAAACCAAGCTAACTAAGGACCTAATAAGGGATTGTTTGTCCCTGGACCACAGTAGAACAATTCCATGGTTAGAATATACCCTTTATTTGCTAGCATACTAAAAGATATATTTTGATAAGGCAAACACAGAGCTTATTTTGGATGGTAGAAAAATTGATTGAAAGTTGAGCTATGCCTCCACAAAGGAACATGAGAGAATGGAAAATATAAGTCGAAAACAAAGAGTTGTTACCTTCTGCGAAATCCCTTCTGTATTGGGTATACAAACATTGCTTCCTGGTAAGCAACACCCAACACAGGTTTTATTTAACAAGTCTTAGACTTGGTACATTGCATTATATAGTAGTGTTTCCAAGTATGGAAAAATGGTCCTATAAATTCCCAAACTGCCTGTGTGACGGAAAACCCCCACAGACGACACTGCATTTTCTATTGTTTTGTAGTTTTTATACTGAGATCAGGAAACAAATCTTAAAACCATTATTTCTGACCAATAGAATTTACCAGAATAAATGTGCTTTTCACTGTCTATGTAAATTGGAAAATGTAAAAACGTTGTACTCTGTAATTACTTTTATAAAAAGGGCAAGTAAGATTTGAAAAGATTTGTCTCACTAAGATGCCTTAACATATGAAGACCTCAGTGATTGAATGTAATCAAATGATTTAAAATGTAAACTATGTACTCTTTTCCACACATGGGGAATTTTAAGAATGTGTATTTTGTCTTTTTAATCTGCTAAATAGACAGACAAATTATTGGTACTTTTAACATGGTAAATATTTGAAATTGATATTTTAAAATTAATTAGTGTGTTTGTTGAATGCTTTTATGGCTGCAAAATTTACTCCGAATAAAGCTGACTTAACTTGACTTGGATGTCATGATAGACATTTATCAATAGTGACGAGCAAGAGAAGAATTAAAGAAAGTTATTGATGGCCCGGGTTTGCTGTTTAAGTAAATAGAATAGTTAGTAATTGTAATCTGTGTATGAAAGCAGATAAATCAGAGACAGTGTGTAAACATCCACTTTCACCTCTATCCTGTTACAAAACGGTGCGGAAAACTCTAGGGCTTGATTTATGGTAACCACTTGAGAGCAACAAGAAAAATGGTTAGTTTTAGTAGTAATAGATTATTTCTCCAAATGGCCAGAAGTGAGATTTTTGGAAAAGGGTGACATGGAAAGTAGAATTTCATTCATGGATGAAATGCTGCAAAGGGAAGGTCTACCTAAAAAGGTCATAACAGACAATGTTTGGTGTTGGAACTGTTTTTAGAAATGAATTCTATTGAATACAAAGTAACTTCTGTGTATCATCCAAGTGGTAATGTTTTAACTGAGTTATTAAGGATTCCCTGCAGTTAGTCAAACAAAAGAACATCAACTAGAAACTAGGGTTCATGAAAATGTTGTGGTTGTATTGCACTACACCTACAGTTACTGGTTTTAATCAATTTACTATTATGAGAGGATGAGTTCTCTTTACGAAAGAGATAGTTGCTTAATTCTAGGCTTAGTCATTGGTTGCCTAAAGAGGTGGGGAAGAACATTATGGTGTATCAGGAAAAATATAGGAAGGCCTAGGATAAGAAGGTGGGAACAAAAGGCACAGGTTTGGTGAAAGGGGACATGGTGCATATTAAACTACCCTGTAAAGCGAAAACAGGTAAGAGTAGAAATTCCAGTACTTCAGAGGTATTGAAAAATTTTAATAATTCGTAAAAATTGAGTTAAGGAAGAGTGTGGCATATGAGTCGCTTTGTGAAATGTAGGAAAGGAACTTGATAATTTGAAGAAAAAAAAATTTGATGAGAGAATTCCTCCCAGCAAGATGGAAAGCGAGAAGGAAAATGGTTATAATCAAAATGATGGTGAGATGCCTAATTTCAGTCGCTTGAGGTAGCATTCCATACGTACAAAGTCTAACACGAATAATGACCAAACTACTTTGGAAGAACCTTGCTGTAGCAAATATGGAAGGGAGATAAGACAGCCAGGTTATTTAAAAGAGTACACCATTTAAAAACTAGATTAATTAAGAATCCTATTCTGTTTTTGTAAAAAATATATTTGCATTGGTTACACTTTTTATTACATGTTTGTATGTGATCCTGTGGTTTTGCCAATTCTTGAAAAAAATATTAAGAGAAACGGAGATGTGTTGTGATGATGCTTAGTAGATAATAATTTGGGTACGTCATTGAATGTAAATATGTCATTGGTGTTGTGGGGTAATACAGGATGCTAGGGATGGCAGTTGTAAACACCTGTCATCAGAAGCAGTTGTGCTGGCCTTCTTATGAAGATAACTTACCATAAAGAAGTTTATACAAAGATCTACGTGTACGGCTCTATTTAGCAGAATCCTATGAAGCCTCAGAGGGGTCAAGGTGCAGCTGGAATCAGGTGAAGAATTCAAAAATCTTGTGAAAGTCACTTGAAATAGTCACAGGCAGTTAAAGAAATTGAAGAAGTTATTTATAAGTCAAAGAAGCTTTTTGTATACACACTCACCTGTTAGTGTTCCGAAATTATGTCACCTCATTTAGAAGAGTACCGTGAATTGAAATTGGGTACTGGGGAGACAGACCAGCGAGTAGCATATGGAGCGTCCATGATGTGGGTGGAGCTGTGACCTGAATCAATTGAATATAGACACTAAACCACTGACAGATGAGACGGCCATCTTAGCAAAGGTGTGCTTCCTGACCTGGCTTATTTCAGAGAACGAATGTGATGCAAAGCCAGTTTGGCAAACACTGGTTAAAAAATAAAAAATCTTTTACTTGCCTCTCTTGGACGCAATGGTAATGCCTACGCTGAGGTCAAAATGAAATAAAATGCATGGGGTAGTGCAAAAATTCCAATTTAATTCTGTATCCAATGAGCAACCACATTTAGGTAACGCTGAACTACATGTTGGTCAGAGTGCCAGGAGGAGGCTCTGATGCACGAACAATTGTACGGTTGAGATTAAATGTACTGAAACCAATATCAGCAACTGCCATGTTTATCTGATATTTCATGATCAGTCTTAAAAAATATATTATGTCGTAAAAATTTAAAATCTAGCCTATAATTGGTTGACAGATTAAATGAATTCTTGTTTAATGTGTTTCCATGTGTGGTCTTTGGAAGTGGCACCATACTTAAAAAAGATTATTCTACATGTTACTGGTGAAATGACATGAAGATGTTAATGTTATAATATTAGTAATGGGTAGTGAGGCACTAAGAGTGTGATATTGTGGGAGCGTTATGAGGTCAGTGAAGCAAAGTTCCCAACTCTTTTCCCTGGATTGACAAGGCCCAGCACCAACACATTACTTGGGAGAGCAATCAACCTGCCGGAAATGGAGGGACGGGGAATGGAGTAGGAACAGAAAGAGGAAACAATTCCCATTTGCGCAGGAAATCAAAATGCTTTTGGGGGTTGGGAAAATGTGGGCTTTATTGTTTCATTTGTGCGTGAAATATGTGAATGGGGCAATGCTGCCAGGGAAAACATTCCTCATGCCCCGTACAGTTGTCAATCATTGATAGAGCAACAGCCCTACCTATGATGGCCCTGCCTCATGTTGCAGGCCGGCCCCTAGAGTGTCTAGACCAATCTGGTCAAGAGAAACAGGCCTGTTAATTCAGTTTTTTAGGTCTCGCCTAGGCAGCGCTTGCGCTGTCTCGTTGAGAGATGCAGTATACACTATAGTGTATATAAGCTCCGCCCACTCTCCACCCATAATTTTCATTGGCTGGTGTTTTCAATGGTGCCTTCAGATTGGTTGTAGGCTTGGTAGTCCCTCCTTACGATGGACATGTCCTTAGTTTGTGTCCTTCCACAGCTATTGGCCCCTTTACTGCACTACTTTCTTCCTATGCCTCCTCACATCCCAATACTATTTTTTTAAACGTCAACATGATTTTTCATGGTGTGTGGTATTCTGATGGGGCGGTGAGACCGAGAAGGTTGGTAGACTTAGTTCCTAAGGTGTGAGACTCCCGTCCAACGAGTGAGACATGCCACGATCGGTGTAGTTTGACTTTAATATGATAACAGCATCCTTGGCCCTTGGGGTTTTACCTCTTGTCAGGAAGGGCGAGGGCCGCCAACCTGAGACTGGACAAGCTGCTTTCCTTATTCTTATGTCCCTGGAGTAAGGGATTCTCTGGGTGCACAGTCTGTATTTGGAGAAGGTCCTGGGTATTTATGAGTCTCTGTAAATGCTTTAAAACTCATATTTACTGTTTGTTTGTTTTTTAACGTGGCCCCTTGAGGCCGAATCGCGTTGTGTGTTTATGGTGCAATGAACTGGCTTTATCTTTGTGAGCTGAGCGAGGGGTGAACTATTTCTATGGACTTATAATTGTCACCGAATTGCTCTGTCAGTGAACTGCCCATCATGTCAACATTTTCCAGTTTGTTTACCTGATTGTCTTTTCAAACATTCCCCGGATCGTAGTGCTGTGCTTGTCAATAAGGTGATTGTTTGTTAATTATTGCAAGGCTTTGCTTGTTTAACAAGTCTGATTTATTAGGTACCCCAAGCTTGGTCAACGCTTAATTCCTTTCCTCTTACATCAGATGTCAAAGTAAACTTCTCCCATCTGTGGGACAAGTCGCATCTCTTGTTATTTGCGCTATATCTACCTTGTTAACACCACGGGTCTTTGTAAGGCGTCTTATCTTATAAAGTTATTTTAATACTTAATGCACACATACATTTTCTAGGGCTAGTGAGAACAACTTTCAAAGCCTCCTGATCTCAACCGTAATATCTATTTTTGCGCCCACTTCAAAATAAACAATTGGTTTATCAGTGCATCTTTTTTACCTTGCATGATCCCTGACTTCTCCTTACGAGCAAACTATAAAAGCTAAATAGTTCCTTAAATGTTTATATTTATATGTAAGAGAAGCCCCACCCCCTCTCCGCATATATATGTTATTGCTTCGGAACATTCAACATTGGGTGGGAATATGTTACAACTACAACTATATTTTCACAAACAAACGTCACACAACCTTGGGTGAAGCTGTAAAAAGCTCTGTGTGGTGTAAAATATGCTGGTGATCTGTCAGAAATAAATATGATCTGTTAGAGGGCTCCCCATGTATTCATTTGTGGATTCTAAAAAGAACCGGAGCATATTGCATTATTTTTCATTTCGTTTGCTGGAATTAAACTAGTTTGAGGTAAATAGTATGTTATTTTTGTTACTATGTGCCTTTGTTATTTCCTATTTATATATGCATGTCGCACTTATGTTGGTATAAGCGATCACTAGCTCCAAACCAGTGCAAACAGAAATCACACAACCTTTGCTGAACCTGAAAAACCTTGGTGAAATAAAGTATGGTGTAAAACAATGGTGACGCTATAGCAAAAGTAAATTTGGTCTGCTGGAGATCGCCCTTTGTATTAATTAGCAACAGTTTTGCCATTGGGCACTGCTGTGCAATTTGCTGTCCCAATCCTATCCTGCCCACCTTAAGTTCAGTCAGCTAGTAGCCTCTGTTTTGGAACATCCAACATTGGTTGCTATATTTTACAACCGTAAATATACTTTTCCAAACAGACATTACACAACCTGCATTAAAGCTACAACAATTTTACTATTGCACACTTTCAGAAGCGGGGTTAAAAAATAAGTAAAACAGGAAGTACAATTTTAGAAAGTACCAGTATGTAATCTAAGCACTACTCTGCCACATTACACACATCGCATCATTTTTACATTTGATGAGGGGTTAAGCAATCACTGATCACTAGCTTCAAACTGGAGTTTTGTGTTTGTTTCAGGCAACATCCATAAAAAACGTTTCTTTTATATGAAAAGTGGACGTGACATCAGAAATAGGAGGGTGTCATGGATCCTTTACAGTAATATTATTGACCTGCTCCTGTAACAATATTGAAAACACAAAACTATCCCTGAATCCACAACATGTCACATGAATCCTCTCCGCACAATTGTACACCACACCATGCCACATAATTCTACACAGCAGCACACAATTCAGCCCCACACAATTCACAGCACAGCATAATTACACTCCACATAATAATTTGCGTGTTTATATAGCGCTAGAATCACTCCCGGGGGAGTATCTCCGCGCTTCGACCGCTGCGAAACCCTTCCTGGCTTCCCTGAGAGATGGTCCCTTAATGGGTATCTCCAGGGTGAGACCAGGCATCCCCGGCGGTCTGGTGGGGCCGTTAGTGAAGAGAAGGCAAGCTAATGCCCAGAGTTGCCGAGTGTGATCGCTGATCAGAGTGGGCACAGAGGCAAGAGAATTATCGAGTCCGCTGACCCTGGTCCAGAAACCTGCCGCGCCGGGAATCGAACCCTGGTCCCGGGCCGTCCTCTGCTCTCGGGTCTGCCGCCTCTAACCAGTGAGCCACAATACCACTCAACACCACATAATTCACCTCCATATAATTGCACTTTAAACCAAACCACATAAATACAAACCACATAAATCCAGTCTATTCAACTTAGTAACACTCCACATGAATACACTCCACACCATGCCACATGATACCACTCAACACAATTTTCAGTCAACGCCATACACTTGCACCCCACATAATTCAACTCTACACATTTCCATTCCACAGCACATAATTCAACAAATCAAATACTTCAACTCAACAACACATTTACACAACACAACACACCGCATACAACCAATCCACACCACAACATTCCACATCATGCTACAAAATTCAACACCACACCGCATAACTCCACTGCATACTACTTCACAACACACAATCCCATTCCAAATAATTACATTCCAAAAACACACAATCCTACTCTACATAATTCCAGTACACTTAGCACCACATTATTAGTTTCCCCATAATTCCACTGCACACTTTGCCATATTATTCCATAACACAAATCCACTCCACTCCTCACAATTCCACTATACTCAATTCCACAACTAATAATTCAATCCAACCCACATATTAACACTCCACACCATGTACTTTCACTGGTATCTAACACCAAATCCAACCCAGGCCAGCATGCCGCAACCTCAGGAAAACACATTGTAATTCACACCTCCAATAGCCAAAACTGGCAAATGCGAGACCAATTTTCATTGCACAGCTCTTCTGATCACTACCACTGGCTGTAGTCTAACTAGACTCCCTTGCAGATTTGTTGGACCAAAGATGCGCCTGACAGAGCTGGAAGCACACGAAGGTGCGCAGCATGGCCTCCCTAAAGGCCTCGATTTGCTGCAAAATTGTTGACCAGAATTAGAATCAGCTCCTCAGAGGTTTGGCAGCGAGACTGGGTGGCACGTTTACACCCTCACACTTTCTTTGGAAATTAAGAATGATGGGAAGGGGTGGATTCCTGCTCGGACTTAGGCTTTTTCATTAACTTATCCGCAGACTTCGACAGGGACAAAGATCTGCCACGCGAACGATACCAGCAGCAGGAATAGAACCTTACTCTCAAATTTGACTGGGAATGGCATGGAGTGGTATGGTGCTTTGCTATCTCATATGGCCTTCATGGTCATCAGGGTACAGGATATGCAGGTGTTGGAGTTGTGCTCTGACACCAAATGGATGTTATGCATTCTTTACCATTAGGGAACGTCCCTCTGGGCACTGCGGTGGGTGAATCGCGATAGCGAAATCCAGATTCTGAGGTTGGAGTTTAAAACAACTGAGTGAATTTAATCTCAGGTTGAATCCAATCTTTATTCATACCATAAAGATGTATAAGTTTCTTTCAACATAGAAATGTCATCCTGGTAATGTTGCAAACAATCTTTATCTACATAAATAGATATAATGTAACATTAATTCAGTGGGGGACCACGTCCGGTGGATGTCCATCTAATAGTGCACTATTTACAAGCATCAACGTGCTTATGTACAGGGATGTGTCACCGTGATTAACCAGTTGTCTCCGGTTGCTGTGCAAATGAATGAGCTTTATGCCAAAGCTATGTGCCTCATCCCTCACCCCTCCCACGCACTGCTCACAGGCCTCCACCACCCCTCCGAGGCCACTGCTCATTTTTTGTTTGGTTAATTTACAATTGATTTGCAGTGCCCTCATTTAATCTCCCTGAGCAGTCTTCCCCCACCCCCGTCGCACAACACTGCTTGCCCACCCCCACCTCCAAGATCGCTGCATTGATTTCTTATAGTTATTTTAAATTAGTAGCTTTCATTTATATCGCAAACCAATCCGGGCGCTCTGCGAAAATTTAAGGATCAGTCCATAATCCCAGGTTGTTGAGCAGGCACCAGGCTCGAACACAGATCCCTAGCACCTCAGTCTGCAGCTCTCACCACTGCACCATATCCTTTCCCTATCCATAGTGTAGGGTGCAGTACCTTATGTGGCAAAAAGAGGTCTCAAGGGACGCCTAATAACAGTTTGTGGTAATGCACCCTCTCATTGCTTCGAGCACAGTAGAACAGTAAATGTTGCTGTAGCCACAATAATGTGCTGCATGTCTAAACGTTTATAAGGTCCCAAAGGCGAGACCAATTGCATTGCAAATGCTTATTTATGATTGGCCTGGCCGTGGTCTGGGCGCCGCCGCAAGGCACGCGCACTCCACATGGTAATCAGGAGCAGAGAGGGCTCTTCTGGCATTGTTAGATGCCGGAAGGTTTCCAATGATTGGCAAAGGCAGGCATAGATTGATCCAGACTGCAGGGTGAGCTGTCATTGAGGGGACATGTGAGCGGCGTGATACCTGCGTATCCAGATGTGCATTCTTACTTTAACTTGCCAGGGCTGCGCAGGAGTGCGAGAGGAGAGTAATATCTGGCAAGTTTACAGATTGTCTATGTGTAACATTTCCAAGGTTCCATGGTACTTATGAGTGACCATCTACTGCCAAATGTGTGACACTTAGAGTGGCACTTCCTCCTTGGTGTAAAACCAATCACTCAAAAATTGTAATGGTCACTTAATTTGTAAAAACAGCTTTAATTATAAACCTATGTATTGTGCTAATAATAGTATGCGGAAATATAGCTTCCCTGCATATTTCAATTGTGTTTGTTTTGATCTCACTAAAATGTGTATTTCCATCACAGTTCTAAATTATTAAAACATAAGCTTCACGTGTGCTTTTTAATTTTTTTGTCAAAATTGAAGCGTTCATTTATATGTATTTAAATGTTGTTGTGTGTGATGGAAAATATGGCATTTTACATCCTTTCCTTAGCCCCTCTTTGTATCAAGCAAGACAATTGAAGCGTTCACCAAAGAAACCATACGCCATACAGACCTTTGCCCTGCTGCTGTCTGAGGAAGGATTTAATCAAATCTCGCAGAACCCGCTTCGCGGGTCCCGCTTCGCCGACGCTGCTGCTTGAGGTGTTGGCCCTTGCTGAGTGAGTGGGTGAGCGACAGGGTTGCGATCGCTGGGACCGGGACTCGCTCTCCTTAGGAGTCCCGGCAATCCCGAGGCCGAGTCACCTGGCCCGCTCTCCCTGACCGCCCCGCCCCGCCTAATCATACAAAAGGACTCTGCCTTCAACTGTTACATGGGACGCTATACAGACCTTTGCCCTGCTGCTGTCTGAGGAAGGATTTGCTCACATCTCGCGGAACCCGCTTCGCGGGTCCCGCTTCGCTGATGCTGCTGCTTGAGGTGTTGGCCCTTGCTGGGTGAGTGGGTGAGCGACAGGGTAGCGAGCGCTGGGACCGGGACTCGCTCTCCCAGGAGTCCCGGCAATCCCGAGGCCGAGTCACCTGGCCCGCTCTCTCTGACCGCCCTGCCCCGCCCCGCCTAATCATACAAAAGGACTCTGCCTTCAACTGTTACATGGGACGCCATATAGACCTTTGCCCTGCTGCTGTCTGAGGAAGGATTTGCTCACATCTCGCGGAACCCGCTTCGCGGGTCCCGCTTCGCCGACGCTGCTGCTTGAGGTGTTGGCCCTTGCTGGGTGAGTGGGTGAGCGACAGGGTTGCGAGCGCTGGGACCGGGACTCGCTCTCCCAGGAGTCGCGGCAATCCCGAGGCCGAGTCACCTGGCCTGCTCTCCCTGACCGCCCCGCCCCGCCTAATCATACAAAAGGGCTCTGCCTTCAACTGTTACATGGGACGCCATACAGACCTTTGCCCTGCTGCTGTCTGAGGAAGGATTTGCTCACATCTCGCGGAACCCGCTTCGCGGGTCCCGCTTCGCCGACGCTGCTGCTTGAGGTGTTGGCCCTTGCTGGGTGAGTGGGTGAGCCACAGGGTTGCGAGCCCTGGGACCGGGACTCGCTCTCCCAGGAGTCCCGGCAATACCGAGGCCGAGTCACCTGGCCCGCTCTCCCTGACCGCCCCGCCCCGCCTAATTACGTCTACTGACGCCTATAAGAAGCGGTGAACCCCGCAGCGCGGGAGCGCCCGGGGCAAAGCCCGGGCAAAGGGCGGGCCCTCTGTGGCCCTCAGAGGCCAGAGGAGGCTGGGCTGGGCCATACCCCCTGGTCAGCTACATATAGCTCCTTGTTGCCATTACTGCTAGGACACACGGGTTATGTCCTGCCGTGAAACCAGAAGTATGGCCGCCGCAGGAGCTAAAAAACTTACTGGAACTCTGGACGACTTCATCACTCGCACACACGCGTTAATCGACGAGGGAATAATTTTAATGGATAGGAGAGTCTCTCAAGATCTGGCCATGGCCAAGCGCTCCTCCTTGGGCCTTATTGCACAGGCACAAACACCCAACATTGATTCTCGATCAGAGATAAAGGCCCTTGTACATAGTACAGGAGAGACTGGGGATCTTGACGCTACAAATACTGTACAGGATTTGGAGGCTTCACCTAACCTCAATATCTTAACGGAGAGTGGAGCGCAACAAAGTGATTCTAATACCTCTAATATTATACCTGACATAAACGAAAGGGTCCGGATAGAAGGGGCAATCCCTAAGCAGAAACGTAATGTCAACAAATCATGCATTCCCAAAGGAAAGATCGTTCAAAACCCCCCTAATTTACCCACCACGGATAAAATGCCTGCAACCTTATCCAGTTCCATAGAGGCACCGCATTCCATCAAGGTTGGTTTGCCTTTGAGTCTCCCAGACGATACCATCATCGACCAAAGCTTGGAAGAAATTTTGGTGCTGAGTGGGGAATTAGGTAATTTTGTAAAATCACCATCACAGGAGGGGAACGGTTTAAGTATGAATAACACCATCTTTCTTAATATGTTAAAAGAATTACGTTGCCTGGAAACTGTTTTAAAAAACATACACAAAGACATAAGTGCTCCCAGTTTCACCCTAAATAACAAAACCCCCCAGGCCCCCAACCCACCTAAAACGGCCAACAAGCCCTTGGTGGGTGTTAACAAAATGCCGGAGGCCAAAAATGTGGCGCCTAAGAAACCTAGTAACACCCCAAACCAGGCTGGCACCAAGTCTAAGCCCCTCGTAGCTGAGCAAACTAAGAATACAGATCCAACCCAGAAATCAACTAAAAACATCCCAACACCCCAGGTTGCAACGAGCGATTGTTTATCTCAGCCTTTAGATCTCGACGCAACCGACAGAACTAAGGGTATGGCCCGTAGAAATATTCACCTCCCCCCTGATGCCTGTCCCTATGTGGTTATCCTTACTGGTGTTACCGAAATCCCTCCATCAGAGGTAGAATCATACCAGGCCCTCAAAAACAAAGTATGTCACTGGCTATCCAGAAATTATCCTCTTCCGCCAAACCTACAGAGTAACATCCTAATGATAGAGAGAGCTCTGTGGGTAGGAGGTAACAGGAAAAACCTTTCAGGGGACTGCGTCGTGGTCACCTTCGAGAACACGGAGGTTGTAGAATTCATCTGTAGTAGTGGAGCCCCTAGGTATCAGTCGAGTACGGTGACCGCTAGACCTCTTTCCTACTTTTATCTCCCACAAAACCAAGTAGATAATCGTTGGAGCTGGCTAAAAGGTCCACATGATCGCAATCCCAGACAGGGACTTATCCCCCCTTGGGCCAAACAACCCCTTGGTTGGGAGGAGGGGTGGGACGCGGGATGGAATTTGGCAAGGAACAGAAGAGGCAGACCGCGTCAAGGCAGTCCTGTCTTCGGCCCACACCACATCCAACCTTTTCAGTATCACCAGCCTGCATATGGTCTAGATAACCCTTTGCATTTCCCGTTGGCAGACCGCTTTGATTGCCTATCAACTACAGATTGGGTTAACTGACATATACAGGGCTCCCCAATTGGTCGGAATCACCAGGCTATTGCCATTCAATTTGGCGAGGATGCCGCCTTTGAGGACTTGACCAAGGTAAATCTATTCCCTATAGTTGATAAAGACTCAATGGAGGGTGAGCGCCGGGGAGGGCTCACGCCCCGTAACGCAGCTCCACCGCTATGTAAACTTCCTATTTGGAATGTGGCGGGTTTAAACGCAAAGGCACTAGACCACATATGGCAAGGGTTCGTAAATCAATATGACATCCTGGGAATCCAAGAAACTTGGGACACCACCACAAGTTTTTCGTTGGATGGTTTCTGCAGCTTCACTACTCCTGCAGTACCAGGAGCAAGAGGAAGAGCAAAGGGTGGTTTACTTACATTGTGTTCCTTGGACCTGGTGGGGGTTTTTAAAAAATTAGACTCCGCCCCCAGGAATACGTTAGTCGTGGAGTGGACCCTACCTGATTCTAAAATGTATTTGCTTATTAATTTTTATAATTCCAAGGAGGTTTCTTGCGTGAATGAGCATCTGACCTCCTTGTTGGACTTCCTGTCAGTCTACAGACTTGATTGCACTTCTGTCCCAGAGATGGTGATCCTGGGCGATTTTAACATTCATCCCTGTGAAGGAGGCTGCTACAACGATAGATATGGGGGTTTACCAACTGAGGGCATTCCCCATTTTGAACACTCAAATGAGGGTGAGTGTCTTGAGACTTTTCTCGCGAACCTAAACTTATTTGAACTCGACCAAGGCAATAACGAGTCTAGAGCACGAACTTTTGTGGGAAAGAACGCCAACACTGTCATAGATTATATTTTTGTATCAAACGGGGTCCTGGCAAAGGCGCGGGAATATAGGGTTGTTACTGCTAGGTTCAGTGATCATCACCCTGTCCTCTTAACGCTGGACCTAGACTGTTTTCGGACCCGTAGATTGTCTGGTGTGATAGCCTCAAAGGACCTGACGACCAAGGACCAGGGAAGGCGCCTAAAATGGGAAAGGATTGTCCCTGATCAATTCTTCCAATTAGTAGCCCAAGAAGCCGAGGCTAACATGGCAGTGTGCTTAGACTCAACCGCCCTGGGTTCCGATGTAGTGGCCGCATATGAGGAGATTTGTATAACGATCTCCAAGAACCTGGAGCTAAGGCCAGGCGCACAAAGGAACAAGAAGATTTACAAATGGTTCAATAAGGAATGCTCGCAAAAACACAGTGCCCTGTTGAAAGCATTAAAACATAAACCCAGAGACAGGCCCCTAGTGGCTAAATTAGAGAAGGAATACAAAACTGCAGTTACTAATCGCAAAACCCAAATCAAGGAGGAGGCTTGGGATAGTTTACTATCCATTGATGTATTGAGAGATAGCAAAAAATTCTGGGCCACCGTGAATCAGCCTTTTTTCTCAGAGAATGGAAAATCTGACATGGACTGCGTGATCGAAGATGAAAGATGGCTGGGCCACTTCAAACAGATCTATGAATCCTTAGAACCAACCTCACCAGCCAGCGCCCATGATTCAACCAATCTGGTCATGAAGTTTAATACCGCTGAGGTTGAGAGGGCGATTAAAGACACAAGCAAACACAAGGCCCCGGGACCTGACGGGGTTCCTGAAGATCTCTACATCCAGTATCCGCAATTTTGGGCAAAAATATTAACCAACGTTTTCAATGCGATACCTGCAACTGGTTTTCCTCCTTCCTGGTCTACCTCTATCATTGTGCCCATCTTTAAGAAAGGGAATAGGGGGGACCCGGCCTGCTACAGGCCAATCTCCCTGCTGGACTCTGCCGTCAAGATCTTGGGCAGAGTCATCCTGCAAAGACTGGGGGATTGGCTCGAGGAGAGCGGGATCCTCTCGGATTTACAATATGGTTTCAGAGCACATAGAGGGACCATGGACCAATGTCTAAATCTTCACCTTATCATTAGTAAATACACCGTGGTGAAGGGGGGGCTTCTTTATCTGGGATTTATGTAATTATCTTCTGCTTTTGATTTGGTCAACCGTTCAAAATTGTGGATTATTTTGCTTGATATGGGCTTGGACACTACTCTGGTTAATTTTCTGCACGATCTTCATCTAAATTTGTTTGCCTCTGTTAGGGTATCAAGGGAGGGAAGATGCACGGCGAAGTTTAGGTCAGGGAGAGGGGTCAGACAAGGCTGCATTCTGGCCCCTCTCCTCTTCACACTGTACATCAACTCTTTGGGGAAATCTCTGAACTCAGCCACCCTGGACACACCGCGTATGGGGGGGCTACCTATTCCGGTCCTCCTATATGCGGACGATGCTGTCCTTATAGCTCGGACTGGTACGGGCCTGCAAAGACTATTAGACCACTTTGGTGGCTTCATGGAAGCTTTGGACCTAAAGATCAACACTGCCAAATCTCATGTTATGGTCACTGGTTTACGAAAGAAAAACTTAAAGATTAGGTCCTTTAGCTGTAACAACTCTCCGCTTTCGAGGGTACCCTTCTTTTGCTATTTGGGCGTCACTTTCGATGAGAAAGGAACCTGGGGTGCCCAATTGAAATTAAAGGAGAACGAAGTTACCAGATCCACCACAGCCCTTTTGCCTTTTTCTAAAAGACTGGGCTATAGAGCCAAATGTGTGGCAATTGCATCCTATGGGGCAGACATCTGGGGCTACGTTTCAGCCCCAGGCATCCAAATTGCAGAAAATAATTTTATACGAACCTTGTTATCACTCCCGAAATCATCTCCTACACACTCAATCCATAACGAAATAGGCTTGGGTTATGTCACTGATCTCCTAAAAATGTCCCCTCTGTTATGTTGGATTAAAACCTGGACAAATGAGGAGATCACATTGAACCATTGCATCCTCAAAGACTGTATGTCCCTGGACAAATCAGACAACATACCTTGGCTGGCGTATGTTAGAGCGGCATGCGTGAAGCTAGGGCGCCCGGAGATGTACTCTCTCCCACAGAATCTTAAAAAAGAGGACGTAAGGTGGGCCAAGCAGCATTTTCGAAACTTGTTGGAGAGTGTGAGGGAAACGGTTGAACTTTGTAGGCCAACGGTAAGAACACTTTTTCAACTTTCGTCGACAATGGCTATGGAACCTTATCTAAAATATGTAACCAAACCTTACCATCGTTTTTTACTCATAAGGTTCAGGTTCAACCTGATACATCTTGTTCTCGGCTCGTATACAAAGTGGGGTATCCCAGAAAACTCCCCACCCTGCACCTGCAATTGTTTTTCCACACAGGACACTTTGCACCTAGTTATGCTCTGCGAACATTACTCGGCGGCCCGTAAAAAATTTCTTGTCCCTATCCTGACAGGCTTAAACTTTGTCCAGGTACGGCCAGCTCTATTATACCTACAGATGCTGAATTCGGTCCAAGTCACATATGGTGTAGCTTGTTTCTTGGTAGCAGCCGCTAGACTAAACAAATCAAGAATCGCCTCAATAATTAACCACCAAACCTGATACCCGCAAAAGAACTCGGCGGGAATGTCCTACATATACTGAAATGGGTACCCCACACTTCTATCTATTTTTTAAAGAAAACTGTTTTGTAGAACTTTTTTAATATGCAATCACTTTTATATTTGTTTAATTGTTTTTTTTAACTTTGCTTCATGAATTATATTGTGCTTTTATTGTTTTAATTAACCGAATAAAGTTCTTTGACTGACTGACACCAAAGAAAATCCTCTAACTTTTTAGTTTGAGAAAGAAAAAACACCAAACTGTCTTTTAAGAAAAAAAGCAGCAGTTTGTCATAAGCCAATGCCTTACATGTTACATCTGTCTTTGAACGTGCAGCAAATGTAACCACATATAAACAAAATGTAAAGGCATTTTTATTCCTTCACACTTCTGAACTCCAGCATGATTATTTTTGAGGTGCCTCAAGACCCATGCTCTAATTTCAAACACAGTCATGCACACTGATGTACTTTCAACCAATCCCCCTGGAAGAAACATTACCAAAGTGGGAAAAATGCAGCCGCGGCCACAGGCTTCGCAGTGCATTACTATTCAAAAGCTGTGCTAAATCAGTGTAATCATGCTGCTGCGGCTAGGGCTGTTGTGGTGAATAAATCAGAGACAACAGCACAATTTCAAAGGTAAGCAGTGGTTTATTAATGTACACCTCATCCAATGGCGTACTTCCTTCAACTGCCACTGCACCGAGTTCCACATAATGGACATTCTATCACAAAGTTCAGTGGCTGATATCATCATGCTTGAGAATCCATGCCACACTTCTCCCTCCCAAGCAACAAAATACAGAAACAAATCAAAAACAAGAAAAACTAATACCCACCCCGCGGACAATCAAACTAAAAACTAACATCCCAACAAACAAAAGTTTAAGCATTACAAATTATGCGAAGGTGAAGATATTCTGTATAAAACACTACACAACAAAGTCTTTGAGATATGCAGGTCTCCTGATCTCTCTAACACTTCCCCTGTGTGTTGTTGGAGAATTTGAGCGAACAACCTGAAAGCCAAAGTGTCCCATCCTATTTCCACCATGTTGAGGTACAGGTGACATAGGGGAAGAGAAATCATGTGGATGCCTAAGAACAGCAACCCTTCTTTTGTTCCGAATGCGACCATCATATGCCTTGACAGCCTCCCTGAAACATTTGATTATTTGTAACTTCCTAGTTAACTTCTGAACACCCTTTTGACGTTCTAACCTATACAAAATCACCCACTCTAACCTCCACATTTTTCAAACTCTTGCTAAAGTCAAAATGTTCTTTACGCTTCTGTTGAGTAGTAATCTCTTTCTCCCTCCATTCTCTGGGTGAATTATCAATGCAACCTTTGTTCGAAAACATCCAACTAGGACACACACTAGTTGAAGGAGATCTTCCATTGTACAATTCATATGGAGATTTACCTGCGGAACCATGTGGAGAGAAGCGATAGCCAGCCAATCCGTTAGATAACTCTTTCTTCCAATCTAAACGATTCACCCTTGCCAATTGTATACCCTCCTTTAATGTCGGGATCACCCTTCCTATGGGTCCATTGCATTCAGGATGATACAAGGTTGATCTCTTGTGCTTGATCCCACACTTCTTCAGATAAGATTCAGTCTCATTAGAGCAAAATTGTATACCATTATCTGTGAGTATATTCCTGGGAAAACTCTCTCTTTTGAACACGTCCTCAAGAAACCTAATCACTGCAGAAGATGAAATGTCCTAAACACACAACACTTCAACCCACCTGGAATACAGGTCTATCAAAATGAAATCATAAGGAGTGGCATTTTCCTCTTTTATAGGCCTAAAATATCCATTGTAACCTCCTCCCAATGATATTTTGGTAGCACTCTGCAAACCATGGGTAACTGATTGGTGGTTTGAGACCCTTATCACATGTTACATACTCCACATCATGATCAAATGAGGGCCATTAAAAATCTCTCTGAAGCAAGCATTCCTTTTGTCTTTACAATGCCCATCCGACCCTCATGGGCAAGTTGCAACACCCTTTGTCTAACTTAGTGGGTGGAACTGGTAAACAGTCAAAATATCGAGTTCTTAATTTCGACCTACACTAATATCGAGTTGCTAATATCGATGGGACAGAATATCGATGTCCAGAATATCGATGGCCAGAATATCGACCCTAAGGTAAGTAATATCGAAATTACTAATATCGATAGCATATATATCGAAATTACTAATATCGATAGCATATATATCGATGTAAGTAATTTCGATTTACTAATATGTGTTAGAAATATAAGTTAAGTATTTAAATTAATTGTTATAATATGTGTTTAATATGTTTTTATAATTTAAAAATATATAAGAGTAAATAATATGTTTTACTACCACAGCGGGTTGTGGGTTTATAGGGGAATAGGGTGGGAAGTAATTTATTTGTAATTAAATAATTATTTTTCAATGATTAATTTATTTTGCAATTAAATATTAATTGGCAATTATTTATTTTAATTGATTAATTGATTAATTATTTGATAATTTATGTGTATTTTTAACTAAATTATATGTTTTACTACTGGAGCGGGTTGTGGGTTTATAGGGGAATAGGGTGGGAAGTAATGTATTTGTAATATTAATTAATTTTGGGTAAAGGGGTATTTTTAGGGTTCAGGGTCAGTTTTCAGTTTTTGGGTAAAGGGGTTTTTTTAGGGTTCAGGGTCAGTTTTCAGTTTTTGGGTAAAGGGGTATTTTTTGGGTTCAGGGTCAGTTTTCAGTTCTTTGGTAAAGGGGTATTTTTAGGGTTCTGGGTCAGTTTTCAGTTCTTTGGTAAAGGGGTATTTTTAGGGTTCAGGGTCAGTTTTCAGTTCTTTGCTAAAGGGGTATTTTTAGGGTTCAGGGTCAGTTTTCAGTTTATGGGTAAAGGGGTATTTTTAGGGTTTAGGGTCAGTTTTCAGTTTTTGGGTAAAGGGGTATTTTTAGGGTTCAGGGTCAGTTTTCAGTTTTTGGGTAAAGGGGTATTTTTTGAGTTCAGGGTCAGTTTTCAGTTCTTTGGTAAAGGGGTATTTTTAGGGTTCAGGGTCAGTTTTCAGTTTTTGGGTAAAGGGGTATTTTTAGGGTTCAGGGTCAGTTTTCAGTTCTTTGGTAAAGGGGTATTTTTAGGGTTCAGGGTCAGTTTTCAGTTTATGGGTAAAGGGGTATTTTTAGGGTTCAGGGTCAGTTTTCAGTTTTTGGGTAAAGGGGTATTTTTTGAGTTCAGGGTCAGTTTTCAGTTCTTTGGTAAAGGGGTATTTTTAGGGTTCAGGGTCAGTTTTCAGTTTTTGGGTAAAGGGGTATTTTTAGGGTTCAGGGTCAGTTTTCAGTTTTTGGGTAAATGGGTATTTTTTGGGTTCAGGGTCAGTTTTCAGTTCTTTGGTAAAGGGGTATTTTTAGGGTTCCGGGTCAGTTTTCAGTTTATGGGTAAAGGGGTATTTTTAGGGTTCAGGGTCAGTTTTCAGTTCTTTGGTAAAGGGGTAGTTTTAGGGTTCAGGGTCAGTTTTCAGTTTATGGGTAAAGGGGTATTTTTAGGGTTCAGGGTCAGTTTTCAGTTTTTGGGTAAAGGGGTATTTTTTGAGTTCAGGGTCAGTTTTCAGTTCTTTGGTAAAGGGGTATTTTTAGGGTTCAGGGTCAGTTTTCAGTTTTTGGGTAAAGGGGTATTTTTAGGGTTCAGGGTCAGTTTTCAGTTTTTGGGTAAATGGGTATTTTTTGGGTTCAGGGTCAGTTTTCAGTTCTTTGGTAAAGGGGTATTTTTAGGGTTCAGGGTCAGTTTTCAGTTTATGGGTAAAGGGGTATTTTTAGGGTTCAGGGTCAGTTTTAGGTTTTTGGGTAAAGGGGTATTTTTAGTGTTCAGGGTCAGTTTTCCCTACTGTTGCACCCACTGGAGTGGGAATAGTAATTATTGTTAAGTAATTATATATTATATATTATTTATTATTATTTTTTTTATTAAATATGTATTATTATTTTTTTTAACAATTATTACATATATTTAAATATGTTTAAGTAATTATTATGTATTATTTACAGTTTTTTTATGTTATTTTAAATTTAAAAAAAATCGATATATTTAACAACGATATTTTTTACATCGATATTAATTTTTCGATATTTTGGTACTTACCATGTTGTACATAGGGCGTCGATATTTTTGCTATCGATATAATTACGCCGATATTTGTGTAGGTCGAAATTCTGTCTGTCGAAATTCTGTCATAGATCCGGTGGAACTAATCTCGCCCCTCCCAGCAAAAACCCTCTGTCCGCTGTCAATTCTTCCAGGATTTTACTCCACTTCCCTTTGTAGCAACCTACCAACGTAGAGTTCAGTTTGCCCGAGCTCACAACATGAATATGGGAAATTTCCTCATCAAGTTGTAAATCGTCCAGCCATTCCTTCTCCCATACGGTTTCATCAGTGACTTCACACACACTCACAACCTCTTCCTCCTCCAAATCATCTCTCTCAATCAAATCAGTTTCAGTGACGTTTGCCAACCTTGACAATCAGCAGAATGATTGCTCACTCCAGGAACATACAGAACATCAAAAATAAACTCTTGCAAACTCACCGCCCATCTCTTGCTGTGAGAAGAGATTGAATCATTTCGTAGAAACATTTCTACCAATGTCTTGTGATCAGTATGTACAGTAAATGTGATGCCCCACAAGAACTGTCTGAACCTCTTAATAGCCCAATGCACAGCAAGAGAGTCCCTCTCTATGATAGAATAATTACATTCCTCAAAGCCAGAGAAATACAAGCTATCAAACTCTCCTTGCCATTCTTGATTTGAATCAAAAGAGCACCCAAACCTTAGGAGCTGGCATCACATACCACTCTGGTATCACACAAGGGATCAGAAGCTTTCAAACAAGGTGCATCATTCAACTCTTGTTTCACCCTTGTGAACTCAGTGTTACATTGTGTATTCCATGCAATTTCCACATTTTTCTTCAACAGTTTTCTCATGCTAAACGTTTTGCTGGCAAAGACTCTTATGAACTTGCAAGAGTACTTACCATGACAATGAAAGATGCAAGTTTTTCCCTTGACATAGGAGCCTCCAATGACTTGATTGTTTCAACAAATACAGAAAGAGGCAAGAGGGGTGCAGAAATAAACAAGTGAGGTGCAGAAAGAGGCAATAGAGGCACAGAAAGAGGCAAGAGAGGTGGAGAAACAGGCAAGAGAAGTCCAGAAAGAGGCAACAGAAGTGCTGAAAGAAGCAACAAATTTGTAGAAAGAGCAAGAGAACTGATGAAGGAGACAAGAGAGTTGCAGAAAGAAACAAGAGAGGTGCAAGCTAGAAAAGTGCAGAAAAAGGCAAGTGAGGTACAGAAAGAGATAAGAGAAATCCAGAAACAGATGAGAAGGGCAGAAAGAGGCAGGTGAGGTGCAGAAAAGGCAAGAGGTGTACATAAAGAGGCGAGAGGTGTGCAGAAAGAAGCAAGAGAGGTACAGAAAAAAGCAAGAGAAGTGGAGAAAGAACCAACAGAGGTTATGTTATGTTAATTAAATTCATATAGAGCGCAGATACTCAAAAGTGTTCCGGCGCGTACCCGAGGTGGGTTAAAGTCTAGTATTAAGGGAAGAGGTGTGTTCTCAGGTTCTTTTTGAAAATCAGCCAGTCCTGAGTATTCCACAGGCTGAGAGCAAGGGCATTCCAAGCCACTACCACCTTCCAGGTAAAAGAGCTTTCTCTTACATTTGAAGCACGGAACGTAAGTGAAACGCTGAAACGTGGAGCGCAAATGTCTCGTGGGGGCATGAAAAGGAAGCCTTTTTTCTAGGTAAGTTGGTCATGACTATGAAGAGCGCGGTGGGCCATAACTAAAACTTTGAATTTAACCTGAACGGCCACTGGTAGCCAGTGCAAGGATCTTAAGTGAAAACTCACGCTCTTCCTGGAAGGAATCTCAAGAAGAAGTCTGGCTTCCGCATTTTGGACCACATGGAGTTTTTTAACAGATGGTCTGGAATGCCCACCAGAAGAGCATTGGCATAGTCCAAGCGAGACAGAATATTATTATTATTATAGGAGTTTATAAAGCGCCTGGTGACGCCTCCCGGCGTGTCCCCGCGCTGAGGAGAGAGTGTTGCTAGGGTGGAGAGGCAGCGGGCACCAATTAGATAGTGAAAAGATAAGTTTTTAGCTGTTCCCTAAAGGATGTCTCGCTTTTTTCCTGTCTGATATTCATGGGGAGGGTGTTCCACTTTTTGGCTGCGAGAGTACGAAAGGACCTGCCTCCTAGTCTGGCCTTTTTAGGGCGCGTTGTTTTAAGCAGACCTGTTCCCTTAGAACGTAGGGATCGATGGGGTTCGTAGAGTGAGGCTAAGTCAGACAAAGAAGGTTTCGAGGGAGCTCTGCGCGGGAGTCTTAGCACAAGGCGTGCCGCTGAATTTTGCAGGACTTGTAGTTTTCTAATATTTTTTTCGGAAGTGCCCAGCAGCAACACGTTCCCATAGTCTATACGGAAAGTGATAAGAGCCTGCGTCATGGTACGCCTGGAATTCAGTGGAAGAAGATCCATGGTGCGGCTAAGCGTCTTCATAACTCCAAAGCACTTTCCAACTGTTTTTTTGACATGACTGTCATAGGAGAGTTTGTTGTCTATCCAGACACCCAGATTCTTGGCTTCCTGACTAGGGGTAGGTACAGGTCCCAGACATGTAGGCCACCAATCTTTGGTCCATTTGGTGTTGTTCCCCCCAATTATGAGCACCTCTGTTTTTGTTCCGTTTAATTTGAGGCAGTGCTCATTCATCCATTTCCGCCAGCTTGCACATGCAGGATT
This sequence comes from Lissotriton vulgaris, assembly GCF_964263255.1. Classification (NCBI taxonomy): domain Eukaryota; kingdom Metazoa; phylum Chordata; class Amphibia; order Caudata; family Salamandridae; genus Lissotriton; species Lissotriton vulgaris. The sequence continues at coordinate 209,516,431 of NC_141695.1, forward strand.
AAAAATTGTCGGCCTCAGAGGAGGGGGCTTGAGACAGGGAGATCAGGAGTTGGGTATCGTCGGCGTAGGAGACAAGCTCTACGCCGAACGATTGGACCACCTCTGCCAAAGGTGTCATATATAAGTTGAACAGTGTGGGGCTCAGGGCAGAGCCCTGAGGTACTCCCTGTTCTAAGGTCATGCTGTCCGAGAGATAAGTCCCTCTTTGGACCTGAAAGCTTCTGTTGGTAAGAAAAGCTTTCAGCCAACCTAGAGCCTCTTTTGTGACTCCCGCTCTGTTTAGACACTGTAGCAGTATGGAGTGAGCTACAGTGTCAAACGCGGCACTGAGGTCCAGCATGATCAAGGCCATGGTTTTGCCCTTGTCGGCTCCCTCCCGCAGAGTTTCAGTTGCTCTTAGGAGTGCTGTCTCTGTGGAGAAGCTCGATCTGAAACCCGATTGTGAAGAGTGAAAGGTTTTTTGGGTTTCAAGATGGATCATAAGTTGGGCATTAGCCACTTTCTCAGCTAATTTAGCGAGGTAAGGGAGTAGAGAAATTGGACGTAGATTCTCCAATATGTCCTAAGGGCGCATATGATAGTTTCTTTTGCAGCCCTGGGCAAAATAGTATGAAATTTCCTTAAGGTTTTCCAAAAGGCAAAAACAGGTCTCCACAAGTTTCCTGATACGAGTGGAGAAAGACAGGTTCTCCTCAAACCACACCCTCAGGTTCTTGGTGGCTTGCCTGTAGAAGTGGGTAGGGGGAACTCAGGCAGCAAGAGAGTTTCCTTAAAATTGGGAGAACATCTCCCAAATAGGAGGATCTCTGACTTCTCTTCGTTACACTTCAATTGAGCACCAGCTAGCCATTTAAAAATGGAAGACATACAGTGTTTAACAGAGGAGAGTCCCCATTCTTATCCCAGGTGAAAAGAAGCTGATTGTCATCTGTGTAAATCAATTAATCAATCATCGCATTTATATAGCGCACTACTTACCCAGAGGGTCTCAAGGCGCTGGGGGAGGGGGATCTGCTACTGCTCGAACAACCAGGTCTTGAGTTGCTTCCTGAAGGTGAGGTGGTCCTGGGTCAGGCGGAGGTGGGTGGGGAGGGAGTTCCATGTCTTGGCGGTGAGGTAGGAGAAGGACCGTCCCCCTGTGGTGGCTCTACGGATGCGGGGGACGGCGGCGAGGGCGTGGCTGGTCGATCGAAGCTGGCGTTTGGGAGCGTAGAAGTTGAGGCACCTGTTGGGGTATCCTGGGCCTTGGCTGTGTAGGGCTTTGTGTGCGTGGGTGAGGAGACGGAAGGTGATTCTCTTGTTGACCGGGAGCCAGTGCAGGTCTCTCAGGTGTCCGGAGATGTGGCTGCGACGGGGGATGTACAGGATCAGTCGTGCTGAGGCGTTCTGGATCCGCTGGAGTCTCTTCTGGAGTTTGGCGGTGGTTCCGGCGTAGAGGGTGTTGCCGTAGTCCAGATGGCTGGTGACGAGGGCCTGGGTGACCGTCTTCCTGGTCTCGGTGGGGATCCACCGGAAGATCTTACGTAGCATGCGCAGGATGTTGAAGCACGACGAGGAGACGGCGTTAACTTGTCTGGTCATGGAGAGGGAGGAGTCAAGGATGAAGCCCAGGTTGCGTGCGTGGTCTCTTGGTTTGGGTGCGCTGCCTAGGGCGGGGGGCCACCAGGAGTCGTCCCAAGCGGCGGGTGAGGATCCCAGGATGAGGACTTCCGTCTTATCTGAGTTCAGTTTCAGGCGGCTGTTCTTCATCCATTCGGCTACCTCTTTCATCCCTTTGTGAAGGTTGGCTCTGGCGGTGGCGGGGTCGTTGGTAAGGGAGAGGATCAGCTGGGTGTCGTCGGCGTAGGAGATGATGTTGAGGTTGTGCTGGCGTGCGATGTCTGCGAGGGGGCTCATGTAGATGTTGAAGAGGGTTGGACTGAGCGAGGAGCCTTGAGGGACGTCGCAGATGACTTCGGTGTCTTCAGATCTGAACGGAGGGAGGCGGACTCTCTGTGTCCTTCCGGCGAGGAAGGAGATGATCCACTCCAGTTCCTTCTCTTGGACTCCGACGTTGCTGAGGCGTTGTACTAGGGTACGATGGCTGACAGTGTCGAATGCCGCGGAGAGGTCGAGGAGGATGAGAGCCGCTGTTTCTCAGTTGTCGAGCAGCGCTCGGATGTCATCGGTGACTGCGATCAGGGCGGTCTCGGTGCTGTGGTTGGCCCGGAAGCCAGACTGCGAGGGGTCGAGGGATCCGTTCGTCTCGAGGAAGGCGGCCAGCTGCTTGTCGACGGTCTTCTCGATGACTTTTGCAGGAAACGGGAGCAGCGAGATGGGGCGGTAGTTTTTGAGGTCGGTGGGGTCAGCCGATGGCTTCTTGAGTAAAGCGCTGAGTTCGGCGTGCTTCCAGCTCTCCGGTAAGGTAGCGGTGTCAAAGGAGGTGTTAATGATGTCCCGCAGGTGGGGTGCGATGACAGCGTCGGCCTTGTTGAAGACGTGGTGAGGGCAGGGGTCGGTCGGAGATCCGGAGTGGATGGAGTTCATCGTGCGGACGGTGTCTTCGGTGCTGATCGGAGCCCAGGCGCGGAGGGTGGTGGTGGGGGCGGTGGTTCGGTCGTGGTGTTCGTCGGTTGAGTGCTGAAGCTGTTGTGTATGTCCGCGATCTTGTTGTGGAAGTAGGAGGCGAGGGAGTTGCAGAGGTCTTGCGAAGGGGTGATGTCATTGTTTCCGGCTTCGGGTTGGAGAGCTCTTTGACGATGTTGAAGAGTTCTTTGCTGTTGTGTGCGTTGTTGTCCAGTCGTTCCTTCAATGCAGTTTTCTTGGTGGCGCGGATGAGTTGGTGGTGTTTTCGGGTGGCGAGCTTGAGTGCAGTCATGTTGTCCGGTGTTGGGTCTCTGCACCAGGTTCTATCGAGGGCTCGGCAGTTCTTCTTGGAGCTCTTGAGTTCGTCGGTGAACCATGGAGCTTTCTTGATACCGGGTCTGCTGGGCGGGGTCCTCAGGGGGGCGAGCTCGTCTGCGCAGTCGCTGATCCACTTCGTGAGGTTGGTGGCCGCCTGGCTAGGGTTCGTTGTGCTGGTGGGAGGGTTCATGCTCAGGGAGGACGTGAGCTGGTCAGCTGTGATCTTGTTCCAGCTCCTGCGTGCAGCCTGTTGCTGGTGGTGGTGGATCGTGGTCCTTGCGAAGCTGAATTAGACGCAGCTGTGGTCCGTCCAGTGGAGTCCGGTGGCGTGGCTGAAGGCGATGTCCTTGCTGGATGAGAAGACGGGGTCGAGTGTGTGTCCGGGGTAGTGGGTTGGGGTGGTCACCAGTTGCTTGAGTCCCAGGTTGGCGAGATTGTCCAGCAGGGTGGTGGTGTTGCGGTCGTTGTTGTTCTCCATGTGAAAGTTGAGGTCCCCGAGGAGGATGTAGTCAGCGGAGCAGAGGGCGTGCGGGCTGATGAAGTCGGCGATGTCTTCGCTGAATTGTGTGCGTTGTCCCGGGGGTCTGTAGATGAGGGTGCCTCTGAGGGTGGTCTTGGGGTTTATGTGGACCTGAAAGTGCAGGTGCTCGGCGGTTGCGAGGGTGTCGTCGGTGTTGGTCGTGATGCGGATGGTGTTCCTGTGGACGATGGCGATGCCTCCTCCGGTGTGGTTGATGCGGTCCCTCCGGATGATCTTGTAGCCGTCTGGGATGGCGATGGCTATGTCGGGTGCCGAAGAGGCGTTCATCCAGGTTTCCGTGAGGAAGGCGACGTCTGGTGACGTTGTGTCGAGCAGGTTCCAGAGCTCGGCAGCGTGTCTGTGGACGGAGCGGGTGTTGAGCAGGATGCACTTCAGGTGGTTGCTGCTGTTGCTCGTCGAGGTCTTGAGCACTGCTGGAGTGGTGCAGGTCCGGATGCAGGTGAACTTGCAGGCGTTGCAGCAGAAGGGTCCGTGGGTGCGTCTCGGGTTGGCTCGGTAACAGCCCGGGAGTCGACCGGCGTTGAGGGCGTTGAGTTCGGTGGCGTCGTAGGTCCGGCGGGTGGGCTGGGGACGGTGGGGGCCAGGGGTCCTGGCACTGGGCTCGGTCCAGGCGCGGACGGGTGCAGACGAGCTTATCTTTGGCGCACCTTCGGCGCTCAATCGGCGCTCCCGCTGCGCGCGTCTGCTGCGCGGTCGCTGAGGTGGTGTCATAAGTAGGAGCCGGGAGGGAGGGTCAGCGGGGAGGTGGGAGGCGGGAGGACCAATGGGAGAGGAGGGGAGGCGGAGCTACGGGTCAGCGGCGGCGGGAAGCACGGAGGTGACGGGGGCAGCGGGGCCGTTGAGGAGCGGGGTCAGAGGCGGCAGGCTGCGGGCAGAAGGCGAACCTGATGCGGAGGGCAGCGGAGGAGGTGAGCGGAGGTCTGCAGCGATCAGGTAGCGGCCAGGCAGCAGCTAGGGCAGCAGGCAGGTGAGCGGCAGAGCAGCGTGGAGGGAGCGACCGCCTGCGAGGGCACAGGGTAGGCCATAACCTTAGCTCCAAGGCCCTCTGCCAGGTACACGAGGGGTGTAACTTAAATATTAAAGAGAATGGGGTTAAGGGAGGACCCATGACAAACACCAGTGGTCACCGCCTGGAGAGCGGAGGAGGAAGGTGGAAGCCAAATCTGCTGATCCCGTCCTTCCAGGAAGGACCTGAGCCAACCCCAGGCGGTGCCCGACACCCCAATATCAGGCAGACTTGAGCAAAGGAGAGCCTGTGGAACCATATCAAATGCAGTCAACAAGTCGAGCAAAATCAATGCAGTCCTCCCACCAGCATCCATACATTCCCGTATTACCTCTGCGAAGAAAGAGGCAGGAGGACTGCAGAAAGAGGAAAGAGAAGTCCACAAACAGGCAAAAGGGGTGCAGAAAGAACAGGGGTGTAGACAGAGGCATGAGAGGTGCAGAAAGAAACAATAGAGGTGCACAAAGAAGCAATAGAGGTGCATAAAGAAGCATGTGAAGTGCAGGAAGAGGCAAGAGAAGTGCTGAAAGAGGTAGGCAGGATGTAGAAAGAGGCAATAGAGGCGCAGAAAGAAGAAAAAGAAGTGCAGAAATAAGCAACAGAGGTGCATAAAGAGGCAAGAGATGTTCAAAACAGGCAGGAGAGGTACAAAAAGAAGAAACAGGTTGGAGACAGAGGCATGAGAAGGACAGACAGAGCAAAGAGGGGTGCAGAAAGAAGCAAGAGGGGTCAACAAGAATCAAGTGAGGTGCAGAGAGAGCAACAGTTGTGCCGACCGAGGCAAGAAAGGTGCAGAAACAGGCAAAAGAAGTACAGAAAGAGGCAACTGGAGTGCTTAAAAAAGCAACAGAGATGGGGAAAAAGCAGGAGAAGTGATGAAAGAGACAAGAGAGTTGCAGAAAGTAACAAGAGAGGTACATAAAAAGCAAGAGAAGTAAAGAAAGAGGCAAGTGAGTTGCTGAAATAGGAAAGAGGGATGCAAAAGAGAAGTACAGAAAGGAATAACAGAAGTACAGACGAAGTCAAGAGAACTGCAGAAAGAGGCAAGACAGGTGCTAAAAAATGAAAGAGGGTGCAGAAAGAGGCAAGTGGGGTGCAGAAAGAGGTATGAGAGGTACAGAAAGAGGCATTAGAATTACATAAAGAAGCAACAGAGCTGCAGAAAGAGGCAAGAGAACTGCAGAAGGAGGCAAGAGAGTTGCAGAAACAGGCAAAAGAGGAGCAAAAAGACGGAACACGGGTGGAGACAGAGGCAAGAGAGGTACATAAAGACGCAAGGGCAGTGCAGAAAGAACCAATAGAGCTGCAGAAAGAGGTAAGAGAACTGCAGACAGAGGGAAGAGAGTTGCAGGAACAGGCAAAAGAGTTGCAAAAAGAGGAACAGGGGTGCAGAAAGAGGCAAGAAAGGTGCAGATAGAGGTAAGAGGGGTGTAGGAAGAGGCAAGAGAAGTGCAGACAGAAGCAAAAGAGGTGCTGAAAGATAACTGCAGAAATATGCAAGAGTGGTACAGAAAGAAGAAAAAGATGAGCAGGAATGAGCAACAGAGGTGCAGAAAGAGGCAAAGAGATGTGCAGTAACAGGCAGGAGAGGTGCAGAAAGAAGGAACAGAGTGGAGAAAGAGGCAAGAGAGCGACAGACAGATCGAAGAGGGGTGCATAAAGAAGCAAGACGGGTCAAAAAGAAGCAAGTGAGGTGCAGAGAGAGGCAACAGTTGTGCCGACTGAGGCAAGAGAGGTACAAAAACAGGCAAGAAAAGTGCAGAAAGAGTCAAGAGAAGTGCTGAAAGAAGCAACAGAGATGTAGAAAGAAGCAGGAGAAGTGATGTAAAAGAGAAGAGAGTTGTAGAAAGAAACAAGAGAGGTACATAAACCAAGAGAAGTGCAGAAAGAGGTGAGTGAGGTACCAAAATAGGCAAGAGGGATACAGAAAGGGGGAAGAGAAGTACAGAAAGAAGCAACAGAGGTGCAGAGTCAAGAGAACTGCAGCAAGAGGCAAGACATGCGCAGAAAGTAGAAAGAGGGGCGTAGAACGAGGCAAGAGGGGTGCCGAAAGATGCATGAGAAGTGCATAAAGATGCAACAAAGCTGCCGAAAAAGGCAAGACAACTGCAAAAAGAGGCAAGAGAGTTGCAGAAACAGGTAGAAGAGGAGCAAAAAGAGGAAACAGGGGTGCAGACAGAAGCAAGAGAGGTGCAGAAAGGGGGAAGAGGTGTGCAGAAAGAGGCAAGAGAGGTGCAGAAAGAAGCAAGGGCAGTGCAGAAAGAATCAATAGAGTTACAGAAAGAGGTAAGAGAACTGCAGAAATGGACAAGAGAGTTGCAGGAACAGACATCACCACAGCCATCGCCCTGTGTATAAGATCACCAGGCAAGATAGATTTCACAAGCCCAGAGGTGGAATCAACATCATCCACCAGAAAACCATCAGCTGCAAAGCCTCAACAAACACCTCATCCTTCATCATGGAACACCTGTTATTCAAGATCCATGTGACAGTCAACTTTACCCCAAGTGGAATTCTAATCTACAGACCACAAGAACTGTACACCAGCTTCACCTTCCTATTTTATTGACTCAGTCACACCACTCACCCTCAACACTAACCATTCCAAAAGCACTCATCAAAGACTTTGGAAACATGGGCCTCATTCAATGAGTAAAGGAATCTACCCACATTGCAGTACACATCCTGGATTCTATTTTCACAACGTTGGATAACATCAAAGTTGAGGAGCCCAGACCAATGTCCTGGACAGACCACTCACTCATCAAGTTTGGCATCCCTGTGCTTGTCAAATACACATGCACCCCCACCAGACTAAGCATGGGCTGAAAGTTAGTTCCGCTCCCGGAATTTGCGGATTTTTGGCAATTTCGCAGTCTGCGAATCGCGCGAAATTGCCAAACAATCCACAAAATTGGCAAGTTCGCAATTTTTTTTTGCTAGTTCTCGCTTCAAAAATAAAATCTTGCGCGCACTGTGTTGACTTACCTTGATTCTGAGTTTGCCGAGTTGTTTTCCTCCCGCGAACAAGATGGCCGTGTCCAAAAACGACCGTATGGGTAGCCACGCTGAAAAAAACCCTGCAAACTCGCAAAAATAAAAAAATCCGCAAGGTTACACAAATTCACTGATTTGGCGTACCGCGAATTCGCTTTCGCACAAATTCACGTACTGCGAATTCTCAAATTTCCCCATACCTACACCAGACCAGACAGCAGACACTGGAAAAGCATCACTGACAAGGACTGGAACACTGCTCTCAACACCCATTGACCTGAACACATCAACAGCCTCCCCAGAGCCATCAAGAATTTCAACAGTTGATAACCTCTGGCACTGACTCCCAAGCCCCCCTCAAACACTGCAACACAGCAAGAACTAGACCACAGGCCATTTGTTTAATGGAGGAACCCAGACTGATGAAACACAACTACAGACAACCTGAGCGCATAATGAACCTGGATATACAGATGGGAGCATATTCAAATCTGCCCTGAGACACTTTCAACAAATGATGCGGAACACCAAATGTGCTGCTCTGACAGACCTCATTGTTTCTGGTACCAACAGAAGCAAAGAAATCTTTGCCATTGTAAAGTATTTTATCTTACCAGAGGCCAACTCCAACTTGATCTCCCGCTCTCAGGACCTCTGCAAAAATCTCTCTCAATTCTTCAGCAACATCATCCATGCCCTTTACAGCCTCTTCAATCTGAAAAGATGCCCAACAAATAGCCAAACACATTCTTATCTTATCTAAAAATCATTGGTACCCATATTCTCCCACCATCACCCTTGAAGAAACAGTTTGCCACCATGAAGTCTATCTACTCAGTCTCCCCATCAGACCGCAGACCCCACCATGCCTACTGTAGAGACCTGCACCCTACCAGCATCAGGCTCAAATCCATTCCAGATGCCTCTACCTCTTCTGTGACTTTCCCACACAATAGGGAAAACGCGCAACTATCCTCCCACTGCTGAAGAAACCCTCCGCTGATCCATCAACACTTGCCTACCTGAGGTCGATTTCATTGCCACCGTTTCGGCAAAAAAGAGTCAACAGTTTCAAATGTGAGTGTTCATCATATGTGCACATAAAGGAAGGGGTAACCTCTCACTGATGCCCCCCTGGAGGCCCCCAGCAGGGCCTCAAACATCTGCACTCTGGAAGCCTCATGCAGAGCCCAAACAGTGGACCCAGCAAGTACTGATACATGGGAGACCAGCACAATTGGATGCACAGAGAATATGCACATACAATGGCCCAACAGGGGTGCCCCACAGCTCCACACAGTGGAGATGCTGTGAAATATCTTAACTTCTTGAAAGAGAGGTAGGCAGATGCGGATGTGGCTGTTTTAGGCAGTTTAAGACCAGCGCCCACTCCCACGACCTCTGACGTGCAGATCCCAGAGAATTCTGTGAAGGGCACTATGCTGTGAGATCAGACCACAGTCCAGGTGGCTGGCTGTACTTGTTACCCCCCCACGCCACCATATGGTAGACAGGAGGAGATAGGGCTGGTGAAATGATCATTGTGATGCCTACAAATGCCCATGTCTGAACTAGGGTCAGCACACTAGCTAAAGATAGACAAGCTGTTGGAGGTCTGCCTTTGATTGAGGAGGCGGCAACTGGCCTGGCCTTCAAAAGGGACTGGATCCCCTGGATGGCAGATGTACAGAATGTCTGCCATGACCACCAACAGGGGAATGCCTGGGAGTTCCTTTGGATACCCTTTCCCTCCTTCAAAGTGGAACTGTAAGGCAGTGCTTAATTTAAGCCCTTGGTATACAGTGCTCACCAGCTCTTTAATGTCAACAACAGTACTTAGTCTGATTCACGGGGGCAATGTTGGTTTGAATTGGAGATTAACACAATATTAGTTTAATATTCATTACAATGACTAATAGCTGCCTCCCATGCCATTCATATAGCATTTATCACAAATCTAACTCCTGATGGACAATCTTTCACTGCGAGTAAGCCAGAGACCCGGGTTTTCATAGTTCTTGACTGCCAGAGGTGTGTGCAACCCCTTCCAGTAGCCAAGTTGCTGCCAAGACAGAAATCACCTAGGCAGGATGTGCCTTTCGGAATTGGCTCCAGGAAGGAGGAAGAAACCTCTCAGATGGATCCAGGGTGCCAATGGAACTTCGTGGAAAGACACAAGCCTGAGGACCCAACCAACAGCAGATGACTTGAGATTCTAGAAGGAGCCAAGGAAAGAGTGGAGAGCTGGAATGGCTGGAAGATTCCTGGAGGAGCCAAGGAAAGGCTGGAGCACCGGAACACACCACAGGAGACCTTGAGCGTTGCAACACAAGGCAATAATGGAAAACGCTTCTATATAAAGATCCAGGACAGAAATTACATCACCATGATGGATTGGGAACGTCCTACTGGAAGGAATAGACAAGGTGTCCTCTTGCAGCAGACAGTATTACCTGTCCTACAAATTCTATCCAAAGGATTCTGGGAAGAACAAAGAGAAGAAACATGAGGACGCCAAGGTTGTCTCTCAACATATACCTCAAGGAGAGGGCCGCCATCCAAGAGAGCACCTACGCACTGGCCGCCTTGAGGTGGGTGGGTTTAGGGCCTGCGGTAGCCCACCAGTACCCCCAAAGTCCCTCCAGCTCCCTGAGAGCTTGCACTCCACCCACTGCTGGAAGCCCACTTGGGTGGGGTGCAACTGGAATAGTCTGAATTGTCGCACTTGTAGGAGTGGGATGGTTAGTAGTTGTGTTGTTTCTGTCATTTGCGGTGCTGGCTGGGGTGACCTGAACAAAGGCCCTGGCACTTATGTTTTTTTTACAAATTAAGCACTGCTCTCAGGAGCGCAAAGAAAATGGGCCCCCTTCATGTGGTAAGAAAGAAATTGAAAGATACAACACAAGTTACTGGATAAACGGATAAACTATTACAGCACATGGAATTAAAGAGACAGCAAAGATACCTCATGAAATAAAATGAAGTGAAGGGAGCATAAAGGAGAAAGAGAGTCCAGATACTGAATGAGGCAATTAAACGAATAGGGGAGAGGCTAATGATACAGCGGAAATAACTCAGGGGCATATTATCAAGCACAGCGTTAAAATTATCGCCAATTTAGCGGCAGAAAACTGCAGCTAAAGCGGCGATAATGGGCTTGATAACATACCATTGAGAATTCCAATTGAAGCCCATGTTGACACCAGAACATGGGCTTCTGAAATAACACACCCCAGAGAAGAAGAGGGAGCCAAAAAAAGGTTGTGGTTGAAATAGGCAGGGACTCCTTGGTGGGGTAGAGAGGTCTCTACAGGTAAGATATTTGGGCAGATTGCGTGTAGTGGTGAACTCAGTAGCACTGCCCCTGCCGCATGCAGCCTGTGACATAAGACACTTTTTTCTGCACTGCTCCCAGTCTGCACGTGTTCTAAACTCGCACCAGAAACACCTGTCCGTGTGAAACTAAACCTGTGAAGGAAGATTAAACAAAGGGTGAGGGAGGCTTTAAATTAAAATCGCACAGCAGTTCCTGGAGAGCCCACGGGAAAATCCTGCAGCCTGGGTGTGGCAGGGCTCAGTCCTCACACAGTGTGAAAACCAGACCATCCCAGCACACGCCTTTCACGATACTCACGCTCCAACCAGGTGTTGCTATGTGTTATGAAAGAGGGGGGGTTTAAAATAACACAGGAGTTTCCTGCATGGGTTCTATATAAAGACTAACACATGCCCTATGGATCTCGGACTGGCAGTCTGTCAGTAGGGACATAAGACAGAGAGCTAAGAGAAGAGGCCAGCATAACAGCCAAGAAGACAAACGAGAAAACACAAACCTAGACTGAAAGGGGAGCACTCTAACGTCAACATGAGCACCCCACATCCTTCCAAAGAGCTTCCCCCCTCATTCAACCCTGGATATCCCCCAGTATATGGAGCTGGACCCATGCCTGGATATCCCACAGTGTGTGAAGCTGGACCCATGCCTGGATATCCCACAGTGTGTGAAGCTGGGCCGATGCCTGGATATCCCACAGTGTCTGAAGCTGGGCCCATGCCTGGATATCCCACAGTGTGTGAAGCTGGACCCATGCCTGGATATCCCACAGTGTGTGAAGCTGGACCCATGCCTGGATATCCCACAGTGTGTGAAGCTGGGCCGATGCCTGGATATCCCACTGTGTCTGAAGCTGGACCCATGCCTGGATATCCCACAGTGTGTGAAGCTGGAGCCATGCCTGGATATCCCACAGTGTATAGAGCTGGAGCTGGACCCATGGCTGGTGTCAATAAGGGGTATTACAGCCCACCCTACAATTCAGGTTACCCCTATGGGCACAGCGCGGTGGTGACGACCCAGCCAACGGTAATTGTGGCCCCGCCGCGTACCTACGAGAGGGACTACCTGGTCTACTCGATATTCACAATGCTCTGCTGCTGCCTGCCCATCGGAATCGGGGCTCTTATCTACTCCATGAAAGTAAGAGTGTAAACAATGATCTCCCTCTGTGCTTAAAGTGGGATAAAAAAAGGTGGACAGAGGTCCCCAAAGGGGTGTGGCCCAAAAGAAGCTTAACTAGGATCATCTCCAAGAGGATTGACTTGTGTAATTAGGAGTGTGGCATAAAACTTGTAAACTAAAATCCTGTGCATCACACAGAGTGCCACCTCTCCAATATTTGGGTGCTTCCTCTGAGTTTTCTGTTATTGCATCCAAACATGCATACTGAAGCAAGCCAAACCTATTGGCTTTGCCAATGATAGTTAGCTGTACCAAATAAATAAACAAGAACTATTGTTTTGTTATGAATAATGCTGATTGGCATATTTGTGACCATTACACCGTTGCATAAAATAACACAACAGAAACACAATATCTTGAAAAATGCAAATCCTCTTGGGGAATGCAAGATGGTGTAAAACCTGAATTGTGCACAGGGATTGTAAAGCGACATGCAATGCATTGAGGGTTTTTACAGGCATGGGTGAGATATTGATCAGTGATTTGTATGTATCTGTGTATATGGTGTTTCTATAGCACAAGCATAGCCAAAAGGCAGTGCAGCCGTGTACAGGGTCAAAGAGCCACAGAGTAATCGGGGAAGATGCTTAGTGACTTGAGAAGTAAAGAGGTGAGTCTTGAACACTTTCCTAAATTAGAGAAGGAGTGGTCCTTACAGATACGATGATGTTGTTCCAGATTCAGGGTGAATAGATGGAAAGCATCTGCTCTCTTGTTTATTCGTTTTTACACTTCCTAGTCTGCAGTTTGATGTTGTCCCGGATGTGGGTGTCTCAACCACCAGAGATGGTGAGCGTGTTTGTAGATAATTGGGGGTGCTAGACATAATAGCTTTATAAATGATGCAGCAGTTTTTTTTTTAAAAAGACCTTTATTGTACCTTTAACCTTGTACACAGCGTCTGGCCTACAACCCCTTGGGCCGGCCGCAACTTATTCATCTGTACTCCGTAATATCAGGATAACACAGCCCAGGAGCCGACATCCCGGGGGCACACAGCTGGTTTTGAAGATTGTGTGGTTCAGCAAGGGAAGCCAATAGGCCTCCATCAGGCTGGGGGAGATGTGGTCATGTTTCTTCAGGTCCTGAATAAGATGTGCTGTGGCGTGTAGCACACTTTTAAGGAGTAGGGTTTTTCGACCATCCAGATGCGAGGGCCTGAACAGCAGTTCCTAAATCAGTTTGGCATCAGTTTGACAGATACTCGCGACTCCTGAGGCGGAAGCCGGGAGCCTAGGGCTATATTTTAAAACTTTGCTAGAACTGTAATTTCTTGTGCCTTTTGTAACTTTGTTTTATTTATCACGAACGCTGTGTGAGTTGGACACAGTTATTAAAATTACCCAGTTCTTACCGCCAACTTCCTCGTGACTCCTCCGAGGTCTCACGCTCCACTGGTGGCCGATTTAGGGTCTCCTGGACCGCGGGACTAGGCAGGCAAAACAGCGCTTTCGCAGGCGCCATTTTGGGAAGGTTCGGTCGGCGCTCCAGTGTTGTTGGCGATTTAGGCCCTCGCACTACATATAGGGCGGGCTAACAGTCAAAATTTATTGACAGATACTCGCAACTCCTGAGGCGGAAGCCGGGAGCCTAGGGCTATATTTTAAAACTTTGCTAGAACTGTAATTTCTTGTGCCTTTTGTAACTTTGTTTTAATTATCACGAACGCTGTGTGAGTTGGACACAGTTATTAAAATTACCAAGTTCTTACCGCCAACTTCCTCGTGGCTCCTCCGAGGTCTCATGCTCCACTGGTGGCAGATTTAGGGTCTCCTGGACCGCGGGACTAGGCAGGCAAAACAGCGCTTTCGCAGGCGCCATTTTGGGAAGGTTCGGTCGGCGCTCTAGTGTTGTGGGCGATTTAGGCCCTCGCACTACATATAGGGTGGGCTAACAGTCAAAATTTATTGACAGATACTCGCGACTCCTGAGACGGAAGCCGGGAGCCTAGGCTATATTTAAAAACTTTGCTAGAACTGTAATTTCTTGTGCCTTTTGTAACTTTGTTTTATTTATCAAGAATGCTGTGTGAGTTGGACACAGTTATTAAAATTACCCAGTTCTTACTGCCAACTTTCATCTTGACTCCTCTGAGGTCTCACGCTCCACTGGTGGCCGATTTAGGGTCTCCTGGACCGCGGGACTAGGCAGACAAAACAGTGCTTTTGCAGGCGCCATTTTGGGAAGGTTCGGTCGGCGCTCTAGTGTTGTGGGCGATTTAGGCCCTCGCACTACAAAATGCTCACTCCCCGCCGGACGCGCAGCGGACGAGCGCAGCGGGCACGCCTTTGGCGTGCCGGAGGTGCGCCAGAGGTAAGCCCGTCTGCGCCCGTACGCGCCAGGACAGGCCGAGGGGTAGGTACCATGGAGTCCTCTCTCCAGACAAAGTTATCATACTCCAGAGAATCCCTGTTCCAACTAAACCAGCCCCTTCAGCCTTCATATACCCATACCATTAGAGGTGAGAGCTCTTGCACCCATTGCCCTCACTGCCCATTTAAAATCATCCCGGCGAAGACTAGTCATGCTTCCCAGACGATCATTAACATGGCCTTGATAAATTGCAGATCCCTGCCCAAACACGCTCAAGAAATTCATATGCTACTAGAAGAGCATCAATTAAAGATTCTGCTTCTTACTGAAACATGGCTCGCTCCAGATTCCGATTCAGGTATTGTACAAGCGCTGCCTCCTGGCTTCCTTGTGCAACATTTGGACTGAGTTAAGGGAAGGGGAGGAGGGATAGCTATCATTTACAAAGACCATCTTGCATGTAGATTTCATGACAGCCCCCTTTTGGACTGTGAAAATGTGCACTTTACCATTTTAATGTCCCCGTGTGACTCCCTCTCAGGAGTCCTTATCTATTGCCCACCAGGGGCCCTGGGACAGTTTAGCAGCCACACAACAATTGTAGTGGTCCAGCTCCACCCACCAGGCAAGCGGGTAGACAGCAACCGGCAGAAACGTGACAGGTGAAAAACAGCTTTTTTCCAGGAAAAAATGAGTGCTGCATCCTGCTCGTCTAGAGAGACTTTTCAAATTGTAAAAAAACTCCTAAAAACCCCGGAGCCTATATGCATGAATGACCTCTCGGACAATCACTGCAATGAGTTGGCCACCTACTTTGACCAAAAGATTCAAAATATCCTTCAGCAACTTCCCCCGCTTACCCTTACAGACCCCTCATCTCTGTCCCTAATTCAGGCCCAGAACCTCAATACGGGACTTGACATGTTCACTCTTATCAGTGAGGACATTCTGTCCCCTATCCTCCAATCACTCAAGAGTGGCTCCCCGTGTGACCCTGCCCCTGTTAAAATCTTAAAACAGGTAGCACCTACCATTCTTGCTCCGATGGTAAATTTGATCAATGCCTCTCTAGCAGACGGAACGGTACCCCCTAGCTGGAAGAAGGCGATGGTCAGGGCCCTACTTAAAAAACTCAACCTAGACCCCCTTAATCTAACTAATTTTAGGCCTATCTCTCTCCTTCCGTGCATCAGCAAGATGACTGAAAAATGTATTAACGGCCAGCTGTCCAATTACCTGGAATCCAATGAACTACTTAAACCTTCTCAGACAGGCTTTCGCCCTGGCCAGGGTACTGAAACAGCGATGGTGACGGTGGTCGAAGAGGCCAGGAAGATCAATGATGCAGGAGGATCAGTGGCAGTGATCTTTCTGGATCTAAGCTCGGCCTTCGACACGGTCAACCACCAGATCCTCCCGTTGCTCTCTTTTCAGTCGAGAAAACTCCTGGTCCAGGGCCTTATCCTGTCCAGGCTGGACTACGGGAACGCCCTGTATCTTGGCGCACCGTGGAAAGTGACAACTAAACTCCAGGTAGTGCAAAATGCCGCCGCACGGATTCTTACCAACACCAAGAGCCGCTGCTCGGCCAAACCGGCCGTCAGAGCATTGCATTGGTTGCCCGTCCTGGAAATAGTGCAGTTTAAGGCGCTTTGCCTAACTCACAAAATTCTCAACGGGAAAGCTCCCCCTATCCTCAAAGACCTTGTCACTCCCTACATCACCTCCAGAACCCTCCGATCCTCTAATGCCTACCTAACCCTGCCACCTAGGATCAAGAAGGCGTGATCAGGAGGCCGGCGTTTTTCTTATAACGCTTCCAAATTATGGAACTCTCTCCCCCCTGATCTCCGGGCCCAACCCAATCTGTTGTCATTCCGAAAATCTCTAAAGACCTGACTGTTCCTGTAACTTCTTTCTCTTGATCTCGCCTGTACTTCTGTCAGCACTGGGACGCTTACAGGCAGCCATGCGTTTTAGAAATCTTTTAGCATTAACATTAACATTAACAGTTGCTGAAAGAAATACTTTCACTTTTGAAGAGAGGGCTGGAACCAGATGATCTTTGTTTTTTGTAATGTGTTCCTTGAAGGTGAGGTTGGGGTGATGGGTGAAACCAAGTGACTTGTCATTCATTGAAACGTTAGGATTCAAAGCCAATCGCAGAGCATTGGTAGAGCCATTCGGACTACAGCCTAGAACGAATAGAAGCTAACGTCATCAACTGGACAGTTTGTCTGCAGCTCACACACATCTTGATTCAGTGGTGTCAGCTCTTGCAGCAACAAATAGATTGACACAAATAAATTAGGTTACATAAAACATCCAGAGGAGGATAATGTCCATACTTAATCAGCTCTGCATTAGGTGACCCTTTTTCATAAATTTGGGCTTTAATCTAATGTTATACAACTCAGCAAGATTTTCAATTTGATAGAAAATCTTTAAAATGGGCCCTCAGAATTTCTCTAGCTGTTTTTAAATGGGGTATGGTGGGCTTTGAGTTCTCATGATTGACACAGTACCCAGTGCCACAGGGCAGGATTTAGGTCCATGTGACAAGTCTAGCAAAACCAGCAATCCGCTGTTTGTAAGACTGGACTGAGCTGCTTGCCGCAGCTCCTCTCTACCATGTAGGAGAACCCAGTCTTCCCATGGGAATATGTGTGCCCTCTCCCGGTCCTCTTACTCTGTTGCTATTTTTGTGATCATTAGACATTCACATACATTGTTAGATCTTACAAAGTCTGAGCAACTGTTATTGTCGGAGTAGTGACTTGCATCAGGAAAGCTTCCTCAAGCCCAGCCTTCACAAATATATTAGGAGTGGGCTTAGCTCGTGGAGCTTCACTTCACGGGATTGCGCGGAGTTACATAAAAACTCTGTAAGATTCCATGGAGTTCAGTGAGCGGAAGGAATTTGTGCTGTAAAATCAGTGTGAACGGCACCATGCAGCACGCCATATGGTGCGCCTTCTTTCTGCTAGTACATTTACTACTTAAACTACAGCATCTCAAAGTGAACCGTTGCAACCGACCAAGTGCCAGGATTGAGAAAATTTCACCGGATGGTATTCTAGCTCCAGAAAATCCAGCGTGGGGATTCAAATTCTTGCTCAGCAACTTAACATTGGCCAGCCGCACATGACAAAAAACTCCACCACATGGCAGTTGTGGTAGTTTTGTTGGAACTCTGTGTTACAAGCGTAACGCAGAGTGGCCGTTACCTCACCGAAGCGTCTTGCCTTGCATATCACTTATATCTTTTAATCACTTTGTACTTTAAGGATACTTGTGGAAAGTCACCAACATCATGCACTATAAACGCATTGAATTGACCATTATAAAACCTAGACCTAAAGGAATTGGAGAGAATTGAGGCTTTTCAGACTTTTAAAAAACTGTTAACATTAAAACAAGCTCACATCAGCTGCACAAGGTGATGCCCTTCAGTCAGATAGAGAGCGAGTGGGTGAAGGAGGGGAGATCTATTAAGCTAATAGAAAAGTATTGAATCCCTCATTATTAGCAGCCCTGTAATTAGTGTGATATTTATTACACCAATAAAACCCAACACCCCTGAATCAGAATTTATCTGGTGTTTTAAAGATCAACCAATTATTACTTTTTGGGGAATAACAGGCAGATTTTGGTGAAAGTAAACACCAGCCATTTATCCCTGTTAAATATTTGCAGGTTCTAATTGACAATATTTATCAAAAAATTGCTTGTTGCAATATGTGCATTAACAGGAGTTACCACACATATCGTAATTAATCGGGTCGCTCATGATGAGGGCCTTATTGTCATACATGCAGGAATTGACTTCTGCCACAAGCCAGCAATTTCCAAGATAATTAAAGAAATACATATAACAAGGTAGATCCCTGTGAAATCTGGCATTGACCATTCACAGAGTGAAGAGTCTAGTGCGTCATTGTAACTGCCCGTCTCTGTTCAGCAGTTGCCCTGCTCCCAGGCAATACTGATATGTGTTTACCAAGTACAGTATTGCAGATTCCCAGTAAGTAATAGGTTTATTTCCACATGTGTATGGGCCTAAGCAACCAAGTCCAATAGTTTCCTGAACATCCTGCTTTAAAAAACTGAATTCTCTGAAACTGAGGACCTGGAATCATTGGTCTATCAAAAACCTTATCATCTGCAGCTCCTCCCCAGTCTTATGAACCTTACAAAGTTGGAGGAGGGCGAAGGCAGTTATTTTTCGGATTATTTTAAGGGTGAATAGTCATCAGTTTGATTACTATCAGTTATATGAACGTTTTGCAGAAGTCCCTCTTTTTTCTATTCCTGAGTAAGTGAAATAGAATTTGTATTTACATGTTAGATGCAGGCACGCTCAGGTTGTGGAGGTGTTGTCTTTCAACACAATTTTCTAGATTTTGTGGTGCAAAGTCATTCATTGCCTACACATATCCGACGGTGCATTACGCTTGCTTTAGGAGAGAGTGCACTGTTTCATCAACATAGCAAGGAGGCCAAGGGCCCTGCTGCAAGCAAGGGACGTAGCCTATTGATCTGATGTTGTCATTGTAAAATACAGCCGCGATCCGGTCTTATGCGGTCCTGGTGCCACTGGACCTGCTGCACCAATATTAGCTATGCCCCTGCATTGTTTGGAGGAAGGTGGATGTTGGCAGGTTGGTTGATGTGTGTTAGAGCTCATCAGAGGCGGCATACTGTTTCAGTTATAAAGTGTTTGGGAAAGGAGGAGCCGGGTACCTATCAGACACCTGCTTCAATATTTTGCACCAGGCGCTAACTGGATTACATCTAGTAGCATTTGATGTCACCCTAACCTTGGGGAGAATGGCACTCTTTGGAGGTGGGATGGTTGTGCGAGACAAAACAAACTCTTTTGAGTGATAATTTTTACACATTGCCAAAGTGTCCCATGTTCTAGTGTCTTTAATATTTTTTCAGCAGTCTGGTGAAATACATGTTACCTTAGTAGTTCATAATTTCTATTCAGTAAGTAGGAGGACTTCTGATTCCTGGTAGATCTGTGAAAGTACCTGAAAAGAGGCAGAATGCATGTGTAACAGGCCCAGCCCCCAGTGTCTGTTTCTAACCGTATCATGGTCTTTTCTGTCTTGCAGACACGCGACGCCAATATCATGGGGGACGCTACTCAGGCTCGCAAGAACTCCCGCACAGCGCTGACGCTCAACAATGTTGCTCTTGGGGTCGGAATCGCTATTACAGTTGCCTGGGTGGCATATGTTATATATGTGAGCATCTACGTCAGAGACCAGATCTACAACCATTATTACGGCTGACACAGAGCAGAAAACATTGCGTCACTTTGTAAATAGGGTGCAACAGGGCGCATGTTTTACGCCACCAATGTGTCACAAAAAGTGACACAACTGAGGCACAAAGCTTTTGCAGGGCATCATAAATAAGGCCCTAAATGTCCACATCTACCTTCTCAGGAACCATTCTCAGCAGCTATTTATAGGTTTTTAATGTACATGCAGACATTGCACAGACATCATTTCTTAATACAATGTCGGTGTCTCTCCTCGTTCCATGTCCAAATAGAGCGATGGAGTCTCTCTTGGTACACTCACAAGCATAGACTATGTAATAGAGATAGTGGTCGTAAATGGCCCAAGGTTACCTGTGAGGCCATTAATTCCCAATTTCAGTATAAATTTAATCAGTCGGAAGATCTGGATAAGGAAACAGCAAGATACAATTCTGCCCTCACCTCTGCCCTGGACGCCATTGCCCCTCTCACTCCCCTAGCGTCTGCCAGATCTCGTCCTTCGGCCCCTTGGTTCTCCCCTCTACTACGGGAGGAAAAGAGTAAATGCAAAAGGCTGGAACGCAAATGGCGCCAGAACTATGATCCAGTGGCAAAACTGGCATATAAATCTGCTCTTAACAAATTCCAAACACTCAAACGCTCCGCAATGAGAACCCATTTTTCAAACCTCATTCAAAAGTCTCAGAACTCTTCCAAAACCCTCTTCACTATTGTAAAGGATTTTGTTACCCCTACGGCCACTAAGACACAATGCATTCCCACCCAAGACCTATGCAATGGACTTTCCGACTTCTTTCAGGACAAAATCGTTAAACTCGCCTCCTCTTTTGTTTCGGTCTCCCCCCACACATCTTCAGATGCTTCTCACCCCACACATTGCTCCTTTAACTCCTTTAGCGAGTTAACATTTGATTCAGCCCTATCACTACTTCATAAAGTCAAGTCTGGCTCACCTTTAGACCCAGTACCAGCCAAAGTGATGGGCAATCTCGCCCCCGTTCTTATTAATCCCCTCCTTTCCATCTGGAATTCCTCCCTGACCCAGGGTCTATTTCCTTCAGTTTGGAAACACGCCAGGCTACTTCCCTTCTTGAAGAAACCTAATGCTGACCCCTCCCAATTCTGCAGCTACCGTCCCATCTCGCTCTTACCTAAACCTGCTAAGGTGCTGGAGAAAGTGGTTCAGCAACAACTGGCCCAGTTTTTGGAGACAAACAAGCTGCTTCATGATTCTCAATCCGGTTTTCGGACCGGTTACAGCACGGAGACTGCGCTGCTGGAAGTCTCCGAGACAATCAGGGAATCAGTGGATAGGGGTGAGGAGGCCATGTTGGTCCTCCTCGACCTATCCGCTGCATTCGACACGGTCTCCCATGTCATTCTTACAGCTCGACTGCAACAACTGGGGATCGATGGCACAGTCCTTGCATGGATCAAATCCTTCCTGTCCGGGCGGACTCAAAGGGTTTTGCTTCCCCCATATCAATCTGAAGACAAACCCCTCTTGTGTGGTGTGCCTCAAGGCTCAGCTTTGAGCCCGTTATTATTTAATGTTTATCTGGCCCCCCTTGCCGAGGTAGTTGAGGCGTGTGGAGTCAGGGTGGTCTCTTATGCTGATGATACACAGCTTGTTTTTTCATTTAGAGACCATTCTGACTCCCTCTTCTCCAACTTTCGAAACTGCCTCGGCAACATTTGTACCTGGATGGCTGCGAACCATCTTGCCCTCAACACTGATAAAACAGAGGTTCTCTTTTTCAGTCAGAAATCTACTCCTCCAGCAACTTTATGGTGGCCCACTGTCCTCAACCCTCCACCCATACCAGTGCAATCTGCCCGCAACCTTGGCTTCATATTTGACAACACCTTATCTGGGAAAACCCAAGTCAATAAAGTTGCGGCAGCCTGTTTTACTAAACTGCGTATGATCAGGAAGATCTTTCCCTATCTCCCCCAGTCATCTCGAAAAACTGTGGTCCAGGCACTTATCACGGCACACCTTGATTATGCCAACAGCCTTTATGCCGGTGCCCCCCAATATCTTATTGACCGTCTTCAAATTGTCCAAAACGCGGCAGCAAGGCTTATTGGTAACATCCCTCCCCGCAACTCGGTCAGAGCATACCGTGAAGAGCTGCATTGGCTTCCCATTGCACGTCGCATTGACTTCAAGGTTCTGATCCTGACCTTCAGGGCAATTAATGGCACTGGCCCTGGCTATTTGAGCAAAAGGCTTAGGATATCCTCGTCAGTAAGGCATCTGAGATCCAACAGTCTTCACCTTTTGATCGTCCCCAGATTCAGGCTCTCGCGTACTGGCGGCAGAACTTTCACCGTGACGGCCGCCAAGCTCTGGAATAGCCTGCCAGTAGACCTTAGGTTCTCCGAATCTGAACAAATCTTTTGCCGCAAACTGAAAACATGTCTGTTTTCTAAGCACTAATCAGCAAGATCTTTGCAGCTCTGCTCTCTGACAGACGGATATGAACTTGGCAACCCTCTCTGTGAAAAATAGGTAGTCCTAGCGCCGGGACACCCCCGCCGGAGGTAGCCGCGCGCTCTATAAGCTTCACAATAAATAAATAAATAAATAAATAAATATGGTCAGACCCTGAGGTACATGGGAAATCACCATAAAAAGCCTTTGCTGAAGGTGGAGTTTCAGGTTTCTATTTGTCTATTAGTGTCATCCTTCTACAAGAATAGTTAAAAACAATACCTTTAGGTATTAAAAGGGGCTCTCTTACTTTAAATACTTGAGAATTGCACAATGTGAACATGAGATAGAAGGCAAGGTTAATACAAAAGCAAGGAGAGATAAAGATATTTCTCTTCTTTACACCAGCTTCGGGTAGGTACACCATTTTTGCATAAAACCAGATTTACAGACTTTTGTTTGCATCAAAATACATGGGAGGATGCACAGGAAAGTCCATGCTTCAGCCATGTAACACCTCCCCTATGCAAAGTGACACAATCCAGCATCCAAGAGTGACATTTCTTCTCTTAACTACTCCATAAATGTTCACCCTCACACCTTTCAAAAATAAGGAAACGGAGTAAACCATGTCTAGTCTGACTGAATAAAATGCCAGACTGAGCTCATCAGTGGCTTGGCCATTGATGTGCCACTGCTTGTTGGTCTCATTATTTGAGGGCGTGGAGGCACTCCGTCGTGCATGGTAATACCTAGTCCGATGGAGGGCTTCCTTCTAGGTGTCTCCTGCTGCCTGTGGGCAACAGAACATATCTTGTGAATGATGCAGCAAGAGATCTCAAACAGCAAGAAGATGTCATCAAACAAAGGAACAATCTGGAATACCTATGGTTGTTGATTGTTAGAGATGAAGTATCGGGTAAAGAGAACTGTCTTTTTTCTCTACACTGGTAGGTCCTTTTTAAAGTAAGTGAATGCAGAGGAAAGAGTCTGCACCATTCTGTGACATCACCGTGGTGTAAAAGTAATTTTAATGTTCACAGCTGCGAAGTCTCTGAGGTTGAAAATAGCCCTCACTTTTCACTGATGTCATCTGTGTTTACTTCATCCTCATGCAGGACATATTAATCTTTTCTAGTTTGCTATAAAATTCTGAAACTATATGTATATATATTAAATCTTGTATTTATAAAGTTATGTCTGAAGAGCAATATTTGTACCAGAATTGCCTTTTGCATATTTTTATTTTCTGTTTCATTGATTGTAGTTGCATTATTTTAGCACAATAAACTAATCACCAAACATTGTGAGCTTTACATTTATAACAAAATACAAATTAAAGTCTAAGAGATATCACTGCAGTGCATCGTCTTCATACCCTCAAACCATCCTTACCGTTTTTGGTATATTGAATAGTGTAATCCGCCAGCCACAAGATTCTTCACTTTAACAGCACGGGACTCCTCACCGACACATGCTGAACACTATTACACTGGAAATCCAAATCTAAGAACCGTTGTTAAGAACCTATCAGCAACCAGATTATGATGGTAGGATACAAGGTCCAACGCTCTCTTCCTGTTGTTGGAATACCCTAGGTTTTGTGTGGCTGTAGCACTCCAACAGGGTTTGGACGTTCTGTTCCTCGGTTTAAAAGTAATGGAAAAAGGAATAGGAGTGTCCCCTCATTCACAATAAATCAACATGCATTCCTTTCTTTGTTTTTTAGTTGTTCTTTTACTTTTGAGGGATAGTTCAATATTCTTTTTTTTTAGTTTGATTTTATTGAAGAAATAAAGAAGGGGAGGGGAGGGAGGGAAAGGGGAAAGTAGTAATTACAATAAATACAGAAATGAAATAAGCAATACATTAAAAATTCTCATGAAAGGCAAGCGTAGCAAGCATGAGGAATCATGAACATATCATATGAATACGAATGAAAGTTACAGTACAGTGTAATAAAACTTTAAAATTACCACAATAAGGCAATAAGAAAATCATGGGGGTTTGCGTACTTCAACTGTGCTAGAATCTGGAGAGGCATGTACAGGAGCAGAGGAAGAAAGATATGTTACCAAAGGAAGCAAAATCAGGTCACGTTTAATTGCCAGGGAGATGGGGGACACATAATTGGTATCTAGTCGATGATGAAAGCAGACCGCATTCCACCAAGATTGGTAGGAGATTGGTAGGAGATACTTGCAGCATGTTTCCAGTTAGAAGTAATGGTATGGAAAGCCACAGCTATTAAAAGGTCAAGTAATAGGTAGTGATGGGGGGATTGAGGAAGTTCCGGTGAAAGGGAGCCTAGAAAAACTTGTGAAGGGGAAAAGGAAACCTGAAACTGGAAAATCTTTTGGATTTGTTTCCAAACTAGCTGCCAGAACTGGGAAATAGGAGGACAATCAAACAGCATGTGTTTGAGATCTGCAGAGGGACAGGAGCATGACCAAAAAGTAGAGGGAGTATCTGATGAAAAACAGGATAGAGCAAGTGGAGTAAATAAAGTTCTGTTATAAATGAAATATAAAGTTTGGGTAGTATTAGCAGCTCTAGAGGTCTTATGAAGTTTAGTCCAAATTTTATCCCAAAAAGGTACCGGCCAATCCTGAGAAAGATCCGATTCCCAAGCAGTCTCGATTCTAGACTTTAGTCTATCATTGGTATAACGGAAAGAGTTATACAGAGCAGAGGCAGAAGGAGAGGCCTCCAATAATAAAGAAGTGGGTTTACGTTCCAAAGGAACATCATTGAAAGATGGTAAGGAGCGAAGATATAAGATCAGGACTGGGTAGTGAGAAAGAGGATTGAAGGTCATGGAAGGAGAGAGGAGTATCATTAGAAACCAATTGATAGATAAAGCATATTCCTCGAGAGTACCAGGTCTTCCAAAAGATGGTGCGATTGCAAATTTTGAGAAGTGAATTGTTCGTGGATGGAAAGGAGGGAGTGGTAAGATGAAGATAAGTAGGGTAGAAGGAGATTACGAGAGTGAGAAATAACAGGCGAACGAAGGAGAGCAGAAGAAGATGTAAAGGACAAGAATTCCCAAAAGGTAAAAGGGGAAATAAAGGAAGATTCCATACTCAACCAGACAGGAGGATAATGAGGAAGGTCAGAAGAAAACCAGCGGGTTGATTGTTTCAAAGAGAAGGCTCGATGATACTCTCTAAAGTCAGAAAAGCGTACTCCAGAATGAGCCTTGTCCTTACGTAAGGAGGCAAGAGCTATCTGAGGGCGCTTACCGTTCCACAAAAATTTCAGTAATAAAGAATCAGTGGCAAAGGCATTAAATTCAGAACAAAAAGTGGGTTCCAAACGCAGAGCATTGTTAAAGCTCCATCTGCCAGAGTGGGGAGAAAATGGGAGTAGGTCAAGGTCCACAAAAAACCGGAGCATGGTCGGAGAGCAGAATGGAGCCAATTTCAGAGCGAATAGCGTGTTGGGACAGGGATTTACTAAGCAAGATATGGTCAATGCGGAACTGGGATTGATGAGGAGGGGAAAAAAACCTGTACTCTCTAAGGCCAGGATTACACAAACTCCAAATATCTACCAAAGCATTGATTTGAAAAGTATTTACAAATTGAGTGTGCATCCTAGAGGAGACAAAATTGACTTTTGAATGTCGATCAAGGAAGGGGTCAACACCCTGATTACAATCTCCTCCGAGAAGTATGTAATCCCCAGAGAGGGAGGACAACTTAGTAGAAATAGAGGGCCAAAAGGACCTGCCGATCCCAGTAGGGGCATACACATTAAAAAGGGTGAGAGGAATATTGTCTATGAGCAGTGTAACAATAACCCAATGACCATCAACATCACATTCATGAGAAATTGAAGAGACATTTAGCTTTTATGCAACAAAATCACAACACCATTCTTCCTGGTTACCGTGGGAGAGCAAATAACATGACCCACCCAACAACGCTTGAGCTTCAGAGCCTCTGCCTCAGAGAGATGAGTCTCCTGAAGGAGGGCAACATCAGTCTTAAGTCTTGCTAAATGTGATAGAACCCTTTGCCTTTTAATGGGATTATTTAATCCCTTAACGTTTGCATAAAAATAAACTGAGAAAATTGAGAAAAGTGCAAACATAGTAGTGAGGAGAAATGGATGAAAGAAGAGAAAAGAAAGGAAGTAAAAAGAAGTAATGAAAATGAAGAAAAAAACGCTATAAAGATAATACTGAATCCGAGAAGAGAGAAAAGAGGAGAAAGGGAGAGACCAGGGAAAAGATACGATAAAAAAAAGGGAAGGAGGGAAGATAGATCGAAAGAGATCAAGAAGAAGACAGTACAAGTCCAGATTGAACAACTGAAATACATACTTACGAAAACGAAGAAACACAAATGAGAATGGGAGTGGGAGCGCCTGAAGAAGACGGCGACAACACCGGGAGCGGACGCCAGACCGCAAATATCACAGATCCATAAAAGCAGTGTACGAGACAGTGGATACAACGGGAAAGCAAACGAGAGGAAGGTACCTGCAAATACAAGAAAAGAAGGAAGATAAATACATGTACGGAGGAGAAAAGACAAAATGCGCAAAGAAATGAAAGAGGTAAATACACGAAGATAAAATGACAACAGTGCTAGAGACTACAAATAAAGAGCAACATCATCACAGAAGAGACTTTAGGAACATCAGCCAGGTCTGGAGACATACATGACATCAGGAGCATGTTGGCGAAGGAATGCTTGAAGGACGGCAGGATCCTCATAAGTGGTAGTTTTATCCTTATACGTAATTTGAAAAGACAAGAAGTCCGTAACGAGCATTGAGGGCTCTGAGCTGTGGGCGCAAGTCCAAGAACCTCTTCCTCCTGTCCGCGGTTGCCTTGGAGACATCTTGAGATAAGTAAAGACGGTAACTGTCCCATACAATTTGCTTTTTGAGTTTGGCGGCAGAGAGGACCTGTAAAAGGTCTGTATTTTGAAGGAAGAGCATGATGACTCCTCTAAGTTTGTTAGAGACTCTAAGACCAAGATGATGAGCCCTTTGAATGTTGATAGAGGCTAAGGCAGGAGCATCCAAGATCTTTGAAAGATAAGATGGAAAGAAGACAGTAGGATTGGACCCTTCTGTGAGTTCAGGAAGACCATACAAGCGAAGGTTATTCCTGCGATTTCTGTTTTCCAAATCCTCTGTATGCTTTTTAAGTAAAAGAACCTCAGCTTCCAGTACAGGGATGCGAGAGCAGGAAGAGTGAAGAGAGTCTTTTGATTGCTCTAGAAGATGTACACGAGAGTCTAAAGAGGCCCATTTATCTTGAATAGCCTGCATATTGTTGATAGTTACTTCCATAAAAGGTTTGAGAGCTCGCAGTTCTTCTAGAATGATATCCATGGCTGAGGAAGAAGCTGCACTTCCAGGTGACGGGGGATCCTTTATAAGGCTCTTGGAGGAAGCCACAATGGAAGAAGTTTTCCTGTCCTTCTGGGACTTAGGAATAGCACCATGAGAGACCTCAGATGTTGACACTGCAGCCTCCTCCATGTCCTGAGAAGGGGAGTCGGAATCTGAACCAAGAGGCAATTTTTTAATTGCAGATATCTTCAGGGTGTGAAGCCTTCCCATATACACTGCCAGTGAACAGTTGGGAAAGGAGGTGGATGATCCAGACGAAACAATAGATAGCTCAGCACCATTCAAAAATGTGATATTACTGATGCACAAATTAGAAGAGGTAAAAGAAAAGCTGAAACACCCTCTCAGTCAATCAAAGAGAAAAAAAATAAAGAAATATTCCTGAACATTCTGCGAAAAGCCTGACTAAAAAGATGAAGGGACATAGTAGCAGCAGGCAATATTCAAGTGTAGACGGTCAGGGCACAATGTAGTAGTCTCAAAAGCACATAAAGGGCATCAAAATAAGTCATTCAAAAAAAGCAGAAAGCAGTTAAGCTGTCTTAGCAGAAACGTTGCAGTAAGGGGCTCCAAAAGCATGGCCAGTGGCAGCAGAATGCACAATTTGTAAGCCAAGAAGGAAAAGCAGGCACAAAATGGTAGCTGGTGTGAGGTAGATAATTACGGTAAAATTCTGGCCAGAAACGGGCTTCTAAAGGGGAGTCCACAGCATGAAACACTCACCGCATGTTGAAAGGAATGAGGAGAGGATGCCCATGGAGAGATTGCCAGCTCAAAAAGGTGGAAACATTGGTAAGGCAGAATGCGCTCCGTTTACTCCAAATAAACAAAATGGCGGCAGGAACCAAATCATCTGGCCGAAACGAGCAAGTTCGTTAATAATGCCCGAAAATTTGATTTAGTGAGGGCGCTGGGCTCACCTCACATCCTGGATGCTGGTAATATGTCTGAAACGGTTTTCCGCGCTCAGACACCGCCGAAATTTGCCTCACAGAAGCAGCCAGCGCCGGAGCTCAAGGTTCACGCCGCCATCTCGCGTGACGCGTTAGCCACGCCCCATAGTTCAATATTCTAACAGAGATGAAATGTTCCATTTGATATGCAAACATCCAACACATGCTTTACCCCCTATGGCTATTGAGCCTGGGACTTTCTCAAGGTTCTTTGATGTCTCTTCTTCCTTCTTAATGCTCTGCAAAATCCAAACAATCTCCAAATTTCTCACCTTTGAGGCCCTTGTCCAGTCCGTTATTGCCCTTGTCCTCTCATGAATTGATAACTGCATCTCTCTTTATGTTTGACTCCCCAAAAGCTTCAATAAAAGATTTTAAATTATCCAGAACAGGCAGCCTGTCTAATTTACAAACAACCCAAATGTTGCCATGCATCCCCCAGATGAAGGACCTCCACTGGCTGCCTGATGAACAAATAACAATCTTTAAAGTAAGCTAGACCATTGTTAAATCACTTCACAGTAAAAGTTTCCTCTTCCTCAACTCCCTAATCCTAAAGAACGCCCCTAAACGGCCACAATGTTCTGACTACTTTAACTTCTTATCAGTTCCTGCGTGACTCTAAATTTTCAGTTATCGCCCCCAAACTTTGGAACTCATGTCCTCTTGAGATAAGATCTGCATCTGGCTACTCAGAATTCAGGAAATCATTAAAAACCTGATTATTTAGACAAGCATGTAACTAATGCATTTCATATTCTGTATCTCATATCCTTGTTCCCATTATAGCATTATGAAACCATTTGGTGTGCTCATGCTTTATAAACTCAGTGACATAACATAAGATAAATATACAATAGTGAAATCTAATTGAACTGTGTGGATTCAAGTCAATAGTGAAAAAGGAAATAAATCAACATGGTAAGCATGCAGAGTAATATGTACAGACAATATCTGGTTAGTTGGCAGTTATTTAAGCTTTACCACTTGCATGCAGGGATAAGTGTCTGATAAGTTGTTTCCACAATGCTTCGTGTTTGGAAAATAGAAAGGTAGAATGTACCGTCCAGGTGATTGTTAGAAAAGAT
The DNA here is from genome assembly GCF_964263255.1 of Lissotriton vulgaris. Lineage (NCBI taxonomy): Eukaryota > Metazoa > Chordata > Amphibia > Caudata > Salamandridae > Lissotriton > Lissotriton vulgaris. The sequence goes on from NC_141695.1 coordinate 209,545,837, forward strand.
CAAGTTCTACCATTGTTTGAGATTTCCAGGTGGAGGTGATTACCCCTAAACTGATCACAATCATAAGATACACTAATTTTCCATGAAGTCTGTTATGAGACCAAACATTACTCAAACCACCAAGAAATAAAGCAGTAGTTGAGAGTGGAGAGCTAATACCCAAATTTACATTCATTCATGGCCATACTTGAACCCAAAATTGAGAGACCCTGGAACACATGAAAAACCCTTGAAGGTATGATCTAGAGCTTGTATTACAACACCATCAATTATGTGTTTTGAGCAATTTTACTTTGAAGAGATGTGCTAAGGTATAATAAAGCATTTATAAAAAGAGTATATTGTTTGAGTGAGGTTAGAAGGGCATGCAGTTTTGTACATTATCCCCCATAAGATTATAGGCCAATTGTACTTTTAATTCGATTCCCAGATGAGTACAATTTTAGAATTGGGTCTGTCGGAATTTTATTTTAATGTTTTATCGATAAGAGCAGCTTTGGAGCGGTTGGTATTGGAGATGGGGAAAATCTATGCGTCATGACCAGCTATAGGAGGGGATGAAAGGGAATGGAGTGTGTGATCAAGAGCATAGGTTCCAAAAGATGATATTGTTTCAGACAATTAGTAGCTTAAAGAGCGAGGAGAGGCTCCCAAAAGGAATGACCACATTGTTATAATAGAGCAATAGAGACATTGGGCCATATGTTTCAAAAAGTCATTTTGTGAATCTCAAATAGCGATTTTTTGTGAATCGCTATTTGAGAATCGCAAAATGCTATGTATGTAGGATTTGCAATAAATTTTGTGAATCCTACATATTCCTTAATTGCGAATCTCAAATTGCGATTCGCAATTAAGGAATACCTCCCCATTCATTCCTATGGGCCTAGTGGCCCAGAAGAATGAATGGGAAGACATTCTCAATTTGCGATTAGCAATTTGCTAATCGCAAATTGAGAATGCAATATCACGGGTGCAGGGGTGTCCAAAGGGCACCCTGTTGCACCCCTGAAATAAGCATGGGTGCACATGTGGCCCAACTACATGCCCTAAGGGCATTTATGTACTTCACATAGCACTTTTAAAAATGCAAAAATGTGCATTTTTCATAGAAGGGTGAAATTGCACTTTTTTGGTGCTTCTTACATTGCATTTAAGGAACGGCAAAATTTGCAATTCCTTAAATGCAATTGCAAAATAAGGAATCGCAAATTTTGCGATTCCTTATTCTGCACGCAGATTTGCTACATACATACCATTTAGCAAAAATGCATTCGCAAACGCCGAAATTCAGCGAATTTCGGCGTTTGCAAACGCATTTTTCCTTGATACATATGGCCCATTGTTAATAAACCCCTGATCACTGTTTTACAGAACCGCCAAAACAGCAATTTACCATTATTCGAGAACCATTTGTTGTACTAAATGGGACTTTGAACAAAGTACTCAAATGAGGATGAGTGGGCTAGCAAATATGGCTTGAATAATTAACAGGATTGGAAAATAAGTGAGGGTATCCAATACTTAGGGGGTTGGGATATGTAAAGCAAGTGCTTGTGAGAGAAGGAAGAAATAACTGCAAGCTTCAATTTGTACCACAATTTGGATGTAGAACCAAGGTGTCATAAAAACTGCCTTGGCACTGCTTAATACTAAAGGTTTTGTGGTACAGGGAAAAATTTGGGAAATGAACTACACCGAAGGACTTGGACAACCAGAGGCTATGTAGTGAAATACGAGAAGATTTTCCATTTCAGAAAAAAGCAAGATAATAGCTTATAGATGGCTGGGAAGTGTGTCCCACGGATTTTAGTAGGTAAAAACATAAGACAAAAATTATTGATAGGGAGTATCATAATTTGAATTGAAACAAGGCGACCTCACCATGACAAAAATAGTGGCAACCAGTCCTGTGTCAGTTTAATAATTTTGGAGACAAGAACACCCATATTTGTTTTTATGGTATTCCTGAGATGGTTGTGGTACGAGACCCACAGGCATTTTATTTTGCAAGGGTTCCAGGAAAATCCCATTCCAGTGAAGGAGGTTTTGAAACAGAACTTATTCAAAGGCATCACTTCTGACTTTTCTACATTAAGTTTACCACCAGACACTTCCAAGTATGCTTTTGGCTCTTTAAAGAAATATGGAAGAAAGGATCCCCACTATGAAATATAAAGGATAGCATCCACATATTCTGTAAATGTAATGTGCATGTTTTTGAGGTGGAAACCAGAAACATCATTGGAGTATTTTAGTCGATGTAGAAAGGGTTCAAAGGCCAGAGTGAATACCAAAGCTGATAAGGCACAAACTTGCCTTTTGCCTCAATGTAGAGTGGAGTATGGGGACATGGTGACTGTGCTCCAATAATCATAACACAAGAACAGGGAGAAGAATATAGTAAGGAGATCAGTTGAGGAAATCGTGGGCCAAACCCATGCCATCGAAGGGCACGCATTAGGAATTGCCAATTAACTATATAGTGTGCCTTTTCAGCATTTAAAGCTTACTCTGCAATAGGATGCTTTAGCTTGGGGTCTTTGCATTAAATAATTTGAAGAATACGCAATTTGTCTGCTATATTTCTATTTTCAACAAAGAAAGATTGTGTTATTCATTCATTTATTTATTTATTTATTATTCGTCCTCATTTGCCTTAGGTTTAACCACTGAGATCTTCCTATATGAGTGTCTTGCCTCTGAAGCTCATTTATACCTAAGACATAAAATCCCATTTTTTTCTCCTTAAACGTCCGCCCTGGTCATCCATACCAATTTGCAGATCAAAATAGGAGAAGTAGGGACCAGGAAAAGGCGTAATCATTGGACTTTCCCCTGTTACACATTGTTTAAGTAGATCTCTACCCCACTGACTCTAACCATTTAAGTACTGGGGTCCAAAATGGATTTCTCTTTCTCGCTACTGCGCTCTCTAACTTCATGATATATTTAATAGACTTTACCCAGTCTGACACATAGCTGGACGATTACTGATCCAATTTTTAAAGATCTCCTTCCAAGCAAGAAGGATGAAAAGAAAATCCTTTTTTTTTTATCATTTCTCAAACTTTTATGTTGTGCTATCACCCCAAAGATTATAAGAGGGAAGCTTACCTGAAGTGCCATATCAAGAATGGAGGTCATACATCTACTCACATCGACCCAGAACTTTTGGATCCCAGGACATTCCATAAACATGAGGACATCATCAGCTTAATAGACTGCATTTTACATAATTCAGCACTCTTCCATTCCCCAATGTTGATAGTTTTAAAGGGGTCCAATATACCCTATGTGAACAAAACATGTGATTTTCCTTAAATTGGGTGCATGGACTGTGGTGTAAAGAGTATTAAATATTCTAGCTGCATAATGTCAAGAGACTTTTCCAAAGTTCACGTGGAAGATTAAAAATAGCACCTGATAAATCCACCAATAACAATTACCATCTGGAGACTTCCTTCATTCTTGGTGACCCCTGGATTAGTTTGGACTCTAACAATTCGATGTCCCTATATCCACCCCTTCTGTCTGGAACCGACATTTCACTTGAAAATATTTTAACTTTAAGACTTTATTATTAGAAGCCTCCAAGTTTGTCCCAGGAAATCAGCTCACCCTCTCCCAACACATGTTCCCACCTCACCAGGCCTGCTGCTTTTAAGGGAGCTGCCAGAATGTCCTTGGTGAATTCGGGACAACGCATGTGCATCCCAAATATTTATTTATTTTAATTTTTAAAGTTTTATATAGCGCGGACAAGATCTTTGCAGATATCAGAGCGCTTTACACAGAAGGGGTACATGAGGGAGCATAGTCAAACAGGTAGTTCAAAGGAGCAAACAGTACAGTCATGAACATCAATAATACAAATAATACAGATAAGCAACGGGGTCAAATAAGTAGTACAGATCGGTACAAGTTCTTTAAAGGGTCCGAGATAATAATTCAGGTGTATTTTGCCATGAGGATAGCTTTTATTTCTTTCTTAAAGAGTGTAGTGGAGGAGAAAAGCCTCGTTTCGGGAGGGAGTGAGTTCCAGATCCTGGGTGCCATTCCTGAGAAGGAGCGTTTATAGGTTTTTTCCTTCCGGTATCTACGAGGTTTCAGCAGAAGATTGTTTGCGCCTCTGGTGTTTCTAGCGCCGCCAGAGATTGTCAGCTTCTGAGCGAGGTAGCCGGGAGAGTTCAGGTGTACCGCTTTGTGAGTCATGCAGGCGATTTTCAGATGTATTCTCGCTTCAAAAGGCAGCCAGTTCAGGGATTTCAAGTCAGGGGAGATATGAGAGTGCTTTTTTGACCAAGTGATGAGTCTCGCTGCAGAGTTTAGTGAGGCTCTTAGAGGTGCGGTAGTAGTTAGGGGGAGTCTGCAGAGGGCGACGCTGCCATATTCTATTCGAGGGATGACTAGTGCTTGTACTGCGGTTTGGAAGTCTTTGGCTGGGAGGAACAGTTTAAGTTTCCTCAGGGTGTTGATTTGGAAGTTCGCTCCCTTAGTTGCCTTGCTGATATGCTGCTGCATGTTGAGATTGGTGTTGAGGGTTATGCCTAAAGATTTTGCTGAGTCCACTATGGTGGGCTGGACATTGAGTGCGGTTAGGTGTTTAAGCCAAGTTTGAGTGGTGGAGACCTTCGCTGGAGGTGAGATCAGAAGGAACTCTGTTTTCAAAGCATTGAGTTTGAGATGTATCTCGGCCAGCAAGGACTGGGTGCTTCTGATCGTTGAGTTCAGGAGCAGAATGTCTTTGGGGGATTGTATTTTGAGATAAAGTTGGGTGTCATCGGCGTACATGTGAAAGTGTAAATTGGATGCCTGTAGCAAGGTGGTGAGAGGTTCCATAACTAGGTTGAACAGGGTTGGGGATAGGGAGGATCCTTGGGGGACGCCCAGCGTTACAGGTATTGGTGAGGACATTGTGTTGTTGATTTTGAATTTCTGCGACCTGTTGTGTAGAAAGGAAGTGCACCACTTGAGAACAGTTCCAGATAGACCCATTCTTGTGTTTAGTAGTTCAAATAAATTCTCATGTTTAACGGTGTCGAATGCTGAAGAGAGATCAAGAAGGATGAGGAGGCAAGTGTCGTTTTGGTCAAGCATTTGAAGTGCGTCGTCAATTATGTGAGTCATAGCAGTTTCTGTGCTGTGTCCCGCTCGGAAGCCTGATTGATGAGGGTTGAGGAGATCAAACTGTTCAATGTGTTTAGTCAGTTGCAGTTGTGCGCATTTTTCCAGCAGTTTGGCGAGAGTGGGGATATTAGTGATGGGACGGTAATTGTTCAGGTCAGCGGGGTCAGCTGTAGGCTTCTTTAGTAAAGGAGTGACTTGTCCTACTTTGAGGGAGTCTGCTATAGTTCCTTGTTGAAGAGAGCTGTTGATAATTTTAGTCCAGAGTGGGAGAAGCAAAGGGGTAAAGTCTTTTACAGCGTTAGCAGGAAGGGGGTCTGTGAGGTGATTGGATGGTCTCAATGTGCTGAGCAGTTTGCCGATTTCTTCTTCAGAGTATTTGCGAAAGGTTGACCATGTAGCATTGTTCTTTGGTTCAATGTGTGCGGTGCAGTGGGGTTTGGAATAGAGGCTAGCGTCAATGAGGAGGTCGTTCTTTATGTTGTCAGTTTTTTGGATAAAGAAAGCAGAGAATTCTTCACAGGAGGGAGCTTCACGCACAGTGCTGAGCGGTAGGGGTTGTTCCTTGGATTGGGTTCTGATTAGCTCAAACAGTTTTCTCGGACGGTTTTTCGCTTGGTCGAGCTGGAGGCTGAAGAAGTCTACTTTTGAGCGTTTTATTTTCCTGAAATTGGCGTTTCTCTTTTTCTTCAGGGTTTTTAGGTGCAGTGCAGAGGGAGCTGATCTCCAGGTGCGTTCTGCCATTCGCATGTCTCGTCTATCCTCATTGAGACTTCCGTCGTACCATGGATTGGTGATTGTGGTGGAGACTCTTTTTAGCTGCATAGGTGCAGCCTCATTAATTATTGAGGTCATAGTGTTGAGGTAGTGGTCAGTCAGGGGTTGAACGTCATTGACGCTTGCCGGTGGGAGTAGGAGATTGCAGCTGTTAGGAGGCAGAGAGCTTGGGTTGAGTTTTTTCAGGTATCTTTTCCAGACTTTGGGCTTGGAGGATTGAACCGGGTGAGATTTAACTTTTACATTGATGAAGAATGTAACAATATGATGATCTGACCAGTCACATGGTTGGATGGACTCGAGTTGGATAGAGTCCTCTTTGGAGATGATGAGGTCGAGGATAGAACCTTTCTCATGGGTCGGGCTGTTGCAGATTTGGGTGAGGTCAAGGGCATTGAGGAAAATTTTAAGACTATTTACCACTGCGTCATTGCGATCGTTCCAGTGGAGGTTGAAGTCGCCAAGGTATATTTGGGTGAGCTGCCGTCCCGAATTGGTAGAGATCAGATCCATGATTTGTTGGGAGAAGGTGGGGTTGTCTCTGGGTGGATGGTAAATGCAGTGTAGAGAGCAAATCGGTTTGCCCCCACTCATAATGTCGAGGCAGATGTATTCAAAGGATGCAGGGGCTGATAGGGAGGTGGACTTGCCTTTCAGAACGGAGAGGTTGTTCCTGTAGATGCATGCAATTCCCCCACCTATTTTGCCTGACCTGTCAAGTCTAATGATGTGGTAATTGGGTGGAACCAGAATGTCCATTATAGGTGATGAGGTTTCAGATAGCCAGGTTTCAGTCAGAATGATTAGGTCAAGGTCCAACGTTAAGAGGAGATCAGCGATGGCGGCGGAATGCTTCGAGGCCGATCTGCAGTTGAAGAGAGTGCATTTAAGACGGGTTGTGTTGCGGGCGATAGAGTGTTCTAGAGAGAGAGGACTTTTCTAAGGTTATTGGGGATGGAGATTCTACTGTTTAGTGTGGGGGGTCTAAGGGGATTAGGGTGTATCGTCGGAAGGGTGAGGTGTGCAGCGGATGTGTGATTTTGGGGGGCTGTGTCATATGAGCGGAGGAGATTGAGTGTATCGAGGTCCGATAGAGGGTTGCAAGGGCGATGAGGGCGGTTGTTGCGATTGCTAGCAGGGATTGAAGTCCAGTGTAGGGAGTGTTGGGTGAGAGAGTCATTTGAAAGGATGGAGGACATGTTGGTAGGGGCGGTGGAGGTGGGTGGGGGGTTGCAGGGGCGACAAGGGCGGTTGTTGCTATTAGGAACAGGGATTGAAGTCCGGTGTGACGAGTGTTGAGTGAGAGAGTCAACCGGAAGGTTAGGGGACATGTTGGGAGGGGATGTGTAGGTAGAGGTGGGTAAGGGGTGTTTGGGGTGTGTGGAGAGTAGTACTTTGAGAATGTGCATGTCTCCTTTGATCTGGATGAGGGTGGCCATAATCAAGTCCAGCGTGGGGTAGGTGTTGGGGGTGGAAGTCAACGGTGAATGATTGACCAGGGAATTGGCGTGCAGGTGGGGGAGTGGGCTGGTGTTGGTGCAGGGCTCCGTTGTGTTGGTGTACGAGATTGTATTAGGGAGGAGAGAGGGTTTGGGCGGGAGGAATGTGGATGAGGTAGGGAGGAGGTTGGTGGTATGAGTGAGGACATTGGTAGTGGGCGGAGAGATCAAAGCGGAGGATGTGTGTCTGTTAGTGGAGATGGGGGTGCAGGAAGGGTAATGGGGGCTGAGAGTGGGTGGGGAAATGGAATTGGAGAAGGTCCTGTTGTGGGGAGGGGGAGTTAGATTAAGAGAGGAGGTGTCTGCTGCAAGGTTAGTTAGAGGGAGGTGGGGACCCAGCGTGGGGGGGATAGAGGGTGGTATTTGTTGTTGTGCGTGTCGTACTGGTGTAGAAC